>NC_072376.2:121387500-122637500 GCF_028885625.2 Pongo pygmaeus
CGCCTGAAATCCCAACACTTTGGGAGGCGGAGGCAGGCAGATCACCTGAGGTTGGGAGATTGAGACCAGCCTGACCAACATGGAGAAACACCGTCTCTACTAAAAATACAAAAAGGTAGCTGGGCGTGGTGGCGCATGCCTGTGATCCCAGCTACTCAGAGACTGAGGCAGGAGAATTGCTGGAAGCTGGGAGGCAGAGGTTGTGGTGAGCTGCGATTGCACCATTGCACTCCAGCCTGGGCAACAAGAGCGAAACTCTTGTCTCAAAAGAAAAAAAAGGAAAGAAAGAAAAGCCAGATTATGAGGGGCTTTACAGAATAAAAGGTGGATTAGCTTAATTATTTTATTGATTGATTTATTTTGAGATGGAGTCTCGCTCTGTAGCCCAGGCTGGAGTCCAGTGGTATGATCTTGGCTCACTGCAACCTCCGCCTCCTGGGTTCAAGCAATTCTCCTGCCTCAGCCTCCCGAATAGCTGGGACTACCACCACATGCCACCACACTTGACTGATTTTTTGTATTTTTAGTAGAGTCAAGGTTTCACTGTGTTAGCCAGGATGGTCTCGATCTCCTGACCTCGTGGTCCGTCAGCCTCGGCCTCCCAAAGTGCTGGGAATACAGGTGTAAGCCACCGCACCCAGTCCTAGCTGAGTTTTTAAACCAAATCTTTTGACACCAAATGCAGGCTTCATTCTGCATTTTAGGAGGTAGTTTGTAAGAGAACAGTAAGAGATACTACATTAATACAAATAGGGGATAAATATAGCTTCTGTGATATACAGCAAAGCTTAACTATGATTGAAGTTTAAAGGAGAAATTACTTGCAAATAACTAGGAATGGCATTTGAGTTGGAACCTAAATGATGGGCAAATTTTGGACAAAAGGCAGAAAGGGCATTCCAGGCAAGGAAAGTACAGACTGATCTGGCACATTGTGGGTGAGAAATGGAAGTGTACATTGGAGATAAGTCATGAGTTTTAAGCTGAAGAAGTTTGGCTTTTTTCCCCCCGTCTTTGGTTCTAAAACTTTGCTGAACACAAAATCAGATGGGCACATTTATTAAAAATACAAATTCTCGGGCCTTATCTCCTGAAGATTTGAATTTAGGTTTACAGGATAACCTAGAAATTAGCATTGTTAGCTGTGATGCTGAGCAGGTCTGCATATGGTCTGTGCTTTGAGTAAATTAAGGGAATTTTTAAGTGACTCAGTTGTATGTGTCTCTGATAGGATCACATGGGGGAGATTTGAAGAAATTAGAAAACCCAGAGTTTTGAGGGTAGGGTTTGATAACCAGTTTTACCAATGGGAAATGGGGTGGGGGAAGGTTTAAGTTGAAGCGAGAGGAGTGCTTTACCTCTGGTGGTAACTCTGATTTAACAAATGCTAGGAAGACCTGCTTTTTGCTAGGTCCTGTGCAACACTGTAATGATAGTGATCCATAAAATGCACTCGTAGATGGAGTTTCAAAGTCTAGAAAATCTTTCCAAATTTAATCCTCATAAACTCCCTGTTAAATAGGTGTGAAACTATTTTGTGCCTTAATATAGAGAAGGTAACTTGTCCAGTATGCAGCTGGTGTGTGGTGGAGTTGGCCGTAAACGGGGTCTAAAATCCTTGCTCTTGGTGAGGTGTCTCTTGGTAATATCCCTTTACCTTTTAATTTTAGTTCTTAGCACATAGCCCCTTCTGTGTTGTTTTTTACTGGGAATTTTCAAAAATATGGTTAAAATATTCTAAGACATTTTGTAAATCAAGAAATACCACTGTTCCTGGATCCTAACAATAAATTAGAGCTCCCGTAAGTGGTCTCCTGTGGGGATGACTTTATAGTTTATATTGACTCAGAAGGAGGACAGATAACTACTGGCATGAAATTGAAGGATTATCCTGCTTTAAATGAATTTCATCTTTTAAGTTTTACTCTATATTTGTGTATCCTGTAGTTTCCTGGGTTCCTTGATTGCTTCGCTTAGTTCTTTACCATGTTTGCCTTCTCTGTGCTAAATAAAAAATGAAGTTCATTTTAAAGAAATGATTAATTTGGTATTTTCCTTTCTAGGATCAAGCGTGCTTTCCTTATCGAGGAGCAGAAAATCGTTGTGAAAGTGTTAAAGGCACAAGCACAGAGTCAGAAAGCTAAATAAAAAAAAATGAAACTTTTTTGAGTAATAAAAATGAAAAGACTTGTTGTATGTATGATTTTTTTTTTTCTGTTGTAATGTGTTAGTATACCGATTTTGTTTATATGGTATTTGGGGACCCTGTAGTTTTTAGCAGATTACTTTTTCTTGTTTTGTTTGTTGTTTATTTGTTTTTGGTTGGGTTGGGTTTTTTTGAGACGGAGTTTCTCTCTTGTTGCCTAGGCTGGAGTACAATGGCAGGATCTCGGCTGACCGCACCCTCCGCCTTCCAGGTTCAAGTGATTCTCCTGCCTCAGCCTCCCAAGTAGCTGGGATTACAGGCATGCGCCACCATGCCAGGCTAATTTTGTATATTTTAGTAGAGACAAGGTTTCTCCATGTTGGTCAGGCTGGTCTCAAACTCCCGACCTCAGGTGATCCGCCCACCTTGGCCTCCCAAAGTGCTGGTGTTAAGGTGCAAGCCACAGCACCCAGCCAGTGGGTTACTTTTTCTGAAGAAACAGTTGGTGGTCACTGATGGCTAGAATTTTTTTGGTGACAGCTCTACCGCTGCATTGGAGCATAATGTCCTTCTCTTTGTGGGCTGAGACTTCGGGGTGGTTTGGGAGGAATGGCCCTTCTATCTGAAACTTTAATATCCCTTTGATCTTTATTATAGTATCTCCTTTACATCAGCAAGTTTCACAGGATAGAAACCTTGGTATTCTAGTTCCTTGGAATGGACCCTTTTTAAGATTGTTTTTAAACCTTCTGTTCTTTTAGGCCACTTCAGATCAAAAATGGTATCTTGGAGAGCTCAGAACTCCTTATTTAACAAATGAGTGAGCTACTGTATATAAAACCTTGGGTCAAGGGTATAGTTTCTGATCTACATTGGATTTATTATCCAGGGCAGAATATTAAAATACAGACCTCATTTTTCTTGGGAACTATGTAGTGTTTCTGCCAGCTCAGACAAGGTTTCACTCCTGCTGCCCAGCCTAGAGTGCAATCTTGGCTTGCTGCAACCTCCACCTCTTGGGCTCAAGTGATTCTCTGCCTCAGCTTCCCAAGTAGCTGGGACTACATGTGGGCACCACCATGCCTGGCTCATTTTTGGTTTTTTTAGAAACAGTTTCACCATGTTTAGGCTGGTCTCAAAATTCCTGGGCTCAAGCAGTCTGCCTGCCTCGGCCTCCCAGAGTGCCAGGATTACAGGCATGAGCCATTCTGCCCAACCTGTTGGCTGACAACCTTTTTTTTTTTTGAAATGGAGCCTTGCTCTTGCCCAGGCTAGAGTGTACTGGCTCGATATCGGCTCACTGCAACCTCCACCTCCTGGGTTCAAGCACTTCTGCCTCAGCCTCCTAAGGATTACAGGCACCCACCACCACACCTAGCTAATTTTTGTATTTTTAGTAGAGATGGGGTTTTGCCATATTGGCCAGGTTCATCTTGAACTCTTGATCTCAAGTGATCTGCCCATCTTGGCTTCCTAAAGTGCTGAGATGACAGGCGTGAGCCCCTGCACCCAGCCAACACCATCTCTTGAAGCCATAACAAGCTTTATTCCAGTCTGAGTAGAGAGCAGAGACCTGGAGCCATCATGGAATGCAGAAGCTGGAAGTACCTGGGGAGTTTGGTAAATTTTGACTATTTTCCTCAGTTGAGGAAAATTTACCTGCTAACTGGCATGATGTAACTGCTTAAGCAGAGGAGAGTTACCGCTTAGCTATACATAAGAACATGCTTTTCTGGCTGGACACCATGGTTCATGCCTGTAATCCCAGTACTTTGGGAGGCTAAGGTGGGCAGATCATGAGGTCAGGAGATCGAGACCATCCTGGCTGGCATGGTGAAACCCGGTCTGTACTGAAAATATAAAAAACTAGCTGGGCGTGGTGATATGCGTCTGTAATCCCAGTTAGGAGGCTGAGGCAAGAGGGTTGCTTGAACCCAGGAGGTGGAGGTTGCAGTGAGCTGAGATCGTGCCACTGCACTCTCGCCTGTGCGACAGTGAGACTCGGTCTCAAAAAAAAAACATCCTTTTCTTAAGCCAGACTCAGTGGTTCACCCCTGTAGTCCCAGTCTCAACACTTGGGATGCTGAGGCGGGAGGATCACTGGAGGACAGGAGTTGGAGACCACCCTGGGCAGCTTGGCAAGACCCTGCCTAAAAAATAATTAAAAAGTAAGAATACCCCTTAAGGTAAAAGGGAAAAAAAATGGGATCTCATAACACCTTTACTGTACCCCACTGCCAGTTAACTTGTTCTTGGTATAAAAAATTTTTAATTAGCGTTTTGCAGAAGAGGAGTCACAGAACTAGTAAGTGGCAAAGCTGGCAGTTTAACTCCCTTTTAAGAAATTAACCGCCAGGTGCAGTGGCTCACGCCTGTAATCCCAGCACTTTGGGAGGCTGAGGCGGGTGGATCACCAGAGGTCAGGAGTTTGAGACCAGCCTGACTAACATGGTGAAACCCCCGTCTCTACTAAAAATGCAAAAATTAGCCAGGAGTGGTGGCATGCACGTGTAATCCCAGCTATCAGGAGGCTGAGGCAGAAGAATCGCTTGAACCTGTGAGGCAGAGGTTGCAGTGAGCCGAGATTGCGCCACTGCACTCCAGCCTGAGTGACAGTGAGACTCCTCAAAAAAAAAAAAAAAAAATTCATTTTAACCACAGTACACTTGATTGGCTGTGTGCCTAACTCCACCAAATTTGTTCTAGTCCTCCCAGCAACTCCAACAGCTTTATTCCCATTTTACTGATGAGAGAACAGACACAGGTTATAGAAAACCCAGAGCCATTTGTGTTGTTGGTAGGATTTTTGTAGCTCTGTTAGTGAATAAGTCTAACCCTGATAAATGCTAGCATAATCAATGATAGCTGGGATCCCTGTTGTCAACATTCACAGTCTCAAACGATTGAGATCTATTAGCTTTCTCCAAACACCTGCCAATCCCAAAGATTGTTAAGCAACCAGGATAATAGAATTAATTATCTTGTATAATGCTTAATCACAATATTGAAAATATTATAAAATGGGGATAGAATTGAAAAGCTTGAATTCTAAGGCAGATTTACATCACTTTCTCATGATTTAGGCTTATATATACTGCACCAAGCAGTTCTGTGACTGTTTTATTGTATTTGATATAACAATCTAAAAATTGGCACTTTTAATAATATGCTCAGACAATAATGTGGCTTAAAACTTAAACTAATTGGCTGCTCTGTAGGCCAGTCTAGTTTTTGAAAGGTTTGAGATGTAATTTCTGAAAAATTGCTGTGGAAGGGAAAGCCTATTTGCCACCCCAGCCTGAGTTCTTGCTGGTGGAAGGAGGCTCCTCCCTCTCCTTGCTGCTCCAAGTTAGGTAGAACAACATAACTGGATACACAGGCTCTAGCTGGTGGGAACTAGCAAGTTTCAGCAAAATATGAAATGGGTGAACTTTGAGAAATGTAAGGAAGTTAAAGAATTGAGGTGTACATTCTTTTCCAAGAATTCTTCGTATGTTAAATGGTTTTACTTAACAAACATCTTTGTAGACTATTTGGAAAGTTTGGAAAAATAGAATGATAAAAAATCTCAATTTCACTACTTAGTCTTATTATTATTTTGGAGATAGAGTCTCGCTCTATCACCCAGGCTGGAGTGCAGTGACGCAATCTCAGCTTACTGCAGCCTCCACCTCCTGGATTCAAGCCATTCTGCCTCAGCCTCCCGAGTAGCTGGGATTACAGGTGCCTGCCACCACATCTGGCTAATTTTTGTATTTTTGGTAGAGACAGAGGTTCGTCATGTTGGCCGGGCTGGTCTCGAACTCCTGACCTCAGGACGTCCACCCGCCTCGGCCTGCTAAAGTGTTGGGATGACAGGCTTGAGCCATCACGCCTGGCCACTACTCAGTCATTTTTAATAGTTGGATGTTTTTCCTCCCATCTTGTTTTCCATGAATAAAAATAGACACTTTAAGTCAAAACTTAAAGCCCACTGCATATATAAACTTTCAACTCTTTTTTTTTCCCCCACATAACCCCTGTGATTATATTTCTTTTCAAAGAATATTTTAGTAGCTGCATGCAGTATCAAATTTACATGCTATAATTTAGACTTTCCCTTTATTTTGAACATTTGGGCTATTTCCAGTTTTTCTCTATTTTAAAACATGAGCATTCTTATATATCTGATTATTTCACTTATGCTGAATTGTTTTTTAATATTCACAAGCTGGTGTTGAAGTTCAGTATTTAGAAGACAAAGAGCATTGACTGGTGTGAACATAGTAACGACTCTGTCCAAGTGACCCAAATGGATTCTATAATTCTTCTGGGTTTTGATTTTTGTAAAAAACAAAATGAAGCTCTTATTGAATCCAATTCTATGTGTGTGACAAAGTATTCTTGACAGTTTCCTAAAAAGACATGTGAATGTAGTCAGTGGTTTTCTTTTTAAAGTCTAATATTTTTCTTTCTGTTGAATTGCTTATAAATTCTGTTAGAAGGTTGAAAGGGTTCTTTTACCCTTAAAAATATAAAATCTCCAAATGTTTAAGCAAATCAAGTTTGTTTTAGCAACTTAATAACATCCTATAATCTTTACCCTGATGATTAAGAGCTTGGGCTTCCAGAATTTTGATAGTCAGGGCTATGTCCAACTTTCACTGTAAACTATGTATCTTATCAAACCAACTAAAATCACATATAATCCTCACAGAGTAAGATTATGAAGCAGTTCTGAATGTTATGATTTTTCTCTAAAGTATATTATTTATTGCTGGTAATAATTATTCTGCCATTATTAGGTCCAATAGAAAAAGTTAGTGTACTGGAGCTACCTCACCTCAGTTTGTGAGAGCCAGTTGTGTGCATCTCTTTCCAGCTTTGCATCCAGTGACGTCTGGTTGGCACCTTGAGATTGTTATGGTGAGAGTATTTACACCTCAGCAAATGCTACAAAATCCTGTTTTCCCCCAGAGAGCTGGAGGTTAAATACTACCAGCACATCCCTAGATACTATTCAAGTTACAGTATATGATCACTAATATAGTATGCTCTTGGTACCAGGAGCTCTGATATATATCTGGTACATGTTTGATAATGACTTGTACTTTATAAATTGTTGTTATAAGTACTTATTAATACTTTGATTCTGTAAAGAGTCCAGGGTTTGATTTTATAAAATCGAAAACAAGCCTTTTATTGAATCCAGTTCTCTGTGTGACCAGTTCTCTGTATGAATGGAAGGGAAAAGAATTAAAAATCTTGCAAAGGGGAAAGTTCCATCTTCTTAAAAACTACATGTGGTAAACACTATTCTAAACCAGGAGTAGAAAAGCTAACACTATCTGGCTGGACATGGTGGCTTACACCTGTAATCCCAGCACTTTGGGAGGCCGAGGTGGGTGGATCACAAGGTCAGGAGATGGAGACCATCCTGGCTAACACGGTAAAACCCCGTCTCTACTAAAAATACAAAAAATTAGCCGGGCGTGGTGGCAGGCACCTGTAGTCACAGCTACCCGGAGGCTGAGGCAGAAGCATGGCGTGAACCTGGGAGGTGGAGCTTGCAGTGAGCCCAGATTGCGCCACTGCACTCCAGCCTGGGCTGCAGAGCGAGACTCCGTCTCAAAAAAAAAAGAAAAGAAGTTAATACTGTCTTTATGAATTTCATTTCTATCTCAGCTAGTTCACACTACTGTAACAAACTACCACGGACTGAGTGGCTTGAACAACATTTATTTCTCACTGTTCTGGAAGCTAAGTCCAAGATCAAGGCACTGGCAGATTCCATGTCTCTTCCTGTTTGCAGATGGCCATCTCCTTGCTGTATCCACATGTGGTGGAGAGATCACCTGTCTCATGTCTTTTCTTAGAAGGGCACTTATCTCGTCATCAGGGCTCCATCCTCAAAATCTAATTATATAGAATACCTCCCCAAAGCCTCACCATCTCATTGGAAGTTAGGATTCCAACATATAAATTTTGAGGGGGACACAAACATTCAGTCCGTAACATTTTCTAAATTAAAGGATAAGATCCGCAATGATTCTGGATGAAAAGATGCTTTTGGGTTTCCAAAATATTAGCTATTCAATAATTTTTAATAAATCTTAAATGTTTCTGGTTAACCTGAAGGATTATGTATTTTTGCCAGACATTTACATTCTTTTATAATTGCTTTAGCTTTCATTCATTTACTCGATAAATATTTATTAGTAACTACCATGTACCAGAAACTATGATGCTGGATAATTGTTAATACAGTAGTCGACAAAGCAGATGAGACTCTTCCCTTGGCCTCATGGCACACAGGAGAGACAGTGTTAAATGGGGAACATATAAATACATTTGTTGTTGCACACACTGGGATTAGACTCACAAAAAGAAAGTCCACAGTGCTGTGAAACAATGTGGAAAGGGAACCTCATAGGGGATTTAAGGGAGGCTTTTTCTGAGAAAGTGACGTTTAAGCTCACAACAAAGATAAGTAGGTGTTGGCTGGGTGACAAAAAGGGAGAATAACTCCGGACATAGAAACCAACATGTGCAAATGCTGTAAGTCAAGAAATAGTTTTTATGAAAAACAAAATCAATTCAGGCAATCCAATTCACTCTCAATATTTAAAGGCCAATAAACCTGAAATGTGTGAACTAATTGTTAATCACTAAGAAGGACCATCCCTGTCAGCACATAGCTTTTACTATACCTGTGTGGCCCCAGGGCTACTTTTCCATCCTAAGGGAGACCAGCAAAAGAAAAGCTTTCCTAAACTGTTTTAGTTAGGAGCAAATAAATCCTCCTCTACATTAGGGGATATTTAAATTATGCAATCCCCTAGATAATTTAGGCACCAACCACCTACCATTAAGGAGGAAAAGGATCAAATTTACTGACCAAATTCCCTTGATATTCATTCAGCTTCTATATTCCTTGTCCTGTGCAAATAGCCTGAAGGCTTTACTCTCTCAACTCTCTCTCATTCTAGGGTTGAAAATAAGCTTACAGCTTGACTTGCCTAAAGAACAAATGGTCTTGAAGAAAATTCACATGTTTATTGCATCTTAGTGTAAGTCATATAAAGATGTCACAGGCCATATGGTCTCTCTGTCACAACTACTCAATTCTGCCATTGTAGAGTGTCAGTAGCCATAGACGATACATAAACAAATGATCATGGCTATGTTCCAATAAAGTTTTATTTACAAAAACTGATGTCAGGTCAGATTTGGGCTCTTAGCTCATGGTTTGGGACCTGCTCTAGACGACTCTGCTTCTAGCCGCAGCTGCCATCTGATTGCAATTGCGTGAGAGACCTTAAGCAAGACCAGTAGAAAACTGCCTTGTTAAGTCTAATCAGCCCAATGGATGGTGGGAAAAAATAAAATGGCTGCTTTTTAAATTCCATTCAATTTTGAGGTGATTTGTTACATAGCAACATACCACTGAAACAATGGTAAAGTGCAATAATCTTTAAATATTTCTTTTTACTTGAGTACCCCTTAACATTTTGGAAAGTTATGTAGACTCTTGTACATTTTCAGACTGTCATCTAAAACTTTTCATTCAAAATGTAAATCCTCGCAAAGGATATCATTTTCAACAGAGTGAACATTTTAATAATTTTAAAGAGAACTGTTTTATCAATTTTTAAGCATATCAAAAGCTCCATAGCCATTTTTTTGAGTTTTTGTATATATATTTATTTATTTATTTTTAACTTTTAAGTTCAGTGGTATATGTGCAGATTTGTTATATAGGTAAACTTATGTCATGGGAGTTTGTTGTATAGATTATTTTATCACGCAAGTATTAAGCCTAGTACCCATTAGTTATTTTTCCTGGTCCTCTCCTTCCTCCCACCCTCTACCCTGCAATAGGCCCCAGTGTGTGTTTCCCTCTATGTGTCCATGTGTTCTCGTCATTTAGCTCCCACTTATAAGTAAGAACATGCAGAATTTGGTTTTCTGTTCCTGCATTAGTTTGCTAAGGATAATGGCCTCCAGCTCCATCCATGTTCCTGCAAAGGACATGATATTGTTCTTTTTATGGTATAGTAGCCGTTTTCAAAAAGACAGGAACAAGCTTTTCTAACATTTGGCAGTTTTATATTCGTTCTTTTTTCTTCCATTTTGTTTTGTTTTGTTTTGTTTTGTTTTTTTAGAGACAGGGTCTTGCTCTATTGACTGGGCTGGAGTTTAATGGTGCCATCCTGGCTCACTGCAACGTCAAACTTTTGGGCTCAAGCAATCCTCTGCCTCAGCCTTCCAAGCAGCTGGGACTACAGGCATGTACCACCACACCTGGCTAATTTGTAAAATGGTTTTTGTTTTAAAAAAGAAAAAGAAGATGGAGTCTTGCTACGTTGCCTAGGCTGGTCTCAAACTCCTGACCTCAAAGCAATTCTCCTGCCTCGGCCTCCCAAAGCAATGGAATTATAGATGTGAGCCACTGTGTCACCCCTTTTTGTTTTTGACATATATTACCATTCCATTTCCTCCATAGAATTTTAAGCTAATATATTTTTATGTTGAAATATTTTCCTGATTGGTAATTCCCACAATTCTCTCTCTCCCTTTTTTTTTTTTTTTTTGAGACAGAGTCTCACTCTGTTGCTCAGGCTGGAATGCAATGGCACAATCGCAATCTCAGCTCACTGAAACCTCCACCTCCCGGGTTCAAGTGATTCTCCTGCCTCACCCTCCCGAGTAGTTGGGATTACAGGCACCCACCACCATGGTCAGCTAATTTTTGTATTTTTAGTAGATACGGGGTTTTGCCTTGTTGGTTGGGCTGGTCTCGAACTCCTGACCTCAGGTGATCCACCTGCCTTGGCCTCCCAAATTGCTGGGATTACAGACATGAGCCACGGTGCCCGGCCCTACAATTCTGTTTTTAAGAGAGAACAAGCAAAAGAGAGAGTCATGGAGTCTTGCCACTCATCTATCCCATGGATAAAATAAGGCATTGATTGCTGCCTCTTCAACCATGCTCTCTGCTTCATTCTCAATGGATTCCCTCAGGAAGATTCATTTTTTTGACAATTTGGGGGAGATGAAAGAGGAAAAGCTTGCTAAATGAAAATCATCATCATTCTCCCTCACTCGATTCGACATTGTCTCTGAGTTCATGCCGTCCCCCAGTGACAGCCAGGATATCCTGCTCCAGTGTAAGATGGGAAAGACACCAAGCCCCTGGTTTTTAAAATTTCTTCACAATCAGTCAAGTATTATTTACAATTCATTGACTATGTACAAAATGCTAATGTAGGCACTAAGATGAACAAAATAGACAAAAATTCCTGCCTTACTGGAGATTACCTTCCAGTGAGGGCTGACAGACAATAAATGAATGAAGGAATAAGTAATATGTCAATAGGTAAGTAAGTAAAAAACATGATATGAACAATAAATGCTATACAAAATATAAAGCAGATGCCGGGCACGGTGGCTCACGCCTGTAATCCCAGCACTTTGGGAGGCTGAGGTGGGCGGATTACGAGGTCAGGAGATCGAGACCATCCTGGCTAACACGGTGAAACCCCGTCTCTACTAAAAAATACAAAAAAATTAGCCAGGCGTGGTGGCAGGCACCTGTAATCCCAGCTACTCGGGAGGGTGAGGCAGGAGAATGGCATGAACCCAGGAGGTGGAGGTTTCAGTGAGCCGAGATCATGCCACTGCACTCCAGCCTGGGGGACAGAGAGAGACTCCGTCTCAAAAAAAAAAAAAATATATATATATATATAAATGTATATATATATATACATATATATATACACATATATATATATATACACATATATATGTATATATAAAGCAGATAAAGGGGATAGAATGCAGGGTGGAAGTAGGGGGTTGCAGTTTGAATATCCTGGTGAGGGGAGGCTTCCCCAAGAAGGGGACATTGAAGCAAAGACCTGAAGGCAGTGAGGAGGGTGGCCATAAGGATATGTGAGAAAGAGCTTTCCAGCAGAGAATAGTCCGGAGGCAGGAGGAGGTCCTGAAGCTGAGGGAAAGCACAACAGAAATGAGGTTAGGGAGTTCTCCAGACACCGGGTTGTGTGGGTCCTTACCATTCATCTCTAGGACCAGTGCGGCCCTCAGACAAGGGGCGTCTCCTCTGGGTCCCATGCTTTAGAGGGTGCTGCTCTGGCTTTCACCTGCCAATATCCCACCCCAAAAGCAAAGAGTTCAGGGGACCAAGGGGTATGCTAACCCTAAATGTGTGCTCCCTTTCTGGACATAATCCCGGAACCCCTGCCCGAAGCATCCAAACCCACGCACATGCTCATTTCATGTGAGTAAACGTTCCCTCCTCAAGGAGTATTTATATTTTTGGTTTTGTAATTGCTGATGGTGGGTTGAAAGACTGACTTCTGCTGAGGGAATTTTAAGCAGAGGAAGCTGGTAACTCAATCTGTTTGGAGTCAAGGATCACTCTACTCAATGTAACACAAAGCTAAGAGGTAATGCAAAGGACAGGATCGGCAGTGAAGAAAACACTTGGGATTGCCATGTCTTCAGAAATCGACATCAGAAGCTCCCATGAGGTTTGTCTTCTGAAATTTCCTTTTCTGTTTCAAAAATCTGAGCTTAACAATATTGTCAGTGGTTCTCACACTTTAGATTCACTTAGGATTCTTCTGGGAAACTTGTTAAAATTCAGATACCCAAGCTCCATCAAAGATGTCCCCAATCAGAACCTCTGAAAGTCAGGCCAAGAACTTTCATGGTAACAGATCTCTTAGCTGATTTTCACCCAGATGGATCTTGAACTGCCCTTTCACAACGATGTGGTACAAACTGTGTACGATTGGGTATTAGACAAACATAGGTTTAAATCATAGGTCTGCCATTAACCAGTTAGGTGACTGAGCAATTTTCTTACCTTCTTTCCGTCTTAGTCACCTCACCTGTAAAAATGAAGATAAATAATCATAATTTCAGAGGTTCTGAAGGTTGCTGAAATACCTTGTGTTGTCCACATCACAGAGCACATGGTTCATGGTAGAGATGCTCAGTAAGCCTCTTTCCTGCTTGCAGTACAAGAGCTGCCTTCTTACCTACTTACAGAGAAACACAGAAAATGCATCAAGATGGCCAAGATGAAGTCTTCTCATTTAGAATGATTGAAGAGCAGTGATAATATTGGAAATAAACCAAAAAGCCAACTGATATCCTCCTGTATCATGTTTTACCCAAAATGATTTTTTTTCTCTTTGTAAGGAATTACACACACACACACACTGGCTGATAGTATCAAGTTGTCTTTGATTAGTTCTGGGCA
The DNA here is from genome assembly GCF_028885625.2 of Pongo pygmaeus. Lineage (NCBI taxonomy): Eukaryota > Metazoa > Chordata > Mammalia > Primates > Hominidae > Pongo > Pongo pygmaeus. The sequence continues at coordinate 121,400,916 of NC_072376.2, forward strand.
AATGCATGGCAGGGCATCTGAAAACCACAACTGGAGACATCATTTCTGATGGGCCTAATGCTCTGGGTATTTCCTTTCAACTGAACTTGGGGAAAGTACTTTGATATAATGTACATATGGAAATATTTTACAACATTCTTTAAAAGTTAGATACTTTATTCAGGATATATGTAAAACATACTTTTCTCTTCAACGTGTATGGCTAAATTCCTTGTCATTTCTAAGCTAGCATATTTTTGTTTTGTTTTGTTTTAAATTGATCTCAGTGTGTAAGAAAGGACCATATTGACAGGCCTGGCGACAGAATCTTTTTTCTGGGCTTCTGGCAAACAGCAGGAACAGCTGCTGCTTAAGCATACCCCAAATATTTTACCTCTGGAAAGATCATTTCTGGAGGTGAGCAGGCACTTTTATTTCTCACTCCTTCTGAAAGGTGTCGGTGGGAATGGTGGGGGAATAGCTGGCCATTTACTTGGGGTTTTGGTTCTGAGGCCATTGCCACATTTCTTTTTTTTTTTTTTTTTTGAGACAGGGTCTCGCTGTGTCACCCAGGCTGGAGTGCAGTGGTGCGATCTCGGCTCACTGCAAACTCCGCCTCCCGGGTTCACGCCATTCTGCTGCCTCAGCCTCCCGAGTAGCTGGGACTACAGGCACCCGCCACCGCGTCCGGCTAATTTAATTTTTTGTATTTTTAGTAGAGACGAGGTTTCACCGTGTTAGCCAGGATGGTCTCGATCTCCTGACCTCGTGATCCACCCGCCTCAGCCTCCGAAAGTGCTGGGATTACAGCCTTGAGCCACCGCGCCCAGCCGCCATTGCCACATTTCACATGTGCAATCAAATTGCAACCTGGGTTCTGGTTCAAATTCTTTTGAAGTGATTAAAGCCTGTTGTTTTAAATGCCATTCCTAATCTTAGGGTAAAACATTCCTTGGGAAAGTGTTCTTCAATCGCAAGAATCTAACAGTGGTTACTTTCAGGGAGAAGGAATAGGGGAGGGGAGAAGATGATAAGGGAAAGGTGACATTTGCTTTGCATTTTTAAAATTATTTGTACTCTTTGAATTTATAACTCCAAACATGTCATCTTATTTTTTAAAAAAAGGAATCGTCTGTATAATGGTGTTGTAGACCATTTTTGTTATTAATTCTCTTTAAATTTCTGAATTGAGAAATGAAATCTAGTAAGTATACTTTTGAAAGCTTAGCTAGAAATTATTTATTTTTAAGATTCAATTACCAAAACGTGCCAAATATACTTTTTTCTTTTTTAGTTTACAAGCCTGTATGTAAAATATTTGTAAGACAACTAGATATAAAAAATACCCTGGGTTTGATATTTTATTCATCTGAAAATGATGCTTTCACAAGATTTTTTCTTTCATCATTAAAGAAGTAAATCATTTACATTTTAAAGATATGCTCGAATGCTGTGGGATGCAGCTTTTCCCATTTATGTAATGTTTAATTGCATTTACTTGATCACAGCATTGAGGCAAGTTTCTTTAAAACAAGTTTGCCTTTTCATTATGCTTGCGAATATAGTTTGTAAATCTCAAAGTATCAAAAATACACTGATGAGGATAAAATTATGCAGGACTATGATTCCTATGAAAGAGAACTCCTGCCCTACTCTGGCCACAGAAAGGAATTACATGTGGGCAGCTGTGAGAAAAATGCTGTTGTTATTTAGTTGAATTGCAATAGCTTTGCAAGTGAGGTAAAAAATGTGTAGATCTACAGTTATTTTTCTTTAACACATTTTAATATCTGTGTGCCTGTGTGAGTGTTTTTTTGTTTTAACCTGGGTCCCTAATGTTGCAAAACAATTTATTAGTCACAGAGGACAGCTCCCAACTCTTTACCTCTCTTCCTAATGCAACACTCACTCTCACTCCCAGCAGCCTTAATATCTGTAAATGTAGAAACTATCAGTTATGAACTTCTGTAACTCCCTTTTCATCTTTGGCACCTCAAAACTTTAATGTATGTAAAAGCATGGGCTTTGAAATTGGTAAACTGGAGCTCTATCAATTTCTGGCTGTGTCAACTTGAGCATGTTGCCCGATTTCTATGAGCCTCAGTTTTCTTATCTAAAAAATGAAACTAATAATGTCTACTCCAAAGAATTGTTGGATGGATTAAGTAAGACAACCTAATACAATTCCTGTGCATAGTAAATCCTAACTGTTGGTTGCCTTATGCCTCTAATCTTCTTTCTGCTCTCTTTTCTTTAGAAGATGGCATGCATCTTTTCCAAGGTAAATTTTACCTCTGTTGAACTCTATCCCATACTCTCTTGCCATGGCCCTTATTTTGTTCAGTTACTTAACTCCTTCCCCTCCCTCTGACATCTTTGGTCCCTTCCTCTCCACAGTTTTATTCTCTCATCTTACACAAACATGCCCAAGTCTCATCATCCATAAAAACCTCTGTCATTACCACTTCAGCTCTCTTCTTCTGTTCATACCCAGCTGTGTTGGGTGCCATGAATCATTCACTACTATTATTTTAAAAATTCCTATCACTACTTCTCCCCTCTGCAATCTGGCTTCTCCTGCCAACATGCTACTGAAATTAATGAATTAATTCATCATATATTTACACAAGCATTTATCATGATACCATGTCCCAGGCACTGTGCTCAGTAACTTAAGTCATTATAATACTGTGTGCTTGACAATATATTGTACTTACTGGCCAAAAATCACCAATGTCTATTTGTCAAGCTAAATGTCTTCTTTCAATTTCAATCTATCTGACATGCTGGAAACTTCCCTTTCCAAGGCTTCTTTGCTACTGCTCCCTGGGCTCTTCTGTTCCTTTGATCTTGCTGTATTTACTTTGTAGTATCCTCCTAATTATGGGGGTGATTCCCTAGGCATCCATCTTCAGCTTTCTTCTCTCTCACTCTTTTAACTTTACTCTGTGAATTTCCTGTAATTATACACTACGTTTGGTGTGTGTGTGTGTGTGTGTGTGTGTGCGCGTGCATTTTTCTAGGAAGGAGTTCATAGCTTTTATCAGCTCTTCAAGGAGGTCTATGACCCTCCCAATAACAACCCTGACCAGTTCCACCTCACGTGTAGACACATTCTTCCACTGTGATGACTTCCATTATCCTCCACATGCTGCTGATTCCTGGATCTCCAACCCTAAACCTCTTTCCCATGCTCCAGCGACCATCTTCCCAACTCTGCCTAGGTCTCTCCTGGGGGGTCCTTCTAGAATAATAGTTCTCATCAGGCAGGTGGCAGAACCTCTGTCTCCCACTCCTTGCATGCCCCTCTGTGAGGCTTGGGTGGGTTGGGGGTGATGGGAGGGGTGCATGTATAATCAGAGTCCCTGGGGTGCAGAAGCTCTATTGTGACCTTACCTCTTGCTATCCATGGAATTACTGCTCGACCCTGGCCATTTTCCTATTCTCTTTCTCTGGTTCCAGGAAAAGCCTTCTCTGGTCCGGCTCTTGGACACAGCTGTAGTGTTGCCTGGAGCCATTGTTACACAATTCACTTTCATCAGAGCCCTCTGTTTCCAGAGTGTTCAGGCCCTATATTTATTTTTAATCAAATTCTCATATTTCTATCTGCACAGAAAGATCTTATGGTGGGGTGCGTGGCTCACACCTGTAATCCCAGCACTTTGGGAGGCCAAGGCGGGCGGATCACAAGGTCAGGAGATCGAGGCCATCCTGGCCAACATTGTGAAACCCCGTCTCTACTAAAAATAAAAATATTAGCTGGGCATGGTGGCAGGTACCTGTAATCCCAGCTACTCAGGAGGCTGAGGCAGGAGAATCGCTTGAACCAGGGAGTCAGAGGTTGCAGTGAGCCAAGATCGAGCCACTGCACTCCAGCCTGGTGACAGAGTGAGATGCCGGCTCACAGAAAAGAAAAGAAAAAAAAGATCTTTTATAGCTTTTGCTTTACCACCACCCTCCCTGCTTTCCTCACTCCCAGTCTGTCTCAGCCCCTCGCTGTCTCTCATCTGGACTTCCACACTAAGGTCCTAAAAGGTTTCTCTGCCTCAAGTCTTCTGTCATCCCATCTATTCTTCCAAACACAATACTAATCATTTCAAGTTTTAAAATCCTTCAATACTTCTTTATGCCTATATAATGAAATCTAAAAGCATCATGACATTGAAAGACCCTGTCTAGTCAGGCTTCTTCTTTTTTAGGTCGCATCTCCACTTTTACTCCTCCATCATCACCATCACTCTGTTACCTTTGGGGCTTTCCCATCTCTCTGCCTTTGGTCCGCTTGCCTGAAAGCCTTTTCCCAACCGAGGAATCCAGCTCTTCTATCAATGCCCCAGCTCAAATGTGAGCACTTCTGTAAGCCTGCCTTTTCCCCACCTGTTTGAGAATTTTTTTTTTTTTTTTTTGAGACAGAGTCTTGCTGTGTCGCCCAGGCTGGAGTGCAATGGTGCGATCTCGGCTCACTGCAACCTCTGCCTCCTGGGTTCAAGTGATTCTCCTGCCTCAGCCTCCAAGTAACTGGGATTACAGGCATGCGCCACCACGCCCAGCTAATTTTTGTATTTTTAGTAGAGGCGGGGTTTCACTATGTTGGCTAGGCCGTTCCTGACCTCCTATTCCTGACCTCAAGTGATCCACCTGCCTTGGCCTCTCAAAATGCTGTGATTACGGGCATGAGCCACTGTGCACTGCCTACCTGTGAGAATTAATCACTATTTCCTCAGGTCTCTCAAAGCCCAGTTGGCCCAAACCTCCAATAGGCGTGTGCTTCTCAGGCAGTGCTGCCATAGCGTGCATTCTCCTCAGACTAGGATAACAGTTTCTTGGGGATAAGAGTTATGCACTGGTTATCTTGGCACTGACAGCATTTAGGACAACTTGTTTCTGCTACATGATCCATAAATGCTTGATGAACGAATGAATGAGTGATGAACGTTGTCATCACCAACACTACTGCCTACTGTCTTTTTTTTTGTTTGATTTTGAGATGGAGTCTCTCTCTGTTGCCCAGGCAGGAATGCAGTGGCGAAATCTCGGTTCACGGCAGCCTCCACCTCCCGGGTTCAAGTGATTCTCATGCCTCAGCCTCCCGAGTAGCTTGGATTACAGATGCCTACCATGACGCTCAGCTAATTTTGTATTTTTAGTGAGACGGAGTTTTGCCATGTTGGCCAGGCTGGTCTCAAACTCTTGATCTCAGGTTATCCACTGGCCTCTGCCACCCAGTGTGCTGGGATTACAGGCATGAGCCACCGTGCCCGGCCCTGCCTGCTGTCATTGATTCCCATCTTGGCAAGGAAACGGAGGGAAGTGTGTGAGATTAGGCGTATTTCCACAAAACAAGTATTAAAATATGGAAAGGAGTTGTAACATAGTGAAGAAGGCAGTAGTGAATAAAAAGAACCAAATTTTACTTCCCGTTTAGCTACTTACTTCTCTCTAGCTAGCAGTAAAGACAGCATCTTGATTGGCATAATGAGATTTGTTCAGTTTCTTAAACAATGCACCCTAGCTGCAATGTAGAGAGAAATAGAGGCAGGACATCATGTGGATCTGAATTAATAAGTGGAGGTAGAAAGGAGGGAACAAACTAAATAAACATTAAGGAAGTACAATTGCTAAGATGACACCTTGAAGGATCAAAGGAAATGGAAGAATCAGGGGTTCATTTATTGATTCATTCAACTTATTTAATGAGTCCTACTATGTGCCAGCACTGTGAGAAGTGGCAGGAATTCCATGGTGAAAAAGATTTTGTCCCTGAATTTGAGACACTGAGTTTCTGATATTACAATTGGCTGTGTAATGGTACATAGTAATAAACATCCATTCACTCCTACTTGAATGTAAGCAAATATGAGAAGCATTATTATGCATCTCTTACAGAATACAGCAGTGAACACCTGGGTAGAGAGACAGATGTGCTGATGTAAGACCAGAAAGTACTTTGTGTTCTTACAAAGTACTATTATAAAAGTTTATTTTAATTACAAAAATAATATATGCTTATTACAGAAAAATTAGGAAATACAAGTAGTTTCAAAGAAGGGAAAAATAATCTATAATCACATCACATAGACACTGTCATCTTTATGTTCCTTCAGACTTTTTTCCAGTGGAAAATGCATACAATAACAAATGAGCCAGTACTCTACATACAATTTTATGGTCTGATTTTCTTCATTTTAAGCCTATTGTGGAGGCCGGGCATGGTGGCTCATGCCTGTAATCCCAGCACTTTGGGAGACCAAGGTGGGTGGATCTCTTGAGCCCAGGAGTTCAAGACCAGCCTAAGCAGCATAGTGAAACCCTATCTCTACAAAAAAAACACAAAAATTAGCCAGGTAAGGTGGCGTGTGCCTGTAGTCCCAGCTGCTCAGGAGGCTGAGGCAGGAGGATTGCTTGAGCCCAGGAGGTCAACAATGCAGTGAGCCATGACTGCACCACTGCACTCTACCCTGAGTGACAGAGTGAGACTCTGTCTCAGAAAAAAACAGCTATTTTGGACATCTGTCCATTCCAGAAAATAAATTTCCACAGTGTACTTTTTAATAGCTGTATAATATTCCATGGTATGAATGCTTTACAATTTTTTTAAATTAATCCACTATTTTTAATTGGGTATTTTTAATGTTTCAGAAATAACTGAAGATCAGTTGGAAAGTTACTTCACTAGTTAAACAATATGTTTCTTAAAAATAATGATGTCTCTTATGGCCCATACTAATTTAGAGCTCTGCAATGAAGGGATTCTGGGAGATGTAGTTCAGTTTAGCTAAGTTAACACAATACAAATCCACCACAGTTGATTCCTTGTCAACTAAATATCTCTATATACCTTTCTGAACCATATTTGGCTTAATTTTTTTTTTTTTTTTTTTTTGAGAAAGCTCACTCTGTTGCCTAGGCTGGAGTGCAGTGGAACAATCTTGGCTCACTGCAACCTCCGTCTCCTGGGTTCAAGCAATTCTTCTGCCTCAGCCTCCCGAGTAGCTGGGATTATGGGTGTGGGCCACCATGCCCAGCTAATTTTTGTATTTTTAGTAGAGACGGGATTTCACTATGTTGGCCAGGCTGGTCTTGAACTCCTGACCTCAAATGATCTGCCTACCTCGGCCTCCCAAAGTGCTGGGATTACAGGCGTGAGCCACCGCACTCAGCCTAGCTTAATTTTTTTTTTTTTTAAATGGAATTTCTCTCTTGTTGCCCAGGCTGGAGTGCAATGGTGTGATCTCAGCTCACCACAACCTCCGACTCCCGGGTACAAGCGATTCTCCTGCCTCAGCCTCCCAAGTAGCTGGGATTACAGGCATGTGCCACCACACCAGGCTACACCCAGCTAATTTTGTATTTTAAGTAGAGACAGGGTTTTTCCATGTTGGTCAGGCTGCTCTTGAACTCCTAACATCAAATGATCTGCCCACCTCGGCCTCCCAAAGTGCTGGGATTACAGGCATGAGCCACTGTGCCCAGCCTGCTTAATTTTTAAATGAGAGCAATAACATTATGCTTTCACCTAGCAATGTAACTATCCCTCATACAATTGAAACATGCTGTCTCCCCAAAACAGGAAACAAACTCCTTTTATCCATTTTTGGGTGATAATCATCTCTCTTCTAGGTGATTCAATATTCCCTCTTTGATATCCAGTTACTTAAACACTGAGAGCTTAAATATTATCAACAAATTGTATATTACATTTGACTAGGAGAATGGGAGCCTGAAAAAAATTGGTTAATATACACAAAAATATATTTGTATCAAAATAAAATACTCCTAACTATTGCAGTGCTTATTTCTAAAACTGCTTACATGGTCATAGCTGGTATTTATAACTACATTCTTCCACTACCCATTTCATATTGTCTTTGCCCTCAGCAAAAATCTCAGCTGGTTGTTGTTTCTTGCCTGTTGGAGTGACCTAAACCTTAATCCCTGAAAGGTCTAAGCCACTAACAGTCCTGGCTCTATTGGATTGTTGTAATTTTCCATTGAAGTTTATCACAGGATAGGGGATTACTAAGGCATCTCAGGGGATCTACCACATTCCAGGCATACTCCTCCTTACTGCTATTTTGTGATGACAATCTAATTTCCTCTTGATTGTCAAGATAAATCTGCCTAGCCCATAAAGTATTCTTTTATTTGTTTCTTGATTCATTGGCACGAGGACTTGTGAAGTGGCTAGCTGACAGTCTCATCTCTCAAATTTATGGAACCATTAATGTGTTCCTTGGTGGAAGTATTCTTCTTTGGTACTAATACTTCTAGATCAGTAGAGCCCTAAGTTGAGTAAAAGTGAGAGGAGCCATTCCCATTCCCTACACATGATTTCTGGACTTGTGAATTCTAACTGTGAGAGAAATATGTTGCTTACTGATTTACTGCATATATGTATCTTAGAAGACACGGACCTGCTCCCAAAGGGGTTGCCATCATGACTGAGTTTTCAAAAGACCATTCCACCATTTCACATACTAAGACTAGTAAGTTTCATGAACATCAGCCAATGGCCACAACTCATTTGCTGTTAAATGAGTTCCTTGGCCAGAAGCAATGCTGTATAATAAACCATGGTGATGATTATGGCATTCCCTAGGCCTACAGAATAGTTATTTTGGTAGCAGCATCATGCGTAAGGAAGGAAACTTTGTTCTAGTGTGTTTACTTCAGTAAAAACCAAGTGCCTGCTGGACCTGGTCCTATATAATTAACTTGCCAGCAGGTCTGGCTCATCCTTCTGTAGAATAGTGCCATATTGTGGGCTCATTGTTGGTTTCTCCTGTGGCAGGCTGGGCACTCAGGAGTGGTTCTAGCCAGATCAGCCTTAGTGAATGAAAGGCCATGCATAGCTTCCGTCCCTCCTGCCATGGCCACTTCGTCTGTAGGTCCTTTGGGCAAGGTCACAAATGGATATGGAAAGAGGCTGACTGATGTCCACAGAATGGGCCGTCTTGTCCACCTAATTATAAAGATCTTCCTATGCAGAGACTGCTCTTTGGTAAGCACTCACATAAGGCACAAATATCTTTACATTTTGTACCCCTGCAGGAAGGTCTATCCACATGCCTCTCCAGACCTCCTCAGTAATTTTCCTATTGTGTTCCTTCCCATTTTTCAACCATCTGACTAAATGATTGAACTGCCCACGAATCTAACTAAATGATTGATCTGCAATTCTTGCTGTTGCTCCTTCCAGGCAAAATGAACAACCAGGTACACTGCTAAAGTTCTGACCAATGGGAAGATTTTTCCTCCCCACTTTCCTTCAGGCCTACCACTCTCCTTCAAAGTGAGGCTGTTGTGCAAAGCCATCTGCTTTCAGAGAGTGCCAGCACATTGTGTGGAACTATCTGTAAATCAGGCTTTTCTTCTTCTTCAGTCAACTGGTCATAGGTTACCTGAAGGTATAAAGCCATAGATATAGGTTGAGAGAAAAGAGACAATGTGGCAGGAATGTGGGCCATGTGTATTTGAAACTATTTTTTGTATAACTTACTTGTACCTTCAAGATCTGCTTGAGCTTGATCTTATGCACAATGCTTTCATTTGATGATGGAATGCTGCTGTAGACACCCACATTTATTGGATGATAGATTAGACAATGCCAAATTGTCACATGATGGGTAGTTCAAGTTTCATGGTAGCTTGTTGCCCATGGTCAATAGTTTCATCTCTACTAAGGCTCAGTGGCAAGCCTGGAGTCATTTGTCAATGACTGCCTGTGAAATAATCTCAGTGGCAAGCCTGGAGATTATTTCTCGACAGAGGATGACATAGGTTTGCGCCAAAGCTCTAAGGCTCTGTGCTATAGTGGCTTGTCAAAAGCTTCATAAAGCATGCCTATCTACCACAGACATTACAAGTAATATTGGATCTACTAAGTTGTATGGCCCAAGTGGCAGAGCAGTTTGCTATTGAAGAACCTTTGCTTATTCAGGATCCCAATCAAAACTAGCAGCTTATTGGATTGCTCAGCAAATACATCAAAATGGTATGACCAAATGAAGTATATGTTGCAAGTGCTCTGTCCATTGAGCATTGTGCAGCAAATATCCTTTATTTTGAAAGAGATATTCTATGTGTTACAGATCACTTAACCCCTAGACATTTCCCTGAGGAGACCCTGACATTTTATTGTGCTTATTTTCCATCCTCTGACATGCATTTGTCCTAACAATATATCTACTGTAGTTGCTACTTAGATCACTATATCTAATTAGCATATCATCAATGCAATGTCATAGTGTGATATTCTGTGAATGAGAAGGCAATCAAAGTTCCTGCAAATCAGATTATGACATAGAGCTGGGGAATTGATATAATTCTGAAATAGAGGTGTGTTGCTGACTCTGCCAGTTGAAAGCAAACTTCTTCTGATGATCTTTACCATAGGCATAAGTTGAAACAGCATTTGCCAGAACAGCTAACAGGTGCCACGAGATGTGTTGATGTGCTCCAGCGACAAGACCACAAGTGGAATAGCAGCTGCAGTTGGAGTCACCACATGATTAAATTTACAGTAATCCACTGTTGTTCTCCAAGGTCCGTCTTTCTTTTGCAAGGGCCAAGTTAATTGAGCGAAATGTGGCAGAAATCACTACTCAGCATCTTTCAAGTCTTTGATAGCACATCAGTCACTGAAGTCACTTTAGATTTATTATTTCTGTAGGTAAAAGCAGTTCTACTGGTTACACTTAAGACTTTCCTGCCATAAAAGCCCTCATAATATGGGTCAGGAAACCAATATGGTGATTCTTCCATTTGCTGAGTACATTTATTCCAATTGTACATTCTAGAACTCAGTGATCTCACTACCTCTGGAAGGAGAACTAAAATTAGAGTAGTGATAATGGGAAACTTGTTCCATATGTGTCTCTAATATTTGAATAAATTAATTATTTTACATTGGGCAGGTTCCTGTGTTTTACTTGCATAATTTTATTTCTTATTTTCATTATTTACTTGTTTATTCATTTATTTTTAGAGATGGAGTTTCTCTCTTGTTGCCCAGGCTGGAGTGCAATGGCGCGACCTTGGCTCACTGCAACGTCTGCCTCTCGGGTTCAAGCCATTCTCCTGCCTCAGCCTTGCAAGTAGCTGGGATTAGAGGCATACACCACCATGCCCAGCTAATTTTTTATTTTTTAGTAGAGATGGGGTTTCATCATGTTAGTCAGGCTGGGTTCGAACTGCTGACCTCAGGTGAGGAGGCCTCCCAAAGTGCTGGGATTACAGGCGTGAGCCACCGTGCCCAGCCATTACTTGCATATAATTTTAAAAACAACCTTCGAAATGTAAAATAACTACAACAATAACACCAAACCCCACAATATTTCATTAGAAAGAGTTTTTATTTAGATCATGAGACATAATAGTGCTTCATACTCATGCTTATACAGAACCTAGCGGGAAAGAACATAATTCAAGACGCTGTCAACCAAACTGCAAAATGTCTTCATAAATAAAAATCCAGGTTAATATTAGTATTATTATCCTACAAAAAACAAAGCTACTAATTTCCTCGCCAACACATACTTAAATAAACAGAAATCAATAATATTTGTAGCCTTTGTAATTCTGGTTTGTTTAGAATTTAGTTAAAAACTTATTTGTGGAGCTCGCCCTCTCTTTTGGCTGGCAGAACCATTTCTGACTTCAAGGCTTTTTATTAAAATATTCTACAATGAACACAGAAAGCTTGGTAGATACCATCTTTACACTTTTTTCTTCTTCGAATATATATTTGCTTGAGCACAGTAAGAACTATTAACATTTGCTTTTATGTGTAGCTTAAGATGACAGCTCTACTGCATATTATATTGTAAACTGTGTTTCTCTCAACATTTGTCCTTCTTCATCTATAAATAGAAAACCACCGAATGATTAGATTATATGTTTATTTAAGGGCATGCTCTAATGCCCACTGCTATATTCATTATTTCTTTGGTTTTCAGTTACAGAGTTTATGTTATGTTTAAATAGAACATTTTTCTGTAGGAATTGTGGGTTAGGACATGGATGATAACAGATATGCATATCTTACTCATGAAAAGTCTCTTTTATACGTGGCTTATAGAATATTACAAACCCATGTCGAAAAATATTTCAAAGCTTAAGAGATTAAAAAATAATAATGAATTGGTTCCTGCAGCAAACTTACTTTTTGGAAAGTGATAGTAATAATTCAACATATAGATGAATGCAGTGTGTTCTGACTTGGCAATTTTATTATTTATGAAATTAATTTTTCATTTAAAAATTATATATTAATAATTTCTATGTTTTCCACAATGTATGTAAAAATTATGTGTCCCTAGTATACACAGGAAGAAGGATAAGTATATAAACGTATACCATCTTAAACCTCTTAAATCTATTTTACTTCTACAGCAATTGCCTTTTAGGTCTCATCCAGTCACAGACTATACTACACTTTTTGAGTTTATTTCCCTTCCCAGGAGTCAGTTTTGTCATATGTAAAGCAGTTATACTAGTATTTACCTAACAGAATTGTCATGAAGAGTATATAAACACAAATGTAAATCACTTAACATAGTACCTGCCAAGCAGTGGTTAATTAATGTTAGATTCCTTTTTAAGTTATAAAGGAAATTTAAAAATCTTTAATCCCTATGTTTTTCCAAAGCAAAATATTTTATTTTTATTTTTTTCTTCATACCAAAGCAAAATATTTTAATTGTTCCAAAGTGTTCCTTACTTATAAAACTGTGGGAATCTCAGAAACATTCTGCTTTACAGTGCCCAGAGAAACTTCCTACATATAAACGCTGGTTCTGATGTAAATGCATTCATTATTGGTGTTATCACTGGCCTTTACATAACCTAAGATTCGTGTGGCTCTGTTAAGACATAGGTAATATGACTCTGGGGGAGACTGTCACTAATGAACAGTAAGGGCAGCAAGCCTCAACTGTACTTAGAATTGGATACTACAATGTTTTGATAGTATTTTCATTATGGTCTTCAAACAATTTCTTAACAATTGAGTTGTTAGCTAATTAGAAGTGCAGAACCAATAAATGGCATCCTGTAAAAAAAAAAAAAAACCACAGGCTTAGTTAGAAGCAAATAAAAAAATATAAAAACATTGGCTCTATAATGTGTCAATATGCTCTGGACTTATGTAATCAGTGACTCTTAACTCTTGCTCCAAAAGGAAGTTAACATTTGTAGAGTCTTAAAAGATTATATAAAAAAGAAAAGCAAAACAGAAAACAAAAAATCTTTTAGACCTTCTAGTCCATCCCTAATGACTAATTCTCCATCATATATTTTCATCTATTTGGATTGTAAATGTTTCCCAGACCAGAGATGGCGGTGGCTCACACTAGGGTGTCAGTGGTGGAATGGTGAGGGGCAGATGAATTGGAGATATTTTGGTAGTACAACCAAAGAGACCTACTAACATTTTGGATGCAGAAGGCTAGTAAGGAGAGAAATCCAAACGACTTTAAGATTTTTGGCCAGAGGGATTTTACCTTTTACCGACATACAGATGACCAAGGGAAGAGCAAAGTTGAGAGGATGAGTTATTCAAAATAGTATTATGGTCATGCCAAGCTATCAGCATTAAGGCATCCCCGTAGAGATGTCCTGTTGACATTTGTGATCCAGGCTGGATGTTTAAAAAAATTGGTAACATATTACTTTAGCAATTATTATTAATTCTTATTATTACCACGACTATATCGGGAAGTAAAAGCTCAGCAGCCTCCGGCTTTTCCTATCCCTTCAAAAAACCTCTAATATAAAAGGCATTTCTATCCAAAAGTTCCCATTCATCTCCCGCTCTGGGAACCGGGAGCGCCCCCTGTCCAATCAACTTTCAAATCCCCTGCGACAGCGAGTGGGCGGGGCTCAGCTAGATTCCTTGGCCTCCGCTTCTCCGGCTTGGCCACGTTAGAAGTCCCGCAGGTCCTTGAAGGTACACAAATCACCTATATATCCATTGGAAAAATGTAGAGTACATTATCACAAATTAAGCTTAACTAGATTAAATAATTTATAACATTTTATTCCTATCATTTATTTGTTTTATTTAGTTTCTTATTTTCTTCTATGAGTATAGTAACCACCTCCGAGCTTTACGGATCTGCGGGGGGGGGGGGGGGGGTGGTCCTTTCCTCGCGCACGCGCAGTTGTTAGGGAAGGCGGGCCTGTTTCCCGGAGGCGCGTGGGGCTTGAGGCCGAGAACGGCCCTCGCTACCACCAACATGGAGACTTTGTACCGTGTCCCGTTCTTAGTGCTCGAATGTCCCAACCTGAAGCTGAAGAAGCCGCCCTGGTTGCACATGCCGTCGGCCATGACTGTGTATGCTCTGGTGGTGGTGTCTTACTTCCTCATCACCGGAGGTAACTCGGGCTGTCGGGCCCGAGAGGCTGAGGCGCGGAGAACTGACCCGCCCCGGGAGGCGCGTCTGTTCCGCTGACTCTCAGCCCCGGGGGACGCATAGCTCTGCTTTGGATCTTTTCTGAGGGTGGAGGGGAGTTCTGGGGTCCGGAGTGTTAACGTCCAAGTTTATTCGCCCTCACGCCCTGTCTTGAGAGAATTCGTGTTCTCACTCCATTGCCTTTCTTCTCCTTCTAGCCCTCCCATCCCAGGGATCCAAGTCAAATATATTTTTCAAGGCCAAATTGTTGCTCTTTTTATTGCTTGCCATACGTTGTTTGATAAATGTCCTGGGAAAGTCTAGTTTGGCCAACTCCGTTTCCATGTTGGTTGTTTGATAAAGGTCCTGGGAAAGTCTAGTTTGCCCAACTTCGCTTCCATGGTTGGTCAAGAGCTTGTGGGACTTTTAAACTTGTCTTTGTCCTGGAATCTTGGAAGAGACTTGACAATCTTTAGTTTTGTTGGCTCAAACCTACGGTTCTGTGTTGCCTTTTGCATGATCTACAATAAATATCAATGGAATTTTCTGAAATCACAGGTTTGATAAATATTTGAGATTGGAGATGAGACTTGCAGACGATATTGTATTTCAGTGGGCAGAAGTTGAGAATTAAAAAAATAAGATAAATAGCATTACTGTTAAACGCTTCTGAATTGTCTGTCGTCTTATTCTGTCCTTTTCAAATAGAAAATTGCAAAGGGGCGTTGCCTTATGTGCTGGTGAGTTGGCAATCCGGCTACAGTCTTTTCAGAGCCACTACCCTTTCAGGCCACAGTTCCAAGATATACTTAGGACTGTGCTACTGTGTACATTTAGATTTGGGGAAGTGGTGTACTTAACTTGGAAATTATAAAATTAATTTAGATTTTGGGAAGTAGTGTATTTAACCTGGAAATTATAAAATTAAAGCTACGGATTTGGGATAGCAAAAGTAGTTCTACTTTTAAGGGAGTGGCCATATAATTGTTATTTTCATAGATGTTTTGTGAGAATAGTTGGCACTGAAGGGGGAGGCTTCAAACTGAGAGAGCTGAGTTCTAGAAGGCACCTTTGAATTTACCCCCTTCCCCCAATCTAGAATAGTGAGAATTAACTTATGTTCATTTAAATAAATTACATTTAAATATTTGAGTTACATTTAAATACTTTTTTGGTAACAAGATACTATCTAGCATTGCATTAGCATTAACCATTAATATTTGCTCATCAACTTAATAGCTACTGTACTGAATAAACAAAATTTAAAATGCATGTGGCTTTTAAAAATAATAGACTTTTAAAAATAAATAATATAGAATAATTCAGTATTATTATTGAGTGCTCACTTCGGCAGCACATATACTAAAATTGGAATGATAGGGAGAGGATTACCATGGCCCCTGTGCAAGAATGACACAAATTCACAAATTCGTGAAGCGTTCCATATTTTTGCACAGTTCACGAAGGTCGTTGGACAAAAAAAAAAAAAAGTCATTATTCAATAATAATAATGAATAATGCTAGTTCTTTCCTGTAACCCTTACTTCCCTTGGAGTCGGATTCTTTGCGAGAAGCCTCAGTTTTCTTTGTGGCCCTCTTTTTTTCCCTGTTGATTATTGTAATGGGGAGATTCTCTGTCCCAACCATTGGGGGGAAAGTGGAAAGGATGCCTTTTAGTGGCCAGGTCTGTGAGGTATCTTGTATGATGAATTGGTTTTGCCACTGGAAGGGAAGAAGTCTCTTCTAAAAACTGAGTGCACCTTTATAAATAAACTATTTGTTGCTGACAAATAGTCAGCAAATAGATACTGAGTCCCTGTTAAGTTTCAGGCACTAGGTACTGGAGATAATAGAACAAAACATAAGGACCCTGACCTCCTGAAGCTTATAATGTCATAGATGAGACATGTTAAATGTCACATAATTTTTTTGTCCATTAAAAATGGTCACAAAAACAGGCCAGGCGCAGTGGCTCACGCCTGTAATCCAACAATTTGGGAGCCTGAGCCAGTTGGATCATTTGAGCCCAGGAGTTCGAGGCCAGCCTGGGCAACGTGGCGAAACCCTGTCTCTACTGAAAATACAAAAAATTAACCAGGCGTGGTGGTACACGCCTGTAGTCCCAGCTACTTGTGAGGCTGAGGCAGGAGAATTGCTTGTACCTGGGAGGTGAAGGTTGCAGTGAGCCGAGATGGTGCCACTGCACTCCAGCCTGGGCAACAGAGCAAGGCCCTGTTTCAAAAACAAAAAACAAACCCCCAAATTAGCTGAGCTTGGTGGCGCACGCCTGTAGTCCCAAGTAGCTGGGACTACAGTGCAGGAGTTTGAAGTGGGAGGATCGCCTGAGCCTGGGAAGCTGAGGCTGCAGTAAGCTGTGATGGCACCACTGCACTCCAGCCAGGGTGACAGAGCAAGACCCAACCCTCTCTCAAAAAATAAAAACAAACAAACAATGGTTATAAATACGGTGAAAGAAAAGAACAAGAGGTTTTTGAGAAAATAAAGGGAGTTGGAAGCATCATCTGGATTGGATTG
This sequence comes from Pongo pygmaeus, assembly GCF_028885625.2. Classification (NCBI taxonomy): domain Eukaryota; kingdom Metazoa; phylum Chordata; class Mammalia; order Primates; family Hominidae; genus Pongo; species Pongo pygmaeus. The sequence goes on from NC_072376.2 coordinate 121,417,823, forward strand.
GATGTGATTCCTGAGGAAGTGATATGTAAGCCAAAATCTGCAGAGTTCGGGGAAAGGATATGCTGGGCAGAGGGAAACGTAGGGCAAATGTGAGACCAAAAGACCAATTAGGTGGCCTTTGTAGTTGACTTAGACTATACAAGGTTTATGGTAGTGGAGATTAGGATAATATAATGAAAGATACGTTGGAAGTAGATTCAGTAGGTCTTGAATTCACTGGGTGTAGGGGAAGAATGAGGTGGGAAGGAATCTTACAGGTTTCTGGTTTGAGCACCTGAATAGATGGAAGTATCATTTCCTGAGATTGAAAAAACAAAGTTTTTGGTGGAAAATGGTGCACCAGAAGTTGTTTTGGGGTAAAATTAGTTGGATATGTCACATGTGCAGATGGGAGTCTAGACCTGAGAAAAGAGGTCTGTGTTGAAGTTGGTCAACTAACAGACATTTCTGGAACTCCCATGAGACATTGAAGAGTATAGGCAAAGTCCAAAGTCCCTGTTCTTGAAGAGCTTACATGTAATTCTAATGGTACTGGCATTATTTGAGAGGCCTTGGCACATCACATTGAGAGTCTTTAGCACATGAAATTGAAAGCCCTGGGAGTTCATTTTGGAGAGAAGTAGAAGAGGACAGTGGACCAATCCCTGAGGGCCTCCAACATTTAGTGGTTTTATAAAAGAAGAGGCCCAATAGAGAGGTAGCAAGAAAACATGAAGAGGAATATCACAAAAGCTGTAAGAAGAGGTGTTTTTCAAGAAATTGGTTTAGTAAACTGGATTGAGAGCTTCTGAGAAGTCTTCTAAGATGAGAACTGAAAAGTGTCCATTGAATTTGACAACATGGAGATCATTGGTGACCTTAGAAAGAGCAGTATCAATGGTTGCAGAAGCCAGATTGGATTGAGTTGAAGAATGAAGGGTAAGTAAGAAAGGGGAGATGGCAAGTTTGCCTAAGTCTTCCAGAAGAAAGTCTGACTCCATTTCAGAAAGCACAGATAGAAATAGGATGTTAGCTAAGAGGATCTGAAGTCAAGGAGGGTTGATGTAGGGAAGGAGAGCTTGAAAATACAGGAGAGAGGAGAGATATCTAAAGAAATAAAGTCCCCGAGAGTCCAAGTGGGAATGGACTCCTGATAATTGTAAAAGGGATCCCACATAATAGGAGGTGGGAATCTTCCTCTTTGTAGCTGGAAAGAAGGAGGTGAGGATGGATGCAGGTACCAGGTATTTGTAGATTTGGTGGGGAAAAGACAAGGGAATTCCTATAGGATTGTTTTGTCAGGCTAGGATAAGGGAGATAGGCTTGTTATGCTTAAGAAAAGCTGGAGATGAAGATGTTTGAGAACAGTGGAGAAGGTAGAGTAGATGTTGACAGTGGTAGATTGAGAAAACTATTAGTGCTGATGAACATTAATGTTAATGATCACGATGACATTATGACATAATCATGGACACTAATGTTAATGATTATGAATCTCTAGAATTGCCATTCTGCCTGATGGCGTGGTTTTAAAATGTCTCCTTGTTTTACATTTAAGCAATTTCTCTAGTTATTTTTCAATTTATAGAAACAAATGTAAGCATATCTGAGACAATTTTTCTGAACTGAAGTAGAGCCTTTAGTTTTAAATCCCCTTTAAAGTCATTCCTGAGTATTAGCAACTCTTATTGGATGAATTTCCCTTATGAAATTTGTACTTCATTTAGATATCATACAGTTTTCAAAGTAATTCTAAAACATTGAGTTGAATGTCTGAATGATTTATCAGAACCTTAGATGAGTTGGGCCACATTTGGTTATAATAATACAATCAAAGCATTCCTATTTAAAAGTAAATGAACCTTGGCCAGGTGCAGTGGCTCCCACCTGTAATCCCAGCACTTTGGGAGACTGAGGCAGGTGGATCACCTGAGGTCAGGAGTTCGAGACCATCTTGACCAATATGGTGAAATCCTGTCTCTACTAAAAATACAAAAATTAGCTGGGCGTGGTGGTAGGCGCCTGTAGTCCCAGCTACTCGGGAGGCTGAGGCAGGAGAATTGCTTCAACTTGGGTGGCAGAGTTTGGCAGTAAGCCAAGTGGCGCCACTGCACTCTCAGCCTGGGCAACAGAGTGAGACTCTGTCTCAAAAAAAAAAAAAGTAAATGAACCTTAAGAGACAATGAAAACTGTAATCCTGTTTTCAAAAATTAGTAATACAATCTAATCTGTTCTGTTGTTTTTCTTATAGGAATAATTTATGATGTTATTGTTGAACCTCCAAGTGTCGGTTCTATGACTGATGAACATGGGCATCAGAGGCCAGTAGCTTTCTTGGCCTACAGGTAAAAGATACCTTTTCGAATGATTTGGTGGTGGGAAAGAAGGTTGCTGTAGTATGCCAACTTATTTAAAAATAGAGTAAAACCTATGGGATGCATGTGTATTTAGACAACAGCTGTTTTAAAATGCTGGATTCTGAAATGGCAGAAAGTGAGTCGAGAACAAGAGTATATTATTTATTTATTAAGAAATAAAGTATTTCATAATGATGTATCACCAATTTACAGTAGGGTGTCAGTTTAAACTACATTTATAGATTGTTCTGGGGGTCAGCGAACTATAGCTGCTTTTTTTTTCTTTTCCCCAAAAAAGTTTTATTGGAGGTAAGCATGCCCATGTGTTTATATATGATCTATGGCTGCTTTTAAGCTACAGTGGCTGAGTTGAATAAGTATGACACAAACCACATACCCTGCAAGCCTAAGATATTTACTATATGGGTATTTAAGAAAATATTTTTGGACTATACCCTGGTCTATACCATTAAATAACAAAAGTATTTTTGAGACTTGAGGGTTCTATTTCATCAGTGAAACCCCGTTCCAGTGTGGTTTTGTTCACCTGAACAATGCTTATATTGCTTTCTAAAATTTACTTGATAAATATCTACCTAAACATAGCTATATGTTTATATTTGCAGTAATGCTATTTATGCATAGAATATTTCTGGAAAGATTTATTAGTATTCTCTGTGGAGGGGAGTTAATGACAGGTTGATGGTAGGGTGGCTTTTCATAGTGCCCTCTTTCACACTGTTTGAATTTTGAACTTGGTACATATATTGTGTTTTCAATGAAAACAATTGACCAAAAAAAAAAAACACCCTGTTTACATATGCCTATGTATAATCATCCCTTTAACGAGAAATTTTCTTCTTGAGGTCCCTGAACTATGAGAATTTGATAAAAGCTCTGTATCCCTAGAAAAATCACACACACACACACACACACACACACACACACTTTTACATATAATTATAGGGGTTTGTAGTTCACTGAAGTTCTTATAGGGCTCTTGGAGCCTTATTTAAGAACAGTTTCTTTTTAAAATATTTCCTTTTGAAACAAGAAGTTTATTATTATTAACATAAAACTTCAGGAAACACATCTAACCAATTCAAAATTAGTTTGAAATTGATAGTAGAAATTTGAATAGCATAACTTTTAAAAAAAGCTAACCTAGACCGGGCGCGGTGGCTCACGCCTGTAATCCCAGCACTTTGGGAGGCCGAGGTGGGTGGATCACGAGGTCAGGAGATTGGGACTATCCTGGCTAACCCGGTGAAACCCCGTCTCCACTAAAAATACAAAAAATTAGCCAGGCGTGGTGGCATGTGCCTGTAGTCCCAGCGATCTGGGAGGTGGAGGTTGCAGTGAGCCGAGATCGTGCCACAGCACTCCAGCCTGGGCGACAGCAAGACTCCGTCTCAAAAAAAAAAAAAAGCTAAGCTAAAGTTCTGGGTAAAGCATTCATATACGTAAAATATGAGTATTTATTTTACATAAACGGTTGTGTTAGTTGAGGTTTTACAACTTTTTTTGAATGTGAACTCCATGAAGACAAAGATTTTTGTCTGTTTTATTCATTGTTGTATCTCCCAGAACCTAAAACAGTGCTTGCTACCTAATAGACTCAATAAATATCTGTTGAATGGACAGATGAATATCCAGAGGTATAGTAAAATAGTAGTGAGGGTAAGAATAAGAAATACAGTACAAAAATGTTTTGGCACAAAAACGGAAATAGGAATTTCAATTTAAGGGGAAACATTTCTATTTATTATCTTTCTATGGTCATTCTTTTCTTTTCCAGAGTAAATGGACAATATATTATGGAAGGACTTGCATCCAGCTTCCTATTTACAATGGGAGGTTTAGGTTTCATAATCCTGGACCGATCGAATGCACCAAATATCCCAAAACTCAATAGATTTCTTCTTCTGTTCATTGGATTCGTCTGTGTCCTATTGAGTTTTTTCATGGCTAGAGTATTCATGAGAATGAAACTGCCGTAAGTTATTTGTGTAATCAGCAACTTATGTTGCAAATTGGTAAAATGATTACCTGGAAAATGTAAAGTCATGGGACATTTAATTTAACTTTCATTTACATGGGTGAAAAATCCAGAAACCAAATATATTTGTAACTTGGTCAGTTTACAGCTATAGTTAATAAAAATTGAAACTAATAGATCTTCTTAGTTGTTATCCGCATGAATGTTCGTGAGAGAAAATTTAGTTACCTTGTCCTGGCATCAATGACTGAAGATAGTCATTGTTTCTTTTTTTTTGAGATGGAGTTTCACTCTTGTTGCCCAGGCTAGAAATGCAATGGCACAGTCTTGGCTCACTGCAACCTCTGCCTCCCGGGCTCAAGTGATTCTCCTGCCTCAGCCTTCTGAGTAGCCGGGATTACAGCCATGCACCACAGCACTCAGCTATTTTTTGTATTTTTAGTAGAGATGGGGTTTCACAATGTTGACCGGGCTGATCTTGAACTCCTGACCTCAGGTGATCCTCCTGCCTTGGCCTTCCAAAGTGCTGGGATTATTCCAAAGGCATGAGCTACCACGCCCAGCTGTCATTGTTTCTTTAAAATGCCTTTTGGCTAACTTGTAACACAGGATTCCAGTAGTATTAATGGTAGGGAATAGCTTCAGATCACTCACTGTTGCCGCTCTTTGAATATTGGTGGGAAGAAAACCCATTATGCCTTGTAAGGGAAAAGAGAGTTATTGCCCTTCAAAAAGATAGGAAAAGAATGTTTATATATGTATGTGTGTGTGTGTGTGTGTATGTGTGTGTGTTTAATGTGTATTTAAAGATTATTTTGATTCAGAAAACTTTTCAATATCTTTAGAAGAAAAATAAGATGGTTTATGGCATCTTTCATAATTCTGTTTAAGACTATTTACTTGAAATGTGAACAAATACAATCACATTTCCATATATTCTAATTTAATTCATGGATGCATTAGTAACTACAGTAACGACAGGAAATTTGGGCAAGCGTACCACAAATATTAGCTCTTAGTATTTTATTTTTAGTATTTTATTTTTTAGGGACTGTGTTAAACATCAAGTGTCAACTATACTGATTTCTTAGTGTGTTTGAATTTTACAAATTCACTTGTTCTGTGACTTAACCTGTCCATTGTCTGTAACACACGTGGAGTAGAATGGGCAAAAGTACATGATGATCCCACAATCATCATGTTCCCATTTTAGTCCTGGCAGGATGGGAGGGAAAGCATGGAGTTCTTTGTCAGCTGAATATCTGTGTGGCCATATAGCTGCCTCAGTTTCCTCTGGCAGCAGCTCTTTTTTTTTTTTTTTTTTTTTTTTTGAGATGGAGTCTCTCATTGTTGCCCAGGCTGGAGTGCAGTGGTGCAATCTCGGCTCACTGCAACCTCCGCCTCCCAGGTTCAAGAGATTTTCCTGCCTCAGCCTCACAAGTAGCTGGGATTACAGGTGCCTGCCACCACACCCAGCTAATTTTTTTTGTATTTTTAGTAGAGACAAGGTTTCACTATGTTGGCCAGGCTGTTCTGGAACGCTTGACTTCATGATCCACCCGCCTCAGCCTCCCAAAGTGCTGGGATTATAGGTGTGAGCCACTGTGCCCGGCCAGCAGCTCTTATTTCATTTGGGGAAGGCATTTCTGGCCATTGGCTAAGTTGTATGAAGACTAAGGTACTCCAGCCTCTTCTTTTTGTTCCTTGTTTTTCTGCTCCTAGTGGAAGTAAGTCACCATAGCCTGGTAAGGTATACTGGTATAGAAAAGACTGAAGTTTTCGTTAGCAGAGCAAGAAAAGAGGAGACTCCCAGATAGAATAAAGAGGTTACTGAAAGGCTCACGCCTGTAATCCCAGCACTTTGGGAGGCTGAGGTGGGCGAATCACAAGGTCGGGAGATCGAAACCATCCTGGCTAACATGGTGAAACCCCATCTCTTACTAAAAATATAAAAAATGAGCCAGGCATGGTGGCAGGTGCCTATAGTCCCAGCTACTCGGGAGGCTGAGGAAGGAGAATGGCGTGAACTCAGGAGGCAGAGCTTGCAGTGAGCCAAGATCACGCCACCGCACTCCAGCCTGGGTGACGGAGTAAGACTCCATCTCAAAAAAAGAAAAGAAAAGAAGAGAAAATTTACAACCAAAACAAAAGAAACCTTTGGAGGCATGTGTCAGAACAGAGAAAGTGTCCTGGTTTTGCTTATGGAATCAAATATGTTCTCATTCTACCTACTGTTTTCATTCTACATAGTGTTTTCCTTCTTTATAGTTTTAGGTCCTCTTCCTAGGAATGAGTCTATTAAGAAAATAGGTGTTTATCTTTTAGCTTTGGCATTTGACTTGCAGGATAATAGAGCTATCTGCTACTGACAGAAAAGCTTTGACAAGTGTTTAATACTCCGGATTGCCTTCATCTTACTTTTGCAATCATTTATGTGAACATTTGTCTTCCTGTCTGCATTCTATAGGCTAGTATGTAACACCGTTGACTAAATCCAACCTTTAGGCTAGGGAAAAAGGGTATACTTTCTGGGTTTCAGTTGTAGATTATGTTTGGATCTAATCAAAACAGGACAGTGGTCCAAACAGAAAATTGCTATTTTCTGTGTCTTGTTATGCAGCTAAGTCTAGGATTTGAATTTTTAAGATGAATTTATGGTTCCCTTTGTGATATCATTTCTCATCTGCAGCTCTTAATGCCTGGTACCTTGGGTATGGAGTGGGGAGAGACAATGGACAGTTTTATATAAGAAATGGAAGTAATGATACTGTCTTTCCTGGAATATTTGCAGGCCCCAGAGGAGATGATGAGCAAGGACTGTTGGCCTGTATTACACACAACAGGGTTGTGGTTACTATCCCAGCAAGGAAAGGGTGTATCTTTCTTCTTTCATGCAAATTATCTATGATAACCTAACAGTTTGATTATAGTGAGTGGAATAACCACAACAATAAAAAAGATGTCAAAAAAACACCAATAGCCACTGGTTTTTCCAAATCAACTACATTTCTAGCTTCTAGCATCTGAGATAAAGGATGGCTGTATCATAAGATGCACCATGATAACCTCCAGGGTGGAATTCTTTTTTACAAAGATGTTACCTTTAGCAAGAGATGCCTTTGAAAAGGAGAAAACAGTAGCACTGAAACAGTATTACTGGTTCTGTTTTCTGATTTATGCTTTTTTGAAAGACCTGATGTTTCCTCTATTGATATAATTTTACTAATTAAAACATGTTTTATTTGATGTCTTGAGTTTTGAAGAAACGTCAAAAATGAATGACTGTTGGCTGGGCGCAGTGGCTCAGGCCTGTAATCCCAGCATTTTGGGAGGCCGAGGTGTGCAGATCACTTGAGGTCAGGAGTTCAAGACCAGCCTGGTCAACATGGTGAAACCCAGTCTCTACTAAAAAATAAAAAAATTAGCTGGGCGTGGTAGTACACGCCTGTAATCCCAGCTATTTGGGAAGCTGAGGCACGAGAACTGCTTGAACCCAGGAGGCAGAGGTTGCAGTGAGTTGAAATTGTGCCACTACATTCCAGGCTCGGTGACAGAGTGGGACTCCATCTCAAAAAAAAAAATAAAGAAAGAATGATTGTTTATTAACTTTGCACACATAGTAGTACATTTAAAAGGAAAAAATTAAACTGTAGTCCCTAATATTTTTATTAGTACAGTCTCAAAGGAGTAATTTTCATTGTGAAAATGAAAATATTCTAATATAACTTATTAGATAATGTATGTGAAATCATGTATGTATGCATCTGTATGTTCACTGCATTTTAAATATACATAGACTTAAAGGAAATAATGTTCGATTACTGAGTAGAAGACTGGTACAAGTTTGAACTTGATTCTTCTGAAAAAATAATGAATCTTCATTAGATTGTCTTTAGCCTCCACTCTTAGGGCAGCTTTAACTTAAAAGCAGAATCTTTTTTTTCTTTTTTTTTTTTTTTTTTTTCCTTTTTTGAGACAGAGTCTTGCTCTATCACCCAGGCTAGAGTGCAATGGTGCGGTCTCGGCTCACTACTACCTCCGCCTCCCAGATTCAAGCCATTCTCCTGCCTCAGCCTCCCGAGTAGCTGGGATTACAGGCATGTGCCACCATGCCAGGCTAATTTTTGTATTTTTAGTAGAGACGAGGTTTTGCCATGTTGGCAGAGGCTGGTCTCGAACTCCTGACCTCAAGTGATCTGCCTGCCTCGGCCTCCCAAAGTGCTGGGATTACAGGCGTGAGCCACCATGCCCGGCCAAAAGCAGAATCTTAAAAAGAATAAAAATAAAAGGTGGCCTGTGGTGGGTGGCATGGTAATGCCCTAAAGTCAGGCGAGGTGTTCAATTGGAGATGGAAGGATGGGTTCCTACATTCAGGCAAGTCTGTTATAAAGCTGTATAAAACTACTTGAAATAGATACTATCATATAATTGAGGACAAAAGGTCTGCCTTATTTCAGCTGGCAAAAATGGCTTTTTAGCAATTTCACCTAGTGTTTATTAAGCTTGAGAAGAAAAGCTAAGGATCTTCTGGATAAATCCTGAGATCATGGGATCAGTTCAGAAAACAAGTTCTCTTAAAGGGAGAAAGGAATAAAAAATATGAATGTAATAATATTTAAACTAACATCATTTAGGGAATGATATGATACATATATGTGATTCCATGTAATTGAAAATACATAAATACTAAAACATCGTATTCATTTTCGACAGACCTCTTTCTAAAGTGTTTGTTGTATTACATGTTAACACTCACATTTGTATGTAGCAAATATTATTTGATAACTGTTATTTGCTGGACACTGAGATTAAACATAATTTAACCTTCTCCACTGAGGGTCATTTTACATTTCTGTTATGCATAGTACTACTTTTCAGTTTTGTTGATTTCGCTGGCCTGTCACTTGTCATGGTGATCAGTATATACCTATTGTAATTTCATCCTTTCCCTCTTCTTCTTTTCAGTTTGCTGGTTATTCTATGACTTGAGGGAATAGATAACCTAGCTATTAATTACCTTTTAAATCAGTTCTGGCTGAAGGAGAGCTTAATGGCTTGGCTTTGTAACCATACTTTCAGATGTTTGAGAATCTCTTTCATTTCCTTCCAGATTTGGAGTTATATTTTAGAGAGTTAAGGCTGTAGAGAAACTAGCAGCTGGATTGTTTCAGCGACTAAAAAGCTGATATCCGAGGTTCATTTTTAGCAAATAAGGGACGTAATTCATTCTAAAGAAACAAAACATTTGTACAGCTGCTGAGGACCATGTGTAGTAGAGAGGGTGAGGAATTTGGAGTCCAGTTTTGGCCTGCCACTTAATAGCTCTGAGACTTTGGATTAGTTCTGTGAACTCTCTTGGCCTCAGGTTCCAAACTTGTTAAATGAAGTATCAATATACCTTGGGGAGTTACAGTTGTCAAGATTAAATGAGAAGGTGTACTCTCAATCATAATGTGTTAATCAATGTCAATGTTTTCATTCTAAAGATAGAGTCCTAAAAGTTCTGTTTCAAGTTAGATTATGGCCACAGTTTCAAAAATAAATGAATAAACCATTACTGGTTTTGTTTTGTTTTGTTTTGAGATGGAGTCTTGCTCTGTTGCCCAGGCTGGAGTGCAGTGGCGTGATCTCGGCTCACTACAAACGCTGCCTCCCAGGTTCATACCATTCTCCTGCCTCAGCCTCCCTAGTAGCTGGGACTACAGGCGCCCGCCACCATGCCCGGCTCATTTTTTGTATTTTTAGTAGAGATGGGGTTTCACTGTGTTAGCCAGGATGGTCTCGATCTCCTAACCTCTTGATCCGCCTGCCTCGGCCTCCCAAAGTGCTAGGATTACAGGCATGAGCCACCGTGCGCAGCCTGAATAAACCATTACTGTTTCTAAAAGAAGAAAGTGAGGTTTCCATTTCTAGGACCATTGGAGTGGGTAGTAGACCAGGAGTGAGGAGACTTGTGTTTTAATGCTGGTTCTGTTCTTTTCTGGCCTTGTGATTTTGAGCAAACCACTTAATTGCTGTCACACTCTTCATCTGTAAAATGAGACTAATCCTTGTTTCACACACCTTTTTAAGATTGTTGCAAGGGTTAAATGCAATAATGAATGTGGTAGTGTTTTGAGAAGTTTCTGTTAGTGCTAACCTAGCACAGTGCTTGCCTTAATATACAGAGGCACTGAGTGATTATTGAAAGAATGGCCTTAAAATAAAGATTAAATAGAAGGTCCTTCATGGTGGCTTCTCCTGTCTCTAGTTGGTTTTTGAGTTATTGATTTACCTTTTTATTGTATTTATCTACAGTTTTACTTATGTAAAAATCTCACAGGCCTGAATATAAGATTGTGAAATTTTCTGGGTCATGAGAGGGGGCTAAATGATTGAGTATATATTATAGTAAGTGTATTTCAACAATTTTATTTTTATTTCTTACCAAGAAGTATAGTAATGTATTTGTTTTTCTTTTCTTTTTTCTAATATGGTATCGTTACAGCATTATAATATTTCTTAGTATCTCCAAAATTGTCCTTAAGGTAAAACTATTTTAAGTTTGGCAGCTTTGAACAGGACATGTCTATTTAAATATTCTTTTCTATCTAAATATAGGTTGACAAGCATGGGTCACCCACTAGTTACAAGGAAGGATACCATAATATATAGCTATATTAAGAGATAGAATACAAAGTGTATATTCACATATAGGTATATGCAAATGACAAGAAGTTACTCCTAATGAGTCTTTAGTACCCTTGTTTCATAGTGTAAGCTAGCTGTTGGGTAACTTCTACTACAGAGTGCAGATATTAGTGGATGCTTGCTTAAAATCTTCTTGAACCTTTTTTTTCTTCTGAAGCTTATGTTTTAAAGTATCCTTTTTGTGACACATCAGGCATTATAGTAGCAAATTTATGTGAAGTCTTTAAATTCAATGTATATATCCAAAGAACCTTTTAGTTTTTAATTTTTTTTTTTTTGTGGGGGATGGAGTCTGGCTCTGTTGCCAGGCTGGAGTGCAGTGGCATGATCTCGGTTCACTGCAACCTCCGCCTCCCAGGTTCAAGTGATTCTCCTGCCTCGGCGTCCTGAGTAGCTGGGACTACAGGCGTGCACTACCACACCCAGGTAATTTTTGTATTTTTAGCAGAGACGGGGTTTCACCGTGTTGGCCAGGATGGTTTCGATCTCTTGACCTCGTGATCCCCTTGCCTCAGCTTCCCAAAGTGCTGGGATTACAGGCGTGAGCCACTGTGCCCAGCCAAACCTTTTTATTTTTAAATTTTTGTTCAGTTTTGGATTTGGGAGGAGGTGAGAAGTATCTGGTTGTCAAGGTGGTTGTGTTAGATGAAAGTTCTCTTTACTCAGAGTGTGTGGATTGGCGAGGCTGATATAGTAGAAAGAAAAGAGTGTGTGAGTTCTAGGTTGATTGCATTGGCTGAATATGAGTCTAATCATACAGGGTGTCAAGTGAGTTCAGAAGCTGAAAGGGTGGGAAGTCACATTTTTGAGTGTTTGCTGTGTGCCAAGCACTGGAGGAGACCTCAGTATTGTCAAGTAGTTTTTAAATCCTACGTTACCAGTGAAGAAACTTGGGACTCTAAAAATAGCAGCTAACATTTGTCAAGTGCATGTAACTATGAGTAGCAATTACTATATGAGTAGATTCTCTTATAATCCTTAAAACCCTTTGAGGTAACTCCATTTTACAGATGAGGAAACTGAGTGAGGTTTGCCAGGCTCATGCAGTAAGTAGAAGCAGGGTCAAAAGAAGAGGCGTTCTGAAGCCATCAGTGACTATAGGGTGTTGTAAACCTTTTTTTTTTTTTGAGACGGAGTCTTGCACTGTTGCCCAGGCTGGAGCATGGGGTTTCACCGTGTTAGCCAGGATGTTTTGTTTTGTTATTGTTGTTGTTTTCTTTTTTTTTTTTTTTGAGATGGAGTTTCACTCTGTTTGCCCAGGCTGGAGTGCAATGGCACGATCTTGGCTCACTGCAGCCTCCGCCTCCTGGGTTCAAGCAATTCTCCTGCCTCAGCCTCCTAAGTAGCTGAGATTACAGGCGTCTGTCACCACGCCCAGCTAATTTTTGTAGTTTTAGTAGAGGTGGGTTTTCACCATGTTGGCTAGGCTGGTCTCGAACTCCTGACCTGGTACTCCACCTGCCTCGGCTTCCCAAAGTGCTGGGATTATAGGCATGAGCTACCATGCCCAGCCCAACCCTTTCTTAATGTGGATACTTGTACATAATTTTTCCTTTTTTTTTTTCCTGATCCTGTAGATTCTTAATTAATAATAGACTTTAAGGGTTTATTGCCAAAGGAAAGGTTTGGAACTTTTATAACACCAGATTTAATGCTTTAATTTAAAGGGGATTTCAGGGCCTAACTTGCACATTTAATAAAAGGATTTTCTGTTTGACCAGCATGAAGTTTGACCTTACCAGCAGGTACAGCTAAAGCTCCTAACTGTTATCCAGACATTTCCTAAAGTATTAGAGGTTCAGGGGCAGATGTTTGTGCACACTGTTTTTTGAAGTCTCAAAGGCTCACCTCCTAGTCCTGAAGAGCTTCTGATTCTCCCACTTCTCTTCTGGTAATATTAGAGTTTTTAGAAATCCAAACCAGTTTCTTTACATAAAAAACATTTTGATTTTGTTGCACTTCTGAGGGTCTAAAATAGATTGATTCTGACTCTTAACTTTAACTTTTAGATATCATTTTCTTTTCTTTACTTCCTTTTCTTATTCTGTGTTGTTTAGCTTACTGCTTTGTAACTTTAAGAGGGAAGGGCCAGGCACAGTGGCTCACACCTGTAATCCCAGCACTTTGGGAGGCTGAGGTGGATGGATTAACTGAGGTTGGGCGTTTGAGACCAGCCTGGCCAAGATGGTGAAACCCCGTCTCTACTAAATAGAAAAAGTTAGTTGGATGTGGTGGTGGTCACCTGTAATCTCAGCTACTTGGGAGGCTGAGGCAGGAGAATCGCTTGAACCCAGGAGGCAGAGGTTGCAGTGAGCCGAGATTGCGCCGTTGCACTCCAGCCTGGGCAACAAGAGCAAAACTCCATCTCAAAAAAAAAAAAAAAAACTTTGCCGGGCTTCACGCGTGTAATCCCAGCACTTTGGAAGGCCAAGGCAGGCAGATCACCTGAAGTCAGGAGTTCCAGACCAACCTGGCCAACATGGCGAAACCCTGTCTCTATAAAAATACAAAAGTTAGCCAGGTGTGGTGGCACGCGCCTGTAATCCCAGCTACTTGGGAGGCTGAGGCAGGAGAACCACTTGAACCCGGGAGGCGGAGGTTGCAGTGAGCTGAGATCACACCATTGCACTCCAGCCTGGGTGACAAGAGCAAAACTCCATCTCAAAAAAAAGGAAAAAGAGGGAAGGATAGTAGAACTGAGGCTCAGTAATTTATTTGTATATTGGGGTGAGGGGGGCAAAATATGAAATAAGGACCATAATGAAGAATCACGCAATTATATTTTTGGATTGTTATTTGATATATCATAAAATTTATTTTGGCATTTTGAAATACTATAATAATAAGAGAATATAAAAACAATTCTTTTCACTTTTTGTGCTTATATTTCTGCAGGGGCTATCTGATGGGTTAGAGTGCCTTTGAGAAGACATCAGTGGATACTGGATTTGCTCCTGTCAATGAAGTTTTAAAGGCTGTACCAATCCTCTAATATGAAATGTGGAAAAGAATGAAGAGCAGCAGTAAAAGAAATATCTAGTGAAAAAACAGGAAGCGTATTGGAGCTTGGACTAGAATTTCTTCTTGGTATTAAAGAGACAAGTTTATCACAGAATTTTTTTTCCTGCTGACCTATTGCTATACCAATGATGTTGAGTGGCATTTTCTTTTTAGTTTTTCATTTCTTAAAATATACTCCATATCTACAACTATAATATCAAATAAAGTGATTATTTTTTACAACCCTCTTAACATTTTTTGGAGATGACATTTCTGATTTTCAGAAATTAACATAAAATCCAGAAGCAAGATTCCATAAGCTGAGAACTCTAGACAGCTGATCAGCTTTACCTATGGTCCTTTGCCTTTAACTAGAGTGTGTGATGGTAGATTATTTCAGATATGTATGTAAAACTGTTTCCTGAACAATAAGATGTATGAACGGAGCAGAAATAAATACTTTTTCTAATTAATACCTTTTATATTTGTTTTTTAACTGACAGTGTTAAGTTTTTGGTCTATTAATCATTCATTCCTATCTTATGACTTTCTTTAGCTACTTTTGGTAGCCTAAGATTCAAAATATGGTTGGCAGGATGCCTTGAGAGTTAGCATCTTTATATCCTTGTAAATATTCAAGCACAGGCTGCATATCTATGTCAGAGTTGTCAGTGTGAATGTGCTAGGTGAGGACATGTAAAAACATCTCTGGGGCCGGGCACGGTGGCTCACACCTGTAATCCCAGCACTTTGGGAGGCCGAGGCGGGCGGATCACAAGGTCAGGAGATCGACACCATCCTGGCTAACACGGTGAAACCCCATCTCTACTAAAAATACAAACAAACAAACAAAAAAATCTCTGGACCAATCTGGTCTTAATTTCTTCTATCCAGGCCTTTCGGTTCTCCCTGGCTGGCCATGGGCTTCACTTCTCTGATGGCTCAATTCATTCTTTCCTAAGATCTTCAAGTTTATGGTGAAATTTTCTCTCAAGTGAGCTTTTTTCCTGCTTATTCCAAGGCTGATTTAATTATAACCATTCTTTAAGTAAAAAAGGACTTATTTATTCAAAAATTCTGAGTACCTTTTTCATGCTAGGCAGCACTGAGGATGTCATGGTGAGTAAAATGAATAAAGGCTGTGCCCTTATAGAGCTTACATTCTTGTGGGGAAATCAGCAGACTTAAAGTGTTTTAAACTGTCAGATACTAGTAAATTCAACAAAGGGGAAAAAAAGCAAGGCAAGTGAAGGTCTGTATTATAGAGAATAATGGGAGAGATGGAGAAAAAGGTTGCCGTATTTCCAAAGCCTTGAGAAAGGAAAACGACCTATATGCACTTATCAACTTAAAAGACTTGATTCAATAGTAAGAACTTTTTGGTTTGGTTTTTGGTTTTTGGTTTTTTTTTTTTTTGGTCATTTGCTGTATTTTAAAACCTTGTTCAAACTGGGTGGACAGGAAGTAACTCATGGGTGATTATGGCTTCAAAAGTCTGCTTTTTGTCATATTGATTGAGTAGTAAACAGTTCCTAGTTAAGTACCATAAGATGGTGTTGTTAAGGTTTGTTGTTGTTTTTCTGTTTCAAAGCTCTTAAGGCTTTTCGGGGGAATAATAAATGTTATCTTTACCAAATAAAGTGAAATATCTTTAAAATAATTATATTTTAAAATATCAATAATACAAACTTTTAAATCAATGTGTAAAATGTTTTGCTGGTAAAAGCATGATGATTATGTGAAGAAACAAACTCATTGTACTAGGTTTAAAATGTTTTGGGGACATGAAACCAAAATGTCACAGTGTGAGGGAAAGCGTGCCAAGCATTATTAACATAAAAGAGGTTAAATGGGTGAGAGATTAAGTTTACAGATTAAGTTAGAAATAAATGAATCTTTGATTTTGTCACAGGAAAGATCCCCCAGGGAGAGGATACTAAAGTGTAGCTAGAAGTGCAAAATGTTTTAGTAGAGCTTAACTCCAGCGAAAGGAGAAGGAAGGGTGCAGAATTAGGGGAAACTGTCAGACAGTGATGCAGAGTTGACAAATTTGCTGTCAGCCCAGTGGGAGCTTCGGAGCAGAGACTCCCTGATAGAGTGGTATGTTAGGCAGAAATGGCTAGACCACTGTCCCACTGCATTGTCAGGTAATTGGCTGCGGATCACCTCACCTGGCTAAAAAGTTGAGGTAAACTCCGACAAAGCCAATAACGAGGCTATCAGCTAGCCACAGCTGGGTAACAAGTCCTTGCAGCTGGGCCTCGAGTCCTTTCTTGAGGGGAGATCTGAGCAGCACATCTCTGCCAAAAATTTATAAAGAAAACATCCTATTTATAGAATTAAAATGAAGAAATCCTATATAATTTGCTTAGAATGATTATACTGTGATTACTTGAATTGCAAAGTTAGAAGTAACTTAGGTGCTCAGTAAATGGTACGTTTCTGAAGGGTAAAGTTGGAAGAAAAAGATTATTATTTTTGCTTGAATTTTGCTCTAAATAGCAGAGCAGTTGTTTTCATTATGTGCTGCTATTTGCTGGTGCAGAAGATCAGTCTTTGAACATAGTAATAAGAAATGTACATTTATTTATTCAAAGGAAGGCATGTGCCAGGTGCTGAATTACATCAGAATGAGCAAGAAGAATACAGCATCTGTCCAGGTGGAACTTACAGTCTGGTGAATACACACAAATAGGCAAATTCTCTTTGCTGTAGGAGCAACACCTAAACCCAGATTTGAGATAAGGGAAGGCTGTAATTTGTTTTTGGAACAATGGGTTACTAAACTGCTTAAAAGTTTTGAGCACTAATACATGTTTGTCCAGATCTTTTACTCATTTTTCTTACATACTAAGACTTAATTGCAAGGAAGAGAAACTCAGGCCATCTTAAAGAGGATAATAGGATACTGGAGAATCGTGATACTAAAGACGAGTGCAGCAGGGAGTACTAGAACGGGGAATGTGGTACTGGAAGGACTCTTGATCATTTCTAATATATTGTATGGGCTTGTGTAATGCTTTCCTTTCTATAAAACTGGTCACTTCCAGTTCAGAGTGGTGAGAATCATGACTGCTAACCTATCTTGATTATTATGCTTGACGCCTTCAGCCACCACAGGGGAAATTTTCTTGATTCCATAACAGATTCAAAGTCCAGAAGTGCCAGAGAAAAGACTAGTTGACCAGTTTGGTTGATGTATTTACCTGGAGTGTTCTTTCATGTTGGAAAATACATTCAAAGAGTTGGGTTAGGTTGTTGGCTTGTGCTTCAGGGTCTGAACAGTAGAAGCATTAATATGCACCAAGGGATGATAGTACTGGCTTTTCACCATATTTTTTATTTCTTATAACACCGGTAAATTTGCTAAGATGCTTTCATACACCATGTGTGTCTTTGGGTTTTTTCTTATTTTTAATTATCATGGATACATAATGATTGTACATATTTATGGGGTCTATGTGATATTTTGATACAAGCATACAATGTATGATGATCAAACCAGGGTAATCGGGGTATCCATTACCTCATGAATTTATCATTTCTTTGCATTAGGAACATTCCAATTCCACTCTTAGTTACTTTGAAATATACGATAAATTATTTTTCACTATAGTCACCCTATTGTGCTACAGAACACTAGAGCCATCCTTTTATCTAACATATTAATTGAAAAAGGTGTCACTTTAAGATTATTAGAATTTTTTTTTTTTTTTTGAGTTGGAGTCTTGCTTGCTGCCCAGGCTGGAGTTCAGTGGCACGCCCTCAGCTCACTGCAACCTCCACCTCCCAGGTTCAAGTGATTCTCCTGCCTCAGCCTCCCAAGTAGCTGGGATTACAGGCACATGGCATCACACCCCACTAATTTTTGTATTTTTTGTAGAGATGGGGTTTCACCACGTTGGCCAGGCTGGTCTCGAACTTGTGGCCTTAAGTGATCCACCCACCTTGGCCTCCCAAAGGTGTGAGCCACCACACACGGCCACATCATTAGAATTTTAAGTAATTCAAATTGGAATGATTAATTCCAATAATTAGAATTAAGTAAATTTAAAGTAAACAATGCTACCATCTCAAAGAGCAAATATAATTGCATTATGTGGTAGCTGTCTAATAGAGTAGCTGCTGGCTATGTATGGCTATTGAGTATTGGAAAGGGAGCTAGTCTGAATTAAGTTGTGCTGTAAGTATAAAATGCACATTGGATTTTAAAGACTTCATATCAAAAAGTAAAATATCTCAATATTTTTATGTAGATTACTAGTTGAAATTTTTGTGTATATTGAGTTAAATCTCAAAATTAATTTCACCTTTTTATCTTTTTAAATGTAGCTACTGGAAAAGTTGAAAATTAACATATGCAGCTTGCTTATTTCTGTTGGACAACACTACTGTAGACCAACAGGTCTCAAACAGAGCAGAGAGTTTATTAACACAGAGATTGCTAGGCCCTACAAATTTAGTTCCTAGTTAAGTACCTTTATATTTTGCTTAGAAAGATTATACTCTATTTGTTAATGTTTATTTGAATTGTGAAGTGTGAAGTAACTGTTTCTGATTCAGTAGGTCTGGATGAGGTCTGAGAGTTTGAATTTCTGACAGGTTCCCAGGTGGTACTGATGCTGCTGATCCAAGGACCACATTTTAAGAACCACTGCTTTAGACCAGGACCTAAGTAGAGCCAGATAGTAAGTGTTTTGGGCTTGGGGTAGAGGTGAGGGTGGGGAAGTCGCTTAACCCAGAATTCTATAACCAATGAAAATTTTCTTTAAGACTGAAGATGAAATACAACTTTCAAATGAAAGAAAACAAAAAATTTGTTGTCCAAAGACCTGCACTAAAAGAAAGACGCTTTTCAGATTGAAAGGAAATGATGCAAATGGAGATTTAGATCCTTATAAAACAGTGGAGGGTGTCAGAAATGGTAGATATATGGGTCAATGCAAAAGGCTTTTTAATTTTTTTCCTAATTTCTTTTTAATACATACAACTTTATAGTAAGAATAACAACTGTATCTTGTGGGGTTTATAATATACATAGATGTAATACATATCAACATGATAGCATAATGATTAGAGATGGGATTTGGGCCTACAGTTGCAAGGTTGTATTATAGTACATAATATATGTTATTATTATATATAAATATATATATATATATTTGAGACAGAGTCTCACTCTGTCATCTAGGCTGGAGTACACTGGCATGATCTCGGCTCACTGCAACCTTTGTCTCCTGGGTTCAGATGATTCTCATGCCTCAACCTCCTGAGTAACTGGGATTAGAGGTGCACACCACCATACCCAGCTAATTTTTGCATTTTTAGTAGAGACTAGGTTTTGCCATGTTGGCCAGGCTGGTCTTGAACTCCTGACCTCAAGTGATCTGCCTGCCTTGGCCTCCCAAAGTGATGGAATTACATTGTGCCCAGCCTCACATAATACAAAATTGAGAAGAGGCAGGAAAGGAGGAATAGAAACAAAAAACAGAGGAGACAAATAGAAAACAGTAAAATGGTGGGCTCAAACAACCATATCTGTAATTATATTAAATGTTAGGAGACTAAACACTTTAACTGAAAGGTTAAGATTGTCAGGATGGATAAACACACATATACATAATTGTATGCTGTTTATGACAGACTTACTTTTCATATAAAGACACAGCACAAAATAAATGGGAAAAGAGATATACTATGCAAACAGTAGCACTAGAAGTTTGGACTGACTATACTAATGTCTACTAAAATAGATTTCAAAACAAAAAGGATCCCCAGAGATAAAAATGTATATTTCAATTTCATAATGTCAAAAGAGTGAATTTAGCAGTAAGACATTACAATAATAGATTTGTATGCAGCTAATAACAGACCTTCACCATATACAAAGCAAAAATTGACAAAATTGGAGAGTGAAGCAGTCTCAGAGTTGAATATTTTTACATTTTCTATTTAGAAATTGATAGAACAACAAGACAAGTAATTAACAGGAACCTAGAAGACCTGAATCACACTATCGACCACCTTGATTCAACTTACATTTTCAAAACTCTACACCCAACAATGGGTGTGCACATCATATGTTTACCATGATAGTCCATAAGATTGGCCTTAAAGCAGCTGTAATACATTTGAAATGATTGAAGAAAGTTAATCTACCTGAGGATAGACAAATAGGTCAATAAAACAGAGGAGAGTCCAAAAATTGATGCACACATATATGACCCATTGACTTGGTAAAAGTTCCAAGGCAATTCAATGAGGAACAAATAGCTTTTTTTTTTTTTTTTTTTTTTGAGACGGAGTCTCTCTCTGTTGCCCAGGCTGGAGTGTAGTGACATGATCTCAGCTCACTGCAACCTTTACCTCCTGGGTTCAAGTGATTCTCCTGCCTCAGCCTCCTGAGTAGCTGGGATTACAGGTGCCTGCTACCATTCCCAGCTAATTTTTAGTAGGGATGGGGTTTTGTCATGTTGGCCAGGCTGTTCTTGAACTCCTAACCTCAGGTGACCTGCCCATCTTGTCCTCCCAAAGTGCTGGGATTACAGGTGTGAGTCACCGCCCCCGGCAGGAATAGCCTTTTTAACAAACGGTGCTGGGGCAATTGGATAACCATATGCAGAAAAAAAAAAAAAAGCTTCAACGCTTACCTCACCATATACAAAACTTCATGAATTACATGGATCACAGACTTTAATACAAGAGGCTGAATCATAATACTTCTAGAAGAAAACATGGATGAAAAATGTAGTGACCTTGGGTTTGGCAAAGATTTTTAAATATGATACACAAAAGCATAAGCTATAAATGAAAAGAACATAAATCAACTAGACTGGATTAAAATTAAAAACTTTTGCTTTTCAAAAGATACTGTTAAGAAAATTAAAAGGCAAGCCTCAGACTGTTGGAAGATATTTGCAAAATATATATCTGACAAATAACTTGTATCTAGTTGTATATGGTTGTGGGGGTGAGGTCTGGGGAGCAGAGTGGGAGGTGTGAGAGGGAGGAGTGACAAAAGGTCATAAGGAAACTTTTTTGGGTGATGGATATTTTCATTATATTTTACTTTTTAAAAAAGTGTAGGCTACCTTGGTAATTTATGAAGGAAATCAATAGTATTAAAAATTGGATGTAAAAAATGGATACCATCAGAAACCCATGGATGAAAAGAATGGGAAGATGCTCATTAAGATCAATTGAACAGGATGCCTCAGGGCATCACCAGGGCCCCAGCCCCTTCCAGTAGCTAAAAATGCAAAGAAAAAGATAGAAGAAGAAAGGAAGGAAGGAAGGAAGGGAGGAAAAAAAGGAAGGGAAGGAGGGAAGGGAGGGAGGGAGGGAAGGAGGGAAGGGAGGGAGGGAGGGAAAGAAGGAAGGAAGGAAGGAAGAAAGGAAGGAAAGGGAGGGAGGGAGGGAAGGAGGGGAGGGAAGGGAGGGAGGGAGGGAAGGAGGGGAGGGAAGGGAGGGAGGGAGGGAAAGAAGGAAGGAAGGAAAGGGAGGGAGGGGGGGAGGGAAGGGGGGGAGGGAGGGAGGGAAAGAAGGAAGGAAGGAAGGAAGGATTATAATACTTAAATTATACTTACAAATTATTTTTCCTGAAATAAGAGATTTGAAACTATTTTGAAAGATCATGTAGTAACTGGAAAAACTGACCCAAAATGTGGACTCCAAGATATATCTTAATAAAATTATTTTAAATTTTAAAATACAGGGGATATTATAAACATATGCCAAAGATTATCCCCCCATATGCCAAGTTTTTCATTAACTTGACTAAAGGTTACAAGTATAGTACTAGGATCCTCTCCTGAATGGACACAGGCCCAGCTGCCTTTTAACCAAGAGAGGTTGGGTTCTATCTGTGTGGAGGCACTGAAAACATTACTGGGCTGATCAGTTCCCCTCAGCTGGCTTTCTAGATGACAAAAATTCTTTTTAATTCACATAGTCTACCAGTCTGTGGGACTTGAAAACAGCCAAGGGAATTCTGGGGAGATAAAAAACGGTCTTGTCTTGACACAGCTTATCAAAGAGCAAAACTCTGGGCTCTATTCAGAAAGTATAGTACTCCATAAATTTAGTTATCATAAGTAAAGTTAAGGAACGTGCCTATGAAGTACCATTTCAAGTGAAGACCAGCTATAACTTTGCATATATACTCATTAGTGAATATAGATTTTAAAAATAGGATGCCACATGGCATCTTTTCCTGAATTTATTAACAGTAGTGTTGGAAGTGCTCTTTTGTGAGCCCAGCCCTACATCACCAAGGACATACCTAGCAAGGAAGTGAGGGTAATATTTTTCTGTTTAATGTTTCATAATTCTGGCCTTTTAAAATGTCTGACTTGAAGAAAATAAGTCAGTCTTATTCAAGATTAATCTATACAACATGTTTGACAGTATTTTAAGTTTATATTTTCAAAGTTAATTAATTGACAAATAAAAATTGTATATTGTATACATTCACAGTGTACAACATGATGTGCGTGTGTATATATATATATACACATTGTGGAATGGCTATGCAAGCTAATTAATGTGTAAATTACCTCACATATTTACCTTTTGTTTTGGTGAAAATACTTAAAATCTACTCTCTCAGCAATTTTCAAATATACAATATATTGTTATTAACTATATTCACCACGATGTTCAGTAGATCTCTTGAACTTATTCCTCCTGCCTAACTGAAATTTTGTGCTCCTTGACCAACATCTCTCCAATTCCCCCACTATCCAGCCTCTAGTAACCACGATTTTACTGTTCAACTTTTCTAGATTCCACATTATATGTTCATTATCTTGATTGTGGCATGGTTTCCAGGACAAAGGTCAAACTTATCAGATTGCACATCTTAAATACATGTAGTTTATTATTTTTTTGAGACAGGGTCTCACTGTGTCGCCCAAGCTGGGGTGCAGTGCTGTGTTCACGGCTCTCACTGCAGCCTCCATCTTCTGGGCTCAAGTGATCCTCCCACCTCAGCCTCCCAAGTAGCTGGGACTATAGGTGTGCACCACTACACCTGGCTGATTTTTCGCATTTTTTAGGTCTCCGTATGTTGCCCAGGCTGGACTGGGCTTCCTAGCCTCAAGTGATCCTCCCACCTCAACCTCCCAAAGTGTTGGGATTACAGGTCGTGGGTCACCTGGCCTGGCCCAAATATGTGTAGTTTTTAAAAAATGTCAATTATATCTTAAAGCTTTTTTTAAAAAGTCAAGTTTTTTTTTAAATTTTTTTGTTTTTTGGTTTGTTTTTGAGATGGAGTCTGACTCTGTCGCCTAGGCTGGAGTGCAGTGGCGCAATCTCGGCTCACTGCAAGCTCCACCTCCCGGGTTCACACCATTCTCCTGCCTCAGCCTCCCGAGTAGCTGGGATTACAGGCACACACCACCACGCCCAGCTAGTTTTTTTTTTTTTCTCCAGTAGAGACGGGGTTTCAGGATGGTCTCGATCTCCTGATCTCATGATCTGCCCGCCTCGGCCTCCCAAACTGCTGGGATTACAGGCATGAGCCACGTACCCGGCCTAAAAAGTCAAGTTTTTAATAGGGCACACCCTTGACTATAAACTTCTACTTCTTCCTTTCTCTTTTCCCATCCCTCAGTCCTGCTGCACCCAGTGGTCTAGCTACCTCTTTACAAGATTACCCGAAGTCCACTTGTTATCAAGTTTATGGAATTTAGTTTAGGTAATTTGTTATAAAATATACAAGAAAATTCAAATTATAATTTCATTAGCCAAAATGAGGTGTGTTCTAACTACTGTTGACATTACCAGTGATGGGAACTTCCTTACACCTCAAGGCAGCCCATTCCATCTTCAGATCACTTTTCTTTTAGAAAGCTATTTTTTTGTTTTAGTTAATTGGTTTTGGTTCCACCCTTGTGCCTATACAGAACATACTTAGCTGCACACCATAATGATAGCCAGCGTTTCAAATATCAAAATCCTGTCATGTGCCTCCATTTTTCTCAGGTTAGCTATTTCTAGTTTTTCAGGCTCAGAAACATGAGGTCTGGTTCCTTTATGATCACTCTTGTCTAACTGCAGTCTAGGTTCTCTATGTTAATTTGAAAATAAAGTCCCCAAAAGAATATGTACTGCTCTTAGAAAGCTTGTATTAGACCAATATAGCCATTTTGGTGGCTAAATACTTCTCCTGAGCTATGTTAACCAATTAGATTTGGATTCGTATGCCACCTTTGCCAGTTACCAGCTGTTTCACCTTTAGCAAGTTAAATATTCTCCAAGCCTCACTTTCCTCTTGGTAAAATGAAGATAACAATACCTACCCCATAGGAATGTTCTGATAATTAAATGAGATAATGCACAGCCTCTGGAACATATGAGGTGCTCCACTTATCTGTAGTTATTTTCCCACTCACACCGCATACTTTTTTCAATGCATGATTGTACATTCTCCT
Source organism: Pongo pygmaeus (assembly GCF_028885625.2). Taxonomy (NCBI): domain Eukaryota; kingdom Metazoa; phylum Chordata; class Mammalia; order Primates; family Hominidae; genus Pongo; species Pongo pygmaeus. Next base: position 121,442,281 of record NC_072376.2, read on the forward strand.
CTGGAGATGGAAGTGGTATAAATGTGCATACATTGGCAGGTATGATAAATATAGTTGAATCATGGAATGTCTGCTTTTACTTCTATGTTCATTGAAAACAGTGTTTTTATGATTTATGTTGTATCTGTTGCAGGGTGGAAATAGTTTCAAAGCAGCATGACGCCACCGCTCGACTGAAGGCCAAGGAGCTGCCTTTGGGTAATGGATGGCACCTCCTCTTCATAAAGTCCATTTCTTCAGATGCCTCCTGTCGTGGATGAACCTTTGCACGTGTCATTAAGTGCTTATGTTGGCAATTGCTCCATCTCAGAAAAAAAGTTTTCTCTTGACAGTGGAGTGTGAGCACACAGAGCACTCAAGGTCTAACCAGGTTAATAGGTAGGAACAGCTATAAATCAGAGTCCCCAGCACTGTCTGCACTATTTTAACTGAGATGATAGGAAAATAGCTAACAAGTTTAACCCTCCATGGCAACTGCTGTACTGTATCTCTTCACATACACTTTACACTTGTATAATAACATATTTCAACTTTCAAAAGTGGCCTCACATCTATCATCTCATTCTACCCTAACAAGGACCCCACACACCTCCCGGATCTTTTAATATCATAACAAGAAAGAGCTGACTAAGTCAACAAGGGAAGGTACCATGCTGGGTACTTTATACATATGAGTTCCAGCACTGACAACAATGCATTCTGGTAGATATTATTGTCTCCTTGTAATAGGGCCCAGCTGGGATTGAACTGAAGTGTGTCTAGCTCTAAAACCCTTGTACTTTCAACTGGGTCATCATACACTTATCCTATGTTCTAATTCATTATTAAAAGTCAATCTTTCCTATGGATAATGGTTACTTTGAGAGGTGGGGGTAGTGACCAGAAAGGGATGTAAAGGGGGTTGCTGGTAATGTTGTTTTTTCATTTGGATACTACTTAGATGAGCGTGTACCCTTTGGGAAAGCCCACTGAGTTGTACAGTTAGGATTTGTGCACTTTATGTATGTTTGTAAGAAATATTTCAATAGGAAACATTTTAAAGCTAGTTTTTCTTTTGAAGGTGTAAGCTTTTTAACTTGTCTCCAGAATCTAACTCTTTATGTGCCTGTATGTTGCAGTGGAAAAAGTGAGCTCATGATCATTTTGCTTATTTACAATGGATAAATGAGATCCAAATACACAGAATCAAGGGAAGGAGTTGCTTCTTCTAAGAGTGATGCTTAATCTTTTGGGTCATGGATGAATTGAAGATTTGATTAAAGTTACAATAAAAAGAGAAAAAATCAGAGCACGTACATTCTGTATCATGAACGGTGCCAAACTCTTTATATATGTTAGCTCCTTTCAGCTGTATCATAACACTGAGAGGTGGATGCTATTATTTCCTTGTTACTCCTCTACCACACACACACACACTCTCTGTCTCTCACACACACACGCACACATGCACATACACACACACACGCTCACACACACACAGAGTTTTCCCTGTTATTTCAGGGAGCTCATGAATGTCCTAAGGTACATTATCCAGAGACACAGCTTAAGAGCCCCTATCAGGTTGAAAAAAAATGACAGAAGAAAAAAATTTTTAAAGCAATGGATTACGGAAAAGGACTCAGATTGTTAATTCAATTAAGTTATAGTTTGTCATTTTACATTCCTTTGTTTCCCCTATAAAGCTTGATGTCATGTCATTTTTCTTTTCTTTTTTTGAGACAGTCTTGCTCTGTCTCTCAGGCTGGAGTGCAATGGCACAATCTTGGCTCACCGCAGCCTTGACCTCTGAGCTCAAGCAATCCTTCTGCCTCAGCCTCCCGAGTAGCTGGGACTAAAGTCATGTACCACCACATCTGGCTAGTTTTTAAATTTTTTTGTTTGTTTTGTTTTGTAGAGATGAGGTCTCACTATATTGGTCAGGCTGGTCTTGAACTCCTGGGCTAAGCAATCCTCTCATCTCAGCCTCCCAAAGTGTGGGATTATAGGTGTGAGTCACAGCGCATGGCCTCCTTTTACATACATTTTACTTTATAATATTTAATATACTCAAACATATATGAAGCAGTCATACATTATAAAGCATAATAAAATGCATAAAGTCCTGTGAACCTATAACCCAATATAAGAATTAAAATATTGCCAATACTCTTAATACTATCTTTGTATTCTATCCTTATCCACTTCCCTGCCTTCCTTCTAGAAGCATCTACTGCCCTGAATTGGTGTTTATCACATCTTTGCTTTTTTATCTTTGTATTTCAATGCATATAAAAGCACTTCTTTGCTTTTTATAGTGTTAACACATATATATGAATACCTAAATATCATTTTGTTTTGCTTGCTTTTGAGTTATTGCTTGACACATCAATAATTTAAAGTTGTGGGCCAGGCACGGTGCCTCACGCCTGTAATCTCAGTACTGTGGGAGGCCGAAGCAGGTGGATCACCTGTGGTCAGGAGTTCGAGACCAGCCTGGCCAACACGGTGAAACCCCATTTCTACTAAAAATACAAAAATTAGCCGAGCATGGTGGTGTGTGCCTGTAGTCCCAGCTACTCGGGAGGCTGAGGCAGGGGAATCGCTTGAACTCGGGAGGCGGAGCTTGTAGTGAGCCGAGATCGTACCACTGCACTCTCAGCCTGGGCGACAGAGCGAGACTCCGTCTCAAAAAAGAAAATAATAATAATAATAATAATAATAATAAAGTTGTGTATTGTATCTTCTACCGTGATTATAATTTTTAAATATATTGTCAGTTTTACAAAATCTGATTGTCATATCTTTCTGGTGAATTCAAGTTTTCATCATTGTGTAGTGACCCTCCTCATAGCATAGTAATTTGTTGTCTCAAAGTTGATGGACTCTCATGTTCATATAGCTAACTCAACCCTTTGCAGATGTTGTTTTGCCATGTATTGTTTTCTATAACTTTCTTTGAAACTTTTTTCGTTCTTATATTTTAGGGGTATCGCTTATGAGTATCATATAGATTTGTTTATTTTTGTTTTATTCTGTCAATCTTGTCTTTTAATGAGTGAGTTCAGTCTACTTTCAGGAATTATGATTATAGACGCTCCTCAATTTACGATGGAGTCATGTCCGAATAAACCCATTACTAGTTGGAAATATAGAAAGTTAAAAATGCATTTAATATACTTAATCTATTGAACATCATAGTTTAATCTAGTCTAACTTAAACATGCTCAGAACACTTACATAGCCCCTAGTTAGGAAAAATCATCTAACACAAAGTTCATTTTATAATAAAGTGTTGAATATCTCACATAATTTATTGAAAATGGTACTGAAAATTAAAAACAGAATGGTTGTATGGGTACTGGAAGTATGATTTCTACTGAATGTCTATCACTTTCACACTTTCACACTGTCATAAAGTTGTCATAAATTTAACTATTGTAAGTTGGGGACTGTCTGTATTATATATTTGGATTTTTCTATATCTCCTCCTCACTTTATTCTATTTGTCTAACTTTTCAAGGTTTATTTTCCCTTCTTTCTAATTATTTTTGAGTTGATAGGAATTTTTAAAAACATCTATAAATGGCAGATTGTCATTTCCAAAAGTGACTGCAGCAGTAACTCTTAACTCATATGTTTTATACAAAGTGACCTTGCTGCTCCTTATTAAGAGAAGAAGATGATTTCTCTTGTTCATGGAATGTGGCCAACCTTGTCACCGCTTTTCCTGGTTAAAGATGGCAAAAGTGACTGCCAGTGCTGGGCATAGTTTTTAAACAGCTTGGCAGCTTCTGCTTCCTGCCTCTGAGAATGCTGGTTCTTGGGATGCACCCCCTTGGAACCCAGCTGCAGGATCATGAGCACCTCAAACCACATGGAAAAACTACATGTCGCCAATCCTGTCAAATCAGCTGAGCTCGGAGCTGGCTGTTACAATCAACTGCCAGTCCTTCATGGACATTAGCCCAGCTGCCATCTGATTACAACTGTGTGAGGTACCCCAAGGGAGAACTACTCAGCTGAGTCCAGTCAGCCTGCAGGACCCTGGGAAATAGGAATAAACTGTTTTCAGCCACTAAAGATTCAGCTTGCTTTTAATGAGCAATCAATAACTGGGATGAATGTGTGGCTTTAGGACCAAACAGTGGATTGAAACTTGCAGGGTCTTGAAGATGAAAAATGCAAGCCAGAAAGGCCTGGAGAAGACAATGAAAATGGAGCTGTTGGCCGGGCACGGTGGCTCACGCCTGTAATCCCAGCTCTTTGGGAGGCCGAGGTGGGCGGATCACGAGTTCAGGAGATCGAGACCATCCTGGCTAACACGGTGAAACCCCGTCTCTACTAAAAATACAAAAAATTAGCTGGGCGTGGTGGCAGATGCCTGTAGTCCCAGCTACTCGGGAGGCTGAGGCAGGAGAATGGCATGAACCTGGGAGGCGGAGCTTGCAGTGAGCCGAGATTGCGCCACTGCACTCCAGCCTGGGCAACAGAGCGAGACTCCATCTCAAAAAAAAAAAAAAAAAAAAGAAAGTGGAGCTGTTGATCTGTTGATGCTTCAAGACAGTGAGGTCAATGACCTTAGAGGCTGAAGAGAAGGGACCTTTGTTAGGTAAAGGCAAAGTTTGCTAATGCTCTAACCATGTGAGGCAGTGGTAGTGGGAGGGCATAGAAAGGGCACCTAATGAACTCATGGATCCAGCTAGGGAGAAAGTAGAAAGTGCCAAGTCAACTGTCTTCTACTGTATATTGTGAAATATAAGAAGAGACAGATGAACTCAGGTTTGTTTGGTTTCTAAGCTGAGTTTAGAGGAAACAGAGCCCAGAACAATCTTTCCAGGCAGCAAATGAAAGCTTGTGTTTTTAAAACATAGCTTATCCAAGATATGTTACTTATTTATTCTTTTTTTTTTTTGAGATGGAGTCTCGCTCTGTTACCCAGGCTGGAGTGCAGTGGTGTGATCTCGGCTTACTGCAACCTCCGCCTCCTGGGTTCAAGTGATTCTCCTGCCTCAGCCTCCCAAGTAGCTGGGATTACAGGCACACACCACAAGGACCGGCTAATTTTTGTATTTTTAGTAGAAACAGGGTTTTGCCATGTTGGCCCAGGCTGGTCTCGAACTCCTGACCTCAGGTGATCTGCCCACCTCGGCCTCCCAAAGTGCTGGGATTGCCGGCGTGAGCCACCATGCACAGCCTTATTCTTTTTTTTTTTTTTTTTTTTAAGATTTTGTTAAATTGATGATTAAAATTGTAATCTTTGGTACATCACTATCTCTGTGTCTAAGCACAATAACTTCTAGTTGTATTACGCTTTTTCAGTTTACAAAGAACTTTTACATACATTATTTCAATTCTGACAATCCCGGTGTGAGGCATGTAGGAAAGTTATTTTTAGTCCACAGTATTAATAGTAGCAACACCCACAGCCACCCTTTCTTTTTCTCCAATTTTGGGATTCCTACTATGTGCCCACCAGTATACATTAAATAGGTGATCTTGTATCCTCATGGTAGAATATTATGACTCACACATTAAGGATGAAGGATATTAAGACAGAGATATTTCAACCAAGAAATAGCTAGCAATGGTGGAAACTCCATTTGGACATTAGTTTAACTACAAGTCCAAACTCTCATAATCACCTTTTTTCCTGAGAAGAGCAGGAAGCAATTTTAAACCAGAAAGCATCTTCAATATGTAGATTATTTTCACCTCACAAAATTTCATACTCATTGTATGACAGTCAATGTTTTTCAGATTACTCTGTGTGAACTATGATTTTGATAAACTACAGTATTTGACTTTTTCCGCTTCTGGTTGGGAACTTGTCAGTGTTGTAACAAGTGTCTTCATTTGTAAAGTAAGTGGGTTTAGCAGATGATCCCTAATACCCCTTTCCTATTTGATATTCCTTTTAATATTTTATAATTTTCTGAAACATGAGTTTTCTTATCACTATCTGCAGGGCTACAGATGAATTCTCTTTGACCAGCAGATGGGGCTCTTGATACCTGAATAGTACTTAAGTTTACTTGCTGGCTCAGTCATTTATTGGTCGTAGGAAGCCTTTATTGAGCGCCTACCATAATGTGCCAGGCATTGGCCTAAGCATAATCCTGCTGCTGCTTTAGATTTACAGAATAATGTTCTTAGGCCTATCTCAAATTATTTTTACATGTGGTAAAGTTTTCAAAGGACCACTTACCATTTTATTAAGAAGAAACTTCTCCCTGTAAAAAACTGGATTAGGTGATTTCTGAGGTGTTTCCCAGTGCTAGCTGCCATGATTTGAGAGGCCTGGGGTTTAGTGACCTTAGCAGTCCAGGACTCTTTTGTGAAGAAGCTGATATGTCTCATTTTCTGTGGTCTCCAAATACTGCCCAGGAGCTCAGTAGCTGGAAAATGTATTTTTAAAAGCAATTGTGATCATAAATAGGGTACAGAAGTCATGAGAAGTTTGATAACATTTTCAAATTATACATAAATTTTTAATTATTAATATATTTTATCTATAAATAGGTACCATCTTTTTTTCCCTAGGTACCAATTAAGTGATGCTTCAAAACAGGGAGTAGAAAAATCCAGATGTTCCTGAAATTTTTTTTCCCTTTGCCTCTCTCAAAACTCTCTTATAGTTGTCCAGTATTGGTTATTATTTTATAAAAGGCCACACTCAATTGTAGTTTAGCAGTTATGTTGTATTTAACATTTCTAAGTTATAGATGTCCCAAGACAGGGGCTGAACTTAAGCTGGCAATACCACTTAAAACTGCTCAAACAATCAAATAAGATTCATCAAACACTTAGATAATCTCTCAGACAGAAGCCAGGACAAATTACTAGCTCTTCCACTTAGTAAACCTGGACATGTGTCCCTTTGGAAAAGGCACATTCCCCCTTGGTGTACATGCCTTTTCATGGAGGTATCTGGAGGCTGAGTAAACTGTGCAGGTAATCACAGCATGCTCATCATCTGTCTGGACCATGTGGTTTGGTGTGCCACTGCCTGTGAGCCACACCTGGTTAACATTTTCAGCAGTGCAGACAAGTGGCCCAGAAAAGGAATCTGTATCTCTGGGTCTTTTGGGTCTCGCATGTCGAGGCAGATCTATTTTTTCTTTTCTTTGCTTTTTTTTTTTTTTTTTGAGATGGAGTCTCATTTGTTGCCTAGGCTGAGTGCAGTGGCGCGATCTCGGCTCACTGCAACCTCTGCCTCCCTGGTTCAAGCAATTCTCTGCCTCAGCCTCCCGAGTAGCTGGGACTACAGGCGCCTGCCACCACAGCTGGCTAACTTTTGTATTTTTAGTAGAGACATGGTTTCACCATGTTGGCCAGGCTGGTCTCGCACTACTGACCTCAGGTGATCCGCCTGCCTCGGCCTCCCAAAGTGCTGGGATTACAGGTGTGAGCCACCGTGCCTGGCCTACTTTTTCCTTTTCTACCCACCCCACTCCAACCAACCTGTCTCAGTGAAAACCTGGTTGTTACTAAAGTGAAACTTTAATAAGGATATTGCCTAGGGAAGATTAGTTGTTTTCCTTGTCATTCAAGTTCATTCTGGACCTCTTCCTCTGAGCTGTTAATCAGTGTTGCTAAACAGACAGGCAAAGACAAGGGAGAGAAAAATGCTGATTCATTCTTCAGAACTTTTAACCCTTTTAACCCCTAATTCTTCTCCTTGAGAAGCTATTCTTTGATTGTGACAAGCTTTGTTGTTCAAGGAAATATGGGTAATAAAAATAGCTAACATTTATTAAGAGCATAACATTTATTAAGAGCATACTGTGTACCAGATATTGTTCCAAGCACTTTTCATATTAACTCACTGCATCCTCATAAAATGCTATGAGATAGTACAATTAAGGCCATTTCATAGATGAGAAAACTGAGGTTCAGGGAGATTAAGTCACTTGCCAAAGATTGCACAGGTCCTAGGTGGCAAGCCTGCAGTAGAGATCCAGAGCCTCTGCTCCTAACCGCAATGGAGTCTTCTAGGAACGTGTCCTTATTTGGCCTCAAAGGAATAATAATCTTTTAATATTTTTTAAAAAAGAGTTGACTAGATTGGAAAGTGCCTAAGTTCAGGGTCTGATTCTGTTTCTTAGTTACTTTACAAAATTTTCTGCACCATACCTCTAGCTATATATTCATACCCACTTGTTGTAGCACTTAGAAGTTTTATCAGTTTAGTCTCACTTGTCTTTGCATCTGAGCAATATGCACAATGGTTAGTATATATTATTATTATTATTATTAAAACGGAGTCTCACTCTGTCACCCAGGCTGGAGTACAGTGGTGCAATCCCTGCTCACTGCAACCTCCTCCTCCCAGGTTCAAGTGATTCTCGTGCCTCAGCCTCCCGAGTAGCTGGGACTACAGGCACGCACCACCATGCCCAGCTAATTTTTGTATTTTTAGTAGAGGTGGGGTTTCACCATGTTGGCCAGGCTGATATGGAACTCCTGACCTCAAGTGATCACCCACCTCAGCCTCCCAAAGTGCTGGGATTACAGGTGTGAGCCACCATGGCCAAACAATACATAATATTATATATTACACATATCTTATATATATCTTGACATATGTTTGGGGACTTATATAGAAATAACTTTTGGAGAATGCTTCAAAGTTTACAAAGGATATGTCCATTGCTTTACCTATGACTAATTATAGATATTTAACATGGCCTCATTTATTTGAAATTTAGAAAAGTATTTTTTCATATAACTTCCCTTTGGAAGCATGTTAGTTTAATTCTACCCAAACTGTATGTACAAGATTATATGTACATATGTTTCTTTTGATAATGCAGCTTTTATATTTCATTTTACTAAATTCAGGCATGAGAAGATAAATCAAGGAAATTTACTCACATAGGTGGTTCATGGCTTCAGTAATGAGGTAAGCTATACTATAAACTTAGAAAAATGGGAAACGAGAACCCCTTTATGAAGCTGGTAAAATGTTCCTAAAATAGAGGTGATTCGCTATCTTGGATTATAAGCTGAGAAATCATAATAATGTGGAACTGAAAATTTGGGGAACACCCAACTCCAATCAAGGTGAGCTACGTTTGATCCCCGGGGATCTGTTCACTTGTGCTGTGGTGGGTCTGCAGATAGACAGGAGATAGAAGCAGGAGGATCAGGCCAGACCATAAAAAGAAAATCCCCCAAACCAAGGTTTCTCCTGCACTGTCCAGATTAGAAGGAGGCTTTGGCAAGATTACTTCAGTAAAGGAAAGAAGTGTCTCAAACTCTTCTTTAAGAGACGTTTTAGGTTCACTCATTTCCCACTGTTTTGGCTCTACTCACTAAAGCCACTTCCTGATTTGATTGGCTAAAGTTTTATTCCTCTGATTAAAATCTTTCAGATAAAATCTTCGTGATAAAAGCCCAACTCCTAATAGTGGCCCCAAAGGCCCTGTACATCGCCTCTTCCCCCTCTCCATCCTTTGATCTCATCTCCTAGTCCTCCAGTTCATTCTGTCCACACTGCCTTCCTTACTGTTCCTCAAACACACCAATCACAGCCTGCCTTGTGGCCTTTCCTCTCCCTCTACCCAGATGGCTCATTCCCTCATTTCCTTCAAGTCTTTGTTCAAAGGTCATTTCTCAATGAAGCTTTCCCTTCCTTCTCTGTTTAAAAATTACAGCTTCTACCTTTCTAATTTTTTTCCGTAGCACTCAGTGCTGTCTATCATACTATATAATTGACTTGTTTCTTTATCTAGATTAGAATATAAGCTACATGAAGGCAAGACATAGATCAGTGCCTGGACATAATAAGTGCTCAATAAATATTCAATGAATTACTCAATGTAACCCTTCAGGAAAATATAAGAATTGGCTGATTTGCTATAAGCATCTAAGCATCCCAGGACAATTGGAGTTAATTTTTTCTGCCAAGTATCTTCCCTGACAACTTTCTTACTCATTGTCTATTCCTCTTTATAACTTGAACTAATCTTTTTTTTTGAGACAGAGTCTTGCTTTGTCGCCAGGCTAGAGTGGAGTGGCGCAATCTCTGTCGCCAGGCTAGAGTGGAGTGGCACAATCTCGGCTCACTGCAACTTCCACCTCCTGGGTTCAAGCAGTTCTCCTGCCTCAGCCTCCCGAGTAGCTGGGACTAGAGGTGGCATGCCACCATGCCAGCTAAATTTTGTATTTTTAGTAGAGACGGGGCTTCACCATATTGTCCAGGATGGTCTCAATTTCTTGACCTCGTGATCCGCCCTCCTCGGACTCCCAAAGTGCTGGGATTACAGGCATGAGCCACCTTTCCCAGCCAACTTGAACTAATCCTAACTCTTTATATCCCTAACTTCATCTCTACACATTAAGTCCCCTGATTTTTTTGTAGTCTCTATCTATGTATATTTTCAGCTTCAGATTCATTTGTAGCAGACTCAGTCTACTAATAATTATAATTCATCTAGTTTATCTTTCTGAGCCAGGCCTCATGCTTTGGTTATCCACACATTGGAAGCCCACTTCCGATCCAGGCAGTTATAGCTAGAGGTGTGTGGTCACAAGGCCACCTCAGACAGGGCTTTGGTTGTGACAAACATCATGTTAGACCCTCATGTAATAAATTGGGATTGGAATTTACAAATTAAATCTCATAAATATGGTCATGTTCTTGAGACTGAATAATTCAAAGTGCACGCAAAACTGCATTTCTGATCGTGTAAAGCTGAGGAACTTCTAGAACCATAGAGGCAATTTTATCAGTTGGAGCCCCTGAGGCCTGCCTGACGATCTGTCAGTAAAAGTCCTCCAAAACTTCATGTTAGCTATCTCTGTTCAGCCATCTTTGGGGCATCTTTGGCTAATTCACTAATCAATATAAGAAGTAATCAGGTTTGAGTCATTTTCAGACATGAGCTGCCACATTTGACATGTAGTTGATTAATGAATACTTAACAAATAATTGACAATAGAGGTCAGGACTGTACACACATTCAAGCTACATAAAAACCAGTCACATAGCCCACACCTTGTTAGGAAATGACTTCTTCATCTAAAATGTTTAGATCATGTGAGATGCTACAAGTAAAATAAATTCTCAACTAATTTGTCTGCCATCTATGCCACTTGAGCCAATGAACATTTAGTAAATTGCTAGAGCTGCTGACTTGTGTTACAGTTCGTGCTTCGGTGTATTTTATAATCTGGTTACGTTTTTCCAAAGCTAATGCAATGTCAGGACCTGGAATTTTATTCTGTTTGCAAGCTAATAAGCTAGCCTATTACTATTTCATGGATACTGGCAGAAGACATGAGACTTCTGGATCAGAGAGAAAGGACTTTATTACTCACAATGGAGCAAGTAAAATGAGTTTTATGTTGGCATTGGTTTTCCAACACACTTCAAGTCCCACAGGGGCAATGCAGAAAGGCCTATGTTGATGTTTACACATAGCTGGTTCATGTGGCAGCCAGGGAGCACTAAGCTTGGGGAATACGCTGCTTTTATAGTAAGCAAACCTGCTGTCTGTCTGGAGGGAGATATTATCTTATTCCTCAAGGTTGCTTGCTGCAAGCACAACCCTGAGCAATGGTCTGGGTAAAGATCAGTCACGGCCTTGCATGCTTTACATACCCAGCAAGAAGGTGTGAGGATGCTCAGGGCCCATGGTGGATTGCCTTTCTCAACATATACTTAGTTGGTAAGGCATTTCAAGGTTGGCATAATTAAGTGGATCACTTTTAATGCTATGTATTACTTTACTGACATTGTGCACACAGTTTCATTATATACTTTATCATTTAGTATTATTTTTTGATATGTGAAATGAATTAGTTCAGCTTCTTAGATAGTGCCACGTCTTTTGCCATTTCATTTACTGAAATGAGTTCAGATTTATATCAAATGGCTGTACCTACCTATATGTTTATTTTTTATTTTCTTATTATATTCATTGCCATGCAAACTGTTTTAAAAATCCAGGTAATGGCATTAACCTTTAGCAACAGTCAGTAATATATAGTTATGAAGCATCACAATACATCTGTTTTGAAGCCTTATAAAATTTGTTGAGTTTCTGCAAATAACCCAACTTTGTCCCAACATTTTAAACTCTCTTTTAGTCTCAGGTAGTTTTTGTAATTCTTATAAATCTCTATCTGAGACTATCCCTACTACACTTATTATGTCTGTCATTACAACCCCCAGCTTTTTTCCTAGCCAAGTATTTGTATCTTATTTAAAATAGTATACTTGAGTGTAGCTATATCCTGATCAAGAAGAAAATTAATTTCTCTACTTTTCCTCCATATCCCACAACATGCAAGATAACAGATGTTTATTCTATATGACTAGCGTCATGGGCACTGCAAGTTAGGTAGGAATAGCATTGCAACTCTTAATGAAAGAGCTGTTTCAATTAGCACAGCCTAACCAGGCAACTGGAACTTGAGCCCCTTGCATTTTCTCTCTCTCTGTCTCTCAGGGTACTGACACTCACTTTGGATTTCAGTTTGTTGAGTGAGTTCATGCTTGCTGTCTTTCCTTTATGAGGCTGTTAAGCTCCTTGAGGACAGAACCTGGTTTTGCACAACCCATTGTACAGAGCAGAGTGTGCACATTGTAGGGGTTAAGTAAGTCTTGTTTAAAGGTTGTTTGTATTATTTGCTTATCTTTTTACTTTTCTTGTGGACTTTTTAAACATAAGTAAAAGCAAAGTTAATAGTACTAATAAACCTCTCCCTACCCATTGCCTAACTTCACCTGTTATCAATGTATGACCAGTCTTGTTTAATCAATGTATACCCTGATTCCTCTGCTCCCAACCCAGGTTGATTTGAAGTAAATCCCAAATGATATGTATTTATCTGTAAAGAAATATATATTTTTGAATAATTATATTTCTTAGAATATAGCTATTAGGCCAAAATTTCAGTATTCCATAAATATCAGTCACATTTCATAAATTGTTATGAAAGGGAAGTCATATAAGTCTAGCTCAAATACTATAATTCTGATCCCATTTAAATTATATTATTCTTCTTCTATTGACATGTTTACTTGTGAGAAAAAAGTATTACTACACAACTTTAGCCAGCCACTTCTGTTTTTGAAGGTTTTTTGTTGCCTTAGACATAGCTGAAAGTTTTTCCTCTGTGACAATCTTGATGTGACAGTTTCAACAGGCTGTAAATGAAGTGACCCTGACACTCCTCTCTCAGGACACGTCAATGTGGGACATGTTCTTTATTGTTTGTGAAGAACTGATGGTTCATCTTTTGGAAAAACACAAACCAGCTGTCAAAAGACCTTTATTTGTGCAATAGTTCAGATTACAGCACCATTGGGCAACCCCTGTGAAGGATCATCCACTTTAACTTTCTGAGATGCTGGTATTTCATCACTTTTGTTGAGGTTCTAGGTGGTTTGTTTCTCTGGAGCTGACAATGGTCCCTGACCAGGTATGTTTTTGGATATAGTGATTGCCATGTTGCTTCCTTTTGTAGTGGGGAGGCGGGTAAAAATTGTGCTGCTGGTGATCATAAATAGCATTAGTTCATAAAATAACAATTGTTTCTGTTTTTTAGAACTAGGTCTGCTTCTGATTCGAATAAGCAGAGTGAAAGAAAGGCTTTCTTCTCAGTGCACCTGGGCAGTGCCATATGCCAAGAGGCCATGGAGGACAATGGTGAAGCATGGGGATTCCGGGGTCAGTCTGGGTTTTAATTTGCCCTCCACCACCTATTTGCCATGTGAATTGGGCTATTTGCTTGACTACTCAGTGCTAAATTTCCTTTCCTGAAATAAGGGGTAATCATAATACCTGGATCATAGGACATTGGTGGGTTAAATTTATTTATTCAACAAACATTTAAAGGATGCTGCTAATTGTCAAGTATACTTGCAGGCCCTGGCAATATAACAGTGAGCAACCACAGGTTCTTAAACTCTTGGAGATTACATTCAAGATTATATATATGTGTGTGTGTGTGTGTATGTATATACATACATATATACACATATATACATGTGTGTATATATGTGTATATATGTATATACACACACATGTATGTGTGTATATAAAATATATATACATATATATCATCATATCCTTACCCTCATTCATTTTCCTTCATAACACTTGTCTCCCTGACATTATATATTTATTTTCACCAATATATATATGCACATATATATACAAACACACACATATTTTATATATAAATGAATCAGGGTATACAATTCACATATATATGCACAATATATACATATATACACATATATATTATATATAAAGGAGTTATATATATAAAGGAGTTTTATATATAAAGGAGTTAACATAGGTAAAGCTGTCAGCAGACATGAGGTGTTACTATTGCTCTCCCTTGCCTGGATCCAAAGGAGTAGCCAGACCATGGCTTAGCTAGGGAGGAGCAGACCATGTTTAAACACTTGACATGCATAATTGTATGCTTTAGAGGAAGGGAATGAACATTCGTATTGCAGTGTGTGGCCTTGTGTGCAGCACTTTAAGTCCTTCAAACAGTTCTGTAAGTTGGGTATTTTAAGCCCAAGTTTTAAGAAGATGAAACTGAAAAAGATAAGGAATTTTGCCTACTTCATGCACGTGTATGGCTCTTATACTTTCCTCTCTACATGACATTTCTCACAGATGCTGTTTTTCAGGGAAGAGTTCAAAGAAACCACAGAGTTTGAAACTGTGTGTATGGAACAGGCCATTTGGGGTAGACCTGCCATTTGGCCTGCATTTACCCTGCCCCCTTCTGAGACGATTGATTACAGGTAGTTCTTTATGTCCAGATCTCCATGTGCTGTGGCTTGGCGGCCTTGATCTCACCCCATCCGCAGATGCTCCCTGAGACCAAGGCAGTGAGAAAGAGACCAACTAGTGGCCTATATCAAGACTAACAGAAATGAAATGCATTAAACTGTGAAAAATGATTTAATCATATATTTTTAAATGGTGACTGGTGGCAGCAGAAGAGGTAGACCAAGCATTAATAAAGGATGAAAAAGTAGGCAGAGGGGAGGGGAATAAGGGAGGCAGCAGAGCAGAGATGACTGGATGGCCCAGACTCAGACTGGTAGACTACCAGTCTACCATGGTATCCTGAGTGACTGCACAGGCCAATGATTTGACTGCTAAGAGGGCTTCCTGTTCTTATTTCCCTTTGGTACTTTAAATAAGTCCTCATTAACTGAGGCAACTTGAGCATGGAAACTGAAAGAGCCAAACATCAACTTGAGCATGGAAACTGAAAGAGCCAAACATTCACATTAGATGATGCTGGGCTACGTACATTTACTTTACAGAGCTACAGACAGGTAGGGAAGATAAGTACTGAGCAGGGAACATGTCATTCCTTTTCTTGTTCTATATCTAGGCAAGTTCTGGAGAATCTGAGTCAGTGAGGAACACCCTGGAGAATCTGAAAAAGTCTGCACTGCTGAGATGTGATAGGCTTTAACACCCGACAAAGACCTAGGTATGAAGTTTGACTCATAGACCTTCAAGACACACTGGAACCTTTTTAAAAGCAAAGCTTGGGGTGACTCAAGGACTGTGTTAAGATGTGGGGAAGTGGTTAGGTCAGACTGCTGACACTGGCTTCTCCTGGCTACATAGACCCTTGGCAATCAAATTGCCAAGATGGGAGAGGGCAGTAGAACAGAGCAATGTTGCCTATTTCAAGTCTGGAGGGAAGTAAAACAGGCTTGATGCTGGACATGTGTTGCGTGAATTGATACATCTTCAGATTAGGTTCTTTTGAGAGATGAGGTGACCTAAATCACCATGCACACTTGGGAAGGCTGTCACCTTCTCAGGGCCTTGGCTTTCTCAGCAGTGAAGAGGGTCAAGTTTGGGTAAAGTTGGTCTCCAAACTCATAGCTCTAATAGTCTGTGAGTTCACAGTGAAAAATGTACCAAGTAGGCACCTTGGATTACTTTATCCAGGCTGATGATCTCCAGAGAGGAGAATTCCTGGGGATGGATCAAATGCTATGAATATGAAATATATACAATTTTGTAAAAATTCAAGTTATTTTAAACTGGAGCTCTGGAACACTGTTCAACCTCAAGGCAAGCAGAAAATGGCTCATGTGGTATTGTGCAAAGCTGGAGACATTGAGGGTGCGTTGAATCTTGTGCAGTTATTTTGACTACAATGCACTTTACCTTTTCAGAAAGCATCTTGCCATCCTTCAAAACTCACTTCTGCAGACTTAATTGCTCTCTGCTCAGTGTTTCCATAACGCTTTGTTTATCACCGAGCTTCTAACGTACGGAGTCTGTCTACAAGTCTCCCTCATCTTCTAGACTTTGATCTCCTCAAAGGCAAGGACTGGGCCTTATTTATTTTTGCATCCATTATACAATGCCTGTAACCTGATAGCTCTATAAGTGTTTGTTGACTGATGAATGATATCTTACTTAAGCAAACTAGAGAAGCAGAAAATTATAATGCAGCCAGTTCCCTAAGAGTTAAATTAAGTCTGAATAGAAATCATCACCAGATGGATTTGGGAACAAGACTAAGAAGCAAAAGCTAATAAGATTGAGACCTGATAACCTAGTTGAATATTGAAAAAGGACAAAATCCTATTTGCCTCTGTTGATTAGTTAACAGTGATGAGATTGGCAAACTCCTGGGAAAGAGCCAGTGTTCTCTGGGCACATACCAAGCTACTGCAGGGAAGAATGTCGCCAGCAAGTGATGCTGTGGAATTGGGGTGAAGTGCATTCAGCCAGGTGCTTCAGTAACACCAGAGCCTACAGGGCACATAGATGGCCTAATCCATCTATGGATTAGGTGTTTTGATATCAGTATTTGGATTTTATCTTCTTAACAATATACTAGATTTAATAAATGGTTTTATTTATTTACTTCATTCATTTGTTTAGCAAATATTTATAATGAGTGATTATTGTTTTCCAGACATAATTCTAGGCACTGGATAAAACAGTAAATAAATCAACAAAATTCTTGTCTTCATGGAGATTATATTCTTGTGTGGAAGATAGATAATAAACAAATGAGTAAACTATGGGTAGATATGAGAATTGATAAGGAAGAAAAAGATAGAGAAGGGGAATATGAGCTAGGGGAGTGGGAAGGTTCACAGTGTTTGATATGATGGCCAGTGAGGACCTTACTAAGAAGGTAACTCTTGAGTAAGGAAATGAAAGAAGTGAGGGAGCTCATCATGCAGTCCTTTAGGGAAGGGTAGAAAAAGGAGCAAGTACCAAGGTCCTGAAGTTGGAGTGGACCTGGTGAGTCAAGGATCAGTGAGCAAGCTGGTGTGGTGGAGTTGAGTGAACAAGGGGAGAGTAGCAGGAGAGAAGAGGTTAGAAAGATAACACAGGGTCACATCACATTGGGCCTGGTGGGACGTGATAATGACTTTGGCTTTTACTTCAAATGGGATGGGATGCCACTGGAGTGTTTTGAACAGAAATAACTCAGCTTGACATATAATATGAATATATATATATATATATTTTTTTTTTTTTTTTTTGAGATGGAGTCTCACGCTGTCTTGCCCAGGCTGGAGTGCAGTGGTGTGATCTCGTCTCACTGCAGCCTCCACCTCCCAGGTTCAAGCAATTCTCCTGTCTTAGCCTCCTAAGTAGCTAGAACTACAGGCATGTGCCACCACACCGGGCTAATTTAGTATTTTTAGTAGAGATGGGGTTTCACCATGTTGGCCAGTCTGGTCTCAAACTCCTGACCTCAGGTGATCCACCTGCCTTGGCCTCCCAAAGTGCTGGGATTACAGGCATGAGCCACTGCGCCTGGCCTTGACTTATATTTTAACAGCATTAATTGGCTACTGTTAAAGCAGTAAGGGCAGTAGCTGAAAGATCAATTATGAGGCTAATTGCAATAATGTAGGTGACAGATAATAGGAGCTTAGATAAGGGTAGGGACAGTCAGGGTGGGGCTAGAAGTGATATGTTTTGAAGCTGAACAAACAAGGGAGATTGAAAAGGAGCAGCTGGAAAAGTCAGAAGAAAACAAGGCAAATGTGAAGTCCTGGAAGGCAAGCAAAGAAGGTATTTAAGCAGGAAAGAATGACCCTGCTAGGTCAAGTAAGGTGAGGACTGGGAAATCATCGTCAGGTTTAGCAATGCAAGGTTCACTGGTGACCTTAAAAAGAGTAGTTTCAAGGGAGCAGTGGAGGCGGAAACTTGAATGATGTGTTTGTGATAGAATGGAAGGAGAGAGATCAGATCAGTGGGTATACGCAATACTTATAAGGACTTTTACTGAAAAGGGATGAAGAGAAATGAATATTAGCTGGTGGGACAAGTGGGATTTAAAAAGTCATTTTTAGACGAGCAAATTAACAATACATTTGCATGCTGATAGGAGTAATTCGGTAGAGAAAGAAAAATGGATGACGCAAGTGACAGCAAGGAGAATGCTGGTGCAATGTCCTAAAGTAGATGAGAGAGAATGGCCTTAGCTAGGAGCACAGAAAGTTTATTCAACCATAGAAAGAGGAGTGAAAGCAGAATATAGCATGATGGAGACTGTGGAAGTTCTCTTCTGATTGCTTCAGTTTCCTCAGCAGAGCAGGAAGGCTTAGTGAGGATGGAGGAAGAGTTGGACATTTCAGGGGAGAGGAGACAACATGACACAGCCCTTTCCTAGCAAAAGGAGGGAATCTCTACATGATAAGAAGTTTACAGAATGGAACACATTGTCGATGGAGAGATGTACGCAGAGATAGGACAACAACTGTTGGGATGTCTTTGGGGGGAATTCAGGTATTGGATGGAGGGTTTAGTGAGAGTTAAGTGTTCCTTTCTCAAATCTTTAATATTTATTCTTTGAGAAACTTTTATCTGGAAAATTTTTTAGTATTATATGTAAAATCACTGATGTGGTACACAAGTATTTACACACACATAAATGTATATAAATATTTGTATTTATATATTCTGATTTATATAATACTTTCAGAATCCATCTCATCAAAATATTAACAAAATGCTTAACAAAACTCTAAAGATGAGAGAAGCTGAGTTTACCAAATATGAAAAATTAAAAGTAAGAACTCTTATCTAATAGTTTGAGGGGAATGTCTGCTATTTCATAAGCACGGAAAGCCTCAATAATCTTGCAATGATAAAATTCATACACTCTCGGCACTCAAAAAACTGCTGGGAAATTGCCTCATTAACCTTTATAACACCCTTGTGAGGTCGGCAGGAATTTGACGAGATTTCCGTTCTCTCTAGTGGGGAAATGGAGACAGGTAGATTTGAAGAAAACTGTAGACATAGCTCAAATATAAGTAAATCTTGTGTTGAATCCCGTGAGGGTCATCAGTTTGGAGGTATATGAATGAATTAAAGTCTATCAATCACCTTGAGATGAACCAGCCATTTTTAACCTGTATCATAGATTTTAAGAACAAAAAGTCATGTTAGAAGAAATGATGAGAGGAGAGGAAAAAAAAAATCTAGCAAGCGCTTTCTATTTGAACTCTTTAAACTGTCTCCAATCATAGGTGTCAGAGAAGTAAGGACTCATTCCTGTGCAGAACGCAAGAAGTTTGAGAAAAAAATGAATACTCTAAACAAAAACAGGAATTCTAAAGCTGCTAAAATTAAATAAAGGAATAAAAATGAGGCCAAACAGGAGAATCTTATGTGAGGTATATAGGAGAATGAAAAGGAAAAATCTCTGAAATTTTGAAGTCTGGGAAAGCTAAACTGACTGTATAAATCATGTGTTCTTGAACTGGAGTGTGTTTTGTGAGGGGAAGTGTAGTGGAAAGAACTGATAATCTCAGCCAGGTGTGGTGGCTCACGCCTGTAATCCCAACATTGTGGGAGGCCGAGATGGGTGGATCACCTGAGGTCAGGAGTTTGAGACCAGCCTGACCAACATGGTGAAACCCCGTCTCTACTAAAAATACAAAAATTGCTGGGTGTGGTGTCCAGTGCCTGTAATCCCAGCCGCTTGGGAGGCTGAGACAGGAGAATCACTTGAACCTGGGAGGCAGAGGTTGCAGTGAGCTGAGATTGCACCATTGCACTCCAACCTGGGTAACAAGAGTGAAACTGTCTCAAAAGAAAAAAAAAAAAAAAAAAACTGATAATCTCCTAAAAATAGCATTCCTAGCTTGACACCCAAATGGCCTTGTGTTAACAGTAAGCAGTAGCTAACATTTATTGAGAATTTACCATTTGCCAGGCACTCTTCCTAGCCCTGTACATATATAGTGTTAATTTAATCCTCACCACATATCTATGAGGTAAATACTACTATCATACTCACTTTACCAATTAGTCAATTTAGGCATGGAGGTAAAGTAACCTGCCCAAAGGCAGTCATTACATGGAGCAACCTGATAATCCAGTCCAATCATTTATTATATACCTGCAATGAGGAACAGCTACACAATAGATGCATAATAAATATCTGTTGAATCAACAAACAAATGAACCCATAAACAAATGACCTGGCAGTGTTCAATGCCGGGGTCAGACCCAGGCAATGCTCAAAGTACCCAAGGACCTAAGAGAGGTGTCCTGCCCTCTCTTTCATCATCTTCTCTTCCTTTGGGACTCCCCTTACCCCACATCCTTACTGCTTGCCTCCTGTATCCAACACTTTGGGTGCTTCCCTTCACCATTGAAACCATCTTTTCCTCAAAGTTTAAGTTCTGCGATCCACCAACACTCTCAGCCCTCTTTCCACTCTCTCTTTAGCCAAAGAATCAATACATTAATGATTTACATACCAGAAACAATTCTCACTGGGCAGGGATTACAGGTGAAAATGAACTCCCCAGAAACATGTCTTTAGCCATGTCTTTCCAGGATCCTCCTTTGATGGTGTTAAACCCACTAGGTCCTCACATTTACACCTTTGAATAAGGAAAGTTTTTCATGAATATCTTTATTTTATTTTTCGACTTTCATAACCTTCCCCAATTCATGAATATCTCATATACAGAAAATCTGGAAGGCAAGTGTGAAAACTCCAAGCTTCTGTAAGTAGGAAACTTGTCAAGATGACAGCTACAAAATTAATATGCACAGATATAGGTAAATACAGATGGCGATCCTTGCTACCTTTTTTTGCACACCTATGAAAATAATAGCAAAGATTTGTGAATTGCTTATTATGGTCCAGTAATTCTGCTAAGCACTTTATATGTATTTTGTCATTTAATGACCCCAGTGACCCCGAGGGACAAGAAAACTGAGGCTCAAGGAATTACCTTGACTAACCCAATAAATAAGTGGAGAAGTCGGGATTCCAATTCTCCTTAACTCCAAAACTGGTGCTTATTTTGCACTTCAGCCCTGCCTACTTTCTACTGGAGATAAAGATAGAAACACTAGGGCCCCAGGCTCACATTCACCTCCCTAAGGAGGCATTCACAACAAATGCTCTTCAGCTTGCAATGAAAGCTTCACTCATCTGTTGCAGTAATTATAACATTTATTTTCTGGAACCTCTTCTAAGTCAAGTCCCATAGGTCCCAGGGAGAGATGCATTCCTGTTCTGGAAGTCATGAGGGAGCATTAGCCCTGGCCCCATTGTCACCTCTTGTCACTGAAGTGACCCTGAATGCTTCCCTTCTTAGGCCACACCAGCCAAGGTATGGGGAATGATAAGAAAAGTAGTCAGTACAAATTCTAGCACCTGCCTAAACTTTGAATTTTAATCATTTTTAGAGAGGAGTGTGTGTGTGTGTGTGTGTGTGTGTGTGTGTGTATCCTCTACTCTTTCTCATTCACCAGTCCAGGGACTTTATATAGGTGGTTTTTGTTTGTGTTGGTTTCAGAGGCTGATGAGTGTTATCTTGTTACTACTAATGACTTTCAAATCTCCCCCAGGATAAGTCCTATCAGGAAGAAAACCTTATATATTTTTTTGGTCATACCGTATGCCTAGTGCCTAACTCTGTGCCTAGTATAGAGTAAAAATTCAATAAATGTTTGTTTAATGAATGAATAAATTGGTCAAACTCTAGTAGATTGAAGAAAAATAGCAAACTACCCTATCACTGTGGCCCTAGGGTACTTAGGTATTTTGCAAATATAGATTTTCAGACTTTGCCACAGATCTGCAGAAATAGAGTTTGAAGATTTGTATTTTTAATAAGAATACTAGATACTTTTTAGTAGTAGGCAAATTGTGGAACATTGCCCTGGGATTTTGAATAAATATGCTTCTTATGTGTCAGTGTCTCGTAAGTACTTACCCCTTGTCATTTAACAGTCATTTATTGAGCAACTACTACAGTATTTCTGAGTCAATGCCAAGCATTTGACTTTTTCTCCTGCTATATAACATTGTTAACATTGATTCCCAGGCTGTCTCACGGTTAATGCATTCTTTCATATATTCATTCATTAGTTTGTTCATTCAGTCAACAAGCACATATTGAAAGTCCATGATAGACCAGTTGTGTCCACATGTTTGGTTGTAAGGGGAAATGTTCACTGAAGTTATATCTCTGGGTCCCTGCTCAGCTGTTTTTACTCAGTTTGACAGGTAATTTATGGTGATGGTAGAGAACTGGGGAGAAGGGAGAAGCAGGAAGAGATGTGGCTTGGCCCTTTGTCAACATTATAATTCTGCCCTTGGCAGAGAACAGAGTCTGAGGGACTTTCCAGATTCCTTTACTGGCCACAAATGTGGTTGGATGAAATATTGTGTGTCACTGGAGCTTGGAAATTATTCTTTTTTCAATACAGAAATTTTGGAGGCAATGGCATCTAACTTGGAGTGATTCTCTCCTGCTTATGCAGGAAGACTTATTTAATCTCCAAATCTAGTTTGTTTTTGCCACTTTGCCTATGATCTTTTCTTCAAGTATGAGATTCTTCTTGCTGGATGGTACTATTTACTATGCAGAGCTAAAATGCCAGCTGGAATTGTAGGCTTCACTCTCTGAGATCCTATGTGTGTTAATGGATGTTTTTATTCACGAGTGTCAAAGCCAAGCTACGTAGAGTAGGTATGTCAACAAGAAAGCACCTTTGTGCTCAAGAGACCTGTCTTTGGAACTGGATGTGTCTGTTGCTGTTATCTAATCCACGCTGATGGCTCTGCAGAAGGACATATCTACCTCATCTTCTTCCAACTGCTGGCTTTGCCCCTTCTCTGCCTCTAAGCACCAGACCTTCAGGATTCCTCATTTTAAATCTTTGACATCAAATGAAAAAGAAAGACTGACAAATAAGCCTCACAGATATGTGAAGTGTACCATTTAATATTTTTAACTATTGTGTCACATCTGTCTCAGTTATTCCTGTAGCCAAGTCCCAAGTCCATCACCCACCTCCTCTCCCTTCTTCTCCTCCTCCTTTTTCTTTTTCTTTTCTTTTCTTTTTTTTTTTTTTTTTTTGAGACAGAGTTTCACTCTGTCGCCCAGGCTGGAGTGCAGTGGCACGATCTCGGCTCACTGCAACCTCCGCCTCCCAGCTTCAAGCAATTCTCCTGCCTTAACCTCCCGAGTAGCTGGGACAACAGGTGTGCCCCACCTCGCCCAGCTAACTTTTTGTATTTTTAGAAGAGATGGAATTTCCCCATGTTGGCCAGGCTGGTCTTGAACTCCTGACCTCAGGTGATTAGCTTGCCTTGGCCTCCCAAAGTGCTAGGATTACAGGTGTGAGCCACTGCACCTGGGTCCCTTCCTCCTTTTTCTTTAGTATCTACTATATTTGGGACACTCTGCTAGAGGAAACAATAGAGTCAGGAAACTCTCAAAAAGTTGTCTGTAAACCACCTGCATCAGATTAACCTGGGGTGCTGGGGAGGAAGACTCTTGAACCCCTCTACACTTACTGAATATACTCCCAGTGTGATAGGGCCAAGAAATGCATTGTTAGCTCACACCCCTGATGATTCTCATGCACACAGAAGGCTGAGAACAACCATTGAATCAGGAAAGATACAAACTCTGCAACTCAGAAGTTGTTTGTCCTTAGTGGAGTTACTTCACTGAGTTTCAGCTTCCTTAGCTGAAAAACCTCCAGGGTCCCTCTGAAGAATGGAGAGGAGAAATGTAAAGCATAGTTTCTGGCATACAGCATGTGCTCCATAGAGAGTCATTACTTGAAACTAGATGCTGTGGAGGGTAAGAGGTTTAGACAATGTAATTGTCATCACCTTTCTTTTTTCCTAAAACCTGTCCAACTCCCCTCTACATCAGTGGTTGTCAGTCTTGGCTGCTCATTAGAATCATCTCATGAGTTGGGGTGTTTTAAAAATTCTGATGCTGGGTTCCCAGATTAATTCTATCAGAATCTCTGGGGGTGAGACCATGGCATCATGATTTTTAAAAATTCCCCAGGTGAGTCCAACATGCGTCTGTCTACATTCCCTTCATTTTCTGTCTTTTCTTTCTGTCCAATAGCAGGCTTGAGCCTCTAATTCTGTTTTGGAAAATAGCCTGGGGTTATGCCATGCCCACCTCTAGCCAATTAGAGAATTGTACTTTTTTAATTGTTTTTAAAAGGGACAGGTTCTGGTGTCCATCTTGTTTATTGTGAAAATGGACACCATATAAGTCTGGAATTAGGGCTAAATGACAATGCTGGTAAGGTGTGTTATTAAACGACCTTCAAAGTGCACATGAGGAGCTTGACAGGGAAGCTTGGAGTAGGAGTGAAAAGCCCCAGTGAAGACAGACATGAAGGAAAGCTAGGGGGCTCTGCTGGCAAATAAATATTTTCTAAGCTCTGCTGTGGAAAAAAGGAGGAATTTTCTTTTTAACCTCCTGGTTACATTCAAACTAGTGTAAGACAAAAACCAACCAACTGGCTGGGTGTGGTAGCTCATGCCTGTAATCCCAACACTTTGGGAGGCCTAGGTGGGAGGATTGCTTGAGCTTAGGAGATCGAGACCAGCCTGAGCAACATAGTGAGGCTCCATCTCTACAAAAAATAACACACACACACACACACACACACACACACACACATATATAACCAACCAACACGGATACAAGTGAAAAGGATGATAGGATGGGATGGAGATTCCAGGGCCGCTAGAATGAAAAACCCCCAAACTCTCCGAGTTCTTTCTCCTAACTCTGCTTTTCTGCTTCTTTGTGTACAACTGTTTTACTGCTCTTTCTCTGGTGAACAGATTTCTCTGTTCCTCTAGGCACAGGGTATATGGTTTCCTCAGACTTCCTGAGTTTATGTGCTACATTTCTGGCTAAACAAAGAGATTCAAACCACTCTTTGTTCTAGTTTCAGATTTTGTAGCAGAGGATCTTAATGGTCTAGGGTCAGGCATAACTTGTGACTACACAGATAATTTCTCTAAGGCCAACCAGCAGCTAATTTTGTGTGCAGTTGGTAATGTTATTTCCTTCAGATGGTGGAACAATTTGACTATAAAATGTACTTGTTGTAACTGGGGTTATAAGGTGTGTGCTCTTCCTCCTCCATGATCTCATTTTTACCGTGATAAATGAGAACTCATTCATCAATAACATCATGGTTATTTGCCAATTCTTTCTCTCTCTGTTTTTCACCGTTTATCTAATCAGATGAATCAGTTATCTGATATGTGGCCATCAGCTGTAGATAAATGACACATGTTGGGGAATGTACTATTATTGTGACATTCATTGTAGAAATAGAACACATGGCACGTGAGCTGGATTGTATGCATGAGTGTGTGTGTATATCTACCATTTCAATTCATAACTTGTCCTTACACAAATTTAGATATTGAGTAAATGTTTCCAGTCTACTAGTTGTGGGACATTGAGTAAATTATACCTCCTCTAAGGCCCAGTTGACTTATTTGTCAGATGAGGAAGAAAAATAATACTTATTATCATGTAAGGGTTAAACACAATAATACACCTAAAATGCTTAGCAAAACACTTGGCACATTTAATAATCACTCAAGATATGTTAACAATTACTGTTTTAGTTTTTATTATTAAGAGACCAATCTTCGTCCCTAACTCACGAAATCTGCAAAGGACATATATATAAAACCTATATGTCATAGGGGCTTTATGACATTATTTTAAAGGGATCTCAATTCATGATGAATTCTTAAAAAAAAAAAATTCTACCACCATTTGTTACAATCTGGCAGTGCTTACCAGTAGGGATCAAATTCTACAGGTTCACTTTCTCTAGACTCAAGGGCAGAGTAAAAGGGGTGGGGAGAAAACCATCTGCCAATTGGTGACTTTGGCAGAAGGCTTGTTTAGAGATAAGCATTATTGAATGAGCTTCAGTTTGCCCTACACCTAAGGTGATAAAACTGATAGACGTCATGACTTTCAGAAAGAGCAAGAGGTAACCTCACTGTCCAGTCAACATTGCTTTTGTACAGGACAGAATGTAAGTCCAAGACAGCATGTAGGGCACTCCTGAATATGTAACCCTTGTAGAAGTTGTCCTCTCATCTCTGGCTCTAAGCTTACTAGAGATTTTTGGGGAGGGGGAATGAAATCAGCATTTAAAAAAATTATTTATCATGTGCTAAGTACTGTACTATGTGCTATTTGTAATACAGTAGTCCACTCTTATCCGGGGGTTATGTTCTGAGACCCCTAATGGATGTGTGAAATAGTGGATAGCATGGAATCCTATACAGGTATATTATGCTTTTTTCTCTATATACCTATGATAAAGTTTAATCTATAAATTAGGCACAGTAAGAGATTAGCAGCAATAATTAACAATAAAATATAACAATTATAACAATATACTGTAATAAAGGGCTGCTCTGCCTATGGAGTAGTCATTCTTTTATTCTTTTACTTTCTTAATAAACTTGTTTCCACTTTAAAAACAAATAAAAAATCCCCCAATATGCTATAATAAAAGTTATGTGACTCTGGCCTCTCTCTCTCTTTCTCTCTCAAAATATAATGGCCAGGCTCAGTGGCTCATGCCTGTAATCCTGGCACTTTGGGAGGCTGAGGCGAGTGGATCACATGATGCCAGGAGTTTGAGATCAGCCTGACCAACATAACGAAATCCTGTCTCTACTAAAAGAACAAAAATTAGCCGGGCATGGTGGTGAATGTCTGTAATCCCAGTGATATGGTTTGGCTGTGTCCTCATACAAATTTCTTCTTGAATTGTAGTTCTCATAATCCCCACATGTCATGGGAAGGACCCAGTGAGAAGTAATTGAATCACGGGGTGGTTACCCTCATGCTGTTTTATATATATTTACATAATTTTACTGTATTCACCTACTTTTGAACCTCAGTTGACTATAGAAAGTGCAAGGGCAGATAAGGGGGGACAACTGTATTGTATGAGGAGACAAATCTGTGATGCAGTTATTAGCTCCATTTGACAAATGGGAAAGCTGAGGAGAGAAAGACACTAATGGAACAAGGACTAATGTAACAACTAGCTAAGAGGTAGAGTTGGAAATTTAAAAGTATTTCATTATGAAATATACACACAAAAGTTAAACAAAAAACATACATATTTTAATAAATAATTATAAAGCAGACATACAACTATAATCAAGTCAAGAAATAAAACTCCTTATGTATCCTTCCAAAATGATGATCCTTACATCTCCCTACAGGTAACCACTCTACTGACTTGTGTAGTAATCAATTCCTTGCTATATTTAAAACTTATCAACCCCTAAGAACCACTAGTGTTTAACTTTATAAAAATTGAATCATACTATAAATATGTCAATTCTCCTGAAATTGATTTATAGACTCAACAATCACAATCAAAATCCCAATAATTACTGTTACAAGTTGATTGTAAAATATATACAGAAATGCAAAAGGCAAAGAATTGGTGAAGCAGTCTAGAAGTAAAATAATAAAGTAGGAAAACCTGTTCTACCAAATAGAAAAACTTACAAGCCATACTGAGGAAGACAAGGTGGTGTTGCCCTAAGAATGGACACATAGACCAATGGGACAGAAAAGAGCCTGAATCAAACTCATATTCATGTAGATACTTGATATGTAAGAAGGTGACATTGCAGACCAGTGGAAAAAAGGTGGTCTTTTTGATAAATGTTGTTGGGACAATTGGGTAACCATATGGAGGAAAATCCCCAGATATAAAAGTCAATGCTAGAATGATTAAATACTGAAATGTTAAAGCTATAAAGCTTTTAGAAAATATATTGGAATATGTTTTCATGACTTCAGGGTTTGGAAGGATTTTTTAAGCCACAAAAGCAGAATTAGAGTTAAGTCTATAATTGATTGGGTCAAAGTCCATGCTCTTTTGACTATGATACGTTTTAACAGAGGGACAAATATCTCTGTCCTGTGGATTTCTTGATGCTGCATTTATATTTATGAAAGAAAAAAGAGAAAGAGAGACTGGATTAAAAAATCTTGGAACAGCCTTGGAAGTAACGCTATTTCTTAACAACAAACACCATCATCTTTACACATACATGACTAATGCTCCAAAATAGCATCATCCGTGTGCAAAATCAGGTGAAATGAATCTAATTCTGCTCCCTGACAGCTGAGGCTGAGTAGGGATGAGCACCAGCATGAGTCACAAGGTTCTGGAGCTTGTCACTTCTTCATACAGGGATCTGGGGTCCCCATATGGGATTTGTCTTTTGATTTTATTTCCTGCTGGACAATGCCAGGTCCACAGTCCTGAGTCTGTCAGGTAGAAGGGACAGCAGAAGAACTGCGTTAGACAGTGCTTGTTTCCTGGGAGGGGACCCAGATTAGCTAGGCTTGCAGAAAGGGCCATAACAACATGATCCAAGAACACACAGAGGCCATGACAGCAAGTAGTTGTGATGGGATTGCAGATAGAGAAATGGAGAAAGCCACTGCTAGGCTGTCCAAAGAAGCGTTTGAGGGCAGTAATCCAGATCATCAGACAAGCTGAGCTGTGGCCTAGGCCCTTTGGCCAGCTTTTTATATGCATCCCCGTCAAGTGGGCATCCTAGTGTTCTTAGCAATGTCCCTTCCGTGCTTTATCCTTCTGGACTAGTAAAGCAGCTCTCCATGTCTCTCTGTGTCAGTGTTTCCTCAGCAGTCAACAGGAGAAGAGAGGATCAGGCAGGCTCCCTGCTTGATGGTTTAGAGCACAAGCAGAAAGAGTTATCCCGGCACTAATATCTACTCGCACTTAGTGTGGAAGGTATTAATTAGTATTCTTTGGTTGCAAGTAATAGAAGCAAGTTACTTGAATTAATATAAGGGGGGAAAGGGGCAGGGGGAGGGAGAAAAGGGGCACCATGGAACTCAAGAGCAGGAATGTAGCTGGGCTAAGTGAGGGACTGGAAAGGGGAACGAGAAGGCCCAGGGCTCACTGTCTCCATGTTTTTCTGATTTCTGCACAGCTGCTTCACTATGCTGCCCAGTTTCTCTGTTCCTTTGTACATAGATACAAGGCAGGGGAATATGGTTGTCTAACATACTTACAATGATATTTCTTGAATTTACAAATTGTATTTCTAGCCACATAGTCTTAATCATAGGTAGTTCAATTACGGAGGCAAATCAAGTGATTGACACAGCTGGGTATTCATCCCTGGCCCAATCAGTTATAGCAAGTGGGCTAAGTGCACAGGGCACAAACACGGCTCTTAGGGATCTACTTGTGTTAAGGAAAATTCCCGCAGAAGGTGTGGGGAGGTTATTAGCTTACAGACTTGGCAGACCCACCAAAAGCTGTCTACTTCAGAGGGGCACTATACAACCCTGGGAACATCACTTAATCTCCCTAGGTCTCTATTTCTTTCTATATAATAAGAAGGGGTTGAACTCAAACACCTTTTTTTGTGATCAATTACAGCTTCAATTTGCTGTATTTATAAACTCAATGCCCCTCCTTTTCTCATTCTATGAAATTTTCTTTCTCTTTCTTTCTTTCTTTTTTTTTTTTTTTTTTGAGATGGAGTTTCACTCTTGTTGCCCAGGCTGGAGTGCAATGGCGTGATCTTGGCTCACCACAACCTCTGCCTCCCAGGTTCAAGCGATTCTCTTGCCTCAGCCTCCTGAGTAGCTGGGATTACAGGCATGCGCCACCAGGCCCACATAATTTTTTTTGTATTTTTAGTACAGATGGGGTTTCACCATGTTGATCAGGCTGGTCTCGAACTCCTGACCTCGTAATCTGCCTACCTCGACCTCCCGAAGTGCTGGGATTACAGGCGTGAGCCACCATGCCCAGCCATTCTATGACATTTTCTAGAGCCCAACAACCAATCATTTCTGGTAACTACCGGGGTACATCTTTACAGAAGAGCCGCCATGTTTTACCCAAGACTCCTTTCCCTTTCAAATTGGCCTAAATTATTTTCCTTCTGGAAATTGGGACCAGATCAAGAAGACTATGTATAATAGGTGGCTCAGAAGGCAGGTCAGGAAGCTTTGTGTGAATTCCTCTGTCTCTTTCAACCTCCACCCAGAGGAGTGATTGCAGACATCCTGCACTAGGCAGGCAGATGGTTAGAGCTTGCAGACATCCTGCAGGAGGCAGGCAATGGTTAGAGCTGGATAGACTGTACTTGGTAGTTAGCTTTCTCCTCCACTTGCTACTTGTGTTATCTGCCTACCAAACGACAGTAGATGGTTCATTTGCTTTAACTATGAGCTCAATGCTAGCAAATAGGAACAGGTAGAAAGTGAATATTTCCATACCATTTAACCCAGCAATCTCATTACTGGGCATATATACCCAAAGGATTATAAGTCATTCTACAATAAAGACACATGCACACGTACGTTTATTGCGGCACTATTCACAATAGCAAAGACTTGGAACCAACCCAAATGTCCATCAATGAGAGACTGGATTAAGAAAATGTGGCACATATACACCATGGAATACCATGCAGCCATTAAAAAAGGTTGAGTTCATGTCCTTTGCAGGGGCATGGATGAAGCTAGAAACCATCATTCTCAGCAAACTATCACAAACACCGCATGTTCTCACTCATAAGTGGGAGTTGAACAATGAGAACACATGGACACAGGGAGGGGAACATCACACACCAGGGCCTGTTGCAGGGTAGGGGGCTAGGGGAGGGATAACATTAGGAGAAACACCTAATGTAGGTGACGGGTTGATGGGTGCAGCAAACCACCAGGGCACGTGTATACCTATGTAACAAAACTGCATGATCTGCACATGTAACCCGGAACTTAAAGTATAAAAAACAAACAAACAAACAAATAAATAAATAAATAAATAAATAAAATAAACAAAACACTGGCCGGAAAAAAAAAAAAAAGAAAGTGAACCTCAGTTAACCTCTCTCTCAGTTCCTCCCAGCCCTGCCCATTATCCACTTTTACGCCCTCGTGTACATCAGATTGTTTTCACACACTGGTGAAGCCTAAGTTGCATCAAGCCTGGGGGTGCTCGCACTCTGGCACAGCTCCCCAGCAATTGCTCTGCTCAGCCAGAGGCCGAGAAGTGGGCGGAGACTGTAGCCCCTCTCGCTGTCCTCCATGACTCCACCCACTCGCGGCTCTGGGCACCACCTCAGGCTCCTCCCACCATTAACGATCACTTCTGTCATCCCAGGGGAATTCGTTGAGCAAATACAACCACTTGCTGGCCTTCTAGATCAGAAAGTTAACCACTGCTGTGTCCCAGCCATTTTCCTCAGAATCCCTGGACCATGGGACAGCCAGATAATCCACCCTGGCATGAATAGGTGAACACAGGTGCAATTTGCAAGCCTCCTGTCATTGTTACTGTTGTCAAGAATAATAACATCGTACCTATATAGTACCTCCTATTTCCACACTCTTTTCTTCTCTCCATTTTCTCAAACAACCCTATCAGATGAGGGAGAGCTTTCATAGAATGAAGACCCTTGTCCGAGGGCTCAGATACCTGGAGGTGGCAGTTTGGTTGTGGCTACAAATGGGGCTGACGATGCTGGAGATTCTCCAAGCAAGGAGCTTTCAACTAGGTTCCACTCCCTCATTAATAGGCAGCCTGGGAGTCGTTTCTACTCTGTTGCTGCCACTCTCTCCAGCCTCTAGGTGCAGACAAGAATGGAGGAGGAGATCAGACGTTTTACAATGTGTGAGGACGTAGACTTGAGTGTGACTTGAGAAAGACAGTTTTCCTGTCTGAGGATCCCACTATTCCACACACCCCCATATGTACACACACATATACATAGAATATTTAATATGAAAATTACATTGCTCTAGCTACAGTTTGCTAATAAATCTCCATACATCCATTTCCAAAGTTTTTAAAAATTTTAAGAGCTGTTACAAATGGATTTTTACATGGTAGATTCCTCAATCTTTTCCTTTTTTGTTTTCTGAATTGTGCAACTTGTTTATAAAGGCTTTCTGCACTTCATGATTATATTTTTAAAAATTCTTCCATAGTTTTTTTCAAGTTTTTTTGTTTTTGTTTTTGTTTTTTGTTTTTTAATGTAAATCCTTTACTTAAGAGGATTTAACCCGGAGTAAAGTGTGGACTAAAGATCTATCTTCATTTTTCTCTAGGAGCCTGCCTAGTTCTACCAACACCATTAGGAAAGAGTTCACCAATTACGAGCAGTTGAAAAATCAGAAGTGTAGGGTCTATTGTTTGTGAGCTCTTGCATGCATTTTGCCAATTGTATTCTATATTATTGCTATGGGAGAGTACAAATCTGGTTTATATACATACTACATAAACTGCTCAGGAAAAATATTGTTCACTATGCTTAGATATATTTATGGTTATAAAAGGGTGCTTTTGATGAAAAAAATACAATGAGGACCCAGGAATAAAATAGTTACAATTAATTAAAATATTTAAGATAGCAGTAGCAGCAGTTAGCATATATGAAAAGTCAGCAGAAATTTTAAATCTCTAAAAGGCTGTGTTTTGCACTTTCTTCTGAGAGTCAGTAGAGTAAGACAAATTGACAAATCAGGCAGAATAGCAGGACAGATAAGAGTCTGGAGAAGAAGTTTAAATGCGGGAGGGAGGCAATTTTGTGAGGGCGGCAATTTTGTGAGGGCTTTCTTAGGTCACCTGCAGGTGGCTTAGGCCTATCCTATGATTTTGGAAGCTCAAAAATGCTCAGTCCTCTGCCTTTCAGGGTGTTCATGGAAATGCAGTCGATTAAATGGAATATGTGAAGTGAAGAGGAGTTAGGGAAGTGGTGGACAGCCTCTACCTTTTACATTCTCCTTCCTTTAGCTGCCTTATTAACAACTATAAAGTGAGCTGGGGACTGAGTTCCTTTTCAGTGCTGCAATTTATTTTTCCATTTCCTTATTTGATATTTAATTACACTAAATAATTTTTGGAAAAGGTGTCAGGAGCAATCTTTGATCAAGGAATGGCATCAAGGAGCAGCCTTGACATCCTCCTAGTCTCCATCAGTGCCCTGAAGCCATCCCCCAAACTCATATAAGCTAAGTAAATCAAGGTGCTCACCTTGCAAAGCTCCTCCAAGACCAGGAACTTCTCGACAATCTGACTGGGCTTGCTGCCCCTCAAACCCTCTATATAGAAAATCACTTCTGTCATATCTCTATTTGACATACATAGCTCTAAATTTACATTACTATATATTCCTGATTTCTACAAAAACTCAGAAAAAAGCAGATATGTTGATGAAATCAACACTAAAAATATCAGTCCAAAGAATGTTCTGAATAGTGTTATGAAGAATGTGATAATGAAGAAGTTTTACTTGTTATTCATTTATTCGTTTACATTCATTCAGCAAGGAATAAATATGTCCCTGTTAGGAAATGTTAGCTTGCAAAAGCAGAAAGCCTATTTCAAACTAGCTTAATGAATAAAAAGATTAATTAGCCCATTTAACTGGAAAGTCCAGAGGAAGGGCAGGCTTTAGGGTTGATTTTTTTCAGTGGTTCAATGATGTTCTTCTCTATATGGAGGTATCACTTTTATCCTTATGCTGGCTAAGTGTTTATAGAAGTTCCAAATTCACACCCTCATAACATAAGAGCTCTTCTGTTTCATCACTCACTTGGCCTGGACCGGGTTAGGTCAATGGTCTGTAGAGTGTGGCCCAAGGAATGGAACGTGCTGATTTGCTTCAGCAATGTGTGCATGTGTGTGTGTATGTGTGGGTTGATATCCAGTTGAAGATCTAGTAGTTAGGATGTGGAAAGGAGTAAGGTATACTTGGGTCACCCTGTCAGGCCTCTGAGCCCAAGCTAAGCCATCATATCCCCTGTGACCTGCACGTACACATCCAGATCCCTGGTTCCTGCCTTAACTGATGACATTCCACCACAAAAGAAGTGAAAATGGCCTGTTCCTGCCTTAACTGATGACATTGTCTTGTGAAATTCCTTCTCCTGGCTCATCCTGGCTCAAAAGCTCCCCCACTGAGTACCCTGTGACTCCCCACTCCTGCCCACCAGAGAACAACCCCCTTTTCCTTTACCTACCCAAATCCTATAAAATTGCCCCACCCCTATCTCCCTTCGCTGACTCTCTTTTTGGACTCAGCCCACCTGCACCCAGGTGAAATAAACAGCTTTATTGTTCACACAAAGCCTGTTTGGTGGTCTCTTCACATGGACGCGTGTCAAATTTGGTGCCATGACTCAGATCGGGGGACCTCCCATAGGAGATCAATCCCCTGTCCTCCTGCTATTTGCTCCTTGAGAAAGATCCACCTATGACCTCAGGTCCTCAGACCGACCAGCCCAAGAAACATCTCACCAATTTCAAATCTGGTAAGCGGCCTCTTTTTACTCTCTTCTCCAACCTCCCTCACTATCCCTCAACCTCTTTCTCCTTTCAATCTTGGCGCCACACTTCAATCTCTCCCTTCTCTTAATTTCAATTCCTTTCATTTTCTGGTAGAGACAAAGGAGAAAGGTTTTATCTGTGGACCCATAACTCCGGCACCGGTCATGGACTAGGGAAGGCAGCCTTCCCTTGGTGTTTAATCATTGCAGGGACGCCTCTCTGATTATTCACCCAGGTTTCAGAGGTGTCAGACCACGCAGGGGTGCCTGCCTTAGTTCTACACCTTTAGCGGCAAGTCCCACTTTTCTGGGGAAGGGGCAAGTACCCCAATCCCTTCTCTCCATGTCTCTACCCCTTCTCCACCTTTCTGGGGGGCAAGAAACCCCCAACCCCTTCTCCTTCACCCTGAGTGGCAAGTCCCGCTTTTCTAGAGGAGGGGCAAGTACCCCAACCTCATATATCTGTGCCCCAATCCCTTATTTCCATACCCCAACCTCTTATATCTCTGTGCCCCAATCCCTTATTTCCGTGCCCTGACCTCTTATCTCTGTGCCCCAATCCCTTATTTCCTTGCCCCAGCCTCTTATCTCTGTGCCCCGATCCCTTATTTCCACGCCCTGACCTCTTATCTCCACACCCCAACCCCTTTCCCACTTTTCTGGAAGGTAGGAACCCCTGAACCCCTTCCCTCCATGTCTCTACTCCCTCTTTTCTCTGGGCTTGCCTCCTTCACTATGGGCAACCTTCCACCTTCCATTCTTCCTTCTTCTCCCTTAGCCTGTGTTCTTAACAACTTAAAACCTCTTCAACTCTCACCTGACCTAAAATCTAAGCATCTTATTTTCTTCTGCAATGCCACTTGACCCCAATACAAACTCGACAGTAGTTCCAAATAGCCAGAAAATGGCACTTTCAATTCTTCCATCCTACAAGATCTAAATCATTCTTGTCATAAAATGGGCAAATGGTCTGAGGTGCCTGACATCCAGGCATTCTTTTACACATCGGTCCCTCTCTAGTCTCTGTTCCCAATGCAACTCATCCCAAATCTTCCTTCTTTCCCTCCCACCTCTCCCCTCAGTCCCAACCCCAAGTGTTGCTGAGTCTTTCTAATCTTCCTTTTCTACAGACCCATCTGACCTCTCCCCTCCTCCCCAGGCAGAGCTAGGTCCCAATTCTTCTGCAGCCTCTGCTCCTCCACCCTATAATCCTTTTATCACCTCCCCTCCTCACACCTGGTCCGGCTTACAGTTTCATTCCGTGAGTAGCCTCCCCCACCTGCCCAGCAATTTACTCTTAAAAAGGTGGCTGGAGCTAAAGGCATAGTCAAGGTTAATGCTCCTTTTTCTTTATCCCAAATCAGATAGCGTTTAGGCTCTTTTTCATCAAATATAAAAATCCAGCCCAGTTCATGACTCCTTTGGCAGCAACCCTGAGACACTTTACAGCCCTAGACCCTAAAAGGTCAAAAGGCCGTCTTATTCTCAATATACATTTTATTACCCAATCTGCTCCCGACATTAAACTCCAAAAATTAAATTCTGGCCCTCAAACCCCACAACAGGATTTAATTAACCTCACCTTCAAGATGTACAATAATAGAAAAAAGTTGCGATTCCTTGCCTTCACTGTGAGACAAATCCCAGCCACATCTCCAGCGCACAAGAACTTCCAAATGCCTGAACCACAGCAGCCAGGT
Organism: Pongo pygmaeus; assembly: GCF_028885625.2. Lineage (NCBI taxonomy): Eukaryota > Metazoa > Chordata > Mammalia > Primates > Hominidae > Pongo > Pongo pygmaeus. The sequence continues at coordinate 121,478,623 of NC_072376.2, forward strand.
ATTCCTCCAGAACCTCCTCCCCCAGGAGCTTGCTACAAATGCCAGAAATCTGACCACCAGGCCAAGGAACACCTGCAGCCCAGGATTCCTCCTAAGCCATGTCCCATCTGTGTGGGACCCCACTGGAAATTGGACTGTTCAACGCACCTGGCAGCCACTCCCAGAGCCCCTGGAACTCTGGCCCAAGGCTCTCTGACTGACTCCTCCTTCTCGGCTTAGTGGCTGAAGACTAACGCTGCCCGATTGCCTCGGAAGCCCCGTAGACCATCACGGACGCCAAGCTTTAGGTAACTCTCACAGTGGAGGGTAAGTCCGTCCCCATCTTAATCAATACGGAGGCTACCCACTCCACATTACCTTCTTTTCAAGGGACTGTGTCCCTTGCCTCCATAACTGTTGTGGGTATTGACAGCCAGGCTTCTAAACCTCTTAAAACTCCCCAACTGTGGTGCCAACTTAGACAATACTCTTTTATGCACTCTTTTTTAGTTATCCCCACCTGCCCAGTTCCCTTATTAGGCCAAGATATTTTAACCAAATTATCTGCTTCCCTGACTATTCCTGGAATACAGCCGAATCTCATTGCTGCCAACTTAGACAATACTCTTTTAAGCACTCCTTTTAGTTATCCCCACCTGCCCAGTTCCCTTATTAGGCCGAGACACTTTAACTAAATTATCTGCTTCCCTGACTATTCCTGGATTACAGCTACATCTCATTGCTGCCCTTCTTCCCAATCCAAAGCCTCCTTTGCGTCCTCCTCTTGCATTCCCCCACCTTAACCCACAACTATAAGATACCTCTACTCCCTTCTTGGCGACCGATCATGCACCCCTTACCATCTCATTGAAACCTAATCACCCTTACCCCGCTCAATGCCAATATTCCATCCCACAGCATGCTTTGAAAGGATTAAAGCCTGCTATAATTCGCCTGCTACAGCATGGCCTTTTAAAGCCTATAAACTCTCCTTACAATTCCCCCATTTTACCTGTCCTAAAACCAGACAAGCCTTACAAGTTAGTTCAGGATCTATTCCTTATCAACCAAATTGTTTTGCCTATCCACCCCATGGTGCCAAACCCATATGCTCTCCTATCCTCAATACCTCGCTCCACAATCCATTATTCTGTTCTGGATCTCAAACATGCTTTCTTTACTATTCCTTTGCACCTGTCATCCCAGCCTCTCTTCACTTTCACTTGGACTGACCCTGACACCCATCAGGCTCAGCAAATTACCTGGGCTGTACTGCCACAAGGCTTCACGGACAGACCCCATTACTTCAGTCAAGCCTAAATTTCTTCCTTATCTGTTACCTATCTCAGCATAATTCTCATAAAAACACATGTGCTCTTCCTGCTGATCATGTCCGATTAATCTCCCAAACCTCAATCCCTTACAAAACAACAACTCCTTTCCTTCCTAGGCATGGTTAGTGCAGTCAGAATTCTTACACAAGAGCCAGGACCACACCCTGTAGTCTTTCTGTCCAAACAACTTGACCTTACTGTTTTAGCCTAGCCATCATGTCTCCGTGCAGCGGCTGCTGCCGCCCTAATAATTTTAGAGGCCCTCAAAATCACAAACTATGCTCAACTTACTCTCTACATTTCTCATAACTTCCAAAATCTATTTTCTTCCTCATACCTGATGCATATACTTTCTGCTCCCTGACTCCTTCAGCTGTACTCACTCTTTGTTAAGTTCCACAATTACCATTGTTCCTGGCCCGGACTTCAATCTGGCCTCCCACATTATTCCTGATACCACACCTGGCCCCCATAACTATATCTCTCTGATCCACCTGACATTCACCCCTTTTCCCCATATTTCCTTCTTTCCTGTTCCTCACCCTAATCACACTTGATTTATTGATGGCGGTTCCACCAGGCCTAATCGCCACACACCAGCAAAGGCAGGCTATGTAATAGTACAAGCCACTAGCCTGCCTCTTAGAACCCCTCATTTCCTTTCCATCATGGAAATCTATCCTCAAGGAAATAACTTCTCAGTGTTCCATCTGCTATTCCATCTGCTATTCTACTACTCCTCAAGGATTATTCAGGCCCCCTCCCTTCCCTACACATCAAGCTCAAGGATTTGCCCCCGCCCAGGCCTGGCAAATTAGCTTTACTCAACATGCCCCGAGTCAAATAACTAAAATACCTCTTAGTCTAAGTAGACACTTTCACTAGATAGGTAGAGGCCTTTCCTACAGGGTCTGAGAAGGCCACCGCAGTCATTTCTTCCCTTCTGTCAGATATAATTCCTCAGTTTAGCCTTCCCACCTCTATACAGTCTGATAACAGACCAGCCTTTATTAGTTAAATCAGCCAAGCAGTTTTTCAGGCTCTTAGTATTCAGTGAAACCTTTATATCCCTTACAGTCCTCAGTCTTCAGGAAAAGTAGAATAGACTAAAGGTCTTTTAAAAACACACCTCACCAAGCTCAGCCACCAACTTAAAAAGGAATAGACAATACTTTTACCACTTTCCCTTCTCAAAAGTCAGACCTGTCCTCAGAATGCTACAAGGTACAGCCCATTTGAACTCCTGTATAGACGCTCCTTTTTATTAGGCCCCAGTCTCATTCTAGACACCAGACCAACTTAGACTGTGCCCCAAAAAAACTTGTCATCCCTACTATCTTCTGTCTAGTCATACTCCTATTCACCGTTCTCAACTACTCATACATGCCCTGCTCTTGTTTACACTGCCAGTTTACACTGTTTCTTCAAGCCATCACAGCTGATATCTCCTGGTGCTATCCCCAAACTGCCACTCTTAACTCTTGAAGTAAGTAAATAATCTTTGCTGGCAGGACTATGCTGAATCTCCTTAGGCACTCTCTAATCAGATGTCCTGAGTTGTCCCAATTCTTAGACCTTTTATACCTGTTTTTCTCCTTCTCTTATTCCATTTAGTTTTTCAATTCATACAAAACTGTATCCAGGCCATCACCAATAATTCTAAATTACAAATATTCCTTCTAACAACCCCAAAATATCACCCCTTACCACAAAATCTTCCTTCAGCTTAATCTCTCCCACTCTAGGTTCCCACACCGCCCCTAATCCCGCTTAAAGCAGCCCTGAGAAACATCGCCCATTATCTCTCCATACCATCCCCCAAAATTTTTGCTGTCCCAATACTTTACCACAATTTCATTTTATTTTTCTTATTAATATAAGAAGACAGGAATGTCAGGCCTCTGAGCCCAAGCTAAGCCATCATATCCCCTGTGACCTGCACGTACACATCCAGATCCCTGGTTCCTGCCTTAACTGATGACATTCCACCACAAAAGAAGTGAAAATGGCCTGTTCCTGCCTTAACTGATGACATTGTCTTGTGAAATTCCTTCTCCTGGCTCATCCTGGCTCAAAAGCTCCCCCACTGAGTACCCTGTGACCCCCACTCCTGCCCACCAGCGAACAACCCCCCTTTTTCCTTTACCTACCCAAATCCTATAAAATGGCCCCACCCCATCTCCCTTCGCTGACTCTCTTTTTGGATTCAGCCCACCTGCACCCAGGTGAAATAAACAGCTTTATTGCTCACACAAAGCCTGTTTGGTGGTCTCTTCACACGGACGCGCATGAAACACCCGACAACAAATGTGTACTGTAGAATGTGTATCACTCTGTGGGAGATAAAAATATGAATCAGAGTACCTCCTGCTCTCAAGGGCCTCAAAGAGAGAAATAGTTAAGATATATTCCCTGAATATCTATACATCAACGTGCTTTCACTGCAGCATTTGCCAACTTTGAGATTGTAATCAAAGCCTCATGAAAGAGAGCATTGCTACTATGTTTTGCAGGACTCTGTGGGGCACTGCAACCCTGGATTTACAGCACTTACATAATTAAAGCAAACAAAAATTGTAGTGAAAACATTGGATAAGAAGAGAAAAAAGCTAGAGCATTCACAATGCTAATTCCTATCACCTGAGTATATTTGTTGATAGTCTGCTCATTTGTAACAAGTTTCTTATTCTGCATATGGGAAAATAAAATCAAATGTTAAATTTTTCCTTCCTAGAGCTCCCTAATTCTAAGCTATTCCGTTGTATTTTGTGGCTTCATTTGACTTGTCTCTCACTTGGAAGCTACCACTGTGACAGGATGAATAATGGTCCTGGGAGATGTTCTCATTAGAATCCCTGGAACTGTGAATGTTGCCTTATATTGCAAAGAGATTTTGCAGATGTGATCAAGTTAAGGATTCAAGATGGAGAGATTACTCTGGATTATCCAGCTGGATCTAGTGTAATCACAAGAATCCTCATAAAAGGGAGGGCTGTCATTGTGCTGTTTACTTCTGTTCTCCTGGTAGAAGCCAACACTGCTAGGCAGGAACATGGGAAAAATCCAAAAAGGAACTGCTGAAGGCATGGATGATCATGCCTTTGTCACCTCATCTTGTCTTCAGGTCTCTTGTGAATCATACCATCCCTCCTTTCCTCCTCTAGTTTAGTGTAGATGGGCTTTAAAATGGTTCCTCAGGGTTGACATTTACTAAACATGTCTACACTGCAGTCACAGGCTGGGTTGGAGAATCGGGGTATTGGATACTCTCAGCTTGAACATAACCCTTGTACTTAGGGACACAAATACAGCAAGAGCAAGCCCAGCTTGGTAATATTTTTAGAAAGATATACAAAAATTCTAAATCATGGGGAGTTTGTTAAAATTAACATTTAACCTTTAATTAATGACCTTAAAGTACTTTTTAAAAAGACATAAAAATGAGAGAAAATAAGGTGCTTTGGCCTGCCACCTTGTAGACCCAGGACTTTGTCTATTGCCATTTTATTCTGACCCTTTTGTTCTTTAGTCTGAGACACAAACATGGTCCTCGCCACCACCCTTTCTTTGTCCCCACCTCCATGAAGACCTAGCAAATAATAGAAAGAGCCCGAGAGAGCAGGAAAGATTAAGAAGAGGGAGGATAAAAATTAAGATCAGGCAATCAAAAAGGAATAATAATTAAATCAAAGTTTGGAAATTGTCATGATGTAGTCCCAAATTATACAACCAGGGATGTAGATGCAAATCCAGGTTGTGTGGGTCCTAAAACTTATGCAGCCTCTGGCCCTCTTGAAGAAAAATACAAATGTCTGATTTGCTAATGTTATATAAACAAATGACCAAGTGAACCTATTGGCAGTGAACTATTTAAGGCCTTGGAAAGGGTCTGTGCAAGAGGGCCCCTGAAGCTTAAGCTTCATTTTACAGTAGATGCTCCTTTGCAGGGCCAAGGAACAGACTGCAGATGGCACTTGTGACACAGGTGCACATACCCTTCCATTTTCATTGTCTGGTCCCAGGGCAGAAGCCTGATGCCTCCTGTTAGTGATAGCATTAGTGATGCTTGTTGGAGCATAAATTGGCTGTTGAGGACTCTGCAAAGGCTGGTGTCCTGGAAAAGTTGAAGGGATTTGGTTGGGTCTCAGGACTTGATCTAAGCAGGCTGGCTGTGCCAACGGCATCAGTCTCACTCAAAGATGAGGGCTCAGTTTCCTCAAAAATATAGCTTTTGGCTGGGCACAGTGGCTCATGCCTATAATCCCAGCACATTGGGAGGCTGAGGTAGGTGGTTCACTTGAGGTCAGGGGTTTGAGACCAGCCTGGCCAACATGGCAAAACCCCATCTCTACTAAAAATACAAAAATTAGCTGGGTGTGGTGGAACACACTTGTAAACCCAGCTACTTGGGAGCCTGAGGCAGGAGAATCACTTGAACTTGGGTGGTGGACGTTGCAGTGAGCCAAGATCGTGCCATTGCACTCCAGCCTGGGCGACAGAGGGAGACCCTCTCTCTATACATATACATATACATACACATACACATACACATACACATACACATATACATATACATATACATATACATATACATATACATATACATATGTATGTATTTCATTCTTTTCAAAATTCTGTTTGTATGTTTAGACAGGGCCCTCAGAAAAGTTTCAGTGGGCCTCACTGCATCAAACACTGTTGATGTCCAGTCTCTTGGACTACTGAGTTCACCAGGATGGCATCTGTGGGCTTTGGGAGTTTGCTTCAATGCAAGCAAATGCAACCCAGAACAGTGCGGGCATTAACATCCCTGGGGCAACCCTCAACCAATGGGATAGTAAGTGAGTGGAAAAATGCTCCACATTTCCCCTCCTGCAGTGGGACAATGCTAAAATGTGTCCCACAAAACTTGTTAGACAGCCCTGTTCGCCCAGGGTGGTGATTCCCTTATAACTGCTTTTCTCCCATCCCAGTCAGTTCCCCACTTCCTCATTTCTGCTTCCTGGGATTATTTCCAGTGCAAGCTATCTGCTTCCAGGTCTTTGTTTTAGGGTCTGCTTTTAGAAAAACCCAAAGTAAGGCATTACTTAAAAACCACATGGCTACTTATTAGGGAAAGTCGAGACTTTCTTTACTTAATTATGGGGATGGAGATAAGAACATTTTTCTATCTTTTATTTTGAAATCTCACTACCAGTCCTAATCATCTGGTAACTTAGAGGATACTCTGCTTCTCTTTCCTTCAACTGGCAGCAACTTCCTCTTTAGGGGCCATGTCCATCTGCACTCCCAAATTATAATACCCAGAATCAAGCCAGATCAGATGCAACACTAATTCGGGAATATCTAATGCAAACATGACATTAAAAAAAAAAAAGACTGTTTTATATCAGTCTTGGACTTTACTTGCAAGGCTTTCAAAAAGTCACATGGAAACAATTGCAATGAAAGGATTTTATGCATTTTTTGGTGCAAAGTTTATTTATTCAGATTGTCTTTATAGTTGGATCTCATCATGTTAGAGGATTTTGGAGAAACTCTTCAGTTTCATTTCCAAAGCCATAGATGTCTTATTTATATAATTATTATTTTTTGGTGGAGACAAAGTGACCCAGTTTGAGGGTTCAGTTAGAATTTTGTATTCTTCACAGATTTTCCTATTGAATACACAAATTAATTCCTTTGTTTGATGAATTCCAAAGCAGTTCTTGGCAACAATAACTTTTCACATTTTCATGTAAAAGCAAACCTTATGTAAATAACCAACTGCAGAAGCTTTGGGCTTCATTCTAATCCATCAGAGTCAACTTGACTTTTCTGAGTTTTATTTTTAAAAATTTAAATATCAGAGAAAATTCATTATCTTGACTCTCTTTTAAAATCAGGCTAATCAGGGCCTCATTGGTTAGGATAAAGAGGATTAAATTAAACTCAAGTTGTCAGGCATCTGATTATGGACTTCAAGAGCTGGGAAGAAGCCAGGCACAGGTGGCTCACTCCTGTAATTCCAGCACTTTGGGAGGCTGAGGTGGGCAGATCACCTGAGGTCAGGAGTTTGAGACCAGCCTGGCCAACATGGTAAAACCCCATCTCTACTAAAAATACAAAAATTAGCCAGGTGTGGCGGTGCCTGCCTATAATCCCAGCTACCTGGGAGGCTGAGGCAGGAGAATTGCCAGAACCTGGGAGGCAGAGGCTACAGTGAGCCAAGATCGGGCCACTGCACTCCAGCCTGGGTGACAGAGTGAGACTCCATCTCAAAAAAAAAAAAAATTACCCAGGTGTGGTGGTGGGCTTCTGTAAGTCCAGCTACTCAAGAGGCTGAGGCTGGAGAATCACCTGAAACCAGGAGGCAGAGGTTGCAGTGAGCCAAGATCACGCCACTGCATTCCAGCTTGGGAGACAGAGTGAGACTCCATCTCAGAAAAAAAAAAAAAAAAAAAAGAGCTGGGGAAGACACTGATTTCCCTGAAAGCCAGAACTTCAACTCTTGAGTCACAAGCGATGACACTGAGAAGTAGTAATCTAGAATCTCATCCTGACATCCTTTGACCTGAACAGGGCATAAGAAAACACCTAGTTCTTGTGCTGCCCACAGAAACAGTTGACCCTCACATTTCCCCATTAAGACTTGACAACAGGAGAATCTCTCAGTGCTTCTGTAGAAGTTGAGATTCTTTATTCCTACCCATGTCTAAGTCTGGAGCTCTGATCCTGAAATACACTCTATGAGAATGCTATGAGTATGAGTATGCTATGGACTGAATTGTGTCTCCCAAAATTTATATGTTGTGCCCTAACCCCTAATGTAATGGTATTCGGGGACAAGGGCTTTCAAAGATAATTGGGTCTAAATGAAATCATGAAGGTAGGGCCCTCGTGATGAGATCAGTGCTCTTAGAAGAAGAGACACCAGAGAGCTTGCTGTCTCTCTCTGCCATGTGAAGACAGGGTGAGAAGGCAGTCACGAAGAGAGCCCTCAGCAGAACTTGACCATATTGGCCCCCCAATCTTGGACTTCCAGCCTCCAGAACTGTGAGAAAATAAACTTCGGTTGGTGAAGTCTCCCAGCCTGTGGTATTTTGTTATGGCAGCCTGAGCTGACTAACACAGTATATAAACTCTACAAGCACCACTTGGGTATATGGAAGACTCAAATATTCTCCTTGCCTCTCCCTTGGAGCTGTTTAATTTAACCTATAATTCTTCTGATAACTGTATTTCCTAGAATCACACACTGACTGTAGACGGGAAAGAAGGAGGTTTGGTTGCATCCTGACTTTTCATATATATATAGTGAAATATGAAACATATTGTTATCTATCTGTACACCTAAAAAGGGCAGATTTACTGTGTATAATTTTATACTTTAATAAATCTGAACTTAAAAAAGACCAGTGCTTGGGAGACTGGTTTCTATGAAGAAAACCTTTAGCCAAAGATGAGAGACTGGGGGTTAGGGGGAGAAAACCTGAAATAACTGGGTTTATTTAATTTAGAAAAAACAAATTTAGCAGTGGTTTAATATCTGAAATCCAAATGTCAGTTTTTCCTCTCCACCTTGAGGGTCACTTTGCAACATTCTATTTGAAGGAAAAAAAAAAAAAAACAGATTCAACTATGAGTAGCTGACTTGGTTGCACTACAGTGTACAGTGAGCTTTGACATATCATTCCAGAAGGCCCACACTGGGTGGTTGTTGGTCTGTCCAAGTTCAATCCTTTTCACAGACTCCCTGCCTGAGTGAGTTTGCAGCAATACTTGTTTATTTTTCTAAGTGTCCAGGAGGTATGTGTTGGAAAAGAAATACACACATACATATAATGCACACACACTCATTCCTATCTCCTAAGGACTAATATAAATCCTTAAAAGACACAGACTAAACTGATAAAAAAAGAAGAGAATCGTTTTCCTAATGAACTCATAACTTATAAGGTTTACTCTGCCCACAATAAAATTGGGTGATAGTTGGAACTATTAATTTTTCCATTACTGAGTCACTACCCCAATGGGAGCTTTCTTGTTTCAAACACCTCTCTTGCTTCAAGTCTTTAGCCCAGTATTTCTCAAAATATGTCCTCAAATTGCTGCTATCAGAATTATCTGGAAGGATTGTTCAAAATCCAGATACTTGAAAATGAATTTCTAAGGGTGGGCCTCAGAAATCTGCATATGAAAAAAGTCCCCTGGTAATTCATTTAGCACCAAAAGTTGAGAACACTCCTTTTAACTGCTATGATGAAAAGGTTTATTTATTTATTTTTCTCTTGCTCCTGGATATAAAACAAGAGCAAACTCTCTCTGCCACATTCTTAGTTTGGAGGTTGGATAGTCTTAAAAATGGGTCGGAAAATTGCGTAGTTCATATGTTCTACAGATTTTTAATGAAGGTTGATACTCAACCTTTTGAAATGGCATGAAGGGGCAAAGAACTAAGAGAGGTGAAGAAATAGAAACCCAGCCAACCTACTATGCATAAAGTACTGGTCTAAGTGTTAAACGATTTCTGTTTCAAGTTCCCCAATGTTAGTGATTTCTTCCTTTCATCTAGCTTTCCATCTTTTCTTCCCATTTTCTTCCATTAAAAAAATTTATTTGTATATGTGCACAGAATTGAATTCATCAAAATTGTTGGTCATATTATATCCTCATCATTGGTTCATGCATGGTCTTTTTTAATTCAGTTATTTAATTAGATATTTTAACTAATGCAATAAATACCTGAGAAAGCAACCCCTAAATCAAATGAAAGTACCTTGACAATAACTATGAGCATAACACCAAAAACACTCTGTTCTTCTGGAAACCGTAGTCAAGGGAACTCAGGACCTGACAAGCCAGCAGAAGGTTAAGAAGTTCTTACCAGCCAGGCTCCTGGCCTCTCTTTCTGTGGAGTCTGGTCAAGCAGATGGTAAAATCACCATTTGTCCCCTTTTCCTCTCCAAAATCTTGATTCATGAGAGAAAAGGACTTGTGTGACTAGTCTTGGGGGTATAAACTCTGGTGTACTTTTGGTATGAATATTCACAATTGTCTAATCATTTTCCTCCCAGAAGTAGACTTTCCCTTTGTCTTTGTTTTTCTGTGTTTTTCTATCATAAAGAGGGGTACCACAGGGTAGAACATGGGCCCAAAACTCCCGAAAGCCTGTTGTTTGAACTGGTCCTGCCGATTGGTCAGTTTTTTGGTTCTGATGAGACAAATGTCTATTTAGACAAACTTTGCTGTAGGTGCCTAAAGTAAAAACTGGATGAGGTTCCCCTCTCATCCTGTTTGACATCCTTGATAGCTTAACTTGTGACTGAGTGGGAGCACTTTCTCTTGGTCTCTGCCATCCAGGGGATGTGATTTTCGGCTCATGTCTGGTATCCAGTCAGAAAATGGCTGGGAACCCGAGACAAAAGATTTTAAGCAGCACACTCTGTTCCAAACATGTCAAGCTCTCAGGGGAGTTTGTTTTAAGGAGTCCCATCCGTAGAGACTTTTTCCATCTTAACACTCTTTGGCTGGTTAGTCCTGGAAAAGTCCGATACCAGGAGGAGCTACCTGGCATCACAGACTCAGGGGTTTGTGCCTAGTGACTACCCCCACCTCCCAAATCTGTGGGATACCAGGACAACATAAGCACAAACGCCACTCTTAACCATCTGTGGCAACAAGAGTTTTTTGCTATCTTAGCCTATTCCTGGAATGAATTTTGGGGATTATGGGGACTGACTCTTCTATGTCCTCTCCATATAACGCCCCTTGCTTATATGGTAAAAACTTACTCTAAACCTGGAAAATTACCTCCTGGGCTTTCTATCAAGTAGCTTATTGGATTGAGCTGCTATTGGAGTAAGTACACCATTGGAAAGTATTTGTGTGACTCTTGACTTTTTGGAATAACCATTTTTTACTGACTCTTTTCCCTTCCATGAAGAGCTTTTGATTTCCTGTCTTCTTCTATCTATGGGCACACCGGGCTTTTAAGTTTTTGCGTGTAGATGGTTAGCTGAGAAGCTGAGACCCTAAAGAATGTGGCTGAAAGAATTGTAGGTTATACTTCATTTGCAGCTAGCAAAGGATTTTTTTGTTGTTCTTGTCTTTGGGGGTGGTTTTGGATCTTGGGAGGATTACTTTGAACCACTTGGAAGGTCTCATGCATCCTTATTTAAGCCATAGGCTTGGTGAAGGCTTACTGGTTTTGGTGAGTGACTTGGGAAGGTACTTTTGGTTTAACAAAACAAAGCTCAAGCTAGGATGGCTGTTTTTCCTGGCTGAAATCTGACAAGAGATTTGAAAAAATATGTATATTTCTTAAGAGCTTTGTAGTCAAAAGTCAGCTTAACTAAAAGCTGATATTCAGGCTTTTCTTTTTTTAATCTTTCTGCATTCTCTTTTGGATCCTATTTCTGGGAATGTTTTTCAATTGACTGAAAGCTCTTTTAATATGTTTGGTGTCTGTTTTCTCTCTTTCTTTTTAGCATGATTTTTGCCTAGAAAAATGTAAAGCTTTATTGGCCTTTTACAAAGCTTAAAATCTCCACAGATTGTTTCCTCTAAGGCTTATTCTTCCATTTACTTCCACTTCTTCTCCTCCTTCCTTTTGCTGTCTTTGATAGTACATGAAGAAATCTAGAAGAAATTTCTAGCAGCCTTGAGATCCATTGAAGAACACAAAAAAGGCACTATACACCCCCTTTTTGGAGTCTTTTTTCTTTATTTTTTTAAAAATAGAGACAGGTTTTTGTCTTTTTGCCCAGGCTGGTCTTAAACTCCTATGCTCAAACGATCTGCCCACCTTGGCCTCTCAAAGTGTGGGGATTACAGGTGTGAGCCACCACACCTGGACTATATTCATAAATTATTGGTACATGACTGATAATTAAAAACTGCTTACTTCATAGGTTGTCACTGTGAATTAAAGTTACTCAGGTTTAAATTGTAGGTAATATATATAATTAAAACTACTAGATATAAGAAAAATAATTCTATATACAAATATTATAATATACAATTCTAATTAAAAAATAATTCTATATGCAAATATTAAAGTCTTGTGTCTTCAAGGAGGTTAAGGGAAAGGATAAAAAGACTCTGCTAGGTAATCTGAAATACAGACCTTTGCTTATGACCTTGACATCAAGGAAAGTAGGATGTGTTTTGGAAAGGAAGGTTATGAGAAAATCATGAAAATGTAGTTTTGTTAAATAAAAAGTAATTTTGTCTAGTTTAAAGGTTGTTTACAAGGTGTTTTAAATTCAAGGAATAAAGTAAGAATAATAGATAAAACTGAATGAATATAGAAAGATGCGGAAGAAATAGAATGGGAAAAATTGTGGGAGGTTATAAAAGATTTATGAAAATCTTATCTTTGTGGTCAAACATAATTGAGATTAGACAGATCTGCTTATAAGGTTTTATTAAAATTATGTTTAATATTAATAATAAACTGATAAAAGGGTAGAGTTTGGTTTTCTCTTTTAAACAAGATTTTCATTTGGTATTAATAAGATATAGTAAAATATTTTTGTTCACCTTTTGAGTAAACTTCATAAAAAGAAAGAGACGAAGAGACAGACTTTGTTGGTCTCATGCTGTCTATATCAGGTGTTTTGATTGTTTGAAAAATAGAGTCTCCTCTCTATCAGAGTAAAATTTTTGCTTTTTAAATTATCATTTTGGCTAAATTAGTGACTATTATTTTACAGTGACCTATGATCCTTGTGACCTATGATTGTTTTCAATCTTTCTTATTTTGATAACAAAATAAACCTTAGGTATTCAACAAACTTCCCAAATCAAAATTTTATGTTATAAGTTAAGCCTTTTTTTTTTTTTACCTTGAACTGGCTTTTGGACATTCAAAAAAGGGCCCCTGGATATCTAAGACAGACATATTAGGCTTATTTGTTATGTTAAAATCACATAGGAAGCATTGTCAAATAAGAAATGATATTTAACTCTGAGTTACATTTGTATGGATGTGTTATTAATATGTGTTTCAAAATTACATGAGATTCTTAAAAATCTGATATGTCTTGGTATATGTGGTAAATTGCTTTATTCTGATCTTTTTCTAAAAGCTCTTTGCAAATATTAAAGCCTTGTGTCTTCAAGGAGGTTAAGGGAAAGGATAAAAAGACTCTGCTAGACAATCTGAAATACAGACCTTTGCTTATGACCTTGAGATCATGCAATTGAACCAGGTAGGAATTTCAATAACTCCATTGGGGAAAAACTGGACTCATAAAACTGCTAACTTAATATCAGACAGAATAAGAATTAATTACATAGGACTGAACTGATGGAGGACTGAAATAATTTTTTTTGTTTAAAATATTACTGATTCTTTTTGTTTTGTTTTCCAGAGTTAATAACACTTTTTTTTAAAGCTATTTATAGTTTTCAGCACTTGAGTAAAGTATACTTTCTTTTTTTTCTCTCGAGACTTGTTCTGTCGCCCAGGCAGGAGTGCAGTGGCATGATCTCAGCTCACTGCAGCCTCCACCTCCTGGGTTCAATCAATTCTCCTGCCTCAGCCTTCCAAGTAGCTGGGACTACGGGACCACAGGTGTGCGCCACCATGCCTGGCTAGTTTTTTTTTTTTTTTTTTGTATTTTTAGTAGAGATGGGGTTTCACCATGTTGTTCAGGCTGGTCTTGAACTCCTGACATTGTGATCCACCCACCTTGGCCTCCCAAAGGGCTGGGATTACAGGCGTGAGCCACTGTGCCCAGCCATGCCTTCTTATAATCTTTTACCAAAACACATTCTACTTTCCTTACACAACTTGCATGTAAAACTGTTTTTCCAGTAGTCTCAAGTGCGTGTTACACTGCTAACCCTTACCAACTTTTACTTTTGGTAAGTAAGTAATTCTAATTATGTACTAGGTGTGGAGCCTAGGACACCAGACAGAAGTGCAGATAATGTTTGAGTCTTCCCAGCATAGCTAGGGGGCATGGCTAACTCTGTATGTCGTCTGGCCTTACCTAACTTTAAAGAAGGCGAATTGTACAGTTAAGAGTCATAGTAGCAGTTTTTGAAGAATTTAGTAGGCCTAATGACCTTTAAATACACAACATTTATTTCATAAATTTTTTCATGATTTACACAGACCGTCTATGACATGCCTGGACTTTCTGACTTGTAGTAAACATCCCTCTTTTTTTAACAACCATTTTACTTTAGGACAATAATTTATCATACAAGGCCTTTTTTTATATACAAAATCTCTTTTCTCTATAACATTCCTTACCAAAAATACCTCTTTACCTTTATAACCTTTAAGTTAGACAAAAGTCATTTTCCTTCTGTTAGGAAGTTAAGGTTTGTACTGCATGTTGCTGTGTGAGTCCTGTGAAGAGGGAGCAGATAAGGAGGTTATCTGCAAATGAAGAAGTTATTCCCCTTCAAGAAATTGTTTGGTTAGATTTTTGCTACAGTTTGTCTGAATAAGTGTGGGCCACTTCTAAACTCCTGAGGTAGGACTGTCCAGGTTGAAGTTATTGGTTAAAGTTTTAGGTAACTTTCCTAGGAGAAATAGGGCTATAGGGAAACATGAATTTAGAGGTTGATTAAATATTAAGCAAGCACCCATCTTGAAAAGTATATTTTTGTCAAAAGCCACATGAATATTTTCTTCTGGAGGGAGGAGGTGCCATTTGTCCCTACTACCTGACAGAATTTGGAGGAGAGTTGCTCAGATAATAAGATGAGCACAGAGTAGGCAGCTCTTGAAACCTAAAGGGAAATATATAATTTTACTTATTTTATTGTTATAAATAGTTCTAGTTTTGCTTTTACCTTAGCTAGTTTTTATGACAAGGTCAAACTTTTCCAAGGAATTTAATCCTCTTCACTCCATGTCTCCTGGAGCATCTTATACATATCTTTCCTGTTATTTAAACATTTCATCTAATACTGTCTTCAAAGTGGATTTTTGTATGCACAAACCAGCTAAAGTTCATGTATGCCTGAGAAAATGTTTATGATGCCTTCATATTTGAATGTTAGTTTGGCTTGGTACAAAATTCTAACTGCATTTCTTTCAAAATTTGAAAATATTATCTCATGTGTCTTGCTTATCATGTTGCTGTTGAAAAAACTTGGTGTTACTCTAATTTAATTTTGGTTGGTGATCTATTTTTCTGTACAGTGGATTTTAGAATTTTCTCTTCTTATTCTAGGAGCGGACTTTTATCTTGTTCCCCATGTTTAGTCCTCTATGAAGCCTTTCATTCTGAGGTCTTTTATTGTTTTCCCTCCTTTATTTTTGAAAATTTATCTCCTTTATTTTTTTAAACATTTTTATCATCATTATTATTATTTTCTGTATTTTTTTTTTCAGACAGAGTCTCGCTCTTTTGCCCAGACTGGAGTGCAGTGGTGTGCTCTTGGCTCACTGAAACCTCTGCCTCCTGGGTTCAAACAATTCTCCTGCCTCAGCCTCCCAAGTAATGGGGACTACAGGCTTGTGACACCACACCTGGCTAATTTTTGTATTTTAGTAGAGACGAACTTTCACCTTATTGGCCAGGCTGGTCTCAAACTCCTGACCTCAGGTAATCCACCCGCCTCGGTCCCCCAAAGAGCTGGGATTACAGGTGTGAGCCACCATGCCTGGACTTAAATATTATTTTAATTTCTCTTTAGGACTTCCATTATCTGGCATACATCTTTGTCTTATCATTTATCCTTGTTTATATATTAGTGGTTCTCAAAGCATGGTCTTCAGATTAGCAGCACTGGCACCACTTGTGAGCTTATTAGAAATGAAAACTCATGTCCCTTCCCACACCTAATGATTTAGAATCTCTGGGATTGAGGGTCAAGAAACTGGTTATCAATCTCTCCAGGTGATTCTTATATATAAGTTAAGATTTAAGGCTGGGTGTGGTGGCTCATGCCTGTAATTCCAGCACTTTGGGAGGCCGAGGTGGGCAGATCACGAGGTCAGGAGATCGAGACCATCCTGACTAACACGGTGAAACCCTGTCTCTACTAAAAACACACAAAAAATTAGCTGGGCACGGTGGCAGGTACCTGTAGTCCCAGCTACCCGGGAGGCTGAGGCAGGAGAATGGTGTGAACTTGGGAGGCGGAGCTTGCAGTGAGCTGAGATCATGCCACTGAACTCCAGCCTGGGTGACAGAGCGAGGCTCCATCTCAAAAAGAAAAAAAATATTTAAGAACAGGGCCCTGCCAGGCCCAGTGGCTCATGCCTGTAATCCCAGCACTTTGAGAGGCTGAGGTGGGTGGATCACCTGAGGTCAGGAGTTGGATACCAGCCTGGCCAATATGGTGAAACACCACCTCTACTAAAAATACAAAAGTTAGCCGATGTGGTGGCAGGTGCTTGTAATCCCAGCTACTCAGGAGGCTGAGACAGGAGAATCTCTTGAACCTGGGAGATGGAGGTTGCAGTGAGCCAAGATCGCGACACTGCACTCCAGCCTAGGTGACAGAGTGAGACTCTGTCTCAAAAAAAAAAAAAAAAAAAAGAACAGGGTCAGGTGGCTCACGCCTGTAATCCTAGCACTTTGGGAGGGTGAGGCTGGTGGATCACTTGAGGTTAGGAGTTTGAGACCAGCCTGAAGAACATGGTGAAACCCTGTCTCTACTAAAAATACAAAAATTAGCTGGGTGCAGGGGCATATGCCTATAATCCCAACTACTTGGGAGGCTGAGGCACAAGAATCACTTGAACTAGGGAGATGGATGTTGCAGTGAGCCGAGATCACTTGTACTCCAGCCTGGGCGACAGAGGAAGGTTCTGTCTCAAAAGAAAAAAAAAAAAATTAAGAACAATTGTTTTATTTTTGTATTTTCTTCTTTGCTATGGGAGGCTTTCTCAGTCTTCTAATTTGCTGACTTTTCCCCCTCAGTTGCATATATTCTTTCAATTATCCCAACTATGTGTCCTATTCTTCTTTAATTTAACCTTAAATTGGGTTCAGTAGACCAGCAGCCTCACTATCACCTGGGAACTTGTTAGAAATGCAAAATCCTAAGCCGGGTGTAGTGGCTCATGCCTGTAATTCCAGCACTTTGGAAGGCTGAGGCGGGTGGATCACTTGAGGTCAAGAGTTCGAGACCAGCCTGGCCAACATGGCAAAACCCTGTCTCTACTAAAAATATAAAAAAATTAGGTGGGTGAGGTGGTGGTATGCACCTGTAACCCCAGCTACTTGGGAGGTTGAGAGAGAAGAATCGCTTGAACTCAGGAGGTGGAGGTTGCAGTGAGCTGAAATCACGCCACTGTACTCCAGCCTGGGTGACAGAATGAGATTCTGTCTCAAAAAAAAAAAAAAAAAAAGAAATGCAAAATCCCAGGTTCTCATGTAACACCTACTGAATCAGAAACTCTAAAGGCAAGGCCCAGCTATTTATTTTAACAAGTCTTCCATGGATTCTTCTGATCCATGCTTAATTTTCAGAACTATTGCCAGGTGCGGTGGCTGACGCCTGTAATCCCAGCACTTTGGGAGGCCGAGGCGGGTGGATCACCTGAGGTCAGGAGTTTGAGACCAGCCTGACCAACATAGTGAAACCCCGTCTCTACTAAAAAATTAGCTGGGCGTGGTGGAGCAGCCTCAGCTACTCGGGAGGCTGAGGTACAAGAATCGCTCGAACCCAGGAGGCAGTGGTTGCAGTGAGCTGAGATCACACCATTGTACCCCAGACTAGGAAACAAGAATGAAACTGCATCTCAAAAAAAAAAAAAAAAAAAAATTCAGAACTATTGCTTTTGTATTTTTTAATGAAAATATTCCTGGTTTTTTAATGTCTTCTTGTCCTTGCTTCAAGTCATATCTTCCCTTAGTTCTGTTAATATGTTTATTAATCTAATTTAAAACTCTTGATTTATTTTTTTCTAATAATTTGGCCAGTTTTGCTATTTGTAATCTTTTGTGTTTGTTTCGATTTTTGAAATGCTTGTGCTTCTCAAATGTCTTGCTATTTTGGCCTGTGACTGTGCTCACCCTGTGGGTTATTGGTTACTGGGTGGGGCAATGCATATGGAGGAAGGCCAGAATCCCCAAGCTCAGGCACCAGGGTGCAGCAGGTGGAAAACACTGGGCTTCAGAAATCTAGTCAAGCACACCCCACCTCACACAGCCACTATTCCAGGCTTTACACCTAGGAGAAGAGGCTTAGGACAGAGAGACCCAGTTTAGATTGCCATTCTTGGCCAGAAGGCTTGGAGCAGGAGGGGTGGGAAAGCAACAGCCTGAGGTCAGTTAGTCCTTACACACATTCCTCCCACAGATGTTACACTACAGTATTACTCCTGAGAGCACCTGGACCTGAGTTCTGAAGACACTGTATCCCAAGGCAATGGCAGGGATGGAACCAGGGCAGAAGCCAGCAATTGCTCCTCCTGTTCTCTCTTAACACCAAGCTGGGCTGCCTCTTTCCCAGATGCACCCTTCCCCAACTTTCAGACACCAAGTTCAAAACACCCCCACCCAAGGATGTCAGACAGTATCCTCTGTTTTCCCTTGGTAGTTTCTGCTACCTTAATCTTTGGGGCAGAAACCAGGAGTTGTTCAGTATCCTGGTCAGATGTGTTGAGTTTTCAAAGTTGGTTCCAAGAGCTTCCATTAGTACAGCCCTGGTTTCTAAGCGCTCTCAAATGTATTATTTCATTCTCGCAATCACCTACACAGTAGCTTGCACATGTGTTATTATTCTTATTTTACAGAAGAAGACATGGATTCCAAAAAGCAGTGACTCACTGAGGTCACACAGTAGTTGAGTGGCAGAGCTAGGAGAGAACTCCGGTCTCCTGCCTGGTTGAACAGATCCTGCTGTGACCTCTGACCTGTCAGCTAATGTGCTTGTGGTCTGGGAACAGGGACCTTGAGCCCTGCCCTGTGCCTGTGATTCTCTGGACTTGCCTCACTCATGCAGATGAAAGTTGACACTGCGGAGCGCATCTTACTGTTTCCTGCCTATGACTAGATTTGTCTCTAATGGAAAGAGGGGTTTCTTGTTGTTCCGGGCCCACTGGACCTACTGCTAGGACACCACTGATTTTAAAAAAAGGATGTTTTTAAAATGTTTTCCACGTGCTCAGACACCTTAGTGTCTCAAAAAATGAGAAAATATGTTAGAGATGTCAAAACAAATAAATGATGTTTAAAGTCTCTTCTGTGCTTAAAAGAATAAACCCTTTTTAATGGATGCTGTTGGTGCCCCACCCAGATCCCTTCTGTCAGGTGGTGCACTCAGTCCCCATTTGCTGTAAGCTGCTGATGGCCCACAGCTGCCCCTTTCTCTGGGGAATGGCCTTCTGCCCAATGGTGCTGGCTGCCCAGAGATGTCTGGAAATAGCCTCATCCTTCATCTGCAGCAACGACTGCCTGATACAATAAAGGCCCGGCTCCTTGTTAAGGAAGGTTAATTGTGTGATGTAATTTTTGTTCCAAAGATCCTTCTGAGGCCAAATAAATTCTTACACATGAATTCCTGTCTCAGGTTTTGCTTCTAGAAAACCCAAACTAAGATACTCTTTAATCAACAGAGAATGTATTAATGCACTCCAGGCGCTATAGGGCAACATTGAAACTTGGTATATTTAATGTTTGACATTTACCATTTCTAATGTCCCTTGAAACTGCCTCTTCGACCCATGACTTGTAAGTGTGTTGCTTAACTTCCTAGAGTTTGTACATTTTCCTGTTATTATTCTGTTACTGAGTTTTAGATTAATTCCATTATAGTCAGAAGATACTTTGATTAATGTATCAGAGTTCACTAGTAAAAGAAGAACTTCTAGGATATCTGTAGCTATCTATATGAGACACACACATTTATGCTTATACATATTTACATTTATAGGGATTTGTTATGGAGAATTGACCTCATGCAATAATTGTGGTGCCATCCCTGTAAAGCAGGGCAAGTTTTGGGAAAGGGAAGATGAGTGTAAGGTGGATAGGACAACAAACTGGAATCCAAAGCATAACATGGAGCCATGAGGACAGATTGAACCCCAGGTGAGTCCTTGTTGCCTCTCACCCTAGTGGTATGGGTGTTCTGCATGGGCTGGGGCCCATTGTCATGAAGCTTAACACATACCTCAGGTCCAGGAGTTGGAGGAGCTAAGGGGGAAGCCATGGGAAGTGGAGGAGTTGCAGGCTCGGTCACTGCCTCACACCAAGGAGGTAAGTCAATGACAATGTGTGAAGGCCCCAGAATGGCCACTGCTTCACTTCCTCCCTCAAAATGTTACACCAGAACCTCTCTGGTGGCCCACTCTAACCACCAAAAACATGCAGGAAAAGAAACTCTTGGAAATTACAAGAATCTAGAATTTAGTCCAAGCAAGTTGACACATTACAAAGTCACCACAGTCCTTCCCACTTCAAATAAGAACCTATGCATAGCTTGTAAACCATATTAATCTCCAAATAAAAACAATAACAACTTTATGTCTTCACCTAACATGATACATCTATACCACCTACAACCGAAAACACATTATTTCTTTTCCCAGAATGGGATACAGAGTTCCCATGGCCCCTTAAAAAAAAAAATTTGAGGCGATGTTTACTTTTCTCTTGCATTCTAGCCATACTTTTCCTTACCCTAATTGTATACTAGTAACAACAATTTCCCTTAATGATCAGGATCAGTCACCCCAATGAGATAAAGTAACCACCTTATATACGTGCTGGTTCAATGTCATGAAGAGCCCTAAGTGGTCAGGTGGCAGTCTCAGCTTCTGTTCTTTTCTTTTCCTTTCCTTTCCTTTCCTTTTCCTTTTCTCCTTCCTTCCTTCCTTCCTTTTTCTTTCTTTCGTTTTTTTTTTTTTTTTTTTTAGACAGAGTTTCACTCTTGTTGCCCAAGCTGGAGTGCAATGGTATGATCTCGGCTCACTGCAACCTCTGCCTCCCAGGTTCAAGTGGTTCTCCTGCCTCAGCCTTCTGAGTAGCTTGGATTACAAGTGCACACCACCATGCCCAGCTAATTTTTTGTATTTTTAGTAGAAATGGGGTTTCACCATGTTAGCCAGGCTGGTCTCGAACTCCTGACCTCAGGTGATTTGCCTGCCTCCATCCCCACCACCATAAGCCCATTTCCTCATAAGCCAAAGTGATAGGATGGGCAGTGATAGGAGTGACTGAGTGATTGATTCTGACCATCATGGGGAAATTGGTTCTAGATTGCTTCTAGAAAAGCAATGTGCTAATGAAAACTCTTTAGAAAGAATGAATTAAATAAAGCAGCAGTTCAGAAAGGGAAAAAAATAATTGAAAATCCTAAGATAGACATCCTAGGTCAGGAATCTCAGTTATATCCCAGAGCGATATTAGGAGACAGTGAAAAATAAAAGCAAATTATTGAGTATTTGAAAGGAATGAGTGATTAGTTTTATCCCTTAATCTTCTCCCTTTCCTTCTTTTTAAATTCTGATCACACCAAAAACATGAACTGTGTGTGAGGCATGACAAGGGCATGGTTCACATGAGGGGACTCCTCAATGTGTCCTGAATGAGCAATGTTAGAAGACCTTGGCTCTCTGTAAACCCTTCTTGCTTTCTAAATCCGTACTTTCTACTCTTACAGTTCCATTTCCACTTTAAATCCTGTGCTACTGTTGCTCTCTTCTTCTCTCTAGGGGATGGAAAATGAGCTCTGGATTTCTACTTGCTTGTGGTAGCTATTTATTTTAGTTCACAGATGATATTGCTATTGATATAAAAAGTAGCAAGGATGCATAAGTCAGCATTTGGTGGCCAATGTTTCATTACGTTCAAGTCAATATTACCTGGTAGAATTACAGTGTATTTGTTACTGTGTCACTCGGGTGAGTTTTCCTAATTAACATTTTCATGTCTGTCACTGATTGATAAACAGTTTTGCTTCTTGCTTGCTAGTAATTGAGAATCAGTTCATCAAAATAACTGGTTTGACTGCATTTCATTAGAAGAGTCAACCATCTATGCCAGTTGATGACTCTTTCATGTGTCTAATACTAACATTTTTAAGCGGCGTGACTGGCCTGGGAGTCAGAGTCCTCTGGGTGCCAGTCCCAGCTCTGCCTCTGAGGCTGTGGGGGCACTTCAACCAGAAAAAAAGCAATTGTGATATATGTAAATATAATATAATACTGAGCATATAAAATAACACAGAGATACAACACAGATACGGCAAAAACCATGATTACTTTTACATCAACCTATAGATTTATAAATATAGATGTAGTTAGGCCCAAAGTTACAAACTTAAAAGATACAAAAGTAACATTCCAGTTAGGGTGTGATAAGTGAAGTCAAAGAATTCTGAAGTCTTTGCATTAATCAGGAAGAGGACAAAAATCTCAGTCAATATTGGATTTTAATGAGTCAAGGATGTATGCTCTAATTTCTGGGGTAACCACTTAAAAATGTTAAAATGGCAAATAACTTCCAGATTCATGATGAGTAAGAAACAAATGGAATGATAAAAAAATGCTCAATTTATCCAGACAAATTGGATAAGTAAAAGAAATACTCAAATATATTCCAAAGAAAGCAAGAAAGGAGAGAAAAAGGAGAAAGGAACAAATAGAACAAACGGTCATTAATAAAAAATATATATTTAAATTCACATGTATCAGAATTACATTACATTACATAGAAATGCTCAAATTAAAAGACAAAGATTGTCAGATGGAATAAAAAAATACACCTCTATATGCTATTTATAAAATGCCCATCTGACCAGGTGCGGTGGCTCACGCCTGTAATTCCAACAGTTTGGGAGGCCGAGGCGGCAGATCACATGGTCAGGAGTTCAAGACCAGCCTGACCAACATGGTGAAACCCCATCTCTACTAAAAATACAAAAATTAGCCAGGCTTGGTGGCGCGTGCCTGTAATCCCAGCTACTCAGCAGGCTGAGGCAGGATAATCGCTTGAAACTGGGAGGCGGAGTTTGCAGTGAGCTGAGATAGCACCACTGCACTCCAGCCTGGTGACAGAGCGAGACTCTGTCTAAAAAAAAAAAATAAGATGCCTCTCTAAACTCATGGATATAGAAAAGTTGGCAATAAAAGAGTAAAAAGTCTCTTCTTTGGGAATATTTAATAATCATACATTTGTATGCATGTAGTAATATACTCTGAATCCTATAAAGCAAAAATGGATGGTACTACAGAGAAATAAAGTTGTGCGTATTATGGGAGACTTTAACACCTATCTCTCTGTAACTTATAGACAAGCAAACAAATATTCCAATAAAGATATATAGAAGGTTTGAACATGATCAAAAACTTAATGACACACATAGAACACAGAATTCATACTCTTTTCAAGTACACATAACACACTTAACAAAATTGACCACATGCTGAGTCATAAAATAAGTTTCAACAAATTTCAAAGGAATGATAGCTTGCAGAGTATGTTCTCTGACCAAAATGCAGAAGAAATCAATTAAATCGATAATTTAAGACCTTCTCACAAAGAAAATACCAGCCTCAAATGACCACTCAGTAAATTCTACCTAACATCTAAGGAATAAACAATGCTAATATTCACAAATACTTTCAGAGACTAGAAAAGCAGAATTTGTTTTTTGAGGCCAGCCTAACCCTGGTATTAAAATTGAAAAGGACATTATCAGAGAGAAAATTTTCAGGCTAATCTCACTCAGGAGCACAGACGTGTAAATCCTAAACAAAATCCTTGCATACCACATGTATATGTAATAATGCCTCATGACCAAGTGGGTTAATTTCAGGCTAGTTTAGCATTTGAAAATCCATTTGTGTACATCATTAATGTAATTTTCCTGCCAAAAATGTTTAATCTGAATTTAGTGATGAGAAAAATTAAATTCACACTGGTATTTTTCAAAACAACTATCTTGGACTCCTAAAAATGTCTATGTGATGAAAGAAAACAAAGATAGAAAAATATTCTGGATTAAAGGAGAATGAACAGAAGCAACAACTAAATGCTATGCAGGATCCTAGAGAGGATTCTGAATTTTTAAAAAAGGCTACAAAGGACATTATTGACACAATTTAGGAAATTTGAATATAAATTATATATTAGATAATATAACTTAATGTTAAATGTTCCAAATATGATCATTGATTTGTAGGAGAATGCCCTTGTTTTTAGGGGAGAAAAAGAGGAATACTCCTTGTTTTGGGGAGAGACAAAGACCGTGCTCTCCCCTGTGCTGTCCCCTCTGCCATGTTGTCCTATCTGTCTCTTTTTGTAGAGACAGGGTCTCATTATGCTGCCCAGGCGGGCCTTGAACTCCTGACTGAAGCAATCCTCTCCCCTTCACCTTCCAAAGTGCTGGGATTACAGGTGTGAGTCATCACACCTGATCCCAGAAAGAAATATTTAGGGATAAATTGCCTTGATGTCTGCAACTAAATCTCAAATAGCTCAGCCAAAAACAAATCTCAAATGGCTCCAATGGCTGAGCCAAAACCCAAACTGTGTGTGTGTGTGTGTGTGTGCGCATGCACACATGTGTGTGTACATAGATAGTAAAGCAAGTGAGGCAAAATATGAACAATTGGTGAATTCAGATGAAGGATATGATGTGAAACTTCACCGAAGCTTTGAAATTTTTTAGAATAAAAACTTGGAGAAAAATATATAGAAAAAAATTTATAAGGATTTTCCTGGAGAAGGAAAAATTTAAATAACAAAATGTAAAATGGCTACTGATGTGAAGGAAATTAACAATTAAAATAAGGTGATAATGTAAAGTGACTTTAAGAGAATGCACAACGAAAAGGAATTCCTCAAAGAGGACTGAAAGCATTGATGGTCAGAAAAAGATCATGTGCTTTAAAAAGAAGAAAGAGAAAATCAATATAGTCACCACATGTACAGAAGAAAGAAGAAATCATATCATCCTTTAAATAGATACACATATCCTTTGATAAAATTTATCATTCACAGTCTGACCAACATGGTGAAACCCCGTCTCTACCAAAAATACAAAAATTAGCCTGGTGTGGTGGCATGTGCCTATAATCTCAGCTACTCAGGAGGATGAGGCAGGAAAATCGCTTGAACCCGGGAGGAGGAGATTGCAGTGAGCCAAGATGATGCCGTTGCACTCCAGCCTGGGCAACAAGAGTGAAACTCTGTCTCAAAATAAATAAAATAAAATAAAATCACTTTCTAAATACCAAGAACAGTCAGAAAATGGAATTTTTAAAAGGATACCATTTGCAATGGTACCATAATATATCGAGTACCTCTGGATAAAACTAACCAAATGTAGACCCATCAAGGCATAGATTCTTTGTTTCAGAAATATTGGAGAGCATCCTGGATTTTCCTTGCCTCTACTTCAGCTTGACGTCCTATCTTGGATATTGAGAATATTTTTTTTCTTGCTCTCCCTGAAAAATATCCCTCCACCCTCTTCACAAAGTGCCCTGTTTAAAGCCTGCTTATGTGCTTGCCTGTACCGCCCCAAAGAGAGCCTTGTCATCTTAGTCAAGTGAATGCGTGCCTTGTTGGAGGATGTGAGCAGGAAAATTCACTGCTCCTCAAGGCTTCACTAATCAAGACCACCTGTGTCATTTCTGCAGCCCCCCCCCCCCCCCCCTCCCGAATGCATGATTGGGATGGACGTACAGACACTCCCTAACATACCATTGTTCGCCTGGAATTCTTTCACTTTACAGTGGCGTGAAAGCGATACTCATTCAGTACAAATTGTACCTCAAATTTTGAATTTTGATCTTTTCCTGGGCTAGTGCTATGTCATAGGATACTCTCTTGTGATGCTGGGCAGTCGCAACGAGCCGCAGCTCCCAGACAGCCACGGCATCACAAGGATAAACAAGTGAGGTCTACAGTGTGTTGTGCTGCCTGTTGACTGTGCCCAGCTGCAGGCTAATGGAAGTGTTCTGAATATGTTTAAGGGAGGCTGAACTAAGCTATGGTGTTCAGTAGGTTAGGTGTATTAAGTGCATTTTTGACTTAGAATATTTTCAGCTTACAATGTGTTTATTGGGAGGTCACACCATCATAAGTTGAGGAACATCTGTACTTGGCAGTTGGAGTAACCCCCAAGTCCTTGGCCTGTGGAATAAGAGCTATCATGGTTGGGTAGGCAAGGTTGGAGCACCTGAAGCTACCTCTCCACATTCCTGTTCCCCCACCAACCAAGATGATAAATCAAAGACGACATCACATTCTAGGGAGTTGATGGGGGAGACTAGTGCCACTCTTAAAATTCTAAAGGATGCAGGAGTGGTGGTTTCTATTCCTCATCACATCTCTCCATTAGCCAGTAGGGCACAGAGACTAGATGACAATTATGGAGAATGACTGCATATTATTGCAAACTCAGCCAAGCAGTAGCCCCAATTACAGCTGCAGTGCCAGGTGTAGTATTGTTGCCAGGGCAAATTAGTAAGGCCTCACCTACATGATATATGGCTGTTAAATGGGGGGAATTTACTTATTTTTAAGCTAATCATAAAAGAAAATCAGAATAATTTGCATTCCTATGGAATGGACAATATTATTTACACTTTTGTCTTAGAGCTATGCTAATTCTCCTGCCCTCTGTCATAACTTAATCTGAATAGATTCAAACTATCTGAGCATCCTGCAGAGTATCACAGTGATCCATTATGCTGATGACACCATGCTGACTCAGCAGGAGGAGTAAGAGGTGCTCCTCAGTATGACCCAGTACACTGGAGGCCTGGGTAAAACAAGCATGCTGGAGAGGGTGGGAGATAAACCCTATGAAGATGCAGAGTCCTGCCATTTTGGTAAAATAGATGGTGGCTGCTTTCTAGCCATACTCAGTGGTGGCCTTGAAAGAGCAGCAATGAAAAATCTTCCCATTGGCAGCACTTTGAGTAGCATACTTGGTCATCCACCTTGTGTGGAAGGAGGAGTAAGGTGCATATATATATGGAGTTATGAGTGGTGGTGAATGGCCTGGCTAGCTAGCCAGGACTCTGAATGTACTAGAATACCTGAGACAAAGGAGATATGGGATAGAGGCATATAAATCGGTATAGGGAGTAAATACTACTTGTTATTTTTGTATCACATGTAATGTCCATTAAGAAGTGTCCACCCCGGAAGAGGGACTGAACAACAAAGTAGGCAAAATGACTGGACTGGTTGACATTAGCCAGTTTTTGTCACCAGCCACCCCACAACAGGCACAATGGACTCATGAATGAAGTGGACACAGTGGCAGAGATGGAGGCTATGCAAGGATCAACAGCACGGACTCCCACTTACCAAGACAGATTTAACTATTGGCCCCTGGCATAGATAATCTACTCACAGGAGAGAACAACACTGAGCCTCCAATATGACACTATTCCTTGAGGAAACCAATCAGCCACTCGGCGGCAAGTTGACTTTATTGAGCCCCTTTCATCCTGGAGGAGCCAGAGATTTGTTCCCACAGGAATAGAGTGCCTGATGCACAGGCACAGAATCCCATAAATCAGATCGCCCAAAGAGCAGAGCCACACTATAGTGAAGATGTGCAGGAGTGGGCCCGTGCCCATGAGATTGACTGGTTGTATTACGCTCACACCCTCCAGAGGCAGCCAGGCTGGTAGAATTGGAGTATACTACTGGAGGTGCAGGTGAGGTGCCAGCTCAGGGGCAATTGTCTGCAAGCATGGGGTGCCATCCTTCAGGATGCAGTAGCTGCACTGAATCAGAGATTTCTATGTGTCACTGTGTCTCCAATATGGTCCTGGATCCAAGAGGCAAAATCAGGCAGTGGCCCCACTTACCTTCAGTGACTCACTGGAGAATTTTATTCTCTTCATCCCTGCAACTTTGCGGGGGTTGGAGGCCCTGGTCCCGTAAGGGGGTGCACTTTTGCCAGAGGAAAAAGCAAGGGTATTGTTAAACTATAAGCTAGGACTGACACCTGAGCACCTTTGACTCCTTATGTCTAGGGAGCAGCAGGAGCCCCTGTGTTGGCAGGGTTAATTGACCATGATCAGCAGGTAGGTAGGGCTGCTGTTCCACAGTAGGGGCAGGAAGGATATGTGTGGAACCTAGAGAATACACTTTGGTGTCCTTGGTGCCCCTTGTCTAATTGTAGCTGTGAATGGACAAATATAGCAGCCCTGGCCCAAGAAGGGCATGGTCACCAGGGCTTAGACTCCTCAGGAATGAAGATTGGTGCATGTCCAGATGAGTGGAACTGTTAGCTGAGGGTGAGTGGAATTTCAGTCGTGGACAAGGGACATGATGAGTCCAGTTGTGGCCCTGGGATTATTTGCATGTCTGGGGTCCGAGAGGACCACACTGACACAGCCTTGATTTTGACACCATGGAAACGAGGCAGCTACCTGAAACCTCACTCACAAGTGGTATGTCTGTTGTATTCAGGAAGGAGTCATTTCTTTCTATATCTTCCTTCCTTGTTATAAAAACCTAAATTATAGGTAATAAAGAAGAGTGGAATATGTCGAAAAGTAAAGCCTTAGTTTTCAATTATTTTCTACTCGGAGAACTCATAGCACAGGTATGAGGCTTTCTCCTTCCTCCCCCTCTTGAACATAATAACAACTCCGATAAGAGGCGGCAGGCATTCTCTGAGCATGCTAACAAAATATGCTCACAGGAGTGTCAATCTGCGAAAGGTCTGATTATCTCAAAATGCTCTTGCTCTCTAGAAGCAAACCACAGAGACCTCTCTTCCATCTCCTCCTCACCAGCTCCTGGCAACCAACCTCAGCATTATCCAGCCGGGATCCAGAGTCACAAGTGTAGTTTTAGGAGCAAAAAGTGTTTAACAATAAGACCCTGCATTTTTACGATGAACTCAGAAAGGAAGCTTTTTACAATTAATTTTCCTCTCAACCTCCCCCTTAGCGATCATTAAACAGCTGTAGCAAAATTATTATCTTTTCTTTATGGAATAAAAAATAAAACACAGGCTGGGTGCGGTGGCTCACGCCTGTAATCCTAGCACTTTGGGAGGCCGAGGCGGGTGGATCACATGAGGTCAGGAGTTTGAGACCAGCCTGGGCAACATGGTGAAATCCCCATCTCTTCTAAACATACAGAAGTTAGCTAGGCATGGTGGCGCATTCCTGTGATCCCAGCTACTTGGGAGGCTGAGGCAGGAGAATCCCTTGAACCTGGGAGGCACGGGTTGCAGTGAGCTGAGATCACGCCACCGCACTACAGCCTGGGCAACAGAGTGAGACTTTGTCTCAAAAATAAAATAAAATAAAAATAAATCACAAAGTTTAATGATTATTAGAAAGGCAATAGAGAGATAATGGGAAAAATCAACCCTGAAATTCAAATTTCTTCCAGTTCAGTCTATTAGCCTCCGAATGAACCTCTCATGGCAGCATCACGTAACTAAGAAATCCTTGATGTCCTACTTTCCTCTAACTTCCTTTTGCCAGTGCCGGGCTAGAGATTTTGTGTGTGTGTGTGTGTGTGTGTGTGTGTGTGTGTGTGTGTGTGGGTGTGCGCACGCACTCGTGTGCTCCTGCTTGGGTACATGCAGGGAGTGGGCATAAGTGATGATAAACTTGATGGTAAGAGGAAGATGATTGGTTAAAAGATTTCTTGGCCAGGTGCAGTGGCTCACGCCTGTAATCCCAACACTAGGAGACTAAGGCGGACGGATTGCCTGAGCCCAGGAGTTCAAGACCAGCCTCCTGGGCAACATGGTGAAACCCTGTCTTTACAGAAAATACAAAAATTAGCCAGGCGCAGTGGTGTGCACCTGCAATCCCAGCTACTCAGGAGGCTGAGGTGGGAGGATTGCTTCAGCTTGGGAGGTTGAGGGTGCAGTGAGCCAGGATAGTGCCACTGCACTCCAGCCTGGGCAACTACCCTGTCTCAAAAGATAATTTCTTACCTGACAGGTAAGTGACTTGGTTTGGGTGATACAATCCAGGAATAGACAAAGCAGAAGTCTCCTGACTCTGAATGCCGTGCTTCAGCTACTGCTGCTGTTCCAGAAATGTCTTTATGCATGTGTTTCTGTATATACTCCTTGTTCCCTTCTCAATCCCCACAGGATGGTGATTAACCAAGTTCCTTGCTAGAGGTCTGAATTATTCTATCACTTTTTAATATTTGCTGTTTGTGATTTTTTTCTGAATGACTTTGCTTTTACCATCCCAACCCTTAATATTCCCTGCAAAGGGTAGGTAAACACTTTTCTAGTAATTTTTTTTGTTTACATCATATTTTATTTTATTACAGTCAATAAATATACTTTTATATATGAAATCATTATAGAATACATATTTTAAGGCACTAAGTCTCCAAAGTGAAGGAACCTGTTATACTTTTCTCTCTAATTTGAAACATTAAAACATGAGAGGTAAATCTGCCAACTTATTTTGAGTTTGCAAGCTTACATTTAATAGAATAAATCAGGTAGCTTCAGAAACTTCAAGTAAGAAAATTAACAGGCTAGAGTCTGAACTAATAATCTTGATGTGGTTTGATCACTTGGTTTATTCTGATTACTCATTTACCTTTTCATTTATGAATCTAAACTGACAATTCCACCTTTAGAGGTACAGTAGAGCTATTAACCGATGAGACACATCTACTCATTCTCTATAACTCTGGACATTGCATCTTGCTTTAAAATGCAAATCATTCATGTCTTGAGCCTCTTACTGAGCAGTGAATGTGTATCCGTGCACATTCCATTTCTCTTTCTGCTGGGATTTTCTTTGGAGTCAGTGGTGCTGTCCCTAAGCAGTTCTACGTGAGCTTCTTTCTGCATCTGCAAGACAGGCACACAAAGCTCCAGTGGGCATCCACCTCTAATCCCAACCAGACTCCACAGGACTGACTTAACAAGCCCACACACAAACAAAGGACACAGAAAAACCAAACAAAACTACACTGCTTGCTCCTTTCTAACCCTCTCCTCAGTATCTTCAATAGACATTTGAAATGTGATGTCAACAGAAAATCTGGGACTCCGAGTCAACTTTTCATAAAATGTGTGCCAACTTTGCTAACCCTAAAGTGGGGTTTCTTGTGCTGAACACTTCTTTTGTTTTGTTTTGTTTCATTTGCAGGACTCTTTTTAATGCTTGGGGAACCAGTAGTTACAGCTGTGATTCTGTCTTAGACTTGATAAACTATTCTTGACATCAAAGAATAATTGATTCCTATAATTGGTTTATGTTGTTAGACGAAACAGAAGCCATGCTGTTAGGGAATCACTTGCTCTCATTCAAACAGCCTGATGATTTTAATCATGAAAAAAGACTTTGCTGACTCCACTGGATGCGCAGGCGGGCTCGAGGCACTGAGTGTTCCTTTATGCATCAAACTCATAAACAAATAACAAATTATGCAACAAAGCCTCTCAAGTTTTTGCCTTTCTGTTTCCCAGCCCAGGGTGCTCTTTCTCACACCCTGGGCAGCTCAGGAGAGAATGGCAAGGCCCTCTGCTGGAAGCACATCAAATGCAGAAACTAGGCCAGGCAGTGCCAGACAGTTCCCAGGCCCCACTGCCATTCGAAGCTTACGCTTTAGTTGGTTTTAGAACCAAACTCTGGCACTTCAGAACCTCCCTGCTAATGCTTCTGCTGATTGTAAAGGCAGTGTGTGAGAATCGGAGGCAGTGTCAGGCAGCCCTCAGGAAAAGCAGGAAGGAGGTTAGGCCGTTTTAATTCTCTCTCTATATATTTTATAGGCCCTCTTTGCTGGCCCACGAGGCTGTTTTTGGAATGGGAATGATCCTGTAAGAATGGTTCTTTGGCTTTAGTCCTGTCAAATGATGTGACACTTGCTGTGGAAATTTAATTGTGCACTCAAAATTGCAACAATAAGCCAACCTAATACAGGCTGGTATTGTTCTAATGGTCACTGCACAATTTTTTGAAAATTTGTATTCCTTTTTTAAACATTCCCCAAATTTTAAACATTCCCCCTAAAAATAAAGTAGCCAACCCTTACCTTTGTTTTGTGTGGAGTATTCTCAGAGGCCACACTTTCAGTTTTGGTTCCCATGGCTTCTTCTAAAACTAAATCAAGGAAGGTATTATAGAGAAGACAAAACAACATAAAAACCTTAAGAAAAAAAACTTTTTGGTATCTTAGCAATATCTTTAATGAAGAATAGAAGGAAATGTTATGTGTTAAAAGAATGGGCCGGGCGCTGTGGCTCATGCCTGTCATCCCAGCACTTCAGGAGGCTGAAGAGGGCGGATCACAAGGTCAGGAGTTCGAGACCAGCCTGGCCATTACGGTGAAACCCCATCTTTACTAAAAATACAAAAATTAGCTGGATGTGGTGGCGCACACCTGTAGTCCCAGCTACTCAGGAGGCTGAGGCAGAAGATCACTTGAACCTGGGAGGCAGAGGTTGCAGTGAGCCGAGATCACACCACTGCACTCAAGCCAGGGCGACAGAGTGAGACTCTGTCTCAAAAAGAAAAAAAAAAAGTCACTATTAAAATTACTTTAAGATTCTTTTGTAGTATTTTACCATTATCATTTATAAGTGGCATTAAGCCCATTTTACCTACTCCTCATTCACTTTATTCAAAGGAAATTCTTCCGGCCCACTATTAATAACACTCAAGCTCTGTGTTGATGCAGACATAGAGTGACAGATTGCCCCAAGCCACAAGCCACACTCTCTCCTCTACCCTGCCCTATGGGATCAAAGCACACATCTGCTTGTGAGGAATGCTTGCCAAATCTGGCTGTGAGCATGCTCTCCGAGTCCAAAGACAGTGACCCTATTATTAATAACTTATGTGGACTCTCAAGTTTCCAAACATTCACTATTCATATCTATTTTGTATGCTATATATTGATTCCTAGCTTCTTGGCTTTATCCTAACCCCAAAAGGCTGAGAAGCGAGTAGACAAGTTGAATTATTATTATTTTTTTTTTGAGAGACAGGGTCTTACTCTGTCATCCAGGCTGAAGTGTAGTGGCACGGCTCACTGCAACCTCTGCCTTGCAGTCTCAAGTAATACTCCCACCTCAGCCAAGTCCCAAGTAGCTGGGACTACAGGCGCACGCACCACAATGTCCGGCTAATTTTTGTATTTTACTTTTTGTAGAGACAACCTTTCACCGTGTTGCCCAGGCTAGTCTCCAGCTCCTGAGCTATCCTATCTCAACTCAAGCAATTTGCTTACCTTGGCCTCTGGGATCTTATAGGCATGTGCTGCCATGCTGGCCTGAATTGTAAAAATATGACTAAAGCAAAAACGACAATATCTATCATTTTTGTCATGCTTTATGCTCTTCAACATGGTTTTACAGTGCTAATTTACTTTCTAATCCAATGTATGTTCATAACAACAAAAAAATTAACCTAGTTGCATAATATAGGTAAACAAAAGATATATTTTTATGATAGACTATAATTCTGAATAACAAAAGTCCTCAAAAGTTAAATAGTAAAAGATATTTTAATATTTTAAATATTTTTTTTAAAAAAAGCAAAAGAAAAAAATAAAAATTAAGGCCGGGTGCAGTGGCTCACACATGTAATCTCAGCACTTTGGGAGGCTGAGGTGAGCAGATCATGAGGTCAGGAGTTCGAGACCAGCCTGGCCCACATGGTGAAACCTGTCTCCACTAAAAATACAAACATTAGCTGGGCGTGGTGGCATGCTCCTGTAGTCCCAGCTACTCAGGTGGCTGAGGCAGGAGAATTGCTTGAATCTGGGAGGCGGAGAGGGCAGTGAGCCGAGATCCCACCACTGCACTCCAGCCTGGGTGACACAGCAAGACTCTGTCTCAGAAAATAAATAAATAAATAAAAATTAAAAAATAAAAGTTAAAAATGCAAAGTTAGGCTGGACGCGGTGACTTACGTCTATAATCCTAGCACTTTGGGAGGTCGAGGCAGGTGGAACACCTGAGGTCAGGAGTTTGATACCAGCCTGGCCAACATAGTGAAACCCCATCTCTACTAAAAATACAGAAATTAGCCTGGCATGGTGGCAGGTGCCTGTAATCCCAGATACCTGGGAGGGTGAGGCAGGAGAATCGCTGAAACCCGGGAGGCGGAGGCTGCAGTAAGCCGAGATCATAGCACTACACTCCAACCTGGATGACAGAGTGAGACTCCATCTCAAAAAAAAAATAAAAATAAAAACCACGCAAAGTTAAACGATTCAGCATATAGCAAAGAACTGTCACACTGTAGCCTATATAATTTTTTATTAGACATGTTTCATGTATTAATCACACAATGCTGAAATACTATACACTATAGTATTTGTGGTGCATGGCATAACGCAGACATGCACGTTTAAATATGCTAGCTAGTCTAAAGTAAAAATAAATGACAAAACAGTATATTCTTTCAGCAAAAACTTATATTTGGAGTTATATGAATACAAACTGAAAATTTCAATTTAAGAGTCCATGTAGTTACTTTTCAGCTATCTTTTTCTAGTCCTAAATGGAAAGTTACGCATTTATTTCTGCCCTGCCTCACTTCCATCATGAATAACAAGATGCATATGCTCATTATGACTAGACCAGGGTTTGAGGGGTGGGTTTGGGAGAGGGAACAAGAAGACATCTTAAAGATCCATGGACCCACCTGTTAGAATCCCATCAAGTTGGTCCACCATAAACTTTGCATCTTCTTCAGTGAAGCACATAGGTGGTTTTATTTTAAGTACATTTCTATGAGGTCCATCGGCACTGAGAAGCACTCGTTTTTCTTTCATCCTAATTTGTGTAGGAAATGCATGTGAGTGCATGCAAAGGATAACTACGATTACTGAAGAATTATGTGAACATAGAGCAGTTTAAGTATTCTGCATTTAAGAAGCCCACATTATAAATAGGACATATTTAAACTTTCCTTTTTCAGAGGGATGGGAGGAAGTCAAGGAAGCTTTCAAGTGGGTAGGCATCCTGCAGCCAAGATACCAAACAGGTGGGTGTGGGGGTGAATTACTTGTAGATGATGTGCTGAGCTTCAGCTGTGGCAGGGGTCCTTTTCAGATGGTCCTTCACTAAATCAATTCCGATAAAAAGGCCAATGCCCCTGCGAGAGGTGAAGAAAAACTTGACCCACAATCTGTCCAACACTTCACTGTTACAAAAAGTTAACACTATCACCAAACTTCCATTTAATTTCCAAGTTTAATTCTAACTAATCCAAGATACCAATCTATGGTCACAGTTGTTTCTACTTTTGGAAATAAATTAGTTTTTGTCATCCTGTTTTCTTTTCTCAATTATAAAAGAAAATGGCTTAAAAACAACCCTTTCATGCTATTTAGTTTCTCAAGATGTTAATGATGATAAATGTTAACATATATATGTCAATATTTCATACATATATATGAAAAATATCCAGCTTTTCAGAATAGCATTTTAAATAATTTTCAATAAATTATTTAGAGCTACATTAAGTTCCTTCTTTTCATCTTTTGGGTGCTGACATTATCCTAACTTTATTTTAAAAAAGTATAAAAGCCAGGAAAGACATATACCCAGATGTTTTTTGTTGTTGTTGGTTTATTTATTTATTTTATAGAAACAAGGTTTCTTGTTATATTGCCCAGGCTGGTCTCAAACTCCTAGGCTCAGGCAATATTCCTGCCTCTGCCTCCCAAGGTGCTTGGATTACAGATGTGAACCACCACATCCGGCCCCACCCAAATGTTAACAGTGGTGATATCTGGATTCTGGAATAAGAATAATTTTCACTATCTCTGTTTTTTGGTGTTTTCTAGATTTAGTTTTATGTACTTTATTATAAACTTAGAAGATAAAATATAAGCTATTATTATTATTGTTAGAGACAGGATTTCACCCTATCACCAAGGCTGGAATGCAGCGGCACAATCTCGGCTCACTGCAACCTCTGCCTCCCAGGCTCAAGCGATTCTCATGCCTCAGCCTCCCGAGTAGCTGGGACTATAAGGTTGTGCCAGCACACCTGGCTAATTTTTTGTAGTTTTAATAGAGATGGGGTTTCACCATGTTGCCCAGCCTATAAACTATTATTATTTTGAAAAAAAATGAGTAACTACATGACAACTTCATAATGAACATACCTAATATCTCCTATCAAAGTGTGTTTAGCCTTCTGTTTTTTCAGTAACTCAGTGAGATAATTCCCTACTCTCGTGGCATTTCCTTGAAGGTCTTCATTTTCAATTATATCCAGGACAGCCAAACCAACAGCACAAGATACTGGATTTCCTCCATACTGTAAAAAAAAAAAAAAAAAGACAAATGAGAAAATATACCAGTTGAATGAGTGGTATTCCCTCATCCATGAGAAATTTGGCTCACACATACATAAGTGAAGAAATAATTTGAATAAAATGTTCTCTTATAATATTAGTTTCTCATACTTAGAATAGAGCATGATTCTATTTATTCAGGATTGAGTGAAAATTCATCCTAAATTATATTATCCAAGCTGCATAACTGGTATGAAGGACTACCAGTGATTTTATTTGCTCATCCAAACAAAAGCAGACCTTATGTTGGGAGTTCAGGATTTCATAGTGTTGCCCAGTGAGGGAAATAGGGGTTTCTGCCCTTGAAGAGCTGAGTAAAAATAGCTAAGCAATAACATTTTCCCCAAACAATTTATGTCCTCAGATTTGAATATTACTTTTAGCTGTAACAAGTCCTATTATATATACTGAACAAACTACAATAATTTTTCCAAGCTTAAAGCTTATGAGGATAAGGCAAAGAAATATAATATCCCAAAGATAAAAATTTAGTATCTCTTATGACAGCCGTATAACATTTATAGTACTGAGTCATCAAAATAAAAGTGTTTTGGAAATTTAAGTATGATATGAAACAAAGAAATGAAAATATCATAACCTGTAGAATTTAGCAGGGCAACCATCTATCATTGGAAAAATTAATAAGACTGTTTTAGGACAGGTAAAGATACACAAGCAGAAATACAAGGAGCATTTTTCAGACAGAATAAAATCTGGTTAGATGAAAGTTTGGCCATATCTAATGCATGTGAGGCTTAAAATCTAGATGACAGGTTGATAGGTGCAGCAAAGCACCATGGCACATGTGTACTTATGTAACAAACCTGCACATTCTACTCACATATCCCGGAACTTAAAGTATAATTATATATATATATGTATATAAAATAATTATATATATATAATATATATAAATATATATATATGTATTTAAGGTGTTTTATTAAAATAAGAAAAAACTTTGGCCAGAGTTCTGGGTGGTTAGCTGGCAATACTGAGCTTTATTCTTTACTACATTGGCAAAAAATATAAGAACATGCATTATTATTCCTTCTTAGCATTAAAGTTGGAGACCAAAATGTACCGTATTAAAATATTCCATCCCAGAGCTGCTGAAGGCTTCTGCAATTTCTTTGGTTGTTACCACACATGCCACCGGGTGGCCGTTGCCCATCGGTTTTCCCATTGTGACGATGTCTGGAACAAAGTCTTCACCGTACATTTGGAAGCTCCAGAAATGTTTCCCAACTCGGCCAAAGCCCACTTGAACTTCATCAGCTATAAACACACCCCCTGCACCATGTACATATCTGAAAAGCAAAGCGGCAGTCTAATGCCTTCAGGTCACTGAGAGCCCCAAACCCACCCATAAAGATGCAAATTATTGAAGACAAAAAAAAAAGTTGTTAACCTGAAGCCTTAATTTTTGTTAAAAAAACATTTCAGTACTCTAAACCCCACATAAATGTCTTTGATTTTACAATATAATCACATAATTTTTAGATTAGATATATTCCATACCAGTTGGGTTTGTGCTGCTTAAAGTAAGCTATATTGCAGTATTTTTTTTTAAGAGATGGGGTCTCACTCTGTTGCCCAGGCTGGAGTGCAGTGGTACGATCAAACTCCCTGTAACCTCAAACTCCTGGGCTCAAGCCATCCTCCCACCTCAGCCTCCCGAGTAGCTGGAACTACAGACGTGTGCCACCATGCCCAGATAATATTTTTAAAAAGTTTTTGTAGAGAGGGGGGTCTTGCTATATTGCTCAGCTGGTATTGAATTCCTGGCCTCAGGTGATCCTTCTGCCTTGGCCTCCCAAAGTGCTGGGATTATAGGCATGAGCCACAGCACCCAGTCCTATTACCGTATTTTAAGTCGGAAGAGAAAGAATCAAACAAGTAGTTGTTAACAGGGTTAGTCTTCAAATATTTACTAATTGGGAAGGCTTGTGTACTGGTTAATACTGAGTGTCAACTTGATTGAATTGAAGGACAGAAAGTATTAATCCTGGGTTCTTGGGTACGTCTGTGAGGGTGTTCCCAAAAAAGATTAACATTTGAGTCAGTGGGCTGGGGAAAGCCGATCCACCCTTAATCTGGTGGGCACAATCTAATCAGCTGCCAGCGAATATAGAGCAGGCAGAAAAATGTGAAGAGGAGAGACTGGCTAGCCTCCCAGCCTACATCTTTCTCTCATGCTGGATGCTTCCTGCCCTCAAACATCAGACTCCAGGTTCTTCAGTTTTGGGACTTAAACTGGTTGTCCTTGCTCCTCAGCTTGCAGACAGCCTATTGTGGGACCTTGTGATCATGTAAGTTAATACTTAATACCGCCGTGTGTGTGTGCGTGTGTGTGTGTGTGTGTGTGTGTATATATATATGATATGTGATATATATATGATATGTGATATATATGATATATATGTGATATATATGATATATATGATATGTGATATATGTGATATATATGATATGTGATATATATGATGTATATGATATGTGATATATATGATATATATGATATGTGATATATATGATATATATGATATATATGTTATATATATCATATATTATATATATCCTATTAGTTCAGTCCCTCTAGAGAACCCTGACCAATACAGATTTGGTACTAGCCAATCAGAAAGGATGCAGGCTGTGGGCTGGAGCAGAGTTCTGAATCCCCGCTGTTGGCCCATGTGTAAACCTTGTACTTGCTGGATCTTGGGGAAGGCTGAGAGAGCATCCAGGAGTCCTGGGATGGCAGGCACTCAGGTGTGGCTATTTACCAGCTAATCAGGAATTATTTTAATATCTTAGCAACTAGTATGGCCCTACAGAATTGTCACAGTGCTCTCAGTTTGACCAAGGAGGCCCAAGTCAAGTACATACTCTGCCACTTTCTGGAAGTAGCCTGCTGGAGGAATTATTTGTCCGCCACAACTCTGCATGGATTCAGCAATAAAGGCAGCAATCTATACAAGAGAAGATGGTGTCAAAGTCCATTAGGTCCCCCTACAACCCCCCTAAAAAGAGGATATCTTATAGAGCACATTATTTTAAAAATGGCTAGGAATAGACCTGTAGCAAGTGGCAAATTAGCCATTTGATTAAAGAAAAAGGAAAAGGTGTCTGTGCAGGAAAAGCAATTGATTTAAAGAATTAACTTCTGAAAATCTAGGGTACAAATAAAGCAACCATGAGAAATAGAGGAGATGAGAGGGCAACTTCCATTTCTCCATCATTACATGCAGCAGTTTCATTAGGATGAACTGAATAAGACTGCTATTTTTATTAGTCTTTGGTTATGAACCTGTAAAAAGTTAAAAAGTTACCTAGGTTCCAAAGGCATTGTTGTGATGCGTGTTTCTTAAGCTTGGTGAAGTAGGGCTGCTTGAGGCTGGAATTTGCACCAGGAAAATGGGAGGGTGGTTTGTGGCCACACACTATAGTTACTGCACTGTATTTCTAGGTTTTGCCCTAAACCACGCTTAACTCAACAGTGGGCAGTTAACAATAGGAACTACAGATGAATCATTCTAGAGACTAAGAAAAGAGAAGTAGGAAATAGATAATGTTGAAGAGAAAGCACAAAGAATGTGAGATAAGAAATCAAGAGAACCCAGGTTCTAGTTCAGACTACCTCTTAGTAACTGTATGACCTTGGGTTAAATCCTTCACTTTTTAGATATTTGGTTTCTTAGCTGTAAAATGAGGCTGTTGGACTCAAGATTTTTGCTGTACAATTCCATGACTTTGCAAGCACATCTAATATTCTGAAGCACTGATGTTATATTTGTTCATTGCTTTCAGCACTGCTAATATGATAGCAACAATCCAATAAATGTTGAATGCTAATGTTCTCAAAAAATTATTCAAACCCTCTTTTAGCAGCAAAGAGTCCGTAAGATCTTGTTAATGTAAATTTTTTCCTAAAAGTGTTGTTTGCCATTTGTTTAAACAGGTACAGACCACATATGAAGAGGAAGAGTATGAAGCTTCCCACAACACGTAGAGCTTTAGGTCTACCTGCACAGATGTTTCACATAAGAAGATATGAAAAACAAATGGGTTGGGGAAAAAAAGAAGCAGTTACAAAACGTGAATGGCTCTCTAGTCATGAAGACAAAAATATTTGAGTTAATTAGAAAAAGAAAAGGCCTCATTTTTATTTCAGTTAAGGTTTTTTTTAAAATAGCCAAGTCTATGCCATAAGCCAATTTTAAGGCAAAGTACTGTCAAGTTGCATTAAAATCCACATAAGTAACCTACAGATGGGCTGAGAATTGAACATTAAGCTGAAGACAGCAGGGTGAAGACCGAGAAAGTGAAAACACTTTTTTCCTGCTCTCAAGGATTTTGTTTCTGTCTTAGAAGTCCAGGCCCACATCGGAAGAACATTTTCTGCCTTGGCTTACCCAGGTGCAAACCAGCCCCAGGCTCCATGGCTTCTAGAAGGTTGAAGTTCAAGGGAAGCACCAAGGGTCCCTTGTGGGTCTGGAAATCTGCATTGGTCCTGAGGTCCCAGGGCTACTTTGCCTCTTCTCTTCCCTTCACCATATAATGACCCCTATCCCTCTAGACTAGACCCTGCATACCACTGAAAAGGTCAGAATTAGGCAACCAGTTCTGGAACCAGGTAATTGTTGTATTTCCAGGATAAACACAAGTAGACAGTCTTAGAGGCATGATTGTAATAACGCATTTTTGAAATTTGAATCAAGTGAAAACGTAACTAGAGAAGAACAGAAAGGGACATTGGATATAATCCTTTTCCATCTCTTCAGTGAATCCCAACAGTTTTAATCCCTTTTATAAAAGATGTTGAGATGTTTCCAAAGCTATAAATACAAACCTTCCTTCCACTGTTATGAGCATCTTCAATGATTTTCTTCACTTCATCTGCATAAGCACTGGCTGGGTCTGCATGGTCTTCTCTATATTTTCCTCTGTAAGTATCTGGAGTTGGTGCCTGAAAACGTCAAATAATGCAGTTGCTTGTAATTTGCCCTTTCGACAAACCTTAAAAAAAAGGCATTTCCCCACAAGAACATGTTAGAATGGTGATCATGTGAACTTAAGATACTTTAGGTTTTTTTGTTCTTTTTTTTCCTTAACATTTCTAAATTCTGTGAAGAACTGACATCTTTGAATTGTGAACAGAAGCTTGGATTTGCTTCCAGACTGTTATAAATCAAGACTATATCCCTCCTCACATAAACAGAACATTCAAATCAACAAGTGTGATGATACTATTTAAAAATGTCAGTGAGTGGAAACTGTATTAACTAGTCTATATTTAAAATGAGCTAACACCGATCAACTATATTACAAATCGTAATCATTCAGAAAACTAGAGTGTGTTAGCACTCACTCCAGATCTTAAAATCTTGAAAGTATTGATGATTCTCAAGAAATTTGGCCAGGCATGGTGGCTCACATCTGTAATCCCAGCACTTTGGGAGGCTGAGGTGTGCAGGTCTCTTAAGGTCAGGAGTTTGAGACCAGCCTGGCCTACATGATGAAACCCTGTCTCTACAAAAAATACAAAAATTAGCAGGGTTTGGTATCGTATAGCCTGTAATCCCAGCTGCTCGGGAGGCTGAGGCTGAAAAATCGCTTGAACGCAGTAGGCGGAGGTTTCAGTGAGCCAAGATCGTGCCACTGCACTCCAGCCTGGGTAGCAAAATGAGACTCTGTCTCAAAAAAAAAAAAAAAATAATAAATAAATAAATAAATAAATACAAGAAAAGAAAAGAAAAAAAGAAATTATACTGATCCTCAGTTAAGACAAACACACCAAATAAATTTCACTTTTTCAACAACTTGGTTGGTTTCTTTATTTTACTTAATAAAGCTATATAATAATTTAGCATTATTACACAGAGCAATTTACTTTTTTCTTTTCTTTTTTTCTTTTTTTTTGAGATGGAGTCTTGCTCTGTCACCCAGGCTGGAGTGCAGTGGCACGATCTCGGCTCACTGCAACCTCCACCTCCCAGGTTCAAGCAATTCTCCTGTCTCAGTCTCCCAAGTTGCTGGGACCACAGGACAGGCGCCTGCCACCACACCTGGCTAATTTTTGTACTTTTTTTAAGTAGAGAAAGAATTTCGCCATGTTGTCCAGGCTGGTCTTGAATTCCTGACCTCAAGTGATCTGCCCACCTCGGCCTCCCAAAGCGCTAGAATTACAGGCATCAGCCACTGCGCCTGGCCAAGAGCAGTTTAAACACACTTAGTTCAACTCTGAATTTTGAGTTGACATTTGTGATACAAAATGTAACTGAAGATTAAGGAGCAAGAAAAATAAAATGATAGCTCTGAACAACTACTAAACTGATTTGCCTATTGTAATACTCATCAATGTATTGTAAATAGATAAATAGATTTTAAATATTCTGTCATTATTTAGCCCTTTGACCTTAGCAAGCCACATAACTGCTCTTGATTTTAGTTTCTCTTTCATGGTTCATCTAGATGAAAGCATTGGGCTGGATTATCATTAAGCATTCCTCCAATACTAACATTCTGATTTAGGATTCTAAGACACTTACCACATGTACAAATTCTTTTTTGACATCTTTTCCTTTCTGAAACTTATATGGGCTAATCTCAATTAAGGATGATAGGTGACCATGGTAAGCACTGAAGAGAGAAAGAAAAATAAAACAATAACCAAAATAATTCCAAGAGAGATGTTTTCAAATATATGAAAACCAGTGTTGTATTTCATCCATATGCATCCATCCAGGGAGAATCTCAACACTGGTGCCAGATTTGACTATATGGGATCTAATTTTTCATGGCAAAACTGGCCCTCAATGTGTGCAATTCTTCTTTTACATGTAATAAAACTCATAGAAAGCCAAGCATGTGTCCTCATCGACAATTTCTTTTTAGTTGGGAAAAACTGATGTATTTGGATTATATTGCTAAATTAGATTGTCTAAATGTGAAAAATTGTTTTCTATATCCTCATGCAATACTTTACATGTATGTATTCTTTAAATGTGTTAAAAGAATATGTGTTACATTCTAGTAAATTTAAAAACAACTTTATATCATAGAATGGGAATCTGTTTCTGTTTGGGATGATTTCTAAAGCATGTCCACTTGCAAATATTAGGCAAATATTACTCGAGAAGGAAAAGGAGATCTTTTTAAGAACTAAGATTGAGGCTAGCCATATGCAGAAGAATGAAACTAGACTCCTGTCTTTTACCATATACAAAAATTAACTCAACATGGATTAAAGACTTAAATTTAAGACTTAAAACTGTAAAAATCCTAGAAGAAACCCTAGGAAATACCATTCTGGACATCAGCCTTGGCAAAGAATTTTTGAATAAGTTCCCAAAAGCAATTGGGA
This sequence comes from Pongo pygmaeus, assembly GCF_028885625.2. Classification (NCBI taxonomy): domain Eukaryota; kingdom Metazoa; phylum Chordata; class Mammalia; order Primates; family Hominidae; genus Pongo; species Pongo pygmaeus. The sequence continues at coordinate 121,522,494 of NC_072376.2, forward strand.
AGGGCATGAAATGAGGTGCATATTTAATTTCACCCTCTACATCTGAAGTTAGTGAGTGGGGTGGAGGAGTAGACAAAAATTTAAAAGAAAAAATATCCGTAGGCTAGGCTCGGTGGCTCGCGCCTGTAATCCTAGCGCTTTGGGGCCTGAGGCTGGTGGATCACTTAAGGTCAGTAGTTCGAAACCAGCCTGGCCAACATGGTGAAACCCTGTCTCTACTAAAAATACAAAAAAGTTAGTTGGGCATGGCAGCAGGCGCCTGTAATACCAGCTAATTCCAGAGGCTGAGGCAGGAGAATTGCTTGAACCTAGGAGGCGGAGGTTGCAATGAGTGGAGATCGCACCACTGCACTCCAGCCTGGGCGACAGAGTGAGACTCCGTCTCAAAACAAACAAACAAACAAAAAAACTCTAATAAAGATGGAAGTTGCCAGATTTCTGGTTTAAAATGTAATAAATTCATGTTTGACAGATAAGATTAGACAATGACTGTTAATAATTACAGGCTAATGAAAAAGTTTTAAATTTTACCTGGCTGCCAGTTTTCTTTAAAATGTGCTGTAAATTGTTATCTTTAAAATTAGTGACTGCGAATAATCACAATAGTGAAGTGAATGCTTGAATTTTTTTGGAAATTAATTGTATTATTATTTGGAAAACAATTTAATTACTTACATGTTAATAGTGGCTCAATAAATAATGTGTGAAAAGTAATCCATGATTCATGCAAACTCCGTGAAGCTACATCCCCCACAGTACCCAAGAAAGCCTCTCCTACTTCCTGATACTTAGAAGGAATTAAGTATCCCTCTGGATTTAAGCTGGCCTTGATAGCTTAATACATAATTTTTAAAAACATTGCTCCATATATCTGTCCTCTTTCACATGCGTTCATGGTATTAGTATGGATAGGATCAATACAATTTTGTCTCTGAAGAAGCTTCTTGCTTAGAAATCTTGTGTCCAAGACTTACTGGTCAAGAGTGATCACATCCTGGTGGCCTCTGAACTGCTGAGCCAGGCGTAAGGCTAAGTCGTTGGCTTCTGATCTATTAAGATAACATAGAGAGAGAAGACACTGTGACAGTCTCTTTTTAAAACATTTAGGATGTGCCATGCATGGTAGCTCACGCCTATAATCCTAGTGCTTTGGGAGGCCAAGGAGGGCCAATTGCCTGAGCTCAGAAGTTAGAGACCAGATTAGGCAACCCCTGTCTCTACTAAAATACAAAAATTAGCCAGGCGCGGCAGCGTGCGCCTATAGTTTCAGCCACTTGGGAGGCCGAGGCAAGAGAATTGCTTGAAGCTGGGAGGTGGAGATTGTAGTGAGTGGAGATTGCCCCACTGCACTCCAGCCTGGGTAACAGAGTGAGACTCCATCTCCAGAACAATAACAACAACAAAAAACATTTAGGATGTTAATTACAAAAGTTGTAAGATTACATTTATTCAGAAACTTATAAAACAATAAGTTGAAATCCTCTCCTTCCTCTGTCTTGCCCGCCCACTTTACCCTTCTAATATAAGGTTCCTTAGATGTTTTCAGTAAAGAATGAGACATATAGAAGAAACCCAATAAAAATTAAGGATATGCTGCCCATTTCAGACTTTGGTCTAGTTCAGCCACATAGTGACTGAGGACACAAAGAAGCCTTCATTAAATCTGATCTCCACAGGAGGAATGGGAGACTGAGGGCCCATTAGCTTGGCTGCCATCCCTATGTCATATTTACCCAACATTTGACTGGCTTCCTTCTCTATAAAATGAGTATCAATTTTTTTCCTATATATTTCAGACAATCTAAATATACTACCCAAAAAAAGGAAGAAAATAATAATAAGTGGAATGTTTACTATCTGCTAAACATCATGCTGAGGATTTTACTTCTATTTATTCTCATAACAGCATTACAAGTATTGCCGTCTCCTTTATATGGATAAAACAGCCTCAGAGAGGTAAAATAATCAGAATAAGGTCTCATAGCTAATATGAGGTAGAGCAGGATTCAGACTGAAGACTTTTTTACTTTAAGAGTATTTTGTTGGCCAGGCATGGTGGCGGTGGCTCACGCCTGTAATCTTAGCACTTTGGTAGGCCAAGGCGGGAAAATTTCTTGAGGTCAGGAGTTCAAGACCAACCTGACCAATCTAGCGATACCTTGTCTCTAAAAATAATTTTTTTAATTAAAAAAATAGAATATTAGTCTTGGCTGGGTGCGGTGGCTCATGTCTGTAATCCTAGCACTTTGGCAGGCTGAGGAAGGCAGATTGCTTGAGCCCATGAGTTTGAGACCAGCCTGGGCAACAGGGTGAAACCCCATCTCCACAAAAAATACAAAAATTAGGCCAGGCATAGTGGCTTACCCTGTAACCCCAACACTTTGGGAAACCGAGCCAGGTGCAGTAGTGTGACCACCACGCTGGACGTAAATTGGTTTTAAAATATCTTAATGAAAAGTGAATCACAGAGTCATATAATCAAATATTCATGGAATGTCTAATAGTTAATTTTCATATATATTTCTTTCTTTTTTTTTTTTTGTTGGAGTCTCACTCTGTCGCCAGGCTGGAGTGCAATGGCGTGATCTCGGCTCACTGCAACCTGACTACAATTCTCCTGCCTCAGCCTCCCAAGTAGCTGGGACTACAGGTGCACACCACCACGTCCAGCTAATTTTTGTATTTTTAGTAGAGACAGGGTTTCACCATGTTGGCCAGGATGGTCTTGATCTCTTGACCTCGTGATCCACCCTCCTTGGCCTCCCAAAGTGCTGGGATTACAGGCATGAGCCACCATGCCAAACCATATTTCGTTTTTAAAATAGGAGTTTCTACTATATATCTATATAGCTTTCCCCTAATAAAATATTGCACTTTAAGCACATATTTAGACATGCATTTGCAAAAACTTACTTCTAAATATCTGCATAATAGTCTATAGAATGGATATATAATTATTTGAATTTATAGAATTTAAAAGTTGGGGCCAGGCACGGTGGCTCACACCTGTAATCCCTGCACTTTGGAAGGCTGAGGTGGGCAGATTGCTTGAGTCCAGGAGTTCAAGAGCAGCCTGGGCAACATAATAAGACACTGTCACTAAAAAACAAACAAAACAAAACAAAAAACTAAGTTAAAAAGTTGAGGCAGCCCGAGGTGCCTGAGTGGAGATGGCCAGCCTGTGGGTGTTGGTGCTGGCCCCAGGGTCCCCACGCTGACCCCGAGGCGCTGCTGGTGGCCCTGCGCATGGCCTTCCAGACCAGCCCACATCTCTTGAGGCTCCTTCTGGCTGGGCACGGTTGCTCATGCTTGCAATCCCAGCACTTTGGGAGGCCGAGGCAGGTGGATCACCTGAGGTCGGGAGTTTGAGACCATCCTGACCAACATGGAGAAACTCCATCTCTACTAGAATACAAAATTAGCTGGGTGTGGTGGTGCATGCCTGTAATCCCAGCTACTCAGGAGGCTGAGGCAGGAAAATCACTTGAACCTGGGAAGTGGAGGTTGCAGTGAGCGGAGATAGTGCCATTACACTCCAGCCTGGGGAACAAGAGCGAAACTCCATCTCAAAAAAATAAATAAATAAATGAAAGTTGAAATGTATCTATTTGAGTTTCCTTCTTTTTTCTTTCCTTGTGTTTGTGTTGGGGAAATATGCTCAATTTTCAATAATCAAAAATCTTTAAAAAGTCTAGCTTGTTGCCAGGTGCAGTGGCTCACGCCTGTAATCCCAGCACTTTGGGAGGCCGAGGCGGGTGGATCACAAAAAATTAGCTGGGCTTTGTGGTGGGCACCTGTAATCCCAGCTACTTGGGAGGCTGAGGCAGGAGAATAGCGTGAACCCAGGAAGCGGAGCTTGCAGTGAGCCGAGATCACACCACTGCACTCCAGCCTGGGCGACAGAGCAAGACTCCATCTCAAAAAAAAAAAAGTTTTAGCTTGTTTAGTAGAGTTATTTCTTGGCTAAAGTTCCTCATACACTCATTGAAAGAATATCTTGGCCTATCAATCCTTAAGCTACTTATTGCACTGCCTGAGGAGGTGAGCATCATTTGACCAGTTAGATTCAGAGTCATAGAATAAAGTGGGAGAACCAGAAAGGCCAGGTCCCTAATGTGTGATCACTTAGTGAATGGCAAGAAACTCAGCAAACCTTTTTGGACAAGCTCCACCATGAATCAAAAGGAAAGATTTGTGTGCAAGAGTAGACAAAGTTTAGTGGGAATGGGGAGGGGTGGGAAACCATGAAACATACCCTGAATTTGTAAAATAACAAACAGAGAGTTTCTCCGGCAGAGTTGCTGAAAGGCGCTTGGCATACTCAACAATGTTGTCGTGGAGGAATCGAGAATTTGTATTTAGCAGTTCCATCTGTTTCAGGGCAGCTTTGACCACTCCTGGGTGACAGTGTCCCACTAAAATTTATGAAACAAAAGCCCAAGAAATAAGTTAGAATTCTAAGTGCCTGGGAATAAGAGGAATTATGAAGCAAGCAAGCAAACAAACAAACAAAGTTGAGTTCCTTTCTCTTCCATATTTTGCTGCGATTTTCCCCACTAGGACTACTGGCCCACTCAGCAAAGGAACTGCAGCCACTGCAGTTCCCTAGACAAAGATTAAGTGTTCCAAGTCAGCTTTACTCCATGAACATTTCCTCCAAAGCACTGCAAGGACAGGACATTTACCATGGGCAACATTGTTGATGCAGTCCAAGTACTGTTCACCGTTCTCATCAAACATGTACTGCCTCTGGGCTCTCACTATTTTGATGGGATCCGACGCAAAGAAAACTTTGCATGAGGTCCTAGAAATAATCAAAGGAAACACTTTGGTCTGGTAGGACTACTCTCAGTATTTTTCCTTCTCAGTGAAGGTCCCCATCAGTGGAAAAGTACAATTACATAAAGGAAAGGGAAAACACAACCTGGATGACATACATTTCTTTTCATTTCATGTAAACCTGGAAACTTTTATGTTAATCCCCCATTCATGACGTTGTTCACATTCCTTATGCTTGTTATATTAAATATGCCATGATTTGACAGTTTATTAGAGGCACATGAATCCACTCTCTGATGGTTCTAATCACACAAACCAATAACTAATTTTCCTTTGAGAAATTTTGTTCTATCAGACAAAAAATAACCAAGTTTTTTTGGGGGGCTTAATGTGTCAGAAACTGTTATATATTTTGTAAATATTATTTAATCCTGTCAACAATCCTATGAAATAGAGGTTATTATCTTTCTCACTCTTATAGGTGAGGAGACCAAGGCACAGAGAAATTAAGAAACTGGTTCAAGGTTACATAGACAGTAAATGAGAAAACCAGAATTTGCAAGTAGGCTGTGTTGTGCTGTAGCCCAAGGTAGACATCTCTGTTTCCCCTTCAATCTGATGTATAAAGACATGAATAGCACTGAAAGCTAACTGCAAATAACCTAGAGTTAAATACTATGAAGGAAGTTTTATAGATCATTTTCCTTTTCATGTATTTTGAGTGGTACTTATTATGTATCAAATGGATTTTCCATTATTAAATAGTGAAATTCAGTTATTCTTCTAAGCATTTAATATATTTTTTGAGCATAATAAAGTCATCCATACTTTTATTTGGATGAATGTCTGGAGTATACATTTTAGCACATAGAAATTTCATAAAGGCTTCTAATCTTGGCTTTATGAACATTTAAAAACTAAAGTTAAATATATTTATTTATTTTGGTGATTTTGCATACATACAAAAAAACCCTCACACACATTGGAGGTAGTTCTAGTAGTAGAAATATGCTAAATTTATATGTAACTGTTTAGAAGGAATTTTGATTATTACAAACAGTAGATAACCTCAAATTTTAAAATTGCATAAGTTTGTGTTATATATTGATGTTTTTTAAGCATCATCAGCTGAAATGAAAATAATATTTTATAAGAATTTCTTATTGGTTCAAACTCAGCTGTTAGTTTATACCTACAAGTTAAAATCCAAAAAAAAACTTTGTTAAGGATGTGAGCTGAAAGCTGCAGACTTCACATTGCCTTTTTAATACACTTTCCACCTTGCCCGTCAGACTTCAGGTAAAATTCTCCTTTTTCCAGTCAGCCCATGGCTACACTCGTGCTTTTAGAAAATTTGTTCTGCTCATGTCAGAAACCATTAGGCATTTACTGGAATCTAACTATGTAAGATTGAAAACTAACGGAGTGAGTGATTAGAAAAAGTAGGGTAGTGATTGATTAATGGGGGAAGAACTGGATTATTTTGATCCCACTTCGCGGCTGAGAGAGATGGAACTAGTCTTCCAAACCATCCAGAAACCCCTCCAGTTGGGGTGAGGAGCTTCAGTCTGAGAAACTGTCCAGCATTCCTCCGAAGAGGATGCGGATTGTTTTCTTCCTTGTAACCCCAAGTGCTCTCTCATGCCCACTGGCCCCGTTGCAGTCGTTCATTTCAAGTGAATATTGCAGACGGTTGACTTTACAGTGTTCGGGATCATTAATCATCATTTATATTTACACGTATCTTTTTAAAAACCACACACAAAACACTAACATATTAATCTCATCTGCTTGCTCCTGTGAAGTAGAATGTTATTCCTACTTTCATAGAAGAGATAATTAATTTGACAGAGGTCACACAGGGAATATGACACCCAACGAGAGCCAGAGCCCCTGTAGGTCTCATATACTCACCATTATATTACTACGTCGTTTGTGACAGGGGCAAGACAAGCAGGCTGGGGAGAACACAGCTTGGGAGACCAAGTTGGGTAAGAGGGATCTAAACAAAGTCTCTGCTTTTCTAACAGAAGGTGGCTTCAAGTTTTTCTATTGGCTAGATTAACCCTTCACCGCTTAACCAGGCATGCAAGAAGAAAAAGCTCACTTTAAGTAAAAATTGTCAGAATTAGTTTGTTTGCAGAGCCATCATGAAAAAATATTTCTGAGTTCACAGTTTCCAAAAACTTTCGAGTTGGATGGGGGTGGCCGAGAGCTATCCTTCTTCCACCCATCTCCCTTCCCTGGAATGGTGTGTGCTAGGGCTATTGGCCGTCATCCACCAACCCCTCTAGCCGGCCGGCAGCCCCCGCTAGTCCGCCGGCTGCAGAACGAGCCGGGGACTTTCGAGCGGGCAGGGAGCCCAGCGTTCCGGGCTCCGGGAGCGTTTCTGGGAGCCCGCGCGGCCCCTGCAGGTGGAGGCGCGCGGGCGCGTGCACAGGCGCGGCGGGCACAGAGGGCGGCTGCAGCGCATCGCTTGTTCCCTAGCCGGCTTTCTTTCTCCACCCTCTGCACTCGTTATTGCCCCCTCTCTGCACTTTCTTCCGGGCCAGGGTGGCCTTACCCTATGTGCTTCTTCCTCAGCGCCAGAGTGTCCCGCTTACTGTACAGCTCGCACATGGTGGCAGGGTGCAGGGCGCCGCGAAGGTGCAAGATGCCCCTGTCTGGTCTGCGCGCCTCCTACGCGAGCCTGGGACTGCCTTGGCTGCCCCGGCCTTCCTCCCGTTATCCCTCGTGGCGTTCTCTTGCCCGGGGCGTCGGAGGTCACCGGTGGCAGCAACTAGCTAGGATCATCTCCCTTTTAAGTCTGGCTCTGGCGTTGCCCTTTGCCAAGCCCCTCCTCCTCCCCCGCCGGGGCCGCGGGCAGGTCGCCGGGCTAGCAGCTCATTCGCCACCACCCTGTCCTGCCAGGCCGGCTCGGCCCTACCCGCCCCTATCATTCTTCTGAATTAGCTTTTCATTCTCCTAACTTTGCCTCGTCTTTGCTTTTCCTCCTCCTCTGCCTGCGAATTCCCTCCTTCCCACGTTCTTTTTGGTTTCTTTTTAGTGTAGTCCTTTATTTTCTGGTAAAAATTCAGGAGTTAGGCGCTTCCCGGATCAAGACTCACTGCGCAGTCCGATAAGGTAACCTACCATTTACTCAGCACAAGGACGCGTCCTAACGAGAAATAACCCGGACTCAGCCTGTTATCTCCGTTGGCAGTGATGATGTATGCAGTGTTTCAAACGTCTCCTTTAACAATAATTACACTTCTAATTCCTCTAACTATACAACTTACAAAATACATTCACATGACTTATCTTGTTCAGTCTTCAAAACAACCCTGAGAGATGACCACAAGTGTTACCCCATTTAATAAACGGGGAAAGTGAGGTTATTCCCTGTTCTAATGATTACACATCTACTTGATGCTGAAAACGGGACTCATTCTTAGATTTCTTGACTTCCTTCAAGATGGTCTTCTCACACTGATCATATCTGAAGCTAAATATGTGCACAGGTAGAAACTTTTTTTTTTTGAGACGGAGTCTGGCTCTGTCGCCCAGGCTGGAGTGCAGTGGCGCAATCTCGGCTCACTGCAAGCTCCGCCTTCCGGGTTCACGCCATTTTCCTGCCTCAGCCTCCCGAGTAGCTGGGACTACAGGCGCCCGTCACTACGCCCGGCTAATTTTTGTATTTTTAGTAGAGATGGGGTTTCACCGTGTTAGCCAGGATAGTCTCGATCTCCTGACCTCGTGATCCCCCCGCCTCGGCCTCCCAATAGAATCTTAATTAACTGTATCATTAAATCATACATTATTTTAACTAGAAGTCATCTGGTTTAACTTCTCTGCTCTGTAGATAAGAACCGTGAGGCACAGGAAAGGTGAAGGTTTATTCAAGTTCACACAAACACTTAGTCATTGGGTTAAGGATAGGTCATTTTATTCTCTCTGTGTTTTGAAAGGGCAGCAGGGAAAGCCTAATTTGCATGTATCAACACATTTGATAAATATTTGCAACTGATCTTTCTCTTGAAAAAAGTTATTTATTATATATTCATGCACTGCAGGAGGAGTAGAATTGGATTTCCTAAGGTAGAAAGAGAAATGGAGCCCTATGAGGAACAGTGTGTTAATTCCAGGTTTTAGGCCAGGCACCGTGACTCATGCCTGTAATCCCAACACTTTGGGAGTCCAAACTGGGTGAATCACCTGAGGTCTGGAGTTCCAGACCAGCCTGGCCAACATAGCAAAACCCCATCTCTACTAAAAAAATACAAAAATTAACCGGGCATGGTGGTGGGCACCTGTAATCCCAGCTACTTGGGAGGCTGAGGCAGGGAGAATTGCTTGAACCCAGGAGGCAGAGGTTGCAGTGGGTCAAGATCATGCCACTGCACTCCAGCCTGGGCAACAGAGTGAGACTCCATTCCCCCCAAAAAAAAGAAAAAAAAAAAAAAGAATTCCATGTTTTATAAATGAGGAGCAGGAAGCACTTTGGAGACTTGCAAGAAATCCCAGTTATGTAATCTTGGTCTAGTTCTGTGCCTGAAAGATATTGCTAACTGTATATCTACTCTCAAACCACCTTGACCTGTGAAGTCGTAGTCACGCTTCCTTCATACTTTATGGATTCTTGTTGTTAATATTCCCAGTGCCTTAGGAAACTCTGGATTAAGAGTCTTGGGTTCTAGATCTGGTTCTTCCATAAAACAGCTGGGCTTCTTAACCTTTCTGAGGCCAAATTTCTTTGTATTGAAAACTGAGCTCTGTGGCTGGTGGGGAGCTACACAGCTGTAATCCCAACACTTTGGGAGGCTGAGGCAGGTGCATCACTTGAGCTCAGGAGTTTGAGACCAGCCTGGGCAACCTGGTGAAATTCTGTCTGTACAAAAAATTAAAAAATGAGCCAGAGATGGTGGTGTGTACCTGTAATCCCAGTTACTCGGCAGGCTGAGGTAGGAGGATCCCTTGAGCCTAGGAGGAAGAGTCTGCAGTGAGCTAAGATTGTGCCACTGCACTCTAGCCTGGATGACACAGTGAGACCCTGTCTCATAAAAAGAAGAAACTCTCTGACTCAAAGCATTACAAGTAGGGCTTGAATGAGATCATGATTTGGTCTTTATAAGGGTAGAGTCCTGAACCCTCTTCTTTTCTCTTCACTCTTTTCCAAGAATGCTAACTTATGTTTTAACCATTTATTTAGGAGAAGGCTTCCTAGATTCCTTATCTTTTATGGGAAAGCAAGTCACTGTTACATAAAAGATAATTTCCCCATTATTTAACTTTTTTCATAATAGAATATATAATATTGACTGAGTACCAAGGACAGTCTTTAAATAAAGAACTGACACATAATGGATCAAAATAAGGATGGATGAAAGTCGACAGACATCCACACTATACAAAGCTTTATCAAAAAACAAATCCCAAGGTATTTTGGGTTATATTTTCTCATGTACTTCTCAAATGTAGAATTATTTGGTAGGAATGTATGCTGTAGTGCCTTTTCTCTCCAGAAGTTGACACTTGGGCCAGGCGTGGTGGCTCACACCTGCAATCCCAGCACTTTGGGAGGCAGAAGTGGGCAGATCTCTTGAGATCAGGAGTTCAAGACCAGCCTGGCCAACATGGTGAAACCCCATCTCTACTAAAAATGCAAAAAATTAGCCAGCTGTGGTGGCATGTGCCTGTAGTCCCAGCTACTCAGGAGGCTGAGGCAAGAGAATCACTTGAACTTGGGAGGTGCAGGTTGCAGTGAGCTGAGATTGTGCCACTCCAGCTCCAGCCTAGGTGACAGAGCAAGATTCTGTCTCAAAAAAAAAAAAAAAAAAGAAAAAGAAAAGAGAAAAAGAAGTTGACAGTCGCTCAATTTTTGTCCTGACCTTATTGATTGGCTCACTGTATTAAGCGAGTCCTGATCCGAAGGTCACAGATTTCTCAACAACCTAGGCTTGGCCAAACAAACCATACTTGTGCATGACTGAAATGATGAGGTACAGCCCACACAAGCTTGGGAAAATAAGAATTCCATTCAATAGTCCAATGAGAAGAGTCTGAATGGCAAGTTTTAATTTTCTTGTTGGTAAAAACCCTGTAAAAATGGGTGGGTGAACTGTATGTTCCCAAGAACAGAGATTATTCAGCTTATTAGACATTACTCAAGATGGAACATGGACATTTGAAATTTTTCACTCTTTCCTGTTACCCTGTCATGCCCTAATCTACCCTACCCTTCACACGGATTTGTATTTTCTGAAAATCATACACCATCTGGGACAAATGCTGGGTGTGGTGCTTTTCTGACCTGACACACGGTATCCAAAGAGGGCATCCTTGACCCCAGACAGAACTTTGCATGAGCAGTATAGTTCACATGTCTAAACTTCACCTGAGAAGTCTACACTGCTGTCAATGTGTGCATATAATTGTGCACACAGCTCCTAGTTCAGATTAGAAGGAGGCTGACAGGTTAAAACAGACGTCCATCTTTGGGAGTTCAAAACCACTTCAAAGAAGCCATTTGACCCCAAACAATATGTGTGGGCTGGGTGCAGTGGCTCACGCCTATAATCCCAGCACCTTGGGAGGTCAAGATGGGTGGATAACTTGGGGTCAGGAGTTTGAGACCAGCCTGGCCAACATGGTGAAACCCCATCTCTACTAAAAATACAAAAATTAGCCTGGTGTGGTGGCGTGCACCTGTAGTCCCAGCTACTTGGGAGGCTGAGGCAGGAGAATTGCTTGAACCCAGGAGGTGGAGGTTGCAGTGATCTGAGATCATACCACTGAACTCCAGCCTGGGTGACAGAGTGAGACTGTGTCTCAAACAAAACAAAACAATATGTGTGGATGTGTGCCTCTACTGTGTATCAATGGCACATCAAAATTGTGTAAACTGGCTGAGTACAATGGCTCACACCTCTAATCCCAGCACTTTGGGAGGCTGAGGTGGGAGGATCAGTTGAGCCCAGGAGTTCGAGACCAGCCCAGGCAACATAGTGAGATTCCATCTTTATTTTCTCTAAATAAATTAATTAAATTTTAAAATTGTATAAACGTCTTTCTCTACTCCCTTCATCCTGAAGTTCCCTTCCAAATTAAGTCCAGAGGAGTCTTCCAGACTTGTGTTTGTGTGTGGTGAGGAAGACTTCTGGAGAGGGGGCAGTAAGGTTATATTTTAAATACCCCAGGCTCATCTTAGTTCTTACTGAAACCTCTAGCCAACCTAGGAGCCACATACAAAACTCAAGAAGCTGATGACTGGTACTTGTACTTCATGGTGCTCCAGATGGAGACAGGGATCTAGAATACGGCTTCAGTTTATTTCTTGTGAGTTTATCTCCAGTGGTGAAGTGGAGCAGAATATGCCACTGTGGAATAAAAGTTAATTTGAGCTGAAGGCATTTGAAAATCAACAGATGACAGAGAGACTTGTTTTCTCAACTCCCTTATCTACCTAAAAGCAGAGTCTCCCAAAGGAACTCAATCATCTTCAGTCCCCTCCCTAGGAGTTTCACAAAGAAGGAAGATTGACTCTTGTCACCAGAGCCAAGAAGCCAGCTTCAGGATAAGAGATCACCTAAGCAGACATTGCCACAAAGCTATCTTATCTCCCAAGTATTTTCCTAAGGACCCATTTATTCTTCCTAAATGTCCCATTATTATTCCTAAATGTCATTTTTTTTTCTTTTTTTGTTTGTTTTTTTTTTTTGAGATGGAATTTCACTCTTGTTACCCAGGCTGGAGTGCAGTGGCATGATCTCGGCTCACTGCAACCTCTGCCTCCTGGGTTCAAGCGATTCTCCTGCCTCAGCCTCCCAAGTAGCTGGGATTACAGGTGCCTGCCACCATGCCTGGCTGATTTTTTTGTATTTTTAGTAGAGACGGGGGTTTCACCATGTTGGCCAGGCTGGTCTCGAACTCCTGGCCTCAAGAGATCTGCCTGCTTTGTCCTCTAAAGTGCTGGGATTACAGGCTTGAGCCACCGTGCCTGGCCACTAACTGTTCTTTTAAGTCACACTTTTCTTTGTGCTCCCACATACACACATGAATAAAAATTTGTCTTTTCTTCCATCAGTCTGTCTTCTGTCAGTTTAGTTCACAAGCCTCAGCACTGAATCTAAGTGGGTAACGTTTTTCATCTCTGCCAGGGTCAACTTCCTAGAGCAAAGGTTGGCAAACTAAGACCTAGGGACCAAATCAGGCCCACTGCCTGTTTTTGTGTGACCCATGAGCTAAGAACAGTTTTAATATGTTTAAATAATTAAAACAAATCAAAAGAAGAAGAGTATTTCATAACGCTTGAAAATTATATGAAATTTAAATTTGTGGTCAGGTGTAGTGGCTCACACCTGTAATCCCAGCACTTTGGGAGGCCAAGGCAGGTGGACGACCGGAGGTCAGGAGTTCTAAACCAGCCTGGCGAACTTGGTGAAACCCTGTCTCTACTAAAAATACAAAAAATTAGCCAAGTGTGCCATGTGCCTGTATTCCCAGATACTCTGGAAGCTGAGGCAGGAGAATAGTTTGAACCCAAGAGGTGGAGGTTGCAGTGAGATGAAATTGTGCCCCTCCACTCCAACATGGGTGACGGCGAGAGACTCTGTCTTTAAAAAAAAAAAAAGAAAGAAAGAAAGGAAATAGAAATTTAAGTTTGTGTCCATGAATAAAGTTTTATTGGAACATAGCCATGGTCATTTGCTTATGTATTGTGTATGATTGCTTTTGCTTTAGAACAGTAGAGTTGAGTAGTTGTGGCCTACAAAGCTGAAAATATTTGCTATCTGGTTCTTTAGAGATAAAGTATGCCCCTCTCTGCTCTGTTACACTACCGCTCTATCCTATTACTATGTTTTAGTCTCCTCATAGCACTTCTTACTGTGTCCATTTTTGTTTACCTGTTTTGCCTGCCCCACTAGAACATGAACTCCCCAGGGGCAGAGACGTTAGAAGCTTTTTCTTCACCGCACCCCCAGCACTTTAAGCACAGTACCTCACACATAACAGGTGCTCAGTATGAATGAGTGGATAACAATAGACAGCATTTATTTTTTTCTTTTCTTTTCTTTTGCTTTTTTGAGACAGAGCCAGGTTCTGCCACCCAGCCTGGAGTGCAGTGGGACAATCTCAGCTCACTGCAACCTCTGCTGCCTGGGCTCAAGCAATCCTCCCATCTCAGTCCCCCAAATAGCTGGGACTACTGGTACGCACCACCACACCCAACTAACTTTTGTATTTTTTTGTAGAGACAGGGTTTCACCATGTTGCCCAGGTTGGTCTCAAACGTTTGAGCTCAAGCGATCTTCTTAAGCAATCTGCCTGCCTCAGCCTCTCAAAGTGCTGGGATTACAGGTCTGAGCCACTGCGCCCATCCAATAGACAGCATTTATTGGGCTCTTACTATATGTCAGGCACATGCAGTATGTCTTTTAATTCTGGCGATAACCCTGTTGGATGGATACCATTTGTTATGGCCTGACTAGTGTCCCTCCCAAAATTCTGTGTTGAAGTCTCCACCCCCAATACCTCAGAACATGACTCTACTGGGGACAGAGACTTTAATGAGGTAAAATGAGGTCACTGGTGAGGGGTTCTAATCCCCTATGACTAGTGTCCTTATAAGAAAAAAGAGATTGCCCAGGTGTGGTGGCTCACACCTGTAATCCCAGCTACTCGGGAGGCTGAGGCAGGAGAATTGCTTGAACCCAGGAGGTGGAGGTTGCAGTGAGCCAAGATCGTGCCATTGCACTCCAGCCTGGGCAACAAGAGCAAAATTCCAGCTCAAAAAAAAAAAAAAAAAAAAAGAAAAAGAAAAAAAGATTAAGACACAGATATACACAGAGAAAAAGACCATTTGAAGACACTGAAAGACAGCAGCCATCTATAAGCCAAGGGGAGAGGTCTCAGAAGAAACCAGTCCTGCCAATATCTTGGTCTTGAACTTCTAGACTTCAGAACTGTGAGTCAATACATTTCTGTTGTTTAAGCCCCCCAGCCTGTAGCATTTTGTTATGGCAGCCCTAATAAATTAATACACTATTACTGTTACCTTTTCAGGTGAGAAAACTGAAGAACATAGAGATTAAGTATTTCTGCCGTTAGAAAGTAAAAGAGCCAGGATGTGGACACTGGGAGTCTGATTCTTATGCTCGTTCTCTTAACTACTATGCTATGCTACCTCTCTGTGGGTGAACGGACAGAAAAGATAACAGGAGAGTTTACTGCAAAAAGTTTCCTTCTTCCAAATGGATAATACATAAGAATTTTCCAAGGACACTATCCACTTAAGGTCTCAATATTTTCTTTTGGAACAACTGGCAGAGTTTGGGAGGTGAGTAACAAAGTCCCAAGTTCAACGACTTGGCAGAGAAGTACTGTATCCTTACGGTGAACTGGGGACGTGCCATTCAGCTCTGCAGGACTTTCATAGAATGTAGAAAAAGACAGTTGCTTTATTCTGTAACTCTTCATTCTGGCTGCTCCACACAGTTTTGGCAGACATGAAGTATCTGCTTCATGCCTATCTTGACAGCCATACCTCCATTAATACTCTGAAAAATTCATATTTCAAGGACACATTTCAAAAAACATGGATCTAGGTGATCTGAACATTGGAAATATGATAGCTGAAGTGTTTTTAGTTCTAAATAGAGAAGGCATAATGTGAACTAAAAGTTTACACTTGCAACCTGGGTTGGTTAGGGTCATGAAAAGCACAATTTCTAAAAGTATGGATTTATTTTGCAAGGAAAAGGAAAGTGTATTTCTCAGTGTACATGGCAGGTTAGCACTAGACAAACTTGCCTAATAACAAGAATCACCCAGGAAGCTTGTGGAAAGTATAAATCCCCAGTCCCATCCTGGACCCACTAAAACTGAATCTCCAGAGCGGAGTACTGGTAACCAATATTTTTAACATGTTTCATAGATTCTTATCATCAGGCAAGTTTGAGAAGCGTTGTAACAGGAGATAGCATGGAGCCATGTGTCCATTTCAACATATTCCTAGTCTCAGATACCACTGTCTCTTGCCTGATTTATTATTATTATTTTCAGGGCCTCGCTCTGTTGCTCAGGCTAGAGTACAGCAGCACAATCATGGATTACCGCAGCCTCGACCTCCCGGGCTCAAGTGATCCTCTCACCTCAGCCTCCTGAGTAGCTGGGACTATAGGTGTGTGCCACCACTCCTGGCCAATTTTTGTATTTTTGTAGAGACAGGTTCTCATTGTGCTGCCCGGGCCAGTCTCAAATTCCTGGGCTTAAGTGATCCTCTCACCTTGGCCTCCCAAAGTGGTGGGATTACAGGCGTGAGCCACTGCACCCGGCCCACTTGCCTGAATCACAATGACAGCCTCAGAATTGTCGCTCTAGGTTTCTTCTTGGGTATCCTTTCAGTGTCTCATCCTCAGAACATCAGGAGTGAAACATTTACTACGAAAGCTGGGGCACCACTCTCCTCTGCTAATACTTCTTTTTCTTTTTTTTTTCTTTTTTCTTTTTTTTTTTTTTTGAGACCGAGTCTCACTCTGTTGCCCAGGCTGGAGTGCAGTGGCACAATCTCGGCTCACTGCAACCTCCGCCTCCCAGGTTCAAGTGATTCTCCTGCCTCACCCTCCTGAGTAGCTGGGACTACAGGCGCATGCCACCACACCCAGCTAATTTTTGTATTTTTAGTAGAGACGGGGTTTCACCATATTGGTCAGGCTTGTCTGGATTACCTGACCTCAGTGACGCACCTGTCTCAGCCTCCCAAAGTGCTGGGATTACAGATGTGAGCCACCACACCCAGCCTTGTGCTAACACCTCTTCTTTTTTTTTTTTTTTATTAAGTATTTATTGATCATTCTTGGGTGTTTCTCGGAGAGGGGGATATGGCAGGGTCATAGGATAATAGTGGAGAGAAAGTCAGGAGATAAACACATGAACAAAGGTCTCTGGTTTTCCTAGGCAGAGGTCCCTGCGGCCTTCTGCAGTGTTTGTGCCCCTGGGTACTTGAGATTAGGGAGTGGTGATGACTCTTAAAGAGCATGCTGCCTTCAAGCATCTGTTTAACAAAGCACATCTTGCACCACCCTTAATCCATTTAACCCTGAGTTGACACAGCACATGTTTCAGAGAGCACGGGGCTGGGGGAAAGGCCATAGATCAACAGCATCCCAAGGCAGAAGAATTTCTCCTAGTCAGAACAAAATGGAGTCTCCTATGCCCACCTCTTTCTACACAGACACAGCAACAATCTGATCTCTCCTTTCTTTCCCCACACTTCCCCCCTCCCCTCAACAAAACCGCCATCGTCCTCATGGCCCACTCCCGATGGTCGCCGTCTCTTCCGAGCTGTTGGGTATACCTCCCAGACAGGGCAGCCTGGCAGAGGTGCTCCTCACTTCCCAGACAGGGTGGCCGGGCAGAGGTGCTCCTCACTTCCCAGATGGGGCGGCCGGGCAGAGGCGCTCCTCACATCCCAGGGCGGCTGGGCAGAGGCGCTCCTCACATCCCAGACGATGGGCGGCTGGGTAGAGGTGCTCCTCACCTCCCAGACGGGGCGGCAGGGCAGAGGTGCTCCTCACTTCCCAGACGGGGTGGCGGGGCAGAGGCGCTCCTCACTTTCCAGACGGGGCGGCCAGGCAGAGACGCTCCTCACCTCCCAGACGATGGACGGCCGGGCAGAGGTGCTCCTCACCTCCCAGACGGGGTGAGAGCCAGGCAGAGGCACTCCTCATTTCCCAGACGGGGCCGCCGGGCAGAGGCACTCCTCACTTCCCAGATGGGGCAGCCGGGCAGAGGCGCTCCTCACTTCCTCCCAGATGGGGTGGCAGCCAGGCAGAGACGCTCCTCACCTCCCAGACGGGGCGGCTGGCCAGAGGCGCTCCTCACTTCCTCCCAGATGGGGTGGCAGCCAGGCAGAGGCGCTCCTCACCTCCCAGACGGGGCGGCCGGGCAGAGGTCCTCCTCACTTCCCAGATGGGGCGGCCGGGCAGAGGCGCTCCTCACCTCCCAGACGATGGGCGGCCGGACAGAGGCGCTCCTCATCTCCCAGACAGGGCGGCCGGGCAGAGGCGCTCCTCACTTCCCAGCCGGGGTGGCAGCCGGGCAGAGGCGCTCCTCTCCTCCCAGACGGGGTGGCCGGGCAGAGGCGCTCCTCACTTCCCAGACGATGGGCGGCCGGGCAGAGGCGCTCCTCACCTCCCAGACGGCGCGGCCAGGCAGAGGCGCTCCTCACTTCCCAGACGGGGTGGCCGGGCAGAGGCTCTCCTCACTTCCCAGACGATGGGCGGCCAGGCAGAGGCGCTCCTCACCTCCCAGACGGGGTGGCTGGGCAGAGGCGCTCCTCACTTCCCAGACGGGGCGGCCGGGCAGAGGTGCTCCTCACCTCCCAGACGGGGTGGCCAGGCAGAGGCGCTCCTCACTTCCCAGCTGGGGTGGCGGCCGGGCAGAGGCGCTCCTCAATTCCCAGATGGGGCAGCCGGGCAGAGGCTCTCCTCACTTCCTCCCAGACAGGGTGACGGCCAGGCAGAGGCGCTCCTCACTTCCCAGACGGGGTGGCCGGGCAGAGGCGCTCCTCACTTCCCAGACGATGGGCGGCCGGGCAGAGGCGCTCCTCACCTCCCAGATGGGGTGGCTGGGCAGAGGCGCTCCTCACTTCCCAGACGGGGCGGCCGGGCAGAGGTGCTCCTCACCTCCCAGACGGGGTGGCCAGGCAGAGGCGCTCCTCACTTCCCAGATGGGGCAGCCGGGCAGAGGCTCTCCTCACTTCCTCCCAGACAGGGTGACGGCCAGGCAGAGGTGCTCCTCACTTCCCAGACAGGGCGGCCAAGCAGAAGCGCTCTTCACTTCCTCCCAGACAGGGTGGTGGCTGGGCAGAGGCGCTCCTCACCTCCCAGACGGAGTGGCCGGGCAGAGGCGCTCCTCACTTCCCAGACGGGGTAGCGGCCGGGCAGAGGTGCTCCTCTCCTCCCAGACTGGGCGGCCGGGCAGAGGCGCTCCTCACTTCCCAGATGGGGCAGCCAGACAGAGGCGCTCCTCACTTCCTCCCAGATGGGGTGGCGGCCAGGCAGAGGCGCTCCTCACCTCCCAGACGGGGCGGCCGGGCAGAGGTGCTCCTCATCTCCCAGATGGGGCGGCCGGCCAGAGGTGCTCCTCACTTCCTCCCAGACGGGGTGGTGGCCAGGCAGAGGCGCTCCTCACTTCCCAGCCGGGGCAGCTGGGCAGAGGCGCTCTTCACTTCCCAGACGGGGCGGCCGGGTAGAGGCGCTCCTCACTTCCTCCCAGATGGAGTGGCGGCCGGGCAGAGGTGCTCCTCACCTCCCAGACGGGGCGGCCGGGCAGAGGCGCTCCTCACTTCCTCCCAGATGGGGTGGCGGCCGGGCAGAGGTGCTCCTCACCTCCCAGACGGGGCGACCTGGCAGAGGCGCTCCTCACTTCCCAGACGGGGCGGTCGGGCAGAGGCACTCCTCACATCCCAGACGATGGGTGGCCGGGCAGAGACGCTCCTCACTTCCTATACGGGATGGCGGTTGGGCAGAGGGGCTCCTCACTTTCCAGACGGGGCGGCCGGGCAGAGGGGCTTCTCACATCCCAGACGATGGGCGGCCAGGAAGAGACGCTCCTCACTTCGGGGTGGCAGCGGGGCAGAGGCTGTAATCTTAGCACTTTAGGAGGCCAAGGCAGGCGGCTGGGAGGTGGAGGTTGTAGCCAGCCTAGATCACGCCACTGCACTCCAGCCTGAGCAACATTGAGCACTGAGTGAGCGAGACTCCGTCTGCAATCCCAGCACCTCGGGAGGCCGAGGGGGGCAGATCACCCGAGGCCAGGAGCTGGAGACCAGCCCGGTCAACACAGCCAAACCCCCTCTCCACCAAAAATGCAAAAGCCATTCAGGGGTGGCGGCGCGCGCCTGCAATCCCAGGCACTCGGCAGGCTGAGGCAGGAGAATCACAGCAGCCCGAGGCAGGGAGGTTGCAGCGAGCCGAGTTCACGGCAGTACAGTCCAGCTTCGGCAACAGAGGGAGACCGAAAAAAGAAGGAGAGGGAGACTGAAGAAAGGGGAGCGGGCGCGGGAGCGGGAGCGGGCGCGGGAGCGGGAGGGGGAGGGGGAGAGGGAGAGGGAGAGCTAATACTTCTTAATGGTTTCCCATTCTCCTTAAAAATAAAATCTGGGAGCCTGCAAGTCCTGTGTCCTCCAGCTTCATCTTGTGCTCTCTCCCTATTGCTTGTTCAACTCTTGCCACACTGGCCCTCATCCAAGTTCTCAGCTGTGAAGCTCTCCTGGCACCTGCCCACTGTCACCTCCCACCTCTCTCCATTTCACTCCACGGCTGTTGGCCTCAGCTTCAACGAGGCGTGCTCATGGTGGCTTCATGACCCCATTACCCTTCTTTCCTACTTAGGAAATCAAGTCTAGCTAGTCTATCTCTGTTTAGTAGTTTCATGGTATCCCATTTTTCTTTCGCAGCACTTGTCACAATTGTAATTAATAAATTAGAAGCTGGGCACAGTGGCTCATGCCTGTAATCCCAGCACTTTGGGAGGCCAAGGGGCAGATCACCTGAGGTCAGGAGTTCGAGACCAGCCTGGCCAAACCTAGCTGATGAAACCTCGTCTCTACTAAAATATAAAAATTAACCGGGCATGGTGGCAGGGCGCCTGTAACCCCAGCTACTTTGGAGGCTGAGGCAGGAGAATTGCTTAAACCCAGGAGGCGGAGGTTGCGGTGAGCCAAGACTGCACCATCGCACTCCAGCTTGGGCAACAAGAGAGAAACTCCATCTCAAAAGTAAATAAATAAATAAATTAGGAGCTTCCCAGCAGCTGAACATGTGGAGGTTCCTGGAGGCTGGTGCCCCAGGTAGTGCATGGAAGCTCCATGCCCCTTCCCTCATACCTCTCCTTATGCATCTCTTCATCTGTATCCTTTGTAATATCCTTTTTTCTTTTTTTTTTTTTTCTGAGATAGGGTCTCACTCTGTTACCTAGGCTTGAGCGCAGTGGTGTGATCTCAGCTCACGGCAACTCCCACCTCCCGGGGTCAAGCGATTCTTGTGCCTCAGCCTCCCGTGTAGTTGGAATTACAGTCTTGCACCTGTGTTTTTTGTATTGTTAGTAGAGACAAGGTTTCACCATGTTGGCCAGGCTGGTCTCAAACTCCTGACCTCAAATGATCCACCCACCTCGGCCTCCCAAAGTGCTGGGATTACAGGTGTGAGCCACCACACCTGGCCTCCTTTGTAATATCCTTTATAATAAACCAGTCAATGGGCCTAGTAGAGAAAAAAAGAGATGAAATTCGTTTTAAGTAAGTTAGAAGCAGCACAGTAATACTTGGTGCAGAAACATTGGGCATGTTCAAAAAGCATTACATGTGCTGTGGAAAGGAGAAAATGTCAGATACACAGAAAGACTGGAAACTCTTGAGTCCTTTTACTTTCTGTACATATGTGCCTTGGATTGTTTTCCAAAGTCAACACTTGACAGAGATTGAGGAAGAAGTAGGAAGGCTCTTTTGTACCAATATGTTCAACATTCCTCAAAAGAAATGTGAAGGTGAAGAATCAGGAGGAGAAAAGACAGCTTGACTTCTGTACCATTCAGGAGAATGATGGCAAAACACCTAGCAATGAAAAAAGCCATTAGCATGTGCTCTTCAGTTATGTTCACTCTGCTGCCACCTCTCAGAAAAAGCTCAGGATGGCACTGTGTTTGAAGTAAACTGTTTGAATTAATTACTTAAAAAATTAGATGTGTCATTATATATATATATATATATACATATATATATATATATATCTTAAGCAAGCTTATTAGGAAAGTAAAGGAATAAAAGAATGGCTGCTCCATGGGCAGAGCAGCCATCGTTATATCCTTAAGGTCTATTTTTTCTCTCTAGAATCAAAGTTCTATAAGCTAGGGACTGTATCTGACCTTATCCCACTTATCCTAGCATCTAGTCCAGGGTCTGGCATACAATAGAGTCTCAATAAATACTTAACAAATAGATGTCAATTTTAGTAATTAGTGGATAGCAATCACAGCTACAAATTATTGCCTCTTCCCATCATGTGGTTGGCATATGCTGGGTACTTGGATTTACATCTCTCCTATTTTCATATCAGCAGGGTAGATATTATCTCCATTTTCACAGAAGAAAACTGAGACTCAGAAGGTTGTATGATTTGCCCAAGGCCACAAAGCTGCTTTGGGGTAGAACCAGGACAAGTTTCCTGTCTGTTTCTGTTTTACTCTAAAATCCGTGCCCCTTCCATTCTGACTGACTGCTTTGAGGGCTACCTGATGTGCCATTGTTATCTACCCTCTTCTCAAAGGGTAGAAAGGCACTACCAAGATAGTCTCTGCTAACATAGAGTTAAGACACAGCTCCTTGCACATTTGACTGAGAATGACAGCATCAGCTGATTTTCCTGGAGAAAGTCTATGTTTGAAAATCATAGTGAAATGGAGCAATCTTTTTAAAAAGCCATCTATGCAGCAGCATTCAGCTGACATATTATAGTTCCTTTTTATGTGGAAAAAGTCCAGAAATGTCAGTAAGTCTCTAGGTAAGTAGGTACAGAAATAATGGGTGACACTGCAATAACAGACATGGCACACAGGGGTGCCCACGCCTCCAGGCAGCTTTCCAGGAAACAGCTTCACTGGGAACTGGCAGGCCTTAGGAGCCATGCGGCTGCCAAGTTCTTGCCAAGTGAGAGATCTTTCTTCCTGGCTTGTCCCTGAGACTGCAGGGACATGGAAGCAGACCAGAAGCAGCAAAAGTTGTACAGTATGTGTATTCAATTTTTAAAAATGGAAGTAAAGTGGGTATCTAATTTAATATTATAAATTAGGTATTATAAACTTTTTGTTTGAAATTTTTACTTATGTATTTATTTTTGAGATAGGATCTTACTCTGTCACCCAAGCTGGAGTGCAGTGGCATGATCACAGCTCACTGCAGCCTTGACCTCCCCGGGCTCAGGTGATCCTCACACTTCAGCCTCCTGAGTAGCTGGGATGACAGGTGTGCGCCACCATGCCTGGCTAAATAATTTTTGTATTTTTTGTAGAGACAGAGTTTTGCCGTGGTGTCCAGGCTCGTCTCTAACTTCTGTGCTCAAGTGATTCACCTGCCTCGGCCTCCCAAATTGCTGAGATTACAGATGGGAGCCACCATGCCTGGTCCTTATAAACTTTTTGTTTTTTTTCCCACGGAGACAGAGTCTTGCTCTGTCGCCCAGGCAAGAGTGCAATGGCATAATCTTGGCTCACTGCAACCTCTGCTTCCTGGGTTTAAGCAATTCTCCTGCCTCAGCCTCCCGAGTAGCTGGGATTACAGGCATGTGTCACCACACCCGGCTAATTTTTTTGTTTGTTTGTTTGTTTTTTTGTATTTTTAGTAGAGACAGGGTTTCACCATGTTGGCCAGGCTGATCTCGAACTCTTGACCTTGTGATCCATCCGCCTCGGCCTCCCAATGTAAACTTTTAAAAAAGTTTAGTATACTGAGGTTTTCATGGCATTTAATATTTGTAGTCTTGAACCTTTAAATACCACTCCTTCCCCTTTAGTTTTCCTGATTATAAAGATATGTGGTATGAGTTATAGCAAGGAGAAAATTGGTACTGTAAAAGCCAGAATCACGCTTCCTTTGGGAAAGAGGGCTACTGCGGAAAGCAAAATGCCTAAGGCTTCTGGATATGAAATTGTAAGCTTCGGGGCAGGGTCTTAAATGGGCAGGGTGAGTGACTGAATTGCACCCCCTGGAAAAGAGGAAGAGCATTATTGCTCTGGAGATGGAGGGCTCAAGGAGGAGAGACCAGAGGAAAGAAGAGAGAGATGCGATGAGCCTGCAGAGAAGAAAAGGTCAAGGAATCTTTCCATTATTCCATTCTGATTTGTTTGATTTGATACAGTCATGTAGACCCTTCATGCCACCAAGCCTTAGGCAAGTGTATCATACACACACACTGTATTTACCATGTCACTGTTCTGTGGAAATCGTGAGAACAGGGCTGAATTCCACACCTGTGTCCCCAGGAAGAGTGAAACTAGGATTTTGCAAGCGTGGGAAAGTGAAGCAGAGATGGTAAGGAGAAAACAGCAACCTCGGCCATGCCTGGGAACCATTGGCTTCTGGATCCTGTGTGGGACTTCTCCCAAAATGCAGAAGGGGATTTATAGCACTATTTCCTAGATTTTGAGGGGGCAACATGACATTTGGGTTGCATTGGTGGAGTTTCCCAGGCCTGTCTCTTGTATTCATCATTGGTACCTCTTTTCTTTTTAGGGAAACTGTGGTAGAGGGAAGAGGAGTTTTGGAGACAGGCTAACCTGAATTTGCAACCGATCTCTGTTTCTATTGCTTAACCCATTTGAGCCACTTATTTTTTCAGCCATAAAAAAAAGTCTCACAGGACACAGGATTGTGAAGAGGCTTACATTAAAAGACATCTCATACACAGGTTAAAAATTCAGGTCTTGACGCCAAAGTGCTTGATTCAAGTCCTGGCTCTACCATCTGCTAGCCATGTGACTTTGAATAAGTTATTCAATTTCCTCTTATAAAAAATGGGGCAGCTGGGCATGGTGGCTCACGCCTGTAATCCTAGCACTTTGGGAAGCCAAGGTGGGCCAATTACTTGAGGTCAGGAGTTTGAGACCAGCCTGGCCAACATGGTAGAGAAATCCCGTGTCTACTAAAAATATAAAAATTAGCCAGTGTGGTGGCCTACGCCGGTAATCCCAGCCACTTTGGGAGGCTGAGGCAGGAGAATCACTCGAACCTGGGAGGTGGAGGTTGCAGTGAGCAGAGAGCACATCACTGCACTTCAGTCTGGGCAACAGAGTGAGACTGTGTCTCAAAACAAGAAAAAAAAGAAAGAAAAAAAGAAAATGGGGCAAATCAGTGCATCTAGCTTCCATGTTGTTGGGAGTGTCAAATGAGATAATATAGTAAAGCATTTTAGTGTAATTGCCAGACAAGTTCTTCTTGCCCACTGCACAGATAAACCCAATTCACTGAGACACATTATTGCAGTAGAGAAATAATTTAATTATTGCAAGGAGCTGAATAGGAAGATGGGATTTATTATTCAAATTCACTTCCATGAAGGCTCAGAGGTTAGGATTTTTCAGGAATAGTTTGGTGGACATGGGGACATTAGGGAATGGGTGCTGTTGTTTGGTTGGGGATGCAATCATAGGGGTGTGGAAAAACACGGAGTACTCCTCTGGGTGGAGTCCTGAGTCATAGGTTTGGGTGGAGTCGGTCAGTAGCCAGAAGGCAAGAGTCTGAAAAAGCATCTCAAAATATCAATCTTAGGTTCTACAGTAATGATGTTATCTATAGGAGCAATTGGGGAAGTCTCAGATCTTGTGACCTCCAGCACAGTAAAGGATTATAGCAAGGCATGCTATGCCTACATTTTAGCAGAACTCAGGCCCCTCCCATAAACCCTTGGGGGCTTTCATTAGTTTTACAAAGGTGGTTTCAGTTCCTGAGAAAGGAGAAGGTTAGTGTTAGGTTCAAAGTTATACTATAAACTAAATTCTTCCTATGGTTAGTTTGCCCTATTGCCAGGAATGAGTGATGACAGCCAGCTTGTGGGGCTAGAAGCAAGATGGAGTCAGCCATGCTAGACTTTTCCCATTATCATAATCTTTGCAAAGGCAGTTTCAATCATGTCTGGTATTACAGCAAGTGCTTAATAAGTGGCAGTTATTATTGTTATTATTATTTATGTAAAATGTCTGGTTTGGTAAGACATTGATTAATGATTTTTGCACTTTCATTTTATCGAAATATAAGAGCTGTGAATTCCCATGCTACCCATACCTCTATTTCCCAGAAGAATTAACTAAAAGAGACTCAACCGATCACTTATGTTAGTTATGAAGGTTCATAGAAGCTTAAGTTCTGCACTTTTTAAAAATAAAGACTTCTGACCAAAGAAGTTTAAAATGTTGAGGCGGGGCGCGGTGGCTCACGTCTGTAATCCCAGCACTTTGGGAGGCCGAGGCGGGCAGATCACGAGGTCAGACCATCCTGGCTGACACGGTGAAACCCTGTCTCTACTAAAAATACAAAAAAATTAGCTGGGTGTGGTGGCGGGCGCCTGTGGTCCCAGCTACTCGGGAGGCTGAGGCAGGAGAATGGCGTGAACCCGGGAGGCAGAGCTTGCGGTGAGCTGAGATGGCGCCACTGCACTCCAGCCTGGGCGACAGAGTGAGACTCCGTCTCAAAAAAAAAAAATGTTGATACATACATATATTTTATTTGGAAAAAAAGGTACTGTGAGTTCTAAGAGATATACTCCGTGTTTTTCTTTGCACTTCAATAATCTCTTTGTCATTTGTCCTCTAATGCAGAATCTTCGACCTGCCCGTGTGCATCCTCTCCCTGTGGACAGCACACTCTGCCTTTTCATGCTACTCAGTTTTCCTCGCACTTCGTTCTGTTTTCCTCGTACTGCTTCAGGTTGATAGCATCTTTCCGTGGTATTTGAGGCATACACTCGAATGCCAGGATTTTGAATGTCGTACTAAATAAAGAGGATTTTTTTTTTTTTTTGGAGTCAGAGTCTCACTATTTCACCCAGGCTGGAGTGTAGTTGTGCAATCTTGGCTCACTGCAGCCTCGACCTCCCAGGCTGAAGCAATCCTTCCACCTCAGCCTCCCAAGTAGCTGGGACTACAGGTGCATGCCACCACGCCCAGGTAATTTTTGTAGAGACAGGGTTTTACCATGTTGTCCAGGCTGGTCTCAATCTCCCAGGCTCAAGCGGTCCTCCCACCTTGATCTCCCAAAGTACTGGGTTAAATAAAGAGGTTTTTAGTTTGTTTGTTTGTTTGCTTGTTTGTTTGTTTGTTTTTGAGACAGAGCCTCACTCTGTCACCCAGGCAGGAGTGCAATGGCACAATCTTGGCTCATTGGAACCTCCACCTCCTGGGTTCAAGTGATTCTCCTGCCTCAGCCTCCTGAGTAGCTGGGATTACAGGTGTACGCCACATTGCCCTGCTAATTTCTGCATTTTTAGTAGAGACGGGGTCTTGCCACTTTGGCCAGGTTGGCCTCGAACTCCTGGCCTCAGGTGATCCACCTGCCTCGACCTCCCAAAGTGCTGGGATTACAGGCATGAGCCACCGTGCCTGGCAAAGAGTTTTTTAAAAGGAAGTTTTGGAAAAAGAAAGAAGCTTTCCTGCTCGCCCTTTGTCATGGCGGAGCAGAACTATTTAGTGTTCTGATTGTGAGGAGCTCTGCTGAGATATAGAACAGCTTGGTGTGAGAGTTCAGACTTTAGAGTTAGAGGGTTTGGGTTCAAGTCCTGACTCTGAGCTTACTTGTGTGGCCTTGGTCAAATCACTTAGTTTTTCTCTTTTTTGGTTTCCTTGGGTAAAATAGGGTAGCTGGCTCTGCAGGGAAGGAGGGTAAATAAATTAATAGTCCTGACGAATGGTAAATATGTTGGTTCTTATTGTTAATGTGCTAGGCTATTTTAGTGAATTATTTCTGACCCAAACCAGTTTCCCACCTCCAGTTTCAGGAAGATAATAAATCTAGTAGTGCTGAATTACCAGGACGTGTGTAGGCCTAGTGGTTGATTTTATTCCTTATCCCTGAATGTGCATCACCCTGCACTTTGCTGTAATCTTGAATTAAAACGGTTCTCAGCCTCCTAATAGTAACTCATTATTGACAGCTTTAGCTTTCTTGAGAGGTCTCATGAGACATCTGAAACTCCTTCTGCCTGGAGCTGGAGCCAGGAAGCTTGGATTCTAGTCCCTATTCCTCACTTCCTATGGGGAATTGGCAGCAAGGCAATTCACTTTCCTGAGCTTGTTTTTATAGATTGGGTAAGATTCAGATGACATTTTACATGAAATGATTTTTAAGTTGGGGAATGTGCAAAAGATAAGCTATTGTGTGATATGTTGATAATAATGGTAACAGTAGTAAGTGCACTTATTTTATTAGTAGGTGTGACCTCAAGGCTTACCTGGAGCGTGTTTTTAGTTCTTTTAGTCCTCATAATGCTGAAGATCCTAGGCATATGGTTCTTTTCCATTTACAGTGGTGGCAGTATTTGGGCAAGCTATTATATAGAAGAAAGATTATAAAATGTATGTTAGTCAAATGTTGCTAATTATTTGCCATGATATATAACTTGAAGAAGGAAGATAGAGTTTTTGGGAGATTATTATGTGGAGTTACACTAACCATGTGCTTTTTGGATAACTTTGGAGAGCGTAGAGGGGGCATATAGGCATTATATTTATAGATCATTTGTAAATTTTGAAATTTTTATTTGAGACAAGGTCTCACTTTGTTGCCCAGGCTGGAGTGTAGTGGCATGATCATAGCTCACTGCAGCCTCGATCTCTGGGCTCAAGTGATCCTCCCACCTCAGCCTCCTGAGTAGCTGGGACTACAGGTGCATGCCACAACACCTGGCTAATTTTTACGATTTTTTCTGTAGAGATAGGGGTCTCACTTTGTTGCCCAGGCAGGTTTCAACTCCTGGGCTCAAGTGACCCTCCTGCCTTGGTCTCCCAAAGTGCTGGGATTACAGGCATGAGCCACTGTACCTGGCTCTACAGATTCTTTCATGCTCAAAAATAAATGAAAATACACTCTCCTTTATTTCCAAATGTACTTTTTTCTTGATCCTTGAACTACTTTCTTATTTTGTACCTCAGTAAACACACTTAGTGATTAGCAGAGGTTGAAGGAGAAATCACAAGCTGTTTTCCATAGTCTTAACTACATTCTGTCATGGAATAAAAATAACGGATTGTCCTATGTGTTCCAGCAGAACTATTAGGTACACCATTTTCTGGGAACCCCTCCTTTTGAATTCCTCTCATTTTGAGGGTGACCATGGCCCAAAGCCACCACTGGTTTCAGGGGACAGCCCTAGGACTCCAGTCCACTCCCAGACAGGTCACTGCTCTGCCTGTCCATTGGTGATACATAAAAGATATGTGTGTGTGTGTGTATGTATGTATGTATGTAGGTATGTATGTACGTATTTTTGAGATGGAGTTTCACTCTTGTTGCCCAGGCTGGAGTGCAATGGCATGATCTCAGCTCATTGTAACCTCCGCCTCCCAGGTTCAAGCGATTCTCCTGCCTTAGCCTCTCAAGTAGCTGGCATTACAGGCATGCGCCACCACGTCAGGCTAATTTTTTTTTTTTTTTTTTTGTATTTTTAGTAGAGACAGGGTTTCTCCATGTTGGTCAGGCTAGTCTTGAACTCCCGGCCTCAGGTTATCCGCCCACCTCAGCCTCCTGAAGTGCTGGGATTACAGGCATGAGCCACCATACCTGGCCAAAAGATTTTTATGTATTAAAGATCTACCACTGAAAAATAGTAAAATCTACCATTTATTCTATAGTTAAAATCTACCATTGAAAATGAATTTGTGCAGAAACAAATTCATTTTCAATTGTAACTGAACCTCTGTTAAACTCTAGTTGGAATGTAATTACTCACTAAGAAAACCCTGATTCAGGGCTTAAAAACCAGGTAGATAATATACAAGCATTTTTTCTTCACTTTCAGAACCATTAGTTCAAGAACTATTTAATGTTTCTTTTCAGTTTTCCCCATAACACTTTCTTTGTGCCACTAATATAGAATTTATTTTATGCTACTGGAACATTCCAATGTGTTGATTTTATATTGCCATATAGGTTGCACATACCTTGAAGGCAGAAACCTTGTTTTCTTTTTTCTTTTTCTTTTTCTTTTTTTTTTTTTTTTGAGACAGAGTCTCATTCTCTTGCCCAGGCTGGGATGCAGTGGTGCAATCTCGGCTCACTGCAACCTCCACCTCCTGGGTTCAAGCAATTCTTCTGCCTCAGCCTTCCAAGTAGCTGGGACTACAGGCATGCACCACCACTGCCGGCTAATTTTTGTATTTTTAATAGAATGGGGTTTCACCATGTTGGCCAGGCTGGTCTCGAACTCCTGACCTCAGGTAATCCGCCCACCTCGGCCTCCCAAAGTGCTGGGATTACAGGTATAAGCCACCTGCCGGGTATGGTGCTCGGCAAAATTAAGATAAGAATTAAGATAGGAATGCTTAATCTTATTCTGGTGCTTTGTATATGCTGTGTGCTAAAGTGTTTTTGACTTAAAGTGTGAGGGTAGGAGAGATAGGTTGAGAAAGATAGAAGGAGAAAAATATTAAACAAATTTCACCTTTAGAATATAATGAAATAATTTTGTTTTTTTGATACAGAATTTTGCTCTTGTTGCCCAGGCTGGAGTGCAATGGCACAATCTTGACTCACAACAACCTCTGCCTCCCAGGTTCAAGTGATTCTCCTGCCTCAGCCTCTTAAGTAGCTGGGATTACAGGCATGCACCACAATGCCTGGCTAATTTTGTATTTTTAATAGAGACAGGGTTTCTCCATGTTGGTCAGGCTGGTCTAGAACTCCCAGCCTCAGGTGATCTGCTCAACTCGGCCTCCCAAAGTGCTGGGATTACAGACATGAGCCACCACGCCTGGCCAATAATTTTATATTAGTTGAATTTTTAGAACTTGCTCTCAATTTGACAAACGTGACTTTATAAGATATATTACTATTTTTAAAAAGAACCTAAAAAATTCATTTAATTTTACATTTTAATTAAATTTTTAAATTTAAATTTTAAAAGTTAAGAATTCATTAACACTCAGGCAAGTCCCTTAGATGAGCCCACTGGAAGATCTAAGCCCAGCTCTGCCCAGGTGGCTCCTGCAAAGGCTGTTTTCATTAAAGCCAGTTTTCATTAGTTGAGTCTCCTGGGGTAATATATTTGTTTAGAGTTTATTATTTTAATTGAAATATAAATCTTTACATAGTTAGCACCTAGATTTCTGGATTTTTGTTTTGTTTTGTTTTTGAGATGGAGTCTCGCTCTGTCGTCCAGGCTGGAGTGCAGTGGCGTGATCTCCGCTTTCTGAAAGCTCCATCCCCCGGGTTCAAGCGATTCTCCTGCCTCAGCCTCTCAAGTAGCTGGGACTACAGGCATGCGCCACCACAGATGGCTAATTTTTGTGTTTTTAGTGAGATGGGGTTTCACCTTGTTGGCCAGCCTGGTCTTGAACTCCTGACCTCAGGTGATCCGCCCACCTTGGCCTCCCAAAGTGCTGGGATTACAGGCATGAGACACCGCGCCCGGCCTTTGGATTTTATTAATACACATCTTTCCTTGGATTTATGGGAAAAGCCTGCTAGTTTTATATGTGAAGTCTTACTCTATTTCTTGCATTATTTGGATCTGGGACTTGTAGAAACATTTTGTTTGCTTATTTACTTGCTCTTTGATACATTTTCTTAAAAACAGAAAATTATTTGAAAGATAAGATGTATGTGTAGAGAAAATATATTTCAAATAAGTGCATTAGATTTGGGGTCACTGACATAAGTGGAAAGACTTGCAGCTGCAATTCTTTATTATGTGTGAGCTTATAAGGAAACTGGGCTCAAGGGCATTGAAGGATACATAACTTTCCTTGGCATTCGGGGTCTGCCCTCTATCGGTGATATGTGCATAAAAATACCTTTATCCCTCAGAATTCTGCACTAGATTGAAATAAATTTTATCAATTAGGCATAGTGTATGGGAAGTCAGATGTGAATGAGGTAGACAACCCTTTAAAAACTCAAACTTAAATTATAATTTTTCTCACTGTGAGATTTGCCGTTAATGCAGAAAGGATAGGGATAAAGTTAAAGAAAAATAGACGAATTACAGAGATTTTTCAATGTCATCATTAGAAGAAGAAGTAATTTAAAAATCTTGAATCAAATGAGGGATTGGACGTTTTCATTGATGCAGGATTAAAGCCCACTCCATTTTCTCCATGCATTGAATACACTATTTGATTTTACATGAACGTGTCTTGATCCTTTTTGTAAACCAGTTACTCACTAATAGTAAACCCAGTGCTCTTGTTAATTATTAATGAGACTCTAAATATTCAGAGAGATAACTTTTTTAGTTCATTGCATGGTACTGCCAATGTAAGGGTTTTTAATTTACAATGAAATTATAACTTCATGAAACAAAGTTATAATATAACTTCATTTAAAAATTAACATTTAATGGGATTATTAAATAGTGTAAAAATACTAAAATTATACACTCTTTTGCATTGTTTTTATTTTTTATGTAATCTTTTCTTTGGCATTAAAAAACTAACATATGTGAGAAATCTTGGAGAAGAAAAATACATTTTTATATATTACTCTCTAGGGAGTAAATGCTACATGAGTGGGCTGTGGAATCTAACTGGGTTTACACATTGGCATTTTTGTAATTTAAAAACTGTCTTTGACAGTTTACAAGCAAGAGCACAGTGGCTTATGCTTGTAATCCCAGCACTTTGGGAGGCCGAGGCGGGCAGATCACTTGAGGTCAGGAGTTCGAGACCAGCCTGGCCAATATGGTGAAACCCCACCTCTACTAAAAATATAAAAATTAGCTGGGTGTGGTGGTGCAGGCCTGTAGTCCCAGCTACTCAGGAGCCTGAGGCAGGAGAACGACTAGAACCCAGGAGGCAGAGGTTTTAGTGAGCCAAGATCACACCACTGCACTCCAGCCTAGGCAAGAAAGTGAGACTCTGTCTCAAAAAACAAACAAACAAACAAACATAAATACATAAATTTAAAAAACTATCTTTGTTTTTAAAACTGACTTCAAAATGTACTACAAAGCTATAGTAATAACCAAAACAGCATGGTATTGGTATAAAAGTAGACACATCACCAGTGGAACAGAATAGAGGACAAAGAAATAAATTCATACACTTATAGCCAACTGATTTCCAATGAAGACATCACAAACACACATTGGGGAAAAGACAGTCTTTTCAATAAATGGTGGTAGTCTCGACAATAAAGTCAGTCTCTTCAATAAAGGCAGTCTCTTCAATAAATGGTGCATGTGAATATCCAATTTTCCTACCACCGTTTATTGAAGAGAACTCTATTTCTCAGCATATACAAAAGTCAACTCAAAATGGATTAAATATAAATGTAGGCCAAGCATGGTGGCTCACCCTTGTAATCCCAGCAGTTTGGGAGGCTTTGGTGGGAAGACTGCTTGAGGCCAGGAGTTCAACACCAGCCTGAGTAATACAGCAAGACCCCTTCTCTACAAAAAATTTAAAGAAATTAGCCAGGTATGGTGGCACGTGCCTGTAGTTCCAGCTACTCGGGAGGCTGAGTTGGGAGGATTGCTTGAGCCCTAGAGATTGAGGCTTCAGTGAACCATGTTCACGCCATTGCACTCCAGCCTAGGTTTTGTGACCCTATCTCAAAAAAAAAAAAAAAAAAAAAAAAAGATTTAAATGTAAGTACTGAAACTACGAAACTACTAGAAGCAAACCCTGGGGAAATGCTTCATAACATTGCTCTGGGCAAAGATTTTTTTGGATAACAGCTCAAACTTACAGGCAACAAAAGCAAAAATAGACAAATAGGATTATACAAAACTGAAAAGCTGCACAGCAAAAGAAACAATAAATAAGAAACTCAGACAATTCAATACCAAGAAAAGAAATAATATAATTTTAAAAATGCGTGAAAGCGGGCATGGTGGCTCACGCCTGTAATCCCAGCACTTTGGGAAGCCGATACCAGCCTGGCCAACATGGAGAAACCCCGTCTCTATTAAAAAATACAAAAGTTAGCCAGGCATGGTTGCAGGAGCCTGTAATCCCAGCTACTCAAGAGGCTGAGGCAGGAGAATCACTTGAACCTGGCAGGTGGAGGTTGCAGTGAGTGGAGATTGCACCACTGCACTACAGCCTGGGCAAGAGAGTGAGACTACGTCTCAAAAAAAAATTATTTAAAATGTTTACTCCAAGAAATATATACATATGAAATAATTACAGCACTAAACCAGGATCCTTCGACCAAATCACAACCTCCTCTTTGATTCCCCTTCACTCTAGGCCTCTTTCAAATTCTTTTTCCTGAGCTGGAAGACCAGTCAGATGCCCGCAGGGTCAGTGCCAAGCACGTTCCCAGCTGGGCGACTGTGTACCTTTCTCTAAGAATGCATGACGTCCTTCCCCCCAACTCCTTGTTTTAAAGGATTTAACCCATTAGGAAGTTCATTTTTCAGTCTAAGCCAAGAGGAGGTGTGGGACGTGGCAGTCTTCACTTCGAAGATCCCTTTCCTGCTCCAGTCCCTGTCAAGGGTTCTAGAAGAGGCTGGCTGTTGGGTTTACATGAGGCCACCGGAAGATCTAAGCCTGGTTCTGCCCAAGGCGGCTCCTGCAACGGCTGGGACCTCAGGTGCTGCTTCCTCAACCCTCTCGGTGACCACGACTCAAAGGAGAGACCTGAAGGGTGCGAGCAGCAACAGGTGCTTGGGCTGCGTTCCAGGAAAGACACCTGTCCAGAGAAACGGATCAGGCTGTCTCATGTAAGATTGAATCAGAGATGGTGGTTTGGGGGTGATTTGGACAAATTAGGTTAGTTTAACAAAGCTCTGAAGTGGCAGAAGGTCTCTCCTGGACTACTGATTGAACACAGAACAAGAGATGAGCATGGTGTCAGACTAAGTCTTAGAGAGATGCAGGCCAATCTCCTCCCACAGGGCCTTTGGACTGCAGGGACAGACACTGCTTCATACCCTCCGCCAGCAGGACACGGTAAGGAGTGACTGGGGTGGAAACTTGGGAAAAAAGCAACAACAACTAGATAGTTTTTGGCATTTTAACATGGAGACAGTGATAAGTGGTAACAACAGCAAAAGAAAAAAAAAAAAAAACTAAAAACTTGAAGAGATCAATGTTTAACCACCATCCACCCAAGTCTCACACTTAAGTTCTATTCCCATCTCCCTCATAAGCACCACTGAACTAAATACCTATTTTAAAGCACCCAAACCAGTCCAGACCCTCTGGAAACCAAGAGTCCCAGCCAGAGCTGTCGCCTGTCTTGGGTCCAGGTGAGAGCAGGGATCCAGGAAAGGCACCTTGTTAGTCACTCAGCACAGTGCACAGGGCAGCGAGCTCGGGCATGGGCACTTGACGGGGTCGCGGTTGGCAGTCACAGCATCCGTGCTGACATGTGAGGAAGGAGACTCTTCGGTAACCCCAACTATTTGGTACCAGAGCCAAGCAAACGTGACTAAAGGGAGCTGGGTCAGCAGAAAGGTACCCCTAATCTCAGCAATAGGACGGCCCTTGAGAGGCAGGATCCAGGCAGGAGAGAAAAGGAGACCAAAGCACATCTTGCACAAGGCTGGTACGGAAAGGGCTGATCCTTCTTGCAAGGACAGGAGAATGCACTTGGCTGCTGGCTGATCAATCTCTAATTGGCAAGTGCGGGTGACAAGGCTCAGCCCTGGCTCCACAGGGAGCCACGAAGCTGACTCAACTGATACAAATGTTCCCATCTCTGCCCCACCCCCAAGTCCCCATGGTTCCACCATCACCTGGTTTCCATTTGGACTTCTTTTACAGCTAACGTAGGTATAAATGGCTAAACACAGATCCCCAACACCCCCACCAGGAGGAACACGGCAGATTCTATAATGGCGCAGCCAGAAGTCTGTGGGCTTCTGGCAGCAAAGGGGAGAAACAGAACCAACACCGGCCTCGGCTGATGTGCAAGAAAAAGCGGGAAAGGAGTGTCACGGATGCTTCTGAAGCATGCGAGCGTGATTTTGGATGGAGGCCGGCCAGCAGGGACCGACTTTGCCTAGCTGCTGCCGGTTCCTGTAAGGGACATTTTTTTCTGAGTAAATGGCGATTACTCTTCCATGTAGCATCCGCTTGGATCATGATGCTAATTATAACTGCAAAGGAGTGTTTTGGGGAGTGTATTTAGGAGAGGAAGAAAGAAAAAACTTTTTAAAAAACCTAGATTGCTCAAAGTTTCTGCCTGTTTTGCAGGAATGGTAAGTCAACTATGGGCAAATATTTTAATTCAACATTAAGAGGAAAAAACGTACTTTGGAAAGCATACACAAAAAAAGATAGTTAATGTTGGATCACTTGTAAAATGGAACCTCAGGGAGCCTAAACAAAAATGCACCTTTGGTCAACTTTTGCTTTTTTTTGAGACAGAGTTTCGCTCTTGTCACCCAGGCTGGAGCGCAGTGGTGCAATCTCAGATCGCTGCAACCTCTGCCTACTGGGTTCAAGTGATTCTCTTGCCTCAGCCTCCTGAGTAGCTGGGATAACAGGCACATGCCACCATACCTGGTTAATTTTTTGTATTTTTGGTAGAGACGGAGTTTCATTACGTTGGCCAGGCTGGTCTCGAACTCCTGACCTCAGGTGATCCACCTGCCTCAGCCTCCCAAAGTGCTGGGATTACAGGCCTGAGCCACTGTGCCCAGCAACTTTTGCTTTTTTAAATTCCTAGTTTGACTTCACGTCCCAGTGCTCATGGAAATGACAGCTGCTGCGAGAAGTGTGGAGTTGGAGGAGTCTCCAGGAGCATCAGAGGGTTGGGGGGTGTATTCTGGCAGTTTCTTGATCTTTTCTTTCTCGGTCTAGCGTTTGTCTCTTACTATCACCAAGGTGTGTGAGTAGCCCTTGGCGACCTGCTCTGAGAAAATGCTATCCAGAGTCTTCACCTCTTGGGCTGCAGTGGAAGACTTGGGCTTGTGGTCCCTGTAGCCCTGTTCCCTGAAGGTCAGCAATGGGCCCCAGCTAATGGTGCTCTCACTGGTGGCCACAGTGATGCTGCTCTTCCCACAAGCAAGGCTCTGGATTCTCCAGCCACAGAGGTCCTGTACTGCTTTCGGGTACATGGTAGATTCATGGGAGGTGTTGGTGACCCCCAGAAAAACAGACCACCCACTTCACTGATGGCAAAGAAGCAGGTGTAACCAGCATAGATCTGGGACACCCCACTTCCAGAAAAGTCAAACAGCTTCACCAGGCAGGGGACCATCTCATCCTTCTGCTCTGCATGGCCCAACCAGCCATAGCCACCGGAGCCCCAAAGACGACTTGCTTCTGGGAGTCCAGAACCAGCGTGTGGTTAGCGCCACTGGCCACGTCTTGCACAACCACGTTTGGTACAGGTGGCATCTGTCAATTTTTGGTCTTCTTGATGAAGATGGCCACTTGCTGGGGCACCAGTTTGCAGTCGTATTCTATCTGCTTTGGCCAGGCAATGAACTACCCATCCGAGTTGTGTCCCAGCTGATCATATTCAGGGCACCCAAAGGAACAGAGGTTTCCTCTGCAGTCTATTACCATACTGAATTCAGCCCCCACAGGTCATTTTGGTAATTGGCTGGCCATTGTACATTATCTGCGTGGGGCTGTGGACAGTGTCTGTCTGGTTGCCAAGGCCCAGCTGCCCCATCTTGTTCTCCCCAAATGCAAACACAGAGCCGGTTTCCCTCAAGGCCAAGGTGTGGTTCTGCCCACATGCTGCAGATACGATCACTTTGTGGCTGAGACCCTCAATGAGTCTGGGGGCTTCCACTCTCTTGGTGTCCCTATGTCCCAGCTGCCCCTTCTTTGAGGAATTTTTAAAAGCTGACCTCATAGAAATAGAGCAGAACAGTGGTTACCAGTGAGTCAGGATGGGGTAGGGTAGGTAGGGAGGATGGGGAAATGAGGAGAGTTTAGTGAACAGGTACAGGATTGCAGCAAGTTTGAAGAAATAAGGTCTAGTGTCCTATATTTGACTATATTTGACAATATTGAATATTTCAAAATAATGAGAAGGTTTAGAATGTTCTTACTACAAAGAAATGATAAATGTTTGAGGTAAAGGTAAGCCAATTACCCTGATTTGATAATTTCATAATGTATACATGTATTTAAAGATCACACTGTGTCCCATAAGCATGCAAAATTATGGGTCAAAAATAAAATAAAATGTAAGAAATCCCTGTCTTTGGAAATTACTATTTTTCTCTCTCTTTTTTTTTTGTTTTTGAGATGAAGTCTTGCTCTGTTGCCCAGGCTGGAGTGCAGTGGCTTGATCTCAGCTCACTGCAACCTCTGCCTCCTGGGTTCAAGTGATTCTCCTGTCTCAGCCTACCGAGTGGCTGGGATTACAGGTGCCTGCCACCATGCCTGGCTAATTTTTGTATTTTTAGTAGAGACTGGGTTTGGCCATGTTGGCCAGGCTGGTCTCGAACTCCTGACCTCAGGTATTCCACCCGCCTTGGCCTCCCAGAGTGCTGGGATTACAGGCATGAGCTACCGCACCTGGTCTGGAAATTACTATTTAAAGTTATGAGTTATCTATCTACTTATTTGTTGTCCCTGTTGTTTGACTTGTAGACTTTGGTACAGCCTGAAGTATAAAATTCCTATTGTTAACTACATAAAATAATGTTATTAATAAACAAACTCAAAAGAATACCAGAACAAAAGTTTCTTTATTATGAAGCCCTCTCTTTTTAAAAAGCATTCAGCAGAAACAAACAATACACTGTATGCCAGAATATCAGCATCACTTCCAGAAAATTATTCCAAGTTTCACAGCAGTTTACTGGGTTCCACGGTTTTGGGGAATAGAAAAGCAGGGTAGTACTTGTTATACCTGTATTCGGTTTCCTTCATCTATTGTATCCTCCTCCTTTTTTTTTTTTTGACATAGATTCTCCCTCTATTGCCCAGGCTGGAGTGCAGTGGCGCAATCTCGGCCCACTGCAACCTCTGCCTCCTTGGTTCAAGCGATTTTCCTGCCTCAGCCTCCCGAGTAGCTGGGACTACAGGTGCGCATCACCATGCCTGACTAGTTTTTCTTTATTTTTAGTAAAGACGGGGCTTCACCATATTGGCCAGGCTGGTCTTGAACTCCTGACCTCGTGATCTGCCCACCTCGGCCTCCCAAAGTGCTGAGATGACAGGTGTGAGCCACCACGCTCGGTCTATTGTATCCTTCTTTTATGGGTTGAAAGTGTCCCCTCAAAAGATGTTGAAGTTCTAACCCCCGGTACTTGTGCATATGACTTTATTTGGAAAATAGGATCTTTGCCGATGATCAAGTTAAGATGAGGTCATTAGGGTAGGCCCTAACCTAATATGATTGAGTCCTTACAAAAAGGGGAAATTTTGTCACAGAAACTGACCCTTAGAGAGAGGAGACAATGTGAATACACAGGGATAAGGCCATCTATTTAATACCAGCCAATGAACCCTTGAGGCTCCCAGAAACTAAGAACCCTTTCAAATAATCAAAATGCCAGGTTTTTTGTTTGTTTGTTTTGAGACAGAGTCTCACTCTGTCACCCAGGCTGGAGTGCAGTGGCATGATCTTGGCTCACTGCAACCTCCGCCTCCCAGGTCCAATCGATTCTCGTGCCTCAGCCTCCTGAGTAGCTAGGATTACAGGTGCGTGCTACTACACCCAGGTAATTTTTTTTTTCTTGTATTTTTAGAAGAGATGGGGTTTTGCCATGTTGGCCAGGCTGTTCTCAAACTCCTGGCCTCAAGTGATCCATCTGCCTCAACTTCCCAAAGTCCTGGGATTATGGATGTGAGCCACCACACTTGACAAAAATGCCAGTTTTCTGATTGTATGTTTACTTTTTGGTTTCTTGCATACACCCCAACATCCATATCTTTTACCTGCCCACCACGTTCCTATTTCTCTTTAAATCAGGTTTTGATTTTCTGAAAGTCTGAATGTTGAATTCACTGGTGTCCTGGAATACACTGCAAATAATTCCTACTTGCATTTCACTGACATTAGGTTGCCTTTCCCTGGGTAGGTTCTGCTTGCTTAAATTGTACATGTAAAGGTACCCTCAGCACTTTAGAG
This sequence comes from Pongo pygmaeus, assembly GCF_028885625.2. Lineage (NCBI taxonomy): Eukaryota > Metazoa > Chordata > Mammalia > Primates > Hominidae > Pongo > Pongo pygmaeus. The sequence continues at coordinate 121,562,005 of NC_072376.2, forward strand.
GACATATACAGTATGAATTCAAAATATAATTACTTTTAGGAGAGTACACAGAAGTACTCTGAACCATGGAGTACCACTAAATGGAAGCTTTTATTATAATTACCAATTTTACATGATACATGCAGTTATATATGTACTCTGATTCCTATCTCCTCCCTTACTGTGAAAGGGCTGGTTACATTCAGGAGAATGTGAAGGCCATTTCACCACAAAACGCTCTAACTCAGGGTATTGAAGTATTAACTAGATTTATTCTGAGTATCAGTTTTTTCTTATGCATCCCTTTTCATTGTCTGATTCACATCTCTCATGAGTGATGTTAGTGTAAATGGTTGAATATTCTCAGAGTATAGTAAATATAACAACATAGCACCTTAATCTCACAATAAGGTTATTTTTTCTGTCTTAATTTTATCTTGTTTTATCCTTATATATTTCAGAATACGGATCAGCAGCCTTTTTTTTTTTTTTTTTGAGACAGAGTCTTGCTGCTCTGTTGACCAGGTTGGAGTGCAGTGGCATGATCACAGCTTACAGCGGCCTCAACCTCCTGGGCTCAAGTGATCCTCCCACCTCAGCCACCTGAGTAGCTGAGATTACAGGCATGAGCTACCACACCTGGCTAATTTTTACATTTTTGGCAGAGATGGAGTCTCACTGTGTTGCCCAGTCTGGTCTCAAACTCCTGAGTTCAAGCAATCCTCCCATCTTGGCCTCCCAAGGTCCTGGGATTTCAGACATGAGCATGACTTCCAGCCAGTTGCTTCTATACAATAGGTTTTATTCTTACCATGTTTTCTAATGTATTTTGTGCCATTTCCTACTGTTCTAAGACACAAAAGTAAAAAAAAATACATATTTTCATATAATATTTACATGTATATAATGTTTACATATATATTTGTATTTGATGTCTAGGTCCAGAGTTACATCTGAAGTTTTTATTAGGTTAACCATTATAATTGGCATCCTACTGCTGTCAGATTTACTCTAACAAATTACTGTTTATTATATTGAAGGAAGGGTGTACTGAACGATGGCTAGCTTTTGAAATGAAAATCTCAAGAGATAGTGACCCAATTTATTATGGGATTTGATATGTTTGATGGAGGGGACAGAAAACATTTTTAGCCAGCATCATGATTTCTAATTTTTGTTTGGATCTTAGAGAAGAGGGAAGACTTCACCTTCCAGATCCCCTATGGGCCAATTCCAGATGTTGGAAACAGACATTTGGGAGCTCTTTGGAGTCCTGCGTGGACTTGTGACCTCCTATCCTAAGTCCAGTCACAATTTTTTTTTAGCATTCTTGAATCGTACAGTGAGAAATGGAGTTGCTTTGGTCAAATGTTCCTCCTTTTTGCCATGGTGTACTCTGGGCATATCTTTAACTTTGCATTGGCTGTAAGGCTCTTCATTTTAGCTTTGTAGATGAGAGTGTGGTGCTTAGTTTCAAATTCTGGCTCTGCTACTTTCTAGCTGTGTGAGCCTGGGTGAATTACTTATCTTTCTGACTTTTTGTTTTCTAATGTGTAAAATGAGAATAATAAAGTGCCCAATTCACAGTGCGGTTGTAAGGATGAAATAAGATGTATGATGGCTCAGCATAATAGTATGTGGTAAGCACTAAGTCAATGACATCTATTATTACCTCTATACTTGTGCTGCTCAGAATTCGTGTCTTACTTGCAAAGAGCTTGACTGCTACCCTCTGAGACTGTTAAACTGAACTAATTGATCAGAGTTTGGTCACCTAGTGTCCACATTATATAAAGCCAAGGAACCGGTTAGTTTTGGACATGTTGGCGGATCACTTAAATTTATGCTACTGGCCTTGAAGGACCTTGAACAAGAGCATTTTCTTGGTTCATTGCAACCTATCACTAGTGTTAGAAAAATAACCTACACACATGTGTGTTAGAGGCATCACCTCTGTGGAGGAAGCATCATTATAGTTACTTATTGACTTCTTGCTGTGCAATATTTTAAATAATAATGCTTTAATAATGTTTTAGTCAAAATGAAAATATCTTTAAGAGAGCTCAAGCACACACTGAATTGCTAAAAAGTTACATGACAAAAGAAAGAGTGCTGTAATGACATTTTTATGAGTCAATCTTTATTGCATGTCAATAAAATTCTGCATTATTCTAGTTGAATAGGAAGAGACTAGTTCATAAGAAGCCCATTACCCTAAGCTAGGTGTTAATAATCTCTTTGTCTGTGTTAATATTACAATATGCTGCATAATGCTAGGCTTGGAATACAAAAGTTCAGGGTTATGTAAGTGTTCTGGCATGCACAACTGTTTGAGCAAGACACTTGGAATTCTAGCTTGTCCAGCAGTTTAACTAGGCTGCGCAAACAATAGGGGCGAGAATGTAGCAAAATGCCCCTATTTCAACTATTCTTAATAGAGCTGTCTTTTGATGGCTTTCTCACGAATTGTTCAGTCCTGAGAGTCCCATATTTTTTTTCCTATCAATAGTTTACCATCTTTACACAAGGAAACTTGCTAAGTATCTTAAGAGGTGGTGACATTCATTATTTTTTAATTTATCTGAAGAAAACTACCCTTTTCTCTCATTAGCTTTTATATAAAATTTAGTCCTTAAGCCGGTATATATAGTGTATAGGTAATTTTGGGACACTACATAGTCAATAAAATGCAAGAAAAAGCATTTAGCTTTTAAGAACAAATGTCTCACTTTCTTTTTTTTTTCTTTTCTTTTCTTTTTTTTTTTTTTTTTGAGACGGAGTCTCGCTCTGTCGCCCAGGCTGGAGTGCAGTGGGGCGATCTCGGCTCCCTGCAAGCTCCGCCTCCCGGATTCACGCCATTCTCCTGCCTCAGCCTCCTGAGTAGCTGGGACTACAGGCGCCCGCCACCTCGCCCGGCTAATTTTTTGTATTTTAGTAGAGACGGGGTTTCACCCTGTCAGCCAGGATGGTCTCGATCTCCTGACCTCATGATCCCCCCGCCTCGGCCTCCCAAAGTGCTGGGATCACAGGCGTGAGCCACCGCGACCGGCCAAATGTCTCACTTTCTTAGCATAGAGCAGACCTTCTTAATCACTGCAAACTTTCTACCGATCTGATAGATATACAAGGCTTCTGTTCTGAAGAGAAAGATAGCTAGTGGTTCATTGAGAATTGACTCTGGGCCAGAGTCTGACCTAAGCATGTATGTGTATTAACTCACTAAATATGTGCATTAACTTACCATCTTGAGGTGGGTAATTTTATCTTTTCCATTTTACAAATTAGGAAACCAAGGCCCACAGAGATCAGATAACTTGCTTTAGTAAGTGGTTGAACAGGGATTCAAATATAGGCTAACTGGGCCAGGCATGTGGCTCATGCCTGTAATTCCAGCACTTTGGGAGGCAGAAGCAGGTGGATCACCTGAGGTCAGGAGTTCGAGACCAGCCTGGCCAATGTGGCAAAACCCAGTCTCTACTAACATTACAAAAATTAGCTGGGCTTGGTGGCACATGCCTGTAATCCCAGCTACTTGGGAGGCTGAGGCATAAGAACTGCTTGAACCCAAGAGGCAGAGGTTGCAGTGAGCTGAGATCGCACCACTGCCCTCCAGCCTAGGAGACAGAGCGAGTCTCTGTCTCAAAAAACAAACAAACAAACAAACAAACAAACAAAAACATAGCCTAATTGGCTCCAGTAACTGAGTTCTTCAACACTAAACTATTTGTGTTTTGGATGCCAAAAAAGACTTTGCAAACATCAGTTGAGAACAGTCTAGAAATAACTTTTTCCTAATTAAAAAAAGGAAAAAGAAGAAAATGACAAAAATTTAGATCTTTTTCTTGCCCAAAATCATCTCATGGAAAATACACATTAGAAAGGCTTTTGGAACACTGTTTGCTTTTTTGGGCTTTCATGCTTCATGTCTCAGTGAAAGGACAAAGTTCTAAGAGCTGAGAGGTTCTGGTTCCAGGCTCTGCTGTTAATAGTTGTATCACATTGGCTGAGTCACTCATTCTCTTTGGATTATTTTTTCCAAGTGAAAATATTAATGCTATTAATCTTATATAGTTATTGGGAGAATCAGATAGAACTGATAGGAAATGATTTAAAAATACCAAGCGGTATGGAAATATAAAGTGGTATTTATAGTTGTTTATTGTCACCAGCCATATATGGAATCATGCCATCTCAGAATTGGAAAAAGTGTTAGAGTCACCTAGTAACAAGGCATAGTGGTGGGGTGGAAAGAGCTGTAACATTTGTCCTGCATTAAAATCTTTTCTCAGCCACTTATTTACTTAATCTTGGGCTGGTGATCCAACTTCTCTGAGTCTCGGCTCTATTTGTGAAACAGAATTATATTTTCTTTCCAGGGATATGAGGATTAAGTGTAGTGTCCTGTCACATGCTCTCTCAGGAAATCCTCAGCCTGAAAGAAAACAAAACAAAGCCAGAAACAGCCTGCCAACTGAGATCAATACAAGTAGCAAAAATCACACACCATAATATTTTGAAGATAAATGGAAGTCAATAAACATTTGTTAAGTATTACCATAATAAGTGTTTTGGCCAGGCGCAGTGGCTCCCGCCTGTAATCTCAGCTCTTTGGGAGGCTGAGGTGGGTGGATCAACTGAAGTCAGGAGTTCCAGACCAGCCTGACCAACATGGTGAAACCTTGTCTCTACTAAATACAAAAAATTAGCCTGGCATGGTGGCACGTGCCTGTAATCCCAGTTACTCGGGAGGCTGAGGCAGGAGAATCACTCGAACCTGGGAGGCTGAGGCAGGAGAATCACTCGAACCTGGGAGGCAGAAGTTGCAGTGAGCTGAGATGGTGCCATTGCACTCCAGCCTGAGCAGCAAGAATGAAACTCCGTCTCAAAAAAGAAAAAAAAAAAAAAAAAAAAGAAGTGTTTTAAGTATTATTACTAGAGGAACATGTGAAAGGTATGAGATGCCAATGGCATCTTTATTTTATTTTTATTTTTTACCTGCAGCCCATGTTTCTGCTAAGTATCTGTATTTTATAATAACATAGAAATGCTATGCTAACTACTTATAAATTTTAGAAGATGACAATACCACAAAATCTGATGGTTTACAGTTTCTTTAGGTTTATCTATATACACAACCTGTGAGTGGTGGCAGTGTGGTAGGCAGAATAGTGACACCGTAAAGATATCCATGTCCTAATCCCCAGAACCTGTGAATATGTTATGCTGTATGCCAAGGAGATATTAGGGTTGCAGATGGAATTAAGGTTGCTTGCTATCAGCTGACCTTAAAATAGGGAGCGTATGTTGGGTTATCCAGGTGGGCTCAATGTAATCACAAGGGTTCTAAAAAGTGAAAGAGGTAGAAGAGAGAGACCCAGACTGATTGCAGCATCTGAAGGACTTGGCCTAATGTTGCTGTCTTTGAGGAATAATGAAGAGGGTTATGAGCCAAGGAATGTAAGAAGCGTCTAGAAGCTGTAAAAGGCAAGGATAAAGATTCTTCCCTAGAGCTTCCAGAAAGGCGCAGCCCTGCCAGCACCTTAATTTTAGCACTATGAGATCCATTTTGGACTTCTGAACTACAGAACTGTAAGATAATGCATTTGTGTTGTTTTAAGCCACCGAATTTTGGTAATTTGTTATAGCAGCCATAGAATTAACACAGGCAGTTTTCTTTCTTTTCAACCCTTTTATTTTCTTTTTCTTTTTTTTTCTTTTGAGACGGAATCTCACTCTGTCGCCCAGGCTGGAGTTCAATGGTGCAATCTCTGCTCATTGCAACCTCCTCCTCCTGGGTTCAAGCAATTATCCTGCCTCAGCCTCCTGGGTAGCTGGGATTACAGGTGCATGCCACCAAGCCCGGCTAATTTTTGTATTTTCAGTAGAGATGGGGTTTCACCATGTTTGTCAGGCTAGTCTTAACTTCCTGACCTTGTGATACACCTGCCTGAGCCTCCCAAAGGGCTGGGATCACAGGCATGAGCCACCATGCCTGGCCTATTTTTCTTTTCTACTTGCATTGGCTAATTGCATTAGTTGCACTGGCTAATTGCATATTGTAATTGCATTGTTGCTTCTATTAAATATACTATTAATAATTACTAGTATAATTAATTAGACTATTATTGCTTCTCTTAATAGAATAGTATTAAATGTTCTATTCTTGTTTTTCATTTTAAAAGGAATGTTTATAAATTTTTGCTAATAAGAAATATGTTTGCTATAGGTTTTTAATATATTCATTCCTATGTCAGGTTAAGAAAACTCCATTCTATTTCATCTTTTAAAATCAGAGAATACCTATTAAATTTTATCAAATATTATATCTTAATTTCCCCTTTCTTATGTTATACATTTCTTATCCAATTTTTGTACCCAAAATAGCATAATTAGGCTTTCTCCCTCTTTCTTACATTTTTGGAAAAGATGATGAGTCAGGGAGGAGAGTACCCTTTAAAAAGTAATGAATAATTTCGCCCTAAAAGTAGAAAAAATAATTTTATTGTTGGTGAGTTCTCAAAGCAGTACCAAAAATTGCTAGATGAATTAAAGAAGAAAGTGAGAGCTGATTGTGGCAGTAAATTATAGACAGTAAGTTGTGGGCAGTAAATTTAAAACAGCAAATAGTGTAAAATAAGTAGCTAAAACTATCTAAGGGTAGGTTCTCTAGTCTGACATCTTTTTTTTTTTTTTTCTTGAGATGGAGTTTTGCTGTTGTTGCCTGCCCAGGCTAGAGTGCAATGGGGTGATCTTGGCTCACTGCAACCTTTGCCTCCCGGGTTAAAGGGATTCTCCTGCCTCAGCCTCCCAAGTAGCTGGGATTACAGGAGCCAGCCACCATACCCAGCTAATTTTTTGCATTTTTTTTAGTAGATACAACATTTTACCATGTTGGCCAGGCTGGTCTCGAACTCCTGACCTCAGGTGATCTACCCGCCTCAGCCTCCCAAAGTGCTGGGATTTCAGGCGTGAGCCACTGCACCTGGCCAAGTCGAACATCTTTACTCAATTTTTTCATTATCACTTGCTTTTATGTTTGTTTTCATTTTCTGCAGGTAGACAGAATAGTATAGGAAACTTCATAATTATTCAGTGTCAATATGGCTAAGATATTTGATACCTTGTCCATTTACTAAACATCTCAACCATAGATAAAGTCAACAACTATTTCCACCACAGTTTGACCATTTCAGAACTCCTGTCTTCTCAGCCAGTGACTTGATATATTTGCTCATTATAAGTATGACTCATTTTCTTTCTTTCATTGTTTCTGTATTCCAACCTTCCTTTTAATTTGAAAGTATAAACTCATAATTTAGAAAAGCTTATATCTACTTGACTGCCTTTTATGTACTCTACTGAAAAACATTTTCCAAATGGGACTTTATTACTTTTAGAACTTGTCATTGCCCTTGAATGATGGATTTGGTGGATACTGAAAGCAGACTTTAATTCAAGCTAAGAAGTGAATCCTGGTGCATTTTAGGGTGGAGATATGAGAGGGGATTGAGGGTGGAGTGCAGTGGAGGTGAAAAGAATGGAAAAGAGTGCCAAAGAGTGAGGAGTTACCAGCAAAGACAGCTTTGAATAGTCACTCCTTGGAACAACTCCTGTGATAGGAATGCCAATCGAGCAGCAAGGCCCTACGTACCTCAGATATGGCAAGTTTTGACTGAATTGGAGCAAACACTGCTGCCGGACAGCGTTTCCCAAATTGTGTCTATGAAAGATATATCCTTTATCCCTTTAACAGACATTCTGGTTCATATTCTTTTTTTTTTTGGAAACCAAGTTTCGCTCTTTTTTGTCCAGGCTGGAGTGCAATAGCGTGATCTCAGCTCACTGCAACCTCTGCCTCCTGGGTTCAAGTGACTCTCCTGCCTCAGCCTCCTGAGTAGCTGGGATTACAGGCACGCACCACCACACCCGGCTAATTTTGTATTTTTACTAGAGATGGGGTTTCACCATGTTGGCCAGGTTGGTCTCGAACTCCTGACTTCAGGTGATCTGCCCGCCTTGGCCTCCCAAAGTGTTCAGATTACTGGCGTGAGCCACCGCGCCCAGCTCATATTCTTATGTTGAATTATCTTATTTGTGGAATACTTATCACTATTTTATTGGATAATTGTTTTCCAGAGGACACAGCTTGGTTTAGAAAAAGTAAAGAACAGCCCCACCACCAAGTCTTTTCTGCTATCACTATTTGATGTTGATACCACAGAGAATAGAAGGGAAAATGCACATAGACTTATGTCTCTTGTATTGAAGGATTCTTTTGTTTGTTTGTTTTTGAGACGGAGTCTCGCTCTATCACCCAGGCTGGAGTGCAGTGGTGCGGTCTCGGCTCACTGTAACCTCTGCCTCCCGGGTTCAAGCGATTCTCCTGCCTCAGCCTCCTGAGTAGCTGGGACTACAGACACCCGCCACCACGGCTGGCTAATTTTTGTATTTTTAGTAGAGGCGGGGCTTCACCATATTAGCCAGGCTAGTCTCAAACTCCTGACTTTGTGATCTGCCTGCCTCGGCCTTCCAAAGTGCTGAGATTACAGGCGTGACCCACTGCGCCCAGCCAAGGGATTCTTTATTATCAATTCTGAATCAGTAGAAAAGTCATGCAGATTTTAATATGAATTTCATGCTCACTGTTGCATTGCATATTCACACACCCAATATTATCCCTGGATGACTTGTTCTTTGTTTCATTTGGTTAATTGCTTTCATTAATATATTACTTTAATTAGTATGTATTTGATTTGAATGCCAACTATGTGCTGGACATTAAAGACATAAGGGCAAACAACACAGCTCTCTCTCTCTTCATGGAGTCATAGCATGTCAAAAGTGCTATGATCAACGAAGTACAAGAGGCAAAGAGAGCACAGAGGAGAGCTACACAACCAACACTGGAAAATCCAGAGAAGCTTCCCCAGAGGTAGTAACGTCTAAGCTGAGCTTTTTTTTTTTCTTTTTCTTTCTTTTTTTTTTTTTCAAGACAAGAGTCTCACTGATTTTTGAGACCTCTGCCTCCCGGGTTCAAGCGATTCTCCTACCTCAGCCTCCTGAGTAGCTGGGATTACAGACATGCGCCACCACGCCCAGCTAATTTTTGAATTTTTGGTAGAGGTGGGGTTTCACCATGTTGGCCAGGCTGGTCTTGAATCCTGACCTTAGGTCCTCCACCCGCCTTGGCCTCCCAAAGTGCTGGGATTACAGGCATGAGACACTGCGCCCGGCCTCTTTTTTTTTTTTTTATGCCTCTGAGACAAGTTCAACTAAGCTGACACTTTAAGGATAAGTAGAAGTTAGGGAGGTAAAGTGGGTTTTTAGGTAAAGGAGGGATGAAACAGCAGCAGAGAGAAAGTCTGGAAATGACAGAGAAGAGCCTGGTGGAATAACTGAAAAATAAGTGCAGGTTGTCTACATAAATGACAAGGAAAAGAATGGCGAGAGGTAAGGCCAGAGGAGTAGATATGGACTGAATAAAGAAGGGCCTTGTAAACGGTAAGGAATTTGAGATTTATCCTGAGAGAAACAGAGCTTCAAGTTAAAGAGTTTCAAGCAGGGAAAGATAATTGTGGCTACTGTGTAGGGCAGGACCAACCACTGTAAGACCTGCAGTTACAGTAATTCAGACATGACACATAAGTTACTTGGCCTTAGGTTGTGGCCATGCAATGCTGTGAAGATGGCAGTTGTAGTTTATATTGAATCAGTAGAATCTGCTGGTCGTGAAGAGTGACTGGGGATGATGAGGAGGGTAGAGTCAGAAGTAACAGGAAAGTTTTGGTTTCATCAATTGTGTGAGTGGTGATACTATTCACATAGTGATACTATGTGGGGCAGAGGAGGAGGAATGTGGCAGAGGGGCAGTGAGCAAGATCCGTTCTGCATGTGTTGAGTTTCAGGTGCCTCTTGCACATCCAGCAGTATGCAGCTGCAATCAAAACTGGAGATTGGAGAGAGATAGTGGCATATTGATGGTAACATAATTCCTAAGGCTTTAGGAGCTCCCTAGGGGAGAGAGTAGTTTCACTGTGTGGTGGGGGAGGGCTTAATAATGGATTGAGGAGTGAGTGTAAGGTGAGGAAGCAGGTATGGTGAGTACATAATCAACTTCCTAGAAGTCAGTCTTTAAGGGAAAGCAGCAAAAAGAAAGGTCAGCAGCTAAAGGGGTGCGCAGGGTTGAAGAAAGGCCTTTATAAAAATGGAAGGTATCTGAATATACTTAAATGTGTTTAGTCAAAGGGAAGGATAAGTTGAAACAACAGGACAAGGTCCTTGAGAAGCCTAGGGTGGATGTGGAGCATTTGTGGCAGAGGTTAGCCTTAAGCAGGGAGAGTGACATCATTTTCAATTGTAATAGAAGGGAAGGAAGGAATCAAGGGTGTAGAGGTGGGCACACTTTCAGTCAGCTGGAGGGGTTTGAGAGAGTCTCTCTGTGGATTTCTTTTCTTTTGTGAATGCAAGATTATCCACTGAGAATGAAAAGGAAGAAATTAAAGGAGAGTAGAAAAAGTTTGAATTACCATCATGATTAGGGAAACACAGACAGATTGTTAGTTGTTGGTAGTTGTTGAATGCACAGGTGAATTTGGAGACTTTGAATTTATGATGAACCAATCTGGACTACCGAGTGATCTTCTCCCATAGCATTGAGTGGACTATACCAAACAAAGATGCAGAGACTTTGCAAAGATGCAGAGGTGGACCGATGGGCTATTACATATTTGGCTTTTGGCAAGTGGGCACATGGAACAATGGGGTAAGGAAGTTGTTGGCATCAGTGTAGGTGAAAATTTGTTCTGTGTAACCTAAGTTGGAGAGCAGAGGAAGTGGAACTGTGTGGGGCATGGTAAGGAGGGCTGAGAGATATAGGGAATGGAGGTGGTTGTTAGGTGCAAGAATAGGTACAGTGGGAGTCACTGGGAAGGAAATCCTGCCAGGATAGTAGAGAGTCCTCAGAGTGGGATGTTTGAATGTATTATTCCAGAGTTGGAGCAGTTTCAGGGATTGACACAAATCAGTGTGTCAGGGGAGTGAGTGGCAGAATTGGAGGGTGCAAAAAGTCATTAGAAATGAGGTCTGAGAAGATAATGGAATAAGGTGTTGGTTATATTGACCATGTTGACATGTAAGTTACCTCAAATGATAGCATATAGAGAGAAAAATAAGACATGAACCATGTGCTAAAGGCTTCAATTAATGAAGTGAACGACAGAAGATGGCTGCAAAGAAGAAGGGCAGAGGGTGCTAGTAACCAGTTATCATAAGACTGAAATAAGTGGGGCTTTCTATACATGGATGAAGAATTAATTGTGTGGAACTGACAATGAGGAGCAATATGGATGCCCAACTTTCTTTCCATCTAGGTGGCAGAATTGTGGGAAAATTAGCAGCCTTTATTTGAAGGAGTTGCAAAAGAGTGACCTCAGAGTTTTAGTTAAGGCACTGATGAGGAGAGAAAATTCACAGAAGAGGTTCACAATAAAAGGAAGGTCACCACCCCTGAATTAATGTCAGTCACTTATATTTTATTAAAATAGACTAGACTAGCAGTGTTTCTCAAAGTGCAGACCTTGGAACAAGTGCACTACCACCACCTAGGAGCTTGTTAGAAGTAGAAATTCTCAAGTCCCATACCAGATCTCTTGAATCAGAAATTTACGGGGTGGGGCCCAGGTATCTGTTTTTGCAAGTTCTCCAGGTGATTCTGATAAATGCTAAAGTTTGAGAACTTCCAGACTAGATCTAGCTTCCTAACATGAAGAGACAATGAAAAGTCAACAAATACAAATTGAGAGAAGATTTAGAAGGCAAACATTTGATATTCAAATAGATAACAACATGTGTACTGTACAAAGGTGCAGAGGGATCGGAAAAAAATCATGGTCCTCAGTTTCACTGGCTTGCTTTAAACCACACATTAATCATCGCAGGCTTCCTGCTCTTACTCCTGTGCTCCATGGACTAATTCAAACCTCTCTACTTTCTTTAAATTCCTCCCTGATCACTTATTAGGCGATATTCCATCTACCACCAAGCAGGTGATATTACACCATACTTTTATTTCTTTTCTTTTTTTCTTCCAAGAGAAATAACCGTTTATTTACTGAAAAATATTAATCGAGAACTCACTGAGTTGGGTTCCTGCTTAGTTTTACCATGTGGTGGAGGAGACAGACAAACTACAGTTATTAACCATCTGGTAAGTGTTTTAGCAGTGCCAAGTACAAGAAATTATTGGAGTAAAGAAAGAGCATCTCAACTTGGCAGGAAGGGGTGTTTAGTAAGTTGATGCATATGTTGAGTCTTGGAAGAAGAGCAAGTATTCTTCAAATGAATGGCAGGGATGGGGATGGAGACTATTTCAGAGCTAGGGAGCAACCAAAGGGATCCTCAAATAGTTTAACATGGGAGAACCTTGGGTGAGGGTTGCTGGCCAGCAAGGCATGAGGTTATAAAGCTAGTCATGGTTGGATCACAATGGGCCTCGGATTCTACACTGAGGTATCTGCATGAGGATGGGAGACTACTGGCAGATTTTAAGCAAAGGAATAGCATGATTAAATTTCCCCGTAGAACTGTTTTTAGGGAAGCTGGTTTCGGCACAATGCTATGGTTTGGATATGGCCTGTTCATGCCAAGTCTTATGTTGAAATTTGATCCCCACTGTTGGAGGTGGGGCCTACTGGGAGGTGTTTTGGTCATGGGGATGGATCCCTCATGAATGGCTTGGTGCCATCCTCATGGTAATGAGTGAGCTCTCATTTTATTAGTTTTTGCAAGAGCTTGCCCAAGTGCTGGTGTTAAAAAGAGCCTGGTACCTTCCCCTGTTCTCTTGCTTCTGCTTTCTGCATGTGGTCTCTGTTCACTGGCTCCCCATTCAGCATCAGTGGAAGTAGCTTGAAGCTCTCACCAGATGCAGATGCTGGTGCCATGTTTCTTGTACAGCCTGCAGAACCCTGAAACAAATAAACCTCTTTTCTTTATAAATTACCAAGCCTTAAGTACTCCTTTCTGGCAACACAAAAATAGACTAAGACATACACGTGCTTGGCTTACATTGAGAAACACTATCAAAATCTGCTGATGTAGTTATTGTAGAAGTGTTCTTTATAAGAAACCTCACATAAAAAATATTTTCAGGCCAGGTGTGGTGGCTCAGGCCTGTAATCCCAGAACTTTGGGAGGCCAAGGCAGGCAGATCTTGAGGTTAGAAGATGGAGACCATCTTGGCCAACATGGTGAAACACCATCTCTACTAAAAATTAGCTGGGCATGGTGGCACGTGCCTATAATCCCAGCTACTTGGGAGGCTGAGGCAGGAGAATCACTTGAACCCGGGAGTCGGAGGTTGCAGTGAGTCGAGATTGCACTACTCAACTCCAGTCTGGGCAACAGAGCAAGACATCGTCTCAAAAAAAAAAAAAAAAAAAAAAAATTTCAGGCCAGGTGTGGTGGCTGGGGCCTGTAATCCCAGCACTTTGGGAGGCTCAAGTGAGCAGATCACCTGATGTCAGGAGTTTGAGACCAGCCTGACCAACATGGTGAAACCCTGTCTCTACTAAAAATACAAAAAATCAGTCAAGCATGGAGGCACGCACCTGTAATGCCAGCTATTCGGGAGGCAGAGGAAGGAGAATTGCTTGAACCCAGGAAGTAGAGGTTGCAGTGAGCCGAGATCGCGCCACTGCACTCCAGCCTGGGCGACAGAGTGAGACTCCATCTAAAAAATATATATATATTTATATTTAATATATATTTACATAAATTAAATATTTATTTAAAGTATATATATTTATATAACATATAAATATATAAATTTATAAATATATACTTTAAATAAATAAGTAAATATATATATTTTTTCAATTAGCTTTGGTTATTTTGAGGAACCTGTGCCTTGTCACTTTATGGATAAGTGTGTTACTGATTTATTTTTCTTTTTGCTATGAACACTAGGGAGCTCAGAGCCATGCTGGATGTTTGATTTAATGATACTATGGACTTTTATATTTTCTATCTTTTCATTATAACTTTCTTTGTGGTCTTGAACTATGTTTACATATGTTTTTCCAGGTTCTTATTTTTAAACTAATTCATATATTTTAAAAGTTTTCTTTTTCTTTTCTTTTTTTTTTTTGTGAAACAGGGTCTCTCCCTCCATCACCCAGGCTGGAGTGCAGTGGCGCCATCTTGACTCACTACAGCCTTGACCTCCCAGGCTCGTGATCGTCCTGCCTCAGCCTCCCAAGTAGCTGTGACTCCAGGTGTGTAGAAGAATGACTGAATAATTTCTTTTTGCATTTTTTGTAGAGACAGGGTTTTGTCATGTTGCTTGGGCTGGTCTCAAATTTCTGGGCTCAAGCAATCTGCCTGCCTCTGCCTCCCAAAGTGCTGGAATTACAGGAGTGAGCCACCGTGCCTGGCAATAGTGTTCTTTATAAATGTTCTTTTAATTTTTCTTAAATATTATGGGAAGTGAAATAAAAGGATGAATTTATAAATAAAGCCATATTTACTTTCTTTGAATCATCATCCTCAGAGTGATAGAGGGTATGAGATAGTTAATAGTTGCAGAGAGGCCAGTTAGAAGGCTTCTCCAAAAGTTTGAAAAATGAGGAAAGTCTAAACTGAGACCATGGGATGAGGATGGAGAGAAGGGGTAGATCTGATGGAGATTTAGGAGGCAGAATTGAAGGAACTTGGTGATGAATTAGATGCTGTGTGTATGAGGGGATGGGTGGGTGATGGAGGTGGGTAGTGTCCAAAATGATTCTGAGGCCTCCACCTTGTTTGCCTGGATGGCAGGTGGGGAAGGTGTCACCATTTATTATGATATGGAAGTCTGTAAGAGAACCAGGGGTGAAGCGGAAGATGATAAGCACCTGTGGGACATCCAGGTGGACATGCCTTTATCAGTTGGTCTGAAAGTCAGAAGGAAGTCTGATGAAGACAGAAACGTGGTCTTTGTGAGAAAGAATGAGCTCTTTTGGAGAGAGAGAATGCGTGGCTGAGAAGAGCAAAAGCAGAAGAGAGAATGAAAGTGAGAGCCCTGAGAATCATCATTTAATGATCAGGTAGAGAAGGAAGAGCTAGCAGAGGAAAATAAGAAAGAAAAGTAGGATTAAATGACAAGAATATAAAGACTTGAGAACTAAAAAGAGTGCTGAAGAGGGTGGCAGTGGTCAACTGCATCTAACGCTGCTGGCAAGATCAACAAAGATGAGCACTAGATCTAGCCACTCCACAGTATGTATTTTGCACAATAAATACACACAATTTTATCTTGCAATTACAAAAGCAAAAATATAAGAAAGGTGAGCATTGGGAAGTACTCTTTTATTTGGGACTTGTAAATAACTGGTGTCTTTGTGGAGGCATGTATTCATTCATCATTCATTAAATACATATATATATATATATATATATTTTTTTTTTTTTTTTTTTTTTTTGAGACTGAGTCTTGTTCTGTCCCCTAGGCTGGAGTGCGGTGGTGCAATCTGGGCTCACTGCAACCTCCGTCTCCCAGGTTCAAGTGATTCTCCTGCCTCAGCCTCCTGAATAGTTGGGATTACAGGTGCCTGCCACCACGCCCGGCTAATTTTTTGTATTTTCAGTAGAGATGGGTTTTCACCATGTTGTCCAGGATGGTTTTGATCTCCTGACCTTGTGATCCACCCGCCTCAGCCTCCCAAAGTGCTGGGATTACAGATGTGAGCCGCCGCGCCCAGCCCATTAAATACTTATTAAGTGATTATTATACACTACATTCTAATCATATACTGATGACTAATTTGATGGGAGGATGGTAAGAGGCAAGTAAATGTAAGGTAACTTAATTCATCAAGATGGGAAATAGTGGAGGAAAATTAGGAGGGGAGGCTGGGCGCGGTGGCTCACGCCTGTAATCCCAGCACTTTGGGAGGCTGAGGCAGGTGGATCACGAGGTCAGGAGTTTCAGACCAGCCTGACCAACATGGTGAAACCTCGTCTCTACTAAAAATACAAAAATTAGCCTGTGTGGTGGCGGGCACGTGTAGTCCCAGCTACTTAGGAGGCTGAGGCAAGAGAAACGCTTGAACCCAGGAGGTGGAGCTTGAAGTGAGCCGAGAGCGGTCCACTGCACTCCAGCCTGGGCAACACAGTGAGACTCCATCGCAAAAAAAAAAAAAAAAAAAACAAAAAAAACCCCAGAAAGTTCTAGTTTTAGAAAATCCCTATAGCTAGGTATGTGCACCAGGTTAAATGGTGGGATTACAATATTGTAGAAGAGTAGAATAAAATTCTTTATGAATAATGTTTAAATCAAAGAAAAGAGGCCAAGGTTTTCATGAACATCAATAAAGCTTTATAACAATACAATTCATTATCATTGTTTGGGTTAATATTGTAATAATTACACACTTTTTACATTATGAAAATAAGTCATAAATAGTGTAAAAATAATTCTGAAGATCAACTTCTCACAAACTAGGAACCCTGAAAACAAATTTAAAAAGCAAATAAAAACAAATTGGAAACTGAACACAATGCAATTATCTCCAAACCGCAAATCAAAAATCTTATGCATCTTTTGATACAGTAATGTCAGCTGGAGAAATTACAATGAAATTAAAATAAAAATTGAACAGGGAGAATTCAATCTTTCAATTATTTACACTACTGAGATAAACAGGTTTGTGCCATATTTACAGTGATAAGACACAACACATTCTTAGAATAATCAATTATATGAGACTGGCCCACAAACATTTAAAAAAATATGCAGTGTAATGCTTGCCAAAATATTTTTTTTGCATATTTCACTTATTTTGTATTTATGTGAGTTTTTGGCAATATAAAAATAGCTACACATAGAGATGAACTTTAAAATGTAAAAAATACAAATAAAAATATAATATTTTCTAAAGAAAAATCAGATACATACATCTTTTTAAAATGTTATTAAGTTGAATGAAACATTTACAACAGTATAAAGAATATTCACATAAATGTCAACAGTATGTAAGACATTCTTTTGTGAATCCAATTCATTAATATTTCTGAGATAGGTAAGAATATCAACTACATTTTGAGAAATGTTGGTACTTTCTTTGTTAAGTTGTTAATAAATCACACATAATGGTTTAGGTGGAAAAAGTCTTCTTATTCCCAAAAGGACGGTTCTTTCAATAAGCAGCATAGGCAATTTTATACATTTAAATATTTTGAAATGAAAAAAGTCATTAAAGTGTTTATTAGTACGGGGTTAGCAAAAACCAAACTCCACTAAAAATTTAAGTTAGAGGAGTGTCTCTGCTGTGTCAATTTTATATTGGCAACAAATCTAGCCAATATAAAGATATCCCAAGAAAAATGGGAAGAAGTAGGGACTGACAGTCCTTCTGGTCTAAAACAATTTAGCATAATCGTAATTGGTCAAACTTGTTAATTCCACTAGGGATGTATGATTTTAATAGCCAGAATCACATGTGATTGTTCTTACTTATTCTTTTTAGAAAGATAAGATAGGGTTCCTAAGGACTTAACTTCCAAGAGATAGCAGGAGCTCTTGTTTTTACAAATAGAAAATCCTATTTTTTGTAGTGTGAAATATTAATATAATTTTATTATTAGGAAGTAAGAAAAAACAAGATTTCAAATATTAGCATCTGTATGTTGCTTACGATCACTTATTAGAAGATGTTAAAACACCACCAAAGTATAGCCCAACTCTGGGTAAGACAATATATAGTGGGGAAAGAAAGGATAACAAATGATGTTAACTGTTCATGCTTCAATAGTAACATTAAAAAAAAAACCCTTGGAAATTAAGCACATTTCCTAAGTGATAAAAATATAACATATCAAAGACAATTTTTCTGTTGGTACTGACATGCTGATTTGACAATTTTCTAAACTAGCATATATGTCTATATATATAGATAGTTAGACAAAGGACATGTAGTATAAACTACTTGATGTGTAAGTTCTTGCTGTCCCATCAGAACATCGTATGCACAGAATGTAAATTCAAAAACAAGACCTTTCTTCTAGTAGGAATTAAAGATATTCTAATGTCCTCTATAAAATCACATGACAAAAAAAAATCCTCCAAGACTGCTTTTGCTAATGAAAAACAAAAACTGAGAGAAAAAATTAGGCATATTTGTGCACTAGGTACTCTATACAGTGTGTGCAGACTTCTCTGATCCTAGTTTTGTCATGTTTCATCAAATCATATAAACTAAAAGATGAGTGAATGAAAAAGATGAGACACATGAAAGTAGATAAAGGCATATGATGCATGAAATGAATATGAAATAGGAGGATCCATGATCCGAGTAAACACACATCATCTATTGGTACACTGTTTTGTTTTACATTAAGAAAGCCTGGTCATTGGACCATAATTATAGCAAATTCATGAACTTTAAAAATAAAATAACACACTAATAATTTAGGAATGCTATTAAACAGGGAAATAAAATTATCCATAGTAGTTGCATTGTCCACAGAGAAAAAGGAAAAGAGATACATTAGCACCAACCAACATAAATGAAAAACAATTTTAAATCTAAAACACATATCAATTTGCTATCCTTCAATGTTTTAGCAGAAATAGAAACTGACTTTGCCTTATTTCCAATGTGTCTTTCATGTATACTTTCTCAACCGTCTATCCAATAACACACATTAAAGAAATCTTTAAGGAAAGTATGTTATCTATCAACACATATCAACAAACACAATTCTTTCATTCACTTAGAAATTATTTAAGAATTCTCTATATTGATGACAAAATGGACGCTTGAAAACATTGTAGTAACCAAAAGTTAAAGATTATCCATCATGGTTAAGACCTAGCAATTCCACTGAACAAGGAGGAGTATTTCCATCCCTTTGTTTTTCCCAAGGAAATAAATGTAATGAAAGTTTACAACCTCATTTAATTATGAAATAAGTTGATGTTGTCAAATCAGTTACAGAGCAAAAACTCAATATACACACAGGACAGAACACTATTCTTTGAAGGGCTGTATTTCAAAAAAAATTTTTATACATAAAGTGTTTTTCTTTTGATATTGAGGTATCGTCTCCAGAAGCTGTGCAAGTTTTAAATAGTGATCCATTTCAATCCACCTCTTTCTACTAGAGGAGCAGAAAAAAAGACAGAAGGGAAAAAAATATAGCCACTGGACACTGTAGTTTGTTTTCCTGAAGAGAATGTAGTTCCACCCACTTCAGTTCATTTTTCCAAACCATTTAAGACAAATTGTGTCAGACATTGAGCAATATCTTATCCTAACACCATGCCATACAAGAAATTGTTAGAAAATGCCCCCCATTATTTTCAAAATGCTAAACTGGCTTAGGGGTGTGGAATGTTACCAGAAATGTTACCAATTAGACTGATCTAATAGTTTAAACATCTTTCAACCTTAAAAATTTAATAGAAAAAAAAAGATGCCATTTTGTATGACTGTCATTTGGTTACATAACATAACGAGATCATGAGGATTTTAGGTTCCTTGTCTTATGGTTATATCTTAACCATAAGCCAAGGTAAGTTAATTTCCCTTCTGGTGGTGACACCTATGCGTCCTCCCAGAAGACGGCATCGAGTCAGGAGAGAAATTAAATTCTCTAATGGGCTGAAAGGGTGCCTACTCCTCATTGATAATGTTTCTTTTAATGTAACACTTCCACTTAGAATAAGCCATTTCAAAACACGCTACCAACTCTTTACTGTGCAAAGAAATGTTCCATCTAATACGGTTAGGTAAAGTTTGAGCAAGTAGATGAAAAATATTCTCTTTATGGCAACTATATTTCACAGCTTTCTGAGATCTTAGATTTGGTCTGTGGATATGAGGATAAGACAAACATTTAGAAATGTTAAAAAGAGAAAGAAATCTAAATATAGACAAAACTTAAAACCATAAAAATAGAAATTAGTTAATATTACCAAATGTGACAAAATCTTGGCTTTATATTAACTGATAATCTCCATGTACGTTACATTCATCATGTAAAAAAAGTCAAAACTACTTAAAAATGCATAACTTTCATGCTTTGCAATGATTAGACTGAAAGTGGAGCTTCTTTTATATTCTATCCAATTATCCAAAACAAGAGAGAAGTTAGTAAAAGGTCATTTTGACTATTGGAGCCAAATTATTATGATTTGAAGACTTCTTAAAAAAAATTGTTCAAAACATGTGACAAAAACTGAAATGAATATTTTTTCAATATTCTTGGGACTAAAGAAAGAAAAAGAAAAAAGCATTAAAAAGAATGAAAAATACCTTTCTGTTTCTCGAACTTTGTAGGAAATGTTTGACATGGTTGGATCTTAGGAGGAAGGAAAGCTCTCACAACTTTGGCACAGATTGTCCCAGTAAGCTCTCCTACATCATCGGGAGAGGTGACTTTGGCTGATCCCTTCTCAGAACATGTTATTTCTTCAGCACCCCAAGTTTTGGTGGGATGGACATCCCTTTTCCCTCAGGGACAGGAGCTCCCATTCCAAGAATCTCCTATTCCAAAAGAAGTGCTGTGCCTCTGTCATTTTTAAAAGCACCTATATTAACACTTGCTGAAATTCAGTTTATTTATATATATTTTTAAAGTCTGTGGTTCTGCATGTTTGCATTTGTAAACCTCTTTCCTACTTGGTCACACAAAAGGCAGTGCTGGAGGCTGAATCGGTCCTCTTCCGGTGTCTTCACTGCCAAGGGCAGCCCAAGGAAAACTGGCGGCAGCAACAGGCTCAACCCCTTCGTATTTCAACCAAAGTGGCCACATGAGCCCACGATACTGGAAGCTGTAGATGTGCAGTCAGGACTGCAACTCCCTCAAAATACAAGACAAATTGTGTGTGTGCTCTCCACCACCTTATCTCTTTTTGGCAATAAGCCATGGTGTAACCCCCTTGAGATGACAAAAGGAATAAAGGTTCAGATGTAATCAAAGGACTCGTGATCAGCATGCTAGCATCTGAAGTTGCACAGCAAGCAGGTTTGGCACACAGTCATGCTTTTTTAGTTAGTTTCAATGGGTGGTGTAGGTATGAGTCAACGCCAACATGAAAGGCGAATGGGAATGTGATAATCAGCTCTAAAATCAGTCAGTATAGTACATTTTCATAGCTTTGAGTCCATATTTGGTCACCATTTCATGTAAACTATTTCATGGCACTTTTTGTCCATGCAATTAGCAAGCCCAAAGAAGGAAAATAGCTAGTACAATCAATCATTCTCTACCACTGATTTGTCCATATAAATACCTATCTTCACATAAGATAAAGAGATACTGATCTATATTTTTTGCAGGATTCTCATCGGTTTCACAAATTGCCCAATTTCAGATGTAAGTGGAGTAAAAATGGACATGTATACTACTGCCAGCAGGAAGAAGCAACCCTATGTAAACATATCTCAGACTTGTAAAATCTGCAATTCAGTTTTCAACTATAAATATTAAAAATGGATCATTATATACACAACTTCATGCTTGAAAGGTTAGATTCATCACTGCAGAAAAAGACAACAAAAAGACAAATACATGGAATTAGTAGTCTTGAATTAAAATTTTAAATCAATATTTATTTTAAGAAAACTGGTAGAACCTTGAATAGAGTCTATAAGCCAACTGACTGGCTATCAATGAGCCAACTGATTATCTGATATGTGTGCTATGTATTACTTTCTAAACTCCAAGATGTCGTGGCAATTTCCATCTGAGGTTCATTCCACATTTTTCCTTTGCCACTGAGAATTTTAGGGTAAGTGTTTAGCTCAGTAACCGTTCTGGGAAAGCAGAAAATTAGGATGTTTATCACATATGTACCATAATTAAATTTAATTCTGTATTTGTAACCTACATAATCTTCTGCAAGCATTACAATACAACTGTGGAAAGGGCTGAGGATTGACCTCAATAATGTTGTTTACTTCACCAACACCTGACTCTAATCCTCTGTTCTTCAGTTCTTGGTTCCTCCTTCCTTTTGCAAGCCTTGCCCACTGTGAATGTTGTGCAAGGTAGACCTGCCTCCTGTCAGGCCTTCAATCTGTACTACAGGTTCCATTGTGACCTAAGGCACCACAGATTTCTGGTTTCTCACCAGATTTCTGGTTTCTCACCACAGATTTCTGGTTTCTCATCTCTCTCTCATAGCAGTCATAATAACTAAGGTTTTCTTAGAACTGCATTAAGTCAGAGGTCTGAGGAACAGAGGTCTTTGAGATATACACTTACAAAGCAGATCTTAGAGACGTCCTTGACATTGGGTGTATCACCCTTTTGAACACTGCTGTGTTTATTAGGCTGTAGGGCACAGTGGCAAATGTTTGCTTGACTTAAAATTCAAATTGTGGCAGTTGTATAAAATCAGTAAGTAGAATGTACAGGGAAGCAGAATAACAGAGGTCTCTTCATTCACCCTCCACAATGCATGGAGTCATCTTTAAGTTTATTTATTAACATTTGTTTTTCTCTATTCAAGGAAAATAGATGCTCTACTAGGTGTGCTTTGGAGGCTGCTTTCTAATCTTCAGAGATGGAGTTCACTCAATATTCTTGCCTGTCATGCCAATGCCAAAAAATGTGTCTATAGGAAGCACTCCTTTTTCCAAACCCTCACTTCTCTCTCTTAACTCTTCTTGTGTTGGTAAATTTAGAAAATGGAACTATATCTAGAAAGAAAACTAATTTAAAAAAAGATCAAATAGTTTTGCATAGATAAATCATTGAGAGGAGCATGACCAAGAGGAGTTGGTAATTGATCAGTAATTTATACGACTGCCACAATTTGAATTTTAAGTCAAGCAAACATTTGCCACTGTGCCCTACAGCCTAATAAACACAGCAGTGTTCAAAAGGGTGATACACCCAAAATAGGACTCACTAAAAGCAATCCGCTGACCTTATTTTAAAAATATAATTTAAAAAATAATTTTATTTGACTATTCAATCTAACAGCTAAGTTGACCACATAAGAAATCTGAGAATGTTTTCATTTTCTAATTGTTTCTTTCCTTTCTGGGGATGGATGGGAGAGGTTGATCAGAATGATTTGCATTTGTGTGTGTTGGGTGGGTGTGGTAAACAATACTAAAGTTTCATAATTCTTATTCTTTATATAAGAAGATGCTAGATTCATAAGATCTTTAATCTTATGTAGCGTATAGTGTCTATTCTGTGGAAAAAGGAGTATTTAAAAGGAAAATTTCTGATTTTCTAATCATATTCATATTACTACCAGTAATATGAATTTCATGAATCATTTTATGAACCAAAAAGATGATGAGTTCTTTGTTGCCATTTAAGGGTATAAACCCCTTTTAAAAAGGCAGCGATTCAGATGATAAACCCCTTTTAAAAAGGCAGCGATTCAGAGGTGGCTAAGGATGATTACGAACCCAAGTTCTGAGTGGTGTCAGAAGGCTGGCTAAAGCAAGCCTATTGCATCTCCTCTATGTGAAGTGTGCTAACGGCTGGTTTAAAAAATCATTATACTATTAGAGTACAGGGCAAAGGTTAGAGAGTAAGTGGTAATTCCAGCTCAAGATGGTATTAAAAATTCTGTGAACGGGAGTTATGATAGTGGAGGGATAGTTTTCTCAGGTGAAGAAGAATATGATGACAGGTCCATTTTCATGAGACCCACTTGACCCTGTGTGTGATCAAGCTAATTATCTGACAGGCTGAAAGCGGAGTATGGGAAGCTACTAAATAAATGATGCTACTGAGAAAGGTTTTACTTTCTCTGGTCAAGTAGGTGAAATTGATTAAGAAAGAGAGTGAGTTATTCAGGATTTTCTCACCAATGGAGTTGCTAAGGTAAGAGGCAACTAGGAGTCAGGTTTCCCATCTTTCTGCATTGCTACATAGTTTCGCTATGATTTTGCTAATGAAGCATGCCTGTCCAAAATTACTGAAGAAGCCACAAGGTGCTGGAGAAAAAATTTCAAAATGATTGAAGCATCTTGTGCATTTCCTCAGCTCATTTTTACATGCTTGGAATGCTTTTATCCTTCAGTAGCATGTGCACGGCCTTTATAATTAGATCTTCACCATTATTGCATAAAGGTTTGATATTCTCTGAATAGCACAGCACATATGGATGATCTCTTCCCTGCTTACAGTTTTACTGTTGCTTTCCATTGTCTCTCTCTCTCCCTCTCCTAGTTGTGTTACATACTACTAGTTCTGTGCTCTTGGAAGGTCCTTGACCTCTCGAATTTGTTTCCTCATCTGCATCACTGAGGGTAGTAAGACTTTATGGAGTCATTGTGTGGATTAAATGAAATGATATTCTCTATATGAAAAGGCTTATCATACAGCCTTTGCACATAGAAGTTTCTCTATAAAGAATAAACTTCTTTCCTCACTGAATACACACACAGTGACTATGGGCAGTCATATGAAGAGGCTAAAATAAACTGATGTCATAAAGGACACCACTTAAATTTAATTCAGTTTCTCCTACATAAGTCAAGACATCATTAAACAAATGATGCTTATATTTTTCTGCTTTCTCAGCTCTGTGACTAATATTGACAGGGTTCTGCCATGTATTAGCATGTTTGTCAGTGTAAGTAAGGATAAATAGAAAAAGAATCACAATTAAGAATAGTTTTAAACATTAGGAAGACAAAGACTTTGAGAGACAAGCAAAACATTATCAGGGTGCACTGCCCCTTTCCATTCCAAAGAAAGGATTAGATAGGGAAGGTTCCAAATTGCAATATTTGCTAAGAATTGCATTAGCTGATCAGTTTAGGAAGAAATCAGCAGTAAATATACTGATCAAAAGATATTCTGGAGATGAAATCTTTTGCTTTTTAATATCCAAGGAACTCTTCGGAATGTCACATCCAAAGGTCTGTTCTGAATGGAAAAGGTTAGTCCAGGTTAAGAGAAAGGGAGAGTGCTTCTTTTGAGAAATTATTCAGTAAAGCCTACCTTTTGCCAACAGCCAGGCATGGGTAAGCCATCTGGCCCCTGTTTTAAAGAGAAGAAAGAGAATTCCTCAGGTTCCATAAGAGTGATTAAACTTCATAATTCACATGCTCAGAGGCTTAAAAATAAATTTCTACCCATTAGTGGCTTTGGTCATGGGCATCTTTTACTAATTAGCAACTCCCAATATATTTCCCAGTGTTAGGTAAAATAAAGAAAATTCAAATGTTTTCCAGAGTGAGTACACATTTTGAAAACACATGAAGTATAGAAAATGTTATGCCTAATTTTGAAAAAGCAATTTACAAAGCATAGTGCTCTATTCATACCTATATTTTTAGATAATAAATCTATACTCTTAATTTCATTAAAACACATCTCACTGGTATCTCTATTACGTACACCAAAATAACTTCTCTTCCTGGTCACTATTAGACTATGGCTGAATTCATGATAATGATGAATAATCAATGATAAACCATTTCTATCTGAAGTTTATAGCTCTTCACATGCCAGTATTTTTCACTTTTCTATATTGAAAGTAAATACAGTAGAACATACTCAATTGAATTAGAAGACAGGCAGCCTATCTATATTTTTATGATAAAATATTATCTACAGCATTTATTGATTTCTCTATTTAAATTATTCAAAAGTTAGTTAACAAATTCTGAATAAAATAAGAGGTTCCTAAGTGTTGCAAAATTTATTTTAAAGTGTATGCATTCTTCAGATACAAATGATACAAATAAGGCAGGAAGAGTTGGTACATCAAGAAGGCATGCTTCTACTTTTCCCCCAACAAAATGATCATAAAATATGATTTATCATCAATACCAAGCAAACAAAGAACTGGGAACTTCATATTGAGATTTTCTAACTATAATCACTGACTGCTTAATTTTTTAAAATATAAATACAATCTCTTAAAGAGAAATATAAATTTATCTTTAAAGAATCATGCTTATACCTGAAGAATAATATAAGAACATGCAGACCAGTATAACCATCAATGCAAACATAAAAATTTTTATTTATACCTCAGAAAATATGAATATACTTTCATTTTAAATGTAAAAAAAGAACACTTTTAAAAAGCTTCATTAAATATTTGGGAAAAACTGGTAATGCCAGATTGGTACAAGGAGAAGGTTCAACCAGCAGAATTTTAGATTTTAGTATCAGGAGGATTTTGAGTTCATGCCAATGGAGATAAGGGAGTTTGGTCTACTTTGGGAAAGTGAGTTTCAAAAGGAGAGACCATTAAACTGAAAAGGTTATGTGACAAAGAAGAAGGTTGGGGCTGCAGACTTTTATCATCTTTAGAAGCTCAGAGAAGTTTGGTCTTCTTCTCTGTGGTCTCTTAAAGCATTCTCTTGAATTGGTTAACACTTGACAACAGAAGCTGAATTCCGTAGATTGGGCCTTATTTACAGCCTGATAGAAGTATAGCGAAAAAGGCAGAAATACCTTTATTTTTTTTAGAGAAAAAGAAAAAAAGTCAAACTTAGGTGGAAAACCAAAAGTTATGGTCTAGCAGTGTCTTTGCATCAAATATTTTCACATAATTTTAATGTAATCTTTAAATATTTATTGAAAAAATTAATATCCCAAAGAACACAGAAAAGGTGGTCATGTCAGTTGTGAGAACATCATCGGGAGATTAATTTGCATTCATTGATAGAAACGCGTGCTTGCTCTCTGACTCTGCAGAGTGGCAGAAGGAGCCTGTTCATGCACATGCATGTAGTGTGTTTATCATGTAAAGCTTGCCCAGAAAGCACCACTTTACACTGATAGAGATGAACATGTGATAAACAAAGGAACTGCATGCAGGGTGGCAGGCAAGAGAAATACTGTACCAATTGGCAAGGGGCATCCAGCCCATCCAGGCCAGGCTGGCCTGGCTCCCCTTTTTCCCCCTTAACGCCACGGAATCCCTGTTTGTAAAGATTAACTCATAATGTTACTAACACAAGAAATCACTTAAGCACAAATTCTGCGAAAGAAGTAACTACAACAACAAAGGCTGGGAGAGGAGCAACTCTGAAGGGAAAAGTAACATCCAGTGAAGTTGGGCAAAGTAAAATGGAGGGAGACATATTCCTACAACAGGGGCTTGTCTGAAAACAGTGGCCTTCTCTTTTGAGGGGTATGGAATCTTGCCAGTTCCTTTAGGATCTTACATTCAGGTTCCAGTTGAGCCGTGATATTTGGGGGTTAAGAAACCAGGCAGAGCTAGTGGCCAGAGACGAGATGTGGAACATATCAGGATAACTGATCAATGTTTCTGGGTATCTTGAAGTCCATGTTAAATGACCCCAATCAGAAACCCTCCTGTTACGGATCCCTCCAGCTTGCTCTTCTCCCATCTGATCCCCTCACACAAACATCTGGAGACAGTTCCACAAATCAGACATACCAACGGGCAGGGTGCATCTAATCCAGGAGCACCCTGTTCTCCTTTCTCCCCTTTAGGCCCCTTTTTGCCTTTCTTTCCCTTTTCCCCCTGTGGATACAAGGGTTTAAATAAAAGATAAATTTTATTTGGGGAAAAATAATGGTAATTCAAAAGATGGTTTAGGTAAGAAAATTCTGGAAGGGCATTTACCACTGTTTTCTGATTTAGGTAAGGCATGATATTATAAAAGCTAACATATTTTCAGAGTGACAACGGATTCTGGGCAGGGGCATGTGGGATTTTATTTAAGATACTCAACAAGACAGAAGAAGGAGGCTTAAAAGCTGATACATCAGAAGTGCTAACTTAGACCACAATGTCACAATCATGAATTAGGTGTTTGAGTCACAGATCTTGTGAGGATGACAGGTACCAAAACCATTGAAGCCAGCCAGTGGCAGATGAAGTTCAGGGAAATAATGGATCCTTCACTCAATTTTCAATACCTGTCACCTTGCTTTTTTCTAATCCTGTAACAGATGAAAGCTGCATTGAACCAGAGGAAAAGGAAAGAATATTGACAGTGTCTATTTCTTTGAAATGTATCCAACTTTATGATTGATATTACTTGTGTAACTCTTATTCAAAAATGTTCGATATCTTAAAATATGCTTCTATTTCTTTTAATATTTTTTACATCCTTTTGTTACAGCAAAACTTTTTTTAAAAGAAACTAAAAGCAAATACTTTCCTTATTAAGTCAGGTAAACAAATGTTAAAAGTGCTAATAGTTTGCAGCAATGCCAACTGGAGAAACAGACTTATTTATAAACCTAGGGATCTTCTTTACTTCACTCTCTTACTGATCTCATGCCATGTATTTACAATGGTAAATGAGTTTCCAGCTTACTCACAATGTAACAAAAGCCAAAAAAAAAAAAAAAAAAAAAATCTGTTCAGGAGAGGAAAAGCAGCTTGGACTCAGTAAAAATGAGGTAGGCAGGATAATTACATAGTGGGAATGTAGCTATGGAAATTAGTATTTAGGAATCAAGGTAAAGGTTGTGGGAAATCTGCATGGATCATAAGGCCAGAGGAATTAAGGAAAGGAGGCAAAAGGAGGAGTAGGAAGGAATGCACCTCAGCTGTTTTATATTAACATCAGTATCTCTGCATATTTATAGACAAGGAGTTAGTGCCGTGCAGAATTCAAAATACTATACAATACATACTTAAATAAATGTATTCATTCTGCAATCAGGATGGGAGTTACAATAAAACTGAATAATCTCTGAAGCAAAGCAACATGAATATTGAAAGGTTAAGAGAGATATACATAACAGAAATATACGAGATGTGCATTCAAATTAATACATTCATTCTGACAGCATGAGCAAAAGCTCTTCATTTATCTCCTGTGTGCCAAAAAGATTGCATCAGAAGGCTCAGAATCAAAAACACTTGGATTTCTTGAATGTGGGGCAAAGAGACATTCTCTGTGGCTTAGTTGATCACGATCAAAGACAATGATGACCCCAGAAGTCAGGGTGAAATGACAGCAGTTGTGATAGGAAGTAAGATGGGAGGAACATTCAGGAGTAAGTTGGTCACTCACTCAAGATGGATCAACATCCTTCCTTAACAAATCACTTCAGTACCATGACATAAAACTGATGTAAACTCATTTGGGTGAGCTCTTCCCTCCCAAAGGGCAGTGGACTCTTCTTCACATAGGTGTGTCTGAGACCAGGTGTGTTGGGTATTATCACTTTGGAATTCAATTCATTATTTGATTGGTAAATCAACTCAGATTAACCACTCAACAGAAAAATGTTGTCATATGAATGTTACTGTGCCAGGCTATAGGAATCATTTTTCAGTAATATTTTAGTGAGCCTCAAGCTTTATGGGAAAGAAACACTACAGTATGAAGAATAATGTGCCAATGTTATTATTAGTCAGCATTGTTTTGTAATATGTACTGATTCCCCATGCAATACAAAACCATGTCATTGTGGGTATGAGTACATGAGAACTCTTGATAACTTTTATTTCCCAAGTCAAAGAATTATATACATGAATTATTCTCATTTAGAATCAATTTTTGTAAATTTAAAACTTCTAATCATGGAAGCTGAACATGGAAATATTTTGTATGGGTGATTAACGTTATTCTGAGGATCAAGTTTCTAGCTTTTATGCTTTCCTATGCTGTAATGCTGGTAATTTCTTTCTCATAAACATGAGTATCCTCCTAATGGTAATTTTTTTTTTTGGCGGGGGGGAGACAGGGTCTCACTCTTGTTGCCCAGGCTGGTGTGCAATGGCGTGATCTTGGCTCACTGCAACCTCTGCCTCCTGGGTTCAAGCGATTCTCCTGCCTCAGCCTCCTGAGTAGCTGGGATTACAGGTGCCCACCACCACCCCCAGCTAATTTTTGTATTTTTAGTAGAGACGGGGTTTCGTCATGTTGGCCAGGCTGGTCTCAAACTCCTGACCTCAAGTGATCCACCCGCCTCGGCCTCCCAAAGTGTTGGGATTACAGGCGTGAGCCACCACACCCGGCGGTAATATGTTTCTGAGTGATTAAGATTTTAGACTCATACAACCCATTAGGTAAATATAAAATGCATATATATATGTTTTTGAGTTTTTTTAGAGATAAGAGTCTTGTTCTGTCACCCAGGCTAAAGTACAGTGGTGCGAGCATAGCTCACTGTAGCCTCAAACTCTTCAGTTCAAGTGATCGTCCCACCTCAGCCTCTGGAGTAGCTGGGACTACAGGTACATGCCACCATGCCCCACCATATTTTTTTATTTTTTAGTAGAGATGGGGGTCTCACTAGAGATGGGTTGCCCAGGCTAGTGTTGAACTCTGGGCCTTAAGCGGTCCTCCCACCTTGGACTCTCAAAGCACTGGGATTATAGGCATGAACCACTGCACCCAACTACATATCATCTTTAAAACACACTCATCTTGGGCTGAAAGCTTATATGCACAATTTATCTCAAAATATATGTATTTTGTAGTCAGAATTTATAATTCAGAATAAAGGAATTTTTTATACTTCAGTTTCCTTGTTTGTGAAGTGGGGAAAATAACGCCAACTTCGGGGGTTGTTATGAGGATTAAAAGACTTATCATATGTAAAGCTCTTGGGAAAGCACATAATGCTCAGTAAATGTGATGATACTGGTGATGATGATAGGGCTTTCAGATAACCACTTACACGGGCTCTATTACCAATGGGTGGGAGGAGAGTCTAAGCAATGCTTAAGGCCTAAAACTTACACCACAAGCTTAATAATCTTCTTTCTTTGACAACTCTCATTTAGCCTTGCTTGTCAACAGCTATGAATGTCACTGTTCAAGAGACTTCATAAGGTTAAATAGAGCAGGGACATAAATTAACCTGAGAAATATAACAGGTTTAAATTTGTACTGTGAAATGTAGTTTCAGCCACTTTAAGATTTTCACTGTTCTGTTGAGGGATTGAGTTTTTGATGGCTTCTTGTGTTGTGTCCAAGGTAAACAATTCTCCTTAGATCTACTACCAGGTAAAAGACCCAAGCAAAATACTGAGAAAGGGGTGGTGGGGGAAGAGAGAGATAGAGAGAGAAGAATGGAGGGAGGGAGGGAAGGAGAGAAAAGAAACAGAGGAGAGGAAAGGAGGGAAGAGAGGAGAAAACAACAAAGGAGAGAAAAGGAAAAAATGACTTTTAAAATCCATAATCCAAAGTTTTCTTTCAAGTCATAGAACCGTATTGCCTGATATTGGCTCCTAAAGACCATGGAGCTGATGGTTCTGAGATAGAACTTCAACATCAACTTCATAAAATACACCAACATCTCTGTTTTAAAAATCCCTGTTGCTCTGAATCTGAAAGTGGCAAGTCCTAGTCCTGCATAGTGAACTTACTGTAGTTTATCAGTCACACTGCTTCTCCTCCATTTTCAAATAAAAAATATTAACATACAAAACATATCTCCATTTCTCTACTGGGAAGTAGTGAAGACAAGTGAGATGCTGCCTTTGCAGGGTTCAATGAGCTCTGCCAAATACCATTGCAGATTTGTGCCATTTAATTTTACTTTTTTAAATTTTTTTTTTCAAAAATCCTTTATTTTTCAATAAATTGGTGTCAGGTGGTTGAAAAACTGTAGCTAGAATATCTGGGGATAATAATTTTTTCTTCTATGCCAGGCAGTGCCCTTATATCTGGCAGTACAGCCTTCTTCATTCCTCTCTGAAGACCTGATTCCTTAAATCAGGCATCGGTATGTTTTTGGAGCACAGGATGGAGAAAGATTAAGTGTCAAATGGAATCACACAAGCTGAACAGCAAAGCAGACAGCAAGAGAAGAATCAAACAAGGTACATGCTGGGATGGAGAGGTCACCTTTTCTCCCTTTTCTCCTAGATCACCCTTCTCACCCCGTGGACCAGGGAAACCCTGTAAGATAAAAAGCAAACCAAAAAGATCTATTGGTGTAATAGTGGCAAAATCATATAGAAACAAATATTTTAGGATTTTACATTTCTGAGCTTAAATATAACAAGAAATGGCTCACCAGTCTTAAGACTTAGATAATAAAGCAGTGCTTAGAAACAAAAGTTTTCTAATATCTCAATTATCTATACACAACAGGTTTCTTGCTTTTTCTTTTAAGAAATACGGAGTAGAAAGAATACCAGAATACTAATTTGAATTCTGGCAAGTTCACTGATTTGTGCAGATTTGGGCAAATCACTTACCTCTCTGCATTTTAGTCCGTTGACTGTAAAATGGGGTTAATGATATCTACCAGACAGCTGTTGTGAATGTTAAATGTGATGATGTACTTACAAAGTACCAGAATGCTTCCTGCCCATAACAGGTGCTCATAAACAGTAACTAGTATTACTTTTGGTATTCTCATTATTCATGTAATACAGGATAAGCAGTGATTGTGTCTAGAGGCATTTACTTTTGACATTCTCTATTTTCACAGAATCATATTAGCATAAGATATATAGGGACTAAATGCTAAAAGGAAAAAAATATTGCATAACTGCTTTGAGAAAAAACATATCATTCTGCAAGGATAGCATGTGAGAAGTATATTGATTTTATGCATTTTTTTCATAAATAGGTCATGTTGATATTAAGAGTACCCTCAATTTGGGAAAGTATTTTGAAGTGCCACTATCCACTACCAGTTATTAATTTTATACAAGATAATTGTGTTTTTTTGCTTTTCTGTTTTATCTCATGCAAACGCCAGTGTATTTTATATTGCTGTTTACATGCACAGCAATATATGTTCTATGCATACCTATATGCACAGAAAAAAAGAAGTATTCTTTTTGTTATTGATGATGAAGACCATCAACATCTATTATAATAGGATGATGTTTATTGTACTTATTACTTACATCAAGACCAGGCTCTCCATCTTTCCCCTGCCGAAGAACCATAGTAGCTACATTAGTGTTTCTAAGTTTTATAAATAGATTATTGCTTTATTTAAGGCTGTCTGAACATGCAACACTAGTACTAGAACAACTACTTCAGAAATGTGAAAAAGATTCTCATTTTGATTAGTGACTGTTAGTGTTGCAGTTAAGGGTCATGAAAATTTTATATTATATATTGGGTTAAATAGACTAATATTTTGCTGATATTTAAGGCTTGGTAGCTAAGTTATCAGTCCAGGAGTTAAATTAAAAGCAAAAATACTGTTTAGTTGATTAGTGACTGTTAGTGTTGAAGTTAAGGGTCATGAAAATTTTATATGATATATTGGGTTAAATAGACTAATATTCTGCTGATGTTTAAAGCTTGGTATCTAAGTTACCAGTCCAGGAGTTAAGTTAAAAGCAAAAATACTGTTTAGTTGATTTAAAAACATACCAGCACTAATAGAGGATGTGAATCAATGCTACTTAATTTGATAACTTAGTAGTTAGCTCACAAATGAGTAAAGAATGTAGAAATACAGTTTTAATTTGGCTAGATGTGCACACTGTGTACGAAGGGTGTGAAGGTTACAACTTAAAAGCTGTTTTTAAGTAAGCTTTGTAAATGAATAATCCCCAAATTTTTTTTAAAAGTCGTAAGACTGTTAGGCAAGAATGATAAATTCACTCCCATGGTGCAAATTATCATGGTGGTGACCCTATTGTGTCATATTATGGATCCATCCAAAGTTCACGAGAGGTTACTTTGATTTCATCAATTAGATTTTGAAACCTATTTCAAAATCAGCATCTTTTTTTTTTATTTAGCACTGAGGTAATCATGGTTTATGTTTATTATTTCAATTCACAAAAAGCATGTGGGAGATATGGAAAGGTTAAAACCCTTAATGCAACGTACGCTTCTACTGTCATCCTACCCTATCTTAATGAATCAATTATAATTATTCCCAAGATGATATTTTTAAAGCAAACCGGAGGTCTCAATTTGAATTCTGTGTAATTAAGAATTTTCAGGCCGGGCACAGTGTCTCATGCCTATAAATCGAGCACTTTGAGAGGCCGAGAAGGGCGGATCACTTGAGGTCAGGAGTTTGAGACCAGCCTGGCCAACATAGTGAAACTCCATCTCTACTAAAAATACAAAAATTAGCTGGGCATGGTGGCACACATCTGTAATCCCAGCTACTCGGGAGGCTGAGGCAGGAGAATCACTTGAACCCAGGAGGTGGAGGTTGCAGTGAGCCAAGATCATGCCACTGCACTCCAGCCTGGGCAAAAGAGCAAGACTCCATCTCAAATAATAATAAGAAGAAGAAGAGAAGAATTTTCAGAAGACAGAACACTATGAATGTTCTATGTTCTGAAGATCATTTGTCATCACAGTAATTTAGAAAGTCAGAAACATCAAGTCGTCATAAATATCAACGTAATTTGGGGAATAATTTTTACTAGCAAGAGTCATTTTAGTAAATAGTCTATAGGAACAGATAAAGTCTGAAGAAGGCTGTTTTCAGTGAAGCTTCCACAGCCATTTTTGGATCCAGTGATCTTTCAAGGAAGTGCCAGTTATGAGTGTCCAGTAAGATGACGTAAGGAGGGCATCTTCTGACAGTTAGGATCCTGTTCATGAGTTAATAGTTTATGCTAGAGACAGTCTCTGATCCTGTCAATCTCGTGAAGTGCCTGGATATGTGTCTGGACATGATGAGAGGGCGAGAGACTGAATATGACCTATTTGTGAAGGACATGGAAGTACTAAATTTATAGATAATGAGTGGATTGTTGTTTCTCCTCTAACATTAGTCTGCCCCACAAGGGAAGGGTTAACCGTGTCAGTGACTGGTCATCTATGCATGCGGAAGGTGGGGATGTGCGTGTGACCGGGAACTCACAGGCAGCCCATAGGGCCCTCTTGGTCCAGGCTCTCCCATAGCTCCTTTTTCACCCTAAAATGAAAAGTAGAAAGTTCAAATCACACACACACACCTACATTCATACACTTTCTCTCATGCCCTATGTCTAAAGCCTCTATTTTAAGGACCATTCTATGAAAATCTCAAAGATTTAGACTCTTGCAGAGTCACTGCCAGTGATATTTGGAAAGTAATCCACAGTAGCATCTTTTACTAAATCACCTTTGATAGAAGGGCAGCACAAGATTGCTGCTGGCCTGCTGTGCAAAAGCATTTGTGTATCTCAGACGCCATACTTAGGTTTCTTTGGCATTAGTGTGAAACATTTATTTGTTACTAATTATTTTGTTAGCACCTTTAAATGTAAGAATAAAGTGCCTTTCTTTTTTGAGATAGGGTCTCCCTCTCATCCAGGCTGGAGTGCAGTGGCATGATCATGGCTCACTGAAACCTTAAACTACTGGGCCTAAGTGATTCTCCCACCTCGACCTCCGGAATAGCTGGGACTGCAGACAAGCACCACTATGCACAGGTAGTTTTTAAATTATTTGTAGAGATGGAGGTCTTACTATGTTGTCCAGACTGGTCTTGAACTCTGGGGCCTCAAGCAATCCTCCCACCTTGGACTCCCAAAGTGTTGGGATTACAGGCCTGAACCACAGTGCCTGGCCTGAAATACCTTTTCTTCTATCAAAAAACAATTATTCAGGGAAACCCTTTCTCGATTGTCCACTTCCTACTGCCAGCTGTATTTTATTTCACAGCCCTTAGACACCAGAAGACGCATAAAGCTTATGACCTGCTTATTCTCTGCTACCCTCACTAGAATACAAACATGAGGGTTCTGGGGCCTCTAGCTTTGTTGTTCCCTATAGCATCCTTATAGCTTAGAATAGTGTATGGCACATCAGTAAATGTTTGTTGAATGAATGAATCAAAGTGAATCTATATAATCATGTACACAGTTTGCTTCCTTTCTGAAAAAGAGGATTTATTTATTTTTTATTTATTTTTTATTTTGACACAGAGTCTTGCTCTGTTGCCCAGGCTAGAGTGCAGTGGCACAATCTCGGCTCACTGCAACCTCCACCTCCCAGGTTCAAGCAATTCTGCCTCAGCCTCCTGAGTAGCTGGGATTATGGATGCCCACCACCATGCCTGGCCAATTTTTGTATTTTTAGTAGAGACAGGGTTTCACCATGTTGGCCGGGCTGGTCTCGAAGTCCTGACTTCAGGTGATCCACCCACCTGAGCCTCCCAAAGTGCTGGGATTACAGGCGTGAGCCACTGTGCCTGGCCTGAAAAAGAGGGTTTAAAAACTTTCAACCCCTCTGAATGCTAGATAAGGTAGGTATATGTTATCTTCCTCATTTTCTCTCCAAGTGCCTATTTAAATAGAGCAGCTTTCCCCACTTACATGATATTCTTGAACACTTATAAAGAATAAGTGTTATTGGAGGTAATCTTGTGAATAGAATAATTGTGATGATAAAGAGATGTTCTGTATTTCAAATGCTGTTTTCTGCTGCTGCCATCTCCAGATTGAAGTGTTTGTCAGTATTTAGTAGGAAAACTTCAGGAGTAATGGTGATTTTATACGAGTAGCCAAACAGAAAATCTTATCTGCTTTTATCATACCCCTGAAGGAGTTTAAAGGTTAGCAAATCTTTTTTCTTGGCAAAACGCCAGGTTCAGCTGATAACAGTGCCTGTAGAGCCATCTGATATGCCTGTGTTTCTTCAGATTCCCATGTGAGCAAATTTCAGGTCCCTGTTAAGCATTTTCTTTATCTAAATTTGAGGGGTCAGTGGAACTAATTAACACTGTCACCTAGAGGCAATATGGTACAGGTGAGATTACTGAAAATAAATATGATAAAAGTTTGAACTTTTACTCATTATTACTTTAGGGTTATTACCAAAGCAGAAGCAATTGCACTCAGCACAGTGGCCAGATTTTAAATGAAACATTAAACATTTTTTTAAGAAGGGAATTTCCTTAATTTGTTAAGAGACATCTATAAAAAATATCTACAGCATATTTCTTAATAGTGAAATATCAAAAACAGTCCCTTTAAGAATGGAGCAAGGGACGGGTGCAGTGGTTTATGCCTTGCACTTTGGGAGTTCAAGGCAGGAGGATCATTTGAGGCCAGGAGTTTGAGACCAACCTGGGGAACAAGGTGAGACCCTATCTCTAAAAAAACAACCAAACAAAATAACTAGTAAGGTGTGTATGTGCAAGTGTGTATCTATCTATCTATCAATCAATCTATCTATCTATCTATCTATCTATCTATCTATCTATCTGTGTGTGTGTGCACACACACGCACGTGTAGTGGGAGGTGAGGGTTTTAAGGGAGGATCCACATAAACTGGACTATGTCTAGTTTGAAATAACTGAAATAACTCCACAGATTAGGGTGGGTCTAATTGGAAAAATCTCCATAGATTATTTTGATATAACCATTCCCTTCTCACCTGAGAATCTTGGCTTTGTCTTATTCTTAAAACAAATATACTATGGCTTATTTGAATAAAGCTGTCACTAAAACAGGTGTCTGTGAAACTACTCTTCTAGAACAGCCCACCCCCAATAATTACTTAAGCTATTAATGACAATTCCATTTCTCTTGCCAGTGACTGCCTCAGAAATGGACAGCTGACCCAGTTCTAGCAAATGAGGTGTCAGGGGCATCAGCCGGGAAGCTCTGGGGAAGGTTCTTCTCTGCTCAGGAAGAGACATGGGGGTAGTCTCTCTGTTCTCTGCCAGTGTCTCACCAGAGAGGATGCTTGGACCACTGTGCCCAGCTTGTCTGTGGTCAGAAGACAATGCCAACATGTGGAAAAGGGCTCCCAAGCAAAACCTAGAGTCCTCCTTTGAATATTTTCTTATATAAAATAATGTATTTCTTTATTGTGTAAGCCATTTTGAATTTGTCACTTAGAGCCAAAAAGCATTCTAATGATTCCAGCTTGCAAACTTTTAGGAATGAAATATTAACACAGGGATTTGAATGTACAACTCCTTTTCCTGGATTAAGCAATTCCAAAAGTATTTTTCAACCTCTCAAGCTTAACACACTTTATAGAGTTCCAAAGCCAATGAAGAAATCAGCTAAAGTAGGGAGGATCAGGTGCTTGCAGAGTGGAATATTGATGCTGTCAATCATACACTTGAAAATGTTTGAATAACATTGCCTATCAAACACGTGGTTTCTTTTAGGTTGTTCTAATTTCATTCGGGTTCTTTAATTTGCACATCAACACTGAGGCATTATCCTAGAACACCTCCCTTTGCTGATTCTGACTTCTTTAAAATTTGAAACTTTTTCAGGAGAGTCCAGATGGCACCTCCATCAATTAACTCTGAGAATCACACTCCAGTTTAGCACTTCCAGCGAGGGGCACTTGGAGAGTACTGATATATGATCCAGTTAAGATAGTTAACATGCTGAGTAAATACAAGAGTAACACTTTACACTGCACACCATTTGACTGAAACTATGCCTTCAAAATTCTTAGCAATTTCATTTGCTCTTCTGGTTAATTCTGCTCCAGCACTGAGACCTGATACTCTTGTGACATTGTGGAGCTATCGGAAGTAGCAGCTGATTTACCACACGGTAAACCCTCTTGAGCCCCAGGGCATTCTGCCAAAAGACTGCCTGAGATTTGCTGCTCCATTTTTAGTACATGGGCTGGGTTTCTTCATACAACGCTTGAAAGCCAATCTGCGTCAGCAGCGTTGAGGCTTTTAGCTTTTAAATATTTTTAATTAAGATGATCTTCAGAAGTCATTGGTTTGATCTTAGAAATATGACAATTGCACATTCAGATTACATGTTCCCTTAGAACTCATCTCTTTCTACAAGCATTCTTGGATAAAGCCAATCTTCATCACTGTACAGCTTGTACTATTTGTATTATTTTGGCCTCATTCTCTGGTTATTTCCTTCATGCATTTTTTTTTCTCTGCAATTAGATTGTAAACTCTTCTAGGTCAGGAAGAATAGCTGCTTTTTTTGCAGCATTCAGTATATATTAATAAATATTCATAAAAATATTAATAAAAGACAAGGAGATAATTAATCAATTATAATGGTATTATTCAATGTACTGAAGCAAATGAGCAAAATAGGCTTTACCTAAGTGGGAGGAGAGTGTTTCCATTTCACACTAGTAGTAATACCATGCTTTGCACATAGTAGCATTTGGTAAATATTTCCTGAATGAATGAGATCACTCTACAGAACACAAAATTATAGAACTGGAAGGTATGTTAAAGAAATGACTACTGGCCCTCTTTTTTTAAAGCAAATTATCCCAGACTGATGAAAATCTATCTAGTTTTTAAAAGACCACAAACTTGCACAGTGAATCATTCTGACATTTTGAAGACTTCACTATTAAAATACTTTCTTTATATCCTCTCCTGGATGGTAGGGAAATTGATGACATAATTCCACTCAGACACACAAAAATAATTCTAAGATTTCCAAGGTGAGGAAAAGAAATAGTGGGAGAAAACAGAAAGAGAAAGAGGGGGAGAGAGAGAGAGAGAGTGAGCGCACGCATGAGAGGGAGAAGAGAGAAGAAAGTTCCAGACAGATGACCATTTATCTTCCATTCTGAATGTCTTTTTTTACCCCAAAAGATATGGAAACGTGGCCTAGCAATAGAGAGGTTAGTGAAAGGTTTTCGTTTTATAATGCACTGAAATTATTTCCTTATGGTTAAAGAAAAACAGCCTATCCTTTAGCTTTAAAAAAGGGGGAGCATTTGTAACTGTGCAGAAAATAATACTTAGGTTTCATTATTTCCTTTGGAAAAAAGTTATAACCTACTCTGAATGAGTACAGGAGCTTTATATAAAAGATTATCAACCAGAATGCATACTCCTGGAAATTTCAGCTCCATTGACTTCGACTTTCTGGATGAAGGCCAAATGAAAATATCTTCCTTATGGGTGAAGGAAGAATCATCTGAGCTATTTATTTTAGCTATGTAAATGTATGTATTGTTTTTATTAAGGCAGCCATGTTCTATTTTATGCTCTGTGGTTTTCTTCTCTCAATATTAGGACTCTGAATAGAACTTAGGATGGTATCTCTTTTTATTTAATATTAGATAGCCCTTTATTTCTTCTGAAAAATGAACAGTTCAATTAATATGGAAAAGCCATGCTCTGTGTTTTCTTTAGTACAAACTTAATAACCTCAGCAACAACTTACTCTTTCTCCTTTGGGACCTGCAGGGCCATGGGGTCCCATAGGACCATCTGTACCCTAAAAAAAAAGATAATATGAGATACATCGCAAGGGCTGCAAGAATAGCAGTTATAATTTATCCTGGATTTTTCCTAGGTGAATGGTGCCTAAGAATATCAGTAAGACAACTCATCTCCTTTCAAAGTGCTTTATGCTTGATTATTTCAGGCCAGCGGTTTTCAAGAAACTCATGCAAAAAGGATGAATTATATAACTGCATGTTTCAATGAAAGGCACACACAAAAAGCTGCATATCATATTTAATTATGTCTTTTTCCTCTGACTAAATAAAGCATCATTGGCCGGGTGCGGTGGCTCAAGCCTGTAATCCCAGCACTTTGGGAGGCTGAGGTGGGTGGATCACCTGAGGTCAGGAGTTTGAGGCCAGCCAGCCCGGCCAACATGGTGAAACCCCGTCTCTATTAAAAACACAAAAATTAGCTGGGCATGGTGACGGGTGCCTGCATTCCCCTACTCGGGAGGCTGAGACTGTAGTGAACCAAGATCGTGCCACTGCACTCCAGCCTGGGCAACAGAGCGAGACTCCGTCTCAAAAAATAATAAATAAATAAATAAAACATCTTCACTTTGCCCCATAATCTTAAGAAGAAAAGTGTAATTGATTTTCCTTCCTGTCACCTCTTCCTCAAGCTCTTTCTCTACACCCCCTGCCACCCTTAGCCAGGCATGCTCTGAACTCTTGTTTTCAGCTGTTTAAGAGGCTTGAACAGTTACACAAGTAGAAGAAAATTATTAAGTAAATGAAAACAGTGTGTAACTGTTCAATCCAAAAACTTTCTGCAGCTCTGTTGGGGGCAGCAGGGGCTTAAGGAAAGGAATCATTCTTATAGATTCTGCGGCAGTGGCCGGTCACTAGGCTTACAATTCACAAACCAGGCAGCCAAGATGACTTAAAGGTATAATTCCCCTTTGTCCCCCTGGTTAGTTCAGGATTAGGATTTCTGCGGTAGAAGAGGTGATATTTGAATGAATGTAAGAACGCTGAGGTCCAGTGAAAATAATGACTACCTGAAACAAGTTTTTAGAATTGAAAAGATGGGAATTTCTTCTAGATTCTTAAAACTGTAGCCAGGACTTCAAGTATACTTGCTCGTTTCCAGTATGACTATGCTTAGATTCACAAAAAATTGATTATAATATTTGCAAATGTAGGAACTATTCCAGCATGATTTTTCTTTAGTATTCCCATTTCTGTTTTACTAGTCTGGTTTATTCTGTTAGAGCTTTGCGATAAGAAAGAATTCAGAGTTTTAAATTCATTCTAATGTTGCTGAATTCTCATCAGCTTAACTGATATTTTTCTTACTGCCTGAATTCAAAGTTCACCTTCAGAAGACTTCTAAATACTGAGTATCTGTGGCTGAAATTTAAGAGCTGGAGCTGTTAAGAACCAAAGAAAAAAAGACAAAATGACAGAAGACAGACAAGTCATTCTATGAACAGAAATTGAAAGTTAGTGCCAAGGAAGAAGTTACATTTGATGGACATCAGTCTAAAAGGAAAAGCAAGTTACCATAATTTCACATTATTTTAATCTCTTCAGAAGGCCACTCTCATGGAATTGTAGGGGATGTCTGTCTATTGGTTCTGGAAAAATTCGTGTGGGATTCTAAGACAATGAAGCCCATTAGTCTGGTCATTCTTCCCACCTAGCAAATTATCCAGACTTGAACACAAGCTTCAGAAAGACATTCTGGCAGTTTAGCTGTTCTCCAGACAGAGTTGCAACCGTCCTCTGTCCACCATTCCCCCTTTTGCCGCCATCTTTGTCCACCTTTTACTACAGCTCTAAGTACACCCTCATCATTTGATGAGAGGACATGGAGCAAAGGAGTCTGTGCTGAAGCACATGATTCACAGTCACAAAACATGTCAGAGCAAGACAAGGGACTGACTCACCCGGGATCCTGGCTTTCCGTCTAAGCCAGATGCTCCCTGTGTGATTTGGTTGGTAGCAGGGTTGGTGGGTGTAACACGAATGACAAGAACAGAGATTAGTATGAGGTACCGATGAACAAATGTAACACTTCAAACAACATAATACGCAGTTACAGGGTTCTGGGATGAATATCACATTGCTACAAATTGTTAGTTAAAAAAAAAAAAAAAACCACATGACAAACACCCCACAGATGATGGCATTTTAATGACATTTCTATTTGACAAATTCTTATTTAGAAATCAAGCTAATGAAGTGTATAAACTGGGCTACAAAGTAGTTACTCATAACAGTTGCAGGCTTCTATCTAATTTCCATATGAAATTCATTTTCTAAAGACTGTGCTATTCACCATATATTTCTTTAGGTTCTGAAGAGAAAAGAACGGTAATTTCCTAAAAAAGGGCTCATTATAATAATCAATCAAATTCAGCATTTCAGAGGAGAAAAAAGAGCTCCGGTTATACTTGTTAAAATAGTATTTATGAATAACAAATACAGGGTTTTCACATGTTAGGATGACTCTTGGCAGATTTTACATGAACAATAATTACTCATTGTTTTCTGGGTTGTTCCTACTGTTCACACTACTTTCCGCTAGAGGGACTTCTAGGAAAGGGAAAAAGACAGAAAACAATGTGTGCGACCAAGCAAAAAATAACTTCCAAACTAAATTGTTTCTCAATTCCTTCAAATAATCTTTGCATCAAAGCCTGATGGGGGAAATAACTTTAAAAATCGAATGTTCTCAGACAATGCATGCTTTTCTTCACTTTGAACTCTAGGCTACACATAAATAGTATATGATTAAACAATGGCATTTTCAATGCTTGTTTCAAGAATAAGCACAATTATTTCTTTGATATGGTTTTTGTGTCTCAAAGCCCAAATATTTATTTATAGTCCTTTAAAAATATTGGTTAGATCAAGGAGTATTTAAGAAGGAAGATGCACTGGCCCTAAAAATCTATTGTTAAGATTGCAGAACTATTTCCCAATTTTATGCTTCAGATGCAGTTAATAATACAAAATGGAAAAAAAAAATCTATCCCAGATGAAAACTCTACCAATGATGTTATTCTATATACATTTTGAGTATTTTGAGTTTTTATTTTAAAATTTCTTCTGTATAATCCTATTATGAGCCACACTATAACTGCAAAATACATACTTTTTTTTTTTTTTTTTTTTTTGAGATGGAGTTTCACCCTTGTTGCCCAGGCTGAAGTGCAATGGCACAATCTTGGCTCACTGCAACCTCCACCTCCCAGGTTCAAGCAATTCTCCTGCCTCAGCCTCCCAAGTAGCTGGGATTACAGGCATGTGCCATCACACCCGGCTAATTTTTGTGTTTTTAGTAGAGACAGGGTTTCATCATGTTGGCCAGGCTGGTCTCGAACTCCTGATCTCCACTGATCACCTGCCTCCGTTTCCCAAAGTGCTGGGATTACAGGTGTGAGCCACCATGCCCGGCTTACATACGCCTTTTTTTTTTTTTTTTTTGAGACGGACTCTCGCTCTGTCGCCCGGGCTGGAGTGTAGCGGCGCAATCTCGGTTCACTGCAACCTCTGCCTCCCGGGTTTATGCCATTCTCCTGCCTCAGCCTCCCGAGTAGCTGGGACTACAGGCACCCACCACCATGCCTGGCTAATTTTTTGTATTTTTAGTCGAGACAGGGTTTCACCATGTTAGCCAGGATGGTCTCGATCTCCTAACCTGGTGATCCGCCCACCTCAGCCTCCCAAAGTGCTGGAATTACAGGCATGAGCCACCGCACCCGGCCTTACATACGTCTTTTGTTAGCAATAATTACAATAAAAATGTATATTGTTGTTCGTTTGTTTAGGGCTAGCATAGGTACAGCTGTTAGCTAAATGTTGCACAAAAATTATCAATAGCCCTAAATTTTAAATTAGGGCAGACTTTAAATAAATCAGATTGAAAGTTTAAATAAAATAGAAAATCCAAACTTTCTTTTGCCTTTTGATACCTCCTTCAGTTACCATTATTATAACATTTGAAAATAAATGTAGGCCAGGCATAGTGGCTCACAGCTAATCCCAGAGCTTTTAG
This sequence comes from Pongo pygmaeus, assembly GCF_028885625.2. NCBI lineage: Eukaryota > Metazoa > Chordata > Mammalia > Primates > Hominidae > Pongo > Pongo pygmaeus. The sequence continues at coordinate 121,606,016 of NC_072376.2, forward strand.
AGGCCGAGGTGGGAAGATTGTTTGAGGCCATGAGTTAGAGATCAGCATGGGAAACATGGCGAGACCCAATCTCTATAAAATATTTTTAAAAATAAATCGCTTGAGCCCAGGACTTTGAAGCTGCAGTGAGCTGTGACTGTACCATTAGACTCTAGCCTGGGTGACAGAGTGAGACGCTGTCTCAAACAAAGAAAAAAGAAAATAAATGGGGAAATTGTAATAATTTTACACTGATACTATTATATCTACCTAGAATGCTGAAATAATGACTCACATATATTATAGAGGTTTTATGCCTATGGTCCATTGATCTAATTGGTGTGATTAAACCTATATTCTAGACTTGGCTGGTGGCTCATGCCTTTAATCCCAGCACTTTGTGAGGCCGAGGCGGGTGGATCACCTGAGGTCAGGAGTTTGAGACCAGCCTGGCCAATGTGGTGAAACCCTGTCTCTACTAAAAATAGAAAACTTAGCTGGGCATGGTGGCGTGCACCTGTAGTCCCAGCTACTCGGGAGGCTGAGGCACGAGAATTGCTTGAACCTGGGAGATGGAGGTTGTGGTGAGCCAAGGTGGCACCACTGCACTCCAGCCTGGGTGACAGAGAGAGACTCTGTCTCAAAAATAAATGAATAAAATAAACCTATATTTTAATACAAGGTTTATATCACTCATTCAATAAATGAATACCTATTGACCATCTACTATATGCTGGATGTATGTAAGGCACTTGCTATCAACTGGCGTAAAGTATAATACCCATGGCAAAAATGAAATAAGTGGTCATCAGCTTTTTTTTCCTCCCACATTTCAAATTGTGTATAAACTATATTCTGTTACTGATTTTATGTCATATTTTACTAATGTAGTCTATATTGTTCTTTGTTGATTTGTATCTGCATTCACCAAATAGATAGCATATTAAAGGCTTGAAATTAAAGCCTCGTATTTAATAACAATTTTAAAAAATCTCCGTTTAGTTGTTGTGGAAAGAAGGCTGACATAAAGAAAATGAAGAGCCGGGGGGAGATTCCTTCTTCATTAAAAATAAAAATATCTAAACAACTGCAAAATACTTCTTTTATACGACTCACTATTGCCACAAGAACCTCATAACAGGGAATTTTCAAAACGAACAACATAAAACACATAGAACATGATATGATTGATTAATGTAAGGAGCCACAGCATTGACCTCACTCCATCAACAATGGCCAATTCCATACCTGCCACCAACAGAAGGCTACAGTTTTTGGTATCCAAGGAGAAAAAACAATTGAGGAAGCATTTAAAACTGCACTAGATTATAAAAAGTGTTTGGGAGAAACTATGAAATAATGAGCACAACACTTTTAAAAGAAGGGGATAATGGAAGAAGAATTGTCAGCCTTAAAAGAGGAAGGTTGGCATGTATGTAATTGAAGAATGACAGGACATTTATAGCATTGTTTGTTGTGGGTCTTCCTCTGACACAAGAGCAGACATCAGAGAAAACAAAACTGAGCTGAGCTCTGCTCTAACATAATATGTTTCCTAATTACAGAAACCTCAACAGTACGAGCTGCTGAGTAAACCAGAGTTACCATGTAGGGTAGAAAGAAAAATCTGAGATTTGCACTAAAATGGAAAGTTTTCTTTACTTACTGGAAGACCAAGGGGTCCTCTGTCACCCTTTTGACCTGGTTCACCCTTCAATCCTTTAACACCATTTAACCCTGGTTCACCCTAAATGCAAAAGCAAATGCCAATTTTGGTTGCTATTATGGGTGTTTAAACTGTGAGAGAAGACAGCCAGTCTCTGAAATAGTTGCAGATTCCAGTTTTAGGAAACAGCAGAGTCAGGCTAGATTTGTCTTGCACCAAACATTAATTTTTAAAGTTAAAATAGTTACTAAACTGACATCAACAATTAATATTCCAGAAATCAAAACTCCCAAGAAAGTGTGCTCCTTACAATAAAAATATGTATGGTTGAATTCCTAAATTTTTCAGTTCAATCTCAAGGAAATTCATGTTATACCACACTTTTATGATCAAATAATTCAAAGACAATCGAATGCAGGATGCTGAAGAAGATTCGGTAGAAAAAAAACCCACTCTGCTGGAATGGAAAACTGGAATATGCAGGACAGGGTTATAGACAGATATTTTAAGCCTTTAAGCATGTTGCCCAAGGGAATGAACTAAAAATGTAGCAGCTGATGTTTGAAGTAATGCCATTTAGCGAGTCCTCATTCACTGCCCTTGCCAAGTCAGATCCCTACATGGACTAATCAACAAATCACCAATCCCAGGAGAAAATATGAAGATCAAAGAACTTAAATGTAGTTTTACTAACTATCCATCTGCCCAATGTTAGAATAAAGAAAGTATGAATTTAACTCAGGGTGACATTATAAAAGCCACGGTAAATGATAAATTCTTGACTCTATTTTTAAAAACCAAGGAATACAGTATACCTATTTTCCATCAGTAACAGCATGTTAGATACCAAGTTCTGACCTGTATACTTTTCAACTTTTAAGTGTAGACATGAATTTGCCAAGAAAATCTTGAAGGACTTGTGAAAGAAAGATGATTTCAGACACAAATACCCTATAGAGTCTTGCTGGGTGGGGGCAGGAAAGGGGAGAGGCTATACTAACATGGCAGAAGGGGTTTTTAACCTGGGTAGTATTTACTCAACTTGCCTGATGATATAAGTCAGTGTAGCGCTTGTTAAACATGAAGAGTTCAGGGCCCCACCCAGTCCATGGTAGCACAGAAATGGGTATCTCTAATAAGTCTCCCAGGTGATTCTTATCAGGAAATTCTGGGAAACACTGAGCTAGATTCATGCATGGAATCATGCTATATATTTGAACTTTCAAAGGGGGTTGCAAAGTGATGAACACACTGGCATGGCATAAAAAATTTTCAGGATTTTGCAGATAGGATGTTTGCAGTACAGCTACTATAGCAAGTCCAAATGTGCTGGTGTTGGTAAGGTAGTATCCTGGGAATGCTACTGATTGAGGATACGATATTAAGGCCAAGGCTCAGTAGTCAGTGACTAATTTGAGATCCGTGGCTTTGCATGTGTGTGCACTTTCAGCAAGTGGTCTTGAGGTACTTGAGGTTAAATCCAGTGACAGAAAGACCAAATTTCAAGTCTGGACCTAAGTTCTAGTCCCAGATCTGTCATGAACTAGCTGTGTAATTAGGGGCAAATAACCTAAACTGTTTGGGCCTGAAGTTTATCATCTATGAAATCAGGGAACTTGCATAGATATCTATGAGGTCTTTTCAACTTTATTATTATCTGAAACTTATGATTTAAGTAAGAATTGAAGTTGTATGGACAAAATAAATTGTTGCATTTTAGAAATCAAAAGCATCTTGGGCATCTCCTAATCCAATGGTGATGACATATCTGAATCACTTATGAAATTAAATATCTTGGTGACATTATCCTTAGTCATTATGACCAGGCTGGTTTTTGGTGGTATCTTGAAATCCAAGAGTAGGGCTGGGTGCGGTGGCTCATGCTTGTAATCCCAGCACGTTGGGAGGCCGAGGCGGGTGGATCACCTGGGGTCAGGAGTTTGAGACCAGCCTGGCCAACATGGAGAAACCTTGTCTCTACTAAAAACACAAAATTAGCCGGGCGTGGTGGTGGGTGCCTGTAATCCCAGCTACTTGGGAGGCTGAGGTGGGAGAATCACTTGAACCCAGGAGGCGGAGGTTGTAGTGAGCCAAGACTGCACCATTGCACTCCAGCCTGGGAAACAAGAGCGAAATGCCATCTCAAAAAAAAAAAAAAAAATCCATGAGTAGGAAGCATTGATTTAGTCTAGATGGGGAAAAAGGCCCAGAGAGATTAAACGACTACTAAGATCACAAAGCTGATAGATGGGGCTCTCTCTTCTGACCACCTCAGATAGTACTCTCACCCACCCCAAAGTCTAATTCATGCTTCTGAGATACTGTTACTCACTGGCCTTACTGGAAGGTAAGGTAGTCTAAGAAGAATAAAGAGGCATGAACCCATTCTTGGGTGTCACCTGCCTGACTGGGAAAAGGAAACCCAGATTTCCTGAGTCAGACCAATACCTGCCACCACCCCTAGAGCTGGGTGGGCCAAAGAGAGCCAGCCTCCCCAGAGGAGACAGTGGCCTGCCTCTGGGCTTTGTGACACCTAGTGCCAACATTGCCTTTATGTGTCTCCCCAGCCCCTACCTGTTAGTTGCACCAACTCACTACTGAGGCACTCTCAGGAGTTCATGAACCTTCTTTCAAGCAGGGTTGAGGATGAGTTATAGAATTTTTCTGTTCAGAACCAAGTATCACATAGCAACAATAACAGCTGTTGTTTGACATTTATCAACAGCTGCACCAGATATTTTGCTAAGTGTTTTATAATCATACCTCATTAAGTTATCACAGCACTGTAAGGTGAGTTACCCAGTTGAGTAAATAAAGGATTAGAGAGGGTCCATAATCTGCTCAAGGTGATACGGCCTGGCAAGATTGAGATTAGAACATAAGTCTTCATCACGTATGCTCCCTGAAAGGGGGAGGTTGTCTTTCGGGCTTATTTTAATCTGACAGGATGTCCTCGCGGTCTAGACTAAGGCAAAGGACAGGTGGAGACCATCTTCATCATGCAAGCTACACTAATTCTGACAAAGAGGAGCTTTTCTCCCTTGTTCTCTTCTTAACCCAAAAGAATAGACTGCATGTAAGTGATGTGATCTTCTTCCCGGTATAGCACACCTGAAATACCCCACCCGCTTCTAGACCAATGACCTCTGGGCGAGTACAAAATTAAGATGCTGGAGAGGCAAAGAATTTAGATGTGGTATGACTACATGGCAAGCAAGAAATATCAATTAATAACATCCAAATATACAGCTAGAGACACCATTAAGAAAAGCATCTAGACTAGTCTGAGAATCTCATCAGATTCACTTCTAAATGGTTGACTTGAGTACATTATGATTTGTAATTTGAGAAGCTTACATAGTGACCAGGAAAAAGGCAAAATGAGGAACAATTTATCTCCAGGTGATATCATTTAAATTTGTTATAAGTCATTTTGTGTTATGAGATTTTAACATCTGGATGCTTAAAGGCTCAAAGATTATCAACATTACTTGACAAATAAATAAGACAGGACAGACATGCTTCTGTCATGCTTCTCCATGATTATCAAGGAAGCAGAAATCAAATAATCAAGGGATTTGTTGGATTACCTTTGGTCCAGGAAGTCCATGAGGTCCCTGAAAATGGAAAACAGAGCTTTTAATTAAGAATTGATTCACCGTTTCCCAGCAAGAGTGAATATTATATCACATAACAAAAGAGATGTGAGACAAGCATCTTCTTGTTTGAGCTATAGCTAGAGGCAGGCTAGTGGATGTTATTTATTACCCACCAAAAGTTCCTTCCAGCTCTTGGATTGCTCTGTAACAGGAAATTCATTAATAGCAATTCTGTCTGCTAATACCTTTGAGGAGGGAGAAATCCGCCAGGGTTACATGGAAGAAAGAAGTAGGAAAAAGAGGTATTCTGAACTCAAATTACCATTACAAAGTCTGAGTGGAATACGTGAGATGCTTCATGAGTTTAAATGAAATAAAAATATGACTTCAAAGAGAAATTTGCCAAAGAGAAGCCCCAGACTTTAAGTGCCAGGGAAGAGGAGAAGTTTTCCATTAACTCCTCCAGACCCAAGGTGTTGAAGAATCTAAAGGAGACATGAAGTGAGGAGATGACGCCCAAATTTGGGATTCTGTAGCATCATTTATTTAAGATTAAAGAAAAGATTATTATGTAGGAAAGCTAAGCATTATTATTTAGATTGCATTTATTTTTACAAAAACAAATTCCTCAAAGCTCTTGTAATAATTGTTTATCAGTGGAAGAAAGTCATAATGCATGCATGAATCAGGATTACAAAACACATATTTTGTAGAAAATCTAAATATACAGACTAGTCAACTTAAATTAACTAAGGTTACTGTGGATTGCTGTAAACCTTTCAAGTGATTTAAACAAACTCTTTGGAGAAAAGAGTATTTAAATATCCATCAGTAAAATTATAAAACTGCAAGAAAAAGTTTTTATTAAGCAATGCCTATATATTTGTTACATATGTCCACATTAGAATAATATTTTCCTTTCAATAAGTTTCAGATAAGCATTTTCAGGAAATGGCTGTTACTTTATCAGGTATTCTTACCTCATTTTAATAATGGCTTAAAATTCCTCTAAACTAATTAATTTTATGATATGAACAGGCTGTAGCATTTTCTAATTTAACCTTCTATCTTATAGTAGAGGGAGTATTTTTAAAAAGCCAAAAGTATGCCATTTGCTTAATTCTTAATGAACCATCTAGTTTTAAGAAAATGAGGTCACACTGGGCGAGGTGGCTCACATCTGTAATCCTAGCACTTTGGGAGGCCAAGGCGGGTGCATTACTTGGGCCCAGCAATTTGAGAACAGCTTGGGTAATGTGGTGAAACTTCATCTATTCAAAAAATACAAAAATTAACTGGGCGTGGCTGGTGGCATGTGCCTGTAGTCCCGGCTACTCAGGAGTTTGATGTGGGAAGATCACCTGAGCCTAGGAGGTAGAGGTTGCAGTGAGCCATGATCGTGCCACTGCACTCCAGCCTGGGTGACAGAGTGAGACCCTGTCTCAAAAAAAAAAAAAAAAAAAAAAAAAAGAAGGAAGAAGGAAGAAAGAAGAAGAAAAAGAAAATAAGGTCAATAATAATTGTTTATGTTATAAAATAGAAATGGAGCTAGTCACTGGCTATGCTCTTGGCTTAGATCACTCCAATAATGCTCTTTCTTGTGCAATGGGAGGAAAGAGTGACCATAATTTACTTATTCTGTAATACCGAAGTCCTTTCATTTATTGACACCTGAGAGACACATGTGACCTTCCAGCCTGCCTGACTTGCTCTTATTCTGCCCCAGTCAAAAGCATTTGAAGCACTCTGCCTTCGACATTCTAACTTTAACACAACTGTCATTGGTTTGACATTTAGAGAATTATACTTGCTTAATGGCTGCCTTCCTCACTGGACATCAGTTTCTTAAGGGCAGGGCCACTGTCACCATTGGCCACTGCAAGACACCTGCAGTTAACATTGGCCCTGGCTCAATGAATCAATCAAAGTATCATAAAAGTAAGAAGGATAAGATCTAACAATATATGTTATCTGAGGAAGTAAGCTTCAATTTTTATCATACTATTTTACAAATATTCTTTTTTAAAATTGACACATAATAACTATATATTTATGGATATAATGTGATGTTTCGATACCTTATACATAAATGTTCCTATTGAACATTTCATTAAAGAGTTCAAACCTCAAACTTTGTCAGAAACATTCTTTAATGGCTATTATTACTATTATTACTATTATTATTTTTGAGATAGAGTCTCACTGTCTCCCAGGCTAAAGGGCAAGGGCACGATCACAACTCACTGCAACCTCGGCCTCCCTGGGCTCAGGCAATCCTCCCACCTCAGCCTCCTGAGTAGCTGGGACTACAGGCATGTGCCACCATGGCCAGTTAATTTTTGTATTTTTTGTAGAGATGGGGTTTTGCCATGTTGCCCAGACTGGTACCTCCTGACCTCAAGTGATCGGCCCACCTCGGTCTCCCAAAGTGTTGGCATGAGCCATTGTGTTCAGCCGATTCTAAATCTTATTCTGCTGGTATCAGGTTAGATGAGTGGCCAGATAAAATGATTTGCCAGTGTTCACGCTGTAAGGTTGTAGTAGAGCTTGCTATATGTGTCTGTCTTTCCTCACCTTTATCGCAAAACTACTCTATCTCTTCCCAACATATGTGTTTGGGAGAGTGAATGACAACACTGTAAAGTTAATATATCTCAAAGCACCTGGTATTTTCCATCCATTTCACAGAAAGTAGTACAAAATACAAGCTGGCTGTTTAGAGGGATGTGTTCATGTTCTCTCTAGTAGCATGCTCATAAATAAGCAATTACATTTCAGGAAGAAGGGAAACTTACCATGGGGCCAGGTGGGCCATGGGGACCTGGTGGGCCTGGTGGGCCTATGATCTGTATGTCCAAAAAATAAAAATGTATTTGGTTACTTCATTTAGATAAGGCAGTTCAACTTGAATCTTGTGCTGGGGTTCTGCTAAGGCCATTAGTAGTTGGAGAGGAAGAAAGATACTAGAATAAGTGATGTGTTTGATTCTCTAGATTTAGAAATTCCCTTATGATAATTAAAAAAAAAACTCCAAAAAAAAAGTTCTCCAAAAGCCAGAATAAATGAAAACTATGTTAAAAGAAAAGGAAGCAACTAATTACCAAGAAATGCTATAATGTCACTACTATCAAACTCAAATATTTCACTAAGCATAAGCAGGGCTCTGGAGAAACAAACAAGTATGTTCTATATTCACAAAGATCTATCCATTGTTAGGAGAAAACCATTGATTTTTTTCCTCAGGATTAGACAGTCCTCTGAAAACCTGCTTCTACCTCAGACCTCTGATATACTTTGTCTCTCACTGTGCGAGGCTGACGGATGTTTCTTCTACAGTTTGACAAACCAAGAGGTTTGAGGTCTGTCTACTGTTGTGCAGCCATCTGGCAGAGGTGGAACAGGTAAGTAACAGGTCAGTGTGTGAGGAGGTTCAGGAACCATAGAAGTTCAGCCACCATGGACTTACAGAAGGACCCTGTGGACCCGGCATTCCAGAATCTCCTTTTTCTCCTTTCATTCCATTAGCTCCCTACAAATAACCATTAAGCAGAGTTAAGCAGGTAAAGTTATTTCCAGCGTAAGAGACAACTGAATTTTCTCCCCAAACCCATTGTTCTCTTGACATTTTATAATATTATGCACTTGCTACATAAAAGAAGGATTTATCTCCCTGAATTCTAGCTTAAAATAGCAAGCTTATTAAGATCCCTAGGATTATGGGTGATATGTAGAATAAAATATAAAGTAAATAAAAACTAGTTTGAGCTTGATTGGTTAAAGACCTACAGTGTTAAATACATTGAGTTATAAATGTTATATCTTTTATGGTGGTGTGCAATTTAAACAGCAAAGGTAAGTCTTTTAACTTAGTTTTTACTGACATTTATATACTTCCTTGTTTTATAAAAAAGTCTAAGGCAGTGGCATTTACTGCATTTTTTAAAACAACTTTTACATTTTCTCCTCCAAATTCTCAGTTAGAATTATGAGGAAAACCATAAAACACCATCTCATAGTATCACAGACACAGAGGACACTTTCCAGAGTAATTTGTTTTTTAATTGTCCTATATTTTTTGGCTCATTTCTTTATTATGGTTTATTTTACAATAACCAGTTACCACCATCTTATGCACACTAAATTAAAGTGAGCAACTATGTTTATTTTATTATCTTCTAGGGAAAACAATTCAGGAAAACATGAAGGCTTACTTTATAATTCATTTGGTTACATGCCTTACAATTTGAGTTCCCTAGAGTAATTAACCAATAATACCTCAAATATTTCAAAATAAAAATATGAGATGAACCAACTAGATGAGATTGCAGCTAATAATATAACTCTTTTCTGATTGTTTAATTTATCTTAATAAGAACATAACATAAAAAGTATAAACAAACAGAAAGTATAAACATACCGGCAATCCAGGAAGTCCAATTCCTCCTTTTTCACCTGTCATACCTGGGTCCCCCACGTCTCCCTTTGAGCCTTTGAGTCCCTAAAAATGATAGACAGAGTTGGCATGTAAGCAGCATAATGACCCCTGATAATTAAATCCTAGGGAAAATACAATTCCAGATCAATTTCGTTAATAGGTGGGTTCAATGTTGAGATGATTCTGATTTTTGTTTTTAGGTAGAGTTATTTCTTACAGCAACCTTCTACATGCAATCAGTACTATTTCTCCTTGTAATGAAATAGATTAAGTTCTATTAGGCCATGTAAGCGTGAAAAACATGAACTTAGGTTTTGACATAATTTCTCCTGATTTTGTATTTTTACCTGGCAGCTAATTCTATCTCACCAGACCTGAAAACAACTTAATAGATTTAATTCTCAACAATACAGGATGTATTTTGAACTGGGACCTAGTGTTATATAATAACAAATGTCCAAGTTTCTCTCGTCTCTACCCACTATACTCCCCTCCCTCCTAACTGCACACAAAAGTTCCAGTCACCATCAGTTTTCAATGGTCCAGTCTACAGACTGGTAAATCATTGGATCATTTACTGCATACTAACACTCAATCAATGCTTAAAAGTATGACAACCTCTTCACAGTGTTCTTATTTTGTTCTCATGATGTCTCTATGAGGTGAGTCAGAATGGTATTTTTATTCTCCTTTACAGTGAGGAAACAGATAAATATGCATTTTGAATGTTAACAAATCTGAATTTTGTAATTTTTTTTTTTTTTTTTTTTTTTGAGTTGGAGTCTCACTCTGTCACCCAGGCCGGACTGCAATGGCGCGATCTTGGCTCACTGCAACCTCCGGCTCCTGGGTTCAAGCCATTCTCCTGCTTCAGCCTCCCAAGTAGCTGGGGCTACAGGCATGTGCCACCATGCCCAGCTAATTTTTGTATTTTTAGTAGAGACGAGGTTTCACCATGTTGGCCAGGCTGGTCTCAAACTCCTGACCTCAGGTGATCTGCTCACCTTGGCCTTCCGAAGTGCTGGGATTACAGGCGTGAGCCACCATGCCTGGCCTGAATTTTATAATATTAATATTGACATTAATTTATATTTTTAAGCATTTTCATCCTAGGAAACTCATTTCAATATAATGATGGCACATTCTTCAGTAGAGATGATCATAGTTATTATGGTAAGGGGCTTCTAGGCTGCAGAAACCTGTTTATCTTTTCTTTATTAAAAACTATGGAGAAAAATTATTTATGGAAAGGAACTTTTCTTGTTAACTGTACCTATTTAATAGCATTCAGAATTACCCAATGGGTGAGGAGGTGCCTGAATGAATAGATGGATCTTACTGATTAATAAGACCTGGATTATTTTTAGGGATCTAGTGATAGCAGCAGGACGGCAACCCACTGTACTTAGTGATAGAAGAAGACCTTGCAAAGCCTACAGAAGAAAAAAAAAAGCTAGCTACTATATCTGTAGGAGCCATATTGTATATCATTATGCATGTCAAATTAATTACTTATGACCAATGGTCAGAGAAGTAACATAGACAGACTTTAAAATTCTAAGTGATCTATGATATAGCAAATCATCTAAGGTATCTATGTTTCTGTTTACCACATGTTCATTTAATATGGCATTATTATTATTTCAGCATATAACTCTGATAGTAAAAATAATCCTAAACCTAATTTTCCTATCTAATACTTTCTTCTGAGGAGTATATGTTCACTAACTGTATTAAGAATCCTTTTGATTTCTTATGATTTTCCTGATTTTAGCCATTTCTTGGGTAAATAATGGAAATCAAGAAAACACGAAAGATCTTGAAATTAACCCTTTTGATTCCATTCCAAATTCTGAATACTGTCCACGTTCTCCAACTCAGATTCTTTTAGGGCAGGGGTCGCCAAACCATGGCTCACAGGCCAAATTCATCCCAGGGATTGTTTTTGTACAGAGTGAATTAAAAAAAAAATTATTGAGGTGTTAACCAAAAATAAATAAATAAAAAGGAAACTTCAACACAGATTGTATGTGACCTGTAAAGCCTAAAGCATTTACTATCTGGACCTTTATTAACAAAGCTGGCCGACTTCTGTTTTAGAGGGAACCCTCAGAGATATACTACCATACTCTGTCAAGCTACAAGTTCCCTGCTTGTTTCTGTATTTTCTAAGGATCTAGGGATTAGGTGTCATCTTTATTTGGGAAAAGAAAACATTGTCTAAATAAGGCATATAGGCAAGATTTAGTTTTGTGGAAACTATGGTCACTGATTTTAATCTTGACATATTTGTATTCACTGACAAAAATTAGGCTAGTTTTACTAACTTAGTAATGATTTTACAAGTCTATTAAAAATTTGCAGGGGAGTCACTGGTAGGTTGATATAAAGTATTAAGAACAAAACTGAAGTATCATATGGCTTAGATGTTTTTGCAAAGAAAACTAATGTCTAATTTCAAACTAATTGCTTTTTAGAGTCAATGAAGTCTCTAGAACAAATGGTTAAAAGAAAGAGGGTATCAAATATCAATGCTCATGACATTTTGGCTTCAAACTTACAATAAAAGTAGTAATCAAGAATGATGTTTTAAATAATAGTATATATCTTTGAAAATTACCTGCTCTCCATCCATTCCTGGGATTCCTGGAGATCCTTGCTCTCCCTATTAAGATAAAAATAGATGACTTGCCTCCATTCTCATTGGTAACATACTGCACTACATAAAAAAATGATGCTAGTTGGTTAACAGCACAATTTGACTTTCAGCAAATACATCATAACCCAAGAATATTCTATTATAGCACATATCTAAACTAAGAGAAGTAATAATCTTTCTTCAAGATTATGTATAGTATTTATATGTAGCTAAGATCCAATGCTTTTAGTGTTTTTATTTTTTCTCCATGTGAGATGCAGGCTAAAAAAGAGTGGTCAAGGAAAACTGATAGACATAATTTGATAGCTGACCATATCCTACAGCAACAACCTATCTGCCTCAGTTAGTTAATTTTTTTCTCCATACAACCTCTCTATGATTTCTCTTACTTTCCAATTTCAGTAAAAAGGAAAACGTAACAGTTAACCTAAAAAAATAAAATGCAAAGCCCCATGAATTTTCAACAATATTCTAATTGGCACAGTTCAAACAGTTAGTTACAAATTCATGATTGTGAGTGTGTAATTTCCAGAAAAGCCTCACTGAAGGATATCATAAGTCAGATATCTTAATCCATATAAAATTACTTTTGGATCAATTCAATTTCTTATACTGTGCTATGAATGAACTAAAATTTACTATTCGTGTTATGATTTATAAGGATTTTTGACAAACTCAAAATATAGAGATTTTTGTTTGCTTTTTTAAACTGAAGATGTTCCATTAAAAGCAAATTTATACAATATGCCAGAAAGTTAATCGAACAGCAAATGTTTAGTCACTTTTCAGTTTTGAAAGGTGACTAAATAAATTCCTTGAAAAGTAAGCATTATTTTGTATCAACGAGTCATTTATGTGGATCCCATTACAAATATCCCCGAATCCCACACTGTGGAAACTTTGTAAAAACAGCTCTTCTGAGTGTGACAGGCCTTCCTCACAGACGGATTTCCAACGGAGCTGACCTGAGGCTATATTTTCTAGAAAGGCCTGTTTGGTGATACTATAAACCACAATATTGAAATGGCTAGAGCTCCTTTCCCTGGTAAAAACTTTAAGAGCTATGAGGTACAGCATGAAATTTGAGCTTTCCAGTGTTTAAGGAAGGCATGATCTTGTGGTTATAAACAAATGAAGCAAGAAAAGCGGCGAGGGAAGGGCCTTTTCTTATTTCAGATTTCCTGCTCTTTGTGGTAGCAGCAAAGTTTATTTTGCCACAAACAAGTCTGCTGAGGTTGGATGCACCTGGCTAACCCCTAGCTTCATTCAGAGTCTGAATACTTGTCAGCACTGTGGGTCCAATAATGATGGCTTTGCTAGGCTTTTCCCTTTAAAATATGACTCACAAGTGTTTAAAAGAAAAACACAATTCATGAGTTATTCATTTATCCTTCACCCCTCAAATGGGGTTTGTAAGAGTTATTTGATGTGTAGGGAATCAAACAATTCTGTGTGATAAATGAAGGAGAAATGCTAATTGAGTAAGTTCCCATTCAGTCTGAGTTCCAAGATCAGAAGGGGTTCTATACTTGACTCAGGCTACACTTTGCTGTCTCTTAGTCATAGCTACATTCCACCCCAATTATCCCAACCTTCTCAAGGACAGATCATGAAAAACATAAAGGACTATATCAGCTAACACAAGATCTCAATTATAAGACCATTGTGGGTTGGGTGGGGTAGGGATGACAGCATACTGGGAAGGATGGCAAGGGTAGGAGGTAAGCGAGAATGACTCAACCCTCCTCCATATTGCTTGGCTAGATATTCATCTGGGCAACTTCTTCCTGTCTTTCAGTTTCAACTCAAGGCCACCCTTGGCTGTTAAGACTTAGAGGGACCTTCTATGCACTTACTCTATTAATAATTGTACCTTTACTTGCCTATCTTCCTCCCTAGGCCATAAGCCCTTTATTGGAATTTCTTTCTAGTATCCTTACTAGATATTAGTCCTTATCATAGAGTAGAGGCTCAAAAATTACTTACTGAATAACTGAATTAATACATGAATAGCAATTAGATTATAAAACCAGGGGAATATAGGTTTTAGTGATACAGATTTTTTTACCTAGGAGGTCCTTTTTGCCTTTTTGGGTCAAAGAATGGGTGCCTTTGGGGCTTCTCTAGGCCTTTGGACTGTAGAGAAGAGAAAAGTCCTGGAAACCTTTGAGGTTTGTGGGAAATGAGATATGTATTTAGCTTTGGGGACAATTTTGGTTCTGGAGTCTTAGTCAAGTGAGGAGGTGAAATAATGAACTTAGACACTTGGTTGGTTCTACACAAAGGAAAAAAGAAATTGCAGATTTCCTTCTAGGATATCTAATCCAGCTCACCAAGATATTACTGAATGGGGATCCAGGCAGTGTTGCTCACCAAGAATAAAGATTACGTGTAGGTTTTTTGTGTTATGTCTCTTAGGGACCAGAATGTGCTGGAGAAATAGAAAGTTAAAAATCCCACACCTTATATTAATGTTATACATGAAATCTATTTGAAATTAGGATCTATGTTCTAAATATATAGGCAAGGAGCTCAGTAGTATTGTAATTTATATTCCTTTATATAATAGAAAAATAAGGTTTCTATATGCTAGATTTCTGTTTTTAAGTATCTTGAGAGAGTGTGAAAGCTGATACGTGTGCGTGTGTGTTATGATAGACTTAGCAAATAAACTGCCTTAAGAAGCATTAACAAAAGATGAATTTTGAAATAACTTGAATCTCCTACAAGAATCCAATGACGAAAGTCATATTTCAACACATGTAGCTCAGTTCTGAAAAGCCAGAATCACTGGCCATGTGTTAATTGATCAAACATGGTTGAATGACTAAGCTTCAGTTTGGAGGGATAAAGCCATCAACAAAGTTTAGATATAAGCAAGCAATTCTAGCCTTCTACTATTTTTAGTTGGTATGTTTCATTAGATAAGATTTAAATGGCAAAATGTCTGAAAGTATATAATAAAGAATGCATTATGAAAAATGATTCCTAAAGTTTTGATTTGTGAATGCACCATACTAAAACTTTTCTTACTCTTTTTATTACAAAAGCATTAGAAGCAAGGATCTTTCTTGGTGTCAAGTTAAATTTTCTCTAATCCTCCTTTAATTAAACATTTTCTTTTGTTTTCATACACCACATTTAGTGTTTTTTACATTTATAATTTCTGCGGAACTTGTTTTTCCCTTGTTTAATATCTTTTTTCAATGTCTTCCCCTAAATTAAATTTCTCTCTCCTTTTCCTATTTTCCCTTCTTCCTTTCTAATTTTCTATCTTCCTTCAGTCCAGACCTCAATTTCTTTTTTTCGCTCTCTAAAACAATACTGTTGATCTCAGCTTCTTCAGCATTTTGTAAGACTGATTTTCAAAGATGCATATACTTAATGTGGGATTCTCTGCACTGTATGTGACAAATGGAAACAAGTAAATAAAGAATAACCTTTGGCCCTTGTAGTCCTTGAGGTCCAGGAGGTCCAGGGGGACCCTAAATCAAGAAAAAGCACAGTTTTTAAAAGTAGTAATTATATGTATTAAAATTCATGCCTTAAATAGGCACACTATACACCTTCCTTATTTCTATCATAATCAGATATCCCCAAATATAAATTTGCAATGAGGAAAAATTTTACTAGTTACATAATTAGAAAAAAACACCTATTTATATGCTAAAATATTAACACATTTGAGGTCAAAATAATATGGAAGGTGCTTCTGGGTAGATTCGGTAAGGCAATGTAAAATTGCTGCCATGCTCCACACTCATCGTATTGGGATGAATTAGCCTATGAATATTAGCTTTGTTTCTACATACACTTCTTACCCCTCCACCCCAAAGGCTTTGATTTCTCAAACTCTAAAGAATAAAGCTATATTGTTCAGACAAGGCCAGAGACTTCTAAGAAAATTAGCAATCACTTTTTTCTTGACCTTTTCACTAAGCAGACAAAGTGATTCAACTGGAGCAAATGTAAAAGATTATTAATACAAGAAAACATAAAATTAAGTATCAGATAAAAACAATAGCTACATTAGTACCATTTTGGCTGGCATGCATCAACACCAAATACAAAACCACAAACCACAGAAAGCATGCAATAGGAGTTACCGTGACAGTTAAGGTGGTAATCCTCTGTTGGGAAAATGTGTTGACAAAGACAGAGTTATCTATTTTGTGAGCCAAAGTACAGTAATACATTTGTGAAATAATCAACATTTTGAATATGTTTGGCTAGTCTGATATCTTATAAGGATTTGACAAGATACTGAGAACATATTACCCTATCTTCAATACAGTATAGTTGTAGAGATTTTTTAAAAATTATTTTTAGAATCCTATTTTAAAAATCTATGGCTGAAGAAAAAGAAATGTCAAAATTTTAATTCACCTGATTGAAAAAATAATGCAGTAAAGTCATATATGCTAGAGGCTTGTCAGTATAATTGTGGATTGAGAAATTTTGCTATTGATAAAAGCCCTATTCTACAGAGTACTTCATTAGAGAAAACTGAAATACCCAATTGCATATTTTTTCTCTTTTAGTCTGCAGCTCATTTGTTGCATTAAAACTAACTTTGTGTGTGTGTGTGTGTGTGTGTGCCATAACTAAAGAAATTAGTCGACATAGAATTAATCTAATTTCCTTTTTTGGGCGTTCCAATTTTTTTGTGAACTTAATCAGAAAAACAAGTGAGTTTTTAAAATTTATTTATTGATTGATTTATTACACTTAGATTCTGGGATACATGTGCAGAACGTGCACATTTGTTACACAGGTATACACGTGCCATCGTGGTTTGCTGCACCCATCAACTCGTCATCTACATTAAGTATTTCTCCGAATGCTATCCCTCCCCTTGCCCCCCACCCCCTGACAGGCCCCGGTGTGTGATGTTCCCCTCCCTGTGCCCATATGTTCTCATTGTTCAACTCCCACTTATGAGCGAGAATATGCGGTGTTTGGTTTTCTGTTCCTGGGTTAGTTTGCTGAGAATGATGGTTTCCAGCTTCATCCATGTCCCTGCAAAGGACATGAACTCATTCTTTTTTATGACTGCATAGTATTCTGTGGTGTATATGTGCCACATTTTCTTTATCCAGTCTATCATTGATGGGCATTGGGGTTGGTTCCAAGTCTTTGCTACTGTGAAGAGTGCTGCAATAAACATATGTGTGCATGTAGCTTTATAGTAGACTGGTACCAAAACAGATATATAGACCAATGGAACAGAACGGAGGCCTCGGAAATAACACCACACATCTACAACCATCTGATCTTTGACAAACCTGACAAAAACAAGCAATGTGGAAAGGATTCCCTATTTAATAAATGGTGTTGGGAAAACTGGCTAGCCATATGCAGAAAACTGAAACTGGACCCCTTCTTTAAACCTTATACAAAAATTAACTCAAGACGGATTAAAGATTTAAATGTAAGACCTAAAACCATAAAAACCCTAGAAGAAAACCTAGGCAATACCATTCAGGACATAGGTATAGGCAAAGACTTCATGACTAAAACACCAAAAGCAGTGGCAACAAGAGCCAAAACTGACAAACAGAATCTAATTAAACTAAAGAGCTTCTGAATAGCAAAAGAAACTATCATCAGAGTGAACAGGCAACCTACAGAATGGGAGAAAATTTTTGCAATCTATCCATCTGACAAAGGGCTAATATCCAGAATCTACAAAGAACTTAAATTTACAAGAAAAAAAAAAACAACCCCATTGAAAAGTGGGCAAAGGATATGAACAGACATTTTTCAAAAGAACACATTTATGCAGCCAACAAACATATGAAAAAAAGCTCATCATCACTGGTCTTTAGAGAAATGCAAATCAAAACCACAATGCGATACCATCTCACGCCAGTTAGAATGGCGATCATTAAAAAGTCAGGAATCAACAGATGCTGAAAAGGATGTGGAGAAATAGGAACACTTTTACACTGTTTGAGGGAGTGCAGACTAGTTCAACCATTGTGGAAGACAGTGTGGCAATTCCTCAAGGATCTAGAACTAGCAATACTATTTGACCCAGCAATCCCATTACGGGGTATATACTGAAAGAATTAATCTAATTTCTTAAACTGTTAGAGAACTGTAACAAAATATACCGTGTCTAAGTCTGAATCTCTAAAACATAATTCCTGATCCATGAATCATATTTTTGAATTAACATTTTTCTGGTCTAGGTTCTGTGCTGAAAGTTCTATGGGGTTGATAACCACTTTATGAAATCACAGAGGGGAGAACATTTCCTTTAGGGACTCTGGTCATAGAGAAACAATATTCAATTACATTCAAACTCGTAGATATCAGTTGAACACCATCCTTCTGTTTTCCACTATTCCACTCCAGTTTCTGATTTGAGCTGTTGTTACTGTTTTTTTTTTTTTTAAATTGTTGTAAAAGGTAAAATGTCCACAAACTGGGGGCAAGGTTATAAGAAAAAAATAAGGTCCCAGAATTTTACACCACCAGATCTGTGTAATGTAATTCCATTCAGTTTATGCTTCAGGAATTCACCTAGAACAAGAATTGGATTTGTAGTTATGATAAAGCTACTTTTTTTTGTTTTTCCTACAGTGTAGAGAAGTCATTTAAACAAGGCTATTAGAAAATTAAGGAGTAGAAATAATTTCTTTATCATTGTCTTCCAATTTACATGTTACTTTTTAACTAGAAAACAGGATCATAAAGCCCTAAAAAGGAAAGGGAGCTTCAAATTTGAGCTCTCTGAGGTTTTCCAACATGTGCCATATATTAATTCATTTTTCACCTGAACATAATGCTAGTTTGTATTTTTTTAAATTTAAGGATAACAACATGTTTAATAATGAGCTGCAAAATAAAAGAATATTATTAATAGTAACTGACCTAACGGAATTTAAATGATTTTGTTAAATAACTATGTTTGTGAAACTTTAAAATTCTTTAATGTTCCATCCAGCTAATAGGTTTCAGTGACAACAAACTGAGCTAACTTCACAAATACATAGTCTTGACCATCATCTGGAAGCACCAGTATGCAGACACAGAGAGAAGTCCTAACGATGTGGCTCACTGTGCATTTCTTATATGTGGTAAATCCAAGTTAAAGCTATATAAACTCAACAGGATTCTCTCTTGAACTCAAATAATGATTTGAAAGTCAGAATTTTTGGTGATGATGGAGAAAGACACGGCATTCTCTAGTGAGACACGATGTGAAATGGGAGGCATGAACTACAGAAACTGCAAATTGGGTAAAGCCCAGCAGCCTGCTTTGTGATTTATTCCCTGAAATGTTTATCTGAATCTCTTTAGAATTAAAGGTTACTTTCTTTCATTTCTCATAATGATGAAAGCTTAAACTCGCCCATGATTCATACTAGAGAACAGGTTTAGTTTAGATGGCGATGAGAATTTTTTAAAGAGTCAGTTAGGAAACAGAGGTTTTACTGCTAATTTGTGGAAATTTAGCCACCTTAAATAAAAATAAATAGCTTATGGCAATGTTTATGTAAATCACAATCTTCAATAGAGGCAGCAGTAAAATTTCATACTTCTAATATGGTATGATTATAACTGTAATATATTTCTATTTATCTGATTATCCTAGAGTATTTTTGGCAGATTGTTTTAAAAGGGATAATAATGACATACCTGCAAAACTGTAAATATCCATCACTGGTTAGAGAATTAAAAGAATAAATGTCTACCATCTCTTCTCAATCTAATGTATTAATTTTATGAGGGACTCAATTCACTAGAGCACTATGTTAGGGAAACCAATAGTTTTGATGTGAAAAGATAACTATAAGCTATTTATAAGCATGGCAAATAGTTGCCTCACAACCAACCCAATAAGAATAATAAACCTTTAGGTTGAGACATAAGCATGAATTAGTTGACTATGATGGATATTGACTGTTTTGTAGTCATATAGAATTAAAGATGAGAAAAAGAACCAGAGGTATATCTTTTCATATCGAAATATAGGTGTCACATTTTTTAAAAAGTACAATGCTTTTAGGCATATCAGTAAAAAGTGTTCAGAAGCTCTGAAAAATTACCCTAAGAATAGTATTAGGTTTCATGGACTCATAGAAAAAAATTTATTCCAATAACATCTTTATTTTGCAGATAAGATCAATGAAGTATAGATACATTAAGCAATTTCCCCCAAATGACTGAGCTGATAGAGGGGAGATCAAAATGGAGATTTCCGTTTTAGACTAAGGATAGCTTGCCTCACGCCAGGCCCAGTTCATGCAAAGAATGCTTTGAGAACTTGATCACAGTGTTGCAGAAAATGCCCAATTATATTGGAGCAGTTCTTGGAGGATAAGACAGTAGATACCTCTTAAAGGTGGTAGCAGGAATTATGGGGCCATTGAAAGTAGTTCAAGGGCAATTTACAACATTGCTAACAAACTAAGTTTTTAAAAAGTCCCTATATTTTATAAGAACTTTGAAAACAGTAGGCACATCAAAACTTTGTGTTCCCTGTCTCTGTCTCCCTTTTTTTCCTTACATAGTTATCAACTTGTGGGGAAAAGGGAATAATTTAGAAAACTAGTTCTAGAATTTGACAATAACCCAGAGGCCATTACTTACATCGAATCCAATTACACAGTGGAACACTAATTCAAGCTCCTGACTAAAGATACTGTCCAAGCAACATTTCTCCAAGCAGTAAACATGCTTCTTTTTGTATTTTACCAGAAGAAAAATAATGAAAAGGCCAAAAAATAGTCTGAGCTGAAAATGGATGAAAAAAAATGACTTAGTACTCTACTAGTTAAAAATGATAGTTGTAGCAAAGACCCTACACAGAGGTACAGATCTGTCATAATTAGATTGTGTTAGTAAAATCATAAAGATGGAAAAATAATTCAAACAGGTACAAAGTGGCAGAGAAATATTTAAAACAACTAATTTGGCTTACAAGCAAAGAAATGGCTTGTACATGTGAATTAAGTATACTTATTCAACCAATAACCATTTACTTAATATTTACATATCTAGTTAATATAAGCATAAAATGTTTTTCTGTCACCAAGCTTACAATCTGATAAGAGGTAAGACTAAAATCAACTATGGAGTTTGATTTTAAATGGTAAACCACTAGCACCCCACTACTAATGTTTAAAAGGATTAAGAGGAAGAACTCATCTGAGTGGCAGCAGTGGATTGTTGTGTAGAATTTATATGGGAAAGAAAGGAAAGAAGAATGGGATGAACACAGGCAAAAAGGAGGAGACTTGTATGGATATGATAACAATGATTATATCAGGGGGAACTCTGCTGTGGAGAAATGAAAAGTTCTCCACAGGAAGGGCATGACTATAGAGGCTTAAGATGGAGAAGACTGGGCTTGATAGAGCAGGCAGTAGGGGGGTCATTAAGGTTTCTGAGCAAATTAGAACCATCGAAGCCATGATCATTTATAAAAATTAATCTTGGAGTGATACACAAGATGAATTAGAAGGACAAGGAGGCACTAGGGAAAGAGTCATTGGTCAAGGAGCTGTTGCTGTATTAGGCATGAAGTAAACAGGATGCGGACTCAGTTGGGAATCGAAAGAACAGGCAATCTCAAGAGATACTTTGAAAAAGGAAACAGCAGCCTCTTGGTGAGATAGAATAAGTAAAAGACTAAGAATAGTTTTAAAATGACTCTAAACTTTCTATTCCCTCAAAATTGAGATTCATGGTATCACTAACAGAAACCGGTCACTTAAAAAAGGGACTCATTTGGTAGGTGGGAAAGGTAACCAGTATAATTGTGTGTATTGGTGGAAGTTGATAAGGCACTCATACATCCATAATGGAAATATTCTTGGACAGCTGGGGGCATACACCGATTATATCTAGAGATGAAAGAATTGAGAGCCATAATGTGGAAGAACACAGAGGGAGTGACTGTACCAAGAAAAGATCAGAGACTTGAGGATACCAAAAACTAGGGAATAGACAGACAAATTAGAAACACCAAAATAAAGGTGATATGCCACAGAAGAAAAATGGAAAAAATGGAATGAAAGTAGAAGGTCGGAGAGACGAAAAAAAAGTTTCAAAAGGAAGGTGGTTTAATATCAATATCACAAAAACGTCAGGGGCGATGAGTCCAGTGGACTTAACATAGAGGTTATAGTTGACCTTGTAAGAGAAGATGCAACAGAATGATGATAGAGGCTAGAATGCAGGAGTCTAAACATGAAAAGAATGAATAGGAAGCAAAGGTGATAGAGACAAGCCACATAGCCTGTTGCTTACTTAATGAGAAGAAAAGAATTATATGATAGCAGTAATAAGAAATACAGAGGGCTTACTATGTGCCAGGCACTGTTTTAAGAGTGTAATATATATTGTGTCATTTGCTCTTCTCAGCAAGGCTATGAGGCAGATACTGCTACCATCCTCATTCTGTAGACGGGAAAACTGAGGCACAGAGAAGTGAAATAACTTGTCCTAGGTAACACATTTAGTAAACAAGAGAGCTGAGATTTGAATGCAAGAAGCTCCAGCCCCAGAGGCACAGAGCTCTTGATTGCCTTGCCACATTCCCTCTGCAAGCAAGGAGGCAAAAATTGGCCAAACTAACACAAGGTTTATCCCTCATAAGGCTTAACTATATCTGAAGGTGGAAGGGAAAGGAAAGAAATGATTGAAAAATGCTACAAATTAAAGAAGATAAACTGGGGCAGAGAGAAGGGGATGGGTTCTTGAGAACAGGGAGAATGGGTGCCTTGAGCAGTGGAGTCCTCTGAGGATAGAGGGTGTGGAAGCTCATATTTGCACACATTACATGGGTGCTCCTCAGCATCCTTCTCAGTGTGTGTCAGGGCAGGGACCAGTCACTTGCCTGTAAGGCTTCGTGGAGGTTGCCATTGTAGTCTATGATCTCAGTGGCTCCTGGATCCCCTTTTTGACCAGGTGGACCCTATGACAAAACCAATCAAGGGAAAATCATGGGTATTAGCTTAGCATGTAGGGTGGATTGTGGCAGAAACAGAAATACAACTCACAGCTCTCTCTGACCATCATTTCCCTACTAAGGCCCAACTGTACTTTAGAATATATAAATAATTATGTTCAAAATGTATCCTTATTTCAAAGGAGGCAAACCACTTCTTATATCCTGTCTTTGGTAGGTTCAATATATGAAATCTGATAAAAAAATACAATTTAATTTTTGAAACTATTTTCTGAAAATTACAATATAGGCTACTCTGATGTGACCTGTAAAATTTTGTTTGCTTTATTCATATTTATTAAAGCATCCTCTAACCTTTTGTTCCTCATCCATACCTCATACATTGCTTCCTCATTCTTTTTTTGAGGCGGAGTCTCACTCTGTTGCCCAGGCTGGAATGCAGTAGTGTGATCTCGGCTCACTGCAACCTCTGCCTCCTGCATTCAAGTAATTCTCCTGCCTCAGCCTCCCATGCACCACCATGCCCAGCTAATTTTTGTATTTTTAGTAGAGACGGAGTTTCACCATGTTGGGCAGGCTGGCCTTGAACTCCTGACCTCAGGTGATCCACCAGTCTTGGCTCCCAAAGTGCTAGGATTACAGGTGTGAGCCACTGCACCTGGCCATCATTATTTAAAAAGATAGAACATTGTTCTGTAGAAAAATACTTGGCTTTCCCATCAGGAATGAATGCCACAAAAATTAAACAAAATAGGGAACAAACAATAGAATACATGTATATTTTTAAGACTTCTACCCTACTTATTATATCTGCTACTTAATTTCCATTAGTCATGTCATAATTCCCTGACTTTTTTTTTTTAAAAGACGCTGAACGCATGGGTTATTGCTTTCTTTATAATTGAGTTAATTGAAAAGTGGAAAATTCCATTAGCTGGATGGGAACAGAGGGAAAGTAGACGGGGGAGTTCTTTAGACCTTCTCAAAGAAGCTTAGTTTATGTGTTGGAATCCCTACATGCACTGCTCCTGGTGAGGAAAATAAAGGAGGTAGGAGTGTTTCGGGAATAATTACAGTAGTCTACCTCCAATACTATTATTGAGTATTATTCATATGACATATCATATGAATAGCCATGCAGACATAAATTCAAATCTGGGATTGTAGGGAGCAAAAGTTTAGAAGGATGACAGAACACTCACCCTTGGTCCCTGAGCTCCAGAGTCCCCTTTGTCTCCACGATCCCCCTTTTCCCGTTGGAAAGAGAAAAAACTTAATTAGAAGTGGGGGAATCTAGAAATCTCATGTAAGAACGTGTTTATACCATACAGAAGCATCTTTAATATGAACTTCTGAAGTGAAAAACAACAGCAACCACCACCAAAATAGCAAATGCTTTTTTAAGATGCAGCTTGAAAAGAATTAAAATTCCTTTTTTAGTTTTGAAAAGGAAAAAACTCCCTTTTCAGGTAATAGAGTATCTTGAAACAACAATATATATGGTAACTGTCTCACTAGGTAGGATCTGCAAAGGCAAAGCAAGTGGTTTCTATGGCACCCAAAGTAAGCTTTTACCTTGCAGATTGAGCCATGTTCTTCCTTTTAATGAAGAGATTTGGGGCAAAGGGAAAACGAGTCAACAATTGCTTTTCCTCTGAGAAGAAAAGTATAGATAGTTGGGACAAGAAAGGAGCAGAGAGCTCATTCTAGGGAGAATTAGGAAAGGAAGGTCACAGGCTAGGTCTCCCTCTGATGATGGGGATCTAAGGAAAAGTTCATCTGTAGGTATAGGCATTTTAACACTCAGTGCTGAAGTGGACAGCAGCCAGCTGGAACAGGTTGGCAGGGCTGAAGGTCAGGGGCAGGGCAAACCCAGCTCTCTCTCTTTTTTCATTGCAGTATGAAATTTATCTGAAGTTTCATTGATGGTGGCATTACCTCAACTGTAGAGCAGCAGGAATAGTCTAAGCCCTCAAAATTCTTAGAAACATAAACTGAAACTTTGGAGAAGAGATTCGAACCTGTGTAGATTTAAAGGTTCTTTAAAACAGTCTTAAATTGATAGGGTTCTTTTTCTGTATGGACTTCAAAGCATTTTTATATGTCTTTCTACAGATTCCTATAAACTGGGTAAGGATGAATAAAGATAAGCAGGAAAAAGGATTATAATTCTTCCCATCCACAGTATGCTAATAACATTGATCATAATAAATTTGCTATGAATGAAGCATTAATAATCTTTGCTCTCTGTTTTCTTCATCTTGCACACATTTTTTTCCATGTTAGTAGCTAACAGCATTTTAAATAATATGATTCTGCTGACAGTATATATGTTATTGCAGATAGTATAAAGAGTATGATATAGAGGAGAATTTCAATTGGCAGTTAAAATTTTAATGCAACGAAGGGAGTCAACTAAAAAGCAGAGTGTAATTTGAGCATTTATCACAAAGATAGCCAAGAAATGAAAAATTAGATTACACAATAAACAATTTAAGGAAAGTTCTTAATTTTTTTCAAAGAAGCTATTCCTATGAAATAGGAAATACAACTTCTCTTAAAGAATTTTCTGAAGCACTAGACTATTCAAAAACAAGCAAGATGAAACAAACATATTGTTTTGAGATATCATCATAGGGATACTGCAGTCCCTTTTGCAATAAGTATTGCAATTCCACTGTGTGAAAGAGTTTAATCTAAAACATGAAAAACATGCCTCTGTGGCAAAGGCAAAAAGCACAGATCTTGAAGGCCTCATGTTATATTTAAATTGTTATCTGGTTACTAACCTTTGACCCCTTTGGGCCTCTAGTTCCTGATTCACCTTGTTTCCCCTATTACAGCAGAATAAGAGGATGAAAAAGATAAAATTATAGAGGAGATAAGAACAGAAAAATAGAAATTAGCAGTGACTCAGAATAATGAAGAAAAATGCAAACACTTTATTTTAACTGCCTCAATATATGGCTCTACAGAATGTTGGTTATTATAATACTAAACATAAGTATCATCACCATATCATCAGTTCATTCCATTATTATTTTGAAGGCTGCCCTCCCATCAGTGGACGGGAAGAGTTCTGTGAATAATTCTCATTAGTCTCAACAGTGTTTTCCTGCATCAATTTCCTTTTCATCAGTGAGTAAATAGTTTCCTGTGTCTCTAGGATAGGCTATTAAAATAAAGTGTGACCACATTAGTTTGCAGAAAGTTTAAATGAATAAGGTCAAACAGACAAATAAGTCCTTAGCTCTAATATTTTCAAGGTGTTACACTCCATTAAGTTACCATAGAAACTAACACAGCACTTATCAACAGGGATTTTTTCTCAGTAAGTTTTAATACACATTGAGTGATAATGTGTTAATATGACAGCACTTCTTTTACATTTGGATATGCTATCAATTTGCTCACTGAACAGAACAGAGTAAACAGGGTGAGGTGAACTGTAAAATCTCTTTTGAAAAGAACCAGTTGGTGTGCATTTCAACAAACTATTTGTGATTTGGGCTGTTTTAATACCTGTTGAGAATGTTGTTTTAGTTTTTTGTGTTCTAAATCAAATCAAGCCAGAGAATGGTTATTTTCCAGTGTAAGAATAACTGACCTTTGGTCCGGGGGCTCCAGGTTCCCCTCGCTCACCTCTTCCAGGAGGCCCTGCTTCCCCCCGTTCACCCTGTCACAAATTGCAAAACAGGTAAATGGCCATTCCCCCCCACCCAGGCTGGTCCCTGTAGATTAATAAATGAGTTGAATGAAACCAAAGAAAGCAGAGAGTTTTCATTGATTTACCCTGTACCCAGCACTTTATTAATCTCTTAACATGAATTATCTCATTTTATAATCAAAACAATTTGTGATCATTAATTTTAGGTGTCAACTTGACTGGATCAAGGGACACATAGAAAGATAATAAAGCATTGCTTCTGGGTTGTCTGTGAAGGTGTTAATGGAGGAGATTGGCGGGTGAGTCTGTTGACTGAGTGCTGAAGATGTACTTTCAATGTGAGGGGGCACCATCAAATCTGCTGTGGTCCCACATAGAAGAGGAAAGGCAAACTCTCTCTTCTGGAGCTGAGAGCCCTTCCTCTCAGTCCTTGAACATCAGAACTCCAGGTTCTCTGGCCTTTGGATTTTAGGACTTGCACCAGTGCCCCTCAGGCTCTTATGCCTTCAGCCTCAGACTGAAAGTTACACCATCTGCCTCCCTGGACCTGATGCCTTCAGACTTGGACTGAGCCATGCTACCATCAACCCAGGGTCTCCTCCAGCTTGCAGATAGCCTGTTGTGGGACTTCTCAGCCTCCATAATTGTATGAGCCAATTCCCCTAATAAATCCCCACTCATCTGTCTATCTCCCTATATATATCCTATTGGTTCTGTCTGTCTGGAGAAACTTGACTAATATGCAGTTATCCAATGTTTGTATTATCATCTCCATTTTATGGATAAGGAAATGGTTTGGTAAATGCCTGTCAAATAGCTATGTTGGTAAATAGAAAGACCTTTAAAGGGAATTGATAAAGACCATCATTATACCTCAAGATAGGAATGAATATCCATTTTCATTCTGCAGTCACTTTTTAAGCACTGCTGGCAAGAAGCATGGCAAAGTGGTTAAGTTCCTGGCACTGTAATCCAGCATCTTAGGTTTTACTCCTGGCTCTGCTATTTACCAATTCTGTGTTCTAGGGTAAGTTAGTTAGGTCCTGTACATCTCAGTTTCCTCCGTAAAATGGACAAAGTTATAGTACTCATCTCATAGTTTATGAATGTAAAATTGTTTGGGTTTTACAGTTTTTTAATATATTCATATCTCTGTGAAGTATAAATATGGCTATTGTCCTCAAGGAGCTAGTGATCTAGTTAGGCAGACAAGAGCTGCAAAACCAAAATAGTTAAGGATTAAGGAGTAATGTAAGGCCATATGTGACAGAAGGGGAATCCCTATTGGTTTCTATTATTGTGGATTGGATCCCTGGAGGTGAGACTTGAGTCATGTCCTGAAGGATGAGTACGGTTTATTTCATAATTAATGTGTTAATGACTGTAGCATAGATGAGTGCAGAAACTGCACAAAACACTTTACATGTATTATCCTATTTAATCCTCAGGACAAATGAGAAAAGTTTTATTATCCATATTCTACAGATGAGGAAGCCAAAGTTTGGAGAGGTTAAGTAACTTGCTCAAAGTGAGAAAGCTTTTAAAGTGGGTAAAACTGATGGTACTCAATCTTCAACTTTTACATAAATGTTTTAAATGTAAATCTTTTGCACATCTTTGATCATTTTCTCAGGACAAATTCCTAGTTGGAAAATTGCTAGGTCAAAAAAGTATGAATATTTTTAAAAACTTGCTAAATTGCCCTCCAGGAAGATGGTACCTTTTAATACTCCCTAAACACAGAGTAAAGAGAGTCTGGCTTCTTGCATAAGGGGTAGAATTTCAATCATCAAACATTTAGAATTCAGACTGTTGATGACATATTTATGGATGAAAGAGGTGCTCGCCTCACTGAAGGAAATACTTCATCTTGGAAAAGATAAGAAAATAGAATTGGATCTGTGGTGGGTCATGTAGGGCTTGAAATTCCAAGATTCTTATCTGTGTCATGCCCATTTTGGGGAGTCCTTGTGGTTTTATAGGGGAGGTGGGATAGGTTAGTCAAGGGTTAAGAAAGACAGGAGGCAAGCGTTAAAAACTCAGTAGGTTTCCTAACAGCAACTGAAGAGGTTGTGAAAATGGAGAGGTTGGGAGAAAGACAAGGTACTTCTCTAGATACAGGAGACAGACACAATGGCCTAGAAATGAAAGGACTTTTTGCTTTTTGTCATCCCCCACCCCATTACCCTGTTGAGTGAGACTAAGGAGCTTCTATTGGTATATGAAAATTATTAAAAAACTGTAAAGTATTTGGTGTTTCTTTTAATGTTTTATTTTAAGAATTACAGAATTCTAAAACAGTCCACTATGAAAAATGAAAACCCTTAAAAATAATTTATCTGTAGTTCGCCACAAGAGTGAAGTCAATACATCTTTACTTTTTAACATTTATATATTTTTAGAGAGGGGATCTTGCTATGTTTCCCAGGCTGGAGTATAGTGGCTATTCACAGGCACTATCATAGCACACTATAGCCTCAAACTCCTGGACTCAAGTAGTCCTCCGGCCTCAGCCTCCTGAGTAGGTAGGATGACAGGTGTGCACCACCACATCCAGCTAGAATCACTTGTTGTTATGTCCCTTATTAGTTCCCTATCACTCTCTGAAATTATATTATTTGTCTACTTCTTTCCCTCCTTCCATCTCTTCCTTGTCCACACTGCAATGTAAGCTTCAGGAGAATAGAAACTGTTGCTGTTGCATTTACTTCCCATGCTTAAATGCAGAAAAATATTTGGTCAAAACATTGGTGAATTAATGAATAAACAGTATTAGTAAAAGTATTCTAAAATATTCTGACTATAGTTCCATTTCTTTCCTTTTCTCTTTTTTTTTGAGGTCTCACTCTGTCACCCAGGCTGGAGTGCAGTGGTGTGATCTCGGCTCACTGCAACCTCTGCCTCCTGGGCTCAGGTGATCCTTCCACCTCAGCCTCCTAAGTAGCTGGGACTACAGGCATGCGCCACCATGCCCAGACAATTTTTGTATTTTTAGTGGAGATGAGGTCTCATCATGTTGCCCAGGCTGATCTCAAACTCATGGGCTCAAGCAATCTGCCTGCCTCAGCCTCCCAAAGTGCTGGGATTACAGGCGTAAGCCACCATGCCCAGGCCCCTCCCCCCATTTCCTTAGCCTGATATAGGTCCCTCTCAGGCACTAATGTAGGTATAAAAGATGCAGCATTTTTTGATGCCATTGTACATCTTCCTTCATTATGATCCCTCTTCACTGTGCTGGGAATAAGAAACATAGTCTTGGTTACTTTTTAAATCTGAATTTAGCGGTACAAATCCAGACTGTCTACACAAGTAGACAGCTGAAAGAGATTTTTAAAATAATCATGACTTTCCCATGATGACACTGAACCAACCATAACATTTATACTTAACATATGTGGATTCAACACGAATTAGATATTTCAAATAATACTGATGATGTGTGTATATGTGTGCACGTGCATGTTGCTGTTTTAACAGCTGAGTTAAGGTAGGTAGTTGAGCTGACAATTAACCTCAAAGTAATGTTAATAAAACGAATTTCCTATCCATATCCCTTCTGTGGAAATACCAAATAGGTACAGTACACTCTTTACTTTTATTTGGGGTTCAGAGTAGTATCTGTTATATGAGTACCTGGTCTATAAAATCATTCTAGGTTCTTCATAACAGTAATTAATGTTGATTTTATGCCTCTACATCTGGAACTTTTTCTGAAACTGCAGAATAGTTTAAAATCAGGAAACTAAAGAAAAGATATTTAGGAATGAACTTCACTCTCTACTGCTTGTGTTTTTTCTATTTTCCCTTGCACAGCACACAAAATGCCACACACGCTTTTAGATCCAGTTCACACCTGGCTTTCTCCTTCAGTGACCAGGCCACCCTTTCTTTGTGTATCATGCCCATCTGTGAGGCTGCCTTCTTTCCTGCCCTGGCTCCGAGGCTGCAAGCCTGAATAAATGCAACAGTTCTTGTATGAACAGGGAATGCTCATTATTTTGCTTTCACTCTCTCTTTTTATTCCAGAAAGACATTTCTTGTGTGAATCTGCTCAGGCTAAAACAGGAATTCCTCATATTTTGTTAATAAGCCTGACAGCTCATTATGTGAAGAAATTTCTTAAGAAAACAATTTTGCATAATCCGATGGAGTTTCAGTCCCCCCAGGACACACATAGTTTCCATTTACTAGGTTTAGAGTTATTTTCACTTGACCAGCAGAAATGAGGACCCTTCTGTCAGAACAGACCATGAACATATTTCTGTAACTCTTGGAAATCACCCCTGGCTTATTTCTGTTGAATGTGATACACATTGAGGCAAAGCCTGCTATGGTTTAAAAATAAAAGAATGTAGTTTGATGTAATTTTGCCCCTTCTTTGATTCATGAGTCTGTCATGAGTAAAGTTCCATCATCAGAGCTGTACTTTTTATGTCTTTCAGGGTAGATAAAAAGAGAACTCTGGGTCTGACTGTATTCATAGCAGCATATATATATATATATTTTGCATGGCAGTATACAGATTTTGCTTTTAGAGCCCTCTCTAGGTTTGCCAAGTAGAAGATCATGAGATGGTTTTCATTATAGAATATTTTTGCAGACGTTATTCAGAGTAGATCCTTTTGGGATGAGGCACTTAGGAATCTATATGACATCAGTACTTGCCTTTGAAATCTGGGGAGTAATGGGAATCGTAATAACCTTTGATTTACAAGTATATCCTGAAATTGGTGATGAGGAACAGGAGTTAATGAGTTCTATCTCTCCTCAGAATTCCTCTACTTTTCCATATGGCCGGGAAGTTAATAGCATCCTATCAGTTTAGGAGCAATTTGGGGGACAAGTGGAACAACTGAAATATTTCACCATCCTGTTGTCTTGCCTAAAGCTTTCTAGAATTAACTTTCCACTACTCAATAATGAACACAGTGGTTCCATTAGAAGTGTTAGTAATGGGTAGATTAAGCTGCTTTCATTCTCTATTAGGCAAAAATATCTGGTCACCTAAATTATGAAGTTACCCCACATTTCTTTCAACATAGTGGACTAAAAATATATGACAAAGATTTCTGAATGAAGAAATCAAGCAAAAAGGAAGGAAGGAAGGAGGGAGGGAGAGAGGGAGGAAGAAAAGAAAGAAAAGAAAAAAGAAAGAAGAAAGAAAGAAAGAGAAAGAGAGAGAGAAAGAAGAAAGAAAGAAAGAGAGAGAAAGAAGAAAGAAAGAAAGAGAAAGAAAGGAAAAGGGAACGAAGGGAAGGGAAAGAAGGAAAGGAAGGGAAAGGGAAGGAAAGGGAAGAGAAGGGAAGGGAAGCGAAGGGAAGGAAGAAAGGAAGGAGGGAAGGAAGAAAGGAAGGGAGGAAGGAAGGATGGAGGAAGAAAGAAAGAGAAAGGAAAGGAAAGGAAGGAAAGGAGGGGAAGGGAAGGAAGAAAGGAAGGAAAGGAAGGAAGGAAAGAAGGAAGGAAGGAAGGAAGGAAGATAGGAAGGAAAGAAGGAAGGAAGAGAGAGAGAGAAAGAAGAAAGATGGAAAGAGAAAAAGAGAAAAAGAAAAGAAGGAAGGAAAGAAAAGAAAGAAAGAAAAAGGAAAGAGAATGAAAGAAAAAAGGAAGAGAAAGGAAAGAAAAAGCAAGGGAGGAAGGAAGGAAGAAAAGAAAGAAAGAAAGAGGGAAAGAAAAGAAAGAAGCCCACTTACTTTTGTTCCTGGTAAACCTGGTAAGCCTGGTTCTCCTTGAGGACCAATGAAACCTGGTTCTCCCTTTAAAAACATGGGCATATGAGATCATTAATCATTTGACAATAAATAAATAAATAAATAAATAAATAAATAAAGCTAAACTCATTTTCTTCTACTGAGATTTTACTTCCCTGGTTGTATACAGCTTTCTTGCCGAGATCTAGCTACTTACTATAAAATTAATCCAAACTGGTTTTAATCAGTGGAGACACTTTGAGCAAAATTTTGGAGAAGCTTCAGAAAGTAAAAGTGACTAAGTAATCAGATAAATGTCCTTATAATTTCCTTTCTCATCTGTTGTCCACTGTTTCTTACCACTTACCAAAATAAGATGCATTATATTTGGGTGAATGTGGTAGGTAGCCCTTAAAATGGGCCCCAATAATCTTACCTCCTGTTGTTCATCGCTTTGTGTAATCCTCTCCCCTTAAGTGTAGACTGGATTTACTGACTCACATCTAATGAAAAGAATATGGCAGAAGTGATGGAGTATCACATCTGAACCTAAGTTGTGAAAAGCCTGTGGCTTCCGTTTTGGGGGCCCTTTCTTGTTCTCTCTTAATTGGATCACATGTTGAGGACTGAGGTCTGTCAGCAACCACATGTGTGAACTTGGGAGCAAGTGCCTCACCCTTATAGAGTCCTCAAATGTGACCACAGGCCTGGCTGACAGCTTCACAGCAATCTCATGGGAGACTGAGCCAGAAGCACATAGTTATGCTGTGCTTGAATTCCTGTCCCTCACAAACTATAAGATAGTTAATGTTTGTTGTTTTAAGCCACTAAAGTTTTAAGGGTATTATGGTGGGCAGCAATAGATAACTGATGCAATGAATGTTGTTAGAGAAGAGATTCAGGAATGTTCAGCATGAAAAGAAAACTATCTCTCCTTGCCATACCTCTAACCTTCTCTCCACTACCTAGAGGAAACCCAGAAGTAAAATAAAAATATATTTCATCTTGGTCCCCAATTCCTGGCACCAACCTCCTAAAATGGAATTTTCTCAGTGATAAGATAGAGAAGGAGCATCTTTTGTTATTCAAACCAGTTCCTTTCAACCATACCTAAGTCTCTGTCACTGACGTGACTCTCATGGGAGCCCTAGACAGCTTCAGGATAGGAACTGGTTGCCAGAGGGGCCAACGGTATAAGAGTGTGGGAACTTTCTGCCCTACCTCCCAGCCTCTGGGGAAGGGACAGGATCTGGACATGAGTCCAACCACCAATGGCCAATGATTTAATCAATTATGTCTACGTAATGGAAGTTCCATAAAAGCCCCTGAACAACAGGGACTGGAGAGCTTCCAAGTCAGTGGGCACATCCATACACTGGGAGGGTGGAATATATCAACTCCATCGAGACAGAGGCTCTTGTACTCTGGCCTCTTTTGGACCTTGCCCTATGTACTTCTTCATTTGGCTGTTCATTTTTATTAACTGTAATAGTATATAGCACCTTCCTGATTTCTGTGAGTTGCTGTAGCAAATATCAATCCTGAGTCGGGGGGAGGGGATGTGCAAACCCCTGAATTTGTAGCTGAGTCAGACAGAAGTATAGGTAACCTGGGGGCTCAATACCTGTGCCTAGTGACCAAAATGAGCTCACTCTTATAAGACTGAGCCCTTAAATCTGTTTGATACCAACCAGGGGAGTTAGTGCCAGAATAGGATCGAATTGTAGGACACCCAGTTGGTGTCAGAGAATCAGAGAGGTAGAGAACTGGTGTTGGAAAAGACACTACATATTTGGTGTTGGAAAATACTTGAGATGAGCGTTCACATTAGCTTGACTATCCATAAAGTTTTATTTTCTTTTTTAACTATTTGAGGTCAAATATAAGAGTTTACCCAAAATCTATAAGAAAAATTTAAAGCAAAAGCCATAATGGCTTTGTTCTCAGTTCCTGTTTTTTCCCCTCTTGGATGATTTCTGGACCAGTTGTTAATATTTTAAAATATATTTGATTTCTTTCTAAGGCAGTAGTATTTCAACCTTTGTTTCATGATACTTGGAACTGAGCAGGAATGTATAGAGAAAATGTTTTATAAGACATGATAAAATGTCAGGCTGGGTGCCGTGGCTCACACCTGTAATCCCAGTACTTTGGGAGGCTGAGGTGGGTGGATCACTTGAGTCCAGGAGTCTGAGACCAGCCTGGGCAACATAGGGAGACCCCCTTCTCTACAAAAAATATGAAAAATTATCCAGGTGTGATGGTGCGAGCCTGTCGTCCCAGCTACTTAGGAGACTGAGGTGGGAGGATCGTTTTAGCCCGGGAGGTTGAGGATGCAGTGAGCCGTGATGGTGCCACTGCACTCCAACATGGTTGACAGAGCAAGACCCTGTCTCAAAGAAACAAAACAAAAAGACACGCTAAAATGTCATCAAATATTTTTCACAGAAGTCAATTTTTAAAATATGCTACAAAAAACCTTGGGTATTGGGTGGGGAACAAGAGGATATCACCACCACCAGACATATATTGATAAATAACTCAAATATATTTATCTCTAGCTCTGGTGCTCATGAGACTGATCTAAGAAAAAAAAAAAGGCAGGAGTGGGGAACTAATGCTTTAGGTTTATTGCTTGCACATTTTCTGTAACTCCCTAGTCTACCTGTCCCATACCGTTACCCCTATTAGAAAGGAGAATCTGAAAATATAATTTTGGGTGGATCTCTTAATGGCCTAAAATTAAAATCTGAACTATATTCACAGAAACCAATGGCGATTATTCTACTTCTAGTAAAAGAGTTTAACTTAAGTCAAACAAAAACATTATGAGGAATACATCTGTTTACATGTAAAATATTTCACCTAACAAAATGATACATACAAATAAATATTTCCTTTCCCTTCCCAAGAGAAATGCTGTGTTAAAGTCAACGTGTATCATTGGTAACAACTTACTGTCAGGGAAATGTAATGCAAGTTAATATGTTGAAAGTTTACAGGGAGACCAGAATTCTTGTGTATATTCAAGTGAAAATAAAATGATTTCATTCTTTAGAAAAACAAATAGATGCACCATTAAAGCACACTAATAAAAGAGAAGAAAAAAAGAGTAAATGTTGCAAAAACATATTTCTTATACAGGTTAGTGCTTAGTTTATAAAAAGATGAAGCATGCAGGTGCATCATTTACAAACAAATAAATAAGGCTTTGCTATCTCAGCTGCCAGGTAAAACTTTTTTTCTTCCTTTTTTAAAAATAGAAGATATGTTGTTTCCTTTAGTAAGTGTATGGAAAGTTCTTTTTTTTATGTGCTAGCTGAAAGCATCGATAGTTCTTTGAAACAGAAAATTCAGGGGAAAATTTATTTCTAGATACAAAATTAGCACCGCATTTGACAATCTCAATGATTTTAGCACAATTAATATTGATTGGCTAATTTTATTTTATTTTATTTTATTTTTGAGATGGAGTCTCACTCAGTCGCCCAGGCTGGAGTGCAGTGGCAAAATCTCGGCTCACTGCAAGCTCCACCTCCCAGGTTCACGCCATTCTCCTGCCTCAGCCTCCCGAGTAGCTGGGACTACAGGCGCCCACCACTACGCCCGGCTAATTTTTTTGCATTTTTAGTAGAGACGGGGTTTCACCATGTTAGCCAGGATGGTCTCGATCTCCTGACCTCGTGATCCTCCCGTCTAGGCCTCCCAAAGTGCTGGGATTACAGGCGTGAGCCACCGTGCCCGGCCTGATGGGCTAATTCTTAAGGCTTTGAGCATGATACATTATACCTGATCATGCCACTTTAAGAAAGCATCTACCATATCTGTACATTCTGACACACTTCTTATTTCAATTTATTCAAGGAGAAAAACCACATACTTAATTTTAGGATCACAGTTTTCGCCTATTTACTTCCAGAGGTCTGAATCACTTTAGAAACGTTATCTCCATTCTCTCTATATCTTGGCAGGATGGGCAGGAGTTAGTTATTGTTCTCTTTTTTCTCTCTCAGACTTCAAAAACAATTGTCGAAGTAAATAAGGCATGGATATGTTGACTCATGGTCTTCAGCTAGTTGGGCTATTTCTTACTTCCCTAAGCTTATACCAGAGGTTCTCAAAGTGTGCTCTGAGGACCTCTAGAGATTTCTGGGTTTTTTCAGGAAGTCTTTAAGGTCAAACTATTTTTACAATAACACAAAGACATTATTTGCCTTTTTACTTTCGTTCCTTCATGAGTACACGGAGTATGAAAAGTTCAATAGGCCAGGCGTGGTGGCTCATGTTTGTAATCCCAGCACTTTGGGAGGCCAAGGAGGGTGGATTACTTGAGGTCAGGAGTTTGAGTCCAGCCTGGCCAACATGGTGAAAACCCATCTCTATTAAAAATACAAAAACTAGCCGGGAATGGTGGCATGCACCTGTAACTCCAGCTACTTGGGAGGCTGAGGCAGGAGAACCACTTGAACCTGGGAGGCAGAGGTTACAGTGAGCTAAGATTGCGCCACTGCACTCCAGCTCAGGCAACAGAGGGAAACTCTGTTTCAAACAAACAAACCAAAAAGAAAGGTTTATTATATGGTTCCAGATTCCACGTTGCACCTAACCTTTAAGAAACTACCACTTGTGGGGTTTAGGATCGTAGCCAAGAAAAATATCAACAATTATCTGAATAGGCTAACCTTCCCCTGTCCAATTACATATCCACATGAGGCCAGTTTTTCTTCATATACTTCAATGAAAACAACAAATTGAATGCAGAAGCAGATATGAGAATCCAATTGCCTTCTATTAAGTCAGGCATTAGATTTGCTATATATATATATATATATACACACACACACACACACACACACACACACACACACATACATATACATATATATACACACACATACATATACATATATATACACACATATATCTCTCAAAATGTCATTCTTCCTGCTCTTTTTAAAAAATCTTGTCTTAAAAACCAGTTATATTTCATAAAACATGCTATTTGATTAACATGTAATTGATTTTTAGAAATTTTTCAGTTTTAACTTCTTTTTTTTTTCTTTTGTTTTTGTTTTTGAGACAGGGTCTCACTCTGTGCCCAGGCTGAAGTTCAGTGGTATGATCATGGCTCACTGCAGGCTTGATCCCCTGGGCTCAAAGGATCCTCCCACCTCAGCTTCCTGAGTAGCTTGGACTATAGCTGTGCATCACCACGCCTGGCTAATTTTTAAATTTTTTGTAGAGACTAGGTCTCGCTATGTTGCCCAGGCTGGTCTCAAACTCCTGGCCTCAAGCAATCCTCCTGCCTTTGCCTCCCAAAGCACTGAGATTACAGGTGTGAGCCACTGCCCCCCAGGCAGCTTTAATTTCCAATGCAGAAATAACACAAGACATATTCTACATAAACAAAAGCTCTTTCAATTCTAATTTTTAAGAATGTAAAGGGATTCTGAGACCAAAAAGTTCGAGAACTGCTAGAACAAAAATGCAGAATTTTATTAAAGGCTGACTTTTCAAGCTGGAGTCTTAATAGAGGATTCTGGCTTTGTTCAGGTGTGGCTTAGTTAAGACTTACCATGCAAAAATG
Source organism: Pongo pygmaeus (assembly GCF_028885625.2). Classification (NCBI taxonomy): domain Eukaryota; kingdom Metazoa; phylum Chordata; class Mammalia; order Primates; family Hominidae; genus Pongo; species Pongo pygmaeus. Next base: position 121,644,219 of record NC_072376.2, read on the forward strand.
CAAGCAAAGCACTTAACCTCTCCCTAGAATTAAGTCAGTGTGCAATAAATACTTGTTATTATTGTTTCCTTTATCTTACAGGCTTACAAATGTTAGCTGTCTAGTAGTAGTAGTAGTAACAGCAGTAGCAGCAGTAGCAGTAGTAGTAGTAGTGTTACAACATCTCTGCAACATAACTGGTAATATACAAAGTGTCTTCTTGTCACCTTTTAACCTGCCTAGGGTTATACTCAATACTACTTCAACTTCTTTCAAGAAGTAACCCTAAATTTTCTCAGTTGAATATGTCATTAGTTTATGAGACAATATCCATCTGCCAGAGCAGTTGAGATTGCAAAACCAAAAGAGGTTTAAAACACATCAGAACAGTGTAAGATAGAAAAGTGATGAGTTTACTAAGAATGAGTTTTCTTCCTTCAAAGACGGAAAGAAGAAAATGTTCCTACCTATAAATTTCCCTAAATGAATGTAATCTTAAAAAAAAAAAAACCATCTTTTTGAAAAGAATTGATATACGGTTTAAAGGTTCTAGAATCTCCTAAAATGTCTAGGCAAAAGGCAATGACAGCCTAAGTATACAGAAATATTTTCTTGTAATAAAAGAAATAAGCAAATGACTACTATACTAGAGTCCCAATTAGTCACAATTTCTGTTAACCAGGGTAGAGGAAAGAGACCAGGTCAGGGAAGAAGGCAGGAGGAAGCAGCTGAAGTACAATTCAAAGGCAAAGGACTTTTGGGAAATCATCTTTGGAGTCAATCAGACTTCACAAAAATGAGCTTACATAAGTTTTCAGGGCAACAAACAGGAGAAATAACTGTTTATATTGGAATGTATAGTGATTATCACAGCTGTTTTACATATTTAATCTCCCTTAATGAATGGGACATAGGAGAGCAGTAAATTGAAAATTATCCACACGTATTTGTCTGAGTAGACAAAGTGAGGGAGGAAACTGGAACTATAATGGAATTAAGTACTTAACATTACTTTTAAGGAAGGAAAAAAATAAATCCAGTGGGTTTTTTTTATTTTTCTTTTTTATTGGGCAATTACCTAAATTACAAAATCCAAATCACAATTTCAAAATGAGCCATTTTAGAAATAACATGGGAACATAAAGCAGAGATCCTTTGGAAAGGGCATGTCCTGCTCCCATTATCAGGGAAATGTGGATTTAAACAGGCAGACTGCAAGTAAAATAGCTCTACCATTGAAGTAAAAACAATAAAGTAGGACATTTTCTGAAAGTGTTTATCTTTAAAGTTAATGTTCTGTTAGTGCATTTTAAAGAAAATAACAAAATGTCTAAGAAAAATGGGGGAAAGACAAAGACTTAAACCTCTGGCTTGTTGCATATATCAGGACACCAATGAATAGCATAAGAATAAGTTGGGTAGAACACCAATTATTTCAGAGTTACTTTAATCCGTTTTTTTCCCCTCAGGTATTATACATATTTCTTCTCTCATTTTATAGATATTCCACATTCTCCATCTCTCCATCTGTTCACTCACTATCTCAAGTTAGATAGCATGTTAGGTTTTTACTTTTGTTATCAGTGAGAACAACAAGATGACAAAGTAAATTGGTATTCCTCACATTGGTGCTGAGGATAGATAGTGTGTGGAAGGGAATGAATGAAGGCAACCAAGAGACAGATCTGAGACCACTGCTGCTTGCAAAGTTAGTGCCTAACTCACGGGCAAGGACTTCATGACTAAAACACCAAAAGCAATGGCAACAAAAGCCAAAACAGACAAATGAGGTCTAATTCAACTAAAGAGCTTCTGCACGGCAAAAGAAACTACCATCAGAGTGAACAGGCAACCTACAGAATGGGAGAAAATTTTTGCAATCCACTCATCTGACAAAGGGCTAATATGCAGAATCTACAAAGAACTCAAGCAAATTTACAAGAAAAAAACAAACAACCCCATCAAAAAGTGGGCAAAGGATATGAACAGACACTTCTCGAAAGAAGACATCTATGTAGCCAACAGTAACATGAAAAAATGCTCATCATCACTGGCCATTAGAGAAATGAAAATCAAAACCACAATGAGATACCATCTCATGCCAGCTAGAATGGCAATCATTAAAAAGTCAGGAAACAACACATGCTGGAGAGGATGTGGAGAAATAGGAATGCTTTTACACTGTTGGTGGGACTGTAAATTGGTTCAACCATTGTGGAAGACAGTGTGGCGATTCCTCAAGGATCTAGAACTAGAATTACCATTTGACACAGCAATCCCATTACTGGGTACATACCCAAAGGATTATAAATCATGCTACTATAAAGGCACATGCACACGTATGTTTACTGTGGCACTATTCACAATAGCAAAGACTTGGAACCAACCCAAATGTCCATCAATGATAGACTGGATTAAGAAAATGTGGCACATATACACCATGGAATACTATGCAGCCATAAAAAAGGATGAGTTCATGTCCTTTGCAAGGACATAGATGAAGCTGGAAACCATCATTCTCAGCAAACTATCATAAGGACAGAAAACCAAACACCACACGTTCTCACTCACAGGTGGGGATTGAACAATGAGATCACTTAGACACAGGGTGGGGAACATCACACACCAGGGCCTGTCAGGGGGTGGAGGGCTGGGGGAGGGACAGCATTAGGAGAAATATCTAACGTAAATGATAAGTTGATGGGTGCAGCAAACCAACATGGACATGTATACCTATGTATCAAACCTGCACAGTGTGCACATGTACCCTAGAACTTAAAGTATATTAAAAAAAAAAGTTAGTGCCTAACTAAAGTGAGAGAGAATGGTAAAAAGAAGGAAGAAAAGGAAGAGGAGAAGGAGTAGTGAGGAATTCAGGGAGGGAGGGAAGGAGAGACAGAGAGGAAGACAAGAGGAGAGAGAAATAATAGAGAGGAACAGGCATTTAAAAATGTTCTCCTCCTTTCCACATTACCATAAAAATTAAATCCAGATTTAATCTGTTCTCTTTGTTTTTGTTGTTTTCTGTTGTTCTGTTTTGTTTTTATGTGTCCTGGAAATCTCCAACTAGATCTACTCTTGGGACAAACAGAACAATCTAAACAATGTATTATCTAACCCTTAAAATCAGTACAGAACTATGATTTAATCAAAACCTGGGGATAAAATATATATAACATTATTTATCAGAACCCTTAAGACAATCTAAAATTTTAATTACTAACACGTAATAGCTGGCATCCTGTTCTGTTCCCCAAGCCACATGCTAACCAGTGACTGAATGGGTTGTCCGCAATATGGATATCTCAGCCCTGTTGGTGTTATAGCATAGGACTAATGCAGCTTCAAATTCCAAAATGAAGACAAATTTGGTCTAATTTTCTGGTCTTCTCCTGGATATTGCATTTGATTTCTTCCTGAATTATTTCATGAGTTTTATCCTTTGGTTATTCTTAACATTAATTAATAGCTCACCATCAATGAGTTAAAAAACCAGGTCTCAAAACTAAGACTATAGCACATTTCCCTTTGTTGACCTGGTAGAAAAGATGAATAATAGAACAGCTGTGATTTTGGCAACTAACCTGGGGTTCAGTTAGGAAAGAAGAAATGCTATTAATTCAGGACAAAGCACAGTGTAGGCCTGACAGTAAACTGCTGGGAGCAGCCGCAAGCTGAAAATCTGACACAGGCTGCTTATTTGAACAAAAGATTTAAACAGCCAGGGTGCATACAGATACAGAAGCAAGTCTGTGGAGAATAACTATAGCTGAAATCAGAGGTGTATCTTCACATGACCAACTACGGAGGGCCTCATCGTCTCACATTGATCTTTCCATTTAGGCAGTCATAACTTCAATCTTGTAGTATAAGCTCAGTGACTATCAGCTACAGTACCTAACGTGCACTATATTTGAAACAGGATCCTCTTTTTGCATGAAACAAAAAGTTCCATTGTCGATTAGTGTATGAGCATTAAACCTTTCTCTCTCTCCTTTCCTCTTGTGTCCATAAACTGGCTATATGTACACACAGAAATGACGTAAACTACAGAAGATTTAGCTATAAGAAAGTGGGTCCTATTCATTCTATATAAGATAGATACCTTTAAGGTAAGATTTTTGACTGAAGCCACTTCTCCTCAACTCCTTTGCTATTACTTTTAAAAAATTCAAATAGGCTACTGAGATAGCAGCTTAAATACTGTCTTCTGGCCAAAAAACAAAAAACTAACAAATAAAAAAAAAAAAACCACATGAACAACTACCATCTCTAGAAGCCACAAGGGAAACAAACAAAAACTGGTCTTCTATTTTACAGAAAGGCAAGGCAAAGCTGGAAAATTCCTAGGAACATGACATTTCTAAAATCTAACAATGACCATCAAAGGTCTCATTAAGTCTTAGAATTCAATAATAAAATCTTGACTGATTTTTCTTCAAACCCATATGTAATACATAGCAAGAAAGTATTTCAGGTGACCCTATTTTATCTTCTAAAATGGTTATTGGGACAGTTTACTTAACACTCTTTTGCCAATTTACATAATAATGAGAAGAATCCACAAATACTTAGATGGGATTATTAGTCAATGTAAGAAAGGAGGAGACAGCTTCATTCATACAGAAATGACTCATCAGGTGTTTCTCTATAAAATTCCAGAATTTGCCATCTGCTAAATGGAATGGTGGCCGTAATGTCCTGACTGATTAGCTGTTGCCCATAGAGAAATCTCTGGGTTTTTTCATTTTACCATTGGTTTTATTTTTATAAGTCATTATCAATTAAAGGAGTAAAAAAATTACTTTTTAACCCCTCTAAAAAAGCCTCTAGTATACCAGGTTAAAGCAGGTAATGTTTTCCATGATATTTATTACCCCTGAGAAGATCCAGTTTTCATTGCCCAATAAATAGTACAGCAGGGCTTGAAAAATATGTGCTGATCTGCCTGGGTGCTAAAAGCATCACCAATAATTTTGATTAACGTGCCTTGACACTGAATGCATTAGCCATATAATATTCTCCTTGCTTAAAGGCTAATTAGAATTCAAGGCAGCATGATACCTGCTTTTGAGGATTACAGTAAGAACATTTGTTGTAATAAGAACCACCAGGCAGCCAGTTTTGGTAATGATTGATATGTAAAATTATTGAGGGGAAAAAAGAATGAGAAAGTAGAGTCTGCCCCCAAAACATTTATTTCCTGTAAGGATCAAATTTTAGTATAAATTAAAACATCTTGGTGGCATTGATGAAAATGAACTATAATAGCAGGTTTATTTAAAATCCAGAAAACATACCTTTCTGACTTTTTTTTTCTTAACTGGCTTACATCATGAAAGCATATTCCTTGTATTTATTGGAGGTTTCATTCTGGCAGCTAAAAATCTCTGATTTCTGGTTATATGAGTTTCCTAATTTGACTCTCCAATTATTCAACTTCTCAGATGAACTTTGTGCAGAGAGGAAATAATTATAAGTAACAATAACACAATGTTATTCGTTTAACCAGTACTCCATTTTCTTTTTCTCTTTTAGGAATTCATTTCACATCCTATGTTGCTTCCAGAAGTTTTTCTCTGCTATTTTTAAAATGTGATTTGATGTTTGTGAGGAAGGAACCTCATCTCTGGTGGATTTAGAAGATAAGCTTCTATTAGATTACTGAGCACTGTACTTAATCCCAGGAATGCCAGAGTAAATGCTTCTGCCACCTGTAAAAGCTAGTCTTTATATAATTTAGTGGCAAGAATGATTTCATATGCTGGGATATAAAGAGTTAGTTACTGCCTCATACCCTCCTAGTCCCCAAGTTCTTGATCTTAATGTCAAATTTTCACTAATGTGGAAGCCAGAACAAAAATATCAAGCTTTGAAGCATGATACTACTGTGAAAATGTATTTGCCACTAAAATGATTTCATATGTTTTTTACTGTATTACATCTCCCTTACTCTACGTTTTCTTCCCCCTCAATTTGCTTTCTGAATATGGTGAAATAAACTGATGGTATATGGGTTTTTTTGTTCGTTTGTTCTTTTTGAGATGGAATCTCGCTCTGTTGCCCAGGCAGGAGTGCAGTGGCATGATCCCGGCTCACTGCAGCCTCCACCTCCCAGGTTCAAGTGATTCTCCTGCCTCAGCCTTCTAAGTAACTGGGACTACAGGCATGAGCCACCACACTCGGCTAATTTTTGTATTTTTAGTAGAGATGTGGTTTCACCATGTTGGCCAGGCTGGTCTCAAACTCCTGACCTCAAGTGATCCACCTGCCTCGGCCTCCCAAAGTGCTGGGATTACATGTGTGAGCACCGTGCCCGGCCTGGTGGTACATGTTGAAAGAAGGAAAAGCAAGTGCTGAAAATCTATATTTATTTATTTATTTTTTATTTTTATTTTTTTTTTGAGATGGAGTCTTGCTCCATAGCCCAGGCTGGAGCGCAGTGGCACAATCTTGGCTCACTGCAACCTGTGCGTCCCGGGTTCAAGCAATTCTCTTGTCTCAGCCTCCCCAGTAGCTGGGACTACAAGTGCCTGCCACCACGCCCAGCTAATTTTTGTATTTTTAGTAGAGATGGGGTTTCACCTTGTTGGTCAGGCTGGTCTCAAACTCCTGACCTCAGGTGATCCACCCGCCTTGGCCTCCGAAAATGCTGGGATTACAGGCGTGAGCCATTGCGCCCGGCCTAAAAATCTATATCTATGAAAAATGTCTTGGGTTAGGTAACATTGACTGGAGCCTGGAGAATTTCCATCATTACATGTCAAGGTTTGCTTTTACTTTTCCTGTGAAGAGAACCAGGAAGAAGAACATTGACAGTGCCATGTCCTATCCCCATAACACTGTGGTTCTTCATCCTTTGTTCCTGGGATACATTTGGGTAATAGGAAAAGGGTATAGTGTGATGTCATGTTTGGAGAAAAAGCAGGTGATCCTGACTGCTCTTAAAGTAACACCCACTCATCACTGCAAAGGAGTTTTCGGAATTTACATTTACTAACCTACAGAGTATACATGGCTTTACATCCTACAGGTTAAAATTACATGAGGAAAGATTGTATAGAACATGTGCATAACCAATGTTTCCAATATTTTGAGCTGCCCCAAAAGAAAGAGATAACAATAATCAAAACTGATATAGCATTTACTACATGCTTGGCAATATTTTAGGAATTTTACATGTATTACTGCATTTAATTTTCACAACAATTCTCTGAGTTATGGTCAATGAGTCCCATCTTATGAGGAAACTGAAGTATAGACAGATGATAGAAGTTGCCCCACATTATGTTATTGATAAGGGGCGGACAAGGATCTGCACATTGGTGGTCTGTTATGAAGTCTGCTCTATCCTGCTTACTGCTAGGGCAACATAACCATAGAAAGGGGGTAAGTAATGTATTTACATTTTTCAGAGTAAGTGTAGAGAGCAAAGCCTAAGAAAATAGGAACTTAGAATCTTACTCTTTTATGTGATATCAGAAAAGCTGGTTACAATAATTTTACCCATTAAAAATATGTGAAAGCTTGTTTCAGAAACTAATTTTCTGGGCTCAAATCTTATTCCAGAAGATCAATGTCTACATGGTACATTGTACATAATTTAATTTTCCCAGTTGAACATCGTGACACTATATGAACCATGAATGCACGAAATAGGAATTCCAAATGTCTTCCATATGGTAAGAGGACTTTTGGATACTTCTGCAGGAAGCTTAAGAGTAGCTCGAAATTAAGTTATGCCTGTTCTTGGTGACTTTGATTATGTATGCCTAAGGTATTAGCACTCTTCTCTGAGTGGGACCTTGAGGTGATAGATAGATGAGTCTGCTGTCTGTATTTAGGCACTTTGCTCATTTCCTGAGAGCTGTGGAAGGCATGTGGACGCTCATTAAGTTTCCAACCATTCCCCGAGAGCAACAGCTGGTGAATCAAAGCTTCCCTGGTATGTCATGGCTGGTTTCCTCAAAGTCTTGGAAACAACGGATGGCATTCACATGCTCTCTGTAGCACCAACAGATAAGAAGGAGGTGAATAGCAACAGGAAGCATTTCCAAAGCATAAAGAAACACACAGGTCTAGGAAGATTATGAGTAATGTGCTTGCTACCACACATTCTATATCCATACATGGTGGTTTCACCTTTTAAATACTGTTACTCATTCAAACTATGAAATCATAGTTAACTGTCCTGTGGTGGCTACCTAATAGAAGAAATGTAAATTAAAGGAAAAAGAACATTCTAAGCTAAGAAAACTATGTCATAAAATTATAAGTCTTTAACTCTACATTTATAAATATCCAATGACCACTAATAGTTGTGATGTATCTTTAAATTGTCTCCTTTTCAAAATTACTAATTTATAGTGAGCACTGACTACATTATAAGGAAAGCGTATCACCCACATCCTGATTAGAGAAGACAAAGCTTATTAAACCAAAAATAGAGCCTAAGATTTAAATCAAATACCAGATAGTTACCCAACAGTACTTGATAATTATGTAGAAGAGTATGTCTAGTGATTGATGAAAAGAGTTTTTGTCAATTAATAGCTTCTTTTCACTATAGTCAGCAGTCAAGGGAAGAAAAACAAAAGAAAATATCAGAGCTACCTGACCTCGACAAACTCCATCTGGCCATTTCCTAAGACCTGAGGAATAAAAGCATTTGCTAGAGGTGGCAAATCGTTTAACATCCCTCCCAACTTCAAAAAGCTCAAAACATTCTGACTAGTCCACAGATGACTAGGCAAATTCCGAGGGTCCAGTGGGATATTTTTGTGATGGAGGACATAAGACTTAAGTAAGATGATAAATAGTATAATCAAAATTGCTTTTTTTTTTTTTTTTCCTTTGGAGGGAAATAATCAGTTGCACATTCTCAAGTACTCTCTCTCTCCAAGAAAGTGCTTCAAGTTCAGAAGGGACAACTAGATTTCAAAGCACGGAGGTTCCTGAAAGAGAAGCTGGTACCCCGATAACCTACAAGCACTTGCTGCAGCAAACTGCTTAAGCCCTTCTTTTTAAACGCCTTCCCCTTTATTTATAATGTTATTTTTGATTAATGCTGAGTGTCACTTTCTTATCACTTTAAACAAATAGTTTTTAAATTTTTATGATCTTCCCATTATTTGTAAAAAGCCATCTTTTTGTGTGTGTGTGTTACTAAGAAATGTCATAATTTAACTCTATAATATGAAACCACCTATTAATTTGTGAAGTTATTTTTGCTAAATATCAAATGATAAGGAAGTGACTTCAACTCTTTAGTAAACTGTTGTCATAGAGTGTTACTTTTTCACCAAAGAAGCCAAACACTAAAAATCTATTAAAAGGACATATCTGAACTTTTATGATACTAATCTAGAAACATCAAACAAAAAGATAGAACTAAAATTGCTGAATGCCAACCAAGAAGATATAGCTTTCATGTCTATCCATTGTACCAAATATACTCATAAAATATTATACATATCATATGACCTCTGAGAACTCAATAATATATCCTAAAATCATATTATTTCACGTAACTCACACTCCAAACAGAACCTTCATAAAACAGTATACACAACTCTCATACTAGAAGTAGGAATGTTAACTTTATTTATTTTTCTTTTTTAGAGACAGAATCTCACTCTGTTGCCCAGCCTGGAGTGTAGTGGCGTGATCTTGGCTCACTGCAAGCTCCACCTCCCGGGTTCAAGAGAGCCTCCTGCCTCAGCCTCCTGAGTAGCTGAGATCACACTCGGATAATTTTTTTTGTATTTTTCATAGATACAGGGTTTTACCATGTTGGCCAGGCTGGTTTCGAACTCCTGACCCAAATGATCCGCCTGCTTCGGCCTCCCAAAGTGTTAGGATTACATGAGCCACCATGCCCGGCCTAGAAATACTAAGTTTAGAATGGACTAATGTACAACAGAGATTGATTCAAAACTTTGTAAGATGAGAACAACAAAAGAAAATGTATTTGCATTATGTTAACCCCTATTAAGTAGTTCTAGAATATATTTAAAAAGTTTTAAAATAAGAAGCTGATTTTAAAGGAGCAACTATAGCTAAGACAGTAGAACTTTAAGTCTTGTCAGTTGCCATGCAAAAAGTTTCAAAACATTTTTAAAAATGTTTTTAACATTTTTAAGTGGTTTACACCCATTTAAAACAAATGTTTTCAAACTAAGCTTTAAGCAATTATTTCAAAAGATATTTAGAAAGTTTATGGGGACAGTGTATGTGTTGGGTGAAAATATTTTAGTAATATGATTTGTACTTTGCAGTGATAATTATTGAGAGGAAGTAGAAGATAAATGTTTTAGAGAGATTACTATAATGAGTGAATCACAAAAACAGCTGCCTAAATGTTAGCTTTATGGGGATGTTAAGACTCTAATTCTGATCAAAATCTGATAGGGTCTTAAGAATAAAACTAAAATGTGAAGGTAAAGAGACATTTTAGACTTTAAAGAATTCCTGTGACTTCAAATGAAGGGACATTTACGTTTATTTAAGGGGCAGTAGCAAGTTAAATGGAGAAATAAACAATCCATATTGCCGTGGCAAACTTTAGAGGTATCTGTGCTTAATTTTTAATTTAAAAATTTAGTTAGTTGAGATGGCTGGAGAGTACTTAGAGAACAGCATTCTATTTTTAGTTTTCATTTTTCCCTATTTTCCTCCAATTTGGATGAATCTCATAATTACAGTTCTGTGAAGCCAAGACTGTCCGTGCAGTATTTACCTTTATCCCCGGAAGTCCAGGAAGCCCAGGAAGCCCTGGTTCACCCTACATAGGAAAATCATATAGCATTATAGAATGATATTCACTCAGTCACAATATCTGGAGAAAAACATGGCAAATGTTCCTAGCTCAATATTTTCTGCAAAGATAAATAAAAAAACCGTCTACTTTCAAAAAGTTTGATGAGATTATACAATTCAGTCAACTCTTGATTTAGAAATGGGTTGACCACAGACTTTTCGGGATTTTCTCTCTTCCTTTCAGTTCACTGCACGTTGGTATCTCTGTCAGATGGCGAGAAAGAGGAGTCAAAAGAGAAGAAACTCCCATATTTCATTATTTCTTCATTAAATGATTTGTTGGGGAGGCTGAATCTATTTGCCCAAATGAAGATAATGTGTGCATTTCAACAATGCATCCTATCCCAGTATTCCCTCACCTTAGATAATCAAGAGTTGGCTGTATGGACAGATGGTCACATCAAAACAAAATTCATTAAAAGTCTTCCTCACTTAAAAAGTATAGTAAGTTTTCCTTTTCATTCCTGAATGATGAGAAGATAAATGAATACTTAAGATTAAACCTAACTCCAGTCTGTATTTCTGACAATTGTTGAGTCTGAGCAACCCTGCTTAGCAGCTTAGGGCTAATGGTACTGTGCAGCTGTTGCTGAATACAGGTTTGAGATTAAGTAGTACATTTTGGGTGAGCATATTGGAGTCAAGATTAACCTTCTCATTTTCACAGAGTTGTCTACATTATTTTAAGCCCAAAGAATGATAACAAGAGGTTCCATTGCTTAGAAAATCTCCTGAATTCTACTAAAGAAGTATAAAGGAATCTCAGGAGAAAATGAAAGTCCTCTCTGTTGGATTGAAGTGACTATTTTTTGTGGAAATACCATTTGAAGGCAAAAGGGTGATACTATTTCGTGATGGCCGGTTAGTGGGATGACAGCTATACTAAAAGACACAGGAGCATTAAACTAGCAGTGAAGTGACAAAAGAAAGCACTTCCTTTCATCTAATGCTTTAACAATCCTCATTTCAAGGAACATCCACTAAGTCCAAACAGAAGTTTCATCTTTAGTAGTATTACTTTCAAATTGTGAAGCACCATAGTTTGTTCTGGTGTTATCACAAAGTGATGTCTGAGACTGCTTGTTAAGCTGTGTGATTATACCAAAAAAGGACAATGGTTTTCTTGATGATTTAGGTCAAAGTTACTTCAGGAATGCAAAAGAAAAACGATTCTGTCTGAAACTATATAAATGAGGGTTTGCGTTGTGAACAATAAGACTAAAATGAGATTAAGCCAGAGGAGAAAGGCTGATTATCAAGAACTTGTTATTCCATTCAAAGAATGTCCAAGTAGATTAAATTTCACACAGATATAACATTATATATTTGATCTTCTTTTACTTTCTCTTTTACCTTTCAATTAATGAGTTTAAGAGGATCCAGTAAAAAGAGCTTGTATATATTTTTTGCTGAAAATTCTCTTTTATGTTAAAAAAAGTATAAGGCCCTTGAAAACAGTAAATTGCAATAGAATATACAATTAATAAAAGTAAACATATTGATGGCAAATCTATAGCTTTGTATTCTTTCAGAAAAGTCCCCCCAAACTCATTTTTGCAGACATTCTATCTGAAACATTTGTGGAAATATGTAGGTTGTAACATTATTGTCCAACAGGTGTTCTTGTCACCTCCTTTCCTCCCACCAAATGAAAGGACATGCATGCATACATAGACACACACCCATGTTTTTAATCAAGAAAAAGATGTGTAAGACATTATGGAATATTTTATAATGTAGATTGACTACTTACAGAGATTGAGCATTTAACTTTTCTCTACATCATATGTGTACTATGTATGTGTGTTAAGTAATAAATGTATTTTTTAGTGAACAGATACTTAGAAATTTGTATTTCTCATAGTTTTCATATTTCATAATTTGACCTTTCAAGTTTACGTTTGTTAGTTGATATGATGAAAGATTATAATACATGTAATGTTACCCTTTGTGGAACATCGCCTAACATTTTTAGAAAGACTTTTTTTTCCTATATAAATCCTCTGTCTTTATACCATAAAAGGTTATCTTCTAACTAGGACAACTGTGTCTAACCCACAGCCCACGGGCCACATGCAGCCCAGGATGGCTTTGAATATGGCCCAACACAAATTCATAAACTTTCTTAAAATGTTATGAGATTTTTTTGTGTGATTTTTTTTTTTTTTTTTTTTTTTTTTAGCTCATCAGCTATTGTTAGTGTTAATGTAGTTTATGTGTGGCCCAAGACAGTTTTTCTTCCAATGTGGCCCAGGGAAGACAAAAGATTGGACACTCCTGAACTAGGTGGTAGCTTTTCAGTTAACTTCTCCATTCTTGCCTATTCCTGGGCTCAGGGGCTTCTCTCAAGAACTCAATCTGGGGATGCACAGCCCAAAATCTGGGATCAGATCTTGGTCATAATTAGGATTTGATTCGTTATCCCATTCAAAGGGGATATCAAAATAAATCAAAAGTGTAACATATCTGTGTAAAGCTTAACCTTCAGGTTTAGACTTTTGCTTTTTTCCCCTTCTTTTCACCTTTCACTCTCCATTACAGGAGCACCTCAAAATCAGGACTCTGCCTTCATCTCATGTCCCTGCTAGAGTGCCCTAAATATTTCCAGAGAGTTTAACTGTGAGGGGCCCTTCTGATAGGAGATCAATTTTACTCCTTTAAAATTAAAATATTTATTTTTAAAAGATGTGGGAAAGTTAGGAAGGAAAGAATTAGGTGATGAAACACAAAACTTATTTTATAAATCTACACACTCACTCTACAAGCACATATATGCACTCCAACTCACACATCAATCACATACTGAACGCTTGAGGCTATAAAAGAAAGAAAATCGAATGGAATTATTCCTACATTATGAATATAACTCTAGATCTCAAACTCTCATGCTGAAAAAGACCACACGGTGGAAAGCTAACTCATGAGCTTTTTGCTGTGTCACAATATTCTGTACTTTTCTGGGAGTGTCTCTGACACAGGAGCCTAAGCGCCAATGAACCCCCAGCATGGCTTCTCAATGGAGAAGAAAATGCCGTGGAAGATCTCTTGAAGGAATTCTGTACTCAGTTCAGTTTATTTTTCTAATCTACATCAGCAGCAAGCATGGACATAATTTACTTTTAAATCAATGTTGGGCTAAGTATTGCCAAATCCCGATATTAGACAAAGGAAGTCATAATATTGTGGGAAAGTGGGATTGTATCAAAGGGTAGAATCTGGCCCAAATATTAATGAAAAAGATGATGCTCACTTTAGGGCACATACTCATTCAGGAGGACTGTAAGCTTTTAAGGATTCTACCCCTTCTCTCAATATAGTTTAAAACTGGTTTTTAGTGCAATGCGAAGGAAATCCAGTGATCCCATGAGTAAATCTATAAACTTCCAGAATGAATCTGAACTGTATTTCTAAGCAATCATTATGATAAGGCAATGTTTTATTAAGTAATTGAAAATCTATTTGAATACTCCACTCTGAAAACAGTGTAAACTATACGAGATTATAGCAGGTTTGTTTTGGTTTATCTTTTAGAGACACAACTGTCTTACAGACTTTTTAGCAAAACACAGACTTGGAGAGCAGTAGAAACCTAGCCTTTAAATTTGAAAGACTAAGGGACCTAAAATTAGATTGTCTGAGAAGATCAGTTGCTTTTTCAAACCAAAGCAGACCATGGATCCTGTATCACTAATTCCAAATTTCTTAAATAAGGAATTGATAGGAAATCTTAGAAAATAAATAGTAAATTTTGCAGAGTTCTGCTAGGCTCTTTGAAAGAGTCTCAACTTTACCTAAAACTGGGCCTAATGAGTCATTGCTTAGACTCTTAGTTTTAAGAGAAAAATCTGTTTTTAAATTAGAGAAATGTTAAAAGAATTGAAAGACCTCCTCAAAAATTATGTCCATCCTAAGTGTTTAAAATGAAGCAATTATCCTCTCAATGACTTCAAGAAGTTGGAAACATTATTTTACTACATCTTAAGGTTCCAAAATACAAGAAGGGATTTATTCTCTCTTCCCTTTTCTGCTAATGAGGTAAATTTTATTTTTCTATTCATATGTTTATCTACAACATCAGCTACTGCTAGACAAAGGCAGAGTCATGATGTTTAAGAGATTTAACCTAATATAGAATCCACATTTACTTGCTAGCTACATCTGTGGTCTAAAATCTGACTGTATGGGCATTGATATCCAAATGCTCAGACGATAAAGTGCTAGCATGTGTTTCCTGTTTCAGACTCAAATGAGAGTATGAATCCAAACATATTCACTGCATGTCTTCTAATTTATTGCTAAAGTGACATACAAATAAAACAACAAAAACTCGTGTATCCATAAAATGGTATGGCTAGTGCCTCTAATTAAAATTTAGTTCATTAACAAATTTAGTGTGTATAACAGCAGTCATGGCACAAGTAGATACGAATCACATAAAAAATTATCAGTATGGAAGCATTTGCAATGATAGGAAAAGGAATATAATTCATAAAGAATTGTGCATCACTATTGAGACAGTTTAATGACAGTTAGATAGAAACAGCAAAGCAACACAGCCAATTATGGACATTTTTTTCTATTAAAAAGTTATTTAAAAAAAGATAGAAACATGCAGATTACCATGAAGCATGCAGGATAAATAGTTGGCATTCCAACCCACCTGATCTTTGTTAGTTTCAAACAGCTAAGTACATGCAGACTTTATTTCACAAAGCATCTTTTACATATATAAAGTTTGTTTGCATATTGTGCTATGGTCATCATCAAGACCTTTTAAAATGCAAAACAACAATAACACTCTGTAATGCAAAACATGAAAACCGAATCACTTTGTAATAATTGTTTTCATATTACGCAGTGGATGGTAGATATAAAATGGTGAATATGAGACAGTAAGAACACACTAGAGATAGAGATATTACCTTTTGCCCTGGACGACCAGATTCCCCAGGTTCTCCCTGGCCAAAGAAAACCAAAGATGAAAAAGATGGTCTTACAAGAATTTTCTAAAACCCTTAGGCCTCTGGGCACCATCACAGGGATGGCCTAGCCCCCTTCTTCAACCACATGTCTTTTATTTCCTTTATCCTGCGACTCTACATCTCACTAGACATAGGGATTTTTTTTTTTTTGGCTGTAAATATAGCTATAGTTCACATATAAATCACATTTCCATAAAAACCAATCAGAAAGGGAAGAGAATGCAAGACTTCTTATTTAAACCTTCATCAAATTTCCCACAGATATTCCCTATTGTTTTTGGAAGCCCAGTTATTGCAGAATAACAGCAGAGTTATAACCATCAAAGTTGCTAAAAAGGGAAAGAAAGTAGAGGCCTATAAAAATTAGAACTGTAACTCCTGGAGTATAAATACTTGCAAGGTTATAGTTACCTTAATTCCTGCAGCAGATGATCCAGGGTCACCCTAAAACGAAACGCAGGAGAGATTATGCCACAAGTTACAGGAATAGGAAACATCACAAGCACTCAGAGAGCCATCACCAACACAGGTACTCAAAGGGTACCTCATGACTAATGGGCCTAACTATGTTCCATAAGACTTTGTATCAATATCTCAGCTGTTAAGATGTCAACAATTTCCAAGATAAACAATGTACTTCCTAAAAACTGGGTTTACTTCGCATGCAGATACATAAGGACTACATTCTGTGAAATAAACATATGAATTTCTTCCCTTGATACAGTGCTAAAAATACATTGTGAAGCAATAAATTACAATTTAGGGATATGGAACTTTTGGCTTTCTCTATTCCTGGAATTTATTAATGCCATCAGCTATCATTTACTGGGAGTTCCCTGACCCTTTTGCTCTTCAGCAAGTCAAGGTTCAACAGATGAAGTCAGAGGTTAATGATGTCGAGTTAGAAAAAGCCACGCAGCAGATCAGTTTGTTTTCCTCATGAAGCACTGTCACAGTTACAATGGGCATGTTTTTTCCAGCTTTACACTTATTTCATTGTAACTCAGGCACCAGGAAGTTACAGGATGATGGATGACTTGTGGGTGAGGGGGACACATGTGAGCTCTGAGAGAAAGTCTTGAGACAGAATCTGTTTTTTTAAAAGGCACTGTATTCCAGCCAGATTTCACAGAGGGTGAATACTTCTCTAAAGCAAATGTGTTATAAATAAGCAGATAGGAACTAATGGGGAAAATAATATGGAGGGTAGCTGGGAATGTTGCTTATTTCTGAAATGAAGTCAGCAAAGGGCCTAGAATTTCAAGTTCCTTCTAGCCCTCTCTGTCTCATGAATACACTAGAAGGAAAAAGAAAAGGTCATTTGAAACTGTCAAGAAAATAGAAACAGCCACAGGAGGGAGGCACATATTGGGATTTCCTCAGCTGTCTCATCTGTACAAATGCTCAAGGAGCTCCAGGGGCCCATTTCCTTGTTCTAGATTCCAGAAGCTGCTCATCAATCTCTTTTAGAGACAGACATAAGGCCTCAGGCCTCTGTACATGGGCCACTTGCCAGCTCCCTCAATTTCTCTCCCCTCTGCCCATGGCTGGCTTTGCCTCAAAGACCCCTTCACCAAGCAGCCTAGACACATCAGACGCATGCCCCTCATGTACACATCTTACTCCGTAGCATCATGCTCTGTTCATGTCCACCGCAGCTCACTTTCTAATTGGCTATTTATGTTTCCTGCCTATTCATTGTCTATCTCTCTGTTAGACAGTTAGCTGCGTGTGAGCAGATTCTGGATCTATTTTTATTCAGTTCCTAGGCCCATAGTATATGCTCAATACATGTATGGTGAACGAATGAACAAATCTCAAAAAGAATTTTTAAACAGGTTAATTGTCAAGGATCAAAATGTAAATTCTTCAGGAAGGGGAAAAAAAAGCTTAGGAAAGAGAAGGAAATAGCAAATTAGCTTGTTAAGTAAACCGATAGTTATGTGAGTTTCTTTGACATCTATAATTGCTATTCCTCCTGTTGAAAATTAAAATATAACTAAACATAAAAAAGAAGAGGACCCTAATACTGTCTTACTGTAGAATGAGACTGATTTCTCTTGCCAATCATTAATATCCAAATGAGTTCCAAATGGGAAGCAACATATCCAATAAAAAGAATATTTATTTCTACTAAATTAAGTCTGAAAGCCATCAGTACCAATGAATCAGGTTTGCAATATTTTATACAATAATATCTTTGAATTCATAAAAACAATTTTGACTCTACAAAGTTTCTACTTTATCTCATTTAAACCTCACAAAACTCTCATGAAATAAAGGGGGCAGATATTACTATTTCCATTTAATAAACAAAGATATCAAAGCAGCTAGAGGTTAAATGAATTTGGGGCTTCCTAAATTCTACTGCCGTGTTTTAGGATTTTTTTTTAATACAAAAAAATTGTTGGCTTATTTCATTTTGACAACAGGACATAAAGGTTGTAGTAAACTTGTAAATACAAAGAAGCTGCTTGTATTAATTGTAGTTTAATTCAATATCTTAATGAAAAGCATCCAGATAATCCCTAATGTGAATAAAGACTAGATTTAGTTCTCATAAAAAGTGGATGAAAAGAAAAAGACAGTTTCTTGAAAGGCCAATATATTTGTGGAAATCTGAGCAGTTCCATTTGATGGACAACTAAGAGTGATTTTTTTTTTCTTTTTTAAAGACTTAGAACTGTGAAATCTCAAGGAATTTTTATATCTTTTAAGTGGTAACATGACTGCTGGAAGACAGTCATAAGTTAAACATTTTAAAGGATAATGCTGTAAGTAGTGGAAATAAAACAGTGTGTGTTTATAATCCTCCTTCCCCACAAAGTGAAAATGAATACTGGATTAAAGTAGGGGGAAAAACCCCAACTGCGTCTTAAGTATATTCTTAGCTTCATAAGTCAGTTGGCTTGGAAATAAAAATTTCTACACGGTAAGTTATAGATGAGGAAATACTATGAGAAGATACTTGAGATAAATGAATTTGACTTTACTATGTTTCATTCAAGCACAGTTTCCATTTTTGTTTGTTATTATTTTCAAAACAACACTCAGATAATTATATGTGTGTGTTAATAAGGCACATGTGGATATACGAAGTGAATGTAGTGACTTATTTTTATTAGTAATTCATTCATTCAACAAATACTTATCAAGCACCAATTGTGTGCCAGACATATCTATTAATAGATGCTGAGAGCTGGGAGGTAACTGTGAACAATGCAGTTATAATCCCTGTCCTTGTCCTGCATTACAATGATCATTTTCTAATATATGTAGTGCAAAAATATTATTGATGGAAAGCATGAAAGGTAATTTATTTTTTTCTTTCTTTCCTTTTTTTTTTTTTTTTGAAATCTGGTGTAGGAAGAGACTGTCATGTTTGGAAAATTCTGTGTCACTATGCATGCACAGAAGACACGATAAGAAAATGCATGGCTATCAATGGAATTATAAAGAGTGCTGTGGAGCATATAGCAGGTGACCTACCTAATCCAGAGGAGACTGAAGGCTGCTCCAGGGAAATGACTTATAAATTAAGTTTACAGCGGACTGAAGAATGAGTAATATTAGAAAGTAGAGAAGTGGTGATGAGGAGTCAGGGGGCGGAGGACAGACAGCAATAGTATTCTAAATTATGGGAATTATGTGTGCTAATTAGGGAAGGCCCGGCACCGATTAGGGTGGGAGTGCCCACTGGGATAGGCCTTCAGGTGTGATTTTATGAAAAGAAGACAGTTTGGTTGGCTCCAAATATGATGTGGCTTCTGAAAAGGCTCAGAGGATGCAAGTCAAAGATGCATTTTCATACTTCACACTTCATACATGCATCTTTGCTATGTAGATGTGAAGTATGAAGATGAAGACAGTGTGAATACACATAGGAATGGAAATGGGGGAGAGGAGAGCAAAGAAAAAAAAAACAGGTAATGCTAAGAAAGTGAAGGCAGAGCTTTTGAACCAACAGACAGAATTGTGAAGAATAGAGTGATGTGGCCAAACCATTTAGTGTGCAGCACAAATACCCCATTTCGCACAGGGGAAAATAGATAAGAAATCAGTTTCTACATTTGTTGGTGGGGTTAACACTCCAAAGAGTGGGACATAATCTTTCAATAGTAACTCTATGCATGACCGAACTCCGTCGTTGGCAGGTTTACGCTCTTAAACCTAGGGTGTACCACAGTTGTTGGCCAGAGTGTGCTGAAGTTGCTGGCCACAGAGAAAACCCAGCCTAGTGGTTTTTATAGTTCTACAGTATTTCCAGATGACCAGTCTGGAAAGGTTTAGATTACTTTACCATCCAAAGGTGCTGAGTTGAATCAA
The DNA here is from genome assembly GCF_028885625.2 of Pongo pygmaeus. Taxonomy (NCBI): domain Eukaryota; kingdom Metazoa; phylum Chordata; class Mammalia; order Primates; family Hominidae; genus Pongo; species Pongo pygmaeus. Next base: position 121,664,324 of record NC_072376.2, read on the forward strand.
AAGGAAAAAAAAATCCTATTAAAGTCAATCAATGACGTAATTTACTACATCAATGGCAGAAAAGAAGGATTTTTTAAAATTTTTACATCTCAAACTTGGTAAACGATGAATGAGTTTCACATACTGAACACAAAGGCCATGAGAAGAGTGTTTCCAACATGCTGGAAACAAATTATATGACAGAAGCAGGAAATGTTTAAAAAACACATCAAAAATTATATTCCAATTACAGCATTCTTGGGATAAATGCTACAGGTCGGATTACATATTATACACATTACAGATTCCTATTTACAATCCCCTGTTTAGACCCATTGAAGGTTTATAGAAATGATTTCCGTTTTAACTGAAGTATTTCTTATACTTAATTTCAGCTGACTAATAAAACTTTTTGATAAAAAAAGAATAACAATCTAGTTGATTTCAATTTCCATGTGGGAAGAAAAGCTAATATTTATTGAGAGTTTATTATGTGTGAGTCAGTATGGTAAATGATTTGCATTAATATATACAATAAGAACAGTATTCCTTTGAGATGACCTTGGTCTTTTCAAAGAAAAAAGCTGTTTTACCATTGTAAAATTAAATTTCAAAAAATTTAATTTTACAATATGATTAAAGAAACAATTATTGGCCTACATTCCAAAAATGAAACTTTAAAAAGACATCTTTTAAGCATAAAATTCTCTACGTAAATCCACATAGGCATAGTTCAGACGTAGTATAAATTTTTTTCACTTGAAAAAAATTGCCCTCTGTGTAGAATATTTCCTTTCTTTTAAGCAGAGGTTGGTAACTATGGCCAGATTCAGTTGGCCGCCTGCAAGACCCAGGAGCTAAAAATGGTTTTTAAAAATCAAAATAACAATAATAATTCATGACACATGAAAATTACATGAAATTAAAATTTCAGTGTCCAGAAATAAAGTTTTATTGGAACACAGCCTACTCACTTGTTTATGTATTGTCTATGGTTGCTTTCACGCCATAACAACAGAGTTGAGTAGCTGTGACAGAGACCACATGGCCCACAAAATCTAAAATATTTATGTTCTGGCACTTTACTGACTTCTGCTTTTAAGCAAAAACAAGCAAGTTAGATGTAACACCAGGTTTATATATTTAGGATTTCAAATTTTGACTTTGAGAGTAACAGGGTATATCATTGGTCTCATTTGTATTAAACAGATTCATGCCATATTTGATTGCAGCATGATACTTAAATTTGGCAGATAAATAAAATGGGCCTACAGCAGTGATACTCAACTGTGGGTGGCTTTGTCCCCCAGGTAACGTTTGACAATGCCTGGAGACATGTTTGATTGTCACAACTTGGGGGTGCTATAGGCATCTTGTGAGTAGAGGCCAAAAACGATGCTAAACATCTGAGAGCCCCGTAACAGAGAATTATCTGGCCCCAAATGCCAACAATGCTGAGGTTGAGAAACACAGATCTATAAGAAACTGAGCCCACTCTAATTTCTAGACTCCTCGAATATGAATATAATTGCTACTTGGTGACATTAATTCATTCCTACCACACATGCCATATTTATATTAATATTTATGAGAAGAAAAAAGATAAATTTATTTTTATTTTGTGGCTATGTTTTTATGACTAACCATTATCCATCTGTACTGTAATAATTTTCAAAGTGGAATAGTCTTAGTCTCAACTGTAAGGCTATATAAATAAATCTTCATCACTCAATTACTTATTTTGATTTAAATTAAAACCCATCTGACTTTTTTCTATTTTCAATTTCTTAAAAGATCTTCTTAATCTTTAAGACATAGCACAAGTGAAGTATAAGATCCTTCCTCTGTCAGAGGTATCTATAAAGTATGAATCCAAGCAAAAGCTATAACGACAGACTGAGGAAAAATAAGAAGAGAGGAGGCAGAAGACAAGCCACAAGACTACTGCAGTATAAATGCTAATAACGGTTTAAAAGACCCTTTGCCCCAGGACTGAATATGAAGCCTGACAAAATACCCAGATTTAGTGGAATTTGAATTGAGGTAAATTCTCAAGACTGCATTAGAGGGTCTAATCAAGTGACATTAACTTATAATCAAACTTTTCTTTTCCTGTTCTTTTTAAAATTATGATTTCAATGGGTTTTTGGGGGAACAGGTGGTGTTTGGTTACATGGATAAGTTCTTTAGTGGCAAGTTCCGAGATTTTGGTGCACCCATCACCCAAGCAGTGTACACTATACCCAATGTGTAGTCTTTCATCTTCACCCTCTTCCCGTACTTTTCCTAAGTCCCCAAAGTCCATTATATCATTCTTAAGCCTTATAATCAAACTTTTTTTTTTTTTTTTTGAGACAGAGTCCCTCTCTCTGTCGCCCAGGCTGGAGTGCAGAGGTGCGATCTCAGCTCAGTGCAAGCTCCACCTCCCGGGTTCACGCCATTCTCCTGACTCAGCTTCCTGAGTAGCTGGGACTACAGGCGCCCACCGCCACGCCCAGCTAATTTTTTTGTATTTTTTTAGTAGAGACGGGGTTTCACCGTGTTAGCCAGGATGGTCTCGATCTGCTGACCTCATGATCCACCCGCCTCGGCCTCCCAAAGTGCTGGGATTACAGGCGTGAGTCACCGTGTCCGGCCTCAAACTTTTAAATCTCATTCCAATCCTCTGACATGTTCTCTCCTGAAACTGGTACAAACTGAATCACTTTAGGGCCTCTATTTTCATATCCCTGCACATAAAGGGAGTGTCCCATTTACACATGAATAAGTGTTTTAATTCCTGGAAAGCCATATTACTGAAAACTTAGCTACACATTTTCTATAATTTTTGATATATCATTTTACTTTGAAAATATTTTAATCTGTGGATAGGAGCTTGTGGAATAATCACCTTTCATAAATCAAATATTTAAATGTTTTCTAATCTTGGAGAATGATCTCCGACCTTTTCATATTAAGCAACTCTCACTCATCTCTCTAAAAATCCCCCATCTTCATAAACTTGAAATACATTTCTTGCTCATATATGTACCCTTTCATATCTTACAAAACTGTACCTTTTCGCCTGTGTCACCCTTGGGGCCATTCTCTCCAGCGTCTCCCTGAGGAGGTGAGAAAGTGACACAAGTAAAATACATTGGTGACATTAAGCAAATAATATTTTTCATTATTTTAAGCTTTCTTTCATGAACACTATATATTAAAATCTGTTGCAAATGCTCTATAGAGCTAATGTATTTATACTTGACCAGTTGTCTGATATCAATAAAAGAAATTTTACTACAACGAACATAGCTGAACAGTTTTAAACTATTCCACAGTATTAACAGAAAACACTTATCTGTCTTCCAATGCCTTATTTGGGCACTTAAAGCCATCTTAATTCTGTCTCTGCTCAAAGCTCCACTCAAACGAAGGCTTTCTCCTGACAGTTCCCTGAATATGCCATGGGCCTTACTAACTCTGAGGTCTTCTTCATACCATTCCTGTCATCTGGATCCTTCCCCTCTCTTTCCCTTTCCATCTGTATAAATCCTGCCCTGTCTTCAAGCATATCTCAAAATCTCCAGGGCCTCAAAGTACACGACAGGGCCCTCAAAACCTGTGGACTGAATATTTATTTATCTGGGCCTACATGGTTTGCATTTGTGAAATGCATGTTTTATGCTTTACTAGAAAAATTTTAAAAATCATAGTTTATGCTTTTTTTGTTGTTATTTTTGAGACTTCCTATGCCTGTTCCCTCACTGACATCTCTTTTCTGCCTACAAAGCAATGCATTAGGGAAATAAAGCATTCGTTGATTATGTTCCTTAAATTCTGAATTCTTCAATATAAGTCTTACAATATGTTATGTGGAAATGTTATGGACTTTGGAGCCAGTGAGACAGACCAGTTCCAGCACCTACTGGGCAAATGAGATTCTCTTTGCATCAGGTTTCTCCTGTGCAATGTAATGGAAAGGATAATTTACACAGTTATAAGAAATAAGTACTACACTGTGTGTAAAGCAACTAGGGCAGTATCTGGCACATCATAAGCTATTAATGACAACAATGCATTACTATTCACATATTCCATAGGCTGGAATGCAGTCACTTTTCTATTACTCAAAAAGTTTCTTAAAATAGGACAGAAACTATTGATCATAACTTTCTTGGGAGGGGGGAGAAAGGAAGTTGGGAAGGCAGACCTTCACTTTTTTCTCTGTATTTTGTTTTATTCTTTCAAATAAGCATGAAGTTAGTCTGCCTGGGCATTTGTTTATGGTGACAAATACACTGCGGCAGGCCACAAGAGCCTGGGACACTTTCTCTGATGAACGCCTGGTATGGTGCTGATACTGCTCCTTTTCCCTCCTAATTTCTACACAAAAGAGTCACCCAGTGACTAATTAATTTCAGGTTAATTAACATGAACTGATTGGATGCTAAATAAATGTCCTAGTAATGTGTTATGAGGGATCTTTGATAGGCAGTTGATTTGCATGCTTTTTATAAAATTGCACAAAAATCCCTCTATTACAGAACAAAACAAACCAACCAACCTTCTTAGTAGGGAAAATGGCTCAGAGTAATTGCAAAGTGAAGGGTTTAACTGAGCTGCCCCCTCAGGAAACTGCCCTTTCCACCCAAGTATTTTGCTCTCCCTCCATTAAATAGATGGTTTTTTTTCTTTACAATGTTGAAAAATACAGTTATAATCAAGAATTTTTCTTGATCTTTACATAAACTTCTTCTGAGATTAGAGGTTATAATACTGATTTGTCGGAAGGACCATATCACTTACAAAGAGCATGATGTAGTAACTTGGTAGTTTCCTACTCAGCATATTTTTCAAACACTATTAAAATAAGTAGCATGAGAACCAGGAAAATAAGTATCGTAACATGCAATCAGAGCCTAAAAATAATCAGGACAGGCCCAAGTAAGAAAAAGAGTCTAGGAATAACTTAACATTCTGCTTTTCCTGTTTCTCTTTTTGGTTTTTATGGGAATTCTTTGTGGGCAACCTTCAGATAATTGCTGCAGGTAAACATCTGTATCCCTTTAACCTAGTGACATTAGAAGCAGTAGAGAGAGATGTGGGTGCTTGGAAAAGTATTAGAATGGCATTAGCAAGTAGGCAGACCAGATTTTGCAGGCCTATGGATTTTTTAAATCCATTTAAAAGCTTAAAAGCCTGACACAGAATGTTTAGATTTGCTCCCTTTCTCTTCATTATTAAATATTTGTTCTGAAGGTACATCAGCACCTTTCTCGTTATTTTTTAAAACTTTTTTTAACCCAAATTTTTGTCTATACATAAGAATCACACTATTTCCTCCTTCCACTAATTAACAGTTTGAAAAAACACAGGAGTCATTATATCTATATCTATATATCTATATCTATATCTATATCTATCTACCTACCTACCTATTAATCTACCCACCCATCCATCCATCCACCCATCCATTCATGCATACAGTTTAATTTGAGTACTTCTTTGGTATGCTGGTCGTGGGGAGTAGGGAGAGAGAAATACAGGCAGAATCATTCTTACCTTTTCACCTTGTTCTCCAGGTTCTCCCTGAGCAAAAGGACAGAGATTGGGTGACGTCAAATCATAAAACACCTAATTTTATTATCATTATTAAACAAAACAGATATTGAACTTACTAGGTAAATTATGCATGACACTTTCTATTTTGGCTACATGTAGTTGCTATATGAAAACAAATGATAAAATGAGTTTCCTGGAGAATTTGAGTATGAATATCAATTATCAAATGTAACCTTAATTTTTTGCTTTTATAGCACTGAAGAAATATATTTGAAGATTATCATCCAGAAACTGGCTTTTGGAGCACTAAGGAGAATGATGGTGTGGCAATTCAATATCTTGAGAGGCTTCTTAGCCTACAATTTTTCATTCTGCTTAAACTCAGAGTTAATAAGGTGGACTAGCATGTTTTTCTGAAAATCCTTTTATTCAAAGTGTTCCCTGCTTCATAGATCATTTCAAGGGTCTAGGGTGCCAGGATAGTTACCCAATCTGTCTTGCCCTAACACGATCATAAACAGTTCTAATCTTGAACCCCTTACAATGTCATAAACTCTCTTTAGCTTCTGGTAAAGAGCATGTTCCAGATCAGGTATATTTTAGGAGGCACCTTAAGGAAAGACACTAGAATGGGGCAGAATTGAAGTGAGTTTAGGTATGATGTCCTCACTCAAAATGATGACCTGGATAGCATGAGGACTAAAACGCACAATGGTGCCCTGAAGAGAATCTCATTTTCACTTTACCCAGGAAAGGACAGAGGCTGGAGCAGGAGAGTAGGAGTCCTCAAGTAAATCATATACATTATGATAATAGTTTCCTATGAAAAGCTTGAGTGAATGTTGCCATAAGATCAGACCGCTTTGGAAAAAAAATGAAATAAGGCAATTATTGTATTTTTTTAAATTTATAACCCACTGCAGAAGTCAGTTTGGAAGCCAGACTCTTCTCTGGAACTCAACCTGACCCTTTGGCTTTCTGCATTTCTGGTCACCTTCACTGCTCAACACCCATCCTGATGGTCGCTAGGCAACACCAGAATAGCACTGTGAACATGCATTAAGCATTAACTCCCATTGTTTGGCTTTTTAGCATGGAGAAAGAGAGAGAAGAAGACAGGAAAACAGCTAGAGTCCCAGAAGGAATATTTTCTTTCCTTTTCTTCAGGACAAAGAACAGGTCTATAAATTTAAGGTCTGTCCTAGGCGCCTGTCAATAGCAAATGATCTGTAAAATCAGCTGACAGGCATCTGTGGGTACGAATACACACCAGCACAGCTGATGGGATTAAACATTAGTTTTGTACTTCAAGGGATGTTCACTCATCAAAGGATTTGGGGTTTGGCTGCCTGCTTGATTTAAACTAAATTGTCCCCAATCTTTTTATATTTAACTGATTCAATTTTTTTTAAGAAACAAAGAAAACTTGGAATAAAAAAATCTTCATTACATTTTTTCCCTATTTAGTAATTCAGACTACATCCATTTTTAAATTTTAAACATCTTTATTCTGCCTTCATCTGATTAACTGGTTATGTTGTGTAAGAGTTGGAGGTGGCCAAATCTTGGGGAAAAGCCATAGTGAATGTCATCTTTAGTAAGGCATGTAAATATAAAAATTGTAGGCAATATGGACATGACCTATGTTTTTATATACCCATTAAGTGGTAAAATGACAACAGCCATATTGGAAACATAGGCCTACTCATGTTATTTAAGTATCTTAGAATAAAGATGTTAGATGATCACATCCCATTTATTTTTCTGCATTTAATACTAATGAGAATCACAAATATAATTAATTCATTAGCAACAAAGTTCTATACTGTAGCATATTATACTATTCACAAAATACCCATTTAAATGCAACTGGTGAGATGGTTAAAAATTGTATTAAATAATAGCTTACAATTTCCTGACAATTCAAATGATTCTGCTTGGCTTTATTTGTACTAACCTTTGGTCCTGGTATTCCATTCTGTCCTACTGCTCCAGGCAACCCGGGCTCACCCTCAAAATAGAAAAATCGATACTACTAAGTAAAATAGACAAAATCAATACATTACATGGATCATTAGAGGAGACAGCCATCTAATAATTCTCTAGAAATAGATAAAGAATAAGTGACTATTAGTTTAAATTCAAGTTAGCTGCCACGGTCCAAAATGCTGCATGTGATGGAGAAAGGATACAACGGGGTTAATTTCCTTTGTTTAGTCTTCTCATGATTAAGAAAACTGAGGCAACTTACCAGTGGAAATTAACATCTAGCATGTTGCTGGGTACATTGTGAACATCAAATAAATATTTTTTTAATGAGTAAAAGACATCTGAAAATACAAGACTCTCCTGGCAAAAAACTTTTAAGTGATTCATCAGCTCAGAAAAAGAAAGAATAAATCATTCTGTTTTCACATTAGACTTAAATGAACATTTACAAACCTAAATCTTGAAGAACATACACATCTTTGAAAACCTACTTAATTCATTTAGACACATTTGACACAAAAGTAAACACTAAAAATAGATTTGGTTTTTCTTTCCAATTTCATTGTAAAAATAAGTAGAATAAAACATTCAGACTTATGGATCTCACTGTCATATTGAATGATAGGCTTTTGGGCAAAAGATGATGGCTATTAGGCTAGAAAAATTTTCTATTTCAGAAAGATGATGATGTATACCAGTCTTTCCAGACTCTGAACCAGCAATTGTTTTCCAAAGAGACAAAGCTCCCTGAAGTGCCCAGAAACAAGGAAAAGATACTTTGGGCCTTTATGCTTCCACGTGGCTCAAACTTACAGCAATTAGAATTCTGTTCTCATTTTAAAACATTCTGAAAGCCCTTCACTGTGTGCCCCAATTACTGGACAACTTTCTTTGCATTGAGGCTAGTAAAGTTGCTCCTTAGTTGATTTTTTAAAAATAGACTTTATTGTTAGAGCAGTTTTAGGTTCACTGCAAACTTAATTGATTTTTGAGAATGTTTTCTAAGTCACCTGGAGGGCAAGAATTCTGTCACTTTTATATTTGTGTTCTCAGCTTCAAAAACATGTATATTAATAATAGTAGTAACATTTCTTAAGTGCCAGGATCTTTATATTCATTGACTCAATTCTCACAAATTCCTATGAGGTAGGTACTATTTTTATCTCTATTTTACAGGCAAAGAAACTAAGGCACAGAGAAGTTAAGTAATTTGTCCAGATTTACATAACTATAGTCAGGACTTGAACCTTCATGGTGTAAGAAGGTATGCTCTTAACACCATGTTACACTGATAAGTGAATGAATGTATCTAGGAACTGGGAGAGAGTAGATGATGAATATTTCTATCTTAATTATTATTTGGTTTATAGTCCCACTTATAAATGACTTTCAGAATGTGTAGAAACCTGAATTAAATATAACCTACATAGAGATGATTTTTTAATATCTACCAGATAAACTAAGCAATGTGAAGCTTGTAGTGTCTAGAATAGCGAAAAGTATTTTACTATTATAGTGGATTATTAAAATTGCTAAAGTCTTAACCTCCTGGAAAAAAATTCTGCTTCCTATATAAAGTCACACTGTAATTGTAACTCTTGCACTTTCCTTGGTAAAATGGGAAAAAATTTTGACTTAGAATAATGATGGTCATTATGGGAAGATTTTGATATGCCATTTGTACATAACAAAGGATAAGAACTTGGAAACAGAATACACTCTGAAAAAGGAGTATCATTTACCGTGCAATGAGAAAAAGACCTATGGAGTCTGCTTGCTTCAACGAATCCACGACAGGAAGCACTAATATCATAACTCATGGTTTAATGCAAATAAGAGATGCCGCCAGGAAACAATACAAACATTGTTTAGACTTTCAAAGAATAACCACGGTAGCCAGAGGTTTTTTTAAAAAAATGGTTAAGCCCCTGGAACCGGACAAAATTCATGCTGAGATTTTGAAGCAAGGAAGAGAAATGTTGCTTAGGTATCTGCATAACATTCTCCTTAATATATGAACATTGAGGGACAAAAGTTTGATCTCCTTTTTTTCTTTGATTTTTTTATGTTGCCAATCTTTAACATAAAAGGCAGCAAAAAATTGTACCTGTAATCCCCATCACTCTATAATAATTGTTTTCATTTTGTCCTGTCTCCTTCTGGTCTTTGTTATTTACGGTTACATAGTTTCAAGCAATTGTAAACATATTGCATAGATTGATGTTCTGATTTTTTAAATCTTTATACGCACATTTGTTTTCACACAGTATTTGTGAATACTGTCTGGTGAATAGTTTAATCATCTATCAAAGTCAGGTGTGACCACTTGTTTAATCAGTCCCACATTGTTGAATACTCGTGTTCTTCCAATTTTTACTATTAAAGATAAACTAAAATAAATACCTCTGTAAATATACTCATATTTTTCTGTCAAATAATTTAATTATGATAAATTATCTAAACTTGTTTTATTCGTCAGTGGAAACATTTTATGACACTAACTACATATTTCTAAATTGCTTAGAGTTCTGAGTTTTATTTGCTTTTATAGGCACTTCAAAAACATTTTATAAGCATTGCTTTTATAGGCATCCACTCTGTGTTACTTTTTCACAACTTCTTACAACAATGGTTTTTCACAACAGCATTGAATATCACAATTTTAATTATTTTTGTGGCTATTTTAATAAGCACAAATGAGAGCTTACTGTTGTTCAGTTTTAAATTTTTCACTTGTAAGCTTAAATATTTTCTGATGGGTTCATAATTTAAGTAGGTATTCACAAAATTTTACAGCTGAAAAGTGAATAAAGCTAGAGGAAAAAATGACTAATAGCATTTTACCCTTATAATAGTTACATCAAAAAACACATACTCCAAGTTAAAGGACTACAGAGCATTCTGTTATTGTCCACACTTAGTTTCCCAGGTTCTGTGAAGAGAATATAAATGATAAACCACTGTACAAGTCTGAGTTTCATAGCCAAGCTATAGGAATCTGTAGGTGCTGATTATTCAACTAACAGTGAAAATTTACTATACGTTCTACTCTGGACTGAGTGTTTCCTGAGACATAAAGATGAAATAGACATGACAGGTGCCTGTGCCCAGAGAGCTTATTTTTGAGTGGGGGAAATATATACATATATGTATACATATACACATATACATATACACATTAGGTGGCGTCTAATTGAGTTCATGAAACATTTTTAGGGGCAAAGTTTTCTTACACTTCATGAAGTAAGAAGCATAATAAATAGAAAACAAGAAGAAGTCTTGCTGAGGAATAAAGCATACATCTTATATTGTATTAATGTATTTTAATATATCAGGACAAAAATTATTATCATGAGTCCTCTAAATAAAGTTGTAATGATGTTACACTATTACATAATAGTGAACATGTACATATACAGAAAAATATATCAGAAAGGTACAAACAAAAAAAATGGGAGCCAGGTTGTGTGTGTGTATGTGGGTGGGGGGAGCTGGTCTCATGTTTGTTGCATAATCTATCCATCTATTTCTGAACACATTTCATACTTAAAACACTGAGGGCATTCCATAGATGGTAATAAAGAAAAACGGCAGCTAACATCTTAACCACAGGTAGATTAATGGGGTTTTGTCTACTATACTTTAAATTTAAAGGCTATTCCCAGTATGACCATTCCAAAATGGCCATTTCCATTTTAAGCTGAAAAAAAGTTGGACTGACTTTTAAGAAGGATGGCTTGCTGCTTTCATTTTTTTAAAAAAAACAACTCTTTTAGAACTCTAATGTAAAACATCACTCAAGGCCATAACAATTATTTCAGGTACTGTCATTCAAGGGCAACTTGAATGAACAGTTAAGGATAAAAAGAAATGCGTTTTTCTTACAAATATTGAGTGCTCAAAGGAAGTAGGTCATCTAGCAGTAATATTGCTCATCATCACTTCAGTCACGATAGTCTTCCTTTCTGGAAATTGGAATGAGAATGGAATGGACCTATACGTTATACCTGGAAAATGAGCAGATTTTAAACCTGCGTTGTCCAATTGGTACCACTAGCCACAGGCAGCTATGGAGCAGTGGAAATGTGGCTAGTCCTAATGGAGATGGACATAAGTGCAAAATACAATTTTAAAGATTTAGTAGGAAAAAAATGTAAAATATCTCACTAAAAATGTGAATATTATTATTCTTGAAATATTAATTCATATCATGTTAAAATGATAATTTTGAGTAGATATTGAGTTTAAAAACTATATTATTAAAAATAATATTACTTGTTTCTTTTTACCTTTTTTCAATGTGGTTAATAGAAAATTAAAAATTACATATGCAGTTTGTATTTGAGGTTTGCATTATATTTCTGTTTCTATTGAGCATTGGTTTAAACTATAAAATTATTTAATTATTAGAAGACGTCATGAACCAAAAGCCTTTAAAATCAAGGAAGGAGTACTATCAGTATTAAAGCAAGTCAACATACAGCAAGACTTCAGAATGGAGACTCCACTCCATTGCATATGCAGTTAAAATGCACCAGAGAACTCTGCCAAGCTGGAGCAGTATGTCGCGGGGTGGAGAGACTAGAAGCAAGCTCTGGCTCAGGACAGAGTGGCTTTTGGGAGGGTCCAGGAGATCAAGTTCTTGTGTGTAACATGGCACAGCCACAGCCGGTCTCTGTACTGTCTGTACGGTAAGCCAGTGGTTAGAGGCTGACTCTAGGGACCAACTAACGGAGTTCTTTGCCACCCACCAGCTTCCAACATTCTCTTAAAAGCAAGTCAGGCATAGAGCTCCTTCACTCAGTTCTCTGCAAGCCTGTCCCATCTCATTCAGGATAAGAGCCGACATCCTTACAATGGCCCCAGCCCCACATGCTCTGAGTCCTGCTGCTCCTCTGACCTCCCTTCTGCTGCCCCCTCACATACTCCAGGCACACTGAACACTGCCCCTACCTTGCTCCAGTGTGGAAAGCAGCCACCTGCCCAGGGCCTTTGCACCTAGGCGTTCTCTAATGGACCTCCTATGTTTTTTCCTCGGATAGCCATAGGATTGCTCTCTCACCTCCTTTAACTTTGGATCAAATATCCCCTTACTACAGGGGTAACCCCTGAGTTCCCCCCACTCCCCTAACCACACCACCACTCCCTATAAAGGTATATGCCTGTGCCTTTCTCTATTATACCAACTGCCGCCTAAGATACAACTTTGTGTTTCCTTTCTGTCTCCTGCCATTAGGACTTTCAGGTTTAGCAAACAAAAATATAGGAGACTGAGTTAAATTTAAATTTCAGATAAATAATGAATCATATTTTAGTTAAATATATTCCAAATATTAAATGGGACATAGTCATATTAGAAATTCTCAGTTGGTATGTGAAATTCAAATTTAATAGGGCATCTTATATTTTATCTGACAACCCTATTTTACACTCCCACATCCCCACCACGACTAGTCTATGAGCTCCTTGGGCAGAGGACTTGGTCTATTTTGCTCATTACTCTTTCACAGTGCCTATTAAAACCACTCACACATAATAGCTGTTCAGTACATCAGTGTTAGAGGAATGAATGAATATAGGAGAATCAAATGCATTAAGCCTACACGAAGATGTGAAGCACTGAACAGGCCAGGCAGAAAACGAGACAGCAAGGCTGCCCAACTGGGAGTTTGGAAAATAATATAACTGTCATGGCAAGAGATGGCTCTGTCTCAGGCACCGCAAGGCAGCCGTCACGGGAAAAGAGAAGGGAGCAAGGAAAAGATGGGAGAAATGTTAACCCTGAAGTGGCACACCTCCAAGTCATGCCCAGGTCAGTCCGAATCACTAGGATTGAAGGACACAGTCACAGCATGGGGTGGAGTGAAGCGAGGTGAGTGTGAGTTAGAAGAGGAGTCTGTGAAGGGCAGGGTGACAGGAATGAGAACTTCAATGGCTTCCAAGAAAAACCCTCCAGGACTCTGTTGGGGGAAGAGTGTTTACCTAGAGGACTAAAGGCTCCAACAATTCAGCCTGTGGGTCCAGAGCCCGGGGCATTGTCGACATTTCCATGTACTGCTTCTTCCTTCACCCCCAGTGCCTCAGGTGAGGGGCGAGAAGTAGCTGGGACGATGCTGGTTCTATAAATTTTCATGTCATCTAAAGTTCCCCAAAGACCCTCTCAGAATTTACACAAGTGTCATCATTTACTCCATGAACTCACTAACATCTGCTTTTCCCTAAGCAGGAGCACTCACAAAACAGTGAAATATTTTAGTGAAAGAAGCCAAGCCAGTCATTCTTAACAGAGGAAGAAACACATTCAGAGAGATGAAGTAATTTTCCAGAGACAAAGAGCCACAAAGAGGTAGATGTGAGATTAAAACCCAGGTCTTCTGATTCCTCATCTTGTGTTTCTTCTATTCAAGCAGCTTGTGTCTAAAAATCTCATTGAATTTTATTGTTTCTTTTCTGTTTAATTTTCACATAAAATAGTAAAGTGGCTTTAGGACACTAATACCAGCCTAATACCATAATACCAGCTGTTCCACGTAATAGCTGTTCAGTACATTTGTGTTAGATGTACTGAACTTCCAGTTCTGACAAAGAACAATTTGCTTTTGCTTCCATGGGGCTGTTTTTCTCTTGTAAAGTGTGTGGGGCTGAATCAAATATTTGCTTTCTTCCAACTCTAAACGAGTCAGATTTATTATTATTACTAGTTGTTGTTGTTGCTGCTCTTGTTGTTGTTGGACTAAAGACATTACCTAGTCATTCTTTATTTCTTAGAGATCTGACTAAATTTGGCTCAAGTCTAAGACTTGCTTTTTCCAGCCCCCTGCTCAAGCCTTGCATCTATACATGTCTCTGCTTTGTCCCATACCAATTCAGGTGGTTCAGTCAATTCTTCACCAGTTTCCTCAAGAATTCCTCTCTGCAGGCATTTTGTGAATTCAAGATTCACTATTTGGTACTCTCAGCAAGGCGTCATCACTGAGCTGAGTCTGTCTTCATCTTACTGGCTTCTCCTCTCTCCCTCTTCCACCTCACTGTCCTCTTTCTTCCCTCCCTCCTAGAACATCCTAGGAAAGCGGCTTCTCTCTCTGTGTAGCAGTTCAGCAGTCTTTAGCTCCTACTTGCATCCCCAATCCCTGATTCTTTTTCTTTATCATTCCGGGAAGCAGAGGAAGCTGTGTAACATGCAAAAGTAAAAAGAGAAAACCCCTAGCCTGGACAATTAGGTTTGCTTATGTATCAGAGAACTGGCATCCCTACTGCGTTATCTGAACAGCAAACTCCCTCCCTAAAATTAGAACCGCGTAACCGCCCAATGGGTTCATCTTGCTCGCTGCCCAGACAGAGCCAATTTATCAAGACAAGGGAATTGCAATGGAGAAAGAGTAATTCACACAGAGGCGGCTGTGCAGGAGACCAGAGTTTTATTATTACTCAAATCAGTCTCCCCAAAAACTCGGAGATCAGAATTTTTAAGGATAATTTGGTGGTTGGGGGCCAGTGAATTGGAAGTGCTGATTGGTTGGCTCAGAGACGATATCATAGGGAGCGGAAGCTGTTCTCTTATGCTAAGTCAGTTCCTGGGTGGGGGCCACAGAACCGGTTGGCAGGTCGAGGTGGGGCCATCCGGTTAGAAATGCAAAAACCTGAAAAGACATCTCAAAAGGCCAATCTTAGGTTCACAATAGTGATGTAAGTTGCAAATCTTATGACCTCCGGAATAACCGGCTGGTAACATTTAGTATTCCAGCCCCTCTCATCCTTACTTGGTGGCTGGTGGCCTTTCATTCATTTTACAAGAACAGTTTAGCTTTTGGGAAGGGCTATTATTTAAACTATAACTAAAATCCAAGACTAGTTCAACCTACGCCCAGGAATGGACAAGGACAGTTTAGAGGTTAAAAGCAAGATGGAGTTGGTTAAGTCTGATATCTTTCACTGTCATAATTTCCTCAGTTATAATTTTGCAAAGGCAGTTTCAATCTCTTTGTCCACATTGGTAATGTGAATACTAAATAGTAGAAAAGTAGACAAGTATATCAGCCAGGAACTTAATACAAATACCCTCTTTTGGGTAATTTGCTGAAATGGGTCTTAAACTGTTTAATAACTAAATTTAACCTGGTGACCAAACCTTCCTTATGCTTTTTTAAAAATTACAAATGTCTAAAAATGATAAATAAGAAAACATGATAGTTGTATCAATAATATAACAGTATGAGGTGTTTCAGAAATAAGTCTGCTAGTTAACACTTTTAATTTTAGATTTTCATACTGTTCATGTAGACAGAAATATCTACAATACAATTTGAACAAAGGAAATGTAACGCAGAGAGATAGTTAGAAGTTTGGGGGGGGGGTCACGAAAGATAGCTAAATTGACTTTATTTGGGTGAAATTTACATAAATGAGAGGAATTATTTGCCTTGAGGACACTCACAAAATCTGAAGGTCTAAGCAGGAGTATGCATGGTCACACAGATGACTCCCCCATTCCACTCCCTGCCCGATAATTTCCTCCTTTCTCTTCCCATCCTCTTTGTCTCTCTAGCCCTAGTTCTCTCTAGGAAGTGCCTTGGGGATTACATGTGAACACCACAGCCTCCAAGCCCTGCTCATAGCTCTTCGTTAACAGTGCTCCACGGCCACCCATGGGCTTAGCAGTGCATGTGCCAGCAGTATGGTCCACTCTTTCTGAATACAGATCTGGGGAGGGCCCATTACTAACACTGGAAGCTGACTCAAGACAGATGAGGCAGGAACTCTTGGCTTCCAGGTACCTGAGACATGATCTGGAAGTGGGAAGACAGGGCTATGGGCAGGCAAGTCTCCTTGGCCCTATGGACTCCTCACTTGTGAGGAGGGTGATACCACAAGATGGACAAAGGAGGCTTAGAAGAGGGGCACTGCTCGCCTGCATCCAAGAGAAGCACTACCCAGTATCCCCTTTTAAAATAACATGAAAGGTGCAAAAGTGAGCCTAAACCAGCCAGAGAGCATAATGCCACAGAGGGTTCTCTGTTCTGATATAAAAATATTGTCCTCAATGTGTACTCTTACGGGGGAAAAAGATTAAGAATAAAAGCTTACAGGTTAGGAATATGAAATATCAAAATGGATGAAGGGGGTCATATGAAGTGAGTTTCTTAGGGCTGGGAAAAGTCAGATACAGCAGTTTTTCAGTTCCCTTCTGTTACAAGAATCTCTTCTAAATTAGACAATTAGTGTTTATTACAACTTTCCATTGGACTGGGACCACAAGAAAAGAAGTTTCAGCAGTAGTGGCCAATCCTCATCTGACATTCCCCTGGCAAGAGGTTGAGGAAAAGACCTCTCTACCTACGTGTCTCCAGTCAGAAAGGAGCTCAACAGAGTTGTTGGATATTTTGGGAAAGACACTCTTTCACCTTCTGAATGTAGATGGCGCCAGGAGTGATTGGCAGCCATCTTACAACCGAGAGGAAGGCGGGAACTAGGTTGACAGCAGTAACATGGAAGAAGGGCCAAGAGATGAAGGAACCTGGGTTCTTAGTGATGAAGTTTAGTTGTCAGAACAAAGCCAAGCTGAAGACTGCATTAGCGCTGGACTTTCAAGCTCATATGACTTAAGGAAATACCTTTATTTTTTCACCTGGTTCCCTTAAGTTTCCATGACTTGTAACATAATGTGTCCTTGAAAATATATCCATTTTTAAAGTTTTAAAACCCAGCTAATTCCTTATTTCCTGAAGTATAGTTCTTAAAGATACTGTGTATCTTTTGAATGATAAATTATTCTTTCTCTTGGAAAGAGAATGTGTTTAATTATTAATAGAAATTTTAAATGTTTACGTCCAAGTGGAAAAATTCTAAAGGTCAATGAAGAGAATGAGATAATACTTCTTACTGATACTCACTTGGACACCTAAGAGGTTTCTGAATCATGGAGGTATTAATGCCTCCAATTCAAAGAGGAAAACCATCTACCCTTATTTAACAGTCTTTTAATAGACAGTTATATGTATTACTTCCTTTATCTTTTCTGATTAAACTTAGAGGTAAACATTATAATCCCTATTTGAAAAATGAGGAAACTAAGGCTCAGAGAAGGTAAGCAATTTGTCCAAGGTCATACAAACACTGAGCAGCAAAGCTAGGATTTTCTGAATTTAAAAATCCATACTCTCAACCACTACTATGCAGTGGAAGCATACTGCCTGGCTTTTAATCTCTACTTTGCCACTAACATCTGGGTGACCTTGGGCTTCTTTTATTCTTTCTGCACCTCAGTTTCCTAATTAAGAAAATGGAGATAATCATAGTGCCTATTTCATAGAATTGCTATGAGGACTAAATGAGCTAAGATGCCTATAACATTTAGGATGCTGCCCAGCAGTTAATAAACACTGGATACATTTTAGTAGTTATGATATACTGCTTCTATTCTCTGCACTAGGCAGAGAAGACAGAGAAGAGGATCCTGAAAGGAATTCAGTTTCTCATAAATTAATCCCACTGATGCTGTCTCACAGTTGGATCATGGCTACCTACCCCTTGGCAATGTGGCCTGGTGTCAAATAAATGGAACGGGGTAGCTTTCACCTGTTATGGTTTTGACAATAAATTATTACATTGCAGCCTTATTTTTAACACAAATCTCAAAATCAAGAGACCTAATGATACAAAAACAGGGTATGTGGTTTATATTGATTTAATATTTTAGTGCTCAGAAATTTTAAGGAAAAGCTGCCCATGATGAATACAAATAATCAATGATATCAATAATACAGTGTTTTAGGAACAGAATTCTTTTTTTTATTTTATTTTATTTTTTTTTTATTTTTTTTTCTTTTATTATTATTATTATTATTATTATACTTTAGGTTTTATGGTACATGTGCGCAATGTGCAGGTAAGTTACATATGTATACATGTGCCATGCTGGTGCGCTGCACCCACCAACTCGTCATCTAGCATTAGGTATATCTCCCAATGCTATCCCTCCACCCCTCCCCCCACCCCACAACAGTCCCGAGTGTGATGTTTCCCTTCCTGTGTAGGAACAGAATTCTAAGACCAAGGTTATCTGTAGTATAAATTGTAAGTACTGCAACATGGTGATAGCTTCTCTTCTTTTGCCAACTCCTGTTTACACTGGGAACCTCACCGAAAGTCTCTGATTCAGAGAAATGCTCTTACTCAGCCCTTTGCACCAGGCCAGGGAGCCCTATGCTTTTCTGTTATAATACTTCGCAGTACTCTAATTTAAAAATCTATAGATTTTTCATGTAATTGTTCATTTAATCCCCCTACTACCCATTAGCCCAGAAATTCCGTGAGGCAGAGACAGCTGTAAACTCAGTGTTCAGTTGGTGCCTCACACTTAGTGAGGGCTAATAAATATTTGTTGAATGAATGATCGAGGAAATTAATAAGTTAATCAATGAGTACATTTAAGGGAAATTTCTTTAAAAAGCTTTTCCCAATTATGGATACAATTTAATCAGATGTAATATGTCAGTATTTTTGTGATTTCTTCTATAAAATGCAGTATCTTTTACATTAAAATAGAAAATAGTGGATTTCATAACGCCAAATTCATTAATAAACATTTCCTTTGCTGTTTTTTTGTTTTGTTTTGTTTTGCGACAGCGAGTGAGGAGCTTTACTTCCTCAGCTACCCCTTTCTCTCAGCAATCCCAATCCTTCAACTGTTTATTCTTCCTTCTCCCAATATTTTCATTTGCTAGAATAATAACTGGTACCAAACCTTATAGTAACATGCCTAAATAAAGTCGGGAGAAAGTGGTTTTAAAGAAAATCTTACTTATTTTATTTCAAGCCAGCAGGAAAAAACTTCCTTCAACTAACTTTTTGTTTCCCCCTAAAGAAATCCAAAAATAATTACATGAAAAAAAGAAATATCTTGTGTTCTGCTTAACAAGTAAAACTGAGTGAAAAATGTCTTTAAGAGTAGAGTAGGCTTGTGTATAAAAATGGCTGAGAATGTATAAATCATTCTCAGGAATGGACGAAGTGATTTGACTTTATGAAATATCTGTAACAGGAAATGATGGTGCTTCTTTTAGAAGAAAGCATTCATCCTCTTATAGTTACTAGAGGAAAATGGTCATGTACTCTTGGAATTCTAATCTATACAATTATTAATGTTAAAAAACTGAAAAATTAAAAAATATAATTCTCACTTTTAATACAAAAAAGATTGAATTGTTGTAAGATACTTTCCTTGAACTATTAATTAATCTGGAATCATCAATCAATCACTTAATTTAGTCTCAATATCTTTTCTTAAAGTTTAGCATTAGAAAGTCATAAATATATTGCATAATAAATTACTGGGTAAATTCTGCTAAAGGAAAATTTTAAGCTAATTAACTAGAAAACAAAAACAGCCCTACAACATATTGAAAACTTTCAGGAATGTAGGTAGCAATAAATATATAAATAAATAACAAAAAAACTGTGTTTAGTGTTTATAGTAAGTGAATGGGGGATAAAAAAATATTGGATTTATTGTGTCATCCACTGCATAGACTTGAATCAATGGCTTAAGCTTTGAAAGTCTGAGAGCTTCAATTTATCTATTCTCTAAATATACTTACAATAAAAATGCCATTAAAAATATGCTGTGAAGATTAATGTCAGTGAAGAACTGTGTTACCCATGTATAAGAGATAAAAAGGAATTTCAAGTGTCATAACTATAAACTAATTAAAATTTAATGTTACTTAAAAATCACATAGCTATTTGTGATGGATTCATAGGTGACATACTAATATCAATTTTTAAATTTATGTTATATTTGAAGTTTTAAAAATAACAATAAACTCTAGAAAGCACTTAAAATTGCATGAATCAAGATCATCATCTGATATTTATCTTTTGCTTTGGAAACAATCCCTATGAGTCTGCAGGCCTCAGAAAAATCCTAACTTGTATAGACGAAAAAAATTTCATTTTAATCCTGAAAATCTTCAACATTATTTTTATAGTAATCAGGAGACAAGGATGTGAATTAAGAGGAGCAAAAATGGGACTTTGTGTGGACTCTATCTGTCGCTAGCTCCTTTTTTTTTTTTTAAGACGGAGTTTTGCTCTTGTTGCCCAGGCTGGAGTGCAGTGGCGCAATCTTGGCTCACTTGCAACCTCCGCCTCCAGGGTTCTCCTGCCTCAGCATCCTGAGTAGCTGGGATTACAGGCATGCACCACCATGCCCCGCTAATTTTGTATTTTTAGTAGAGATGGGGTTTCTCCATGTTGGTCAGGCTGGTCTCGAACTCCCGACCTCAGGTGATCCACCCACCTCAGCATCACAAATTGTTGGGATTACAGGCGTGAGACACCGCACCCGACCTCCAGCTCCTCCTTCATGGCATTTGCACAGTGTTGGGCACTAATTGCTATTCAAATAAATTGTCATAGTGATTATTTGTTCTTATGGATGCTACGAAAGATGAAAATCAGGAAAAAGTAGAAAAATGCAGAGTTTTAATAACACCTTTTAACAGTTCAGATTTTTAAAAACTGACATATAAGTATATAAACAAAAATTGTAGACAGCAATCTATTTTGCCAAATAATTACTCACTTTAAAAACATGGTTCTACCATAAAATTATTTTAAATAGCTCACATTTCTCCAGAGTATTTGAAGTAGGAACTAATTGACCAATATTCAAATATACATCACTTCATGTATGTGTGTGTGTGTTTGCACACATGCACTCATGCACACGCGCATGGTGGGGGAAAGAATAAATTATGGAGGACAAATAAAATGTTAATTATATGTTTAAACCAACAAGATCTTCAGGAGAATTACATTATTTTTGTGTTCCATATAATTAGCCAAAGAAGAAATAGATAACATTTGATATTTTTAGGTAGGATTTGCATTAGATCTGCCGTAACTGCTTGCTTGGTTGGTGGAAACAAGTCCGAATTGTGAAAACGTCAGCTTTCAGAATTGAGAACAGAGGATGCTAAAAGCTGGTTGCATTGGAAACAAGACATGGGGGATGGGGGACTTTTTGTGTACTCATAGTATCTCTGAGAAACTTAGAGATAAATTGGTACAGCTTCTGCTCTCATTTTACAAATGAAGCTCCTTTGAACGCAGAGAAAAAAGGGATCCTTCAAAGGCTACACAAGAGGTGAAAGAGCACAGAGTGTTCTGATGCCAGGACAGGGCTCCTACATTAGCCCACTGGTGACTGTGCTTTCACAATAATGTGAAACGTGTTTCTCTTTCTTGTATCTATAGCAGTGACATTCCAACTACCCAGTCCTTAAGAGCTGGGGCCCTTAGTCCTTAGGGTCAGGGAGACAGCCAGGGGATAGAGAACACATTCTACCTCTATGTGTAATTCTGCATACTCATTTTCTTCCTATGAGGAATTCACCTGGCTTTTCCTCCCTGCTTGAATGTAAGTCTAAGGCTCATTTGCTGAAACTTTTTTTTTTTTTTTTTTTTTTTTGAGACAGGGTCTCACTATGTTGCCCACGCTGGAGTGCAGTGACACGATCACGGCTCACTGTAACCTTGAACTCCTGGGCTTAAGTGATCTTCCCACCTTGGCCTCCCAAAGCGTTGGGATTACAAGCATGAGCCACTGTGCCCAGCCTGCTGAAATTCTTAAGGCATGAGAATACTACTAGAGATACTTGACAACATTTATTTGGCATCTATTACATAATATTCACTTTAGATATATTGTCTAATTAATACTACAAGGTCTGTCTCTATATTGTACACTGGAACCTTAGAAAGGTTAAGTGATTGGCCCAAATGAGGACACAGAGCATTCTCTCTCAGATGCAGAGACCACGCCTTTTTCTCTGTACCACACTGCCTCCTACTTTTCACAGAAGGATGTTCTGTAGCCCTTCATAGGTTGTGATGCCAGAGGGGGCAAGATTGGAGTCTAATGCCATGCCACTGCATAAGCAGTCCTTTCTCCTAATACAATCAGAAGAACTGAAAGACCATTACAAAAATAAATGTTCAGATTAGCAATCAAGGTGATCAAAATGTAAAAGATAATGTGTAGGAAAAACGTCACACCAAGTTTATGTGCTAAGGCCATCACCTATTTTGCCAACCTGAATGGATGGACAATGTTCTATGGGAAACAAAGCATTTTTATCTTCTTTTTCTCTTTCTGTCTCTCTCTCTTTCTTTTTTATAAATAGGGACAGGGTTTCACCATGTTGCCCAGGTTGGTCTCTAGCTCCTGAGCTTAGGCAATCCTCCTGCCTTAGCCTCTAAAAATGCTGGGATTATTGGCATGGGCCACCTTGCCTGGCCAGTGTTTTCTTAAAATAGTATACTTTTCTTTCTTTTTTTCAAACATAAGAAAAGAATTTTTTATTCCCTAGTTTTTATTTGCCATATTTCTTACTTCTTTCTTTTTAAAAGATAGGATCTCACTATGGTGCCCAAGCTGGACTCAAGCAATCCTTCTGCCTGAGCCCCCCCACCCGCAAGTAGCTGGATATTATTTGCCATATTTCTGATGGCTTAGAAATTATGTCCTCCCCTAACCACTGTCTGAAAACTTTTCTAAATATCAAAAGTAATCTTTTGGAAAAAGCAAAATTGTAATGGAGAAGAAAATGTTTTCTCAAGACAATTTAAGGATATTGAGGTGCTCTTACTAAAACAAAATTATTATGTCATTGTAAGCTCCTTTCTTAGAAAAACAAATTCTAGAGTTCAAGACTCCAGAAAAACAAAGTCTAGAGTTCAAGAAATTTGTTTAAAAACAAATTCTAGAGTTCATTTCATATGCTCTAAGTATGTAAAATTATTACTCTATTGCCAACTTTGTTTTTACTCTCTAAGTGACCTGCTGTTTCAGTGAAGGAGACTCGTGTTTTTTACACTTTCTTTTCCTAAAAATGATATAGCAAATATTACAAATGTTAAGTAATTACTAGACCTAACAGAAGTTCCATACACAAAGCTTTAGGTTCAATTCTCTGAAGGAGGGAAAACAAATTTAAATTACATTTTGCTGATACCTTCATAAAAGTGTGAAATCATTTCGTTTCCCTGGGTTTTACAGAAAACACTTTTAAAATGCCACAAAGATGTATAACAAGACATAAAACTGCAAATATTAACTGTCTATTTCCTTGAAATATAATTTAAACTTGGTGACTAGGACAAGAAAATGTCACATTCCTTTCTCTTGCTAAGGAAATTGCATATTTCCTTTGCAAAAATAAAGAATATGCAGTCTTCAAAAGAGTATATGTGACAGTTTTAAAGTTGTTTTGTTTCATGTTAAAAGTTTCTGTAAATTTTCATGATTGTGTCAAAGTTGAAAAATGAAAAGAAACAAAGAAGAAAAAGGAAAACATTATTAACCTTAGGCATACAAGTTTTGTTTTTCACCAATGTCAAAAACAACATTTATGCCATATCTGTATTTTGTTCTTTCTAAATGTTATCCTGAATTATATAATTTTCAAATCCATCTGAGAATGAATACACTTTTAAATTTTTGCTTAGGTTTCCCTCCATGATCTGCAATATTCTAAACAGAATATTCTAAATATTCTGTCTTTGCCAGGATTTGTGAAGCAAATGGATATGCATTTTACTAAGTGGAAAATGTAGCTGCGACATGGGAGGTTAACTACTGGTGAGTGTGCGGTGTTTGGTTTACGGACTAAAGGACACCATAAGCCTTGGCTGAGAACATTAATTTCATGTGGGAATTGAGTACTTCTGGGAACAGAGAGCCTCTTAAAAACATAGATTAACTGAATTTTTGGAATTTCACTTAACTGAAGTGAAGGAAAAGTTTAATGGTAATATCAAATACTGTCTAAGGGCTTTACATCTATTTACTCCCTTAACTCTCGTTGACTCTATTAGGTAGGCACTGCCATTGTCTCCCTTTACAGATGAGAAACTGAGGCCAGAGAATTCCAAGGACTTTGCCAAAATTCACACAGCCTCTGAGTGGAAGACTCATGCTCTTAGCAACTTACTAGGTTTAAAATTGTGGTTTTTTATGTCTTATTGATAGAAAGAAAAGACGGACTCGATGGAAAAGGACACAAGGAGTATTTATTGCATCTGAAGGGCTGAGTTACGTATGATTTCAGAACTTGGTCCAGGGTGCATGGATTTAAAATACTCTGGGAAGGCAAGATAATGGGTCGCAGGGTATAAAAGGGCCAGGCCAAGAACTCTGGGGAAGACAGGGAAGTCCCTTGCTCAGCTTCCCAGCTCCTGATCGACTGGCTCAGCAATGGGCTTTGTCAGCTGCCACAATGGCTTTCCTGGTTTCTGTGAAGGTTCCAGACTAAAGACCCGGTCAGGGATGTTGAGGAGCTATGCTTTGTTCAACTAGTAAGTATGTTGCAGGAGTAAATGTACACAACACATAGATATGTGTATGTAGAGTGTGTTGTTTCTTTCACTTTATGTTTTCCTCTCATTATTAACAGTACAATAAAAGTGTATGTAATACCAAAGCAGGACAAATCTATTTAACTTCTACTTTTGCTTAACAGTGAAAAGAGCTACCTTCTGGATTCAGAAAGTTTGACTAGTTCCTTCTATGAGAATAACTTTTGTTAGCCAATTATTAATACATATTAGTTTTACCATGACCAGAATAAATGAAAGTGCATTTTGTTTATCACAATCAATGTTAAACACAAATTTTTCCAATTCCATATCTATTTATGAGAAGGATATAGTTGTATCACATACATAATTTATTGAAAAGTAACGCATCCAAAATACTTGAAATGGAAAATTTTCAAAGAATTCCTGACTATTTAATGCATCTTTAAAAATTAAACTAATTTGGTAATTTGTAGCACAATTTTCCTGTATTTCAAAACATAGTGTTTTTATAAGCATATAAGCTTATTACTAACATTATGGACTAGAATAATTTTGTGATTTCAATGCTCACCAAATTATTTTTAAAATACAATATTCTATAGAACTCACCTTTTGCCCATTCATCC
Source organism: Pongo pygmaeus (assembly GCF_028885625.2). NCBI lineage: Eukaryota > Metazoa > Chordata > Mammalia > Primates > Hominidae > Pongo > Pongo pygmaeus. Next base: position 121,689,823 of record NC_072376.2, read on the forward strand.
CTGGAATTCCAGGTGCTCCAATAGAACCCTAAAGAGACACATGATTAAATTCAGTTGATATCACACACAAAATATTTCAATTCTAAATTTATATTGTATTAGTTATGTAAGCCTTGCTAAAACATTTCTAGGAAGTTTTATTTTTCAGACCTTATCCACTGTGTTCAAATATATAATGTAAGCAGATTCCTCAAGCTTCCCCAGAAACTACACAGTTAAAATTAAGCCTTGCTTCTAAGTATCCACTTACCTTTAATATGTTTTAAAGAAATTTACATGATAAATTGATCATACCTATCAGAGGGCCACATGGCTCTAAATTTTCATGTTTTTCAGAATAAATAGGCTTAGTTCCATCTGGAAAAAGCCTACCAGTAGCAGTAACACTTGCATTTCATGAGTAAAAATACAATAAAACAAAAGGTAATTAAAATAACAACCATTTGTTCCACAGTTAAATAAGGGGCCCATGTCATAAACTCAAATTTGTTGTATTTTAAGCATTTTCCTCCCAGACTTTCAAGGAGTAAGTTTAAGCCACATGAATGTGAATATGTCTTCCAGAGTGACTCAAAAAGGTGTAAAAAATGTTATACACTGACCAGGAACAACACAACTTCTGTACAAAAAAAGTTAAGGTGTGTGTGTGAGCATGTGTGGGCGTGTGTGTGCACATGCATAGAGGCATGAGTATGAATGATTGGACATAGATGGGTGAGCTGGAGAATAAGAAAGCTAATTATTACCTGAGAAAATCTATGACATTTAACTGGATACAGAAACATTAGCAAATATTTTCAAACAGTGATGTCATTTCCCTCCATTACACCTTCCATTTAGGCTCTGGAGAAACAATTTTAAATACAATGTGCTTATTCTTTGTCTAAAACTAGAAAACAGATTTTTCTGATATTACATTTCTTTAATAATAATGGGGAAAAGATTTTTTTAAATAGTAATTATAGACCGAAAACTCCCCTAAAAAATAGTCTACTAAAAAAACAGTAATTATAATCAAAACAAATTGAGATGGCAAGTTCCTTACTGTGTTCAGTGATTATATTGAATGGGTCATTAAAGGACTTCCCGAAGCCTGAAGCAGTAATTTTATCCTGGTCATATGTGGATTAGAGTAGCTTTACAATTTCACACCATGCTTAATAGAGACATTATTGCGAAGGACAAAGTGTTCCTATGCACAAGTTGTCTCGCAACCGATGGGCTTTTACTTGGTTTGTAGGATTATGTTTCAACAGATGCCACATGCCCAGTGCTTGGGGGATAAAAAGTCTCTATCTTTGATGGATTCCAAAGATAAAGAATAATCACTTTTCCACCTGTTATAATACAATTGTTTTCTTTAGTTTTCCGTGGGTTAAATATCCCCCTCCCGGCTTGAGGGGTGTAAGGATGGGGGAATGAGGACTTAGTGATATTTTGCTGGCAAAATGCCATCTATTTGCTATTAATATATTTGCTGCTATAGGATAGGTGTAATTTTGGAAACCCTAGATCTTCTCCATCGAATTTGAAAAAAAAAAATTTTTTTTGAGACCAAGTTTTGCTCTGTCTCACCCAGGCTGGAGTGCAGTGGCACAATCTCAGCTCACTGCAGCCTCTGCCTCCCAGGTTCAAGCGATTCTCCTGTCTCAGCCTCTTGAGTAGCTTGGACTACAGGCATGTGCCACCACACCCAGCTATTTTTGTATTTTTAGTAGAGATGGGGTTTCACCATGTTGGTCAGGCTGGTCTCTAACTCTTGACCTCAGGGGATCCAACCGCCTCAGCCTCTCAAAGTGCAGGGATTACAGGCGTGAGCCACTGTGCCTGGCCTCTCCATCAGAATTTAATGGTCAATTCTGATGATTGTGGATAACAATGAAATGACAATCAGGAAGTCACTTTTCAGGTTACCTCAGCAAAGAAGGACACCAGTAGGCTACTTGAATATAGTGAACCCAGCAATATCCTTTTTTTCGGCTCAGTTCTCTGGTCGTTTGGCAATCATATAATTGAGGAAGGCCATGCATTCATTTTGCAATATCAAATTATCTTTCACATTTTAAATTTTGTCATGTTTTACCAGTATTTGAATTAAAATTCAATAACGTACAAGTTCAGCAGACAACTTAAAAAGAGTCTGCTCTGGATTTATTGAATTTTTTAGAATGGAGTCAATTAGAAATCTAATGCTCACATTATGTGACTGTATTTTTAGAAAGCAGAATACACAAACCAGACCGACTGCTTCAGCATGGCTTACAGTAGCTAATTTCATTCACCTCTCTTGCTTGCCATTAGGTCATGACAGCACAATTACTTTCACAGTATTGTTGTTTATACTCTACCTTTTGTCCCGGAGGCCCTAGAGGACCCTAAAAAAGAAAAACAATTCCATTAACATAATATTGTAGCCATTTAAGCTTAGATGACCAATTTAAACTGTCCTATTCTCTAAGATTCTCTTTGCTATACTGAAATAGGTTGACATTTCATATATCAGGAAAAAAAAAGAAAAGAAAAATTTCAGTTTGAAGTTCCAAATGGATATTTTCTTCTAATTTTCTTTTGAAAAACATTAAGCATATGCAGCAGGCAGGATTCTGATTTCTCCTCTCTATTAAAAAATAATCTTTGCTGTTCTAGCACATATTGTTTTTTAAAAAAATACCAATAAATGTATCACATCAATCTCATTTAGAAGGCTGAAGATATAGTCCCTAGAAGCAGTTAAAATGCAATGTAGTTTCTCCGCAAATGGACACATTAGATGACTTCTGCACCTGCAAATCTTCAGTAAGCAGATTTGCAAAGGAAATAATTAAATAGCATTACAAATAAACATGATTTTTTTTTCTGTTCTTTCTCTTAGGAAATATGGTCAACTAACTTGCACAAAAACTTGTTTACAAACTAGGGGAGGCCAGTGTCAACTGTGATACCGAGTATATACTAGAAAAGGGAACAAAAGATGCTGTCAGTTGTTTCTTAGACTAAGATACTGGGCGGAGGAGATTTAGTGAGATGAATGAGAATATTTATACAGCATGGAAATGCAGCAGTTTTGAGATTTAGCAGTTTTTCAACCACAAAGTCAGTGTTGGGATTCTCTTGGCTTTATTTAGAGCAAGGCATGGCTTTGAGACAGTGGAAAATAACTCAAAGAGATATAGCTATTTTCTATTTCTATCTATTTTTAAATATAACTATTAAGCATTTTCTTCCAGTTCTTTCAAAAATATTTTTCAGTATGTTTTAGCAAAGTTATAGACACTCAAAATTTCATGTTAAAAGCTCTTTATTCCATGAGTTTTAACTAATGACCAGCTTATTTTCAGTGTGTGACATTTCAGTTAATCAGCATGTAGCATTCTCACTCTGTAACACTAAATAAAACACTAGGGTGGTTGTCAGAAGAAGACCTGCTCATGCATCCTTTTTATTAAAAATATATAATGTTTAGGAACATTCAGAGAATCTGTTCCTCATGTTATTTTGCAATCCTCACAGGAAGACTAACAATTTCCTCATATAATCAGCTTTAGGTTATTGAAAGTACACTGTGCAATACTGCCTTTATATATTTCTATTTAATTTACTCAACCAACTGTTTAATGAGCTTGTTTGGTTTATCTGTGTGGTCAGACATTCTCCCTACTTATCTCACTCCCTTTATTTAAAATTCTCCCTGTTTTAGATTTTGCAGAGAAAATAGAGACTATCAGGTGTAAATTAAATTCCCTCGACATCTTGTCTCTCACCAAACCAAAACGTATGTGTACCTCTTTCTTGTATCAGAGGAAGAAAAGTCCCTCCTCCTATACAAGGCAAACTCATCCGGTATACTCTGGAATCCATCCTTGTCTCTGTCCTCAGGGATCTTTTGCAATCAGTTACCCCTGCATCTGTATCAGAGGCTCCACTTCTTCACTAGTTCTTCCCCTTAGCATATAAACATATTTAATCATTTCCTCATTTGGGTAAATTGTTTGGGAAGTAAATGTTCATGCTAAGTAAGGGCAGAATTTGGAGGCTGTGGTGATAGGAGATCTGAGAATGAAGAAAGGACTTGGGTTTTATCACTGTCTGTGATTCCATTTTCTCCAGTGTCTCTAGAGTACTTTACTTCTTAAAATGTTGATGTTAGAAAGGAAGTAATAGAACAAGGAGTACATTAATTCAGTATTTAGACTGAGAATGTGTATGTTCAATTCACAAAGGCTTGTTTCCCACTGCAAACCTAACTGCCACTTGAAAAAAATGTTGCTCACTAAAATTGTCTATTTCATCACATTGATATATAACCCTGGAAGGGAATATTTCAAACGAAAATAAGAGTGAATTCTACATCAAATATTTTAATTACAGAATAACATATCTGATATTTTCTAATTTGGTCTGTTGCATAATCACATAAAATCAGAGATTTAGAATGACTAATCACAACTCTGAAATTCATAAAATTAAATAAGTTGTATATTTTAACACAATATTTAATGAAAATCTAAGGATGGCTACAAAGACAATATTTTCCTTTACTGTTAGGAAACTACTGCTACTTCTGGTAACCTCTAAAAATAAAAGCAGTTTTTAAGATTTAACATTAATTTTGAATTGGGAATATGTGTCTTATAGAATTTTCATAACTATGCTGCCAAGAATATATTCACAGTTACCAGAAATGTGCATATACTTCTTTGATCTCTCTGGCAGGAAAAATGGTAGGGATCTAACAAGAGTATCATCCATTACTAGGGGAGGGATACCTGGGATTAAGGCAGAATAAAATATAGGACACTTATTTTACAGACAGACACACACACACACACACACGTGTGCACATGCATGCACACATCTAGAAATACCAGCTATTTTTACTGAGCAAGATTTTACTTATATGCATTTGTTTTGAGTATCCTTAGATTAATAATACCATTATATATCTATAACACTGTGGTAACTAAAGTTAAGCTTACAAATCAAAGTTTCCCTACTCAAAAATTGATTTTAAAATTAGGGTATGTTGCTACCAGTTGGTTAAGATGATTACATTTGATTAGTCTTGCGGTTTCTGGTACAAATGTAAGTTTATAAAGTAATGGGCAAACACCATAGAAGCATTCATTAATTTATCAAATCTTTTTTTATTTTTGTTTTCACTTTTGAGACAGGGTCTCGCTCTGTTGCCCAGGCTGGAGTCCAGTGGCGTGATCATAGCTCACTGCAGCCTCAAACTCCTGGGCTCAAGCAATCCCCCGCCTCAGCCTCCCAAGTAGCTGGGACTACAAGCACATGTCACCATGCCTAGCTAAGTTTTTAATGTTTTGTAGAGACAGGGTTTTGCTATATTGCCCAGGCTGGTCTCAAACTCCTGGCCTCAAACGATCCTCTCACCTTGGCATCCCAAAGTGTTGGGATTACAAGTGTTAGCTACTACTCCTAGCCTATCTAATCTTCCTTACACTTGTTTATATTTTCATCCTGCACAACAACTTGGATTAATAATGCCATAAATTCATTATTCACTAGTCAAACAAATGCTGATTATTCCCAAAATTAAAGTCTAAAACAATTCCATTATTGTTATCTTCATGATTTAGTAAGTTTGGATCAAGTAGATTTCCAATCTAGAGTCATAATCTTTTTGGTTCATCTTTATTAATCGATGAAGTGGTCCTTCCTTATTTATATTTGCATATACTTTGTATATAACCAGTTAAGATGAAAATAATCTAGTTTTATTTTTTCAAAATAATTTCTTTGCATATATATCAAGATTAAAAACTGTAGCATACAGAATCTCAACATATTAAGCTATATTTCTTTAAACTCCAGAAATGTCAACTATAATTAGAACCTTAAAATACACTAATTTAAATAGAGGTTCTGGGTGATATAAATTGTAAAAACTTTTAATTGAAGAATTCTGCATCATGAATATAACTTTATCAGAAAGATAAAAACTCAAAGAGTCACTGAAAAATTCTAAGCATGGAGTAACATCACTAATCTGCATATAAACCTTTATACCAGTTTTAATAATCTTTCAGAAAACACCATGGAAAGTTATGCAAAATAAAGTTCAGATAAAAACTTGTAAACACAGTAAGAAATTATATAGTATACTTGATATTCTTTCCAATTTTTCCTCTCCCCGCTAGATTCCATATCTAAAGATTTATGTACAATATTCAGCATATGGTGAGAAAGTAAGTTAAAGAAACATGATAGACCCCATGTTGGTGACTGTCTTTACCGAAAGCATGTTACTTGGGCCTCAGAGTAAAGCTTTACTCCTCCTACTTCAGTCCATCAGATACTTAAGAATATCTCTATGGTCCAGCCTTCTTCTCCAGTCACATTGCTACATTCCTGTTAAACCCATTTCTCGCTCCCTTAGCTAACGTAACATTCATCTAATGACCACCCTACTTTTGGTCTCCTCCAATCCTTTCTGCACACTGCTGCCTGCGTGAGCTTCCCCTAATGGGTTCATACCTTTCCCATACTTAAATATCTTTCAATGGCTTTTCGTAGCCTTTTAGAAGAGTCTGAGCTTTGGCAGTAGTTGCAGTTTTCTGCATAAGCCAGGCTTCCACATTTCTACACCTCTGTCTGTTCCTATAAGGGGCTTTCTTCTCCCTGGTCCTCTCCTGCATCCATTCCAAATATCAGAGCTCAGTGCCCTCACCTTTGGGGTTAGGTGCCCCTCTTTTGTTCTCCAAAGCACCCCTATGATGTTTTCATAGAATTTTCCAACAATAATCATAATTGTCTGCTTACTTCTTTATTCATTCTAAATTACCTTTATCATGCACAGTAGCTGGCACATAGTGATTGCTCAGTGAATCATTTTGAGGTTAATTCATTTATTCACTCACATTATAGTTTTTAAGAGCCCACTGAGTTCTATTTTGTCTATAAAATAAGACAAAAAAAATGACCACTCAGTGAGCACTCAAAACAAAATAAGATAAAAATGCATACCCCTGGACTTCATATACTAGTGAATGTAGTAAGACAATAAACAAATAAAACATAAAATTGTGTCAGTTGGTAAGTGCTAAAGCAAAGAGGGGGATATGGATTGTGAGAAGTAGATGGAATAGTTTAAATTGCGTGTGTGGTGCGGGTGGGGCGGTCATTTAGTGAAGCTCTCAGTGATAAAGAGGTCAGGCAAAGAGCCATGCATATAGAAGGGGGAAGAATATTCCAGGCAAGGGAAGAGCAAATGCAAAGACCAAGAGTTGGGCACATGCTAAGTGTGTTCAAAGAACAGCAAGGAGGCTGTCAGTGAGTAGTAGGAGATGGGGATACGAACAGGGAAGAACAATTGCATGTGTATGGCCTTGTAGGTGCTTGTAAGCACAATGATGTTTACTTTGAGTAGCATAAAATTTACGGAAATGAATAAATGGATACATAAAGCAAATCAGGTTTTTTTTTTCTTAAACTTTGGACAATAGTGTTTCAAGACAGAAATGGCAGGATTTTTCACCCTTTTGTTCACCTGACTCATTCTAACATTGCTGGCCTATTCTAATAGCCTCCAGATTAGCTCTAATTGCAAGTGTGAGTGGAGGAATTTAGGTCATGACTTCCATATGAATACAGCAAAGCCAAAATCATCCAAATTACATGGTATCATTAACAATGAGAGTGTTGTGTATGTGTATGTAGGCCTAAGGTCTCTAATGCACTTCAGAAAACAATTATGCAAACAATAGATAGAATTATCAACCCAAGTAAATCTTCAAAGTAGGCTGTTAAGAAAAGAATGACTCTGTGACCATTATGCATTGGCTATACTTTCCAGTTTGTGAACAAAAAAATAACACAAAAAGATACATCATGGGATGGAAAAAAATTAATGAATTTTTCTGACACTACTGATGTTAGAACAAATTTGATTGAGGTATTAATTACTTAAACAGGATGCTGAGTTCCTAAATGATGTGCTTTAGGATGCCTCTTGGGACATGTTTTAAGGCAAGTTCTGGTTGCCTGCTATTAGGAAATGATGTAGGGGGCGGACACATTTCCTGTTCTGTCCCTGATGACTAACAGTAAAATTTGAAGCTCTGAGAGCTGCTGGTCATTCCTGGACACAAGAATATACAACTAGCTTCTGTAATAAAAAACACAGGGAACAAAAAAGAGGTGGTCCATCTGTGAAGGGGAGGATAAAAGCCCAAAACTATTAAGCCATTTAAAATTATTTCCTTTTTAAGAATTTTTCCACGATTTAATAAAAGTTAGGCAAAATGAAGAAAATACTTTTAAAAGTCTAGTTCCAAAGGGAAGAATGATAACACATATAATCTAACTTATGGAGTCATAAAACATTAGTACCAGACTTTCTCAAGGGTTTGGTACAACAGACTTTAATCACAATTTTTTGAAAGATATTAACCTGGTGAAATGCATCACAAGATCACAAAATACATAAACTTGGTTTATAAAGAGTAAGAGGAAATTTATCTTACTTAAGAAGGAATCATTTAAGATGCATGTATATAAAATGCCATGTTCTGCTTGGATGTTTGATGTGGGAAGGTTAAGAAACATAAACTCTAGCCACTATTATATGTATGCCTGGAGTGTAATACAAGTGATGTTTTACAAGATTTGGATTTCATAGCTTAAGTGTGTGGAAATGCCAACTAGAAAGTATTGGGAAATGTTTAGAATATAAGAGAGTGCACTGCAATGTTTTCAATGTAAAAGCCGGTGATTTAGTTGAAGTGGGTATGAAGGAACACAGTATAAACAAGAGCAGAGCAAGACAGTGCTGAGAAGAGAGAGCCTCATCTCTTGTTTCAAGTCTTTCATGGATCCTGTCTTCAGTCACACTTCATCATTTATATTTTCCCAAGAAGTCCATATCCTTCCCCGATCAGTCTTCATGTGAAGTTCTTAATCACTCTTCAAGGCCCAGCGGTCATAACTCACTTCCTTTGTGAGCCTTCTGCAGTGCACCCAGACAAAGCTTGTTTTTTTCCTTTGTGTTTCTTTAGCACATTTCCACTGGCTATATTTTAACATATTTACCTATTTTAAAAATCCACTTGACTAAAAATCCACTTCCTCAGGCCATATATTTCACATTGTCAGCACCTAGATTAGTGCCTAACACATAAATAATTATTGACTAAATGGAAACAATGAATGAATGAATTTAAAAATTAATTAAATTCTGTTTAGTGACTTTCCACCATTATTTCAACACTCATATTATCATACCTCTATCACTGGAAAGAGTTCCCAGTTTTGAGGCAGTTGTTCTGTTTAAGTATCTGAGATTTTTGTTTCAGTAATATCACCCCATAATTTCTATTATTTGAAAAAGTTCCTCTACTACCCAGAGCCTGTTACGAAGATGGCATGTCATTATATTTATTCATGAGCATTTGATGAAAAAAAGTTCTACATGCAGTAATTATTTTTTAAAAGAGTAAATTCTTTTTGACTTCTCTATCTCATGTGCTGAATTTTTGAGGAAAATATTAAACCAGGATGATTCATTTATTGGTGTTTCTCAAATCATGAGGCTATGACCTCTTTAAGGGAGGTCTCTTAAAGCTCAGGAAATTAAAGAAGTAATACATTTTTCTCACCACTTGACAAAACCAGAACCCAAGACTAAACATTGAGCATTATATACCATAGATTAAAGATAAATCTAGGTATATAAAAATCTATTTTTGATCAGATTCCAAAACAGAGACTCTATATTACCTCTCGCCAGATATCCACACTAAAATTAGCTCACTCCATCCCTTCGAAATATTTAATAAATTGCTTCTTATTGCTAAACCCAAAATGGAAATGATCCAAAAAGAAAGAAAAATTAACAGGCTTCTTTGCCCTCTGTGATTAAACATACTTCCCTCGAGTACTATAAAGGAAACAAATTTATGGTTCACAAAGGCCTATCACCCTACACTACACTCAGTAAAAAATATTTCCATTGAGCAGTGTAAGTGCTTTTCCTGTGTTAAATCAACAAAGCTGAGAAACACTGGCTGCTAGAATTTAAATAACTCATGATCCACAGAAAAAGTTCTTAAATTTAAGATTATAATATATAGTCATATCCTATTCAGATCTGTTTTCTACCTGGATGGATCTGCACTGTGTATTAATAACAGAACTTTCTTTAATGATAGAAACATTCTATATTGGTCAATCCAATAGGGTAGCCACCAATCACATATGGCTACTGAGCACTTGAAATGTGGCCAGTAAAATATTTAGACACTGAATTTTTTATTTTATTTATTTATTTATTTGTTTCTACAGGGACTCACTTTATCATCCAGGCTGGAGCGCAGTGGCGTGATCTCGACTTGCTACAACCTCTACCTCCACCTTCCAGCCTCAAGCGATCCTCCTGTCTCAGCCCCACAAGTAGTTGGGAATACAGGCATGAGCCATCAAGCCTAATTTTTGTTTTTGTTTGTTGTTTTGTAGAAATGGGTTTTCACCATGTTGCCCAGGCTGGTCTCAAACTCCTGAGTTCAAGTGATCCACCCACTTGGGCCTCCCAAAGTGCTAGAATTACAGGCATGAGCCACAGAGCCTGGCCAACCTTAAATTTAAAGAGCCATATGTAGCTAATGGTGACTGCATTGAACAGTGCAGATCTAGACAATAGAACACCCAAGACTGAAATCAGGTGAACTGGATTCTAGCCTGGTTCTGCCATTAACTATTTTGTAACCTTGGTTGTTTCTTTTTCACTCTGATGCTGTTCTGTGAAATGCTAAGCTAAATGATTTCTAAGATTTCTTCTAAACCTTTTATATCCTACTTAATAAATAGCCATATGGTGTGACTAGAATTTGTTTGGTTGTTTCTTTTTTGTTTTTTTGTTTTTATTTTTGAGACCAAGTCTCACTCTGTCACCCAGGCTGGAGTGCAATGGTGCGACTTTGGCTCACTGCAACCTCTGCCTCCCAGGTTCAAGTGATTCTCCTGCCTCAGCCTCCAGAGTAGCTGGGATTACAGACACCTACCACCATGCCTGCTAATTTTTTGTATTTTTAGTAGAGACAGGGTTTCACCATGTTGGCCAGGCTGGTCTCAAACTCCTGACCTCAGGTAACTCACCTACCTCAGTCTCCCAAAGTGCTGGGATTGCAGGCATGAGCCACCGCGCCCAGCTGGTGTGACTAGAAATTGATGCAATTACTTTTCCATTGTCCTCATGAAAATCATCCTTTTAGTTATAACATGCATATTTATAAGCACATATATACTCCAAATAATCTATAATACATATATAAATATAAAAAGATACAGGCCGGGCGTGGTGGCACACACCTGTAATCCCAGCACTTTGGGAGGCCTATGCAAGAGGATTGCTTGAAGCCTGGGCAATACAGCAAGCCTCTATCTCCATAAAACATAAAAATTAAAAAATCCAGGTATGGTGGTGCATGCCTTAGTCCTAGCAACTTGGGAGGCTGAGGCAGGAGGATTCCTTGAACTCAGGAGTTTGAGGCTGAGGTGAGCTGTGATCATGCCACTGTACTGCAGGCCAGGTGACAGAGCAAGACCCTGTCTCTAAAACAACAAAACAGAACAAAAGAAGAAAAAGAAGAGTAATTTTGTGTAATTCTGTTGGATTTATCCTGCCCAATCCTACCCTTGGGGCATAATGACATGACATCAATTGGGAGAAAAACATAAAGCTAATTTCTTTGTATTAGAGCTTGATTTATTAATTGATTAACTCGTATCACTCAGTCACTCTGTTTATTAAACACACTAAGTATGAATAACTATTATATGATGTGACATATGCTGTGGAGAAGGGGAGAAGACAGCTTCTAACTTAGCTTGGGGGAGTGTGAAAGTGTATGCATGTGTGAAGTTTCCTCAAAGGAGGTGACCAAGCAGAGGTCTATTTCTTTTGTAAGGTTCCACTCAGATCCATATCCTGAACTTCCCTTAGATCTGGCAAGGAGGCTTTTGTCTTGTGCCCATGCTTTAAAGGGCTCTTTTCTGGTTGTGCTTCCCAGGGGGTTAGGAACCCGTGGGTCTAAGAGAACATGCTCACCTGTATACATACCCTCCACCCTCAGCCCTACCATCCCACCCAGCCACCTGACTTTCAGGCACTAAGGACTCCAGAATTCTCTGCTCCAATGACTTGAGCTCACTTCAAAGACTATGTGTTGCCTCTTCCCAGGCCTGTTCTTCTGAAGGTAAACCATACCACTGGTGTGCACCACAACAAATTGGAAGAGAAGGCAAAGAGGTGGGTATTTTGAGGGGGATAGATGAAATTTGGTCCTGTGAGCATTCAAGAACATTTATAAAGTTAGAGGCTGAGTCTTATAAAGTTGAAGAATGGAGGAAGGTGTGGGAGAGAAGGGAAGCAGGCCAAGGATAGGGCTAGGGCTAGTTACAGCTCTCCTCGTGCCACCACACTGTGGCTTTGAACTCCAAGGAGTGCAAGAATTCTGGATTTGAATTTTCCAAGTCATCATGAGAATATATCTGTAAAGGTTGGGGGACAGAACATATTTTACTGAACAGTTTTATTAGGTTGGTTTATAACTTAAATATTTAGACACTTTGTATAAGGACTCCCATTTTTCCTCTTGCCCTAAAACTTGTACATTTGCCCTGTCTGCAAATATAAAGTACATTCAAACAGATTTAACTCTATTTTTAAAAATTTCTTCTTATCTAATGATGAAATATGAGAATTTGATGAGACAGATCAATTATAACTTAGTTAATATTCTCATACAAGAGTCACTTATTTTGCTTCAGTAGAGCTAGAATAAGCTGGATTCTAAAGTTACAAGAAGTGACAACTAGAGAAGTTGATTATGGTTTTGGAGAAGGAGACAATTTTTAAGACTTTCTTGTATTAGAAACTTAGCATATGACTGTTCATTGCTTTTAATTATTTACAGAACATATATAACAGATACATACAATATGCATCTGTGCATTCATAATAGAAACAGAGTAGGATGATGAGACTTTAAGGTTGGAAGGGAAATTACGCCGTTTAGTTTCACCATTCTTTACAGATGAGGAATCTAAGGCCTAGATACTTTAATTTGTCCAAATGATAGAGCTTATTAGACCTTGAGCTGGAGCCACTGTAAAAATAGTTAATAATAGAGCTGGTTCACAGCCTAGAGGTCATGAAGGAAAACAAAATGAAGTAATGAGAGAGGAATACAGACAGAGTCATCTACTCAGCTGTTGAGACTGTCTTTCTACTACATAATCATGCTTCTAAATCATTGTTGAAAATGCTCCCCAAGATGACGTTTTGTTTCTAGGAGACAGAACCAGCTTCAAAGGAAAGTCAAATGTTCCTTCCTATCACCTCACTAAGTGACCTTTAGACACCTCTAGAGAAGTCTGTGCACGCAGGAATCAACACAGAGCAGGTCCCCCCAGCCTGGGGAGACACAGTTTCACTGTGTTGATTCTATGGCAGGACTCCCTGGAAGAGGTGGTGGGGCAGCACCAGAAATAGAAGGCATCACTTGTCTACTTTCTCTGGTCCATTTGAAAAACAGCACTACAGGCTCTGGGCAAAAGTGCCAAGGAGGTGGGAAGAGCCCTGCAGGTGTGCCATTTATATGTACTTCATGGACAATCAGATTAAGAGAGGCTGATAAAGCATTAGAATGGTTGCTAAGGCATCTCAGCAGGCAGTGTGCACAACTGAAGGACATGCAGTTTTATCAAACAAGATTTTGTTGTAAAAATCTAGTCTAATAACTAACTACAATAACATGATTTCAGTCATTTTTGTTATTTGTGATTTGAAGGTTTGGAGGTCTTGCTTCCTCTGCCAGATCCAAATTAGGAAGTCTGCTGTTGTCTTCAGTGTCTGCCACGTGCTGATCAAGATAGCAGGCAGATCAAAGCACAGTGAAGGAAAGCCATGAGTTTTATGAAATCCATGGGATAGCAATGCATTATAAATTGAACATATTTAAAGTAAACCTTCACATACTGGGTATTTCAATTTTATTTTAAATGCAACAGAAACATTTTCATGCTTATGTTATTAACTAATATTTTTTAAAAATTATATCCACTTCACCCAAATGTATTAAATGTGTTTGCAGGTAAAATTAAAATAAACTAAAAGTATCTGTAAACTGTTTGGACAAAAGTCCAAATTTCACTTTAAGGCACCACAACAGCAAATATTTCAGATACCACTAGGGCCCAATGAGGAACACTTTAAGTATTCTTATAATTCAGTAGAAAATAAATGAATATGTTACAGAGTTTATATATATTTAGGGGAAGAGAAGAAAGGAATAAAGAGTTTCAGAACGGGAAAGTGATTTAGTTTTTGAAACCTTGGATATAGACAATTTGGAACAAAAAATAATATAGATGAAACTGGAGCAATTTGGTGTATTTTTTTCAATACCGTCTGCCTTTCATGCTTTTGAAAATTTATGCATCTGTCAAAGAAAGAAACAGCAAGAATATCGAAAGGAAAGATACCTTTTAAAATACTGTTTTAACAACGATTTGAATTTCTGAAGAACTGAAAGATAAAGATCATTTGTGCTAGGATTCAGAACTTGATCACTTCCAATTATGGTCATTCCTTTGTTTCATTCTTGGGTCTAGTTTTATAAGATACAGCAGCTCTCTCCTTATTTAGATGGAGTCAAATTTATTTAAGTGCAAAATCTGGGTTTTAGAAGCTAATCCTGAACTTCTTGGAAACCCAAAGGTCACGTTTACAGAATAGATGCATGGCAGGATTAAATCAATGTGGAACTGCGTGAGCTGCAGGTTTTCTGTTTTATTCATGCTGTTAATCGTCAGAAGATTACTTCTGCAATATAAACTATATATCTTAGATTATGAAAACTAATTCCCTACCTGAGACACTCATACAGTTTTGCAAGAGCTAATTTTAGATTGTTTCTAGCTTCTTCATTTCATCATCAGCGACATTTTAAATTTATAACAACTCTCTAGTGCCTCTTAAGGTCCTTATGTAAGCAAGCACTCCTCCATGACACAAACCAACAAATGTAGTGGGGTTTACATAATGTGAAAAAGATGACAGTAGTGGTATTTATTATCTTTTGTTTGTCTTAATAAGTGGGTGAGAAGGAGAATGTTATGAAAAATTAATAATGTAAGATGATACAATATTTAGGAGAAGAAAGCTAAAACAACAACAACTACAAATACGATAAAAGCAATAAATTACTCTCTTAATTGCAGTATTTGACATGTTGTAATTTAATTGGTAGCTATTATTCAACTATTCTTAGCCCTTACATTTCTTAGAGCAGCCTTTCTGTATGCCAAGTTATATTACTAGACATTTGTTTTAATAGTAATACTTCTCATTTATGGAATTCTTTGTGGTTCATAAAACATTTCATATTATCATTTCACTTGCTTCCATAACCCAGTGAGACAGGTAGAATAGGAATTATTACCTACATTTTATAGATCAGTAAAAAGGATCACAGACTATAGTCATATACCACTAAGTAGTTCTAAAACCGGAACTACTGATACAACGTACTTTTCTCCCTACCAGATTTCAAGTTCACAGACACATACACACACACACACACACATACACACACAGAATGTGTGAAAGAAAATTTCTAAGTTTCTAAGAAAAATTTCCTCCTCACGATTCCTCAGGGATCTAGAACTAGAATTACCATTTGACCCAGTAATCCCATTACTGGGTATATACCCAAAGGATTATAAATCATGCTACTATAAAGACACATACACATGTATATTTATTGCAGTACTCTTCACAATAGCAAAGACTTGGAGGCAAACCAAATATCCATCAATGATAGACTGGATTAAGAAAATGTGGCACATATACACCATGGAATACTATGCAGCCATAAAAAAGGATGAGTTCATGTCCTTTGCAGGGACATGGATGAAGCTGGAAACCATCATTCTCAGCAAACTATCACAAGGACAGAAAACCAGACACTGCATGTTCTCACTCATAAGTGGGAATTGAACAATGAGATCACTTGGACACAGGGTGGGGAACATCATACACCGGGGCCTGTTGGGGGGTGGGGGCTGGGGAGCTGGGGGAGGGATAGCATTAGGAAAAATACCTAATGTAAATGATGAGTTGATGGGTGCAGCAAAGCAACATGGCACATGTATACCTATGCATCAAATCTGCACATTGTGCACATGTACCCTAGAATTTAAAGTATAATAAAAATAATAATAAAAGAGAAAAAAAGAAAAATTTCCTCCTCATGAAAATTGCAGTTATATTTCTAGTATCCTCTTTTCTCTTTGATGAGTTAAAATATACAGGTGCTATTCAAGTTAACAAATCATGATTTCTTTTTAAAAAGATAGATTTTTAGATTGGAGAAATACTTCATGTTAAGCAAACATAAAATATAGAAATTCAGTTTGCTGAGGAGAAGAATTAGGGGATTACACTGATTTACAGAAAGATTCTGAATAGGATTTCTTTAAACAGCAAAATTCCCTGGCACATTCAAAATATGTTAAGAAAATCTGATTTATACAAAACTTTACAGGAATACATCTGTTATATAAATCCACACTCACCTGTAATTTACTCTAGAGAGAACAACTGAGTGATAATAATAATAACATACTCATATAGTTCTTCATTATATGTTTTAAAGTGCTTTCCCCTAATTTATTGCATTGTCTTTGGCAACCTTTTAAGGTAGTCAGAGAGGGTATTATTATCCTTTCTTCACAGATGAGAAATTGAGAGGTTAAGTGACTTGCCCAAGGTCAGACGGACATTCATTCATTTACTGCTATCAGAATGGTGTAGTTTTAACGGGGTAGTCAAGGAAATATGGTTCTTTCTCCTATTTTTTTAAACAAGCTGTGAAAGCCATTAAAACAGAGGTAGAAGATCTCACAAATATAATGTTGAATGAAAGAAGCCAGACACAAAAGTGTACATACTGTAGGATTCGATTACTATAAAATTCAAATGTAGGCAAAACTAACATATAGTGACAGAAGTCAGGTTGGAGGCTACCTCTGGGATGGCAACTGGGGGTAAAGAAGGGTTTAAGATAATGTCCTCGTTCTTGATCTGGTTTGTACATAGTTATGTTCACTTGGTGAAAATTCACTGGGATATGCACTATAATTTGTCACTTTTCTTTATACACATTAAAGAGGTTTTCTCTTTGAAAAGAATCTTACATCTTTAAAAACAGTAATTTTTAAATGCCATTTAGATCACTTAATATATATATCCTTGAAACATTTGTCATTTTCATTAGGCTTCTTAAATGCATTTAAAAAATAACATGAACTAAATCATAAGAGTTTAAAGAGTCAAGAAAAGTTTGTAGAAAAAAAAACACCAGTATTGTTTCACCTGAGAAAGTTTTGATATGAAATGAGAATTGGAGCACACTAAGATAATAATGCAAGTGATTTAGGATCAGGTCAAACATTTGTATTTAACTATGTCAAACTGGGAATGGTAAGCAAATGAGATTATATTGTTATTCACATAGTATATCCTAGAGAGCATATGTAATATGTAAAAGAGAATTCCTTGAGTAGAAGATAAGAATTTTTAAAAATTATATCCATTTTATTTTAGAACATTGTATATTAGGATGCCGTGTTGGGTATCACGGAAAAAAGCCAATGCCAGTGATAAAAATCTGAGTAGTCTGTGCACACCTGGGGACAAACAAAGGCTCCTGAGAAGCCCACATAGCTTTCGATATAAGAATATACGGGGAAGAATGTGTTTTCACCGTTTTCGAGGACAAAAATTACATGTACCTTCAATTGCTTAAATTAATTTCAAAATTTTATCATAATTCTCCCAGAATTCTTCATACTCTATAACTCCATACCACTGAGAGCTAATGCTACACTTGTATGCAGTTACCACTGATGACAAAGGTTTTGTTTAAGTTTTACATATGGACTTTTTTCCATTCCTTCCACTTTTTTCTTTTTTAAACAAAAACCATTATAGCACCAAAAATTATCTGTATTGGGCACAGTGGCTCACGCCTGTAATCCCAGCACTTTGGAAGGCCGAGGCAGGTGGATCACAAGGTCAGGAGATCAAGACCATCCTGGCCAACATGGTGAAACCTCATCTCTACTAAAAATACAAAAATTAGCTGGGTCTGGTGGCACATGCCTGTAGTGCCAGCTGCTCAGGAAACTGAGGCAGGAGAATCGCTTGAACCCAGGAGGTGGTGGTTGCAGTGAGCCGAGATTGCACCACTGCACTCCAGCCTGGGTGACAGAGCAAGACTGTCTCAAACAAACAAAAAATTGTATCTTGATATTACAGGTCAGGAACAGAGAATTTCCAGGCAGTGAGTGAGATCTGGACCCAGAATGCTTTCATTTCACCAGGGATCCTGCAAAGGCAGCTGCACCTACAGCTGACTCCCCAGGAGAGCTGCTGAATGCAATCCAAGCCCAAAGAAGCCTTGTTGATTCCTGACTCTATGCGTTAGTTTCACTAGGACCTACCTGTTTTTAAAATATATATATATATATATTTAGAGACAGGGTCTCACCATCTTACCCAGGCTGGTCTCAAACTCTTGGGCTCAAGTGATCCTCCCCTCCCTGGCTTCCCAAAGTGCTAAGATTACAGGTATGAACCCCCGTGACCAGCCTACACTTTATACCTTGAATATCTGCATGCTGCATGCCAAACATTATGCAGGATGGACAGTGTCAAGCTGATTGTGGTCAACTGTCAGCTCCCTGGCAATCTCCTTGGGTATCCAGGGCCCATTCCTTCAGTATCCAGGATGAGTGTGAGCCATCCTCTGGCATTTGGGTTATTAGAGAATTATCCCGTGCTTCCCAATAGTGTTCACATCATAACATAGATTAGAGAGGCAGCTCAGGAGACAGACAGAAGGGGACAGGAAGAGGTAGGTTGAAGGAATTCTACTCTTCCCGAGCCACCAACCTAACCAAACATCTTTTCTACTAGCAAAAGATAAACAAATCATGGGGAACTGGGACCTGTGTGTCTATGAGTAAGTCCATGTGGAATCACTTCAGGCCCTTTTCTTTTTTTTTAAATGACAGAGAACCAAAAGGCACAACGATTTTTCTCTGGATAGAGATGTTCAACAGTAGAAAAACTCTGAATCACTATGCAAAGTTTGCTGTGCTAATTCATTTAGTCAGAAATGATCCCTTTGAAAATGGGATTTCTATTTCTATTTAAGCTAATAGGCATGCCCCTAAATTTAATCTCTCTTACAGCAGAGTCACTTAATTAATTCTCTCCTTTGACCTGCAGCATCTCTTGTCGCTCCCCACACCTGGAATCTCTTTCTTTTTCTCCCGCATCAGCAATGTAGGTATGTGGTCTTATGACCGTTCGCATGTAGTAGATAGGCCATATTACTTTTAACTTTTACTAATTTTCACTTTTTTATTATAGTCTGTCATATGACAGATACATTTGTCACACATAATCTTGACCATAGTTTTAAACAACCTGGCTTAGTATAGAAAAAGATAAATTGAGATACTTGCCATCAAGCCTTGTTCTCCTGGTTTTCCTGGTTCACCCTTAAAAAAGAATAGTGATAATTTTAGTAATGCTGTAAGTATTTAAAAAAAAAACCCTTCAATCATTTTTTCTTCTTTGACTGGGGCATGTAAATGTCAAATATATTTCTTCAGGTTAAATAGAGGAATGTAGCACATTAAAAGAGAGCTAATTTCCCTTCTACAAATAAACTTTACAAATTTAGGGTTTAATAAAATTAGTCTAGATTATCATGTCTTCTTTAGGATGACATAAAGATAATGACATGGTGTCTTTATGAGAACTCAGAACTTTCATACATAGGACAGAGAGACAATTGCTCTTAGTGCAGGTGTTTAATAAAATGAGCAGAGACTGATGTTAAATTTTGGTCTTCCTGGATTAATGATGGCTGAACTAACATGTTTTATTAAATTTGATAGAGAAAATTACACTATATCATGACATTATCATTTTCTTATATTCAGATTGATATAGAATTATCATATTTTATTGTCATTATAATGACAGTCATTGGCTAAAAATATTTTTTGTCTTAAATTGCCAATAAATATAGATATTGCTGGTCTTTCAAAATAAGTATTTCACTGTTTATTTTTATAGTCTTCTTCTAGCAAGGTATGATGACACATGCCTGTAATCTCAGCTATTTGGGAGGCAGAGGCAGGAGGACTGTGTGAGCCCAGGTCTTTAAGGCTATGGTGTGCTACGATGGCGTCTGTTAATAGCCACTGCACTACAGCTTGGGCAACATAGCAAAGACCTCATTGCACACAAAAAAATCTTTTTCCACTTTGGGAGGCCGAGGCGGGCAGATCACGAGGTCAGGAGATCAAGACCATCTTGGCTAACATGGTGAAACCCTGTCTCTACCAAAAATACAAAAAAATTAGCCGGGCATGGTGGTGGGCGCCTGTAGTCCCAGCTACTCAGGAGGCTGAGGCAGGAGAATGGTGTGAACCCGGGAGGCGGAGGTTGCAGTGAGCGGAGATTGCACCACTGCTCTCCACTGGGTGACAGAGCGAGACTCTATCTCAAAAAAAAAAAAAATCTTTTTCTAGCAGTCATCATAGTATATATAAATAAACTCTGAGACCATATACAGTTCAAGTTATATTTCTGAAAATTTTAAAACAAGTTAATTTGTCCTATGTGTAGAAAGCTCCATTTCTTACTTACATAAATAAACTATATTCATTTAAAGAATGATATAATTTTGGATTGTGTGGTTTGTCATACTTTACCTTTAATTTTGTTTTTTAAAAGTAATTTCTATCTTGAATTTGAGTATAGTATATAATGCTCAATGATCTGACTAATGTACCATCAAAATGGTTTTAACTACTTTTTGAAGAGACACTCACTGTATTTCTGTTGGCAACCAGCAATCAATGGGAGAGCTTTAAATATCCCTAAAGCTGTGGATCTCTCTGCCTTTTGGAATATCATCATAAGAAAAAGCAAGGCATTAGAAGACAGTTGCAGAATTCAGTCACTGTCTTTGAAGGTTGAGTGAAAGCAGTCCTAACAACTAGCAAATCATATGTTGAAAGACAATTCCTCATTTTATATCTGCAAATTCACAGCAGCTTTCAGAAAGGGATATGGGCTTATGAGGCTGTCTCAGAAGTTTTAAAGTATGCTATATTCTCATAAAGAGTCATTCTTTTAAAAATGCATAAATACATGCATATAAAAATGAAAGAAAATATACCAAAACATTAATGAGTATGGTAAATATTGTAAACATTAATGCGTATGGCAAAAGAAAAAAAATTTTTTTTCTTTTTGGTTTTATTTTCAAAAGTTTCTGCTTCATGGATAAATATTTTCATTATTATTATGTACTACAAAAATACTATGAAAATAATTTGTTAAATAAATACATTGAATAAATAATTTAATCCAGTAATAAACCTTAATTTCTAGTCCTAAAGTCATAAAATAAATCTAAAATTTTTGACCTTTTCCATATATTTCTTTTAATTGCTCGGTTGCCTCTATGAAATCAAACCATTTATCTTCTGCCTTTTACTACTATATCATTGACACTTGACCAATCTTAGTAGCCAAGTATTGAGATTACTTTTAAATTATTTCTATGAATAAGCCTTACACACAAAAGACAAATGATATTTAAATCATACCCACTGATGTTTTAACCATTCATTTTACGGTTATTAGCAATTTTGGGGGTTCAAGTTATTTATAAGGGATTAAATATTAGAACATTTTACTTCCTCTACCTTCCATAAATAGTACAGGACTTTATTGGTCTGCTATTGAACCTTTGGAAAATGTTATTAGACTCCTACTTAGTTTTTCAGACTAATCTCCCATTTAAACCAAAGGCCCCGGTGCACACTACAGCAGTGAGGATACACCTGGGAATGGGCAACTCCAATCAAAGACTTCTTGAGGCTTACCTCAAAAGCAGTTTAGTGGCTGCCTCCAGGTGTCTCTTGTGGTTTGCTTGGATCCCCAGGGGATTAAGTGGTAAAGAGGAATGCAGCTGGGAGTGCCCTGTGCTGCTTGGGGACTTTCCCATCATCTCACTTCCCTCAACCCACTCCACTCATCATCCCACTTCCCTCAACCCACTCCACTCACTTGACCCCCTGACCTGATGCCCCTCACCACCCTACTCCACCCTAGTTCTCAGCCCTTAACGTAAAGCAAAACGTGTGAGAATAAGTGATCCAAAAAGCAACTCACGGGTACTCCTGGCATTCCACGGGGGCCATCTTTCCCTGTGTCCCCAGGTGGCCCTCTTGGGCCTGGAGGGCCAGGGGGTCCTGGAGGCCCTGCCTGTCCTTGGTCACCCTGTGATGGAGAAGGGAACAGACCAGCAATAACCATGAAAGATAAAGACCCAGGTCTTCTTTTCAGCACCTTAAATTTGTATTATCTAATCCACATTTACACTATGAAAAGAACCAGAACAACCACAAATATAAAGCCTGTAGGCAATTTGCCTCCCAGTAGGGAGCAAATAAATATTCATGCTGGGTGACTGAGTAGATGCTATTAAAATGAAAGCAGTTCAGGAACCAGCACTTCCAGTTCTTGGAAATAGTGTATATGTTACCACTATAGTCAGAGCTGGTATAAAACGTGTGCATTACTTTATCCATAACAACACTGCATCAGTTACATTCACCTCATTTAATAAAATGGCTGCATTTATAGTTAGACAAATGTGTTTACTTTTTCATACCCTATAAAATTAAGCATATGAGGCTCCCGTCATATTGCCTAATAATTTATAAATTACCAAAGCTAGAGAGCTTAGAAACTGAATCTGTGAGTAGTTACAATTTACAATTTTTTAATTAAGAAAAAATTAGATAGGCTTTTAATATCTTTTTTGGTAACTTTATCTAACATTTCAAACAAATGCAGCTCACTAAACATAATTTTGTTTGAGGACACTTCCAAATAAATGCCCATCTACCACCCACGCCCCACCCATAAGAGATAAATGGTAAAGCAATAGGTACACAGAGCAATAACCGATGTAAAGAAGAAATCAGACTTCAGCAAGAATAAGCACTACCTTAATCAGGCGGCGTTTAATGAGCTGCTGATCAGCAGAGAGAAACCCATGATTGATTTTAGGAAACACCATCTGATCAGTCAGGTGAGGTCAAAGGTTGAAGTTCAGAGATGAGAGAGTTGAAGAATAGACATCAGAAGGCCCCAAGAAAGAAATAAAGATATCCACATTAGACTTATAATGATTATTAAACAAAATAGAACTGGCACTTATGTCTAACATTAGACCCACTGACTCTTCTTGAAAGAAATATAATCCTGAAATGGGATGCTGAGACCAGATCTTCAGTAGTAATGAACATTTTTTGTGCCTCATCATTTCACTGTGGATGTTGGATCTTTTTAATGTAGTTTATTCCCAGAAACAGGTAAGCAAGTGCACCCCTGCATTCTTCAGTCTGAGCAGAAAGTCTAGAGACAAAATGCCAGTTCCATTTCCGTCAGACTTGTCAACCAGCATAATGTGGCGTGAACTCGACTGCCATTTTATTGACGCCTGAAGTCCAGAGAGAGTACTTAGGATTATTTAATTCGACTGGAAAAATATTACAGAGCATTAGAATGCTTGTAAATTAAGCCATCAAGGTGTGGCATGGTTCTAGATCGCTATGCCCACCTCTGTTCACAGTACCTGTTTGACGTCAATATCTTCCTCTCAGGTATGCTCAAGATACACCCTCTTAATAGACATTTGACCTCAATGATGCAAGTGGGGTCCCAAGTGCCCAATAACTTGATATATACCATGAGAGGAAGCCAACGGGCTCGGCAAGCCAATTGCATGGTTCCTGCTCATGCTTATGCTGATTGCATTTCTGACTGTGCAGGCATTGAGTGACAACCACAAACCTTGACGGTGAGGATCTGATTACTGTGCAGGGCAGCAACTGTGGGGAAGCCTGGCAGGCCCTATGGACGTAGCACAGCACCAAAACAACACGACATAAAACGTCACACAGACATTTCACTGGGGGACAAACAAAACAAGCACATACCTAGCACCTCCCTTTCCTGGCTCTAAGTCTTGCCTCATCTGACATACCATAAACAAAATTAGACACGAGGCCCCAAAATAAACCTTTTTTTTTTTTTTTTTTAAGATGAAGTCTCACTCTGTTGCTCAGGCTGGAGTGCAGTGGCCTGATCTAGGCTCACTGCAACCTCCACCTCCCAGGTTCAGGCAATTCTCCTGCCTCAGCCTCCCTAGTAGCTGAGATTACAGCCGTGTGCCACCACGCCCAGCTAAGTTTTGTATTTTTAGTAGAGATGGGGTTTCAGTTTCACCATGTTGGCCAGGCTGGTCTCAAACTCCTGACCTCAGGTGATCCACCAGCCTCAGCCTCCCAAAGTGCTGGGATTACAGGCATGAGCCACCACATCTGGACCTTTTTTTTTTTTTTTTTTTGAGACAGAGTCTTGCTCTGTCACCCAGGCTGGAGTGCAGTGGTACAATCTCAGCTCACTGAAGCCTCTGCCTCCAGGGTGCAAGTGATTCTCTGTCTCAGCCTGCCCAGTAGCTGGGATTATAGGTGTGCGCCACCATGCCCAGCTAATTTTCGTATTTGTAGTAGAGACTGGGTTTCACTATGTTGGCCAGGCTGGTCTCGAACTCCTGACCTCAAGTGATCTGACTGCCTCGGCCTCCCAAAGTGCTGAGATTACAGGCGTGAACCACCATGCCCAGCCAAACCAATAATTTCTTAAAGCATGGAACAGGGAAACTGAGAGCTCATTGTCACTGAGCCTGGGGCAGGTACAATGGGATCTGTGTCTACACGGTGTAAAGAGTTTGCTACATGGAGCATTTCTGGAATCTTACTTACAAAATTACAACATCTTAATTACAAAATGTTAGTACAAAATGGAGATAACTATAGACACTGTTATGAAAACCACACTGTAATTTCCCTCAATTGACATTCTGTTTACAACTCAGGACATACAATACGTGTATTAATTCTTTTTTGGACAACAACAGGGAACAAAATTTTGCCATCAGATCATACTTATTCCCCAGAATAAACACAGCACACCTCACAAAATATAGTCTTGCCACCCACATATCAAAATTTCTCTCTCCAATCATATGATGAATCTCAGATCTCTCCTGTTTCAGGAATTCATGCAGAGGTGGTGGATGAAAATCTGTCTCTTACAACATGTGTATTTCATGTCAGGGGGATTTATGGTCACACTCTGCAGTAATCACTTCTGTCACATAACTTTTCCAAAAGAACTTGACAGTTCACACAACCCCTTAATGCAGAAAAGCGGTTTTGAATTCCTTATCCAAGGAGAACAGGGAGAGATGTTTTAGACACTCATTCTTCAATAACTTGTACTAACTCCTCCTCACAGGCGTTATCAATTGGGTAAGTCTGAGAGAGAAATTTTGCCTTTGTTCTATTTCTTTTCTAACAACATGTGAAACTAAAGCCTTTTATTCCTTTTTTTCCAAAAAAAAAAAACCACAGAACATGTTTACCATATAAATAAAATAAACAACAACCACAGCAATACATGGCCTGGGCTCTCCCTCTTCCCACCCAAATTTATCTTGTGGATATTTTTAGGAAAGCCCAGGAAATTTCTACATTTTCTACATTTTTAATTTTATTAGTTTCGTGAATATTTCACCCCCCACATTCCTTATATTAGAGATATGTTTTTCATTTTAAGAAAGGCAGTAAAATAAGTTTGTAGTCTGAAGACATTTCTTCAGCTCTAATGCCTTTGACTCTCAGTCTTCAGTACTACAACCTCTCAGGAAGCAAAACAGAGAAAATCTTATCTCTTTTGCCAAATCCGTTCTGATAAGGCTATTAAGTGGCTGCGTAGTTTTGAGGTGACCTATGTCCCCTTTTTCTTCTCTCTAAATACAAGTCCTTTAAATATAGATTCTGCATAAATTCAGAAATGCTACAAGTTGGAAAACAGATGTATACAATTTGCTTTTATTTTACTATGGAATATGAGTTTAAAATGTTATTAGATGGTAATGTGCCAGCATCTTTCCATCTGTGACTCATTAGCCCTATATTACACAGTCAGAATTTTATATATAAACCTCATATTTATGTAACAAAGAACAAAAACAGATACAAACAAGAAGTCTATGAGGGATCAGAATCTTGATTAGTGGCGATAAATCATAATGTCACTTGAAACAGGATTATCTAACAAAATAATTTTAAATTAAAAACCTTTTAGCAGCACACATGGTAGGACTTAAAAATATTTTGAAATTTGAATGTATAAATAAGTCACTTCTTGTACTCATCTCTGAGCATGACCAGCTTTCTATTTGATCGTATTTTCAAAATGTTTACAAAAAAAAAAAGCCTTAAGTTTTATAACTCCTTAGTTTGGGTTCTAATTTTAATGAGATCTAAAGAGAGAATCGGATAGGTAATTCTCACCTCAGAAAGACCTTTTTCCTCAAAAAGAATAATCTCTATTTGAGGAAGCTGATTTATATTCCTCAATCATCTTGACTGTGAAAATGCTACCAATTAGGTGTTTAGTGCTACATTTTAAAGATATCATTAGCATGCTAGGAAAGGAATTTTTCAGGAGTTTATGTGTAGCAAAGTAAAAAGGGGACATGTGGACAGAGTCTCTTAAATTCTAACAAAAATCCCATGATTTGGGCTGCAATGTCCTAGGACCCTATGCTTTTCAAACTGGGGTAAAACTAACCCTCAGAGTATATGCCAGCATCCTACAGAGTGTTTTGAAGCAATAATAAATATGGTACATCTTCCTAAAAAGTCTACTTAATTAATGGCAAATAAATTTAAACATTATTATGTAAAGCAAACATCGATATATTATAGGGTTATAGCATTCAAAATTGAATACGTTTTAAAAATTTTCACCAATTGATGGTGGTAAAAAAAAATCCCATTTCACAGGGGCTGCCTCCAGATCCTAGGAAGACACTGACTCTGCTTCTTGCATGAGTTCTTTGGAGGGTTGGTTTGTAAAGTACAGGTGTTGACACCTATCTTCAGTGCAGGTGTTGACATCTTATGGCTTTGTGTGGCCATACCTGCTAGGCTTCTCTAGCCGCTCATACAGAGGATATAATCTTTATTAACTATACCATTTTTTCCCACAGTATCATTAGTCATAGTCCTTTCTAAACAAATAAAATGGACATATTTTACTTGGTTTTGTATCTCTGAAAATTTGCCTGGTACACAGATGGTTTGAGTGGGTGTGGAAAAACAAATGTGCCTCCAGAAAAATATGGAGAAAACATCCAGGAATAAGCTAAATATTAAAATAATTTTTGTTATTGTTATTGTTTTTTGAGATGGAGTCTGGCTCTGTCGCCCAGGCTGGAGTGTAGTGGCACAATCTCGGCTCACTGCAACCTCTGCCTCCCAGGTTCAAGCAATTCTCCTGCCTCAGCCTCCCCAGTAGGCTGGGACTACAGGCATGCACCACCACGCCCAGCTATTTTTTGTATTTTTAGTAGAGACGGGGTTTCACCGTGTTGGCCAGGCTGCTCTTGAACTCCTGACCTCAAGTGATCCGCCCACCTCAGCCTCCCAAAGTGCTGGGATTACAGGCGTGAGCCACGGCACCTGGCTTGAAATAATTTGTACATATTTTCACCCCCAAATACTTGGAATTCTTAAGAAATCGGATGTATAAGAGCTGTGAAACTACCATACATAACTCATTTTTTTCCCTCCTGAGAGCATTAAGCTTCAGAGAGCTTCATGAATTTTCACGACATTCTGTGAAGTAGGCAACCATCTCACAATGAATATTTTGACATCATTACAGGAAAGGCTATATCTCCCCCTTCATTACCATCTAGAAGAACCAATGCAAGCCTACCCCAAAGGGACATTGAACAAATAAATAATTCATAAGAAATGCTTCCAACTACTTAGAGGCCATACATTCAAGGTGTTATTGTCATTTTTATTGTTACGCAGTAATAATGAGTGTTATAAGATTACAAATAGTGAGAAGATTTTGTGCTTTCTCAAAAGTATTCAGCAAGGCAATGATAGAGCCAGAAATTCAATTCAGGTCTTCTGATTCTAAACTTTGTCATTATGCAATTTATGTGTTTATAATTTTCTTCTACCTGCTTTACAGTTTAAATATCAGAAAGCTTTAAAATTGACTAACATTCAACAATATTTAGAAAGCATTTGTTGAGCACCTTCTGTGCGACATTTACTATGCCATGCTCTGGGGATTGAATGGTGAGCAAGATCCCAAGCTCACAGGGTTTACCATCTAGTGGAGAAATAGAAACAAGCTGGCAGTTATCACACAGAGTGATAAGTATTATGGTGGAGAAGTTGGGGGGTGGGCTACAAAGAAAAAAAAATGTGCACTAGACACATGTTTCAGGAGCCATGGAAGACCTCTCAAGCCAGGTGAATGAGGGGCTGGAGGTTGGTACAGGAAGAGTAAAACTGAAGATAGACCATTTAGGAAGGTATTACAATAGTCTAGTTGTGAGACTGTGTCTTAGAACTAGAGGAGGGACAAATCAATTGTTTCAATTGATATTAAGGAAGTTGAAATTTGTAGGACTTGTAACTTGGCTGATAATATAAGGGTAAATGAGGAGCAGAGAATGGTCCTAGGTCTGTAGCTTGGACAATGGAAGGATAGTAGAGGAAACACAAGGAAAAGGCTTTCTGGGGTAGGCAGGTAGTTATGAATGATGAATTCAGCTATAGATTCGCTGAATTTGAGATGTCTGTGGATAGCCAAGTGACAGCAGTTGGACGTGCATATAAAATAGAAGAAAGGTGAGAAATGGCTGGGCGCGGTGGCTCATGCCTATAATCCCAGCACTTTGGGAGGCTGAGGCAGGCAGATCACGAGTTCAGGAGTTCGAGACCAGCCTGGCCAACATGGTGAAACCCCGTCCCTACCAAAAATATGAAAATTAGCTGGGCATGGTGGCGGGTGCCTGTAATCTCAGCTACTTGGGAGGCTGAGGCAGGAGAATCATTTGAACCCGGGAGGCGGAGGTTGCAGTGACCCGAGATAGTGCCATTGCACTCCAGCTTGGGCAACAACAATGAAACTCCGTCTCAAAAAAAAAAAAAAAAAGAAAAAAGAAAAAGAAAGAAAAGAAAGAAAGGTGAGAATTATGAGCCATAGGGATATGTGAAGTCACCTAGGGAGGCTGTAGAGAAGGCAGACCCTTCAAAAGACTTAGGTTTAACGGATGAGCAGGGGAAGAGGCAACTACAAAGAAGATGAAAAGGAGTGGCTATAGAAGCAGGAGGAATGGTAATTCTCCTCACAAAAATTCTAGTCAGGCAAATGACTCAAAATGATAGATGCACATACTTTACTTTGCTGTTTATTGCATCATCAATAATGCTGCCTAAATGCACATAAATAACTCATAATAAGACCAGGTTAACAATGGCCAGTGTCACTGACAATGGCTGATCATTGATCAGCACAAAGGAGTGTACCTGAGGTTTTAGGGCTGTGGAGGAAAAGATAATTATTTTAATTATGAAGAGTCAAGGGGCCCCAATAGCAAGTCATATTGAAAGAAAAAATATGCATTATGCTGAGAAATGAAATCTCCAAGTCTTTCCTTAATGTAAATACTATCATGATTCTGTTTGCCCAAAATACATCATGCATTACAGCACAACCATTATAGTGGGCATGTGTGCAGTATAAATAGAGATAAATACTCCTCAAAGTTGATACAATAATTTCTAGCTAAGAGAGACCAGATGGGGAAATACTATAATAGGATACAAAAATATTTAGGTAAAAGAATTGCTTCAGTTTAGCAGAAACTGTTAGAAGGCTAAATTAAGAAAGAAAAGAATTTAAGAGAAAGAAATTTGCAGTTAGATCATTCCATATTGCAGTAGATGGTATAATTTATCTGTCTGAATAGAAAAATCAACTATATAAAGCTAAACAGCTAAAGGAATTTTTGAACAATCATGTAATATGAGAATTGGGGCCTGTGGAAATCAGAAGTTATAACTGATGGTAAAAGATTGCCTCATGGTATTATTAATTATGGGAAGAATTAGCCTTCTGTAGTTGAATATAATATTTTCAACTGGCTCAAAAAGTTACTATTTTTCTTTTTTATTGATACTCTAAATTCCATTCTACTACGTTTTCTCATAAATGTTAACCCTAGTCGCTCCAGGAATTATCTTTTTTTGTCTATAAATGATAAGTGTAAATTTTACAAGTTATTTGAATATAATATTTTCAACTGGCTCAAAAAGTGGCTATTTTTCTTTTTTATAGATACTCTGAATTCCATTCTACTATGTTTTATCATAAATATTAACCCTAGTCACTCCATGAATTATGTTTTTATATGTCGATGATAAGTGTAACTTTATAAGTTATTTGGAAGAGAAAGAAAACAATGCAATCTCTGTATTAACAAATATCATTAAATACTGTAGCTACTAAAATGCTAAGTAAGTGAAGACAGCCTGCAAAAGATCTATGAATAAGAAGACGGCAGATAAACTTCAACACTGGCAAGTGCAAAGTATAAGAAAAGTGCCTAAACTACTCATATAGGGCCAAAGGCTCTACTTGTTGTATGATCTATTAGGGGATTCCAGGGCTTGTTGTAAAGTGTTCCCTAATGACATACACCTAAGAAAGGCCAACAGAAGATGAGACCCCATGAAAAGAGGTAGAATTCCTGAAGAAGCATTTTCCTGGTCTGAGTACACTAGAGAAGTATAGACACAGAATATAGGGAAGAAAAAAAAAACAGCCTTGCAGTCTGGGAAGATGTAGAAAAACAAAACTGTATTGATTTTATTTATATACACTCTGCTAGAACTGGATCAGAGCTATTCTCTATAAATAAACATCAAGAGAGCAGTCCTGTCTTAGGGTTTCTTAATAATAGTTAAAATAATACATAATGACAATGGTGATGATGGTATTAATAGTGGTCAAGGCTTATACGATACTTTCTTTGAGTAAGGAATTCTTCTAAGAGTTTTATAAATACTAACTCTTTTAATCCTCTCACCAACTACTTGACAGATGAGGAATTTGAGACACGAAGAGTTGAGGGGTCTTGCCCACCCAGTTGTAAGTGGCAGAGCCAAGAGTCACCCCCTGACAACCTGCTCCAGTGTCAACCATCTTAACCAGCATATTTTCCATAAATTTTTATTTTTCTCTTTTTTCAAGACTGAGTCTCACTCTGTCACCCAGACTGGAGTGCAGTGGCACGATCTCAGCTCACTGCAACCTCCGCCTCCTGGGTTCAAGCAATTCTCCTGCCTCAGCCCCCCAAGTAGCTGGAAATAAAGGCATGTGCCACCAAGCCCAGCTAATTTTTTTTTTTGCATTTTTAGTAGAGACGGGGTTTTACCATGTTGACCAGGATGGTCTCGTTCTCTTGACCTCATCATCCGCCCACCTCGGCCTCCCAAAGTGCTGGGATTACAGGCATGAGCCACCGTGCCCAGCCCCATATCTTCCATAAATTTTTCATAGTCCCTGAATTTCATTTCCACTTATTCATTTATTCAATAAGAATTTAACACAATCACACAATGACCAAGGCAATATTTGGACATTGGGATTAGAGCGGTAAACAAGATAGATCTTATACCAGGCCTTATGGAGCTTAGAATGTATGAAGGCAGGCAGACATGAAACAAGCAACTTCAAATGTGGCTGGGATCTCTTTTGCTAACATTTATCCACGCTCTTTTTCTCTTGTATTTTTTCGTTTCCTCCCCACTCCTGCATCAAGCTCTTAAACGACCCTTTGCTTAGGGCCTCAGAGGAGGCATGAGGAGGCAGAGTGCAAGACATAACTTGTCTACCAACATTTCTAGAAATGAAAAATACCTAGAAAGACACTCCACCGAACTGAAGTGAGGAAATAGATCTGTAGTCTCTGAGAGCAAAGAGGGACCTAAGCTCTGCTTCCCAGCAGCACTTCCAGGAAAGCAATACCACAAAGAAATGGCCATGTGCCATGTCAGATAGACATGTGTGGGCAGCCTTGCAAAGGATTCCCCTGCCTGAAGCACTGCACAGAAGTAGCAGAAAGATTCCCATGCCCCATAGGTGCAGTCATGACACACTAGGAGACCCTTGTGGCTAGCCACTCTCAAAGGGCAACAATACCTTTCCTTCCTGATACTTCTGCCTAGATGAATGCTGGAAAAAAATAGAAAATGTATTTTCCTTTTCTAAAGACATACTAAATCAACACTTGGTATATAGAGATTAGGTTCTATTTTAGGAACTCTCCCTTGAGATGTAGACTCTGTTCTTCAACTTTGGCAAGGTCAGGATAAGGGCAATGGCAAAGGGTTGTAAGGATTCCTGTGGGAGGTCATATTGATGAGAACAAGAGAGATGAACTACAACATGCATTCCTTCGTGTGACAAACGTCTCTGGAATACATGCTATACGCCAAGTACAGTGAAAGAAGCTGCAGGGCTTCAAATCTAATGGGGGAGAGGGAATTGTCATATGAATGTCAATCCACATCGAAAATGTGTTAAATTAGTGCTCTGGTTAGAGGAGCAGGCAGTACTTAAGCTTATTCTGTCTGAAGACTGGGGTAAGACCCCCATAAAGGTAGAAATTGAGACACGTGAAGATGATTAGGACCCCGGTATTGCAGTGAAGTGTGGACTGGAGACCTCTGAAAGAAGGTATTCCAGTCTGTAGCACAGTGAACAAAGGAGAAGGAACACTCAGGAAATTCTGGTGAGGTGAGTTTGGCTGTGGTGAAGCACACACATTTTAGAGAAATGCCTGGAAAAATTGATAGGGCACAGATGTGGGAGGTCTTAAAAGAAGCTTCAAGAGCGAAGTAATGGAAAGCCATGAAGGTTTCTACACAACGAAGGTACCATGCCATGTGAGTATGAGGAAGACAATTCTGACAAAAGTAAAGAAGAGATTAAAGCCAAGATATGGTTCATGATCCTGCATCTACAGTTCCAAAATCCAAAGTCTCTGAAGATAAATATTTTTTTCATTTTTAGAAAAAAAAATTTTTTTGACACCCTAACATCACAATTAAAAGAACTAGAAAAGCAAGAGCAAACACATTCAAAAGCTAGCAGAAGGCAAGAAATAATTAAAATCAGAGCAGAACTGAAGGATATAGAGACACAAAAATCCCTTCAAAAAATTAATGAATCCAGGAGCTGGTTTTTTGAAAGGATCAACAAAATTGATAGGCCACTAGCAAGACTAATAAAGAAGAAAAGAGAGAAGAATCAAATAGACACACTAAAAAATGATAAAGGGGATATCACCACCGATCCCACAGAAATACAAACTGCCATCAGAGAATACTATAAACACCTCTATGCAAATAAACTAGAAAATCTAGAAGAAATAGATAAATTCCTCGACACATACACCCTCCCAAGACTAAACCAGGAAGAAGTTGAATCTCTGAATAGACCAATAACAGGCTCTGAAATTGTGGCAATAATCAATAGCTTACCAACCAAAAAGAGTCCAGGACCAGATGGATTCACAGCCGAATTCTACCAGAGGTACAAGGAGGAACTGGTACCACTCCTTCTGAAACTATTCCAATCAATAGAAAAAGAGGGAATCCTCCCTAACTCATTTTATGAGGCCAGCATCATCCTGATACCAAAGCCGGGCAGAGACACAACCAAAAAAGAGAATTTTAGACCGATCTCCTTGATGAACATTGATGCAAAATTCCTCAATAAAATACTGGCAAACAGAATCCAGCAGCACATCAAAAAGCTTATCCACCATGATCAAGTGGGCTTCATCCCTGGGATGCAAAGCTGGTTCAATATACGCAAATCAATAAATGTAATCCAGCATATACACAGAACCAAAGACAAAAACCACATGATTATCTCAATAGATGCAGAAAAGGCCTTTGACAAAATTCAACAACCCTTCATGCTAAAAACTCTCAATAAATTAGGTATTGATGGGATGGATCTCAAAATAATAAGAGCTATCTATGACAAACCCACAGCCAATATCAAACTGAATGGACAAAAACTGGAAGCATTCCCTTTGAAAACTGGCACAAGACAGGGATGCCCTCTCTCACCACTCGTATTCAACATAGTGTTGGAAGTTCTGGCCAGGGAAATTAGGCAGGAGAAGGAAATAAAGGGTATTCAATTAGGAAAAGAGGAAGTCAAATTGTCCCTGTTTGCAGACGACACGACATGATTGTATATCTAGAAAACCCTGTTGTCTCAGCCCAAAATCTCCTTAAGCTGATAAGCAACTTCAGCAAAGTCTCAGGATACAAAATCAATGTACAAAAGTCACAAGCATTCTTATACACCAATAACAGACAAACAGAGAGCCAAATCATGAGCGAACTCCCATTCACAATTGCTTCAAAGAGAATAAAATACTTAGGAATCCAACTTACAAGGGACGTGAAGGACCTCTTCAAGGAGAACTACAAACCACTGCTCAAGGAAATAAAAGAGGATACAAACAAATGGAAGAACATTCCATGCTCATGGGGAGGAAGAATCAATATCGTGAAAATGGCCATACTGCCCAAGGTAGTTTATAGATTCATTGCCATCCCCATCAAGCTACCAATGACTTTCTTCACAGAATTGGAAAAAACTACTTTAAAGTTCATATGGCACCAAAAAAGAGCCCGCATCGCCAAGTCAATCCTAAGCAAAAGAAGAAAGCTGGAGGCATCACGCTACCTGACTTCAAACTATACTACAAGGCTACAGTAACCAAAACAGCATGGTACTGGTACCAAAACAGAGATATAGATCAATGGAACAGAACAGAGCCCTCAGAAATAGTGCCACATATCTACCACTATCTGATCTTTGACAAACCTGAGAAAAACAAGCAATGGGGAAAGGATTCCCTATTTAATAAATGGTGCTGGGAAAACTGGCTAGCCATATGTAGAAAGCTGAAACTGGATCCCTTCCTTACACCTTATACAAAAATTAATTCAAGATGGATTAAAGACGTAAACGTTAGACCTAAAACCATAAAAAACCCTAGAAGAAAACCTAGGCATTACCATTCAGGACATAGGCATGGGCAAGGACTTCATGTCTAAAACACCAAAAGCAATGGCAACAAAAGCCAAAATTGACAAATGGGATCTAATTAAACTCAAGAGCTTCTGCACAGCAAAACAAACTACCATCAGAGTGAACAGGCAACCTACAAAATGGGAGAAAATTTTCGCAACCTACTCATCCGACAAAGGGCTAATATCCAGAATCTACAATGAACTCAAACAAATTTACAAGAAAAAAACAAACAACCCCATCAAAAAGTGGGCAAAGGATATGAACAGACACTTCTCAAAAGAAGACATTTATGCA
Source organism: Pongo pygmaeus (assembly GCF_028885625.2). Classification (NCBI taxonomy): domain Eukaryota; kingdom Metazoa; phylum Chordata; class Mammalia; order Primates; family Hominidae; genus Pongo; species Pongo pygmaeus. The sequence goes on from NC_072376.2 coordinate 121,725,305, forward strand.
GCCAAAAAACACATGAAAAAATGCTCACCATCACTGGCTATCAGAGAAATGCAAATCAAAACCACAATGAGATACCATCTCACACCAGTTAGAATGGCAATCATTAAAAAGTCAGGAAACAACAGGTGCTGGAGAGGATGTGGAGAAATAGGAACACTTTCACACTGTTGGTGGGACTGTAAACTAGTTCAACCCTTGTGGAAGTCAGTGTGGCGATTCCTCAGGGATCTAGAACTAGAAATACCATTTGACCCAGCCATCCCATTACTGGGTATATACTCAAAGGACTATAAATCACGCTGCTAAAAGACACATGCACATGTATGTTTATTGCAGCACTATTCACAATATCAAAGACTTGGAACCAACCCAAATGTCCAACAATGATAGACTGGATTAAGAAAATGTGGCATATATACACCATGGAATACTATGCAGCCATAAAAAATGATGAGTTCATGTCCTTTGTAGGGACATGGATGAAACTGGAAATCATCATTCTCAGTAAACTATCACAAGAACAAAAAACCAAACACCGCATATTCTCACTCATAGGTGGGAATTGAACAATGAGAACACATGGACACAGGAAGGGGAACATCACACTCTGGGGACTGTTGTGGGGTGGGGGGAGGGGGAAGGGATAGTTTTAGGAGATATACCTAATGCTAAATGACGAGTTAATGGGTGCAGCACACCAGCATGGCACATGTATACATATGTAACTAACCTGCACATTGTGCACACGTACCCTAAAACTTAAAGTATAATAATAATAAAATTAAAATTAAAAAAAAATTTTTTTTTCTTTTTTTTTTTTTTTTTGAGACAATGTCTTGCTGTGTCATGGAGGCTGGAGTGCAGTAGTGCTATCTCGGCTCACTGCAACCTCTGCCTCCCAGGTTCAAGCGATTCTCCTGCCTCAGCCTCCCGAATAGCTGGGACTGCAGGTGCCCACCACCATGCCCGGCAAATTTTTGTATTTTTAGTAGATATGGGATTTCACCATGTTGGCCAGGCGGGTCTCAAACTCCTGATGTCAGGTGATCCACACACCTTGGCCTCCTAAAGCGTTGGGATTACAGGCGTGAGCCACCGCGCCCAGCTAAAATATTTTTTCTTAAGTTTTATAGTTTTTCCTGCTTGCAGGAAACTTATGTGACGGAACAAAAACTTACTTGAACAGACGAAAGGCTATTTATGGTCATTAATAATCCTTCTAAGTGTGAATATGCATATGTTTCACTGTAGAATTTGATTGTTTGATTACAGGGTGTCTCAGGCCCCTAAGGGTGTCAGACAATATGCACAGCATGAACTAAATTAACTTTCTAATTCCTAAAAACCCTAAGTTCTGAAACACACTTGACTAATAAGAGTTTTAAGAAGGGATTGTGAGCCTAGTTCAAAATTAATAACAAAGAGCTCTTTAGCAGAACTAAAGATTATAGAAAGAGTGGTAAGTTTTGAATTTAAGGAAATGAATGTAGGTTTGAACAATAAAATGTATTAATTATAGACAAGTCTAAAAAATGCCCTATCTCAATATATGGCAATCTGCATTATACATTATAATTTATACCAGTTTGTAGTAATTAAAAATAAATCTAGTTTTATGATTTCAGTGTTACATATTAATGAGAACTAGTATGATCAATTATCTGGTATACATCTTTTAATTAATTGCTTTCATGAATGAATACGCACATTTATAATTAGCATCCGTTTTGCAAATAAGCACAAAAAAAACTGTGAAAATTTTTTCTTTTTATGAAATGAAAAAAAATTCTCCAGAAGTCCTGTTTAGAAGGTCAATTTGATTATCAAACACTGCATAAAAATCTGCTTAAAACTCCCTGTGGAAACAAAAATGGTGCAAAAGCGGGCTTGAATTCAGCCCCATCTGAATTTCATGCAATATGCCTTTGAAATACAAATTTTGAATTGTGGAGCTCAAATTGCAGTTTTTTAATTGTCAAAAAGTCTTCTAAGATGGTGCAGTATAAAAATAGCATGCAATACAATAATATTTTGGAGCTACATTTCTATAAAACCTAGGGTGCTCTTCAGTTGAGGTTGCCAAGTCAAGGACTCATCTCAACTTGAATATATCCTATCGATTTTCTGAAAGGAAACAGTCTACATCTGGGAGAGGAGGCCCAGCATGGATCAGGAAAGAAGATCAGTAGCTGACAGAGCACCTGACACTAAAGGGAAAACAGGCATTTCTTCAGTAGCCTGTGAGAAAAACTCAACTTTTTTTTTTTTTTTTGCATGTTTCATGCTGGGAGAGAAAGCATAAGTGTCCTGCCATTCTCTGGAAACTCTATTTAGTACTCTGGTTTAATGAGTATTTGCTAAACATCCTTTGTTTGATATTAGATTGAGTTGACTCTAAAATTCCTTGGGCATGCACCCTGAATGGTAGCCTCTTTCCTATTCATGGAAGAAGTAGATGGCTATAATGGATGGAAAATCATCCTGTACTTCCTTGTATACCTCTGAAGTTCAACATCCACCCTAAATAAGGTTTAGCTCACAGCAAATGCCTGACAGCCCTCTGGGATAACTGAACTCTTCAAAAGTGACCTTAGCAACAAAAAGATAATGGAGTGCTTGGAACAGTAAAGCAGAGAGTAACGTTACTTGCAATGGTACTCTTCTAGGTACCTTTCTGTACTAGTTCATCTGGTCCTATTCTCCAACATCCTCCTTTAGTTCAAATCCTACTTTTGTAGTGTTTTCTCAGGGTCTGTTCAATTACACAAAAGTAGAATAGAGTCTGTTGCTTGAGGGCATCCCTGAAGTCTTCATGTTTCCCAAAGAAGCTAAAATATTTATTGCAATTTAGGACATGTTTGAACATCCTGTAATTATTTTTATATTTGATGTCATTTGTACATATAGAGTAAACTGAAATGACGATAAGAACTTGGCAGATAATATAAATAAAGAAGCAGGTTTAAGACAAAAGGAAGTGGGGAGATTTGGCTGAATAGAAGAGTGAAGTTGGGGCTGAAAGGAAACAATAACTAATCCCTTGATTTTTGCCACATATGAAAGCAGACCTAGTGTGGCTACATCTTCACCTGCTCCATGAGAAACCAGAAATGAAAGTCTTTTTTTAAGAAAAAAAATAAATGCTTCAGATTTTAATGTTTGTTAACAATTCAAATTTAGTTTACACACTTTATATTCCAAATGAAAATACATTTGATAGTAGGATTTGTCTCACAAATCACCAGTTAAAGATCTCTGATTTAGTGTTTTTGAGTGGTGAATACAAACAAAACAACTGTAGGACTTTGCCTCATAGCACACTTAGCTCAACTGATAGAACTTTATTTTGTTGCATTAGCATTTGAGGAAAGGGTTACTGGTTCTTATTGTATCAATTACACATTGTAATTCAGAGCACTGATTCTTAAATCATAAAAATGTCAAAATATGATTGTTATACACTATCTCTAGCAGGAATAAGAACAGAACAAGGTATAATTCCTTTTTGAAAAGGACGTAGCTACATCCCATAGTGATTAATTCATTTGGGAGGAGTCCCATGATTTGCTGTTAGTGAAAGGGGCTGTTGTAATCTACATGAGAATTATGGTTTCTCTGGGAATGTCAAAACCGAATTTCCTGACTTCTGTGAAATTAAATCTAAACTTTAGAAGGACATAAATATTGAAAAATCATAAAATAAACTTTCTACTTTTTGGTTTTAATTTCCTAGTTGTGGTTGATAATGTTGTTATTTAACGAAATGCAGTACATTTTTTATATTAAATAGTGTATCACATGCTATCATGTTTATATTTAATTCTTAAAAGTGATATTTATTTGCACATATAATTTACTTGAAATAACTACACTGATAATATTCATATTTAACCTCAAAAGTCTTTTATACTTCCAAATCTCAAGTACTTTTATGCTTCCAAATTTAGATAATAATAAGGCAGACAAAAATGTCAAGAATAAAGATTAGATTGTCTTTGTTACTGAAAATGAGGGCTCAAAATATGCCTTAGGTGCAATTTTGAATAGGAACAATTCTTTCTTTATTTAAATGTACTTAATATTCCATTTATCAAAGAAAATTGTCCATATATAATAGAAAAAAAGATTTTCTCTTTTTATGGTTAGATGAATTAATTCAAAGTGTAACATGGTCTTTCAACTTAGTAAATTTTAAATGTTATATATGCATTATTTGCTATTAAATAAAAGAGAAAAAAAAGGAATGACAATGCTCTGAGTTTGAAACCATAACTAATCAAGACCAAGGAAAAAACTTTCTCTGATGTTTTAAAATATCTAAAAGCAATAGCCCAATTTACAAACTACAGATGTATGTTACAAATCTTTTTTTTTTAATGGGTCTTCAATTTCAGTACCCATAGCAACAAAGTTTATGTTTTAAAAACCAGGTGGCATCTGGGATACCGAGATAAGTGACCAGTTCTACCACCTCATTAGCTACAAGTTTTATGACTCACATATGTGGCTAAAAAATTACAAGATGTATGTCTGTCATGTCATTATTGAAATTGAATTGCTTATTTTCACATAAGGGACTGTCAATCATTCTACATGGGTGATATGGGATTTTTGCAAGTAAGAAACATTAAAGAGAGTAAGAAGAAGTTACTATTTTACAGCTCTGGGATGAAGCTTCATAACATTATAAAGAGTTGAGATTAAGCTTCATAAACTTTAAATGTGCAATTGTCCATGTTTCTTGACTTGTGAAATGTTGGGGAAGTTAATGTTGGAAAAGTGGCACAAAACGAATTTGACTAAGAAAAAAAGATTTTTCAAGGGAAATGCGAGTCAACTTTTGTACAAGGCATAATTATCCAATTTGTGAATTACTAAGGGCCTAATAATTCACAAATTGCAGAGTGGACTTCCGTTCTCCTCTCCTATTCTTTGTAGGATTTCCTTCTTTATGAATATCTTAATTACAAATAAGGAAGGAAATAAAAAAGGAAGTGAAAGTCAATCCAAGGATTAACACAGCATGGAACATTATGATCTGTGTCAGGAGCACTTAGGCTCCATGAAGACTGGGAGGAATTTCTAAGGGCAACAAAAAGAGTATATTCAGTTAGATTCAGACAGAGAAGCATAATAAAATAATAGATCTATTTTTTCAGTCAACTGAGAATAAAATGTGAATAGTTGATAGAAGAAAGAAGTAGCAACCAGTTCCTATTTAGCTTCTAATTCTCTGTCAAACAGAAAAAATAGTTGTTTGAATTAAACATTGCCACAAATACTGGTGTATTAAATGCCAAGAAAAGTGAAGAGATTACTAATGAAAACTTTGGAAATATAAATATGTTTTAGCCTGAATAAACAGCTTTCAAAATACTGAGCATTTGCCAAAAAAATTATTCAACCATTCATATCATGTTTTCAGGAACTGTGAAAAGTGCAAGAAGAAATAGAAGAGAGAAAAAGGTAGCTCTCTGAAGTACAGACAGATTGCTAAAATTTGTATTGACCTAAGATGAGAATATATTATTAAAAGGATTGTTGGTGAAAATTTATAACAGAATACTAACTTTATTTCCTTTTTAAAAAGGGTTATTAGTAGGTGGATGCACAAATGTAACTGGATTTCAGCAAGTGGTATGCCAAGGTTTCTTATATTATCCTTAGATTCTGTATTGAGAAATCTGAACTGAAAATCAATGAAAAGAATGGATTTATAACTCGTTGAACAATCTACACAGATAATAATACTTAACCAGTCACACAGTTCAGGACCTCAGGACTGATCCGTTCAATATATGTTATTTTTGTTTGTTTGTTTTTGAGACAGAATTTTGTTATCTCCCAGACTGGAGTGCAATGGCGCAATCTTGGCTCACTGCAAACTCCGCCTCCCAGGTTCAAGCGATTCTCCTGCCTCAGCCTCCCGAGTAGCTGGGATTACAGGTGTGTGCCACCATGCCCAGCTAATTTTTGTATTTTTAGTAGAGACGGGGTTTCACCGTGTTGGCCAGGCTGGTCTCGAACTCCTGACCTCAGGTGATCCACCTGCTTCGGCCTCCCAAAGTGCTGGGATTACAGGCATGAGCCACCACACCCGGCCTTAATATATGTATTAATTAATCAGTCTTCTCAAACTTTGGGTGTGGGAATGATTTTTGTCTCTACATGAATGTCTGTTTCTACATCTATATCTCAAATCTCCAGGAAATGGGAAAGAAGAAGAAATATAATGTTTGTTGGACTGCAGAATCAGAATCCAGAGGGGACCTCAACAGGATGGAATGATGAGAGTGGTATACTAACATGGAATAAAAGAAAGTAATGGTGTGTGAATCCAATAAACAAGTTACATAAATACACAATTGAGGAGCTAACAGTAACAGTAAAAAAAAATTTTTAGAATTTAAGTCGTTAAATTTATACATTACTATATGATATGGCTGCCAATGTTATTTCAAGCTCATCTAATTCCAGACTGTATTAACATAAACAGACACATACACAGGTAGGTTTTATCCCACACACATTATTCTTTAAGGAAGACATAGGAGCATGAAGAGAGAACCAGGACAGTAAGAGGGGAAAAACTGTTCACATGAGGATTGAATGAAGAAGATGGGTCGGAGCAGGAGAAGATGAGATGGGACGTGAGAGGTATTTTAAACAGGCTGAAAACTGAAGGGAGAGCACAGAGCAGGACCACCACCACATGGTGTATTCAGTTTAGGCTGGGCCATCACTGTCAAAGAATGTAACCAATAATGGAGGAGCTTTAAGGTTCATTTCACCCATGAGCTTCAGTGTTTCTATAAACCACGGAAGGACAGTCACGTGGAAGAAGAATTAGTTCAGAAGACCGGACTGAAACTAAATGTATAGGAAGTAAAAAACGGTAGATGTTGATTCAAAAGAAGGAACAATAAATATTTGTTGAATGAATGCTTGAATTATTTTGTAATCTTAGAACTGTCTATGATTAGAATAGTCTGCTTTTTAAAAGAATGAGTTCCTTGTCACTGAAAATGTTTGAATAAAACTCAGCCTAGGACACCCTATAGAAGTTTTTAGGCAATTAGCTGGCAGGGCCAATTGTCTAAATGGGTGAAGTGGGTTTGTTTTGCAGTTATAAGAAAAAGTTTGATGAGGCAGCAAGTGAATTTCTCTTATCCATATTATCTTCCCCCTCATCACTCTTTTAAAATAGGACAACTAACATTTATCTAGAAAGCCTTTCTGGCATTGTCAAACCATTTTTAATTCTAATAAAAAGCAAAATATGACCTCCTATATTACCCAATAGTTTAAAACACTATAAGAAAAAAAATTCAGATGCATTCAACTCTTTCCCATAAAAGGAAATATAATCTACCATATAGGATTCTATTTGTGTTATCTTTTTTATTTTTTAACCTTTGGACGATCTCATTAAATTCTATATTTATTGCACTCAGATAAATTAACTTTCAATTTATTTTTATATCAAGGTGGACACAAAGAAAAAAGAATCAAATAATACTGACCCAAATTAGTTCTTCGTCTTAAGATCTGTCAATACAACCATAAGGGGCGACTCCAAACAACTCATGATCTTGTTCTTCTTTGGTGCCTCAACAGGGCAATTTTGTTAGAAATATTTATAAGGGAACATGTTCCATTAACCCAACTGCACAAAGAAAACCCAGAAAATATATATAATAACTTAAAACATGGGTGTTTCTAGAAGTATATGGACTAGTATTAGAAATGAAATTATTTGGGTCCAACAATGAAAACATATGCAACTAAATATGATATGATTCTAAATATCCATGAACTTTGGCTATGACCCATATAAGATATCTAAGCTAGATCATCTTAGGTAATAAACCAACATTTTTAAAAAAAATCCTCTAGGAAATTCTGAAATTTAGAGTCCCATTTTTCCTTAAAGGAGTGACTCTGAAATTCTCCCCCTCAAAGTCTCCTATGTTTCTAATTTTAAACATATGCAATTATAAGACTAAGATTCATCTTTTTAACATTATTTACATGTTACTTAATGATGATTATTCTATCTACAACTGTGCTAACTTTCTAAAAATTCTGTTATTCTATAATTTATATTTTAAACAAAAAAATCTTGAAGATAACAAATTCTGTTGGAATCTTGATGTAAAACTACCAAGTTTAAACTACTAATTTTAATCTTTGAGCAGACTGGTATACTAATAAAAATTCTACACTACCACAGACTGAAAACCACAAGTATAAAAATAATTCGATATACCTTTAAAATAAACAGTATGTAAATTATGTTAAAGGCACTATTATAGCCTTTTTTTTCTAGAAAGTAAATGATTCATAATTAATTGTTTTGTGATCTATGTGTTTGTATATTTTGATGGACTCTGTCATCATAACATCAAAAGCAAAATCATCTTAATATCTAATCCAGGTACTGCAAACTCCAATGCCAACAGAAACTGCACACATATGTAAGTAAATGGAACAGGTTGGGTGTCACTGGGGATAATTCAAAATGCATGTCCTACCTAAAGCAGACAGACTCCATTCACCTTCAGCCAACCTTCCTTATAAAGGAAGGTAAACTCAATGGTGCCAGCTTTTTAAATTTCTCAAGAGAAATTTTTAAATAAGATTTATATGAAATTGCCTAATATTAGCAACTAATCTGGGAAAGAAAAATGAAATGTATCTACTACCAAAATCTGGTTCACAGGCTACCAGTTTGCAGCCTCTAATCTGCTCCTTTGTGCATTACTAATTTAAAATATAGAAGGAAGATTGCACCAAATAGTGAACACATTCCAATAATAGGAAAAAATAAAGACATTGAATTCCTTTTCCCCACTACAACCAAAGGTGTTAGTCTCTACCCTAAAAAGAAATTCCATAGAAGTTGTGACAGTTTCTCAAACTACAACCCTGTTGGCACATGCCATTACATTTGACACATTCTAAAAATCTTGACTTATTGTAACAGTTATAATATAAAATTCTGGATAGATACAATGACTCAAACTTTGCATTCTTCTCTGACACATTTTATTAGAAGTACATGGCTCCAAAGTGGAAGTAATACCACAGACCAGTATAGAGTTACAGCATTAACATTCAACATTGTACTGGTGACATAGCAAGCTTTCTCCAATTCAATTTTGTTTGACTTTTCTGCCTAAAAATGTAAAATGAAGGGTGAAGTTGTAAATCTCTACATTAGCTTTCTGAACAAATCCAAAAAGTCTAATAGATCTCCAGATATTGCCCTCTTCCTGAAACTCCTCAAAATTCATTTCCTTTTATAAAATTTTTGAATAATTGCAAATGACTACTAAAGAAAAGGTTGCAAGACTGAAAAGTGATTTTGTACTGAACTTAAAAAAGGCAGCAAAAATAGAATGGCTTCATAATGTTGTATTCTAGAGTTTCCTAACAGAGGAGATCCTTTAGAAAATTCACTTTGTCAACATAGAAATAACGTGTTTATCTATGCCAGAAAATGAAATAATGTGTGTAGTGGGGTAAAGCTCTTAACGTAAACTTAGTAGTTATCTATTTGGCAGAGAAAGAAAACGAGATTGTTCAAAGACAACATATTCCTTACTATTCTTTTCATCATCAAAATTATAGTGATTGTCAAATATATTACACATTTTTTAAAAAACAAAGATATACCACCAAAGAAATGTAAAAACATTAATAAAAATGGTTAAATTGTAGCTAGTGGCTTTCTACCATATCATGCATATAAGCCATGTTACCAGACAAAATACAGTAATTTTTGATGTTCAAAACATGAGCTAAAACTATGCCAGTGGTTTAAAATCTTTCCAATGCTATGTTCTCAAAGCACAGTTCAGTAGGATAAAAAATGAACTGAGGATAGGGAAGAATAAAGGCTGAAAAATTACCAAGTGCTGCTATAACTTCTGTTAAATTCAAGGACTATGTTAGAGCCCGCCTTGTATCTAAAAGTTTACATTCCTAAAAGGAAGCTTTGGTGCTGGCATTCTAGAACCGTCTTCTTCAACCACTACGAAATAGAAAGAAAAGATATACCTAAGAATAGTCATCTGTCTCTTGAATTAGTCTCCAAGTTTTCTCTAAAATTGAAGTCAAGGTAAATATTTGCTTTTCAAGATTATCTTGAAAATGTGTGTGGACTCTATTTGGAAGTCAGAGCCAGTCTTTGATGCGATCATCAAGAACTTCCACTGTGCTTGCTTCCATCTCACTTTGCAAAGAAATATTAAGAATGATTTCCTTGCATGTTAAGGTATGCAAGAAGGAACCTCTAGCACTAAATTTTGTCAATTTACATTCTCTTTAATCCTGAAATGCTACACGGAATAGAAAAATACTTTTTAAAAAAACAATTAATTAGAAGATGAGGAGCTTAACAATTTTTGTGCAAAAAGCAAAGGAAGATATATCAAGTTAATCTAAAAAGCTTCATAGATTGCTTTGAACATTTACCTATCTTTTCTTAATAGGAATTAGAGTATAAACAAGAATAGGTTCACATTTGTGCATGTTTAGATCTTGTATATGTGGAGAATCTGTATTTATGGACAACTCTGCTTCATAAAGACATTATTGGTGAGCGTAATTATGAGTAAGTATTCACACACAGAGATGTGCATATAAAATTTACCTAGAGATAGACTAATTCCTGTCAGTGAGAACTGAAATACGTTCACACACTAGTATATGGAATGAGATACAGTACAACATTTTAAACAACTGGCTATAAAAGGCAAGTGTTTGACAATTCTTAATATAAGAAGTAATTCATAAATCTTACAAAAGACAATCCAAAATGTATTATTTTGGATTGTCTTTTGCAAGATTTGCCACTTAGTTTTCAGTCGCATGTGATTACAGCATATGCAACTTCAAACTAAGGCACATCTCAGATGGTTCTCCTGCCCTGCCCTGCCCTGCCCTGCCCTGCCCTGCCCTGCCCTGCCCTGCTCTGCTCTGCTCTATGTTTGGGCATCACTGCCTCAGTCGCTTCCTTCATTCTGTACTTCCTACCTCACCAGTGGAAGAATTTCCCTTCAGCAGTCCCGGAAATATCACAAAGTGATGGCTTCCTCTCAATGATGACAAGGTCAAGATTTTGGCAAGAAATTTCAAGATTGGGCCACAATTTTAATAGTCTAGCTAAGTAAATTAACTCAGCCTCTAAAAATAATAAGCCTGATGAAAGGCCAAAGGAATAAAAATATTTTTGAAAACAACTGAATGTATTCTTAATTAAAAATTTGATTGTATCTCCCTTAGATTTTTCTTCCCCTGACAATATACAGAATATTCAGGCTGACATGTTCTTTTGAAGACATGGCAAATGAGACAGGAATTACCACCTGTTGTTCTCTTGTCCTTCCTAATGTTACAGTTAGTTCCTGCCATTTCCTGTTGCATCCCACAGGCTTCAAGCCAGGACAGCACTTTCACTCTGCCATGGCAATTTCTCTCTCTTTTTGTTTTCCACCACCATTTCTCTACCTTAATTCTTTTTTTTTTTTTTGAGACGGAGTCTCGCTCTGTCACCCAGGCTGGAGTGCAGTGGCGGGATCTCGACTCACTGCAACCTCCACCTCCCAGGTTCAAGTGATTCTCCTGCCTCAGCCTCCCAAGTAGCTGGAACTATAGACGCTACGCCCAGCTAGTTTTTGTATTTTTAGTAGAGACAGTGTCTCACCATGTTGGCTAGGATGGTCTTGATCTCCTGACCTCATGATCCACCCGCCTTGGCCTCCCAAAGTGCTGGGATTACAGGTGTGAGCCACCGTGCCCAGCCCTTAATTGTTAATTATAAGGAATTACTTTAGGCCTGAAGCTGACTAAAATACCTGCACTGAAAAGAGTATCCTATGTAACCAGTTATTTGATGGTTTGGAATGCTACACTGGAGGTTTTTGATACTACCTTTCCATCACTGACTCTTTTGTCAACCAGATTCATGCTAAATTCACAAGCTTATAAAGCATGATATGAATGCCCGGAAGTTCTTGGTATGTGGAACTGTAAAACCAATAGTATTGTTATTATTATTATTATGATTACTGTTTGTCTCTCTATGTTTGTGTTAAATAATTCATTTGTGCTAATAAAACCCACTAGTGATCAATAAAGGTTTCTTTGAATATCAACATTTTTCAAGCAAAGTTTAACTGGCTTCTAAGAGATGAAAAGCAAAGCTTCCTCACTCCCCCAAAGTCACTGTAGAATTACATTTGAAGTAGGGCCTTGCAACTGACTTCCTTTTCCTATAAAGCCAGTCTTGTTTGCCAACTGTGATTTACAGGCTGTGTCTGCTACAGGGGGCTGCTGGACACATTAGTGCAGGTATGCTTATGAAAGGATGCTGCTGTCTGGCATTAAATGACTTTCCAGAGACCCATCTCATTCAGACCTACAGGAACTGTTCTCCCTGAACATGATCTGTCAATGCATAAGCCATTATTCCACCCATTCTGAAGGGAAGAATCAAAAATATAATCCTGCCCTCCAGTCCCTTCTGTAAATCGTGATGCACCGTTAAAATCTGCTGTTTTTTACTTTCTTGACTTCTATTTGGTTAATTCACTTCAAATATTTCCAGTTGCAACTATGATTCTACATTAGGGAGTGATACAAAAATAATGGTGGTAATAATGTTCAATTTTGTTAGTGTAAATTGTTTATAAATTGCTGTATTTTCTATCCACAAAATGTTCATTATTCATGGGTATTACCAGCTAAAGTATAAATTGGATTTTTTTGTCCATTTCAAATACAGGTTTTAGTATATTTACTAAAAGCCTTACATTCTCTATATAATATTGAAAGTCACCAACCTCAAATCGACCTTCACATTTTAGCATATGCTTCCATTGTAGGCATTAGTGCAACTCATAGCTCTACAGTACATGAATTAATAAATCTAAAAATTTTATATTTGGATTCAAGTAAAAAATAAGCTTGCTTAAATATAAGACAAAGAATAAAACCTTCTGTATAGTTTCATGTTTGAGAGAGGATTATTAATATATTACTTATCAAGGAAGTCTTTAAATTATGTAACCAATATTTTATAAAAAGCAGCACTTGTAAAAATCCAAACGAAAGAAATATAAATGGAATAATATTAAATATATACATATACAAATATATTGTCTTTCAATTAAAATATGTCATTCTACTTAATTTCAAGAAAAATGTGAAACAGTGTCCCTAAGCCTGAAAAGATAAGGCATACATCCAGGGATATATGTCACATGAAAAAGTAAGAAGAATATTGCAGTTTACATGAACAATGAGCACAAAAGTGTGGACAAATGAAATCTCTTTACTCCATAAAATGGAAATAATTATTTACATATCATATGTAAATAATATCATAATTAAATAATGTGAATAATTTAATTAAATAATTAATGTGAATAATTAATAAATAGTAAATAATAAAATTAATTAAAATAAATAATCTAAATAATCAAATAATTATTTACATATGAATGTCACTGTACTCAAAAGACAAAAAGGAAATCCAATCGTTATTCAAACTGGTTGGTATCATTTTCCAGAATTTCTTGCCAGAGGATGTGCTTAGGATTGGATTTTGGCTTTGATTTTAATATCTCTGTGGTCATTAATAGAATTTTCAGTTAAAGGCTCACATCTCAGGCATTTCACTACTATACTATTTTATATATATATAAGCATTTTGCAAAATGTTCCTTCTTACTTTCATATATTTTGTATAAAAGTTTACTCAACTGAATTACTATATTTATTCAGTAGGGATAGATTTACTTACATAATCTTTTAAGGACATATATACAAGATTTAAACTGACATAATATAGGTAGAGCCATTATTCCTCATCCTTTCCAAATCTCTCTTTTTTTCATATTTGATGAGCCCAGCCATTCAACCACTAACACTGAGATAAAATTTACAACACTGAATTCCAAGGAAATATTGTCAACACATCTACCATTGTTTGTAAAAAATAATTTATTTTCTAAATTGACCCATATTAGGAAAAATTTACAAATATTCCTGGGTTCAATTCAATGCAACAACTTTTTAGTGGTTTGAAGTATGACAGAGAACACTCAAAAGAGAACTCTGATTAGAAAATCCCTATGATAAGAACATTTGCAAATCTAAATGAGCTTACTGTTTCCATGCCAGCTTCTGAATCTGGAAAGTGTTAAAATAATTTTCTCATAATTTATTTCTTTCCATTGTGTTATATCCATTCCCTTTTCTCAGGTAATACATTCAGTACCCAATGAGTAGTATATTCATTAAGGCTACAGAGAAAGGCAAGGGTTAAACAAATAAGGACATCAAATTAATATCCAGGCCTAAATGTTTCAGCAGAGCCAAAAAATCTGTTTAATCATTCAAGTCAACAAAGGTTAAGATAATAAAATAAACTTCTAAATGCTTTCCTTTTCTGGAACTTAATCTGTCTTGCCAAAGATGTTTTTAAGATGTTATCAGTTTTGCATAGTCCCAGCTGTTATGAAAATTTACTCGAATACACTAGGAGGACAAAGGAATTTTATGAAAATGTGAAGCAGAGCTCCTGGGTGGCTTATTGAAACTGTGAGAGCTTAGGACTCATTTAAAACCAGCTGTTGGCTGATGATGTTGAGACCAATAACCACTAAATCTCCTATTTATCAGGACTCTGTGTTATTTGGCAAGGTGATGGTAACCAACTGATTAGAAGATTAATATATAATCAAAAGATAACTTCATGATGTTTCTTCATTTTATTGCCTGTTTGATTAATAAATTTGCCACAATTTCAGAAAAACATAGTATTCCATTTTAAAAAGTCATTATTAAATATTACAACAGCTTTGCTTATTTTTAAGGCTATGTTTTTAAGTCACTAAGATAGAGAAAAGAAATATGAGCCATTATCATCAAAGCCCTGGGTGTCACTGTGATTCCAGAGCTATGGTTCATGATGAGGGCAGAGGCCCTTATGAACTGGGCAAACAAAAAGCCCTCTTTAATGATGAAGAGAGACAGCGGTAGCAGTAGTAGGTGTAGATGACAACGGGAGAAGCATTAAGTCTTGAGACTTTTACAGTTGACACTGAGGTTCTGTTACTGATAAAAAAGTGAAGTTCATTCTTTTGCAAAGAGAGACTTAGAATAAAAGTGGAACAACAACATAGCTTATAGGTTATGCAAACTCAGCACTATGAAGAGCAGAAAACAAACTTCATCCATCTGGTTATCCTGAAGAAACAATTACTAATAGCAAGTATAAGCAAGATCTTGATATGCAATTTTCTTTTTAAAAAATTTTTAAGACTGGTGTGATAATATATACAATTTTCGAATAGGTGCTATTGAGTTGAGAAGTAAACTCTGTATTATAACAAGA
This sequence comes from Pongo pygmaeus, assembly GCF_028885625.2. Lineage (NCBI taxonomy): Eukaryota > Metazoa > Chordata > Mammalia > Primates > Hominidae > Pongo > Pongo pygmaeus. Next base: position 121,740,711 of record NC_072376.2, read on the forward strand.
TAACTGCTCGAGAACTACGTGAAGAATGCAGAAGCCTCAGGAGCCGATGCAATCAACTGGAAGAAAGGGTATCAGTGATGGAAGATGAAATGAATGAAATGAAGCGAGAAGGGAAGTTTAGAGAAAAAAGAATAAAAAGAAACGAACAAAGCCTCCAAGAAATATGGGACTATGTGAAAAGACCAAATCTGCGTCTGATTGGTGTACCTGAAAGTGATGGGGAGAATGGAACCAAGTTGGAAAACACTCTGCAGGATATTATCCAGGAGAACTTCCCCAACCTAGCAAGATAGGCCAACATTCAGATTCAGGAAATACAGAGAACGCCACAAAGATACTCCTCGAGAAGAGCAACTCCAAGACACATAATCGTCAGATTCACCAAAGTTGAAATGAAGGAAAAAATGTTAAGGGCAGCCAGAGAGAAAGGTCGGGTTACCCACAAAGGGAAGCCCATTAGACTAACAGCGGATCTCCCGGCAGGAACTCTACAAGCCAGAAGAGAGTGGGGGCCAATATTCAACATTCTTAAAGAAAAGAATTTTCAACCCAGAATTTCATATCCAGCCAAACTAAGCTTCATAAGTGAAGGAGAAATAAAATACTTTACAGACAAGCAAATGCTAAGAGATTTTGTCACCACCAGGCCTGCCCTAAAAGAGCTCCTGAAGGAAGCACTAAACATGGAAAGGAGCAACCGGTACCAACTGCTGCAAAATCATGCCAAAATGTAAAGACCATCGAGACTAGGAAGAAACTGCATCAACTACCGAGCAAAATAACCAGCTAACATCATAATGACAGGATCAAATTCACACATAACAATATTAACTTTAAATGTAAATGGACTAAATGCTGCAATTAAAAGACACAGACTGGCAAATTGGATGAAGAGTGAAGACCCATCAGTGTGCTGTATTCAGCAGATCCATCTCACTTGCAGAGACACACATAGGCTCAAAATAAAAGGATGGAGGAAGATCTACCAAGCAAATGGAAAACAAAAAAAGGCAGGGGTTGCAACCCTAGTCTCTGATATAACAGACTTTAAACCAACAAAGATCAAAAGAGACAAAGAAGGCCATTACATAATGGTAAAGGGATCAATTCGACAAGAAGAGCTAACTATCCTAAATATATATGCACCCAATACAGGAGCACCCAGATTCATAAAGCAACTCCTGAGTGACCTGCAAAGAGACTTAGACTCCCACACAATAATAATGGGAGACTTTAACACCCCACTGTCAACATTAGACAGATCAACGAGACAGAAAGTTAACAAGGATACCCAGGAATTGAACTCAACTCTGCACCAAGCAGACCTAATAGACATCTACAGAACTCTCCAACCCAAATCAACAGAATATACATTTTTTTCAGCACCACACCACACCTATTCCAAAATTGACCACATAGTTGGAAGTAAAGCTCTCCTCAGCAAATGTAAAAGAACAAAAATTATAACAAACTGTCTCTCAGACCACAGTGCAATCAAACTAGAACTCAGGATTAAGAAACTCACTCAAAACCGCTCAACTACGTGGAAACTGAACAACCTGCTCCCGAATGACTACTGGGTACATAATAAAATGAAGGCAGAAATAAAGATGTTCTTTGACACCAACGAGAACCAAGACACAACATACCAGAATCTCTGGGACACATTCAAAGCAGTGTGTAGAGGGAAATTTATACCACTAAATGCCCACAAGAGAAAGCAGGAAAGATCCAAAATTGACACCCTAACATCACAATTGAAAGAATTAGAAAAGCAAGAGCAAACACATTCAAAAGCTAGCAGAAGGCAAGAAATAACTAAAATCAGAGCAGAACTGAAGGAAATAGAGACACAAAAAACCCTTCAAAAAATTAGTGAATCCAGGAGCTGGTTTTTTGAAAGGATCAACAAAATTGATAGACCGCTAGCAAGACTAATAAAGAAAAAAAGAGAAGAATCAAATAGACGCAATAAAAAATGATATAGGGGATATCACCACCGATCCCACAGAAATACAAACTACCATCAGAGAGTACTACAAACACCTCTACGCAAATAAACTAGAAAATCTAGAAGAAATGGATAAATTCCTGGATGCATACACTCTCCCAAGACTAAACCAGGAAGAAGTTGAATCTCTGAATAGACCAATAACAGGCTCTGAAATTGTGGCAATAATCAATAGCTTACCAACCAAAAAGAGTCCAGGACCAGATGGATTCACAGCCGAATTCTACCAGAGGTACAAGGAGGAACTGGTACCATTCCTTCTGAAACTATCCCAATCAATAGAAAAAGAGGGAATCCTTCCTAACTCATTTTATGAGGCCAGCATCATCCTGATACCAAAGCCGGGCAGAGACACAACCAAAAAAGAGAATTTTAGACCAATATCCTTGATGAACATTGATGCAAAATTCCTCAATAAAATACTGGCAAACCGAATCCAGCAGCACATCAAAAAGCTTATCCACCGTGATCAAGTGGGCTTCATCCCTGGAATGCAAAGCTGGTTCAATATACGCAAATCAATAAATGTAATCCAGCATATAAACAGAACCAAAGACAAAAACCACATGATTATCTCAATAGATGCAGAAAAGGCCTTTGACAAAATTCAACAACCCTTCATGCTAAAAACTCTCAATAAATTAGGTATTGATGGGATGGATCTCAAAATAATAAGAGCTATCTATGACAAACCCACAGCCAATATCAAACTGAATGGACAAAAACTGGAAGCATTCCCTTTGAAAACTGGCACAAGACAGGGATGCCCTCTTTCACCACTCCTATTCAACATAGTGTTGGAAGTTCTGGCCAGGGAAATTAGGCAGGAGAAGGAAATCAAGCGTATTCAGTTAGGAAAAGAGGAAGTCAAATTGTCCCTGTTTGCAGACGACATGATTGTATATCTAGAAAACCCTATTGTCTCAGCCCAAAATCTCCTTAAGCTGATAAGCAACTTCAGCAAAGTCTCAGGATACAAAATCAATGTACAAAAGTCACAAGCATTCTTATACACCAATAACAGACAAACAGAGAGCCAAATCATGAGCGAACTCCCATTCACAGTTGCTTCAAAGAGAATAAAATACTTAGGAATCCAACTTACAAGGGACGTGAAGGACCTCTTCAAGGAGAACTACAAACCACTGCTCAAGGAAATAAAAGAGGATACAAACAAATGGAAGAACATTCCATGCTCATGGGGAGGAAGAATCAATATCGTGAAAATGGCCATACTGCCCAAGGTAGTTTATAGATTCATTGCCATCCCCATCAAGCTACCAATGACTTTCTTCACAGAATTGGAAAAAAACTACTTTAAAGTTCATAAGGTACCAAAAAAGAGCCCGCATCGCCAAGTCAATCCTAAGCCAAAAGAAGAAAGCTGGAGGCATCACGCTACCTGACTTCAAACTATACTACAAGGCTACAGTAACCAAAACAGCATGGTACTGGTACCAAAACAGAGAGATCGATCAATGGAACAGAACAGAGCCCTCAGAAATAACGCTGCATATCTACCACTATCTGATCTTTGACAAACCTGAGAAAAACAAGCAATGGGGAAAGGATTCCCTATTTAATAAATGGTGCTGGGAAAACTGGCTAGCCATATGTAGAAAGCTGAAACTGGATCCCTTCCTTACACCTTATACAAAAATTAATTCAAGATGGATTAAAGACGTAAACATTAGACCTAAAACCATAAAAACCCTAGAAGAAAACCTAGGCATTACCATTCAGGACATAGGCATGGGCAAGGACTTCATGTCTAAAACACCAAAAGCAATGGCAACAAAAGCCAAAATTGACAAATGGGATCTAATTAAACTCAAGAGCTTCTGCACAGCAAAAGAAACTACCATCAGAGTGAACAGGCAACCTACAAAATGGGAGAAAATTTTTGCAACCTATTCATCTGACAAAGGGCTAATACCCAGAATCTACAATGAACTCAAACAAATTTACAAGGAAAAAACAAACAACCCCATCAAAAAGCGGGCAAAGGATATGAACAGACACTTCTCAAAAGAAGACATTTATGCAGCCAAAAGACATATGAAAAAATGCTCATCATCACTGGCCATCAGAGAAATGCAAATCAAAACCACAATGAGATACCATCTCATCCCAGTTAGAATGGCAATCATTAAAAAGTCAGGAAACAACAGGTGCTGGAGAGGATGTGGAGAAATAGGAACACTTTTACACTGTTGGTGGGACTGTAAACTAGTTCAACCCTTGTGGAAGTCAGTGTGGCGATTCCTCAGGGATCTAGAACTAGAAATGCCATTTGACCCAGCCATCCCATTACTGGGTATATACTCAAAGGATTATAAATCATGCTGCTATAAAGACACATGCACACGTATGTTTATTGTGGCACTATTCACAATAGCAAAGACTTGGAACCAACCCAAATGTCCAAGAATGATAGACTGGATTAAGAAAATGTGGCATATATACACCATGGAATACTATGTAGCCATAAAAAATGATGAGTTCATGTCCTTTGTAGGGACATGGATGAAATTGGAAATCATCATTCTCAGTAAACTATCGCAAGGACAAAAAACCAAACACCGCATGTTCTCACTCATAGATGGGAACTGAACAATGAGAACACAGGGACACAGGAAGGGGAACATCACACTCTGGGGACTGTTGTGGGGTGGGGGGGAGGGATAGCATTAGGAGATATACCTAATGCTAAATGACGAGTTAATGGGTGCAGCACACCAGCATGGCACATGTATACGTATGTAACTAACCTGCACACTGTGCACATGTACCCTAAAACTTAAAGTATAATAAAAAAAAAAGAATATAATATGTTACCCTACACTTTTTAAGATTGTTTTTTGGGTAACACTTTCAGTCTATCCTGTTGATTAGTATGTATTTTATAACCAATTTTAAAATCTGTTTTGGAACAACACAAGATCTAATATTTAATTAAACAATAAAGAATAATACATGTCTTCAGCATAAAAAAAGAGGAAGAAAGAAAGCATTTAAAAACAATCAGAAAACAACGAATGGCTGTCGTTTTTACCTATTAATAATTTCCTTGAGTGTAAACAGATTAAATTATCCAATTAGAGTTATTGAATGAATAAACAATAACAAGAATAAACTAAAAAAAAAAACAAAGTAATTGGGTGGGTGTTCTTACAGTCCTTGGAGGGGGACCAACATTGCCCTGCCTCTCTTTGCTCCATATAGTGAGTTCTAAGGTATTACTCAGTGACATACAGGTTCTAGGGTATTACTATGTAGTGATCATTCATTCAGTTAAGTTTTGGGGGGTATTACTATATGGCCATTCATCCATTCATATGTTTTCTGTTGAGTTGACAGTGTGTGGCCTGCATAAACTGAGTCTATCATAATTACAAAGAAAAAATATCCACCTATTTGTGCTTGTGTTCCCCAGCTTTTTCAATCTTATTCACGGAGATCTGGGATTTTCAAGTTGAAAGGGTTCCTAGCAGCCATCTGGAGGCAGCTTGATATTGTAGAAAGATAGCAGGATTTGAAATTGGTGTTGAGTCCCAACACTGTCTTTTGGTAAATGTATGTGAAAGAACTTGAACAAGTCACTCAATCTGCTTGAGTTCAGTCCTCATCAGAAAAAAAATAAAAATCATAATAAAGTTGGCCATGCGCAGTGGCTCGCACCTGTAATCCCAGCACTCAGTGTGGCTGAGTTAGGCACTTCACTTGAGTCCAGGAGTTCAAGGCCAGCCTGGGCAACATGATGAAACCCTGTTTCTACTAAAAATAAAAAAAAATCGCTGGGCATGGTAGTGTGTGCCTGTAGTCCCAGCTATTCGGGGGGACTGAGGTAGGAGGATCACCTGAGCCTTGGGAGGTTGAGGCTGCAGTGAGCCATGATTGTGGCACTGCATTCCAGCCTGGGCAACAGAGTGAGACCCTGTCTTAAAAGAAAAGAAAGAAAAGAAAAGACAAGAAAAGAAAAGAAAAAAAGAAAAGGAAGGAAGGGAAGGGAAGGGAAAAAGGAAAGAGAGAGAGAAAAAGAAAGAGAGAGGGAAAGAAAGAAAGAGAGGAAAGAAGGAAAGGAAAGAAAGAAAGAGAAAGAAAAAGAAAGAAAGAAAGAAAGAAAAAAGAAAGAAAGAAAGAAAAGTTATATTAATACGTGTTCTACTAACTTACAGCATTACTTTACAGGATAAATGAGAGAATACATGGAAAATGTAATCTGTAAATACCTAGGTTCAAATTCTGGTTCTGCCAGTGAGTGATTATTATTTTTGACAAAATATTTAAATTTTCTAAGTCTTGGTTTCCTCATCCATTAAATGAGAATAATAAAAGTAAGTATTTCATAGGGTTGTTGAAATAAGTTGTGACATCATAGAGTGATTGGCATATTTTAGGAACTCAATTAAAGTATCCTTATTGTTATTATTTCAAACACAGATATTTCTGTAACCCCTATCATTTCACATTAATGTTGATGACTTTATAACAACTACCTTATTGATAGGGAAGCAGTCTTGTTCACTGAAAACAGCACAAACTAGAAGCTGAGAAATCCAGGTTTAAATCCCATTTCTACCACTTACAAATTATGTCAACTTGGGCAAATTACTTTACCCCATATTCCTCATACAAAATATGGGAAGAAAAATCAGGTATGGTTTGTTGAGAGCTTATCACAGATTTTTTCATGTATTACTTTATTAATCCTGATCATAATCATAGATAGTGATAGAGTTAGAATTTGATCCCTGTCCAGCCTGACTTCAGCCCATGTGGATAATCATTTTACTCGACTGCATCTACTTTTCCTGTTTTTCCTCCCTGATAATCTATCTCTCTGCACTGTAGTAAGGCTTAGAGATGATGTGTGCAACTTACCTAGAAAAGTATCCAGCAAATTGTAAGACTAAGCTATAGGCAATTATAATTATTATGTGAGGTCTTATTTCCTAGTCCAACTTTCTTATTCAACCTAGGAATCCCTGACAACTTCCTTTCAGCAGGTTGTGTAATCTCTACTTAAATACAAGGTAAAGTCATAGCCTCAAAACTTTGCAATATAAAGCTATGAGGATGAAATAAAGAGAATCAATTATCTCTTTGCGCCCGGCTACTCTATGCGTGGTGACTGACAGCACAGATAAAGCACCATCCCAACCCTAAGCCTAAAGGCCTAATGAAATGCAGTGTTTGGAAGAATGAATTAAAGATTAGTGGCAAATCTGCAATGACATCTCCCTAAGAATCAAGGCAGGAAGTACAATTCTTATGTCAGGAGGCATTCATTTGTGGAAATCTAACAGTGCCTCGTAGAATAAAACCCAATGATATTTGTGGTTGTTATATTACACCTAAAACTGTAGGCCTGAAATTGGTCCAATGTATACTGAAAGAAAGTTAATGCTGAAAAGTTAGCCCACTTTCTCCTGCATTAAATCATATGCCATCAACTGTATTCAAAGACGGTCAACTCTCCTACCATTACCTTTTAACATCTTGCAATCTGACTTTCACTCTCACTACTTAACAAAAGTTATTCCTTTAATAGCCCATGACTCCAAAACAGAAAATCCAAAAGCTTTTGAAAGACCTCATCCCTGAGGCTCTCTTTTTATTGAGAATGTTATATTGGCCACTCTTTTTTTTTTTTTCAAGTAGTTTTGTGTGTAGTGTTCACACAACGCAGTGTCCTGCTTCTACCTTCAAATGCTCTCTCTTTTGCTGACACTCCTTCCTTCCTCATCCCACTCTGTAAGTGTGAGTATTTTTAAAGCCTCTATCCTAGGGCAGTACTCTTCTTACTCTTTTGCCTACCATGTTTCTAATTCTAGGATTTCAGTTCTCCCTCTGTGAAAGTTCAGCTGTGTAATAGTTACCTCCAGTTATGGCATTGCCTCAGAAGTCTAGTCTCATGTTTCTGTTTGTTACACTATTCCAGTGAAATATCTCATCAAGATCACGAATTCCACATAATTAAAATCCATCTTCTCACTTATCCTCCCAACTTTCTTCTGACCTATTTTATCAAGCATCAAGCGAGAAACTTTAGCCCTATCTTTATCTTCTTTTTCAACTTTATCCCCTACATCCAATTGGCTTCAAGACTGGTCTTGAATTTTCACCTCAGCATCTTTCCATTTCACTTCCTGGCTGCTTTTTTAAAAAACTTTAACCTGACTACAACTCCAGGGTCACAGGTCCTCAGTGTCAGCTGAATAGGGACACTTGTTCAAGTGTCCTCAAGACTTCTCTCTCACCAAATGCTTCTCTATCAGTGTCAGCCCTGATTTCCCTCTTCTGTCTACTCAGGTGTTTGCTTGGTACTTGTGGTAAACCTTATTGGTTGGATGACCTAAGTTCCCTTTCAGCCCTATTCCCCTTGTCCCTTCCAGCTTTTGGATGACTGTGTGACACAACCTAGCCAATGAGACATGACCACTAGAAGTCTACTAAGAAGTTCATAGGGAAAATGTTGCTTTCTTGATTCAGACTCTTCCTCTCTATCCTTCCTGCTGATATACGCCTAGATGCAATGGTTGGACTTGAAGCGCCTTCTTGTAATCATGAGACAAGGCCAAGAGATTCACAGACTTAGTAATATCACTGAATCAACAGTAACACCATTTAATTATATAAATAACACTATCAACTGCCTTCTCCAAACTTCTTTTTATGTGAGAAAAATAAACTCATATCCTAGCTTTCATGGTGAAATTGGAGCTTTTGTCCGTATTTTGGTGACCACTTTGGAATCTCTTGGTTCATCAACTTACCACCTCCCACTCCACCTCTCTCCCTAACCCCCGCTGAAATTCTCACTCTGACACTGACCTTTCTACTCAGTATGTGTCTTTGCCTCCAATGATACCTGATGTTCCATGCTAAGTCAGCTCATCCTTTCCGCTTACCTCTCCACTGAGGACTGGACATTGTCTGTACAGCCTAGATTCTTATGACTTTGTCCTAAATGAGTGACATAGTTTCCTAGTCTACTTGGTCACCCTGCTTTCAGTCTCTTCCAATTGTATTCTATAGCAGATACTACCATCAAATATATATATATATAAAAAATAATTATTTTGAGCCCAAGTCTCACTCTGTTGCCCAGGCTGGAGTGCAATCGTGCTATCTTGGCTCACTGCAACCTCCACCTACCAGGTTCAAGTGATTCTTCTGCCTCGGCCTCCCAAGTAGCTGGGATTACAGGCACTCGCCACCACGCCTGGCTACTCTTTGTATTTTTAGTAGAGATGGGGTTTCACTGTGATGGCCAGGCTGGTCTCAAACTCCTGACCTCAGGTGATCTGCCTACCTCAGCCTCCCAAAGTGCTGGGATTACAGCGGTGAGCCACTGCATCCGGCCTCAAAAATATTTTTATAAAGAATATTTGGTAATAAGCACAGATAGTCTCCAAATAAGATAAGCACAGATTGCTCAAAATTCTCAATGGCTCTCTAATGCCTACCACGCTAGACATTCAAAATGCTCCATAATATAACTTCAATCCAAAATTTTCAGTCTATATGACACAATATTTTACTTAATCTACTTATTGGCAAATGGAATATTATTTTTTAGGGTCCTTTTTAAAACTTACTTTTAATTGACAAATACAAATTATATATATATTGTTATATATGTTGTTTTGAAATATGTATACATCATGTGATGGCTATATCAGGCTAATTAACATTTGTATTACCTCACATCCTTACCTTTTTTGGTGAGAACACAATGTACTCTCAGCAATTTTCAAGAATACAATATATTGTTATTAACTGTGGTCACGTTGCTGTACAGTAGACCTCTCGAACTTATTCCTCTTATCTAACTGGAAGTTTGTATCCTTTGACCAACATCTCCTAAAACCCTCCCCACCAGCCATGGGTCACCACCATTAAATGCTCTACTTCTATGTATTCAACTTTTAAAAATTCCACATATAAGTGAGATCATGCAGTTACTTATCTTTCTGTGCCTGCCTTATTTCACTTAACATAATGCCCTTCAGGTTCATCCATGCTGTGGCAAATGAAAAGATTCCCTTCTTTTTTAAGGTTAAATAGTACTTCATTGTGTATACCACATTTTAAAAAATCACAAATGGAATATTATTGTTCCTTAACTAAATCCTGCCATTTTCTACTTGGATAATATTGTTTATACTATTTCCTCTTCCTGGAATATGTAATGTCTTGCTCTTCAGTGTATCCTCCTAAAGATTACCAATTTATCAAGTTCTAGCTCAAGTGTCACCTCTTCCACAGTTGCCAGCGCTCATTTAAAATGAAAGAATTTTCACTTTTCTAGCACCTCTTGGTATATCTATTTGAGGCATATAACATATAACCACACAGTTTTCTTACTCAGATACCCATGAAATTATCAGCTTCTTGAGGGCCATAATGATATAACAATATTTTATTCATACATTCAACAAATATTTATTGAATCTTCACTATTCTATGTGAAGGGGTATGAACAAGACAGAGAAGAATCTTGCTTTTATGGAATATAGGACCTAAGGAGGGAGGGGGGCATATTTCATAGATAATGAGCAAGTAAATACATAAACAAGATAGAATAATCTCTGGTTTAGATTGAGTAGTTAGAGAAGTTCTCTCAGAGGAGGTGATATTTGAGATGAAGTTTCAATGATAAGAAGAACCCAATCACAAGAAGACCAGAAGAGGGCAAATGGAAAGCTGTTGAGCTGGGTGAAAGTGCAACGTGTCTGAAGAGGACATGGAGGACAGTGTGTGGCCGAGTGTCGTAGGTGGAGGGAAGACTAGTGTGAGATGAGCTGGTGGGGATGGGCAAGAGCTAAGCACAGCAGGTTGGATTTCATTCTAAAGTTTTACACAGGAGTAACATGATCTAATTTACAATGTCAAGTGATCTCTCTGCCTGCTGTGTAGAAAATGGATTATACAAGGTTAAGAGTGGAAATAGAAAGATTAATTGGAAAGCCACTGAAGTAATCAAGAACATGAAAGTAAGTTGAATTTGGTGGTTAGTAGAAGAGAGAGATAAGTGGACACATTTATTGTGTCTATAGTATTAAGCACAGTATCTTAAAGATGGTAGCTGCTGAATATATACTGCTTAATATATGTCCAAGTACTTAAAAACAGTCTCACATTCTTAATTTCTATATGATCTTCAAGTTTTTCCAGCTTCGATTTACTTCTTATGGCTTAATTTATTCCCACTGGACACTTGGGGAGTCAAAGAGTTAAAACTTCCAAATATTCAAGAAAATGATATAGGTCTCATGATGGAAATTCACCTGACAAAGAGCTGACATGATGGAGTTTGGAGTTCATATTGTTAATTATGGGAAGAAATAATTAACAAATGGTAAAAAGCATAATTCAAAATCTGCAACAGGATGAAAATGGACAGGGTATTGGAATACAAACTCTACATTTAAAAAAAGAGAGCCTTTGGTCGTCTTCAGCAAGAATACTGTCCCTAAATAGAGAATGTGGGTAAAATTAATTTTCATTAAAATTGGAAACTTTTCCAGTTCTTATTTTTGATGTTTTTGAAATATAGAACCTTCATCTTACTATCCTGATATGATCAATTTCCTAATATGTAGCTAATACTATCTTACTAGATAGTAATGTTTATAAAATTCTAACAGCACTGAATGAGACCTGCTTGGAATCTGAGAAAAGACAGGCAAGTCAGTGGGTTCTCATTCTCTTTCACCTCTACCTTCTAGGACATTTAGATTCGTACCCATGAAGATTTATCCTGTATTAGGAATTCAATCCAAATTCCTTCAATACAAAGCAAAATACAGAGGAAAATGAGATCACTTTTTGCCACTTTCCACCTAAAATGCTAAATGGGCTCTGAATTGAGTGAAACTTGGCCCCATTCAGTGTGAAAACTGGCTGAAATCTGTATGAAAGGCAGTCTGGGTTTGTCAAAGTAGTTCATGAACTTTGGCCAAACTTTCAAGGAACCTGGTCCAAGTCTTAGTTTGTAACGCAACATGAAACCAGGTGAATTTCAGATGGTTTCAGGTTTCATCCTGAAAATTTGGCTTAGCTTTATAATCAATCATCACTCTTTGTAACGATGAAAGCCAACACACCTTTTTGAAAATGAGGACTGCATGCATACTGATGACAGCTAAGCTGTGAACCACCCTTCACTTCCTTTGCCAAAAGAAGATTTCTCAGAATGGAAACAGTTTCCCTCTTACCTGGAAAGAGGAAGCTGAGTGATTTTGATATTGTGTGTAGAAAGAAACGATACTCGATATGAGGAGACATGTCATGTGAAATAATCACCACATACAGAGCAAATGGCTGTATTCTAATCACTTAAGGTTATGAGAGTCTTATTTTATTCACATCCATGACAGTGGATAACGTGGTGTTTAATCTCCTAAAATGAGCATTTGGCTTGAAGCTAGTCATCGGCCACAGTTAACTGCCACGAGAAACAAAATGCTGTGAAGCATAATCAGTATGTCTACATGAAGAAGTGGCTGAAGAACAAATGGGAAAGTATAATAAATCATAGCATAACTTTTATCTAGTTTAAGAAACATGAGGAGATAATACAACTACAAACCTTTCAAGTTTGCATCAACTGCATCTTTTGCAAAAATATCTGTATGCAGTATAAATGCATTTAATAAGTAACTAAGCACAGTGAATTTTACAGAAAGACCTACATAGTTTCTTTTTTCAACCTGAAAGTTTTAAATGAGCCTTTCCACTGTAAAAAATTACTCTGTTCAACCAAATACTTGCTTTTGTGCATAGTGACATGAGAAAATTGAGAGGTATGTTGAACGGAGCCACTGCATCATTGAAACAGTATGTCTGAATATTTGGGTAATACGGCACAGATGTGAAGTAGAGGACTTGGCACTACCAAGGTAACAACAAAGCATTCACCATTGTGTTATAATGGTTAAAAGGGCCACAGCTGAGAAGCTTAAAAGAATGCTCCCTCCTCCCTGCAATGCTAAATTGTATTACACCTTTTATCTGCTTAAAAATCTATAAAAACTAGAAATTCAAATAAGTATTATGCAAACTTATGGCAAAGAACAAATATGTAAAATGCACTGATAATTTTATCTGCAAAAAAAAAAAAAACATTTATGCAATAGCACGTAAGGTTTAACTGCAGCAAAAGGCCAAATTCAATAGAAATCCATATGGCCTCTATGTTGCGAAACAATTCATGCAAATCTGAAGGACTCAATAGTCACGGGAAAGGTGGCTGCTGTTGATTCTTAGAAGTGATTCTGGCCCTTACTCAATATGTCTAATTATTGTAGAATTTTCTATTTATAGGCATCAAGTAAAGATAATGCAACAGAATACATCCAAATCGTTAATCAGGTTTTTTTCCCTTACAAGTGGTATGGTATTTTTGCCAGCCATTTCTGAACCATGTGGCACAAAGGCAATTATGAAGCTGGGGTACTTTCATTCAATAAACTTGGAGTTAGAAACTAATTTTCTGCCCAAGATAGGTAGAGCACAACTTACCCTAGGTCCCTGATCACCTTGTTCTCCCTGTAGAATAGAAAGGTGAGATAACAGTTTTAGCCAAAATGTATACATGATGTGCATTAAAAAGATCAAAATGTAACACAGTATAGGTCACGCCAATATGGATCTCCACTAACTTTATATCTGGTATGCATTTTCTTACCTTATCACCTTTTGGACCAGGAGGGCCCTGAAAAAAAGAAAGAGAAAAAAATTTTAATTAAAAAAAGATATTGTAAACTGAATAGATCAGCCAGGTTAGTTGAAAGATTCATCCAAAGAATACAGAGATAGCTGTCAATGAGGTTTCTCAAGAAATTTTGGTTTCTAAACTTTAATCACATTAGAATGTGAAACATATAACCATATATGTTTGTGCATGTATACCTGTACATATCATGTCATAAGTACATAATATGCTGAATAAATTTTCACAAACTCAACACATGTATGCAAGCAGAACCCAGTTGAAGAAATAGAACATTACCTGCAAGTTAGAAGCTCTTGTTGGGACATTTCCTTGTCACTACCCTCTACCAACAGTAACCACTATTCTGACCCCTGACAATATAGATTATCTTGCCTGTTTTTGTACTTTATGTACATAGAATCATAGAGTCTGGCCTCTTTTGCTTAATTAGTGTGAAATTCATCCATAATTTTGTGTGTAGTTGTAGATTGTTCTTACTGCTTTATAATACTCCACTGTATGACTATATCATCATTTACTTACTCATTCCACTGTTGGCAGCCATTTGTTTCCAGGAGTTTCTAGATCTTGGCTATTATAAAAATACGCTATGGCCAGGTACAGTGGCTCATGCCTGTAATCCCAGCACTTGGGGAGGCCAAAGCGGATGGATCACCTTAGGTCAGGAGTTCAAGACCAGCCTGGTTGAAACCACATCTCTACTAAAAATACAAAAATTAGCTGGGTGTGGTTGCGCATGCCTGTGATCCCAGCTACTTGGGAGGCTGAGGCAGGAGAATCGCTTGAACCTGGGAGGTGGAGGTTGAGGTGAGCTGAGACTGTGCCACTGCACTCCAGCCTGGACAACAGAGCAAGACTGTCTCAAAAAAAAGTGCTATGAACATAGTAATTCACGTCTTTTGTGAAAATGTATATTCATTTCTGCTGGGTGTATATCTAGAAAAGGAACTGTTAGGTTATAGACCATACATATGTTTGGTTTTAGTAGATGCTGCCAAATGGTTTTTCAAAGTGATTCTTAACAATTTAAGCCCCATCAGCGATGTATAGAATTTCAGTTGCCCCATATTACCAATACTTGATATTTTCTATCTTTTTCATTTTAGGCATTCTGGTGGTGATGTAGTAATTTCACATCATGTTTTAGTATGTATTTACCCAGTGATTAGTAAATTGAACTCCCTTTTAATACACTTATTGACCATTTTACACCCTTTTTCATAAAGTGTCTCTTCACACCTTTTGTCCTTGGCCTACTGAATTGTCCTGTTGATTTGCTAGAGTTCTTTATTATATATTATACATTATACATATGTATGTAGGTAGATGTAGAGTTATTTATATATTTTGAATGAGTCTTTTGTCAGATATATTTACTGCAAATATATTTTCCCACTTTGTTTACTGCCTTTACATTCTCTTAGAGGTGTTTTTGATGAACACCTCTGAGTTCGTAATTTTAATAAAACTCAATTTAACATTTTTTATTCTTTATAGTTGTCCCTTTTTATATTCCACTTAAGAAATCCTTGCCTACTTCAATGTCATAAAGAGAGCTTTCCATTTTATTTTAGAAGCTATTTTTTTAGCTAAAGTTTATTTTAAAAGCCAAAAACTTCATTATTTTATCTTCCATACTTAAATCTGAATTTATTAAGAACTCATTGTGTATGATGTCAGGTAGAAGTCAAGATGCTTTTTAAAAATGTGGATATCAAATTAACCAAACACCATTTCTTGAAAATGTACCTTTTCCCCATTATAGTACAGTATTACCTTTGTCATAAGTTAAGTTATGCTATGTATGTGGCTCTTTACAGGAATTTCTATTTTGTTGGGCAGCTGTCTATTCCTGGGCCTCACTGAGATTTTCTTTACCTTTGAACAGAAATACTAATTCTAGAGGCACTGATATGTTAAATATTCTAGCTCTTAAAGATAAAGTCATGTTTTGGTTTCAGCCCACCTGAGGAGCTGGAGCATTTCAGAGTCACCTTCTCTCACCTCCATTTTCAGCAGGGCTGAGGAAAAAGGACAAGGTTGGACAGGAAACAGGCCTAGGTTCTAGCAAAGTACCCCACCCTAGGTGCCAGTGGAGGCTGCTATGTCACTGCAGGTGGGAATGCAGCAATGCTCCACCTTCTAAAACATTTCCTTCTGCTAAGTACCAGCTACAGAGTAACTGCACAAAATTCTCATTCTCAGTGTGGTGCTTCTGGTAACAGCTGTGAAATTACCATAAAATTACTAATAACTACATCATGTCCTATACTTTGTATCTTTTACCATTGACAGGAAACTTTTTCACCTGTTATTGCATTTAATCTTTTCCACAATCCAACGAGATAAGTATTATGATAATCCTTTTACAGATGCCAAAAATGAAACTCAAAGACTATCAACGTTAGGCTTCTTGTGAGTTAGCCAGGACTTTAACCCAGTATGTGTGACTTTAAATGCAGAGGTTTTGACACAAAGTATTGGAACACAGCTCTGGAACTAGAGTCTCAGAAAGAAGGATACCTATCTGGTGCCTGCCTTCAACAAGGGCCATCTAAAATGCCTCCCCACTGCATTTTCCACAGTGTCACAGACACTGGTCCCAACGTCTCAAGTTCAAAAAGAGAGAAAGGGGAATAGAGGAGGAGTGAGGAGGGGCAGAGGGGACTAAGATAATGGAAATCAACTTTATAAAACCTTTTCATCTCTTACCCCCAAAATCATTTTGCCAGTTAAAAGAGGAAAGAGAAAAAATTATTTTTGTTTTCAATAAATTTTTAACATTTTTATTATTTTCCATGAATCAAGTAGTAATTAGTGAGTACAGTCTGTGTGTTAATCTCTGGAAAATTAAGTTTAAGGACTTTATTCGATTATTTTTAACACATGCAAATGCTTACTAAGGTTATACAAGTAGGATTTTATTTGTGGTGGGGCAGATGAAAGCCAAAGAAAAGAAGAATGAGAGGATATCACCAAATTTAAAAAATACAATTGAGGTTCTAGTCTTGATTTAAGTAGCATGTTAGTTAACTTTATTTTGATTTTTACACACATTTGTTGAATGTCTATACAGTGTGGCAACACTGTAAGCACTGGTGGAACATATATGTTGGGAAAGGCTGATTTAGAAAGACATGGTCCCTGTCCTGGAGAAGCTAAATAGCCTAATGTCTAAGGCAAACAGTTTCCACATAGTAGCATTAAGAAAAAATGACCTCTAGAAAATTCAGCTACATCAAGGTCAACTGTTACTATGGACACCTCCCCAGCCTCCATATCCACCCCCTTCCCAGGTTTCTCTTTAAACTTTTGTTTGCTTTTGCCAGTGAGATTTCAGAGGCCACATCTCCCATTGTACCAGTCCTCTAAAGGCACCTTGTTAGGTTACACAGCATCTTTAAGGACAAAGTTTTTGTGAAGTTATTTGACAGTGAGGAACAGAGACAACCCTTTTCCTCAAAGTCCAATTACTCATGCCAAATCCACGTATCAACTAGAGTTCTTTAGCCAACTTGCCCTGAGCAAGGATGCTTAATTTGCATCCACAATTGAGCAATAAATATTGCCACCTCAAAAGAGGGTGTTTCTGAGCAGACAGTATGGCGTCTTGGCACCTGCCAGCTTAGGACAGAAGCAAAGCCGAGGTCAACCTCCATGCACAGCTGCAGCGGCTGCTTTGGGCGCTCCAGCCCCCACTTGTGCACTTGGATTAACAGCAGGTGTTTTCTTCTGCTCTGACTGAAATCCCACTCTTCCTTCCGAATTGTACCCTTTTCACTGAAAATATGGGTTAAATTTGCAGAACAAAGTGGGCTACCTTAGTAAACACAGATAGTATAATATTTCCAAAATTTAGAAGCCATACTTCTTTTCTAAGTCAAAAAATTACAAATGAAAGAAAGGTTTATTTGAACATTAGCCTTTAAAATTAAAATTGGGGTATTAATTTTTTTAATCTTTAGCGTTAAAAAAGCTAACTAGTATTAACTAAAGGATAGGCAGCAATAAAAATTAATGGCTATTTGAATTACAAATTATTTTTCAATGGCACATTGCTGTTTCCAACTAAACCAAGCTCAACAATCTAATATTTAGTAGACATATTTATTGTTCAGGTGACGGTATCAATGGCTGGTTGGTAACTATTTGAAGATAAAACTTTGTTGCTCCAAGAAGGTTAGGGTCAATGGAAAGGAAAGATGGTAAAATTAGCAGTCATAGGGAAGTGAACAGTGAGTCACAGCTCTATAGAAGGCCTTTTTGGGAACTCTTGTCCTGATTTGGTCTAGAATCCAATAGTCAGATCTTTTATAAGCCCCACTTTAATAAATAAGTAGGAATATTTGAAATGATCTTTTGAATTAGTTCTATGTAATTAATCCTAAAGTTAATTACATAAATAAGTACTTAAGGGTGCTAATAAAGTTTTTATTTATTAATGTTGTTAGTAATTAGAACATTTATTTTAGGGCATTGTTGGAATGTTATTAACTTCCTACCAAAGGATTTCTAAATTTCCGTGGCAAACTTCAAATTAGCCCCTGTTCAAACGGCTTTACATTCAGAGTTTGCAGGAACCACCCTTCTATTTGTAAAAAGCCTTTAATGTGGGTTTTGGCCTATACCAATTTAAGTCTCCTCAAATCTACTTCTGTTTAAGTAACTAAGGTTTTAGCTTTTTTCCTATGCTCTATTGTCTATTTCAATTAAATGATAAAACCAAACTAAAAACAAAGAGAGACACAATGAATGACATTCAGAAAAATATTGAATTTCAGTCTACATAACAGCAATGGAAATACAGCTGGAAAAGAGAGATATATTCATAGGCCTGGAGTAACCCAATCCTGGTTTTTTATTTACTGGAACTGTAAATTATACTTCCTTTGAACTGGAAAAAACTAAGGCAGGAATAGTTTTTAAAAGATGACAATCATGAAAACAAAATTAAATTCTGCTTGAGGTAGAAAAAAGTGGAAAAGGAGCAAACGCTGGGAATTCTTGGCAGCCCGAGCGCCTGGAATAAGAACGGGGTTATGACTTCTATCCCAGGAAAGAATAGATAAGTTTATTTTTATTCATGAAATATAACAAAACCTTTTCTGATTAATCTATTCATTGCTGTAGAAATATGACAAGCAAGCTGCATTCTCTAAGCATTTCTGGCTCACTATCAGCCAGGCGATGTACTCTGAGTCTGGAGGAGGGACATGTAAATATAATCACAATCAGTGGACTAAATATTGTGTTGTGGGAGTACAGAGCAGAAAGAGGTGGCAGAGCTGGAGTTGAAAAGATGCTATTGGAACTGGCTCTTGAAAGATATCCAGGAATAAGGAGATGGAGGGAGGAGGAGCGAAGCAGGCCAGGGAGAAGGGATGCACATGCCCAGTTGTGAGAAAACACCACTCTGTCAGAGAAACGAGTTCAGGGTGGTAAGAACATGTGGGGAGTAGAGACAGAAAATAGCAGGAAAGAGATTTTAAAAGGCTGGTTAACCATACTCAGGCGTTTGGGCTGGGTTCTGTCATCAATGTAACAAGGAGTACGGAGATGAAGTGTGCTCTGTTTTGCGGAACTCTGAGAACACGGGGTGTTCGCGATTCTTAGGAAGTATTTGCCTTGGTCCAAAACAGAGATGGTAAAGCTTTGAATTAAGGTTGTGCTAGTGGAGGCACAGGGAGAGTTCTAGATTCAGGAGACATTTCTCAAGTAAAAATCAACAAAACTAGTTAACTGATTGGACATGGAGGCCACTGACAGGTGTCAACATGTTTTAACAAGTCCTACTCATTTCAAGGTTCACAATTTAGTGTATTTGCAGACAAGCATTGGCCTAAGCTGGTTCAACGTAGATAAACACAGCAGTTCCGCAGCCAAGTGAATCAAATAGAGTTTTAATCTGGTTTTAGTGTTATATTTCAAACCCACAGTGTTGGCAGCTTCGGCTGGCCTAATTGGAAATAGCTGAGGAGAGAGAAAACCTTCTCTATCATCACCATTGAGCAGAAGCAGCACAGAGGTAGTCATAACTGCCTCCCCTCAGAAGCCACAATTCTTCCGTGTTAACTTCTGAATAGAGGACACCTTTATCACATTTTCTTTCCTCTACTTTTTCAACTGTAAACTGAATATGGAATTACTCTATTTTAAACTCCACAAGTTTCCTACTCTTTTAAAGATAAAGAAGATAGTCTGCTGTACAAGCCGTCATCTAGGAGCACAGCACAACCTCAATGGTCACCGCACGTCTGATGTGGGTCTTCTTTCTGATGTGCTCAGGCACAAGCAAACATTATCGATGTTCACAATCTCCCAGGGAGGAAGCAGAATATCCTGTTTTTCTCTTGTACAACTAGGATAGAAGCTTCAATTCTACTGCCTACTCCCTAAATTGCATGATGAACTTGACTCATAGTGCCAATAACACACATACTCAATCCCCACACTTACAAGGAAACTGAATTTGGTACCACAGTTTCTTAATAGGTCTCCAAAACTGCAGAAAACCACATTGCAAATAGTATTAACAATTGAATATCTAGTGTTTTACTTGAAAAATAGGGATCCTAGGTATTTAGGTGAGGATACATCTGCCCTACTTCTGAAAAAAAGTGTTTTATGTAGTACAGGTTTACCTCCAACTAGAATGTGAACATGTGTTCTTTCGAGTATTTACTTCCACCTTAAACTCATACATAGTTTTCTGTTTTACCGGCACACATTTTTTAGACATTTCTTCTTCAAACCACTAAATTGTTTTATAGACTTTCAACTTTGCAAATAACTTGAACTACAAATGTGAAAATTTTAAAGTTAAAATAACTTTTTCTGAAAAAACTGATGTAAAATCATAGGAGTTCCCATATGTAAGTATAGATAAATTGTGGATACTTGTGTTTAATATCTTTTTAAATGCTTCAGTAAAAAGTTAAAAAAAGTGAAAGTATAACTTGAGAGTTACTTTAAAATGCAGTACATGAAATAACGTATCTCGGTGGTTAAGAGCTCAAGTTTTGGAGTCAAACAGATGCAGATTGAAATCCTGGCTGCAATCACCTGTGTGATCTTTAAATGGTTAATTAATCTCTTTGTTCCTCAATTTCTTAATCTTAAAATGGGGAAAATAATGCCCACTGTTTGGGTAAAATAAAATATTATACATGAAGCAATTTATAAAATGCCTGCCCTACCAATAATATAATAGTAATTGTCAAGTACACACTCCATATTTTTAATATTTTAATTATCATAAACATAAAATAAAATTTATTTTTCAGATACTTGAGGATAAAGAAATACAGTCAACTTCCTGGCTAGGCGCGGTGGCTCACGCAGCACTTTAGGAGGCCAAGGCAGGCAGATCACAAGGTCAGGAGTTCGAGACTAGCCTGACCAACATGGTGAAACCTCGTCTCTACTAAAAATACAAAAATTAGCCGGGCATGGTGGCATGCGCCTGTAATCCCAGCTACTCAGGAAGCTGAGGCAGGAGAATCGCTTGAACCAAAGAGGCGGAGCTTGCAGAGAGCTGAGATCATGGCACTGCACTCCAGCCTGGGCAACAGAGTGAGACTCTGTCTCAAAAAACACATACACATACACAAACAAAACAAAAAAGAAATATAATTGATTTCCTAAACCAAAAGAAAATGCCTTGGGAAATGTCCTGGAGGGATGGTGAAAATATTTCGAGAATATGAAGGTCTAATATAGTCTACCTCTATTGTTAAGGAACTATTACCAAACAAAACAAATAAACTTGGTAGTAGTTTTAACCACATTACTTTTATGATTAAAATAGACTAAACATCAGGCCCTAGAAACACCTAGTCACCCGTAGCATAGAGTAGGTGCCCAACCAGTTCTTGCTGAATTGAAAGGCCCAGAAAGAAAAGAATGCAATAAAACTCTCAGTGTTCAAAACAGCAACATATAAAGCATTATAGAAGAACCAGATTCAACGTTGCTGCAGAAGAACCGTGTTTATTATAGTGTCAAACTCTGCTAAGCCAGGGAAGGGAATTATAGCTATAAACAGATTTATAGCTTCAGACTTTACACCTTTCAGTGTGCACTGAAGATTAAAAGAGACCAAGCAGAAGAGGTGGGTATAAACAGAAACTTTTAAAATATCAAAACCAGCCACATTTACTAGAAAACAAATTTTTATGGCTATTATTTTCTGGGCATTTTCCATAGTAAGATCGCAACTATAAGGTTTTTTGTGATGTCCATCTGAGCCCTGAACAAGAGACTATATGTGCCCATGATCAGTCTTAAATCATAAGCAGCTGCCATAAGGAAGCAATTAGTGGGTCTAGCACTAAAGAAAATTTAGAAAAACCAAACATTATAAAAGGACTCTCAAAAGTAAGACTGATGTAGCGCAATGGAGTTAAAAGGCTTATAAAACAGCAGGAATCAGGGACGCTCTCTCTGGTTTTCTTTTCTAACACAATACAAATTAAATACAGTCAAATTACCGCTCCCGCCAATCAAAACCAAGGGAGCCCTTCTTCTTAGCATCATTCCTTGCCTTAAATGTTTTAAGAAATTGCTAAAACTTCTTTGTTTAACTTTGATTTTTTTTTAAACTTATTTTTAAGAGGTCAAATAAAATGAACTCCATGGTGAAAGACTTGGAATCCTAAACATTCCTTTTGTCGAAAGAAAGTATCAACTTGCTCTTTTAATGCCCTAGTAGCCCTGTGATTTTACAGCTAATGGTGCAATCTATCTTACAATGCTCTTACTGTCCTCAACACGATTCAAATGTATTCAGAGATATGTTCATGTTTATACCTTGGGTTTAATCTATAATCATCGATTTCAGCATGTTTCCTAATATATTTGTCCCAACATAATTTTACCCCGGCTACTTAAGAAACATTGTTTGCCAGTCAGTTCGATTCTTTGCTTCATTTGCAGTAGTATTGTGTCCAGAATTGGTGGGTTCTTGGTCTCACTGACTTCAAGAATGAAGCCGCGGACCCTCGCAGTGAGTGTTACAGCTCTTAAGGTGGTGCGTCTGGAGTTTGTTCCTTCTGATGTTCGGATGTGTTCGGAGTTTCTTCCTTCTGGTGGGTTCGTGGTCTCGCTGGCTCAGGGGCGAAACTGCGGACCTTGGCAGTGAGTGTTACAGCTCTTAAGGCAGTGCGTCTGGAGTTGTTCATTCCTCCCGGTGGGTTCGTGGTCTTGCTGGCTTCAGGAGTGAAGCTGCAGACCTTCGCGGTGAGTGTTGCAGCTCATAAAGGCAGTGTGGACCCAAAGAGTGAGCAGCAGCAGGATTTATTGCAAAGAGCAAAAGAACAAAGCTGCCACAGTGTGGAAAGGAACCCCAGCGGGTTGCCACTGCTGGCTCCCGCAGCCTGCTTTTATTCTCTTATCTGGCCCCACCCACATCCTGCTGATTGGTAGAGCTGATGGTCTGTTTTGACAGGGCGCTGATTGGTGCATTTACAATCCCTGAGCTAGACACAAAGGTTCTCCACATCCCCACCAGATTAGCTAGATACAGAGTGTCGACACAAAGGTTCTCCAAGTCCCCACCAGAGTAGCTAGATACAGAGTGTCGATTGGTGCATTCACAAACCCTGAGCTAGACACAGGGTACTGATTGGTGTGTTTACAATCCTTGAGCTAGATACAGAGTGCCGATTGGTGTATTTACAATCCCTGAGCTAGACACAAAGTTTCTCCATGTCCCCACCAGATTGGCTAGATACAGAGAATGGACACAGGTTCTCCAAGTCCCTACCAGAGTAGCTAGATACAGAATGTCGATCGGTGCATTCACAAACCCTGAGCTAGACACAGGGTGCTGATTGGTGTGTTTACAAACCTTGAGCTAGATACAGAGTGCCTATTGGTGTATTTACAATCCCTGAGCTAGACATAAAGGTTCTCCAAGTCCCCACCAGAGGAGCTAGATACAGAGTGTCGATTGGTGCATTCACAAACCCTGAGCTAGACACAGGGTGCTGATTGGTGTGTTTATAGACCTTGAGCTAGATACAGAGTGCTGATTGGTGTATTTACACGCCCTTAGCTAGACATAAAGGTTCTCCACCTCCCCACCAGACTCAGGAGCCCAGCTGGCTTCACCCAGTGGATCCCGCACCTGGGCTGCAGGTGGAGCTGCCTGCCAGTTCAGCACCCTGTGCCCGCACTCCTCAGCCCTTGGGTGGTCGATGGGACTGGGCGCTCTAGAGCGGGGCACGGCGCTGGTTGGGGAGGCTCGGGCCGCACAGGAGCCCACAAGGGGGGCTCGGGGGGAGGCTCACGCATGGCGGGCTGCCGGTCCCAAGCCCTGCCCCACGGGAAGGCAGCTAAGGCCCAGCGAGAAATTGAGCATAGCAGCTGCTGGCCCAGGAGCTAAGCCCCTCACTGCCTGGGGCAGGTGGGGCCAGCCGGCCGCACTGAGTGCGGGGTTCGCTGATCCCACGCCCACCCGGAACTCACGCTGGCCCGCAAGTACCGCGCGCAGCCCCTGTTCCCGCCCACGCCTCTCCCTCCACACCTCCCCGCAAGCTGAGGGAGCCAGCTCCGGCCTTGGCCAGCCTAGAGACGGGCTCCCACAGTGCAACAGCAGGGTGAAGGGCTCCTCAAGTGCCGCCAAAGTGGGAGCCCAGGCAGAGGAAGCGCCAAGAGAGAGCGAGGGCTGTGAGGACTGCCAGCACGCTGTCACCTCTCAGTATATAGAGCAATATAGATTTTATGAAGGGCCGCTGAGCACAACACAGGATAAGGGTAGGATGTTCCTTGGAGTCTAAAGAGATACTCAGAAGGAACTAAAAAATGACTCTCAGATGAGGCTAGGAGAGTCTGACTCTCAGGGCTTGTCTACCATTCTCCTTCTTCCAATGTATATTGCATCTCCCTCCTTTTCAGTTGATGCCTAAGGTGATCAAAGGCTTTTAATATGAGCTTCTACAACTACCACACTCCCCATCTTCAGAGTCTTCTGTACCTTCATCCTTCTCTCTGTGGAGTGAAGGACACTGTACCTACCCACTTCTGTGCCTCCTCCCCAGCCTTGCCCCAGTTACTCTTTTTCTCACTTGTCTCTTCAATCATTCCCATTACCTTGGATTCTCCTCCATGCTCTTCGAACATGTTCCTTCACCCTCTCCTAAAGACAAGGGGAAGCAAAGCTGCCTTTGCCCATTACTTCCTCATTTTAATGTCTTGTCTTCTTCCTGTCTCCCTAAATAATAGATTGGGCATAGAAAGGAAGTTGAATTGGAGGACAGAAGGGGAGGTAGCAGAATAGACATCATAGTTTTATAGTCTGTTTTGGGAAAAATAAAGAAACATGAGTTGAAATACATACTGATCTTGGGCACATTTCTTTCCATTAGGAAGAAGAAAGCTGAACTATGGGAAGGAAAACTGCTGAGCCAGTCCTCCAGGCACAAGAGAGGAGTTATCTCTGGTGAAACTAAAACCAAATAAACTGGAGTTTTGAGAAGATGGGGTTGACAAAACCTGTAAACATTCAGATTGCCCAAATTTGTGTCTAAACCTTTTTTGTTTTTTACTCTACTTCCCTCATTAGCTATGAAATATATACCCTTAAGGCTATAATTATTACCTGACTTATGTCCTAAATTCTTTTTCAAGCTGCAATCCTGCATTCTCAACTGGTCACCAGATGTATAAGCCAACATATACTATCATCAGCTCAAATTCAACATTCTCAAACCAAATTTCTCAATTTCTGTTGCAAGCCATTCATGATTCTTGACTTTC
This sequence comes from Pongo pygmaeus, assembly GCF_028885625.2. NCBI lineage: Eukaryota > Metazoa > Chordata > Mammalia > Primates > Hominidae > Pongo > Pongo pygmaeus. Next base: position 121,766,225 of record NC_072376.2, read on the forward strand.
CTATTTTTCCTATTCTTGTTAAACACAGTACTGCTCCTCCAAGCCTAAAAGCTGAGTATTATATTTGATTCACTTAACTTAATCTATTGCCAAGTCCTATAGATTTCATTTTCCACAAAATCCCTTGAATCTATGGCCATCTTTTCATGTTTGTTGCACCCTTATTCCTGGATAACTGGAATAATCTACAAGCCTCCGTTGGCCTTACCTCTTCTACTCCATCCTACATACTTTTGTCAGATTAATTTTTCTAAAGCACATTGCTGAGCATATCATTCCTCAGCTCAAAGAACTTCAGGGGCCCATTTTGTAATCTACAATGAAAAAGTTGCCATAGACAACAATCTTCAATAGATGTATTTGGTGAAAGGTTGCTGGGTATCAGGTCAACATACCTTGACCTCCTGATCAACCAAAGTTTATGGACTTCTTGATATAATGAACTAAGAATTATACTATACATTTATTACAGGTTTTCCTAAAAATTGAGCCAAACCTACTCAATCTTCTGAATGTAACCTGTAGTTTAAATAAAATAGAGAACACAGGGGAACAAGTTAAATAATACCACAAGGAAGTAATTAGACAAATCCAGAATGTGGGACACTCTAAATATAGAATAAATGTCCTAGAAAAACTGATTTCATGAAATAATAAGGGGAAGGAAGACCACTATAGAATAAGAAAGACTGAAGAGTGTTAATAATTAAATGCCAAGTGCAGGCTTTGGGTCTTGGTTCTAACAAAACATCTGTAAAAGGACATTTTTGAGACAACTGGTGAAATTTAAATATGGACTGAGTGTTGATATTAAGAAATTACTGTTAATTGTATTAGGTTTGATGATAAAATGATGGTTATGTTTTCCAAAGCCTCTATCAGTTAGAGATTCATATTTCAGTATTTGTAAATATAACAACATAATATCTAAGCTTTGCTTTAAAATATACCAGCAAAAACTAAACAAAACAAAATAAATGAGAGGAAAGGGATTCATAAAAGTAAGATTAGCAATTGATGTTTCTTGAGGCTGGGTGATAGGTCTAGGTCAATTTATGATACTATTTTCTCCTCCTTTTGAGAATCTTTGAGCATTCCCATAGTAGTTATATAATTTAAAAATTTATTTTACAATGCTCTTGCCATTCACGCCAAATAAAGCATTAACTTCTACCTGTGTCCAAAGCCTTCTATAACCTGCTCCTAATTTTCCTTTTCTGCCTTATCTTCCCCAATTCTCTACAAGGAGCCTCTCCTCCAGTCTGTCTTCAATACCATCTATTCTCAGAATGACCCTCTGTCTTCTCACTCTATCTTTACTTACGTCCTTCTTTCTCCTGAATAAACATTATCAATTGTCATCTTGCTTGGAATAGTTAGAGCACACCTTTCTTTTTTTTTTCTTTTTTTTTGAGATGGAGTCTCGCTCTGTCGCCCAGGCTGGAGTGCAGTGGCGTGATCTCTGCTCACTGCAACCTCCGCCTCCCGGGTTCAGGCAATTCTCTGCCTCAGCCTGCCGAGTAGCTGGGATTACAGATACCCACCACCACGCCTGGCTAATTTTTTGTATTTTTAGTAGAGACAGGGTTTCACCATCTTGGCCAGGCTGATCTTGAACTCCTGACCTCGTGATCCACCCGCCTCTGCGTCCCAAAGTGCTGGGATTACACACGTGAGCCACCGCGCCCGGCCGTGCATACCTTTCTTAAATGTCTTACCTGGAAGCCTGAGCTATGAAGCTACTTGGAAAAAAAAAAAAAAAAACAAAAAACCATAGAATTTAGAGTTTCTGGAAGAAAATTTTGTTTTTGCAGTACAGTCCCATCTCCACCTCCCCCATAAGCTCACAATCTCTATAGCAATCATTGATGACTCATCTCCATGATCTTGCTCCCCAAAGCATTACCAGACTATCCTTTGAATATGTCCTTTCCTTATTTCTGAACTCCTAAAACACTTGTGTCACTTTTATGAAACTTAGCTGGGAATAAGATTTGTTTCTTAATAAAATACCAGGGCCCTTGAGGGTAGGAAAAGAGGTACATGGGGAAATAGAACAAACACTGACTTTGGAGGCTTTAATATATACTACCATGTGACCTTTGGCAAATGACTTAACCTCTCTGAGCCTCAGTTTCCACATCTGTAACCTAGAGCAAAGAATAATTACCTCATATGCAAGTTGTAGAGAGTAATTAAAAGAATGCAGGGTTTTCTGTAAATATTACTTCCACTCCCTTTCTCTCAAATGTGTAGATTTGTGCCTTATACATGGTAAATATCCAATTAAATACATTAGCATATTTTCTGCAACAAAGGCCTTTAACAATACATCAGGACCAAAATTAGTATTTTTTAAGACACAGATATCTGTGTACCCAACATGCTTCCAATGAGTGCTTATGAGGATAGAGTTCAACTAGAAATTGTGCCTTTTGGGGTGACTACAATTTCTCATGTGTTGACTCATGACACTAGGTCAGAAGAGTTAATAGAAGAAAGAATAAAAACTTTGCACAGTCTCCTGGAGAGGAAATGAACAGTATTCAATGAAATGTTTTTCTCATATCTCAAACACAGGCATACATTTTTGGCTCCTGTTTCCCTCCTCCCTGTGACTTCAAAGTTTTAAAAAGAGTTATTCTGTTTTCATTCCCCCTACATTTTCAATAACGAGTCACTCCTGAAACCATGGCAAATGCTGCATTGAAAACCACCAGGCTACTGAAGATACTGAATAACTTTCTACTTGCAAACCCAGTAACAACATTTCACATGCTCACCATTCCTCCCTTAGCTTCACTGGCAACACTTTTCCTCTGGGTCTTCGACTAATGGGGCTTTCTCAATTTCCTTCCCTGGACCTTTCCATCTTCTGCAATTCATAATTAACCCTACCCTCATTTCTGTCTTTTCTTCCCCTGTACGCACTGTCTGGGGATCCCCTTTATTTCCACAGTGTCAGCTACTACTTGTCCACTCTATCCCACTGTGGCCTCTCTCCAGGACTCTGCCTGCTGACCACTCTACATCTGCTCCTGGATGTCCTATTCTCATCTCAGATCATTATGTTCACCACAAAGACTTCGTAGTTTTCTTCTGAGTAAACTGCATGCACTTTATTCAGGGTCCTTCTGGCCCAAATTGGGACTGGATCAGTTAGAGGAGGCTTCCATCCAGATGAAGCTCCCTGCCAGGCTCCCAGCTAGGCAAGTGGAGCAGAAGCTGGATTTCAAACTGTGCCTGCCCCTTGGCTGAGCTGCTTTGTGCAGTGCACAGTGTGCACAAATGTCAATGGTGGTGCTGAGCTTATTGCAAGTAGTAATGTTTCCTTCACAAATGAAAAATTCTACTATGTTTATTTTTTTTCAAATAGCCCCATAGCTTAGGTTGCCAGGTAAGAGGTTTCAAGGAAGGTGTGCTATAACTCTTCTAAGCAAAATGATAATTGACGATGTTTACTTGACTATATCGATTAAGGATACATCAACTTTGACTTGTCTTCAATTCTGCGTATTTTTTATTAAAATAAAATTTACTAATTTTGAATTACTGGGATCAATTCCGCCTGATTTAAGAGTTCCAATAATTAGCCCTGGATATACTGATCATTTGGAGAGACAAAAAACAAACCTTAAAGTGTATAGGCTAACATTAACTTGGTGAAAGATTAGACTCTGCTACACTCACTGTGCTAACAAGATTTAAGCATGCCCTACCCAAAAGAAAGAAAACAGAACAAAATGTTTCTGGAACTCTTTTTCTAACTACTATCATATAGCATTCCCCATTTTAATCTCTCTACTCTCCAAAAAATAAGTATATATTTAAAATGTGGTATCAGTTGAAATGTCTGAAGATGCTTAGAGAGAAAATAAAGTTAGCCTATCAAGAATTTTGGCTAGGATATAAAAATTACCAAATACGCCGGGCACAGTGGCTTACGCCCGTAATCCCAGCACTTTGGGAGGCCAAGGTGGGCAGATCACTTGGGGTCAGGAGTTTGAAACCAGCCTGTACAACATGGTAAAACCCCGTTTCTACTAAAAATACCAAAAATTAGCCAGGTGTAGTGGCGGGGCTGTAATCCCAGCTACTCAGAAGGCTGAGACAGGAGAATCGCTTGAACCTGGGAGGTGGAGGTTGCAGTGAGCTGAGATCACACCACTGCACTCCAGCCTGGGCAACAAGAGCAAAACTCCATCTCAAAAAAAAAATATATATATATATATATATATATATCAAACAAAAGAATCCATAAAAATATATATGTGAAATTATATCTACAGAAATAATATACATCACAAAATTTATAAGTAAAATTTTTAAAGTTTGAAATATTTCAAAGTGAATTAATCTTACTTCACTGAAGAACATTTTGAACTAAAACTCTTTGCTCTCTTTAAAGAAAATTATACACACCATGTGCACATAAATGTTTATTTACATAGAGGGTCTTGTGCTATAACCATATCTAACAGTGATAGTTGCTTCATTATTTCTTAACTTTAATATTGAATTATTTATCCCAAAAAATCTATCTACTTTGAGGTTATTATTATATTAAGTGTTTATCCAGCAAGTAAAGTACTACCTCTAAGGGCAATATCAAGTCATTATGGCTCTATCTCAGTATGAGTGCTTATGTGAGACGGTATATATGTGGGTGTTTACATGTGCATAAATATGCCTTTACTAGTAACAGCTATATATGTGTGCCAATACACTGTTTTAAGTGCTTCAATAGGTCATGTATTAAGTTAAACCAACTATTTTCATTTTACATTGAAAAACTGAAGGAAAAAAGTTAACTTGTCCAAAGTCATACAGCTCATAAGTGGTAGGCCACAACTTAAACCCAGGTACCTACCCCTGGAGCCCATACCCTTCACCCTGTATGTGCTTCATATGCTATGGTACAACCAGACTGCTAAAAGCTGATATTTTCAGTAGGCTCAGAATTTCATCATCAAATGCATATAAAATTATCATTAAATCTGAATGATTAAATATATACATTTATTTAACAGAAATTTATTGTGCATTTTCTATAGCTCAGTATTGTATAAAGATGCAATAATTAGTAAATTCAGGGAGTGATAACAGCTTCCACAGATGTAAAACATTGTTGGACTAAGTTAATTATTCATGAAATGCTACATGTTATTCACCTTTATTCAGGCAGAATTGAGAGGAATATATTAGAAAACATAACATAAAGTAGGCAATAGAAATTCTTCAGCTAACTTCAGTGAGAAAAATTCTAAGATAAAGTTAAACTCTAAGATGATACTACACCATTTAAATACACAAATAATCATGTTAAAAACAATGAACTATGGATTATAGTAAAATAAATAAGCCGTTATACCATGTGTACTCTTAAAAACATAAACTATCTGGAGTACAATAGAGTTTTTCATATTATATTAACCATCTGCTTCATAAAACATCAAAAATTCTAATATATTAAGACTTTTATTATCATTCTCTTTATAATGTAACCACCACATAAAATAATATAACAGAAAATGATAATACTTTGCAAGTCTATCATGATTTCTTTGGGATAGACTACATTCTTAGTTTAATATGACAGTTCTATTGTGCAGTGAGCAAAATACTTTCTGCACACACATGCACACATATGCATGCAAAGGCACATGCTTTTTGAATTTCTTGGAGAATGTATATTTACTTCCACCCCTGCCCCTAAGTCAGGCTATATGATCTGAAAAAGGCTGGATTGGAACACAAACATGAAATATGGGAATTTCTAAAGTGTTAGGTTAGAAGGAGCTTAGTATATAATTAAAAACATACGAATAGAAAGTTAAATACTGCCCCAAAATATAATATTTTATTCAGGAATAATTCCTTTTTAAGGCACACACAGCTTGAGTTTTGTAAATTTTAGTAAAATACTGTGAAATGAAATTAATGATTAGAACACACACACACAGAAGGAAGCAAAGAAAGATTTGGGGGAAAAGGCAAAGTGACATCCTCCACTTCTTTTCAAGAGCATCTGAAAAGTACAAATGGCAGCCTCAAGCCCCTGTGTGCAGTTGTCTGATGGTACTTGCTTGTGGTTTCTCTCACATTTTTTTCTCACTGAGTAATACAGAATTACAACACGCATAACACTTTAGTTCTCCAAATTCCTAAGGGAATTATATCTCCTTTATGTTTATGAAACTCCAAAAGAGAGTTATGAGGCTTTGAAACTAACAATTTTATGCAAAAGAAATGGCCTTAGTATGGAAGGCCTAATTAATACAATGTCCCACTATTTCACTATCCTCTGTTGAAGATACTGATGGGGTTATTTGGGCCAAAGTCATGGTCAATAGATCTTTGTAAAGAATACAGGATAGAATCCTGAGACAGTTTTAAAATATAACTAGCTTCTACAATTTGTATCAAAGTCTTTATTAGTGGAAGAATATTGATATCTAAGCAATGTGTGGTTATAAACAACCACCATGAACTGCTTTCTATGACAGTCCCAAGAAAGCCAAGCCTCAGACCCCACAAATAAATTGTTACAAAATAAAATAACATAACATAACGTAAGTATGGCCCTGGGTTAGTACTGTTCATTTTCACCAAAGATTAAATATCAATATAAATAAACTACTATAATGAAGGAAACAAAGGTATCCATACTCCAAACCATGTGGAAGCAAGTTATTGAAACTGCTAAGTGTTCAGTAAAATCTCAGGGCTTAGGAACCACAGAGATGTCATTTAAATGGCACTATTTATGACACATGATACTACTGACTAGGTCATTATATTTTGTTTGTTTTGTTATTTTTTTGTTCTTAATTATTATTCTATTTTTAATTGATAGAGAAAATTATATGTATTCTGAGTCTCAAGTCAAGGCTAAATGAAATAAAAATTATATGCATTTTTCATGTACAACATGATGTTCAGAAGTATATATACATTGTAGAATGACCAAATCTAGCTAAATAACAAAACATATGCATTACCTGACATGATTATCATGTTGTGGTGAGAACACTTAACATCCAATCTTAGCATCTTCCAAGAATACAGTATATTGTTATTAACTGTAGTCACCATGTTGTACCATAGATTTCTTAAACTTATTCCTCCTAGCTGGAATTTTGTATCCTTTGAACAACATCATCCCACACTCCCACCCCAAACCCTGCCATCTGCTGATAACTGCCATTGTACCCTCTGCTTCTGTAAGATCAACATTTTTAGATTCCACATATGCATGAGAACACGAGGTATTTATCTTTCTGTGCCTGGCTTATTTCACTTAGCATAATGTCTTCCAGGTTCATCCACGTTGTTGCAAATGACAGGATTTCCTTCTCTTTTTAAGGCTGAATAGTATTCCGTTGTGTAAACATATGATATTTTCTTTATCCATTCATACACAATGGGCTAGGGCATTTCCAATTATAAAAAGCTAATAGTTTTCTCTTTCCCTCAACTTCCTTTTCCTAAAGCACTCATATGTACCATTCACAACTCAGTAATATTCGTTGAACTTCCACCATGTGCAAGAAAATAAATTAGGTAAGCCAGGTGCAGTGACTCACGCCTGTAATCCCAGCACTTTGGGAGGCGGAGGAGGGTGGATCACCTGAGGTCAGGAGTTTGAGACTAGCCTGGCCAACATGATGAAACCCCATCTCTACTAAAAATACAAAAATTAGCTGGGCTTGGTGGTAGGTTCCTGTAATCCCAGCTACTCGAGAGGCTGAGGCAGGAGAATTGCTTGAACCCAGGAGGCAGAGGTTGCAGTGAGCCGAGATCGTGCCACTGCACTCCAACCTGGGCAGTAAGAGTGAAACTCCGTCTCGAAAAAAAAAAAAAAGAAAAGAAATTAGGTGTTGTGGGGGATACTAACAGTGAAAGAAAGCACAGATTCTGCCTTTGAAGATCAGAAAATCTATTAAGAAAGAGAGAAAAGAGGCAGAGGGGAGGTTGCTTCCATGATGGCCAAATAGGAACAGCTCTGCTCTGCAGCTCCCAGCAAGATTGACACAGAAGACAGGTGATTTCTGCATTTCCAACTGAGGTACCTGGTCCATCTCACTGGGATTGGTTGGGCAGTGGATGCAGCCCATGGAGGGCTAGCTGAAGCAGGGAGGGGCATCGCCTCACCCGGGAAGCTCAAGGGGTCTGGGGATTTCCCTTTCCTAGCCAAGGGAAGACATGACAGACTGCACCTGGTGAAACGGTACATTCCTGACCAAATACTGTACTTTTCCCACAGTCTTAACAACCGGCAGAACAGAAGATGCTCTCCCGTGCCTGGCACAGCCGGTCCCATGCCCATGGAGCTTTGCTCACTGCTAGTGCAGAAGTCTGAGATTGACCTGCAAGGCTGCAGCTTGACGGGGGGAGGGGCGTCCACCATTGCTGAGGCTTGAGTAGCTCACAGTGTAAACAAAGTGGCTGGGAAGAACCAAATGGGCAGAGCCCACCACAGTCAGCAAGGCCTACTGCCTCTATAGATTCTACCTCTGTGGGCAGGGCATAGTAGAACAAAAGGCAGCAGACAGCATGTACAGACTTAAACGTCCCTGTCTGACAGCTCTGAAGAGAGCAGTGGTTCTCTCAGAACGACGTTCGAGCTCCAAGAAGGGACAGACTGCTGCCTCAAGCGGGTCCCTGACACCCGGGTAGCCTGACTGGGAAATACCTCCCAGTAGGGGCCGACAGACACTTCATACAGGCGGGTGCCCCTCTGGGACGAAGCTTCCAGAGGAAGGATCAGGCAGCAATATTTGCTGTTCTGCAGCCTCTGCTAGTGATACCCAGGCAAACAGGGTCTGGAGTGGACCTCCAGCAAACTCCAACAGACCTGCAGCTGAGGGGCCTGACTGTCAGAAGGAAAACTAACAAACAGAAAGGAATAGCATCAACATCAACAAAAGGGACATCCACACCAAAACTTCATCTCTAGGTCACCAACATCAAAGACCAAAGGTAGATAAAACCACAAAGATGGGAAGAAACCAGAACAGAAAAGCTGAAAATTCCAAAAAACAGAGTGCCTCTTCTCCTCCAAAGGATCACAGCTCGTCGCCAGCAAGGGAACAAAACTGGATGGAGAATGAGTTTGACGAGTTAACAGAAGTAGGCTTCAGAAGGTCAGTAATAACAAACTTCTCCGAGCTAAAGAAGCATATTTTAACCCATTACAAGGAAGCTAAAAACCTTGACAAAAGGTTAGATGAATGGCTAACTAGAATAATCAGTGTAGAGAAGAGCTTAAATGACCTGAAGGAGCTGAAAACCATGGCACAAAAACTTCGTGATGCATGCACAAGCTTCAATAGTTGATTCAATGAAGTGGAAGAAAGGATATCAGTGATTGAAGGTCAAATCAATGAAATAAAGTGAGAAGACAAGATTAGAGAAAAAAGAATGAAAAGAAACGAACAAAGCCTCCAAGAAATATGGGACTATGTGAAAAGACCAAATATGCATTTGATTGGTGTACCAGAAAGTGACGGGAGAATGGAACCAAGTAAGAAAACACTCTTCAGGATGTCATCCAGGAGAACTTCCCCAACCTAGCAAGGCAGGCCAACATTCAAATTCAGGAAATATTAGAACACCACAAAGATACACCTCGAGAAGAGCAACCCAAGACACATAATTGTCAGATTCACCAAGGTTGAAATGAATGAAAAAATGTTAAGGGCAGCCAGAGAGAAAGGTCGGGTTACCCACAAAGCGGAGCCCATCAGACTAACAGTGGATCTCTCATCAGAAACCCTATAAGCCAGAAGAGAGTGGGGGGCTAGTATTCAGCATTCTTAAAGAAAAGAATTTTCAACCCAGAATCTCATGTCCAGCCAAAATAAGCTTCATAAGTGAAGGAGAAATAAAATCCTTTACAAACAAGGAAATGCTGAGAGATTTTGTCACCACCAGGCCTGCCTTACAAGAGCTCCTGAAGGAAGTACTAAATATGGAAAGGAACAACCAGTACCAGCCACTGCAAAAACATGACAAATTGTAAAGACCGTCGATGCTAAGAAGAAACTGCATCAACTAACGGGAAAAATAACCAGCTAACATCATAATGACAGGATCAAATTCACACATAACAATATTAACCTTAAATGTAAATGGGCTAAATGCCCTAATTAAAAGACACAGACTGGCAAATTGGATAAAGAGTCAGGACCCATTGGTGTGCTGCATTCAGGAGACCCATCTCACATGCAAAGACACATAGGCTCAAAATAAAGGGACGGAGGAAGATCTACCAAGCAAATGGAAAGCAAAAAAAAAAGGAGAGGTTGCAATCCTGATCTCTGATAAGACAGACTTTAAAACAACAAAGATCAAAAGACACAAAGAAGGCCATTACATAATGGTAAAGGGATTAATGCAACACGAAGAGCTAACTATCCTAAATATATATGCACCCAATACAGGAGCACCCAGAATTATAAAGCACGTCCTTAGAGTCCTACAAAGAGACTTAGACTCCCACACAATAATAATGGGAGACTTTAACACCCCACTGTCAATATTAGACAGATCAACAAGACAGAAGGTTAACAAGGATATCCAGGATGTGAACTCAGCTCCGGATCAAGTAGACCTAATAGACATCTACAGAACTCTCCACCCCAAATCAACAGAATATACATTCTTCTCAGCACCACATTGTACTTATTCCAAAATTAACCACATAATTGGTACTAAAACACTCCTCAGCAAATGTAAAAGAACAGAAATCACAACAAACTGTCTCTCAGACCACAGTGCAATCAAATTAGAACTCAGAATTAAGAAACTCACTCAAAACCACAGAACTACATGGAAACTGAACAACCTGCTCCTGAATGACTACTGGGTAAACAACGAAATGAAGGCAGAAATAAAGACGTTCTTTGAAACCAATGAGAACAAAGACACAATGTACCAGAATCACTGGGACACATTTAAAGCAGTGTGTAGAGGGAAATTTATAGCGCTAAATGCCCACAAGAGAAAGCAGAAAAAATCTAAAATCAACATCCTAACATCACAATTAAAAGAACTAGAGAAGCAAGAGCAAACAAATTCAAAAGCTACCAGAAGGCAAGAAATAACTAAGATCACAGAACTGAAGGAGACAGAGACACAAAAAACCCTTCAAAAAAATCAATGAATCCAGCAGCTGTTTTTTTGAAAAGATCAACAAAATTGATAGACCGCTAGCAAGACTAATAAAGAAGAAAAAGAAGAATCAAATAGATGCAATAAAAAATGATAAAGGGGATATCACCACTGATCCCACAGAAATACAAACTACCATCAGAGAATACTATAAACAGCTCTATGCAAATAAACTAGAAAATCTAGAAGAAATGGATAAATTCCTGGACACATACACCCTCCCAAAACTAAACCAGGAAGAAGTTGAATCTCTGAATAGACCAATAACAGGCTCTGAAATCGAGACAATAATTAATAGCCTACCAACCAAAAAAAGTCCAAGACCAGACGGACTCACAGCCGAATTCTACCAGAGGTACAAAGAGGAGCTGGTGCCATTCCTTCTGAAACTATTTCAATCAATAGAAAAAGAGGGAATCCTCCCTAACTCATTTTATGAGGCTAGCATCATCCTGATACCAAAGCCTGGTAGAGACACAAAAAAGAGAATTTTAGTCCAATATACCTGACGAACATCAGTGCAAATATCTTCAATAAAATACTGGCAAACCGAATTTAGCAGCACCTCAAAAAGCTTATCCACCGTGATCAAGTGGGCTTCATCCCTGGCATGCAAGGCTTGTTCAACGTACACAAATCAATAAACATAATCCATCAAGTAAACAGAACCAACGACAAAAACCACACGATTATCTCAATAGATGCAGAAAAGGCTTTAGACAAAATTCAACAGCGCTTCATGCTAAAAACTCTCAATAAACTAGGTACTGATGGAACGTATCTCAAAATAATAAGAGATATTTATGACAAACCCACAGGCAATATCATACTGAAAGGGCAAAAACTGGAAGCATTCCCTTTGAAAACCGGCACAAGACAAGAATGCCCTCTCTCACCACAGCCAATCAACATAGTGTTGGAAGTACTGTCCAGGGCAATCAGGCAAGAGAAAGAAATAAAGCGTATTGAATTAGGAAAAGAGGAAGTCAAATTGTCCCTGTTTGCAGATGACATGATTGTATATTTAGAAAACCCCATCGTCTCAGCCCCAAATCTCCTTAAGCTGATAAGCAACTTCAGCAAAGTCTCAGGATACAAAATCAATGTGCAAAAATCACAAGCATTCCTATACACCAGTAATAGACAGAGAGCCAAATCATGAGTGAACTCCCATTCACAATTGCTACAAAGAGAATAAAATACCTAGGAATCCAACTTACAAGGGATGTGAAGGACCTCTTCAAGGAGAACTACAAACCACTGTTCAATGAAATAAAAGATGACACAAACAAATGGAAAAACATTCCATGCTCATGGATAGGAAGAATCAATATCATGAAAATGGCCATCCTGCCCAAGGTAATTTATAGATTCAATGCTATCCCCATCAGGCTACCAATGACTTTCTTCACAGAATTGGAAAAAACTACTTTAAAGTTCATATGGAATAAAAAAAGAGCCTGAATAGCCAAGACAATCCTAAGCAAAAAGAACAAAGCTGGAGGCATCATGCTACCTGACTTCAAACTATACTACAAGGCTACAGTAACCAAAACAGCATGGTACTGGTACCAAAACAGACATATAGACCAATGGAACAGAACAGAGGCCTCAGAAATAACATCACACATCTACAACCAACTGATCTTTGACAAACCTGACAAAAACAAGCAATAGGGAAAGGATTCCCTATTTAATACATGGTGCTGGGAAAACTGGCTAGCCATATGTTGAAAGCTGAAACTGGATCCTTTCTTTACACCATATACAAAAATTAACTTAAGATGGATTAAAGACTTAAATGTAAGACCTAACATCATAAAAATGCTAGAAGAAAACCTGGGCAATACCATTCAGGACATAGGCATGGGCAAAAAGTTCATGACTAAAACACCAAAAGCAATGGCAACAAAAGGCAAAATAGACAAATGGGATCTAATTAAACTAAAGAGCTTCTGCACATCAAAAGAAACTATCATCAGAGTGAACAGGTAACCTAAAAATGGGAGAAAATCTTTGCAGTCTATTCATCTAACAAAGGGCTAATATCCAGAATCTACAAAAAACTTACACAAATTTACAAGAAAAAAACAAACAACCCCATCAAAAAGCGGGCAAAGGATATGAACAGACGCTTCTCAAAAGAAGACATTTATGCAGCCAACAGACATATGAAAAAACGCTCATTATCACTGGTCATTAGAGAAATGCAAATCAAAACCACAATGAGATACCATCTCACACCAGTTAGAATGGCAATCATTCAAAAGTCAGGAAACAGATTCTGGAGAAGATGTGGAGAAATAGGAATGCTTTTACACTGTTGGTGGGGCTGTAAACTAGTTCAACCATTGTGGAAGACAGTGTGGCGACCCCTCAAAGATCTAGAACTAGAAATACCATTTGACCCAGCAATCCTATTACTGGGTATATACCCAAAGGATTATAAATCATGCTACTATAAAGACACATGCACACGTATGTTTATTACGGCACTATTCACAATAGCAAAGACTTGGACCCAACCAAAATGTCCATCAATGATAGACTGGATTAAGAAAATGTAGCACATATACACCATGGAATACTATGCAGCCATAAAAAAGGATGAGTTCATGTCCTTTGCAGGCACATGGCTGAAGCTGGAAACCATCATTCTCGGCAAACTATCACAAGGACAGAAAACCAAACACCACATGTTCTCACTCATAGGTGGGAGATGAACAACAAGAACACATGGACACAGGGCAGAGAACATCACACACCGGGGCCTGTTGTGGGGTGGGGGCCTGGGAGGAGGGATAGCATTAAGAGAAATACCTAATGTAAATGACAAGTTGATGAGTATATCAAACCAACATGGCACATGTATACCTATGTAACAAACCTGCACATTGTGCACATGTACCCTAGAACTTAAAGTATAATAATAAAAAAAAGCTCTGCAAAAAAAAGAGAGAAAAGAAAAAAATGTTCATGAATAATTATAATACAATTTAAAGAGGAAACTGGAGGAAGGAAATTAATATTCACTGAGTGATTGCTGTGGACTAGGCACCACATTAGATGTCTTCCATATATTATTTTAATCCTCACACTGTTGAGATAAGACATAATTATCTCTGCTGTACAGATGAGGAAAATGAGACTAGCGTGATTGAGTAACTTGTCATAGATAGCTTGTAAGTGGTAAAGCTGGGATTTGAATTATGTAATCTGTCTGATCAAAGTCCATGCCCCTCTATTTTAATTGTAAAGTGTTATATAAAAAGTTACATAAAAAGAGCCAGGCTTGGTGGCTCACGCCTGTAATCCCAGCACTTTGGGAGGCTGAGGCAGGAGGATCACTTGAGGTCAGAAGTTTGACACCAGCCTGGCCAACATGGTGAAACCCCATCTCTACTAAAAATACAAAAATTAGCTGGGCGTGGTGGCACAAGCCTGTAATCCCAGCTACTCAGAAGGCTGAGGCAGGAGAATCATTTTAACCCAGGAGGCAAAGGTTGCAGTGAGCCGATATTGTGCCACTGCACTCCAGCCTGGGCAACAGAGTGAGACTCTGTCAAAAAAGCAAAAAAACAAAAAAAAAAAAAACAAAAAACTATACACACAAAACGTTGTCAGGATTCAGAAAAAGGGAGAAATTACATTTAGTTAAGGGAGAGTAAAGACTTCTTAATAGAAGAAGCAGCGTTCAAATACGAAGGGGTATCCTATTTGAATGTGTGGAAACTGAGTGTGTCTAAGGGTTAGGAGTAAAGGCTACTGTAAAAAAAGGCAAAAAGAAAAAGAAAGATTTGAAGAGAAAAGAAGTAAATGGTTTGATTTGGTTTGGTGGAAGCATAGTCTAGAAAGGGCATTAATGAAAAATTAATGGGAGATTAGGCTAGAAAACAGGCCAGATAAGAGGATTTGAATGTCAAGCAAGAATCTAGATTCTATTGTATTCTAAATGAAAAACATTAAGACTCAAGGTTTTCAGGTCAGAAGAGTGACATAATCAGAACTATGGTATATAATTGTGTTAGGATGCTACTGGTTGATAGTACACTCAATCCTAAATGCCTGCACTACAGATACAGAAAAAAAGCTAACTACTCACTTTCCTGACTTGCCTCCCTGCAGCAATGAGTGGCCAGACAACAGGCATATCTTCACAGCATGCAGAATGGCAATGGGGAAACCACGGTTAAAAGAAACAGGCATCTTAGATCCCGTCAGGTAGGCAGTGAGCTAGAGGGTTTTAACTGTTCAGTCCACCATTGGCAAAGCTGCACAAAGTATTAGTACTGTGACTTGAATACCTGTCAGTAGTGAGGAAACGGAAAGGAGAACTGGGATGAAGAGTATAAGGTAGAAAGGGAATGCAGAGATGAGGATCCAGGAAATGACTTAGTTCCAGAACAAGGGTTTTTGAATCTGGGCAGAAACTCAATTATCAGAGAACTAAGGCATGACTCTAGGACCATTCTTAGAATAACAGTGTTGATCCTGAGTCACCTGCATGTTGGAAAAGGGCCTATTTAAATGCCTCATGTTTAAGGTCTCCATTGAACCTGGAGATTACCCAGATGTGCAGGTGGAGATTAGCCAGAGCAGGATTTGCAGGTGGGGTTAAAGTCATCCTTGGAAGGGATGGGTCTGCAACATTTGAAAACTCTGACACTTTATAGACTATTATTGATAATATTAAAAGTACTATCACAAGAGATGTGACATTTTTCCAAAGAAGATATACCTAGGGGCAATAGGGATATGAAAAGGTGTTCCACATCACTAATCATCAAGGAAATGAAAATCAAACCATAGTGAGATATCACCTCACACCTGTCAGAATGGCTATTGTAAAAAAGACAAAAGATAACAAGTGTTGGTAAGGATGTGAAGAAAAGGGAATCCTCATACACTGTTGGTAGGCATGGCAATTAGTACAACCATCATGGAGAATTGTATAGAGGTTTCTCAAAAAATTAAAATAGAACTACTACCATAGGACCTAGCAATCCCACAGCTGGGTATATATCTGAAGGAAGTGAAATCAGTATGTTGAAGAGATATCTGCATGCACGTGTTCATTGCAGCATTTCTCACAATAGTCAAGACATGGAATCAACCTAAATGTCTATTAGCTAATGAACAGGTAAAGAAACTGTGGTATACATACACAATGGAATATTATTTAGCCACAAAAAAGACTATCCTGCCATTTGCAACAACATGGATAAACCTGGATGACATTGTGCTAAGTGAAATAAATCAGACACAGAAATATAAATATTTTATAATCTCATTTATATGGGAAATCTAAAGAGGTCAAACTCAGAAGCATAGAACAAAGGCTGGAGGGTGGCAGAAATGGGGAGATGGTGGTAAAAGGGTACAAATTTTCAGTTACAAGACGAACAAGTTCTGAGGATTGAATGTACAACATGGGTGGTGAAAAATATGTTAATTTGATTATTATAATATTGCACAATGTATATGTGTGTGAAATTATCACATTGTACATCTTGAGTATATTTAGTCTTTATTTGTCTACTAAGTAGCTTTAAATAAAAGTATAGATACAATTTTTTTGTTTTACTTTAAGTTCTGGGATACATATGCAGAACTTGCAGGTTTGTTACATAGGTATCCATCTGCCATGGTGGTTTGCTGCACCTATCAACCCATCATCTAGGTTTTAAGCCCCGCATGCATTAGGTATTTGTCCTTATGCTCTCCCTCCCCTTGCCCTGACAGGTTGCGGTGTGTGATGTTCCCCTCCCTGTGTCCATGTGCTCTCATTGCTCAACTCCCACT
This sequence comes from Pongo pygmaeus, assembly GCF_028885625.2. Taxonomy (NCBI): domain Eukaryota; kingdom Metazoa; phylum Chordata; class Mammalia; order Primates; family Hominidae; genus Pongo; species Pongo pygmaeus. Next base: position 121,783,202 of record NC_072376.2, read on the forward strand.
TATGAGTGAGAACATGTGGTGTTTGCTTTTCAGTTCCTGTGTTAGTTTGCTGAGAATGACGGCTCCAAAAGCGATTGCAAAAAAATCCAAAATTGACAAATGGGACCTAATTAAAGAGCTTCTGCCCAGCAAAAGAAACTATCATCAGAGTAAACAGGCAACCTACAGAATGGGAGAAAATTTTTGCAATCTATCCATCTGACAAAGGTTTAATATCCAGAATCTACAAAGAACTTAAACAAATTTAAACAATATTTAAAATTTAAAAAAACAGAACTATCAGAAGAACGGAGACTGGGTCTGCTTATCCACCACAATTACACTGCCTTATTGTGCCTTGCACATTGTGCCTTACATATAGGGGCTAAATAATACTTGTTTGAGTAGTTAATTGAATTATGTTAATATGAATTAATGAACAAGTGTCAGGGTAACTTTCATTTCAATAAATTTAGCCTTACCCTCAAATAACTCTCATTACTTCTAGTTTGAAATATAAAAGGCCGGGCACAGTGGCTCATGCCTGTAATCCTAGCACTTTGGGAGGCCAAGGCAGGTGGATCACCTGAGGTCAGGAGTTCAAGACCAACATGACCAACATGGTGAAACCCAGTCTCTACTAAAAATACAAAAAGTAGCCGGGCATGGTGGTGGGCACCTATAATCCCAGCTACTCCAGAGGCTGACACATGAGAATAGCTTGAACCCGGGAGGCAGGGTTGCAGTGAGCCGAGATCACGCCATTGCACTCCAGCCTGGGCAACAGAGTGAGAATCCATCTCAAAAACAAAAACAAAAACAAAAAAATGAAATATAAATGCTCGTCTGCCTTTTCTTTCATTTCCCTTTCTTCTTTCTGCCTTTACCCTCTGTTGTTACTTGTTATCTTTCCAAGTTGCTGTGACATTATTTACTTTATTCCCTTCCTTTTCCTCTCCAAGAGTTTTATTTCCCTTGATTCAGGAGATTCACAGCAACATCCTCTCTCTTGATTTCCCTGGCCCTTTTTCCATCTTAACCACAGCTGTGAGAATTGCTTTTTTAATTTTTTTTCATTCTAATACCCTTTCACCATCTCATTTCCCTTGTCAAGAACCATTTTCTCACCCATTTAGGTAAATGCAAAGACTCACCTCTCTTCCCTAAGGTCTCCTTTCTTATTTAATTTCATACTATGACTGTAAAAGAGTTTGCTGCCATTTAGCTTTCTAGTCCCAGCAATTCTTAACAATCTGTGCTGTCTTCAGCTTTAGGAAGATGATCAGAACCACTCACTGAATAATAGACAGGTTCCCTTTTTACCATCAGTCTGCAAAATAAAACCTTATTAATCTGGAAGGCTTTACAAAATAACATGTGATATAGAAGTAGAATTGAGGTTTTTTTTTTTTTTACTCTCTAAGGAGAAGTTTTGCACTGTATAATATAAATACCATGAATAAGATGATGTGGGAACGCACAGAGTTTGGATATTTGCCCCCGCCCAAATCTCTTGTTGAAATGTAATCCCCAGAGTTGGAGGTACAGCCTGGTGGGAGGTGACTGGATCATGGGGGTGGATTTCTCATGAATGATTTAGCATCCTCTTGGTGCTGTCCTCAAGATAGTAAATTCTCACAAGATCTGGGTATTGAAAAGTGTATGGCACCTTCTCTCTGTCTCTCTCTCCTGCTTTTGTCATGTGACGTGCCTGCTCCCCCTTTGCCTTCCACTATGATTGTAAGCTTCCAAAGACTTCCCTAGAAGCTGAGCAGATGCCAGCACTATGCTTCCTGTAAAGCCTGCAGTACCGTGAGCCAGTTATATCTCTTTTGTTTATAAATTACCAGTTTCATGTATTTCTTTATAATGACGCAAGAACAGCTTAATAAAGAGAACGTTCAGCCTATGTGAGACAATTCTCACTGATATAAACACTTGCACGGGAATAACAAGTTGTTAATTACAATTCTGTCCAAGTCTTTTAATAAACTTTAAAGGATGCCCAATCCCTATATTAGTCCATTCTTGCACTGCTGTAAAGAAATACCTGAGACTAAGTAATTTACAAAGAAAAGAGGCTTAATTGGCTCACGATTCTGTAGGCTGCACAGGAAGCATAGCAACTTCTGCTTCTGGGGGAGGCCTCAGGAAGCTTCCTTGCCAATCATGGCATAAGGCAAAGGGGGAGCCAGCACTTCACAAGGTCATAGCAGCAGCAAGAGAGAGATGACAGGGAGTTGCAACACACATTTTTAAACAACTAGATCTTATGAGAACTCTGTCAGAAGAACAGCACCAAGGGTGTTCTTCATGAAAGATTAATGAAAGATTCACCCCTATGATCCAGTCACCTCCCATCAGGCCATACCTCCAACATTGGGAATTACAATTCACATGAGATTGAGTGGAAACACAGATTGAAACCATATCAATCCCTCAACTTAAACATTTACAACCCTTTTTTGGGGAAAGTATTTTGTTTGGAAACCTAATTATATCTTCCTGTAGGAATCGCAATATGAATATGGTTTATTTTCCCAGCCTAATCCACAAAAGCCTATTCCTAAAGTACCTAAAAGATATCCCCATAGTACAATAGAAGCAGACCATTATTAGTAATAGTGTCTTAATGAAAAATCCACTGAAAGTCAGAAGTGTAGATTAGAAGAGTCTGAATGACACGGTCATGATTCAGGCACGGGTGGGGAATGTGGGTTTAAGGATTGGCTAAGGGAGAATTTGTTTGTAGAAACCTTGCACAGATGACAAGCTCTCTTCCTTAACTAGTTGCAAAAGAAGACAGGGAGTGAAAGAAGAAGTTTTGCAACATCTATACCCTTCCATTTTCCCACAGCTAACAGCATGTGCTAGGGAGACCCAGACCTGGAGAGGAACAGAATTATCAGGCCAATCAGTTATATTGAATTGTACATAAATAACAAAAAACAAATTTTGACATTTTAGGTCAAAATCTTATAAAATCAAACAAATCAAAAGGGTTGACATTTTAAGAAAAAAAGTAGGTATCATTTTGAGTCAACAAAAAGAAGAGGAAAAAAGAAAAAGAAGACAATCAAAATTTCAAGTTCCTGTTACTTAGACATATACTGTATGTGAAAAGGATCATTTTCAGTGAGCCAAGTAAACAGAACATGGAAATTTTAAGAAAAATTTGATCAAATAAAAGAAAGCTTTCAACAACTTAAAAACCCATAACAAGTTTCTAATTTTTTTGCGGGGGGGGTCTGACTCTGTTGTCCAGGCTGGAGTTCAGTGGAGCTATCTTGGCTCACTGCAACCTCCATCTCAGGTTCAAGCAGTTCTCCTGCCTCAGCCTCCCTAGTGGCTAGGATTACAGGTGTGCACTGCCACACCCAGCTATTTTTTTTTTTTTTTTGTATTTTTAGGAGAGACAGGGTTTTACCATTTTGGCCAGGCTGGTCTCAAACACCTGACCTCAAGTGATCCACCTGCCTCGGCCTCCCAAAGTGTTGTGATTACAGGTGTGAGCCACTGCGTTCAGCCTCTAATTTGGGTTTTAAATGCATATTGCTTATGAATACACTGTATGTATCTTATAGATCTATGTTAAACAGATTTAATGTATAGTTTATGTAAATTTACTCAAAGAAAAAGTAGGCTCATAGTAAGGTGTTAATGTAAGATACAATTTTATAAAATACAAAAACTCTGCTGCACATATTGATAATCAAATCTACTACATGTATCATTTCTAAGTACTCATATTTATGATAGATAAAATTTGTTTTGTGGTTGAAAGCCTATTTAAGGAACAGAAAACCAAACACTGCATGTTCTCATTTATAAGTGGCAACTGATTGATGAGAACACATGGACTCATTGTGGGGAGCAACACACATTGGGCACCTGTGGGGGCTTGGGGGAAGAAAGAACATCGGGAAGAATAGCTAATGGATTCTGGGCTTAATACCTGGGTGATCAGATGATCTGTGCTGTAAACCACCATGACACACGTTTACCTGTGTAACAAACCTGCACATCCTGCATATGTAACCCTGAACTTAAAATAAAAGTTAAAAATCAATAAAAATAAATAAAACCCATTTTGCTGAAGAGTAATTTTTTAAAAGTCAGTTTAAGGTCCACTTTTTTTGTAAAAGAAAAGTTCCCAAGAACAGAGCAGAGGTTAGGAAAGTAACACATTACAATAGGTAATGGGGAAAACAAAATATACAGATGGATAGGAGCCTATATAAAATTCATCTGTAATTCAAAAAATATCAGAGAAAAGCTAACGACCATCAAGCACCAAATGCAAAACTTCATTAAGAGCTATTTAATTGCAAATCTACCAATGGAAGTATCATAGATATGAGCACTTAGAAATGATACATGTAGTAGATTTTGGAAAAATATTATGATCATGATGTAAGTGTAAGAGGTAGGCCAGGCTTTTCCTTGGGGACACAACAACAACTCTTTGCTTCTTTTTTGTGCTGTGGAAAGATCACGTGAGGGTATGTCTTGGCTTCACGTTTTCCCTAATACCTATCCTTCCTCAATTTATTGACTTCCTTTTGCTGTGATGTGCGGAAGACATTTTAAACTAAATGATCATGAGATTTCACATCCACTGAAGGCAAACTGGTAGCCAAAACAAAGGAAACCAGAGCAGGTTTCTAATGGGACCATTTGAAAATGCTGGTCCCAACCTCCTTGCAAATTTTCAACATTTTCCAGCATAGGCAGTTAGGTAGACTATGTTTCTGCAGAGCCATAGTAAATATAGGACCTCATGTGAAGGTGTTCTGAAGTGCCATGATATACGTTCATTCTTAGCCACCATCATCCACGGCTCTCCTGGTCCTGTCCATTCTTGGTTTCCAGTGCTGGTTTACGATCTTTCTTCTGTTTATTAACTGTGGCTATATACTCAAGATTTACTAAGACTGTTTTTCTTTTTACAGTTACTCTCTTTAGTATCTTATTAACTACTATGCATTTAATGCTGCCTTTATATTTAATTTCCCAAGTCTTTCTATTTATATCTGAATTTTCTACTCTGTCTTGTCTATAAAACACGTGCACTTGGATGTTGTGGCAGATGTAGGTGCCTGCCCACCACTACTTGCTCCAAGACAGTGCTAGAATACAGGTCCCATATGTCACTATGGATTCCTAAATTCCTTTCACAGCAGTCCAGGAGTGCTGAAAAGCCAACACCCAGCTGTGACCCTCAACAGTAAACGCAGGGAAATTAGTGGATAAATCCATCAACTTCCTTGTCCCTCTCTGGGATGATTGTGGGACATGCTCTACACAGTCTCTCAAGATTCCTCAGCAGGATTGAGCCCCATTTGTCCACAGCAGTAACCTGCTAACTGAGGCATCCATTTTTTGGTTTTGTTGCCTTCCCTATGTCATTTCTCCACTCTCTCACGATGCTTTCTAGGATCATCTCTCAAATAAATTATTTATGCTCAAATTCTTAAGAACTGCTTTGGGATGCGGGGAAGAAGGTCCAGCTAAGACAGAGGTCCTATTAAAAATTAAAATATGTTAAAGACTACGATCTCTCAAAACCAACTCATCAACTTCTTTCATCATCTGCTGTCTTACCACCTTCTCTCAAGGGCTGAGCACTACAAAGTATGAGGGTTTTAGAGACAGACTTCAGTTTAGCTCCCAGTTCATGGTGTCACTCATGTGAGTAATTTATCTCTTCTGTTTCTGTATGTTTATACACACATGCACGCACACACACACACATAGGATAATAATACTTTCCAAGGCTGTTGTAAGCATCAAATAAAAGAAAGCATGCAAGCTGAGTACGGTGGTTCATGCCTGTAATCCCAGAACTTTGGGAGGCCAAGGCAGGCAGATCACCTGAGGTCAGGAATGGAATTCAAGACCAGCCTGGCCAACATGGTGAAACCTCATCTCCACTAAAAATACAAAAATTAGCCAGGCATGATGGCAGGTGCCTCTAATCCCAGCTACTTGGGTGGCTGAGGCAGGAGAGTCACTTGAACCTGGGAGGCGGAAGTTGCAGTGAGCCGAGATTGCACCATTGCACTCCAGCCTGGGCGACAGAGCACGACTCCGTCTCAGAAAAACAAAACAAAACAAAACAAAACAAAAAAACAAAAGAAACCATGCAAAGCATCTTTTACTTTGTCTTCATTCCATTGTAATATGGCCATTTCAAATTTAGTAAACAAGCTAAAACTTTCTTCTGCGGGTTTTATTCCATTAACAATTACCTTGAAACAACATGGAATACAAGAGTGAAAATCACAAATAATGAGAATACAGGTATTTCCAGAATCAGTATAAGTTAATTAAAAGTCAAACTTTCTCATAAGCTTGGTGTGAAAAGAACTTGTTTACTGAAGTATGTGGAATTTTTTTGTTCGTTAGACATCTATATACAGAGATCATAAAAACCATAAATAATATTCTTGTGATCCGGTATGAGGTGGAGCACACAATAGATAATTCATGATATTGACTACAAAGCTCTCATGAAAATGGCTTATTTGTGAAACAATCTGAAGCAGAAATAGCACTCAGTACACCAAGGGGAAAGAGATGGAAGATGAGTTCAGTAAATATATTATTTATAGGCACTGGAGTATTAAAAGTAAAACATTAATAACTGCATTTTCTTCTCTATAGAATCCTAGGGATTATAATTAGTATTGATATTGAATTTGTTTTTTGTTGAGCTTTTTGTACTGACTCTTCATTTCTGAAAACTCACGTATTCTTTTGTATTTCCATCTTCATACCACATTCCTCCCCTTCCTAAAATTTGCTCATTTTCTTCAACATGATTTAGGGCTCAATAAGATTTCCTGTTGACCGCATTCACGCTTAATTATAAATCATGTCTTCGGCAGTTGTTTCTAAATTAAAAATTCAATATCTGTCTATAATGAATCAAAAGTAGCTAGTAGGATCACAGTCTAAATAATCAGAGTCTGCAGGGATTCACAACAACATTATTAGTACATGATTAATCAGTACATAATGCAAACCAGTTCATACTCGACTTTTATGTCATGCTGTCTTACATTAAAGTCCTGTGGCACTGTTTCAGATCAGTTAAGAGTTTTGCTTTATATGATAGTACATTGTTAAATCTGCCATCTGGCCCAACAGCTGATGTGGCTCACACAACCCTGAAGAGGCCCCAAGGGTTTACTCCTGGGAAATATTTGGTCTACTGTGTGGTGTCGTGATTATCAGTTCATAGCTTTTTTATAGCTTTTGAAAGAATTGCAGAAAGACCTCCACACTGGGAAAATCCTAAATTGAAAATAACTTGCTAGAAAAGAATTATCTTACCTGAGGACCAGGCTGACCCTGAAATTAAAAAGAAAAAGAAAAACAATTACAAAATTGTATCCTAAGTGAATATTTTCACTACCAAAACTGAAACTAGTTCTGGAAATATTTACAAATATTTCTGAAGATAACGTCCTAAATACTGACAGATTTCACTTGCGGCTTTAAAAAATCATATCACATCCTGCTAGTTTTATTTTATGCTATTTATCTAAAATCCTGATATTATAGTCTATTTAACTCCAAAATGACCCCAGGGTTTTAGCATGCTCTAAAATTTAATTGGAAAAAGAGAAGGCAAAAGGAATACCACACCTAGTATTATTGTGATGAAGGGGTTACTTAAAGGAAGAGTCTTCCAGCATAGGCTATGAGCCCAAACTGTGAGCTATTCAAAGCGCAGACTGTGAGCTACATATTCAAACATGACAGAGTTACGTTTTAAAAAAACAAAGGCAGATACTTTAGTGTTAGAGCTCATCAAGTCTTTTAATTTCTCATTATTTCAATAACATTTTAAGTTAATTTAAAAAATAAACCTTTATCTTTTATTCTGCATAACTGAGCCTAAGGACATTTTAAAAGGATATGAGAGGTCTTTGGATCATGCATCCTAACTCTTCACACAGTCAATGGATTATGTGACCTCTGTCCAATCTAATTTATTTTGAATGTCATTTTCTTATTTAAGCTGATCAAAAATTTCAAAGCAGTATAACTGTAAATGCTTCTAGCTAAAGATCAATCACCTGTGAATAAAAGTATGGATTACATATCACCTTCTTAAAATCTCCAATTGGATTTTGTATCAGATGAGATTAAAGAAAATGTTCACACTGAGTTAAGAAATCTTAAAAAGTAAATAAATAACGTGCAGTCTCATTGTCTCAGCTGTGTGGCACCAAGTATCACACAGGAAAGTGTGGAGCTAATACAACTCCCAGAGAAGGCCCGGGAACTGTCTCTCTTAGCCTCTCTCCAGGCTTGCAATTTCGTTAGGTACTTGTTCTCTAACTCACTGGGGATAGAACAGATGATTTCCAAGAACTTTGCCTGAAAATGTAGTTGGCAAGTCAAGCTAGGAAGGGGAGCCAAACCAAGTCACTGCAGATGTTACTCACCCCACTCCTGTACTCTCCAGTGGTGGAGAGAGAGAGAAAGAGAATAACATTTATTAATTCCTTACTAAGTGCCAGGCACTTTGGGATATGCTATTCCATGTATTTCTTATAACTGCCCTGAATTTTTCAGATGGAGAAACTGAGGCTCAGAGAAATAAGCTAAAGGTCACAACTTATACAAATTTATAGAAAAGCCAGAATTTAAACCCAAATCTGATTTCAAGGTTTATGCATTTTCTACCAGGTCATTCTGCCTTTCAGCCTAGAAGTTTAAGCTGACAGTTACATACAGACTTGTTCAGATCAACTATGGTACAAGAGCATTCTTCAAGTGCGTAACACTCTCAACTTCCCAACCACTCCAGGACTGCCACAGCATGAATCTTTGCTTCCAGAAGCATACCTAGGACCAGTAGGCATTCCTACCTACAACTGATACATATACAGAAGCCAGTTCAGCAAAGCTTCTTGAGGGTAATAGCTCTAAAATCAGCACTAAACATAGAGAAGATTTCTACGGAGACACTATGAAGGTTTTTTGTTTGTTCATTTGTTATAGGGTCTCACTCTGTTGCCCAGGCTGGAGTGTAGTGGCACAATCATGGCTCTCTGTAGTCTTGACCTCCCAGGCTCAAGTGATCCTTCAACTTCAGCCTCCCAAGTACCTGGGACTACAGGCACATGTCACTATGCCCCACTAACTTTGTAAAGAAAATTTTTTTTGAGGTCTTGCTATGTTGCCTAGGCTGGCTACAAAGGTTTTCTCCCAAGAACCACTTATATGTAACTACGGATCTTTCCAGATCCATGTACTGGGTGAAAATGAGAGGTGACAACGCGCTAGCAGCCCTCACTGGCTCTCAGCACCTCCTCGGCCTTGGCATCCGCTCTGGCCATGCTTGAGGAGCCCTGCAGCCCGCCGCTGCACTGTGGGAGCCCCTGTCTGGGCTGGCCAAGGCCGGAGCCGGCTCCCTCTGCTCGCGGGGAGGTGTGGAGGGAGAGGTGCGGGCAGGAACTGGGGCTTCGCGCAGCGCTCGCGGGCCAGCGCGAGTTCCAAGTGGGCACGGGCTCAGTGGGCCCCGCACTTGGAGTGGCCTGCCGGCGGGGGCTACCAGCCCTGGGCAGTGAGGGGCTTAGCACCCGGGCCAGCAGCTGCAGAGGGGGCACCAGGTCCCCCGGCACTGCTGGCCCACCCACACCACGCTCGAATTCTTGCAGGGCCTCAGCCACCTCCCTGCAGGGCAGGGCTCAGGACCCGCAGCCTGCCATGCCTGAGCCCCTCCGCAGTGGGCTCCCATGTGGCCCGAGCCTCCCTGACGGTTGCCGCCCCCTGCTCAGCGGCACCCGGTCCCATCCACCGCCCAAGGGCTGAGGAGTGCAGGCGCGTGGTGCAGGACTGGCGGGCAGCTCTGCCTACGGCACTGGCAGGATCTGCTAGGCGAAGTCAGCTGGGCTCCTTAGTCAGGTGGGGACTTGGAGAACTTTTATGTCTATGCAGAGGATTGTATATGCACCGATCAGCACTCTGTGTCTAGCTCCGGGTTCGTGGATGAACCAATCAGCACTCTGTATCTAGCTAATCTGGTAGGGACTTGGAGAAGTTTTACGTCTAGCTAAAGGATTGTAAATGCACCAATCAGCACTCTGCCTAGCTCAAGGTTTGTAAATGCACCCATCAGTGCTCTGTGTCTAGCTCAAGGTTTGCAAATGCACCAGTCAGTGCTCTGTGTCTAGCTAATCTAGTGGGGACTTGCAGAACTTTTAGGTCTAGCTAGAGGATTGTAAATACACCAATCAGCACTCTGTTTCTAGCTCAGGGATTGTAAACGCACCAATCAGCACCCTGTCAAAAACAGACCAGCCAAAAGACACATGAAAAAATGCTCATCATCACTGGCCATCAGAGAAATGCAAATCAAAACCACAATGAGATACCATCTCACACCAGTTAGAATGGCAATCATTAAAAAGTCAGGAAACAACAGGTGCTGGAGAGGATGTGGAGAAATAGGAACACTTTCACACTGTTGGTGGGACCGTAAACTAGTTCAACCATTGTGGAAGTCAGTGTGGCAATTCCTCAGGGATCTAGAAGTAGAAATACCATTGGACCTAGCCATCCCATTACTGGGTATATACTCAAAGGACTATAAATCATGCTGCTATAAAGACACATGCACATGTATGTTTATTGCGGCACTATTCACAATAGCAAAGACTTGGAACCAACCCAAATGTCCAACAATGATAGACTGGATTAAGAAAATGTGGCACATATACACCATGGAATACTATGCAGCCATAAAAAATGATGAGTTCATGTGCTTTGTAGGGACATGGATGAAATTGGAAATCATCATTCTCAGTAAACTATCACAAGGACAAAAAACCAAACACCGCATATTCTCACTCATAGGTGGGAATTGAACAATGAGAACACATGGACACAGGAAGGGGAACATCACACTCTGGGGCCTGTTGTGGGGTGGGGGGAGGGGGGGAGGGATAGCATTAGGAGATATACCTAATGCTAAATGGCTAGTTAATGGGTGCAGCACACCAGCATGGCACATGTATACATATGTAACTAACCTGCACATTGTGCACATGTACCCTAAAAGTTAAAGTATGATAATAATTTAAAAAAAAAAGGACCAGTCAGCTCTCTGTAAAATGGACCAATCAGCTCTCTGTAAAATGGACCAGTCAGCTCTCTGTAAAATGGGCCAATCAGCAGGATGTGGGTGGGGCCAGATAAGAGAATAAAAGCTGGCTGCCTGAGCCAGCAGCAGCAACCCACTGGAGTCCCCTTCCATACTGTGGAAGCTTTGTTCTTTCGCTCTTTGCAATAAATCTTGCTGCTGCTCACTCTTTGGGTCCACACTGCCTTTATGAGCTATAACACTTAGCACGAAGGTCTGCAGCTTCACTCCTGAGGCCAGTGAGACCACAAACCCACCAGGAAGAATGAACAACTCCAGACGGGAGGAACGAACAACTCCAGATGCGCCACCTTAAGAGCTGTAACACTCACCGCAAAGGTCTGCAGCTTCACTCCCGAAGCCAGTAAGACCACGAACCCACCAGAAGGAAGAAACTCCGAGCACGTCCGAACATCAGAAGGAACAAACTCCAGACACACCATCTTTAAGAACTGTAATACTCACCACGAGGATCCACAGCTTCATTCTTAAGTCAGTGAGACCAAGAACCCACCAATTTCGGACACAAAATTACAAACATGTGGTCACTCTTGTGCACTCTTCCCTCGCCCCACCAACCCCCCTCAGCTTTAAGCTTTTGGTCTTTCTGATGTTTTGAACTAATGCAAACTCAGAAATGTGAACATGTGGCTGGGTGTGGTGGCTCATGCCTGTAATTCCAGCACTTTGGGAGGCCGAGGTGGGTGGTTCACTTGAGGTCAGGGGTTTGAGACTAGCCTGGCAAACATGGTGAAACCCCGTCTCTACTAAAAATACAAAAATTAGATGGGCGTGGTGGCACACATCTGTAATTCCACCTACTTGGGAGGCTGAGGTGAGAGAATCACTTGAGCCTGGGGGGCAGAGGTTGCAGTGAGCTGAGACTGTGCCACTGTACTCTAGCCTCAGTTATAGAGTGACACTCTGTCTCAAACAAAAAAAAAAAAAAGTGTAAACATGAATATTTTATAGAATCCCAGAATATATTACATCTCTTATATGTGTTATGTGAAAGTTAAAATGCAGGATTCTCTAAAATCAGGAAGAATTTCTTCAAACGAAAATTTGTTTAGTATAGTTGTGATATTTTCAGACTCCTCTGGTTGTTCTATAAGTGACAGACTTTTCCTGTCCATCTTTAATACATCGCATTCCTGCCATTATACTGACCAAATGATATGGCACAATGTGTGCATACACTTATATGCTATTATATAAAATATATATTGCATTATGGATTTTATGTTAGTGATAGAACAAACAGCCATAAATGACTGTTTACTACTAAAAACTGACATCTATATAGGCATTGGAGAATTTATAGCACTAAACAACTCAGATTACTCTAACGTGTAATGTGAATTTCAGGGATGTATGGAGTGTGTGTTGGGGGAGGGAACATGAAAAGGAGGGAAAAGAGGAAGTTGTTGATAGAGAAGCTTCCCAGAGAAACAAAGCATACAATGTAACAAATTCAGTAACTCTGATCTAAAACTTGGAAAACACAACACAGGCCTTACCACTCTTCTATGAGATTCCAGGACTGCCTACACCACATCCTCTCACTCACTAGGATGTAACAATCGACACCTAAAATATCTGCAAAAAGACAGTCCGGCAGCACCAAGTCTTGCAGTCGTCATAATAGAGCCATCTGGCCAAACCAGGGCCGTGACCAGAGGAGAGGTTTCTGGTGATATGGTAATGATATCGGCTCTGAGCAGGAGCCGTGGAATAGAGGGAGAGCAAGAGAGTGTCTCAGAAACTTCCTAGTGACTGAGAGCGTGTGGCGATAAAGACTTTGTTCCAGACTAATCAAAAAGAAACACCTCAGAATTTCCTTAAGTTGCTTCTGAGTAGCTTGATTAATACAAATATTTTCATTCGTTACTGAGTTGTATTGTTCTAGTCTATTGTAATTTAAAGGTAGTGACCGCTATTAATAATTAACTGTGACGGTTAACTTTTTCTAAAGGACAACCTGAATGAGTAGTTATAAATTATGATTAAGGTTCACAAAACACACCGTAAGTTGCCTTTTTAAAAATGGAATTCCTGAAAAGATCATTTTTCCCAAGCAATTCACCAAAATGCTTCATAAATAAAAACCTGAATCTAGTAAACGTAAAAGCCATGCCAAGTGAAACAGTTAAGTCACAGACATACTGAAGTCAGGAACATACATGAGAAAGTGGAGAATACTGAGTGCTCTGGGTCACTGACTCACTGTATGTCAACAGCTAAATGCAATGCTCTCAGGGCAGCTTAGGTACCAGCAGGAAGAAGAAACAGCAGGAGAAGCTGATCTTAAAAACTGGTAATCAGAACAGCAAAATGGAAAACAATCAGCCAGTAGCTGATGTTTTACAGGAAAGTATTCACGGGAGGTTGAAAGTTTGGCAATGCAAGTAAGCCACAATGGAACATGATAAATGAGATGACCTATCACAGGAGTATACATTACTTTAGGCAACTAAAGAGCAACATTAACTATTCTTTGTTGGACTGTTGTTGATGGCAGCAGTGGCCCATCTGGAGTGGCTGCTGTGAAGATGCTGGCTGCAGCAGAGGAGGTGCAGCCAGAGCTGTGTGCTCCATGAAGCCAGCAGGGACAGGAAGAGGCAGGATCCCTGACCCCTACTGAGTTGGTGGGGCGGGTGCCCCGCACTTCTGGGGGCAGTTGCAGCTGCCCAGTCATGGCTCCAGACCCAGACATTCCCTGCATTTAGGGAACCTGGGAAGCCCCTCCTGCCCCTACAGACTTAGAAGTGCCTGCTCCCACTCTCCGGCCTCTCCCTACTCCTAGTGACTGCTCCAGGGTGGAGCAAAGTTGTGGCCGAGCCCAGACACTGTCACAACCAAGCTGGGTGTGTGCATGATCAGGGCAGTGCTGATACAGCAGCCCCCTGCTGCCTCAGCCCCCTCCAGACTTTAAGTGCCAATGAGCACAGAATGGAGGCCAGTGGGGCTGAGGGAGGCACAGTGCAGGCCTGCAGGTGCCTCTTGGCATGAACAGCAAAGGTGCCATGGAAGACATGTTGATGACGGCAGGAGGCAGACAGATTCCTAGGCAGAAAGGGGCGGGTCCCTGGTGAAACCCCTCCTTCAAGCCAGGAAAGGCCTGAAGCCTGGGGACCAAACTGCCAGTTCCGGATCCAGGCCAACCCATGGCTGCCCATGGATCAATCAGCACACACTTTCTTCCTTCTGAAGCCCATAAAAACCCCAGACTCAGACAGACTCACACAGACATGGGGACTACCACCTGCAGAAAGGAGCTACCACTCTGGGTCTTCTATTTGCTGAGAGCTGGACATTTGTCAGGATGACCTGCCTGCAGAAAGGAGCTACCGCTCTGGGTCTTCTATTTGCTGAGAGCTGGACATTCGTCAGGATGACCTGCCTGCAGAAAGGAGCTACCGCTCTGGGTCTCCTATCTGCTGAGAGCTGGACACTTCTCAGGATGACCTGCCTGTAGAAAGGAGCTACTGCTCTGGGTCTCCTGAGAGCTGTTCTGTTGCTTAATAAGGCTCCTCTCCATCCTGCTCATCCTCCAGTTGTCCATGTACCTCATTCTTCCTGAATGTGGGACAAGAACTTGAGACCCAACAAATGGCAAGACTGAAAGAGCTCTAACACAAACAGAGCTTAAACACCTGCCCCTCACTTGCCATGTTGCGAGCACCAGAAAAAAAGAAGAGCTGTGGCCCTTCAGGGAGCCCAGACCTAGGGCCTCCCTGAGCCAGGGCTGTGACTCCCTCTTCGGGGCTCTGTGGTTTCTGGTGTCTCCAAGTTTCTGGGCACCACCACATTCCCCTTGTCCAGACATGGGTGCCTGCAGCAGAAGCCACTTGCAGTGCATCTTATCCAGCCACAGGTTTGCACAGAGCCGGCATCTGTGACAGCACCTGGAGCTGCCTGCCCCACTGCAGCAGCCAGTGTACCTGGCTGTGTGCAATGGCTGGACCCCACGCTAACTCACACATCCCTCGTCATTTGGCATCTGGCTCACCCTTGGCATGCGTGGGACCCAGGCTGGTAGCACGAGCTGAGCACACCCTGCCAGGCCAAGTGGGCAGAATGAGCCCAGCAGTTCTGAACAAAACTCAAGCAAAGGCGCCACTGGCCACAAAGGTTTCCAGCTGGAAAAATGACACCCAAAGGATCCTGTGACATTGTCACAATTATGGTTGCCAGTAAGAACTAACACAATTCTCTGAATTGACAAACTCATTTGGATCTCTGACTGAGGCAATCAGTTTCACCACATGGTACTTTTTTTATGGATGGTAAATCTGTGTCTTTCCTTTTCAGATGGGACAAATGCTGCTTTCCCATTTAACACACTCACAGATAGGCACAGAAAGGTTGTAGTTTTAAAGTACAATATTATTTTGAAATATTGATTAGGATAACAGATTCACATACATCTTTACTGTGACCAATTTTAAATAAAAAACTACCATCTACAAAAACTTGAGGAAATATTAATATTGTTCATGCAACTCTAAAAGGTACTACCTCTGTTTCAAGATAATTAGAAAGAAATTGCCTCAATAACTCAGAAACTCATCATTAAGAAACCCAAGCTTGACTACTACTTTTATTTTAGTATACTCATATTCAGATGTTTTTATTCTCTTGAATTGTTGGATTCCTTGCCATCTAAAACAATCATTTGAAATGATTACTATAATTTCATTATCTTTAAAATTCTCAAATTCATACACTGAGATGTCAAGTTTTTTTTTTTTTTCAGGTGAAAGGAAAAGCACCTATAAAATAACACCTGTAGTAGGCATCCAGATAAAGCTTTAGAACCACCTCAAAAAACTCTGAGCAGCTGCAGGATTGTTCTGGTGGCAGGAGGTCTTGAGGGCCAATAGCAGTCATGTCATGGAACCCTCTCCTGTCCCCTGATCCCATCCTCTTTCTTTTTTTTTTTATTTTGAGATGGAGTTTTGCTCTTGTTGCCCAGGCTGGAGTGTAATGGTGCAATCTCAGCTCACTGCAACCTCCACCTCCCATGTTCAAGCGATTCTCCTGCCTCAGCCTCCCAAGTAGCTGGGATTACAGGCACGCTCCACCACTCCCAGCTAATTTTTTGTATTTAGTAGAGATGAGGTTTTACCACGTTAGTCAGGCTGGTCTCAAACTCCTGACCTCAAGTGATCCACCCACCTTGGCCTCCCAAAGCGCTGGGATTATAGGCATGAGCCACTGTGCCTGGCCCCATCCTCTCAATGGGACGCTTAGCCTTACAAGAGTTGCAGTTTGACCTAGAGTCTGTGCCAGTTAGTGGAACAGATGTATTCTACACTTGCAGCACCAGGGAGTAGGGATCTTGCCCATCCTCAACTCTGTGAATATGTTTGCATTTTCTTCTCCAGTATCTCAGACCCCAAGCTATAAGGTGCATCTGAAACAATTGTTGAACTGCTGAAAGGCTAGACTCTTTTGACTAGCCCAAAGAGGGCAGACAATAATATTTTTAAAGAACTAGTAGAATGGTTACTATTCTTACATTACAGTGGTATATTTTCAAAATGTAAGTTCTCAATTTAATATTCCAGAAAGTATTCTCTTGGCTTCTGTTCACTGCAGAATAAATGCATCAATGTCGAAAAGGAAGTCTTACTGTATTAGTTCATTTTTACACTGCTATAAAGACATACCCAAGTGTGATGGTTAATAGGGAATGTCAACTTGATTGGATTGAGGGATACAAAGTATTATCCTGGCTGTGTCTGTGTGGGTATTGCCAAAAGAGAGCAACATTTGAGTCAGCGGGCTGGGGAAGGCACATCCACCCTTAATCTGGTGGGCACAATCTAATTAGCTTCCAGTGAACAAAAAGCAGGCAGAAAAATGTGAAAAAGAGAGACCAGCCTAGCCTCCCGCACTGGATGCTTCCTGCCCTCAAATATCGGACTCCAAGTTCTTCAGTTTGGAGACTGAGACTGGCTCTCCTTGCTCCTCAGCTTGCAGACAGTGTGACCTTGTGATCATGTAAGTTAATACTTAATAAACTCTCATATATATATATATTATATATATAATATATATATTATATATATAATATATATATTATATATATATTATATATATAATATATATATATATAATATATATATATTATATATGTAATATATATATATATATTATATATATATCCTATTAGTTCTGTCCCAGACCCCAATATACCAAGACTGGGTAATTTATAAAGAAAAAAGGTTTAATTAGCTCACAGTTCCACATAGCTGGGGAGGCCTCAGGAAACTTACAATCATGGTAGAAGGGGAAGCAGGCACATCTTACACGGTGGCAGCCAAGAGAGAGTGAGCAAGAGCAGGGAAAACTGCCTTATAAAACCATTGGGTCTCGTGAGAACTCATTCACTATCATGAGAACAGCACAGGGGAAACTGCCCCCATAATGCAGTTATCTCCCACCTGGTCCCTCCCTTGACATGTGGGGATTATGGGGATTACAACTGGAGATGAGACTTGGGTGGGGACACAGAGCCAAACCATATAATGCACACTCAATGGAATTTTATTCAGATAATAAAGATAAAACTGAGGCAGCCAAAGGCCAGAGGAGGCTATGTATACACCTACCAATACAAAAGAGAAGCATGAAAGTTCCATCTTGAAGAAAAATTACGTTCTAGTTTGATTTGGTCTCCATATCCAATTAACATGAAAATATTATATCAAATTACTTTGTAAATTATGCTCTGTTAAGTATAGCATGGAGGTTTAAAATAGGTTATATATCTGATTCCAACACTTCATTTCATTCAAATTTAGATAAAGTATCAGCTAATTTTTAAAACTAATTATATGCAAATGATATATTAGAGAGAGAAGCAATTGAAAACATAAAGCATTATGGATTATGTGTATTAATTTTAAAATGGCTTTGCAAAGACTGCATAATCTCCCAATGTCTATAAGCTGCTCTTGCCTCAAAGGATTCTTATACACTTGACTGAGATAAACATTATTCATAATTTATATTACCTGTTGTGCTATCCTACAGGATAGATATTAATAATTCTGTACCTTAGCTGCAGTCAAATAATATTACTTAGATAACAATCTTTCAATTTAAGGTTTTCTTTTGGAAAACAATTAATTCTCAATGGTTTTAATGCTGAAAAGTGAAAGCCATATTCTACTCCAGAGGAAAATAAGTGGCTCATCTAAAACCTGGTGGATATTTCTTTTTTAAAAAATTTGAAAGAGACAGAGAGCAAGAATGAGCATGGAGATTATTATGGGGGGCGTTCAATATAAAAAAAAAAGATTCAAAACTTGGAAGATTTCTTCCTTGATATTTGCTTTTCATAAATATATAATTGTATTTAAAAATCTACTCATGTTTAAACACATTAACAAGTTGTCACATTAATTTTAAAATATTATATTTTCTAACACAATACCATATTTATTTTTTCTCTCTTATGACTAACATGTTCATATGTGGAACATAAGTAAAAAATTTTATCACATGCATTTTGTTATAAAAATTTCACATACAGAACACAAAAAAGATAAAGACTCATTCATTAATTTGCATTATTAAATTTTATTGGATACCTAATATTCCACTGAGGTTTATTCAGATTTTTACTACTATAAATAATGTTTATGTCTTTGTATATACAGATGGTCCTCAACTTATGATGGTTCAGCTTACAACTTTTTAACTTTCACAACGGTACAAGAGCATTCCATAGAAGCTTTTCAATTTTGCTCTTTTCCCAGGTTAGTGATATGTGGTGCAATACTCTCTCGATGTTAGGCAGCAGCATGCCACAGCTCCTAGTCAGCCACTCAGTCACATAGGTAAACAACCAATACTCTACTGTGTACTGTGTTGCTGGCATTTTTTGGATATGGTGTTTTGTATTTTTATGTCCTATCATGTCTGCAGAATGCTCATCTGTGTCTCCTGTTTCTGGTGAGAAGAAGAGGAAGGCAATTACTCTTGAGATGAAACTCAAGATAACTGCCCAGTATGAAGGCACAAGCCAGTAATGGCCATTGCAAGAGAGTTAGAACTTTCACTGTTGCGGGAAGTCAGGGACCCCAAACAGAGGGACCGGCTGGAGCCGCAGAAGAGGAACATAAATTCTGAAGATTGCATGGACATTTATTACTTCCCTAATAATACTCTAATACTTTCTTATGCCTGTCTTACTTTAATCTCATCCTGTTATCTTTGTAAGCTGAGGATGTACATCACCTCAGGACCCTGTGATGACTGCATTAACTGTACAAATTGATTGTAAAACGTGTGCTTGAACAATATGAAATCAGTACACCTTGAAAATGAACAGAATAATAGCGATTTTTAAGGAACAAGGGAAGACAACCGTAAGGTCTGACTGCCTGCGGGGTTGGGCAAAAAGAGCCATATTTTTCTTCTTGCAGAGAGCCTATAAATGGACGTGCAAGTAGGAGAGATATCACCAAATTCTTTTCCTAGCAAGGAATATAATATTAAGAACCTAGGAAAAGAATTGCATTCCTGGGGGCAGGTCTATAAACGACCGCTCTGGGAGTGTCTGTCCTATGCGGTTGAGATAAGGACTGAGATACGCCCTGGTCTCCTGCAGTACTCTCAGGCTTACTAGGATTGGGAAACCCCAGCCCTGGTAAATTTGAGGTCAGACCGGTTCTGTGCTCTCAAACCCTGTTTTCTGTTTATCAAGACAATACATGCACAGCTGAACACAGACCCTTATCAGGAGTTTCTGATTTTGCCCTGGTCCTGTTTCCTCAGAAGCATGTGATCTTTGCTCTGCCTTTTGCCCCTTGAAGCATGTGATCTTTGTGACCTACTCCCTGTTCGTACACCCCCTCCCCTTTTGAAATCCCTAATAAAAACTTGCTGGTTTTGCGGTTCAGGTGGGCATCATGGACCTGCCGATATGTGATGTTGCCCCTGGCGGCCCAGCTGTAAAATTCCTCTCTTGGTGCTCTTTCTCTTTATTTCTCAGACCGGCCAACACTTAGGGAAAATAGAAAGAACCGACATTGAAATATTGAGGGCGGGTTCCCCTGATATTTCATGATCCATGATATCAACCATCTTAAAGGATAAGATGTGAATCAGTGAGGCAGTGAAATCATCAGCATTGGTTAAATCCATTTTCATCACAAAGAAAAGAGCTGGGCTGCTTGATAATATGGAAAAATTACTTGTCATGTGGATGGAAAACCGGATACAGAGATGCATATCGCTTAGCCTACTGATGATTTAGGCTAGGGTAAGAAGTGTGTTCTATAAGTTCAAAGAGTATACCAATGATCCTACATATATACAAATGTTTATAGCAAGACATGGCCAGTTCCAACACTTCAAAATGCATCATAATTTTCATAATATGAAGGTCTGTGGTGAGGCAGCAAGTGCTGATATTGAAGGTACCAAAGCTTTTGGGAAGAGCCGCATAGGGTAAGTGTGGATGAGAAGTATTACTAGCACAAATATTTAAAGTCAATGAAATGAGCTTATTCTGAAAGTATATGCCAGAGCATACATACATTCACCAAGAGTCCAATGCCAGGGTCTATGGCATTCAAAGGCTGTGTAACACTGCTTTGGGGTGTTACAGGAAAGGCTTTAATTTAGGGTGGAAATGTTGCTTTGGGGTGGAAATGTTGCAGGATTCAAATGAAAGCCTTTCCTAATCTACCACTCAGAGAACCCAAGAGCATTCAAGAATGTGAGCACCAAACACTTCCTGTTTATATCACCATAACGAAAAAGCCTGGATATCAGCATTGTTTGAAGACTGGTTTTTGAACTGTTTTATTCCACAGCAAGAATGTTGTTTTGTGGCAAAACAACATTCCATTCAAGATTCTTCTAATCTTAGACAATGCTCCAGGGCTTCCACAGCATATCAGTGACATGCATCTTGATGTAAATGTTGTGAATCTGCTGCTGAACACAAATGCTTTCATTCAACCAATGGACCAAGGCACAAGAGCTGCGTTCAAAGTATACTGATATGCCAGACATTTGCGCAGGCTGTTGGAGTGACTAAATCTGGCTGCATTCTAAATTCTATCCACAACAAGGGAAGAAGTCACAACGCAATGCATGAACGGCATTTGGAAGAAAGTTTTGAAGACATATGTGAACATATCCAAAGGCTTTAACAAAGATTCTGCCGTTGATTAAATAGTAACAAGATACCAGTGTTTAGGAAATCACTAGAATTGGACATTGATAAAGAGAAAATTTATGAGCTTGTTGGCATTGAGGCTGAAGAACTTTCCAACGAGGAGCTGATTGAACTGGAGGAAGAAAGAAGTAAAGAAGTTGAGGCAGAGAAAGCAGAAGTTATGTCCAAGGTATGAAGAAAGTTCACAGCAAAGAAACTGGCAGAAATATTTGCTACTACTATTAGCAATGGCTTTTGGAAGTTAGAGAAATGGATGTCAATTACAAGAGATTCACCAGTGCTGATGGCAGATACAGGATGCTCTTGTTTGCAATAAAGAGAAATATATAATGAAAAGAGGAAACAAACTGTACAGTCAAAACTTGCTATCTTCCAGAAGAACACTGTGCCTGCTAAACCATCAACAAGTGTAATGCCCTTCTACCTGCTATTCTCAAGCCTCTCAGAAGACAGAGAGAGACTGATAACCCTGTTGCTGCAAGATCTCCATCATCCAGCAATTATTTTTAGTTCAATGCTTCAAATATTCTTCAGGCCCAGTGGGCATTCTTCTGTATATGTTACTTCATGGTGAGTACCCATACAACCATCCTGTTTTTCACTTTCAGTACAGTATTCAATAAATTACATGAGATAGCCAACACTTTATTATAAAATAGGCTTTGTGTTAGATGATTTTGCCCTACTGTAGGCTAACGTAAGTGTTCTGAGAACATTTAAAGTAAGCTAGGCTAAGCTATGATGGGCAGTAGGTTAGGTGTATTAAATGCATTTTCTACTTACAACATTTTCAAGTTACTCTGGGTTTATTGGGACATAACCCCATCATAAATTGGGGTGCATGTGTAAATATCTGACTATATTTCTGACTATTTCTTTATAACACTAAAAATGCAGTGTTATTCCAATTATCAACTTTATATATATTTATATAGTATGCTTATTTATATTGTAGTATACGAAATACAGGTTATATATTTTCTAGGACATAATTTTTGTGTACATACATATTTATTCAGACATATAGTTATAAATCTATCTAAAAAATAAAGAGAAGGAAAAGAAAAAGAGATGAAGAGGGAGAGAGGAAGAAAGAAAACATGTACAAAAATAGTGGATTTTTTGGATGACAGGATTATAAGTAAATATTTTTATTATTTAAGTTTTTTATGCTTCTCTAAATTTTACTAGGCCCATCTCATGATTACAAAAATATATTGTCACATGGTAACTAATTAACTGCAGAAAACTTTTAAACTCTTAATTAAGTTGTTAATTTTTTTCCATATTAGTCATTTACTCAAAGATCTAGGTCAATGATTTTTGAATTCCAGTTTCTAACTTTCTCCCAGTTCAGGGTGTTTTTAATTACTTGGAAGAATGTTGCAAAATGCTTAAGATATGCTGTCAAAAATTCAGAAAGTAAGGGTTTTAAATGTACCTTTCTGTATGCCACATATCACTTTTGGAAGCAGGAATAAAGAAAGGGGCAGGAGAGTTACACAGTTAAACACCAGCGAGAAGAGGTCGTGACTCCACATCAACTGGGGATCCCTGCTAGGCATAGAGGCCCTTGGATCCTTTGCTGTTTTGCAAACCAAAATATCTGGGTTGTAATTTAACTGCATTATTTTATGGAGTTGTATAAATAACTTACACTTTTGACTATAAATGTTTGTCAAGCTTCTAAAACATCTTGCTTATCCAAGCCTTTTCACCAGCTGGCATGGAATCAGGATTGGCAGTCAAGGTGTAAGTAAATGATCAGTTTTACAGACATGTTTAGTAGGATACAATAAACATATACGAAGTACCTCTGAAAAGCGACCTGCTCAGCTTCCATTGCTTTAAAAACACATACCTAGGCAATTTTTACTGCCCTACCAGTTTTTATTACCCTGTATATATTGAGTAATTTGGTTTCTGCTATGTTTAATAACATTCTTAATGTGTGCTATTTTGATTGTTGCAGATAAATACTGGAAGCCAATTTATAAACATCTTTCAGTCTGATTAAATTTATATGTGTCAATTCTGATTTTCTAAATATTGTACACAAAGATGGACTTGACAGTGCTCTCTGCGGCTGTCCTAGATGTTTCACATTAATAAATGCATGCTAGCAGATTTCTAACATCCAGAGAGTCAATTAATTTATAATGCATGAGTCACATCATGCTTACTGCTTCACTAAGGCAGAATCCTAAAAATGAAGCCTGTTTTAAAATGAGGGAGGAGAGGCTCTGCAAGCTGACAAGCTTATGTTCTTGAGGGACCGAGATGTTTGTGGCTGAATCGTAATAGCTACCACTTACTGACCACTACACAACACCAAGAGCTTTACAAATGACATCTGTCTTTGCTACAATAACCCTGCAAATTAGGGGTCATTTCCACCATTTTGCACTTGAACAAACCAAGTTTCAGAGAGGTTAAATAACGTTTCCTTAGTCAAACAGCTTCTAAAAGGGGAAGTTCAAACTATGAACATGGGTTTATTTGACTTGGACCCTTTTGAGCTCTCACTTGTGTCATGCTGGCTGCCCATGGGCTTGGGCGACATTACCCAGAGAAAGAAAGTAGCAGTGATTCTTAGCCCTCTTAGGAACTGGATAAAAGCTATAGCTGCAGTGGTTAGAAATATCCACATATAAAACACTTTGCACACACACACACACACACACACACACACACACTCTTAAATTAGTTCATGGATTCTCTAGGAAATAATTCACCCGGGTTAAGAACCCCTGACTCGGGGTAATGTAATGTAATGTAAATATTTCAGGAGCAGGCAAGGAAAAGTGTTCCAAAATGGAAACTGAGGATAAAAAAACCTAAAAACAATGACAACAAAATTAGAGTTACAGAAATCAAGATTGGAGAGAATTTCAAGAAGGCAAATTGATTAAAACAAGGAGTCCATTGCATTTAACAAGTAGAAAGTCGGAATTTGTATTGTAATTGATTAAGCAGTGAGGTGAGGAAATTAAGAAAAGAATAAGCTCCGTAGATGGCAAGCAGGCGTCATATGAAGTGTCAACTCTGGTTATTAACGACTGCCTGGAATAACATGTTATAGACTGGTTATAGACTTTGGAAAAGGGTGTGGGATTGATAGGAAATGTCTACAGACAGCAATAGTGGAAAACATGTGTGCCGACGATTTGCTAGCCCGAGTAGACACCTCTTTTTAGTAACTGTGCATGAAGAGAAGAAAAGAAATAGGAGAGTAGCTAAAAGGCATATAGGGTTAAGGAAAATTTTTCTTGCTTGTTTTTGTGGTAAGATGGGAGGTACTTGAAAATGTTTACAAATGGGCAGGACATAGAGAAAAGAAATGGCTTGCAGAGCAATATCAGTATGCAAGAGAACACAAAAGGAAGTGGAGTCAGAGAAGAAGAATGTGGAGAAAGAACACCATCTTGTATAAGATGAGAAGAAAGAAAGTGAGAATAAATACAGATCAATTTGCTGTACAGAGGCAGAAAATGGATGTATTCCATTCCTTAAATCTCAGAGGACTCTGAAATAGAAGTCTGCTAGGGATGGGGCAGATGTGAGAGGAATAAAATTGATTATTCATTCACATAATATTTGTTGAGCACCTACAGTGTGCAGGCATTCTTCAGGTACTAGGAATATAGTAAATATGGTAGCTAAAACAAAGCCCCGCTATCACTTTTGTGGGAGAAGCAGGCTTTAAGAGAATGTTTATGAATGAAGTGGCAGACAGCGATAAGGACTCAGCAGGAAAGTACAGGAGGATAAGGAGGCTAGAGAACAACTCAATGGGAGGGTGCTATTTTACAGGGTGGTCATGGGGGGCCTTGAATGGAAAAAAGGAGGAAAAACAAACAGCAAGTGGTAATGCTCTGTAAGATGGAGATGTGCTTAGCGTGTCCAGCAACTGCCAGTGCGTCTGGACTACAGTGAGTGAGGAAAAAGAGTAAGGAGGAAGGTTACAGAGCGGGAGGGAGGAGATCAGACAGGACTTTGCAGGTCATGATGAGAACTTGGCTTTTAATCTGGATGAAATAGAAAGCCATGGCAAGGAGGTTCTGCACAGAGAAAGGACACAATCTGAATTATATTTGAAAAGGATCATGTCCACTATGGGGAAAAGGCAGTAGAAAGGCAGGGATGTACACATGGAGAGATGTTAGGAGGCTTTTGTAACATTCTAAGTGAAAGACAAAGGATGGGATGAGCCAGGGTAATAGCAACCGAGGAGGTAAAAAGTGGTCAGTTTCTGGTGCAAGACTTGCAGATAGATTGAATGTGGGGTGTGAGAAAAAAGAGGAGTAAAAAATGACTCCAAAGGTTGACCAGAGCAATTAGAGCAGTGGAGCTGCTCTTTAGTGATGTGTGGAAGATCTGGAAGAGGAGCAGCTTTGGAGAGTAAGGGTGGAATTCCAGCATTTGGTTTTGAACATGTTAAATTTGAGATCTCTAGGAGACATCCATGTGCAAACGTTGAATAGATAGTTGGATATGCAAGCCCAAATTCAGAGAGTTCAGACTGGAGATATACATTTGGGAGACTTTGACACATAGATAATAGTTAAAGCCATGAGATTATATGAGATCATCTAATGAGGCAATGTAAATAAGGAAGAAAAAAGGTCCAAGTTCTGAGCCATCAGGCATTTCAAAATTCATTTATTTACTCATTCATTCATTTACTGAGACAGAGTCTCACTTTGTCACCCAGGCTGGAGTGCAGTGGTGCAATCAGAGCTCATTACAGTCTCACACTCCTCCCACTTCAGTCTCCCCAGTAGCTAGGACTACAGCCACGTACCACCACACTCAGCTAATTTTCTATTTTTTTGTAGAGACAGGTTCTTGCTATGCTTCCCAGGCTGGTCTTGAACTCCTGGGCTCAAGTAATCCTCCTGTCTTGGCCTCCCGGTGTGCTGGGATTACAAGCATGAGCCACCATGCCCTGCCCATTCCAACATGTAGAAATCATGAAGAAGAAAAAGGGGCCAGGCCCAGTGGCTCATGTCTGTAATCCCAGCACTTTGGGAGGCAAAGGCAGGCAGATCACAAGGTCAAGTGATCAAGACCATCCTGGCCAACAAGGGTGAAACCTCATCTCTACTAAAAATACAAAAATTAGCTGGGCGTGGTGGCATGCACCTGTAGTCCCAGCTACTCAGGAGGCTGAAGCAGGAGAATTACTTGAACCCAGGAGGCGGAGGTTGCAGGGGGCCGAGATTGTACCACTGCACTCCAGCCTGGCGACACAGCGGGACTCCGTCTCAAAAAAAATAAAAAAAGAAAAAGAAAAGAAAGAAAAAGGACTAGCTAGCAAGGGAGGAGTGGTGAGTAAGGTAGGAGGAGCACCTTGAAAGAGTGATAACAAGGAGATAAACAGAGAAAGTGTTTCAAGAAGAGACCAATTCACTGTGTTGAATGTGGTCCAGCAAAGTTGAAACTGAATTCTGACCACTAAATTTGTCATAATAAAGGTAACCAGTGCCCTTAAGAAGAATGTTTTCAGTACAGTGGTAGAGATGGAGACCATGTTAGATTAGAAAGAGAGAGTGGGAAAATAATATTTGATGAGTGTGGGCAACTCTTTCCAGAGTTTCATTGTAAAGGGGAGTGGGAGCTATAAAGAAATGGAACAGCAATGGGAAACATATGGGGTCAAGGAAGTTTCGTTTTGAGGACAAAAGATATTATGGCATAATTCTATGCTAATGAAATTATCCAAAAGAGAGGAAAAACCAATGATACAGGAGGGAGGCAATACCTAAGTTTTAAGTTGCACACCATTCTGAGTAGTGGGATGAAATCTCATGCCATCCCACTCCATTCCGCCCAATACGTGAATCACCTCTTTGTCTAATGTATCTATGCTGTATACGCCACCTGCAGAAGGTCAATAGTAGCCTAACGCTACATCAACAAGGCCTACGTCATTCACCTCACTTCTTCTTACCATGTAGGCATTTTGTCATCTCACATCATCACAGGAAGGGCGAGCACAGCACAATAAAATATGTTGAGAGACCACATTTATATAACTTTTATGATAGTATATAGTTATAATTGTTCTATTTTATTATTGTTGTTAATCTCTTACTGTAGCTAATTCATAAGTTAGACTTTATATAGGTGTATGTGTGTGGTATATGTGTATACATATTTATAGGAAGAAACATATATGTTTAGGATTTGGTGCTATCCGCAGTTTGAGGCATCCACTGAGGGTTTTGGAACATATCCCCTTGGACAAGAAGGAACTACTATGTAAAAATAATATAGATAATATTGTCTATATTTATTCAATAAGAACTCAAAAACTCAGAAATACAGAGTACTCATACAAATTTGTAATTTCCTGCCTACAATATTCTTAATTTCCTTATAATTCTTAGATATTATTGTCTTTATATATTATTCATGATGAGCTATTACAGAATTTACTCTGAAAACAGGAAATCAGAGGCATCCAGGCACCTCATAGATAAAGAACCTACATCTATTCCCTGCTTTAAATATTTTCCTTGCATAGCTGATACCTGCTACGGACGTTAATACACCCTTTCTCCACACCTCCTGCTCCTCAGAGTTCCGATCCTCTATCCTTTACTTCCTCAGGATGAAAATAAATGGCCAAGCCTCATGGACAGGCCAACTGAGACACAAGCAGCAGAAGGCAGGTCAGTGTATCACATCCCTTCAGAGAGGTGGTGCCTGGGTCATCATTTCACAGATGTCAACAAAATAGGTTATGAAAGAAATAGCAACAGAAGGAAGCAGCTGCTGCCTGACTCCCTGCCCCTTCCGGTCTTTAGACTTCATGAATCCCCACACCTGAACTATGGAGAGAGGCAGCTGCCCCATCATTCCCATCCTACACCCACCATTGGGCACACTTTGGCTCAGCACTGGCCACAGAGTTCAAGTGGAATAGCCTCTAGTGCATCTCCAGAGAGGACAGGCAGGGGCAAGGAATGAGCTGGGCTTTGGGTGGCAGCTCTAGGAGGAAGGGAACCACCAAGGACCCACAGCACAAACTCAGTAGTTGTGAAGACAAAAGAGGATTATGTCTGTGAAAGACCCTTGAATAAGTGGCTAATGTAGTGAATTACTGATGTTGCAAAGATTCAGCCAAGATTCATGTAGACTCTCTGGTCTGTATGGGAGCTTTGAGGTAGGTCAAAGGCCTGTGCAGTCATTCTTCACATCAACATGGACATATTAAAGTCAGGCTTCCAGGTGTACCACAATGCAATGCCTGTTAAAAATTTTTAAAAGGGTAAAACTTCATTTTGTTGCTGTTGTTGTTGTTTTGGATCTCACTCTGTCACCCAAGCTGGAGTGCAGTGGCACCATCACAGCTCACTGCAACCTCCATCTTCTTGGCTCAAGCGATCCTCCCACCTCAGCCTCCCGAGTAGCTGGGTCTACATGCCTGGCTAACGTTTTGTATTTGTTTGTAGAGACAGAGTTTCGCCATATTGCCCAGGCTGGTCTTGAACTGGACTCAAAGTGATCCACCTGCCTCAGCCTCCCAAAGTGTTGGGATTATAGGGATGAGCCACTGTGCCTGGCCAAAACTCCATTTTATGCAATGTGTTTCAAGATAACTACTATGCAGACCTGTTTTCTTATGCCAAACAACTTTCAATAATTATATGCCATATATTAAAGTGTTACAATACCTGTCGCCCAGGCTGGAGTGCAGTGGCGCGATCTCGGCTCACTGCAAGCTCCGCCTCCCGGGTTCACGCCATTCTCTCGCCTCAGCCTCGCGAGCAGCTGGGACTACAGGTGCCCGCCACCACGCCCGGCTATTTTTTTGTATTTTTAGTAGAGCCGGGGTTTCACCATGTTAGCCAGGATGGTCTCGATCTTCTGACCTCACGATCCGCCCGCCTCGGCCTCTCAAAGTGCTGGGATTACAGGCGTGAGCCACCGCGCCCGGCCATGTTACAATACTTTTTTTAAAAAAAAAGAATTTACGCAAATCACCATTCCTACATTTTCTGTAGCGAGACCAAATAAACTTCACCCACCAGGTCACAAAACCTTAAGGATGACAACAGCTGGGTAAGCTGAGTG
Organism: Pongo pygmaeus; assembly: GCF_028885625.2. Lineage (NCBI taxonomy): Eukaryota > Metazoa > Chordata > Mammalia > Primates > Hominidae > Pongo > Pongo pygmaeus. The sequence continues at coordinate 121,812,628 of NC_072376.2, forward strand.
CTGCTGAAATGCCAGAGGGAAAACAATGGCACTTGGAGTACTCAGGCAGTTCCAGCGAGATGTACTGCCCGCATTTTAAAGCTTTACTTTTACTCCATCAAAGAAAATGACATCTCATTTTGACCAAATCAAGGCATAGTTAGACCTGGCAGTCAAAACCCTTAGCTTCAGCCCCTGTAGAGGCCCTTAGCCCCATGACCTCCCTCCAATTGCTATAAGCTCCTGACTCCTAGCACACTCTTGTTCCTGCTATCCCCACAACCTGGTGTGTCCTCCCACTTATTCACTTCTCAAAATCCCATCCATGCTCTCAGGCTTTCACCTCTTTCCAAAGTTTTGTCTGCTTTCCTATAGCAGACGGGAACTTTATTTCTTCCAAATAGACACAGATCATTGTCTCAATTCTTTTATAGCATTACATTCTGCCTTAAAATATAGGTATTGATAGCTTATCTCTTCTATTAAACTGCATGCTCCTTGAACAGCTAACACTTACGGTGTTGTTACAATATGCCAGGTACTGTGATGTTGGTTTTGCAGACATCAGTACGTACCATTATTAGCCCCATTTTACAGCTGTGGAAACTGAGACCAGGAAATGTTGAGTGACTTGTCTAAGATCACACCACTAGTAAATGGAAATACTGAGACATACATTTGGGTCTGCCAGATTCCTGAGCCCAGGTTTTTAACTATGATGTTACACCACATAGTCCTTCTGCAGTGGAAGGCATGCCAAAAACATTTGATTTTTAAAAAATTCATTTCTATATGAATTTTTATTCAACCTACATTTATTAAGCCAGGCACCGCAGTGATGCTAGAGAAACATGGAAAAATAAGTCCTAAACTCTTCAACAGGGGAACTTATGGTCACAAGTAACACAAAGAGGTTAGTGCACTTTAAGATTCCCATACTTTATTCTCATACTTTCCAAGCAATTGGAAAATCTTTTGACAGAGGCTCAAGTTGTGAAAACTAGTTAAAGTCCTCTCTTCTCACTGCAATAAAATGTTTTATAATGAGAAATCAACCACCTTAATTTATTTTAACAGATAACATTATACAATTAGCGATGCTGAGATTAAATCAGATACTGTAATGTTATAATCAAGAGTATCTGAATACATTTCTTTTATAGCATAAATGTTCTCCATTGAGACAGGAAATTTAGCTTAGCATTTTTAGAGCCACTGGCTAAATTACCTCTATTGATGAGGCTCGGCAGGTTCTTTCTGAACGATTCTAAATAACTGCTGAGGGATGAAAGAAAGTGTTCCATAGACTGTAGCCACAGCATGCTCAGAGTCTACTGGGGAGAGAATAAAGCACTTGCCCCATGCATGAATGGGTCTGCATCCCGCCTGGAGCATGGCTGACTAGCCATCCCTGAAATTGTATAAATGAAAGGAAGTAGGCCAAGGTAGACATTTGTATTAATAATTGGTGTGCACGAAGTAAATTAGGCTATCCCACCAGGTCCTCCATAAAGGATGGAAAGGCAGTACGAACCTTCAGAAATAAAGTCTGCTAAAGCAATCTTTTCAAAGCTTTTGACAAATTGCAAACCTCAGCCATTTGTTTTGTTTCATTGAAAGGAAAGTTCAGGGAAAAGTTTCAGTTCAGTTCACACACAACACATGTACAGATTCACATACACACAAAGAGTGTATAGGTGTATGAAGCATGAACCAGGACATGAGAGTTATGTAGCACTATCCTTATTCACAGAGGCAGTCAAGGGACCTGGTTGTGCCACTAGGCATGGGAGCATTTTTCACGAATGTCGGAAGGCAGGCACATAACAGTTCCAGGCTCCTTTAGCTTCCATGTATCGTGCCCCACATGAACAATCCACAGCACAATGAAATCTGGCCCCCTTGTTTGCACAGTCATGTTGCGATAGCAGGAACAGTGAAAGGCAGTTCCCATCAGAGGAGAGAGGTCAAGTAATAAAACCAAGCTATGGCTCAGATTTTTCACATTTTGAAAGGAAACAAAACATTTGGAACCTCTTTGCTTTTGTGGTCCTGAGGAATGGAATTTTAACCTGCCTATTTTTTGGTGTAGGAAATTTCCAGGTTTCTAAATTGTCTTCAACATCTCCCTTTCATGAAGAGCACATAGCAGGTAAAGAATAATGAGAAATATTAGTTCATTTAATAATGCTATAAAATCTAATCTTTGCAGAAAAAAAGCTAATTTATTTTGACAGTAATATCTTCTACACCAAACATCATTAATCTTATGTCATTACATAATAAATTTTTATTCTTTCACTTGCACAAACATTAACAATAATAATCCAAAAGGAATAATAAAATCAAAGTTAATAAATAATGGCAAATTATTTAAATATTTTAGTTGAAAAATAGATTCCCAAACTTCCTCTCAATTCTATTGACACTTAAATTAAAGCAAAACATAAGCAATTAAAGACTAACAAAGTTTTGAGGTTTCACTCGAGTAATTAAAGAATAATATTATAGTACTTAAAGAATAGAAAATAGATTCCCCTGATAGTGCTATTCCATTCCTTAACCACACAAATATTTAAATAACAAAAATGTAGTAGTATTGAAACCTGAAAAACATCTTTACCTAAAAGTTCTCATTATTCTTAAGAAACTGAAAGCTCTGCATACAGAAACAGAATGCACATTCTCATTTATCTTGAGTGTCACTGAAGAAACACATTTGATATGGTTTTTGCCTTGATAATGAGGGCACAATAAACTATGAAAAATGTCATTTCTGGAAAATTTGTTGGCTATAGTTCAGCAAGAAATGAATCTTTTTAACAGATATGGCATGATGACTTTGATGAATTGAACTTTTAAATATATGGAGCGTTAAAAAAGATATGCCCTTAGAAATGAATTAATTTAGATACAACAACATACTGTATACCATAATTCATTGTCTCCACTTTCATCACTGCAGAGTGTTTCTGTCCATGTGACAAGGTCCCTCTTCAAATTCCTATTTGGGCTTCACTTCAATTCATTAACTTAAAAAATGAAGACCTAGCTTGGACCCAATCTCTAAGTTTTCTATTAACTCTTATCAATTCTATAAATTTAGTATTCTATGCACTCTGAAACTTTTCATGGTTTGAAGATAAAAATTTCAGGAAAATATCCTTCTGAAAGATTCTTTTTATCTACTTAGCAGAAAAGTTTGAGCTACAAGACAATTCCAACAAGACAAGTCAATATCTTGGTCAATTTCTATATATGCATCACTTTGAAAGTTGTTTAAAATAAATTAAAATCTTATAAATGCAAAATATTAAAATTTAATACTCCACTATGGGGCTTTGTATTTGGATGTTTATCCAGGGAACTGAAATCTTATATAAGGACACATATTCATATTACTGGGATTCATATGATGCCTTGATGGATAAAGTCAAACAACATTTAGCTAATATTGGTTATAGTTTAAAAGTAAGAAGTTTGAAGGCCTGTAATGTAGGATACCATTTTTGGCATCCTAAAGGATTTAAAAGCATACCCAGCATAGGGTGAGACAAGGTGAGAAAATATAGGTAACAGAAAAAGTATCCTTTTTCAAGAGATTTATCATATTGATTTTAGTAGTATGCTACCTGCCATAGCTACTATCAGCCAACAAAGGCACATCTGAAATGATGCTGACTTCCAGTCCCCAAGCAATAAACCTTCTAATGTAAACCATCGATTAACTGTTACCAAACTCTTCCTAAAATGAATGCTTATATTGCCCACGGAGTCTAATTTACTGACAAAATAATAAGCGTATTATAAATCATTGAAAGTATTAAAGTATGTTACATCTTGGTACTCATAGTACTTAAGAGCAATAGTTTGAGCTCCTGTTAGAATAAAGAGAAAGGAGACAGATCAATTTCCAATAATAATTTATAAGAATAAAAACTTTCTATTTAAATTTACTTTTAACAGAACAGAAACCTAGAAATGACCGGGGTACTTTAGTTATTGGAATTTCTAGATAGTATTGGAAGTTCTAGAAATGAGCAGGAATGAAAGAAACTTCCTACTTTTTAAGGATACTTTTTAATGACACAATAAAAGCTTCTCCTTCTCAATGATGAATAGGAAGAAGTTTCCCAATCCAAATTTATTTGCCTTGTGGTTTTCATTAAAATCTACACATAGGAAACTTCATATTATAGGAAATATAAAATTTTCGTAGTGAATTCCTTATAAATTATGATATTTGACACAAAGTCAAGCAATTTTTCATTTTGTTTAAAATGTCCCAACGATCTAAAATTGCCACCAGTTTATGCTCTTCAAACTCTCTTCTCCTAAACTCTATTAATATCACCAAACTAAAGATTTTTATTTTATTTTATTTTTATTTTTATTTTATTTTTATTTTTTTATTTTTTTGAGATGGAGTCTCACTCTGTCGCCCAGGCTGGAGTGCAGTGGCATGATCTCGGCTCACTGCAAGCTCCACCTCCCAGGTTCATGCCATTCTCCTGCCTCAGTCTCCTAAGCAGCTGGGACTACAGGCGTCCGCCACCATGCCCAGCTACTTTTTGGTATTTTTAGTAGAGACAGGGTTACACCGTGCTAGCCAGGATGGTCTCGATCTCCTGACCTCATGATCCGCCTACCTCGACCTCCCAAAGTGCTGGGATTACAGGCATGAGCTACCATGCCTGGCCCAAACTGAAGATTTAAAAAGGATTTTTTTTCCCTCTAAACAAGGGAGCTAACGCCTATGGGAAAATAACATTCTTAACAAATAAAACCCAGGGGATCTAGTCAGACAAAGGAATAAATTCTCATCTTTCACACAACTTTCAAACTAGTAAACAATAACAAGAATTCTATAATAGTTTCAACTCATGCCATATAATGTACAAAGTAAGTTTGTACGTAATGGCAACTCCTGATCAGCTTTCCAGACATGAAGATTCAATGATTAGAGGCTTAACTTTAATATGCAAAGTAGAGGGTTGGGTGGATGTGGAGAGGGCATCAGGATAAATAATCCACATAACTGGAAGTGGAAGTTTAGGTCATTTCCTATCCAAGGATATACATAGGGCATATTGAATAATGATCAGACTACCTGAAAGGAAACCACAAGCTGATTAGTTCCACTCCAAGGGATGGTTTTTAAAAACCAGTTGTTATTCTTCACCATTGATTAGAAGTCTAAATGGAAGGCTACATATGGTGAAAGACATATACATCCAGCCATTACCACAGAAGGGTGATAAATTATCCAGCATGCCTGCAGAGAACTCTCTAATCCACTCTTTCAATTTTCACTCTCACCTGTAAAAAAGCCTGAACTGTATGCCAATTGGTTGTTAATAATGCTCTTTGGAAGGGAGCAAGTTGAAATTGTTCCCCAAACTGCAAATCAAGAGACAAAGTATGTGTGTCTACTACAGTTGAATGAAATTATATATCAGAATAAAAGACCGTGTCTGCAGTACAGGACTGAAGTATGCTTTCATGTGTCCTATAAAATCCTTGCGCTCTGGGCAGCACAAAGCTCTAAGAATGCTTCCATTTCATCTCCCAGAAGAACATCATAACATAGATGTAGCTAACAAAGGCCTCCAAAAGGAAGCTTGTGATATAAAATATAAAATAATTGTTTTTAAATTTGTAGTTTCCAGATTGGGTTTCTACTCTGCCTGCCAAATACTCTCCTTCTTTCTCATGGGTTAGCTGCACAAATATGGATTTCATTTATTAATGGAAGTGGTGACTCGGCCACTTTGCATGGATTCTTTAGCTCTTCTATCTCCACTCTCCTCTTCCTCCACAGAACACAGTGAGGTATGATGGATCCAAAGCCAGGAGGACACAGTGAGGCCGTCTGGCATGGTCTGCAGTGCAGCCTACTCTGGCTGCCTCTCGAAACCCTCCTGACTAGTGCTACCCTCAATCCTTGGTCAGCCCCTCTGCTGGGCAGCAGAAATGCTAGCACCAATCAATTTCTTTTGCATAGGTTCCAAATGCCAGTTTTCCAGGAATGTTTCATCCTCGCATGTGTCAGTAGCAGAGAGACTCTTTTGTAACTTTTCCCTAAAAGCGTGTGGGTCTGTATTTATTTGCTACAGAAAAATAAAATGTAAGCCTTCACAGCTTAGAACTGGCCCATGTGTCACTTCTGAGCCATGTGTGCCCTAAGTCTGTCACTCTCCTTCTCTGAGCCCTTGCTGACAGCTATAAAGTAAAATAGCACAATTTTATCAGTCCTGCCTTCTTCATGGGGTCGTAGCATCAAATGACCTATGTGAATGGGCTTTTGGTGACTTACTTTCAATTAAATGTATTATATTATTATTAGCCAGGAAAGCTTATCAAATCAGGCATGCATATTTACACAACACTGCCAAGTTACAAGGTTATGCACATGGATATGACAGCTGAATCAAGGAAATGGATAAAAGAAGGAGGAAAGAATTACAGAGAGAGGGGAAAAAAGCCATGAAAGACAAGTGTGAAGGTATATCTGTGCAAGTTCAGTAAGGATCTGAAAAAGTAGAACTTGAAGAGGTGTCTGTTTACAACCTCACTGTGATGGTTAATTTGATGTGTCAACTTGGCTAGGCTGCAGTGCCCAGTTGTTTGGACAAATACTAGTCTAGATGTTGCTGTGAAGGTATTTTGTGGATGTGATTAATGTTTACCATCAGTTCACTAAGAAAAGCAGATTTCCCTCAATAATGCGGGAGGGTTTCATCCAATCATTTAAAGGCCTTAAGAACAAAAACTGAAGTTTCCTGGAGAAGAAAGAATTCTATCTCAAGATTTAACATAGAAATCTTGCCTGAGTTCCAGCCTTCGGGCCTGCCCTACAGATTTCGGACTTACCAGTTCCCACAACCGCATAAGCCAATTCCATAAAATAAATCCCCATACCTCTATAGATGCCCTATGGTTCTGTTTCTCTGGAGCACCCTGAGTGATACAATCACCAAGGCTGTTTTTATTGGTAATCTCATTGGATTCTTTTTAGTCTTTATCTTATTTGCCATTTTGCAGGAACATGTGCATTCCAATCATGCCAGCAATACAGTGTAGAGAGAATAAAGTCCTGAGCAAATGAGCATTTTTGGACATAATGAGAAGAGTTTGGTGGCTCTCAAAGTCAATAAATATCTCCACTTAGCTGTCTTACCAATAGCTCAAACTCAAATGTTCAAAACAGAAATCTTTGCTTCCCATAAGAGGCTTCTTTTCTTGAGTTGCTGCTCCTGCAGTGTCCCCCTCTGTCCCCACTGGAGATTCATCCTTCCCTTCTTCCTCTGGGTGACTGCTCATGTCTACTCCAGCCACCTTATAGTTCTTCCTTGAAACAGTTTCTCAGATGAAGCCCTCAGCATCAACCCCTACCCAAGTCTGCTCTTCCGTCTTTATTCGCCATCTCAGTGGCCTCACTATGATTCACCAGAATGAGGACTGAGAGCCACCTCCACTTCTATCTCCTCTTCATTCCTACATCATCACGCATCTGTCATTCCTACCTCATTAATGCCACCTAAATCTGCCCCAGTCTCTACATCTCCCCTGCTACCATTCTTTCCAGATCATTTTATGTCCCCCTGGTTAGCTGCAACAATACCCTAATCATCTCTCTCTTCCCATTTGTCCTCCTCCTTGCCCTTTAGCAAAATGGCCTTCTCAAGTGTTCCTCTGACCCTGCCACCCTGCTCCTTTAGCCCTTCTAAGACTGCATACTTTGAGGGTAACCACTTGGAATGGCATGCAAAGTACTCCATAGCCTCATCCTGTTCCAATCTCTATTTTTACTAGTTACTTCCTAATCTCTTTCTTGAGCTTTACATTTCAGCTTTATTTCATACACCACTTCCCAAAATGCCAGTTTTTTCTTGGGTTCCAAAGGCTTTGAAAATGCTAACCTCTTGGAAAATACACACTACTTCAATTTTTCACCCAGACAAGTCCTTCACTGATCTCAGATCCAGAGGCATTCCTGATCCCCTCCACATCTAAATCTGGATTATATTCTCTACTGTCCTCCCACTGCACCTTGGCGTATCCTGAGCACACTTCTCTCACAAGATTGCTATGTTTTTGTTTTGTTTTCTTCCTCTCTAGATGATAAGGACCTTGAAGACAAAACATCTTATTTGCCATTTATCCTCATCCTATAGCAGAGGGTGTGGTACGTATTAAGCACTCAGTATTAGTTTGATGAATGAATCAGTGTGTGAATACACATTATCTTTTAAATAACTCCATGAACTAATTATTAACAATCCTTTAAAGTCTCTCCTGTCTTTAGGGATGACTATATTCCATCCTTTTTTCTTTCCTTGACCATACAGAAATAACTTCTTTCAAAATTATGCAGAAATAAGAACTAGAGATATGTGTGTGTATTTGCTTATATGTGTGTATATCTTTGAGGCCAAAGATATTAGCAAGTAACAAAAGATGCATGTTTTATTCCACTTAACCCTACGCAAATCTTAAGGATGCATTAGAACTTGTTTCAAAAAGTATAATAAAAATATCATTAATAATTTTTAAAAACATAAGAACATCTAGGTAACTTGGAACACTTTAGATTCCACATCTTGATGTCTTTTTAATTCCACCAAAACAGAAACAAAAGCTTATTTAATGACTAAAGAAGGGGACTCTTTCCACATTATAGTCCATGACCCAGTTAAGACCAAACACAGCACTTAGTTGACTTAGGCCAAATGTAGGCCAGCGTCATGGTGTCCACATAATTAGAATTATGCAGAAGCCACCCTTTGTATAAGAGGAATCACAGCATTTTACGTAGCTAGTTTGGAAGAATGGGAACATTGAGCCCTTCTCTGATCACATGCTGCCAAAGATTATTAAATCTTTAGCCATTCATGAGGAAACAATAATCATTCAAATCACTCATTTGACCTTGTTCAAAATACTAACATTCAAAATGTACCTAAGCTGCTTTGTAACAGCACTTTATTTTCAAGTGGCTTTCTTGAATATAGCTAGTTATTGCCTCACAAACCTGCAAGAGTCATATAGTTGCTTCCCTAATTAGTCCCATAAGATATTTACAGGTCTGCATTAGGCAGACAGCCCTAGTAATTCAGCAACATGACTGAGTACTTGGTCATAAGAAAGCAAAACAGGAAGCAGTGACATGACACTCTATTTGTTCGGAGACTGGACATTAGAACGGTACACAGGTGTCCAATCATCAACTAATAGCAAAGACTTTAAAACCGAGGCATTCCTTTTGAATTTTCTTTTTAGAAATTTTGACTGCCTTGTACTGTCTGTTTTGTTTTTTTTTATTTTTTAATTTGAAAAGAAGCAAATTTAATTTTACCTATCAAATATCCTCGGGAGAGAAAGGATTCAGTCCTAAACTCTCACTTTTAAAATGTTATCCTGTTTCCTACCATAAGAATGGCAGTGGTTCACTCTTCAAGCCTCATGAAACTGACTCTAAAAGTGTTAGTCACTTTTTTTCACAGAAGCATTGCTAAAAATTAAACTTTATCCTGAAACTATTGGGAATATAAAACCAGACAGATAACCAGAATTGTGCCTAGTTGAGGAGGTTACCCTGGACCCAATCCTGTTACAGATCTAAGCCACTCCATGGCAAGAGAAACGGTACAAGGAAAGAGAAGGCCGTAACAATGAATACAGGTGCTTAGAGATTTGAGAAATACTGAAAGAAAAAAGTCCTCACTATCAATGAGATTATGAAGTAATCTGGAAGGCCTGGGTCTCATGGCCTGCCATTAATACCTTTCTCTTTTTACAGACCACCCTTTAACTTTTATGTCACCGCTTTTTTTTTTTTAAATCCTCTTCCTTTAATTTTTTTCTGTTCTAGGTTTCTAGTGATAATAGTTTTAATGAATGTTCTTCTCTAAAATGTTATAAGACTGAGACCACATTATTCCCAAGTGATACACCAATGTACGTTTCTCTGATGATTTCTGGTTCTTTTTATTTCTTCAGGAATTATTTCCAGTACGACAGTGGAGACTTAGGGCAGTGGAGACTGGCTGTTCACCAAATCTGTTTACTTTTCCTTCTGAGCCCACAGCTACATTTCTCTCCCTCTCTTGCAGTTAGCTATGAACATGTGACTTGACTCTTGCCAAACGAATGTGGTCAGAAGAGATATAAATCATAAAATTCTAAACTTCCAATAATGGTCAAAAAAATCCTCCCATCTGACCCGCCACTCTTTCCTTATCTATGGCTGTGCATCCATGCCCAAGATAGCCTTGGAACACACACGTTAAAGATGGCAGAGTCTCCATCAGTCTGGGCTCCTGCAAGGAGCCTTGCCCATCAATATGCAAAAAAAATGAATTTTTACTATGGTAAGCCACTAACATCTTAAGGTCTGTCTGTTACAACAGCTAAAGTTATTCTAAAACAGATGGTATCCAGAAATAGACCGTAAGAAAAAAATAATGTTGCAAAAAAATTGTCAATATTTTTGTATGTCTATTTCTTCTTCCTTGTTCCTTTTTAAAATTTAAATTTTTTTAATTTTTTTTACTGTAACAGCCTTATTTAAGCTCAATTTGCAGCTCTTTGCCCCTTATTGTTGCCACTTCCAGAATTCCAAACTTCTGCTTAACCTGGCACTACATCTACAGAAATGATAGCAGAGGAAGCATTAAAACAGATTGCCACTGAACACAGTGCCCTCTACAAACATGGAAGCCCAAACCACTCAATACAGAAGACATGAAAAGACACTAGAGAATCTATTCTATGTACACATTCATAGTCACATTCTTTTTCTTTTTCTGCTTTCTGTCCTAGAAGACAAATCAGTGTGCAGGGTCTCAAAATGAACAACCTGAGTTGTTCATTTGACAAGTGACAGCCTGAGATCATTCTATTAAAACTCTACCCCCAAACAGCCTTTCAGTGCAAATTAATTCTCTGGGCTTTTGCTTCTTTGGTTCGTTATGGTGACTGTTATAATGACTGAATTGATCTAGCTATGCTGGTATTTTACACTCATACTGCCTCCTACAAGATAAATGGTTTGTTCCCTTCATCAATAATCATAATACCCTGTTATTACAGAAAAAATACAGTTACTACACATTTAAAAGCACACTCTTTGAGTCCAAATATAAATTTTTAAATATTATAATAATTAAGTAGGAATATAAAAAGGAGTAATTAAAGGAATATTTGCTGAAAAACTTCAAGAAACTATTATATTTAGTTTTCTTAACTCAAGAGGCAAAGCTTATACCTCCACATGATTTGCTTCTGTTAAATGATAATTAGATGATTTACAAGTTTGTTTTGAGTAACTGGCAGTTTAAAAGAGTGGGCATAAGATGTAAGATCTACAAATAACTAACAGCTTAATATGAACCATACACGATGAGGATAGGATAAGATACAACAAAGAAGATGCTTACAAAGAGGGTGGTATCACTTAAACCTTACTTGCCTGAAAAACATCTTATAGAAATATGGGGGACTTTGAAGAGGGACAGACCTGGGTTCATATTTCAGTTCTGTCTCCTGCTAGATGTGCACCCTTGGGCAAATTATTTGATTGGTCCAATCCTCACCTTTCTCTTCTGTAAAATAGGTATAGTAACTCTCTAGGTCACAGGGTGGTCTGAGAACTGGTATGTAAAGTGACACATGGTAGGTAGCTGCTATAAATTGTAGTTATTAGTATGTCAGGAAAAGACATAATTTGACTTAAAAATCTTATCATTTTTTCATTATGAAGTAAAGGTATCAGAGGTTTTCATCTAAAAGTTCTACTGAGATTTCTTTTCCTAATTCGTCTACCACATTGGCAGAAATAGCATTGTAAGCTTAACTTGGCCAAGTCTGCTTCACTCATCTGTCAACAAGATTCTAGGGTTCAAACCGAGTTGACAATTGTTAAAGGTGGACAGGACAGAGCAGGCTGCACAACAGAGTCGTATTTCACACCTCAGAGGGTTCTACACGACCAACAATAACATCATATCTCTGTCAGTCAAGCATAATTATAGGGCTTGATAGACTGATACAAATAAAACAGCCAGTTAAAAAAGGTCTCCTGGCTCTTTTCTGGCTATAGTTACAGGACTTGCTTGATTCTGTGACCTGTGAATATTAGAATAACACTTCTTTTTGGGACAAAGAGACAGAGAGACTGCACCCACTATTGACTCTGAAAAAGATCAAAACTATGTGTAAAATTTGCTCCACTTAAAAACCCTAAAGACATTTTGTAAATTTTGATCAAACTCTCTCTGCTTCCTATTAAAGTGCAAACTTATTTTTAAGTGATCCAAAATAGAAGGTACCATTTGATAGTCACATAATACAATGGACTGACAAATCATTCTAGCAAATACAGTTGTGATATCTGAGCTCGATGCTCAAAGCACATGCATAGAGTCCATTGAACAATATTCTAATATGTGTTACCTTTATGAGAAAGAAAATAGAAAAAAGTATCTGATATTCACTTAAAAACAAATTATATACATTATCACAAAATTGCTCTGTTGCAGCCATTTTTAGCAGAGACTCCTCTGATAGTGTGTGTGTGTGTGTATGTATGTATATAAATATATATATATATATATATCTCAAAACAGATAAGGCCGAGTAATAAGCTGAAAGCTTCCTAGAGAATAAATTGATACACGGGATCTAATTCAAGTTGTATTTCAAGTTTAAATTATAAATGATCTCAATATGCAAGACTACAAAAACTGACAAAAGAAACACATAGTTATATATCCACACATAATTCTAGTGGAATATATCCAAGTTTTCCAAAAGATTCTAAGTAAAGTTGCAAATATATGGTTGCTAAATTAAATTTTATCGTTAATACTTTTCTTTTTTGTTTCTTTTAATCTTACAGTGAGATCTGCCATTATCCCCTGGGCCATCTAATTTTTTATTAGTTAGTTTGTTTTACTGAGTGTCCAAATGTCTCTTGCACTATTGGAGCACATTTCACAATGAAGTGAAAGTGAATGACAGCAAAATACACATCAAGACCCCAGGTTACACTTTCTAATCTGTCTGTACACATGAAGCCACAGCACCATGGGAACTGCGGGCCAGAAGGAAGTTTGAGAAATTTACTTGATGTAGGTTCTGTGCCAAGGATTGCTCACCAGAAGCAAGACTAACTTCTCAGACCAATTTTGTGCTTTATATTTAGAGTGCAGAATGGAGGCAAGGGCAACTGTGATTAAGATGACAATATATGCCTCGATAGCACACTTGCGGAGATAGTTGAATAATGTTTTAAAAGATACAAAGTAGAACAATACATTTCTCTAAAAATAAAAATTACAGAAGCTGTCAGATTTTAGTTCAGGCAAAAGAAGTGAAAGGAAAATATATACAGTTGACCTTAAACAGCATGGGTTTGAACCACATTGGTCCACTTATATGCCAGTTTTCCTCCTCCTCTGCCGATAACAAGACCAACCCCTTTTCGTCCTTCTCCTCCTCAGACTATTCAATGTGAACATGGGGAGGATGAAGACTTTTGTGATGATCCACATCTACTTAATGAATAGTAAATGTATTTTCTCTTCACTGTGATTTTCTAAATAACATCTTTTCTCTAGCTTATTGTAACAATGCAGTATGTAATACATACAACATATAAAATGTGTATTAATTAACCATTTGTGTTATCGGTAAGGTTTTCTGTCAACAGTAGGTTATTGGTAGTAAAGTTTTTGGGGAGTCAAAAGTTATCTGTGGATTTCTCACTGAGCAGAGGGTTGGTGCCCCTCACCCCCACATTGTTCAAGGGTTAACTGTACATAAAATTAAGGTGATGTAAAAATAGGAATAGTCCCTAGAAATTAAAATTGTCAGTAATTGGGTATTACCTCTAAATAAATATATTGCTGATAAATTTATCTAACTGTAATAATCCCATTGTTCATTAATATTTATTCAGATATAAAAATATGTCAGAAATTTGTTATAAAGCCACCTACTCTAAAGCAAAATTTGATGGAAGGCAGATACTTTTTAGATATTATACGTGGAGATTTAGGACTTGGAGGCTCAAGAAGATTTCATCATAATGTATTTTACCCACAAGGAAGCCCATGATATTGGGTCCTAAGTACTATGGTAGGGTTCTATTGTATTAGTAAAGACAGCATAATCAATGTTTTTTTTCTCTTTTGTACAATCAATGTTTTTTCATCTTATCAAACATAAGCAACTTGAATTATCTTCCAGTCAGTATGGAAACTCATGATTATACTTTATTTCTTGGATTTCATGCTGTTTGCCAAACATATTATAACTTCTTTAAAAGGTAGTCAAGGTGGGACAGTATCAATACTTGTTTTATAGATTAGTCATTCTGCAGTTTCGGCCATAATCTTATATTATATGTGATTATTTTAATCAAGGAATATGATTTGACCCATGGCCTGACAAACCCATGTAACAATGATCCATGTTATAACACAACTATAATTCATAAGGAATGGAATAAAGTGGTAAACTGAATCGATTTGAAATCAGACATATCTAATTGAATTTCAATTTTGCAAATCCTCTAGCTGTGCGACCTTTGGTAATTAACCTCTATGAGTCTCAGTTTCCTCACTGAACAATAGGAATGGTAACATCAGAGGGTTGGTGTGAGAACAAAATGAAATTATACATGTAAAGTACCTAGAATATTGCTTGCCTTACACTAGGGGCTTAATGCTAATTCTCTCTTATTTATATATAATAAGAAAAGGAGGAACAATTGACATCTTTAGGTAGAAAATTTGGACAAACGGATGGCCTCAAGAAAGCGAGAGCTCTATGGTTGCCTGAATTTTTGAGGAATCAAAGAGGAAGTACCAGAATCCTGAAGAATTCATAAGGCAGAAATGAGATTTAACTACCTCTTGGCATAGCTAATGTGGATTCCAAAAAAAAGAAGCCTTGAACACTCTACTCCACCCGTAACCTCAGGAGTTTCCTCTGGGTAGTAGTGGTTTGTTACTTACTTAACATGAAGAGACTTAAGTATGAAGCCAAAAAGTAAAGACTCCTAGACCTAAGGCATGCCATCTGCCTAGCATTAAGCAAGAGCTGAAAGTCAGTTACAGAAGCAAAGTCATTTCTAACATGATTAATGTTCCATCCTTGAACGTGGCAGGAAGACTCCAAAAGATATTTGGAAGCCAATGTTTCCTCTGAATAAAGTAAATAAGTATACACTAAGCCCCTGTCCCTGGACCATGCTGGCCTGTTAGATAAGTTGCCAACATGGAGTCTGTGAACCTTGGAGCAAACTGACTATCCAGGATGAGAAAATATCTCAAGGCCAATGATCATTGCTACCGTAAATGCACACTGCACAGTATAAACACTGGGGTCAGATACAGATATCCAGGATATTACTCAAAAACACATCTAGCTCAAAGCTGACAAGATAATCTGTTCCTGTGAGTGCAAAGCAGACTGGAATGCTGCAGCTATGACCTACTCAAGGAAAGAAAAAAGAAAGTGAAACTCTCCAAGGGCTCCATCTCATGTTCTTTATGCAGGCAAAACTCCAACAGACTTCAAAGGGAGTGTTGCCTAAGAAGGGAGGACTGGTCCAAGCTCACTGGGGGTATCATTTCCATGATCATGTTGCCATCTACATTTGGTAGACTGGCAAATGCAAATATTTCAGATACAAGTTTAAACAGATGAAAAAAGAAGTGTGAAATAGCTTGGAGATTTGCTTGCAAAAGAAACCTCAGAATTTCAGGAAAAGAATTTAAAATCAGAAGCTTCATAAGTTATTCAAAACTCCCACGAGGGTATTGGTGTGTGATCATATCAAAAATAAATGTTTTTCATCGTATGTTCTCACTCATAAGTGGGAGCTAAGCTATGAGGATGCAAAGGTAAAAGAATGACACAATGGACTTTGGGGACTTGGGGGAAAAGGTAGGAAGGGGGTGAGGGATAAACGACCACAAATAGGGTGAAGCGTATATGTTCAGGTGATGGGTGCACCAAAATCTCACAAATCACTGCTAAAGAACATGTAACCAAATACCACCTGTTCCCCAATAACCTATGGAAATAAAAACATTTAAAACAAATTTAAATGGACATATATTGCATTCTAACATATCACATGATCACAAAATTGTGTATCTAAAAAATAATTTTCCAAACTTTAAGTATACTTTTTGTTGTTGTTGTTGTTGTTGTTGTTGTTTTTGTTTTTTTTGAGATGGAGTCTCACTCTTTCGCCCAGGCTGGAGTGCAGTGACGCGATCTCGGCTCACTGCAAGCTCCGCCTCCCAGGTTCACGCCATTCTCCTGCCTCAGCCTCCCGAGTAGCTGGGACTACAGGCGCCCACCAAAATGCCCAGCTCATTTTTTGTATTTTTAGTAGAGACGGGGTTTCACCGTGTTAGCCAGGATGGTCTTGATCTCCTGACCTCATTCATGATCCACCTGCCTTGGCCTCCCAAAGTGCTAGGATTACAGGCGTGAGCCACCGCGCCTGGCCACTTTAAGTATACTCTTAAAAGGTCAGTAACATTTTTCTAATAGACATAGAGACTATATTTTGGTGTTTTAACAAAGTTTTAACATACATGATCCTGATAAATGCAAACAAGCCAAAGTGCAGCAAACATACTCACAGGAGGACCTATGGGGGGAGCAGGTGGAGAGAGAAGAAGAGAGAGAAAAGAGTTAGTGAATATGCAAAATATTAAAATCAAATAAAAGATATGAGCATAATCATCAGCATGACATAATAGACATAGAAGTTTTTTAAAATTCACTGATTCTTAATCATTTTTAGACCATGGAGACTTTGAGACCATTTCAGAAAAATTTATAATTGCACACAAAATTTTACATAAAATTTCAAGTAATTTTTAGATTCTCTGAAGCCTGTCTATGAATTACTGAGATGTTCATATATCTTAAGTAAAGACTAATTTATAAAAGTTTAGATAAGTATGAATTATGAGAATATTTGGTAATTTATGATAGACCAGTTATAGAGAATTGATATATAACTTCTTGAGTTTGATAAAACAGCCAAATGAGAAATGTACCTATTATTTGTCCTTAGAATTTTTTATTCAACATTATTGTAAATATACAAAAGACTAGGTCCCCACATTTATGTAAGTTTCTTTAAAACCATCAAAACAGGCAAAGTCTAAGACAATTTTAAATATTTCACACACCATTATGCTCAATTAAAATACCAGTTCTAAGTAGCTAGGAAGTTGGAAATTGGCTTTTGTTTTCTATGAAACTTTGTATAAGCATAAATTTTTCACTTTTTCCCCATAATCCTCTTTCTTTTGACAAAGATCAAAGATCATTTCTATGATTATCTGATTCCACTAATGTTTTATCATTTCTTTTTCCTCAAAACAAATTTATAAAGTATCCTCTATTAGAAAACTTTGCACTTTGTGAAGGAATACCTATGCAAGTTTCCAATTATTTAGATTCAATGAGCTTTAAAGGTAGCTTTTGACAACACTCTTAAAAAAAAAAAGGAACTACACTCCTCAAATTAATAAATTTTCACAAATGCTTTTTACTTTTACATCTTTCTTAAAATGGAAGAGAAAATGAGGCAAGAAAAAAAAACCACACATTAATCTGCTATCAGCTCTTGATAGGTTAATGTTTCTGTTTCAATACTTAGTAATTGATTATTTTTAATATTGATAAATACTTAGAGAAAATACTGAAAAATAACAATTTACAGCATGCTAGAGTCAAACCTTAAATTACTTTATCTTGCATGGAAGAACTAATGGCCTGATAAGACTTTATGTGGTCATTTCCAAAAAAAAAAAAAGAAAAACAGTAAGTGAACTCATTTATACAGATCATCTCGGTTTCAAAAAAAATTTTACTTGACTTTTCTGTTTTACATTGGGGATTTGTTTTACATATAGGGATTTGGCCTGAAAGCAAGAATGTCCTGAAGTAGGAATCAGGACAATTGGTTCTGTTTCAAGTTCTGCCTTGGCCAAATCACCTGACTGCTATGGGCCTCCATTTCCTCAACTACAAAATGAAAATTCTAGATTGATTACTAAGGCTCCTGTCATCACTGAAATTCCATGGTTGTACAAGAAGGATAAAACATTCCCAAATTTTGAAAACGATAAGAGTAAAAGCATGACAAAATTGTGCCAATTGGATAAAATAACAACACAGCTTTCTAAAACATGTGCCCTAGTGTCCCAAGGCAGATGTTTTTGCAAAGGACCTACATCGACTGACCACCTATATAGATGGAAACGTGGGTGATGCTATCACATTGTGTGCAGCTGAGAAACACTCCATTGTACATAGAAAGGACAGACTTAACTTGACCCAGTAAATAAGCCCCAAATGGGTACCAATTGTTACTAAACTGCAATTAACAATACTTTGCAAACTTCTCCTTTTTACAGTTTGACAGAAATAAGGAGAAGATTAAAAAATAATAAATAAACAAATAAAAACTAGGTCTAGCAGAGAAAGATTTAAACACACACACACATATCCTCCAACAAGACAATATTATCATTAATTAGGAAGAACAGATGCCGGAACTTAACCAGAACATGAGTGACATAGAGCAGCTGAAAGAGAGACTTACCAGATTCTCCTCTTCGGCCTCTCTTACCTCGTTTCCCTGGAGGGCCTGAAATACAAAGGATAATTTTTTTAATGTAGTTTAATTTTTTTTCCTGGTTCCAAAATAGCTAGTAAATAATTTATATATATTTTCTCATTGTTTTTAACTACCAACTTCAAGAAAGGGATCAGATATTTGTAAAGGTCAGTATTGTCTTTAGTGTTTCAGCAAAACTCTTAAGGTTCATTTAATTATAAAAGCTACTCTAGATACGTGATCATCTAGTGTTACTTGAGAAAACTAATGATTCGGAATTTTTGTTCATCCTGCTTTAATATCATCAATAAAGAAAGGGTTTGCTAAGAAAATTGGTAGTTGAGTTTTATGTTTCTAAGAAATATTTCTTTTCAGTATATGAATAATTGAAGTACTAATTAATAATTTAAAAGTACTAAGTCCAAATGATTTATAGTTTCTTTTCAGTCAGGTCCATCATAATTTTCTGAAAATGTTTAGTTAGCAGTTAGTTAAATGTATATATTAGTAATGGAAAATAATCCTTACAAATATTTATATTTCATTAAATGTGAATATATTGGAATTTCACCAATCAACAACCACCTGAATAAAATCACAACCTTTTTAATAGGACAGTGTTTAGGTAGTAATTACAGGCCTGATTTTTCTACAAGGGCAAGTTCATTATTGTCATTCAATAAATAGTTAGCCTTTATGATGATCCCATTTTAAAAGCAGAGAAAAAAACTTGTTTTTTTATCTTCGGTGAGTTACCGGTAAAGACCACCAAGCTAGTATGTATCAGACTTCGCACAAGATTCTAGACGTTCATGGCTTTCCAGCCATTATTCTCAATTATAGAATTTCTGTCCTCATTTCCTTGGGCAGGAGTAGCCTTGCATTGAATTATGGTTCAGGCAAATAGAAGAGAATAATTAGCCCACAATGAGAATTGAGGTCTTATAATATTTGCCAGGAGAAGAAGGCCAAGGAAAATACAGAACTGCCTGATTCTAAAGAATGAGCTGCTAAGTAGGACTGATGACTTCCAAACTTTAGAAAGTTCAAGACACAAGCAGCACAGGCCTTAGTATCCAGGTGACTTTCAATGTGATCCTGAGCTACCGGCTCCCACATGGAAACACTATCATGAGAAACAAAAACATCAGTGGGGCAGTTAGTTTCCTCCCAGTCCCTTACACAGAATAAGTCTGACCATTTGTATTTTGTAAGAGGTTAAGAAACAATTGAGCAATAAAACCAATTGAAAATATTAGGAGAATAAGCTTTGTAGCAAAGTCCAAAACTGTCACTAGAAATTTCAGATTGCTTTCTATATTCTAGAATAAAGGGATGTTTTCATCATATTCAAGGTATCTTGGCCAGATTGGGAACAGGAGAAGAATCATATAAATCAGTAAATGAGCCCAGAGAACCCTAAAAGGTACGAAAATATAAAGTTAATACATCTGTTCAAACACACATACACACACACACACACACACACACACACACACACACAATCTGATATACAAAACTTCCTTAAGACTAAGAATTATATTTTTTCTAGTACAATATCACTTAAACTAAGAACTCTCTAGCAACTACTATATACTTATAATGTCTGTGGTTCACATGGTAGGGCCATTAGAAGCCATTGTGGAAGAGATGACAGATGAGAATTTTCCAAAACTGAATATAGTAGTCCTATGATTGAACTTACATTTCAAGTGGCTTGTAGAAATAATTCACCCTAACCATGTGGAAGGAGAAACTTAGGAATATTCAAAGATTAAAAAAAAATGTTAGGAAATACCAGAGGGAAATTATAACGGAAAGTACTTTGACTGACCGTTGTCTCACCTACAACAACGGTGCCAGAAAGGCCCAGCCCTGATTTGTACATGTCTTAGAGGCCTCTAATTATTATTTATTTATTGGGAAGTAGCTTATTCGCCATTTTCCCCCTGAAGAATGTGTCTTTCAACAGTGGATTTCATCAAATACAAACAATAGATTGCACAAATGTTTAAGAAATAACTTGAATAAATTTTCATTTAACAGACAGAAGATTATTAAAAAAATGATTAAAGAAGCGCTCACATCTTTTGAAGAAATCAAAAACCAAAATACAAATATTTCTGAACATATCTGGATTAAATATTCAATCAGAAGGTTTAAAGAAATGAATCAAATGCTGTGGAAAATCTGCTTGTCATACTGAGAACTGAAGAACAGGATGCAAGCAAACTCAAATGGCACTTGGCAAGACAGACATCTATTGAATATGGTAGGGTTTTACAAAGCATGTCATAATATGTGACAGAGAAAATGAATTTAAACTAAGTTATGAGAAGATGGAATCTAAACTCTAATGAATTTACAAAGAAAATATTGGATTTAAGAAAAGCAGGTTGTAATTATTATCGGAATCAGAAAACTTCAGGGAGCATTATACTGACCTTGCTGAACTAATAAATTATACAAAACTCTCAGAAAAGCCTAGGTAAAGATCTTACTTCTAAGAGAATAATTTGATGTTTGAAGAAGTCTACTGTGCAGATAAGATAATTTGATCTTGCTTCTGAATTTAAAGACAAAAAGAATAATAAAAATGAAATGGATGAGATGAATTTGGCAATGGATAGCTGGCAGAACAGAGTGAGAAGATAGAAAATCAGAAAAGAAAAATCAGACAAAACTGATGTTAACAATTGTCACAAAAGATAGTAGCCAATTCCATTCTAAAGTGAGTGATGAATTGTCAGCCAGGCATGAGCTGCATGAACACATACAGAAGCTGGAACATGGCTCTCATTCACTAAACTTGGCCAGATCTTTACAACGGAAATTCTCAGTAAATTCTATCAGCAGAAAAACATGACTCTGCAAAAGAAACTGGTTCAAGAACATGAATGGGAAGAGAAAAAACAGAAGCTATCAGCAACAGAGGAAGTGAAAACTTACAAGCAGAAAATTCATTCAATGAAGAATGAATTACAGAAAACAGAGAGAGATGACAAAACCAGATTGCTCTTCAGGATTAGAAAATTCAGGACAATTGGTACTATTCATGCTTCAGAAAGAGTTCTTGCTAACTTTCAAAAATAGATGCAAGCTGTCAGCCTGAGATAGAATTAGTAAAAATTTGCCATCACGGTAATTATTTAAAAACCAGTGACTATAAACCCAACTCCAGACAGACCCCATTCGTCAAATAACAAAGGAAAGCCTCCTAAACCACGCCAGTTCTTTAGGCCCATGACTAATATTGTTTGAACGCTCTATTCCTCACTAATGATGTATCCACTTGAAAAGGCTCCTCTCTAAAGCTAGAAATGTACCTAGAAGGAAACATATGCCACTCCATGGGCCCTCACATGATCGTGAGGGTGGGTGGTTATTGGAAGTAGCTGGAATACCCTTCCCTGGCTCACCAGGCGAATTACCAAAACCTGTGAATTCTACCCCTATTTGTTCACTCTTCTCCACTCCTAAGAGTATAATATTTCAAGGTTGAGTTTAAACGTAATCTTTCTGGGCACTCCAAGAAGAGATTTTTTTCACAGGGATGTTATTTGTCTTTGAAAATATTTTTACCTTTTTTAAACATTTACAATAAACAGGAAGCATTTAGAGAAAAGTTTCAGAATTCATCATTGGCTGGGTGTTTTGTTTTGACCTCTTGTTTTCTATTTCAACACACATTTCTGGTTGGGTCTGCTTTTGGAGAGCAGGTATCATGTGGATAAAAAGCAAAGGGATGGCTCACGCCCTAGGTGATTGTGCTTAGGTGCGTTGTCATAAACACCTGAGAATAGGGAGAAGGTGGCTATCTCATTACGAGAATGGCTTAACGGTCACCACTGACACAGGTCATTAGATAATAAATTCCTGACTGAATGGAGGAGGTAATTAACGAATATAAAGACACACACTAGGTGTTCAATAAATATTAGCTCCCACTTTTACTTTCTTTCTATTTTCTTTTTAGTCCATTGTGATTCTATTTGAGAATTTGATAAAAGTTGCCTATGTATGTGAACAAGATTGCAAGAGATTAATATCATCTTATAATAATACTATTCAAAGAGGCAATTTAATATACTAAAGACAACATGGAACACAGAGTTAAAAACCTATGGATTTTTCACTACTGTGTGAATTGAGCTGACTTTCAACTAATCTCTTTGATTTTAATCTGCTATCTGGTAAATAATACTCATTCTGCCCCATTTGTATGATTATTGTGAGGATGAAACTGTAAAGTGCTATTACATTATACTAAAGAAGTGTTTCCTTCATTTTTCATTCATGTGTTGAAGCTTATAAACCATTTCCGTGCTATATTACTGTCATATTCATCAATAAGAATAGTAAGCTTTTTAAACAAGAATTCTAAAATAGTAAGATTTTGACACATTCTGATAAAAAGCTGAAACTTAGAAGTTTCATCCCCAGAAGCATAGGGAACTTTAAGTACATTAGATAAGAAAAATCATAAAATACCTCAAACAGTAGAAAATAGTCCAAAAAAATACTCTTATTCAGAGTTTTGGAGGCAGAAAATGGAGAAAATGCCCGTTACAGCAAAGTAAAGGGCAGGAAACTGAACTTGTGGTCTGGGAGGGACAGAGTGAGGACGAA
This sequence comes from Pongo pygmaeus, assembly GCF_028885625.2. Classification (NCBI taxonomy): domain Eukaryota; kingdom Metazoa; phylum Chordata; class Mammalia; order Primates; family Hominidae; genus Pongo; species Pongo pygmaeus. The sequence continues at coordinate 121,835,897 of NC_072376.2, forward strand.
GCTGTTTGCAGATGGAGCAGCCCTCTTGATGGATGCACACTGGGGTAGGGAAGTCTGGAGGACAAATGTGTGCAAACCCAAGATGCTCCTCCACCCCAAACGATCCCTGAACAGGTCGCCAACAGCTGCAGCTGGCTCTTGGGAGGGAGGAACCTGTCTGGGCACAGAGGAGACAGCGGATCATCCTTTCTGAACCAACCTCCCCCATCCTCTAGCTACGTTCAGAGACTAAACCAGGTTTACCTTCAGGTCTTCTGGATTAACCTTACAAGCAGGCACAGATAAATTTCAGAGCTCTCCCCAAAGTCCTCCCACCTGTTTGCTTGCTTAATGCCTAAAATTCCTTCAAGATAGACCAAAGCGTTTCATTCCACAATTAGAAGTAAAAGGTTTAAATGGCAATGCCTGGTAGAAGTAGAACACTAAATAAAATGTATTCTCTCCATACTCATAAAATGTCTGTACTACAACAGACCCATGTGGTCATAAGAGCCAAAGGTTTTCATGCTCTGCTCGGAACCTGAACCATCAGAGCAGCTCCAGATTGCCATACTGAATTGCAACCGTTTAAAGTAAAACCTCCATGGCTAAAACAAGTTTATAAATGATTCACACTTCTGCAAATGTAAAACTGAGCCCAACAGAGGTGAAACAACCTGCCCACAGTCCCACACAGCAGATCCCAGCTTCCTGATTCCAAACCGAGAGTTCTGTGGCTCAACACACTGCCTGTCAGTTTTGAATTCACATTCCACAGACACAACCAGCCACAACCAGTGCGAACTTTCCAAAGTACTTTATTTTATCAATGGCCCACCTTGTATTTTTCGAGCATCGCTACTTAGACAGATGTATTATTAATCTTTGTGACAGCCTTCCACTAGACTGTAAGCTCATGAAGGGAGAAATTCTCTTGTTCATCCTTGTATCTCCAGCAGCAGGCATAAGGCTGACCACACGGAAAACTTTAAAGGAGCCACTGTCTATGAGCTATTTGATGCACACCAACGTTATTTCATACTATTATGGCAAAAATCACAATTACTTTTGCACCAACCTAATACATTAATTTTTTAGAAGAAATGACTTTTTTTATTCAGGAGATTTATTTCTCAAGATATTCTCAATCAGCATGTACTCCACTATACATAACACAGGGTTGTTTGTTTTAAATATCTTTTATGTGTTTATTTTTGTTTCAAATTTCCTCAAGTTTTAATCTCTGTGGAATGTCAGTTTATAAACGAAAGTTAATCATAATAAATAATAGGAAATAATGTCAGCTTACAATAGCCAAGTTCCATAACTCTCACTACAGAGTATTATTCAGATATACAGTAATCATTTTAAAGATAATGAGTTCAACTGAAACTTTGGAAAAGTCTTTATCCCTTATTTTTAACAATAGAAAAGATATACTAACGAATGTTTGAGGGACTATTTTCTTACACATTATTTAACTAATAAATGTATTTAAATTGTTTGCTAGTAAGATTTTTACTGTATTTTAGTTACAAACAACAAAAATTAAGTTGCCAAATTTTTATTTTTATAACCTAATCACAGCAACATAATTTTAATAAAGTTATGAATATTTACAATATACTGTTCCCCTAAAGTCAGTAATTAGATTTGTTTTGTGAAATTCCTAGAGGATATTTTTTAGATCAAATAAAAATACCAAATATTTAATTTTATGAATAGTCCTTTCATAAATATGCTTATTTTCAAGCTTTTATACCAAGGGATTTATGATAATTCCACATAAAATTTATAAAACATAAAGAATATGCAGAAACTATGTTCACTGAATGAAGATAAAACACAATAAAGCCCATGGAAGGTACAAAAAGATTAAAAAAAAAAAAAACTCTCTTCAAGTGGCTAATAAATGTGGGTGCATTATCAGTATATACATTAGACCACCTAAAGCCAACCGAGAGGATATGTATGTGTGTACTGGTTTAAATGCAAAATGTAATATTCCTTGGTGTAGTAGCCAGTGCTTTAGAAGAAAATGGGCTAGTTATGCCAGAATATACTTCTCATTAGGATAGTTTTTTGCTTGACACAGTCTTACTCTGTCACCGGGGCTGATGACAGTGTAAGTGGTGTCGAACATCACTACTTAGAGTGCAGTGGTGATAATAGCTCACTGTAACCTCAAACTCCTGGGCTCGAGGGATCCTCCCATCTCAGTCTCCTGAACAGCTTGGGCTACGGGCACACACCACCACGACCAGCTAAGTTTTTTATTTTTTGTAGAGACAAAGTCTCACTGTGTTGCCCAGGCTGGTCTCAAACTCCTGGCCTCAAGCAATCCTCCTGCCTTGGACTCCCAAAGAGTTAGAATTAAAGGTGTGAGCCATCGTGCCTGGCCTAGGAGAGTTATTAAACAGCAAGTTATGCCCTTCTGGCAAAGCATGTTATCTTTCTCATGAAATGCACTGACAGCAGGACTCTTATTTCTTTCTGTATTTTTTTCCATTTTATTTATTTACTTATTGAGACAGAGTCTTACTCTGTCACCCAGGCTGGAGTGCAGTGGCGTGATCTCAGGTCACTGCAACCTCCACCTCCTGAGTTCAAGCGATTCTCCTGCCTCAGCCTCACGAGTAGCTGGGACCACCACGCCTAGCTAATTTTTTTTTTTTTTTGCATTTTTAGTAGAGATGAGGTTTTGTCATGTTGGCCAGGCTGGTCTCAAACTCCTGACTTCAGGTGATCTGCCGGCCTTTGCCTCCCAAAGTGCTGGGATTACAGGCATGAGCCACATGCCTGGCCTCAATTTGAAATAAAGTGAAAATTTTAACAATTGCCATTAAGATGTTTTAAGTAAATACAAATTAATTACATCAGAACTGTGGTAAATCTAATTCTCAACATTATGTGATCATTAGAGTTATTTTTAAACTGGTTGAGTTTCTACTCCTGTGGAGAGAGGTTAATAAACCAAAATTACCTTCTAAAACTTCTTCTCAGTTATCGCAGTGTAAGTTTAGTTCTTTCTGGTGCCAGGTTTAAGTGAAGCATGTCAAGTTTAACTGAAAATTAGTTGCTATTTATTAATTTTATAAGTAGAAAAAACTGATCACATTCATGAGATAACTGGAGACTCTCACAAGGACATACTGGAAAATACTACCGCACTTGAACAATAAAAGAAACAGATTTCCAAACTGAGTGCAACGTTTTCTGGGCTTTATATAGATGCTTTGTTTCCAGAAATGGAATTCCAGAAAATGAGGGGTTATCTTTGTTGCTGTTTTTAATATCTAGATGACAAATATAGTAGAATATTCCATAGAAACTGTTCAAGACTACGAATAGCCTGATGTCGCAGTTCATTGACTTTAATGAGGTCTGATGTGGCACAGTTGTTATTTCTATCATTCTTTTCCCACACACAAAGTGTTTCATTATTATGGTACTAGAATGTTTTACCCCAGGATCCTACAGGGGATTTATCATGACAGCTTTTTTTATTTCTACTTGTGGGGAAGGGGGCTGCAAGATATCAAAGAGTAGGGGTTGGGAACTGGAAAGATATGATTCTTTGTGAGATTACATGCTATGTAACAAGAGTGGCTATGATCTATACAATGTAATATATTAACATGAGAAACAGTTTCCAAGCCTGCAGAAAAATATTTTAAATTAGCTTCGCAGATTATATGTTTCTAATGGAACTGAGAGTGGTAGACACCTCTTTTAAAGATAAAAATGTTAAACTAACAGAAAAAATAAGATCAAAAGTTGAATGTAGTTTTCAAACATTCAATAAATAAAATTATGTTAATTTTTATTTATCAGAGATTGAAATAATCTTCATGGAAAATTTAAAAAGTGGGCTAATAGAAACTAGGATTTGTTTTTATTAATGGCTTTGTGACATCACAAGCTTTTGCAAAATGGCCAATGGATGAATTAAACACAGCAGCACCACATACACCATTACATATATGCAAATGGCCCAGATATTTAAGCGGGTGCTAAATTTATCATTTAGCATGATGCTAAAATTTCCACCCAGTAGTAAAAATACTCATAGAATAATAATACAGAACTGGTTTAACACTGAAAATGAGTGATGGAAAATGAATAAACAGAAAGGCAAGACAAAGCCATTCGAGTAAGAGTAGGAGTAGTTCAGAGAGAGAGGGTAACACAGAAGTCTGGACCCAGTGAAATAAGCATGAAGGCACGGGCATACTAAAACAATTAGTGCAGGAATGATAGAGTAAGATCTGTTTGTGGAAACCAGAGAACCTAGTGAGCCCCTGTATCATGTGGGGGGAAAGCACAAAATACTAGGAAATAATACAAGGGACAGTCATGATAACTAACATTTATGAGTGCCATCACACACCTTGCACTGGGCTAAGCACTGTACATGCTTGGTCTCACTTATTTTTACTAGTCGTGTGATCTCAATACAATTTTGGAAAGTGATGACATAGACAGGTTAAAAGATTTGCTCAACAGCACATAGGTAGTAAATGGTGGGTTAGGGATGTATATCCAGACAGCCCGACTCTTGGATTACAAATGCTGAAACTAACAATTTGGTCACTTATTAAACACACTATAGATCACTGTATTTTCTGATACAAAAACACACAACTGCCTGAAGGAAAATAGGAGATTTAAGTCAACTTAGAAAAAAAATGTTCATGAGTATTTCTGAAGCCCTTTATTTAAAATCTTTGTTTATAAGCTTATTTTTAGCTTTTCATTTTAAAGGAAAAATAATCATAAGAAATCACTGCCCAACAGTTAATAAACTTCTATTTTACAAAGTTAAAAAGACACTGTTCTCTCTTCATACACTGAGAACACTCATGGCTAGCCTAAGGGGATGTGATTAACACATATTTATGTTTAAGCTCAGTTAATACGCTCTTATACCATGCACAGCAGTTTTTACCCAGGCTGTTATATATAAGTATTTAAAGTGACAGAAATAAGAAAAATATTGATCTTTTAGAAAGGAAGGATATTGCCTGTCTTCTTCATTATTGTATTCGCAGTACCTGGCACATAATTAAATGTTAAATGGATGACCTTTTTTTTAAAAGGCTGAAATAACAGTAACACTTCTGTAGTATTTCTGCCAGTTAAAAACAAAACAAAACAAAACAAATGGCAGAGTACAACTTTTGAAATCAGACATAAGGACCTATGTTTGAAACTGTCTCTTCAACAAATTAGCTACATGACTTTGGACAAATTAACCTCTTAGAACCCTTGTCTTCATCTACAAACTAACCTCTTAGAAACCCTTGTTTTCATCTTTAAATAAAGGGCTTCAGAATGTTTATAATGTAGATAATATCAATCTCAGACTTGTTCTGAGTGTCAAGTGAGATATTTTACCTGTGAGGTACTGAGCACGTAGCAGCTGTGAAGACACAGCATCTGTGCCCATAAAGGCAAGTGCTACTTAGGAGATATTTAGGTTAGGGGACTCTGATGAATTAGATAATCGGGGAAGAAAGAGCAACCTCTAATCCTTTTCAGCCTACAGTCCAGCCCTCACAAGCTTCCCAAAGCGACCTGTCTCTTCCTACAATTGTTCCATGGCCCCCTTGACGCCCACGTCATGGCCCCCTTGCTATGTCAGACCCCGACAGTACCACACAGCGCAATGATAACGGACATGGGCTCTGGCAGATGAGGTAAGTCATAGCATCTGTTTCATTTTTGTGAACATGTTAGCAGTTGGTCCATTTACATACACATCTGGCACAGAGTAAACATTCTTTAGATGTTACCAACTGTAATGACTTTTCACATCTCTGAATGTTTCTCATTTGTCTACGAAGTCCTTTGCAGTTGGGTGCTCAGTACCAACTCAGACACAATTTTCAAAAAAAAAAAAAAAAAACACCATTACCTTCTTGGCAAAATGAGTTCATGGCTTTCAGAATTTGGGCTGTCATGACACAATTTTTCATTCACCCGAGCTTAAAATATCAAGGCAATTTTTTAGTCGTTCCCTCACATTCTTGTGAAATTTAGTGTTTCATCAATATTTTTTTCTTGAAACAACACTTGACTGTCCCTTTGTTTTCATTCCCAATGCTGATGCTATAGTTTGGGCCCATACTTTTCAACTCTAAATGCTTACTGGTCTCTCTCAAATCCATCTGCATAAGCTACTAGGGTAATCATTTTAACCTATTTTCATCATGCAATTCTCCAGATCAATAAGCTTTCATGCTACATAAGTGAGGAAATACTTACACATTAGTCCAACACACAAGGTTTTCTCCTATCTAACAAATCCAACCCTAAGTCTCCATACTACCTGAAAGAGTCTCTTTTGCCTAATCCTTGGTCTTTCATCACTCTTGTACTCTCCTTACTTAAATCTAATTTCTAGAAGACATAATAGAGGAGTGACAATCCTTTCTCCTTTGCCATGTATTTGGCCCATTTTTCTCCTCTAGTATTTTTTCCAACATACCCATGAATTGATTCTTGTTGTGATAGAAATTCTGCCTTCTTCACTATCACTACCAGGTTAATACAGTTCAATTTTAACAGAGTTGTTAAGTAAAAGTATAAAATTCTTAAAACTTTACTCCAGCTGCCTAAATAGGAATAGGAATAGATTTCATACTTCAAACTATAGTTTAAGGAGGAGCTGCTATTTTGTCTATTTAAGGAATTAATTTGCTCAATGCTATGATGTATTTGGAAATGTCATGCACATAAAAAGTGCTCTACAAAATGCCAAATTATCTTGCTAAACTAACTGAGAACACAATGCAGTGTAGGTTAGGATTACGCTTGGCCTCCCATAGAAAATGCTAACATAGGTGATCTTCACCAGAAAATCAAATCCCATTTGGCCATTTAAAAAGATACTTGAAATCTCCTAGCCTCCCCCACTGAGTTTCATTGCCTCCTTCAGAATAAACACAGTTATTTCCTTACAGTTAAATCTCAGATTCATACTGACAGACAAATTCCCTAGAATACAAAAACATCATGAGTAGATTTCTATGAATAAAATGTTTCCCCATATGATTTCATAATAATTCTAGCACTTTACTGCTGCTATATCTATCACTTTACTGCTGCTATATCTATCACATGGCAAGTAAGCATTTTCCAATGAAACTACAGACGGACCAATCCAAGACATGATTTTAACTTCTGAGGTTGAGTTTCTTTTCTATGTTGCATAGGAACTAACACAGAATTTTTAAAAATATCAAAAGCCTTGATATACACACACTCTTTTGCCCTTAAGTAATAAAGAAAACATACACCAAAATTTTATTGGCTTTCCATCTGGCATCTTTCGTACTAATGAGGATGGGAAGCTTCAAAGCATGCTGAAGTTTGGACGAGTGTCAGAGGCCTAACTACAAGTGCCAATCAACTTAAAGGACTTATGAAAGGTCCTTGATCAAGTAGACCAAGAGCTCTGGAGCTAACTATCAGAGGTGAAAGTTCAAGGGTTACAACTTTAAGTTATGAGGGAGAAGGTAATTTCAAAGTAGAATTTGAGTTATTTTATTTTGCAACTTAACTATCATAAGGGCTTTTCATAAAATAGGACAGTTTTAAAATAAGGCATTTTATTATGATATCAAGTAACATCAGAGGGAAAACCTTCAAGGAAAAAATTAACTGTAGTAAATATAGAAGAATTGTAATAATCAGAAATAGAACGGATTCTATGAAGTCTATTTTATGCTCCTTAGTAAAATGACACAAAAGATGTATTGAATAAGACAGTTGTATAATATAAGCAAAATAAATTCTGTACACAAAGCTTTGTGTAAAATATATTCAATAGAATACATTTTCATTAATAGTGATTCTCATATCCATATTTAAGAACAAAAATGAGGAAATTAGGATCTTAATCCACTTTGATACAACTTATATTCCATCCACATGCATATTTATGAATATGACTTAATCAGGTTTGTCATTCCTCATATTCAGCCTCCTCATTAGACAATCATTATTAAGAAATTCTTAAATTCTACTGGTAAGCTTTGAAGTTAGTTGTTAATACAGAGCATGAAAATGGATTACTATAAATAACATAAATCCCCAAGACACCTGATTGAATTTGATTGTTCTCTGAATATTTTATGCTGAGATAAAAATGGACATAACTAAAACAGTTCTTGACTATTAAAATATTTTAAGTCAAAGAATAGCCATGAGTGCCTATGCCATCAACACTTTATGTGTATGTTTGGTTTCCTCCTGAAAAGGCCTCATGAATTTGTGAGAGATGCAAGGCTTAAAACAAAAACAAAATAAAAATAAAGAACAATGTTAGCCAACATATAATACAGTGTTACACTGCAAATGGCATTGATTATGCCACAGTTGCTCAGAGAAAAGTGTTGAGAAAAGGTTGTCAGAAAAGTGAAATTTTAATTTAACTTTAAAAAGTCAATAAAAGGCTGGGTGCTCATGCTTATAATCCCAGCACTTTGGGAGGCCAAGGCGTGTGGATCACCTGAGGTCAGGAGTTTGAGACCAGCCTGGCCAACAGGATAAAACCCCGTCTCTACTAAAAATACAAAAATTAGCCAGGTTTGGTAGCACGTGCCTGTAATCTCAGCTACTCAGGAGGCTGAGGCAGGAGAATCACTTGAACCCGGGAGGCAGAAGTTGCAGTAAGCCAAGATCACACCACTGCACTCCAGCCTGGGCAACAGAGCAAGACTCCGTCTCAAAAAAAAAGTGGAGAAAAGAGGATAAGGAAGGATAAAAAAATGAGGCACAGCCCCAGTGCAGTGGTTCACATTTGCAATCCCAACACCTTGGGAAGCAGAGGCGGGAGGATCACTGGAACCCAGTTCGGGACCAGCCTGGGCAACACCGTGGGACCTTGTCTCTAATAATAATAATAAGTCATAAACATAGCTAGCCACATGAACTGCAGCTTACCATGAGACTACATTCACTGGAATTTTTGTTTGAAATAAGACTGGATAAGTAAGCCCCGTCCAGATTATTAAAGTCCTCAAATGGCAGGAGAAAAAGTTAAGAAATTCTCCAATAAGTAACAGGAATCAAATATAGATAGAGTAGTAAGATAATGACATGAAGAAAGTGGTGTTTTGTGAGGACTAACCTGGCAGGAATTAGGGAAGCCAATTATGAGTCTCTTACAGAACCTAAGGCACAGTGACAAAGGGACTAGTGACAAATGGGGACAAAAAATAGATACTGAAAGTAATACTTGACAAACAGAGTCAAAGTTGGAGGATTAATTGGATTTAGGAGGTGAATACAACAGGTTAAAAGTCAAAGATGGTCTCCAAGGATTTGAGCCTTATAGAATAGAAAATTGGTGGTACTATTTACATATATTGGATAGATTAAACAAAAGATCCTTCTGCCATTAATGTGATAGTCAGATGTCAACCTTGGGCCTTGGAAACAGTTTCAGAATATTGGCATATTTATATGAATTAGATCCTCTGTGGAGTCTGCCTTTCTTCTTTTAACATGATATGCACAGACCTTTACAATTGAAGACTTGCCCCAAAACTTGGAAAACATTTGTTCTTGTATTTGGGCATCCATAGTATGCAAGGTTAGTTTTGTAGACATAATTACAAAGTTCTACAAATAAATGGATAATAAGTTGATGTTAATATTACAGAATCCTTACCAACAAATCATCAAACGGAGGCCAAACCTACTAAGGTTGTTTGTATCTTTCTATCGATTCCCTTAAAATCTGTGAAATCCATTCCAATATTTTCACTCAAATACAGTGATTTAATTCAGAATTTTCATCAGTTGAATATTGATTTGAATCATTCCTGAACTAAGAAGACAGCAGGAACAGTGGCTAGAGAGCCAGAGACCTCCCATGCATTGTCATTAAGTTCTACAGAATATTAGATTTCTTATCTATAACATGAAAGGACTGTACTGGAGCTCCATGTTTCCTTCCAACAATACGATTCTATGAGAAGCAAAAGAAAATCATTTTTTCTTTCTAACTAAATAACCACACCTGGTCTCTAGTACCTACAAAAGCCCTAACCCTAGGTCCATCAAAGTAAATACAAGAAAGCCAGCCAAGTCAATTGATTTCACATCCAATAGGCATGCAGATCATTATGTGAGTATCATAGGAAGCACCTCCCTGAGGAGGTACAGGGTAGAAGTAGAACATGGGGTATCCAATGCACCGGTAAGGAGGGCAGTCAGCCCACAGAATTCTATTGGCTTTCCAGAACTGTGGCAAGAACTCAGGAGTCATAATGAATGAGAGCAATGTGCTCTGTTCCTTTCGGGCTCATCTAGCCCCTCGGACTGGACTGATGGCTACAGCTGAGAAATTCCAAAGGGATTGAGGAGGGGAAGTGCTCAGGGCATGATGTAGGCACACAAATCCCTCTGGAGTCCTAATCATTCTGCCCGAGTACACGCAATCATGAAGCACAGTTGTTTGATCTGGCTACACACTCTGTCTTTCTTGTGAGGGAGAGGGAGGACTGTTTAGAATTAGGAACACTCCCATTCAGTTGCATCACAAGTTGTGATAAATCAATAGCCAGTCCTTGTCCAGCCATGTCAATTATAATCTGGCCAGATCAGTTCTACATTCCAGAAGAATGTAGGGAACTGTTTTCTATAGTTACCTGAGAGAAACATGTTGTATTTGTTGTGCTAGAAAATGTTGATGCAGTAATCCAAGCAACACCAAATGGCTTGCAAATACCTTTTCGGTGCGGCGTGCGCGCGCGCGCGTGTGTGTGTGTGCGTGCACACAGGTGCATGCATGTGTGTTTAAGAAATAAATTTTTTCTCCCTTAATACTATCCCTTACTTTTATTCCATTGGATGAAACAACCAAAAATATCTAATATTAATTTAGAGGAAGTCTTGCAAAGAGAACCTATTGAACAACTCTATTTTTATTTAAAGACTATGCCAGTCTAATGACTATCTCTGGTCATTAGGCCTAGATTTTGAGCCACAATTGACAAGACCTTCCTTGTGATGACAGATTAAAGTATTCACTATATGGCAAAGTTTTTTATTTCACTGCAGCAACCAATGATGAAATGCAATATGGTCAGATTAAAGGTAGCACATAACCACCCTTTTGTAGTAGTAATGTCTTTGGTGAACCCACACATGCTATCGGTCATTTAAATCCATAACCTGGAGCTGAGCAGAGCCCCATCAAAGTCTTCTTTACATGCCCCACCTGCCCTGGGACGGTGCATACATCATTTGAAGCAAAGCTTAGTGACAGCTGCAGAAATGTACTCAGTGAAGCTAAAATAGACAGCAATCTAGAATAATAGTGATGGAAATACCTGGACATTCATATTTAAATGAATGAAATGATCACCCTAAATCCAGAGCTGATTTGCAGCTGGTACACATCAGCACTACCACACTGGCTGTTGGTCAGTTTTAGAAGCACCACTCACCCCAAGTGCCTCTTTTCCTAATACCTGACCATCTTAGCCCCTTCCCCAGAGCCCCTGGAATGCCACACAAAATGGGTACTCAAGGAAGAAAACACCTGGCCCAGCAGGAGGTCTCCCAAACTCTGTTCCAGCATTGAGACTGGCATCCACTATGATTTGCTGAAAGGCAAATTGATTAATACTTTGAATACTACCCTGCCTATGTCCATCATCATTATAGCACATATCATGCTGTATTGCAGTTATTTCTTTATAAGTCAGCATGCATCTACTATTCTCAAGCACTTAAAAACAGAGAACCAGTCTAATTCATCTTTGAACTCTAGTGCCTAGGAAAATGGTAGATTATAAATAGATACTTGGTGAACCTATGGATGAATGAACTCTAAAATAATCAAATTCCTTTCTTCCTTTTTTTGAGACAGGATCTTGCTCTGTCTCCAGTACTCCCAGGCTGGAGTGCCATGGCACGATCATAGCTCACTGCAGCCTCAAAATCCTGGGTTCAAGGGATCCTCCTGCCTCACTCTCCCATGTAGCTAGGACTACAGGTGCATGACACCACACCTGGCTAATTTTTTTATTGTTATCTTTTAGTAGAGATGGGGTCTGACTATGTTGCCCAGGCTAGTCTCTAGTGATACTGGCCTCAAGCAATCCTCCCAACTCAGCCTCCCAAAATGCTGAGATTACAGGTGTGAGTGAGCACTACATCCAGCCCCAAAATCAAATTTCACCATGTCACTTTGATAATATAATATTTTCAGATAAAATTATTCTCATTCTTACACAATATTTGCAATTTCTTATAAGGATTTTCATATAGACACATGTGGCCTTCAAGGTTTTTTTTGGCTTTCACATAGGAAGATAGCAATGGTGAACTAACGGTCCCAAGAGGGAACTCTTTTGAGTTAGTTGTGCTTTGTGTCTTACACCTGCCACTGTCCTCTGGAAGCATAATAAGCTTTATAAGAGAACATCTTATGGATATAAAAATATCAACATTAAGAAAAAACCCTTTCTTCTGACTCACTATGGAAATAATCTCAATAACTTATATTCTTCAAATACCCATACTTTTTGAATGTATATAATGGCTGAGACTCCATTGAGCACCGGGGTCCCCTACCCTAGCACTTTTAATCTAAACATAGTGAAACTCTTTGATGTCTAAGGGAAAAAAATAACACTGAAAATATTTTTGTCTTCACCACATTTAAAAATTACAGTCACAGAGTGTTTTTAAAAATATTTCCATTGGACAATATTTTGGTGCCAGACAGGAACCTAAATTTTGTTTCATCGTGTTGGGGAACATTTAGGATATCAGGAAGCACAGTGGAAAAATTTCTTTACAGAAGAATATATTCTCCATCTCCTGGTGAACAGTTTTTGTTTTCTTTTCCAGGGAATAGTTTATGTACTAAGTTTAGGCCACACATGAAAGTAATATCTCCCTCAAGAGACTGCCTTTGGCTTATGCTGATTCTTTTGAGGCCAAGACTATGGTAATGATTTAAGGAGGAAAAGAAGCAAAATGGAACAGGAGGAAAAGATGGAAGAAAAGGGATTAGAGAAATGAACAGTTTTCTCAATAGAATTCAACACAATTAAAGTATGTGTTGGGAAATCATGAGGGTCAGATCTCAGAACCAAAGTCAATGAGATAGTACCTTCATTAGGTAATCCATACTGGGTATTATGTAGCCTGATTCACCAAAGGAATGTCAAAGATGCAGCAATAATCGAAAATCAAGTTCAGTTCTCATTACACAATAACCAGAAGTCTACTGGGGTGCGTGCCATTGCTTTCGGTGGCTCCTCCAAGGCCAGCTGTGCATATCTTCAGTAGCTTGGAACCTGGCCAGTGCAGTAAGCCCCATGCTGGACTGGGGAAACTAATCTCCTGTATTATTGCTTTTTCACAGGTGGGACACCTGCCCTTTTCTTTTATCAAAGTCTTCCTAATGACATATTAAAGGCTCCCCAAACTCAATACAACATTGGATTATTACAGTTGAATGAAAAGATAAAAGCAACAAAGAAACATGAGTAATGAGTAAGCAGGATATTTAGTCTAAGGACCTGGTGCACATGCAACAGATTTACCATTTTTGACAGCCAGACTGAAAGGGAGGGAGAGAAGAAGGAAGGAAAGAAGAAAGGAAGGGAGGGAGGGAAGCAGGGAAGAGGAGGGAGGTAGGGAAAAGGAGAAAAGAGAGAGAGCGAAATCAGAGGGAAAGCAAACAAACTCAGGATTTTAAAAATTGTCAGTTTGTCAAAGGAAGTTTACTTCTAAATCTCCTATGATGAATCTGATAATCCTATATAGTAGTTTAAAATATAAAACCAGCAGCATGGCCAAATGAAAAGATAATAGGTTTTGGTGCTTGTAGGTCTGGATTATAATTCTATCACCACTAAATATGTGATTTTCTAAATGTGACAACTGTGTGACTCTCAGTTTCCTCATCTATAAAATGGAAATAATAAATATGACCTCATGAAGTATTTACTTATTCAAAAATAATTAGAGACCTTACTATGGCCTGGCTCTGGGTTCGGTGGTACAGTTAAAACAGAGAAAAGATGCAGAGTCTTTACAATGGAGCTTACATACAAACAGAGGAGACAGGAGACAAGGAAAACAAGAAATATGTCACATATTTACATACTGAGATTAGTCCTATGAAAGACATAGTCAGGTCCTATAAGAGGAAATAATTATGATGAAGAATGAGGTGACATATGAATAGCACAGGCTATGACACATATTAAGCCCTCAAGAAATATGAATTTCTTCACTTTATAATTTAACCACTCTATAAAATTCAAATATTTTTAAAATATTTAATATTTAAATATTTTAAACTATTAAATTTTTTTTTTGGCTGAGCAGAAAACTCTTGCAGACTTGCCAAAAAAAAGGCAATTTAAAACTAACAATACCTAATTAGTTTTCTTTCTTTTTTTTTTTAAGAGACAAGATCTCATTCTGTCACCCAAGCTGGAGTACAGTGGCATGATCATGGCTCACTGCAGCCTCGACCTCCCTGGCTCAATCAATTCTCTCACCTGAGCCTCCCCAGTAGTTGGGACAGCAGGCATGCACCACCACAGCCAGCTGATTTATTTTTATTTTTAGTAGACAAGGTGTCTTGCTATGCTGCCCAGGCTGGTCTCAAACTCGTGGCCTCAAGCAGTCCTCTCAAAGCGCTGGGTGAGAGCCACCATGTCCAGCCCCTAATTAGTTTTAAAGTATGTGGAATTTCACATCAACTTTTAACTACTACTTAAATGTAGAACATCAGGGACCATGATCATTTAAGCCAGTCCCAGCAGTGTAAGTATGCTGAAGTCAAAAGCTGAATGGCAAACATTTGTGACTACATCTAAAAGGAAGGTGGAACAATAAAGAATTGGGATGTGTAGTGCAAGCCAAGACAAGAACACTTTCTGGACTCTCTGTAAATGAAATCTTCATATCTCTCTATGGCAATATTTTCTTTCCTGGAGAAAATCATGAGAACTGGAATTGTCCAGGAAATGTGGAAGCTGCTGGCTTCTAAACATTTGAAAACTCACTTTATTTATTCATAAATGAAATAAGCATATGCTACTTCCCTTAAATAGCTAAATATTAAAATATACAATTTTTGAAAATAAAAGCAAGATAACTATATAATAGGAAATTTCAAAAATTAAGAAGAGCAATAATTAAAAAAAAAAAAAAAAAACCCTCTCACCTGTAATCCCAGCACTTTGGGAGGCCAAGGTGGGCAGATCACAAGGTCAGGAGATCGGAACCAGCCTGGCCAACAAGGTGAAACCCCGTCTCTATTGAAAATACAAAAAAAAATTAGCTGGGCATGGTGGTGCATGCCTCTAGTCCCAGCTACTCCGGAGGCTGAGGCAGGAGAATGGCATGAACCCGGGAGGTGGAGGCTGCAGAGAGTCGAGATCACTCCAGCCTGGGAGACAGAGCGAGACTCTGTCTCAAAAAACAAAAAAAAAACCCTCTCACTTTGCTGACACAACTATTGTTTGGCACCAGTGTACTTTTATGAGCATGTATTTGATAAGTTTATTTCATGTGCATAACATTTTTTAATATTTTTTTAACTTAATCCCACATCATAAGCCTTTTCCATGTTGTGTCAATCTTTACATTCATGATCTTTAATCATATTTGGTTAAGTAGATGTTTCATTTTAGAATAATTACAAAATCCATGATTCTGATTTTACTGTTGAACATTTTGGTTGCCCACACATTTTGGCTACTATTTCTTTTTTTATTATACTTTAAGTTCTAGGGTACATGTGCACAACGTGCAGGTTTGTTACATATGTATACATGTGCCAAGTTGGTGTGCTGCGCCCATTAACTCGTCATTTACATTAGGTATATCTCCTAATGCTATTCCTCCCCGCTCCTCCCACCCCACGACCAGTCCTGGTGTGTGATGTTCCCCTTCCTGTGTCAAGTGTTCTCATTGTTCAATTCCCAACTATGAGTGAGAACATGCGGTGTTTGGTTTTTTGTCCTTGCGATAGTTTGCTGAGCATTGTTTCCAGCTTCATCCATGTCCCTACAAAGGACATGAACTCATCCTTTTTTATGGCTGCATAGTATTTCATGGTGTATATGTGCCACATTTTCTTAATCCAGCCTATCATTGATGGACATTTGGGTTGATTCCAAGTCTTTGAAAAAGAACCCGCATTGCCAAGACAATCCTAAGCCAAAAGAACAAAGTTGGAGGCATCACACTACCTGACTTCAAACTATACTACAAGGCTACAGTAACCAAAACAACATGGTACTGGTACCAAAACAGACATATAGACATATAGTGGTACCAAAACAGACATATAGACACACAGACCAATGGAACAGAACAGAGCCACACATCTACAACCATCTGATCTTCGACAAACCTGAGAAAAACAAGAAATGGGGACAGGATTCTCTATTTAATAAATGGTGCTAGGAAAACTGGCTAGCCATATGCAGAAAGCTGAAACTGGATGCCTTCCTTACACCTTATACAAAAATTAATTCAAGATGGATTAAAGACTTACATGTTAGACCTAAAACCATAAAAACCCTAGAAGAAAACCTAGGCAATACCATTCAGGACATAGGCACAGGCAAGGACTTCATGTCTAAAACACCAAAAGCAACAGCAACAAAAGCCAAAATTGACAAATGGGATCTAATTAAACTAAAAAGCTTCTGCACAGCAAAAGAAACTACCATCAGAGTGAACAGGCAACCTACAGAATGGGAGAAAATTTTTGCAATCTGCTCATCTGACAAAGGGCTAATATCCAGAATCTACAAAGAACTCAAACAAATTTACAAGAAAATAACAAACAACCCCATCAAAAAGTGGGCAGAGGATATGAACAGACACTTATCAAAAGACATCTATGTAGCCAACAGACACATGAAAAAATGGCTCATCATCACTGGCCATCAGAGAAATGCAAATCAAAACCCCAATGAGATACCATCTTACACCAGTTAGAATGGTGATCATTAAAAAGTCAGGAAACAACAGGTGCTGGAGAGGATGTGGAGAAATAGGAACACTTTTACACTGTTGGTGGGACTGTAAACTAGTTCAACCATCGTGGAAGACAGTGTGGCAATTCCTCAAGGATCTAGAACTAGAAATACCATTTGACCCAGTCATCCCATTACTGGGTACATACCCAAAGGATTATAAATCATGCTGCTATAAAGACACATGCACACATTTTGGCTACTATTAACATGAGGAACATTTTCGTGCAGATAGGTTTTTTTTTTTTTTTCATAATAGGGATTGTTTCCTTGGGATGAAGTATCAGAAATACAACTCCTGGGCTAAAAGGAGTCGAAAATCCATTTTGTGGAAATTGACACATACTGCCTAATTGCTTTCCAAAATATATATACTAATTCATAATGACTATTATGTATTGAAATATATAATACTTTGAGTCTCCATACTTATGTCACCACTGGATAATTTCATTAATTTTCAAATTTCTGTTAACAGATGAACGATGTTACCTTAATTTAACTCACATTTTCTTCTTTCCTAATTAGGCTGAACATTTTTTATTTAATAGTTACATTTCCTCTTTCATAAGCTCAGTTTATGTATTTTGTATAGATGAGTTTTGAGAGAGTCAAACAATGAGAAATCTCTCTGTTATTTTGAAATTTGGTCTTGTGGTTATTATTATCATTGACGTTTTCTTTCTCATGTAAAATGTAACCCAGTCATATCACAGGGATCCCAGATTTTAGAACTCTCTGTAATTATAGAATCAATATGGGTCTCCCAAATCTGGTGGCTAACAGTGATTTCACCACTTCTGTCCTTTCTGAGATCTGTAACACAGACTCACCCACATTCTTAGCTTGCAGAACCTTCTGCAAGTTTTCTGTTTTCTTTCTGAAACCTTTTGAAGGCTCTGAGATGACAACACCATGACCACTATGCATCTCCACTCTCACCAAGATGTCTTATTACTCAATCATAAATTTTGCAATCAGCACTACAGCTGCCAAGCTATTCCTTGCCCAGATGTGTTAAATCAGTTGCATAACTCTACAGGGGGCCCACATAAAACTTTATACTGCTCCGCACCACCCCATTCCAACCTCCAACATGAGTTGCCCTGACTCCGCAGCACAGTGTAGGATTTAATGACTTATTCCATTCCTCCACTGTGTTCTGGGCTGGTCCCTGAAATCAGGTTTTATCAGGTTGAGACTTTTCTCTGAGGACAGATTTACCATTATTCCTTCAGTTTCCAGATGGGATCACTATACTGTTATACACACAATCTGGCCTATTTCAGAACCTCTGATACTGATATTGTGTGTGTGCATGTGTATGTGTGTGTGTGTGTGTGTGTGTGTGTGGCGCATGTGCATGGGTGTTTGGTGGTTGTCAGGAGGGGAGGCATGGTGGAGGGAGAGAAACCAAGACCTTGGCCTCTTACCTCAGAATAAATGAGCACTTCAAACACCTTTCAACTCCTGAACGTAACTTTGGCTGCTAATCTTCCTTTAAAATCACTCTAGGATTTGGAAATACCTCTAGAAATAACCTCCATGATGGGCATCATGAGAATGTAGAGATCCATTAGACCAGAGATTCCAAAAGGACAAAACTCATGTTCATCCTTTAAGCTGGCTCCTCCACCTGGTGTGTATTTACTCAAAAATAATAACACAATTGCTGCAGATCTTCTTTAATAAGTGCCCCCTGGGATTTTGGCTTCATAATGTAACATTTCATTGTTGATTGCTAGATATTTAAGGTTTATCTCTGAACCACAACAAAATGTATCCTTTGGGATATTGTAGCTTCATCTGTTTGTGTGGTCTACTGATAATCAATGTTCCTCTACTCATTGTAGCAATAATTTACATACTTTGAGATGCTATCATATCTTTCCTGGCTGCTTTCCTTAGAGGCTGAAAACACTGCATTTAATATCTACTCATAGATCATATCTTCAGGTCTCTATTATTTTGCCAAATTCTACTAATTTCACTATTTCTGTCTACTAATTTTTTGTCATTTCACTAGTTGGATTCTACTAATTTCTCAATGTCATTTCCATGATACAAGGCCACAACTAAAAATAATAGTTTAATAAATAGAAAAACAAAAAAATGTCCTTTTGCCCAGACTCTAATCATTCAACCCACAAAAAGATGTAGATTATTTAGGCCAGTGGTTCCCAACCTTTTTGGCACCAGGGACCAGTTTCGTGGAAGACAATTTTTTGACAAGGGTGGGTGGCTGTGGTTTTGGGATCAAACTGTTCCACCTCAGATCATCAGGCATTAGCTTCTCATAAGGAGCATGCAACCTAGATCCCTCACATGTGCAGTTCCACAGTAGGGTTCCCACTCCTATAAGAATCTAATGCCACCACTGATCTGACAGGAGGTGGGGCTCAGGTAATAATGTTCGCTCACCCACTGATTGCCTTCTGCTGTGCAGCCCAGTTCCTAACAGGCCAAGGAACAGGACCGGTCAGTGGCCCAAGGACTGGGGACCCTTGATTTGGGCAGACTCAATATTTGTGTGGCTGTTTGGACTAGTTGAAAAATAAATCAAAATGGCACCAGAAAAAATAAACAATTCTAGTCCCCCCACCTCAGAGTATTATTGGCTTTCTTTGCTTTGAAGAAAGAATAAGCAACTACTCTTAAAAATTCCCATTGTCGTAGAAAATGAAATGTATAACATTCATTTATATGCCATATTATACGAAATGTTAAACAGGGTTAGCTAATGTATACAATCCAAAGAGTTCTCCCAAGCTCCTTAAACAGTATCAAATTTATACAGGCAGTTGGATTCCTGATGATGTGACTTAGTTTAAGTAATGAAATTAACATACTATCCAAAGGGAGTTCTGTGTATTATTCTCATTAATTATGAGAATATGATTAAATGATTTACTCATTTGTAATAGTGCCACCTTTAGGCATTCGATGGAACCATATAGCTAAGAAAATCATAGATGTTTCATTTAAGAAAACTGAGCTTGTTTTAGCAAATTTTTAGTTACTAGAGTGCCATTGATACCACTCAGACACCAGAAAAGCATAAAGTTTCTTAATAAGATTGTAAGAAGTATGTGCATGACCTAAGAAGAATTAGTAACATAAACTCACACATTTGTACACAAAATAGGTCCCCCAAAACACAATGCTAAAGTAAGGTGAGCTCTGTATTGCATGTATCCCTAACAAAGAGCAAAACAACAAAGAAAAGGTAATTTCACCAAAATAGGTTATTAAGTTTCTCAGTAACACAAGTCCTCTAAAAGCAGATAATATTCCCCAGATGACATCACCTCACAGTTTTATGGTAAGAATATGACAGTTAAGTACCAATTCAAAATCCAGGAAACACCAGCATTTTCTGAGTCGCTAGAATCTATGGTGGAAATTTTAACACCAGAACAGAATATCACTGTTAGTCTCATTATTTTGTTCTTTTAAATAATTTTCAAGTGATATGTAGGCACTTTCTTTCCTATTATAATAAAATAATTACTAGTTATCTAAATACATATACTTTAAAATTGGAAGTGTTTTATTAATAGAGCTAGATGTACATACAAACAGAGAAGAAATTTTAAGTTATTCTATATACTTGCAATTAAACACAAGACATGACTAGAATCAAGTTTGAAAGGGAAAATGATCATAAGAATTGATATTATGTGATATGAATAAAATAGAATGACAAAATAGATGAAATATCAAAGTATATTAAAACCTTATTTTTTAACCTATTAGATCTTCTCATAAAATTGTGGGAGAGTACACACTTTTAAATTATACTTTATTTCTCAAAGACATCTATTAACATTGAAAAAATGTAGCCCCAAAGGAAAAAAGTTAACGCAATATGTAATAAAAATATATTAAGAATTTTATGTCTTTCACTTCCTGTGTATATTTTATCCACCATATAGTCCACACAGACTTAGCCAAATTAACAATCTATATGATCTTATGCATGCACTTAAAAGCCCATACAAATACCAAAACATCGAGTGTTTCCTGAGAATTCTAACTGACAATGCATATTTCAAATGTTTAAGCATTAACAATAAATACAGTCAACCCTCAGTATCCATGCATTCTGTATCGCAGATTCAACCAACCACAGATAGAAAATATTTGGGAAAAAAATTGCATCTGTAGTGAACATGTGCAGACTTTTCTTTCTTATCATTATTCCCTAAACAGTATAGTATAACAATTATTTACATAGCACTTATGTTATATTAGGTATTATAAGTAATCTAGAGATGATTTAATGTGTAAGGGAGGATATGCATAGCTTATATGCAAATATTACTCCATTTTGTATCAGAGACTTGAGCATCCATGGATTTTGGTATCCATGGGAGGTCCTGGAAACTGTTTCCCACTGACACCAAGGAACAACTATATATCTACATTCATCAGAATTCTGAAGGGTCACATGAATATGATTTTTTAGGTGTTTTAAACTATATCAGCAATATCTGCTTTGTGCTTCACAGTAAAATTATCTCTCTCTTTAAGAGGGAATTTGTTCTTTGTCCCACTTTCAACTTTTATTAACCCTAGCAGCTTATTAATGTATTAATCAATTTATCACTTATCAAGTGCTTTTTATGTGCTTACCCTGGTGTTCTGCTGATTCCTGAGACAACAACGAAGAACATTTTGCATATGATTCCTAATAAGAATATCTGCTGCACTAGTAAGTACAGTAGAGCAGTGGTCCCAACCTTTTTGGTACCAGGGACTAGTTTTGTAGAAGAGAATTTTTCCATGGACCCGGTGGTTAGGGGTGATTTAGGGATGATTCAAAAGCATTACTTTCATTGTGCACTTTATTTATATTATTATTATACGGTGATAGATAACAAAATAACTATACAACTCGCCATAATGTAGAATCAGTGGGAGCCCTGAGCTTGTTTTCCTGCAACTAGATGGTCCCATCTGGGGGTGATGAGAAACAGTGACAGATCATCAGGCATTAGATTCTCATAAGGAACGCACAACCTAGATCCCTCACATGCACAGTTCACAATAGGATTCATGCTCCTATGAGAATCTAATGCCATTGCTGATTTGACAGGAGGTGGCGCTCAGGCAGTAATACAAGCAATGGGGAGTGGCTATAAATACAGATTAAGCTTCAGTGACTTGCC
Source organism: Pongo pygmaeus (assembly GCF_028885625.2). NCBI lineage: Eukaryota > Metazoa > Chordata > Mammalia > Primates > Hominidae > Pongo > Pongo pygmaeus. The sequence goes on from NC_072376.2 coordinate 121,858,083, forward strand.
TGCCTGCTGCTCACCTCCTTTGCTGTGAGGCCCAGTTTCTAACAGGCCATGGACTGATACCCGAACTTTGAAGGGACTGGAGACCTCTGCAGTAAAGGGTCCTGCAATGATTGCTCTTGCTGTGTTTAAAGCAAATTATCAGATAAGCTAATTGACACAATACCAAACAATAAGTAAAAGGTCTGATAAGTGACCACCATGGGCTAAATGAAAATGGAAAACCAAATCAGGACGCATTAAAGTCATATAAAGGAAAATTTTTAAAAACAATAAACTTTAGAACGGAAACAGTAGAAAATGAGAGATTGTGGAATCCATATCTATACAGCAATACTTAAGCACAAGGCCAAGCACTGCTCTAGGGAACATGGGATAAACTATCAGCTTGTGGAATTTCTTTCAGATCTCCATTTCCATAATGCTAATAAAAACAAAACTAGCCTTCAACCTATTGCCTCTTCCCACCAACCTATTGCCTCACCCCCCTCCCCACTCCTGCTAAGGAACAAAAGCGACAACATTATTTTAAACATTATTTTCTTCGGCTAACACTGACAGCCACTATTCTGTCTAGCAGGCACTAGGCCTAAAGGCAGCCTAAAAATTTTAAATAGCTATGAGTGTGTATTAGAAGCCCAATGAACACCAGCTTCAAACATTTTAGCCCCAGAGCAATGGGCAGCCATTGATACATGATGTCAACCGTCTGAAGGGTAAGAATGAAACCATTTTAAAATGGAAACAGACAGAAAGGCAAACACCCTCAAGCATTTTCAAGCTATGTCATAATAGATGGTGTTGAAAGCTGTACTAAGATCAAGTGCCGAAGGATAAGACTGCAGGAGAAAGAAAAATTTCTCCACAATGTGAAGAGGTCATTTATAACTCTGACAAGGGTCGTCTCCCTACTCGCTGCTTTTTGGGTGACAGAAATGTTCACATTTAGAGTAGTTTGAGATATAGGTATTCAATTCTTTGGCCATCACCCATAAAGGATAATTCTGGGGGTGGAGAGAGGATAGAAGTGATCTGTTCGTAGCAGTAGGGGTGTTTTCTTATCTTTTCTCAGCTGATCTTACAATGTCACCCATTTTCCGGGTCTGTCCAGATAGCCTCTTGACTTGTTTGTCTTTTAAGAAGATTTTTGCAGTGCCTGGGTTTCTCTATTAAAGTCTAATTTTCTGCTAATTTTCCTATAACTTCCTAAACTCAAAACAACACTGGAATAACATCACCCATAACTCATTTCCTACAATGTGTTGAAGGTTTTTGTTTTGCTTTGCTTTTTAAATAAGAGTCAGGGATCTTGGTTCTATTTAAAAGTAGCCTCCAATACTTATGATGCTCCCTCTGAGTATTTGCCACAGTGTAATTAAGTTAACCATGTGAATTTCAGCAGTACTTTATATAATTTTTGAGGTTATCTATCATAAATTGCCAGATACTCTCGTCTGCATTTTTCTTTAAACTAAATAAAATAAATGACATATAGCATTTGCATCATCAAAACTGTCATGCAGGCTTTTCTCAAAAAATAAAAGTTTAGAAAAGCATGTTTAAACAATATTTGTCATAAAGCTGCTTTTCACAGCTCTTTCTGGCATCAGATTAAAAATACACATTTATTAAAATGGAATCTAGAAAAAAAGACACTATTTACACAAAAGCCCATCCAAATGTTTAAATAGGGCTTGTAATATGTAGGAAAGTTATTTCTAGGTGAAATGTTAAAATCCATAGGGGAAAAACTAGATGAATTGCAAGGCAGAAATCTAGCATGGACTGTGTTGTGACAGAAGTAGCAACACTGTAAAGTGCCTGCAAATCCGCAGCATGGGCAGACTTCCTACCTGCCCTTGTAATCCTGAACACCTCCCTGGTATGATTAGCAGCTACAGCACACTGGCTTCCAAAGACGCATTTCTGAATGTGAGTTCTGGGGAAAGAGCAGCCTACAGAGCTTTTGAATCCTGATATTTGTTTCTGCTTACTACATGGAATGCCAAGTGCAAAAGGCAAGGAAAAAAAAATCCATGTTTTCACTGGCAAGCCTACAGAGTCTTGTGGTCAGAAGAATCTTACAATTTCTGCTGATGCTTCTGGAAACAGATTGATGATCTAGGTTACTGTGCTTTTTCAGGAGGTGAATGAAAGAATGGTGTTAAATAAGACAGATCATTCTGAAATACAGTTTCATAATAATCCCAAGATTCAGACTGAACTAAAGTAAAGCTTCACCAATCTTTAAGGTGGATTTTTTTTCTACCCAAGATTTCCATTTGTTTTCAGTGTCCAGACAGATTTCCAGCTGGACAGCTGAATGCTCTCATTGTTCTGTTGAAGAATATTCTGCACTATTTACCATTAATCAATCCACTTTAACTGTGTAGCATAGTGTTTAGCATTAACTGAAAATTTTTTTATAGCCATTTGAGCAATCCTTCTGAATTGACTCATACATTAGTTTATTCAACAACAAAAAATGTTGTCATTTTATGGGCTAGGTACTGTGCTAAGTCCTTAGATGAAAAGCTGAAAAATAACACATCGCCCTTATCCATGTGAGGATTTCAGTATGTACAGAGAGATATACAAACACCTATGATAAGAGCTAGAATAAATTCAAGCTCAGATGACTAAAAAGTGCACACAATAAAAGGAGTTAATTCTGGCTTATAGGAGGCAGCAGCTGAGAAAATTGAATCTCTTCACTGCAAAACTTAAGAAAAAATAATTCTATCCATTTAGAGTAGTTTTCCAGCATTCTGGAGCTGATAAGCACATTTTTGTGTCACAGGCTTCCAATCTTCCTGAAAAGTCTTATTTATTTACATTTCTAAGAGTTGAAGTGAGTTAAAACTGGTGCTGTTTTGAGAATTTCATCATATCTACTGAAATAATTAGAGACTACAGGGGCAATATGGAATAGGAACCATTGATACATAATTTAAACTCAGATTACAAAAGTAATGGAAATAGGAAGTGGGTCAATGGCTTTCCTTCCAGTCACTATAGAGGTGTTTATACTAATATCAGTTGAGTGCTTTACTCAAGGAACTGGGCTGTGCCAGCTTCTGTCATCACCAAATTGCAAACCGTCATCACCAAATTGAGCTGCCGTTATCATTACCCCCACCACACCACCATTAACAACTAACATGTAGCATAAGCCATGTGCCAGGTACTATGCTATTATAGATATTAATCACTCTTGTAATCCTTATCTCAACTTTATATGATAGCTACTACTGTTATTCCCATTTTATAGATAAGAAAACTCAGGCATAGTGGAGTTAAATAATTTCTTAACTAATTATTAAGTAGTAGAGTTAGGAAGTCTGGCTCTAGAGTCTTTGGTCTTAACCATTATACTAAACTGTTTCTCTATGGATTTTAAAAATATAATAATAATAACAAATACAGTAATACAATATTTACCTAAGAGAGTTAATCCTAATAGAAAAAAATATTAAATTACATAAGAAGCAAGGGATAAATCACCTGCAGGACTCCGTAAGTCTTAAAATACCTTACCCAAAGGTGTTCTACTGCAAAAATTGACAAGTTCTTTTCCAAAAACTCCTTTATTTTTCCCACCTAAATAACCCAACATACAGGATTAATTTTAAAATACATAATTCACTAATTACCTTAAGGACAATGATGAGCAGTGATATTTTTTAGGTAATTATCAAAAGATGTTGAACCCAGGGTTCTAATGAGTATTACATGGAAGCCCTCTGTTTTTCATGTTATTTAGATATATCAGATTTAAACGGCTTCCTATTTATTACTATTCTTTCACAATTGTACATAATTAGATTTTACCACCTCAATTTTATGAATATTTTCTAGATATAGTCCTTCCTTTCCACCCTCAATGAAACTGTTCTATTTTCAGCTATCTCCCACTTCAGTTGTTGCAATCAACTCTCTTAAATTACTGAGCTCATATGATATGCCAAGCATTGTGCTAGATGCATAATATACTTATCTAATTTGATCCTCATAAAAGTTCTGAGCAGAGTAGTAGTATCCACATTGAACAGGTAAGAAAAAGTTTCAGAGAATAAATAACCTGCGCAAGGTCACATTGCTGGCGAGTAGGGTCACTGGGAGAATTCAGAAGCATTTCATGCATGGTCAATATTTCCCCCAAGACACCATCATAATTTACTGTGCATCTCCTCTGCCTCACACATATGAATTGATTGATGTATGTTTTATGCTTGACCGGAACAATGTACAAGGTCCTTCCAATCTCATATACCATTATGGCTCAGCTTTCAATACTCTATCACCCACTACAGTTTTTCACCTCATACCAAAAAAACATGCTCTAGATCATCTATTCAGAAAAAAGGGCAAGGGATATACAAAAACTAAAGAAAACCTCTTTAGATTAGATAGAATATTAATTCCACTTGCTTTCATTTTTTACAGTTGAAATATTTAATAAACATCAGTAATGAACCCAAACTGATATAACTACACTATTTTTTCAGAAACTGATATTTTGGTGTGTTTTTTGGTAATAGGTTTATTTCTATGTAATTCACATACCATACAGTTTATCCATTTAGAGTGTACAACTGAATGATAATTAGTATATTCATAGATATGTGCGACCATCACCACAGTAAATTTTAGAACACTTTTATCTCCTCAAAAAGAAAACCCATACCCTTTAGCTATCAACCCCTAAACATCCATCTCCACCCCCCCCACCCAGCCATGGGCAATCACTAATCTATTTTCTTTTTTCTTTTATTTTTTTTTGAGACAGAGTCTCACTCTGTCGGCCAGGCTGGAGTGCAGTGGCACAGTCTCAGCTCACTGCAACCTCCACCTCCTGGGCTCAAGCACTTCTCCTGCCTCAGCCTCCTGAGTAGCTGGCATTACAGGCATGTGCCACCATGCCCGGCTAATTTTTGTGTTTTTAGTAGAGATGGGGTTTCACTATGTTGGCCAGGCTGGTCTTGAACTCCTGACCTCAGGTAATCCGCCCGCCTCGGCGTCCCAAAAGTGCTGGGATTACAGGTGTGAGCCACTGTGCCTAGCGCACTAATCTCTTTTGTATCTCTACAGATTTGTCTTTTCTGTACATTTCATATCAACAGAATCATATACTATGTGGTCTTTTATGACTAGCATAATGTTTCAAGATTCACCCATGTTGTAGCATGTATCAGTACTACATTCAATTTCATAGCTGAGTACTATTCCATTGTATGCAAATACAAATTTTCTTCATCCATTCATCAGTTGATGGACATTTGAGCTGTTAGCTGTTAAAAATAATGCTGCTATGAACATTTCTGTACAAGTTTTTGCATAGACATATGTTTTCATTTCTCTTAGGTATAGACTAAAGTGGAATTACTGGTCATTTGGTAAACTCGATCTTTAACTATTTGAGAGACTGCCAGACAGTTTTCCAAAGAGGCTGTACCATTTACATTCCCATCAGCATGTATGAGGGTTCCATATCCTCACCGACATTTGTTACGATCTGGCTTTTTTATTACAGCCGTCCTCGTGCATGTGAGGTAGTATTTCATTGGTGTTTTCAAGTGCATTTTCCTGATTACTAATGAAACTGAGCATCTTTTTATATGCTTATTGGCCATTTGTTTATCTTCTTTAGAGAAATGTCTATTCAGATCTTTTGGCCGTTTTTAAATTGGTTTGTCTTTTTATTTCTGAGTTGTAAGAGTTCTTTTTATATTCTAGATACACATGCCTTGTGGGATATATGATTTGCAAATATTTTCCCCTATTCTGTGGGTTGCCTTTTCACCTTTTTTTCTTTTTTAAAAAACTTTTATTTTAGGTTCATGGTTACATTTGCAGGTTTGTTATATAGGTAAACTACGGGCATGCGGGTTTGTTGTACAGATCATTTCATCACCCAGGTACTAAGCCTAATACCCAATAGTTAATAGAAATTGATATTTTGAACAAAATAATGCTCCTTTTTCCTAAAAAGAATCTCATTAAATATTATTAGATGAGAAATATAATATGATGAGAGAAGGATATTTATGAAAACCGTAGCGTATAAAATAAGTTTGATACAGCCATTTCTAAAATAAAACTTTGTAAAGGGCACAAGCACCTTTAAAAATCTGATATTGTAATGAAAATTTAATAGGATTTCCAAACAAAGAAGCATTCATCTATTTCAGGACCTTCTGAGAAACAAATCTAAGTATTTGCCTAAGTCTGGTTTAAAAATGTCTGATATTTTTAACTCCATAATAGTCATCAATGTGATTTACTGATGTAAATTAGTTTGTTTAGTTGTTGTTTCTAAATATCAAAAAATGATATTGTGAAAGGCTAAAAAAGGAAAGCCTAAAAAATGAAAAAAATTTCTAAAGGGAAGCATAACAATTTTATTACTCCATACATTCCAGACTGCTTTATTTCTTCAACTGCTATTTAGTATGACCAAAATACAGAAACAGTAATAACTTTTACACTAAATAAAATATTTTATACATACAAAACTACAGAGAGTAGGCAGGTTTCTGTAATAATCTTCCACAAAGAAAGATATAAAGTAAGAGAACAAAGAAGGAATAGCTTTTATCTCCCTAGTTTTTCATGTCAGTTTGCCTTTCATATTTTCACCTCTCTCTATCCTGCATATTTATCTATCATACAATAGAAAAACAATTTAAATTAAAGGAAAAAGACTCCATGTGGCATTTTGTTTTAAGAAAAGAGAATAATCCACTACACAAGACTCATTTTGTGTCGCAAACTCTACAAAGATTTTCTGAGGACCTTGTCCTGAAGCAGAACTTAGAGCTTCCTCATTTTAAGTCCCCTTCCCATCATGTACATCTGTCTTAGAGAATAAAACAGATGACTGTATTAATTTGTTCCACCTGTTTTCACTGTGGGACTGGAAGTTCCTTGAGGGCAAAGGACACATATTGCCTTGGATTTCTCAGTAGACCGTACAGAATTTGAAAGGGACTTCCCTAACTAACGTGTTGAAAGACAAAAATGAATAAGTTATAGGTATGCCTTGCCTTAATTAAGGCCACAGTATTAATACTATTCTCACAGTGTTGAAATTTAAAAATTAAAACTGTAATGAAGGAAGCTGCTTATAAGTTAGCTCTCAAAATGAAAAAAATCAGCAACATAAAGTAGAAAGAACACACTTTTCACTGCAAATTCACAAGACAGGATCATTGCTGGTAACCCAGATGACTGAAGCACGTTTATTTTCACATCACATACTTAATCTCTCTAACACTACAGGGGAGCCTAAACTACTTTTTATATTACATTGAATTCCCTGAGAATTTATTCTTGTATGTTATTATACAAGCAACGCTATAGCAAGAACCACACATCAGGTTTTTATGCCCTATGTTTAAGCCCATATTCCATTGTATTCTGTGGGCCCAGCATGATTCATTTAGAATGCAAAATCAATCTCTCATTTTGTATAAATCAGTAGTTTTCACATCTGAGAGCTACCTGGTTAGTTTTCAGGTTGTGGCATTTCATTTTATTTTGTTTTCTGCAATATACTGTCTAGTGCTCCTTTGTTTTTGTTTTTTCAAATGGCAACCTAAGTTACATTTTAATAAATGCCTTATTCTTTCTTGCATTTTAATTTTTATCCCTACAATTCCAACAGAGCCCTCTCAAAAGTCACCAATAACTTTTCAAATTCAATAACCTTTTTCTTTTTTCAGTCTCCATGTCTAGATGTCACAGCAGAATTTGGCACTTCTCCTCCTTTTGGTTTCTGTGACACCAAATGATCCTGGTTCTCATGCACTCTGTGACATCGGTGTGCCTGTTCTCCAAGGTTTTGTGCCACTGTCTTCTCTATCTACTCTCTCATCCATTGCAATTAGGGCTCCATCACCATTACCTGACTGAGTCCTGCATCTAAGAGTCAGCTGAGCCCCATACAAGAGGCCAGCCTGCATTTCTAATTGTCTTCTATGTCCACAGAACCTTCAGACTCTGCAAATTCAACATTTTGAAACAGAATGCATGTTCCCTTCAGATGAAGTATAGCATATTCCTTGTCTCTCAGGTTCTGATTTCATTTAAAAGTTTACTCCCTTTCTCTCTTGTCTATTCTGCAATATATCTTGCACTCATTCTTCCTTCTGATTCCACTTACTCCATCTCAATTTAGGTCAATTTCATTCACCTGGACAACTGTAACGTTCTAAGTGAACTAGTTTCTAGTCTTTCCCCTCTCCAATGCATTAAACATACTGCTGTTAATGTTAAGTAAGCTTCCTTAAGGACATATCTGGTTATTTATTTCCATTGCACAAAAAGCCATCAAGAGATAGAACGCAAAAACTTTTGTCTAGCATTCAGTGTTCCCTGCAATATCTACCATATCTACCACCTTTCTAACCTATTTCCTTCTCCTCCCTTTGGGGATCTGGCATCTCAGCAAAGCTGACGTACTAAATCTTTGTGCATACTCCAAGCGAAGATGTTTATCTTTACGCTGCTAGCACTAAGAATACTGCCTAGCCCATAAAAGTGCTCAATAAATATTTGTTAAAAAGAATAAATGATAGCCTATAAGAATCTTTTACCCTGAAAATAACATCCAGTATATTTTATAAGGATGAGGTAGAAGTTACTATAAAGTTCACTAAATCCAAAGAGTAGAACCAGCCAAAGGAGGAATGGGAGTGGAGGCTACTAAGGAAGCCCCAGGAGGACACTTCCCCTGAAAGATTATTAGCTCTGTTGGAAAGCACATGACTTTTTAGACATAAAGTGAGAGGGCAAATAGTAACTTGCCAGAGAAGCTCCCAGTACTACACATTTTTTTAGAAGAAATTCAGTTCCTGCTGTTCTTTATTTACTTAAAAATGAGTGTCACCTATCAGAGTCATTTGTCAAAGGCTGAACAGTTGCAGCATAACAAATTTGAACCTTTCACTATGAATAATGCATAATTAACACACTGGCCAAAGGATGCTGAGTGTTTAGCTCAAAAACATTCTGGTACCAACAGTGAAAAGGAATCTTACTTGGTAAATTAAAACATATGTTGCATGTTTTACTCTCAACATCCATAAATTGAAGGAAGAGATGCCAATTTGTGTAGTAATGATGATGAAGTTGGAAGAACAGTGGGGAAAATCCTCCCTTAAAGGATTATTTTCCCAGATAATTTATCATCTTCCGTTTTTGCTTTGAGATATGTTTTGTGATGAGATCTTTATAGTAGGATTTGAACCATATGACATTTAAAATATTCAAAAATAAATAGAAAAGCTCTGTAGTCTATTCTCTAATCAGTCTTCCTGATTCTGTCATTATAGTAAGTAAGTAGGACTCTTAATGCATCTAACTAAGAAATCAGTGTTATGCCCTGTTTTATGCTTCACTGCTGGGAATTGCTTTTTGACTATTAATAATTATCCATCACCCACGCCTGGCTATTCAATTAAAACTCTGGCTAAGTCTTCTTGGAAGAGTCTGTTTTTACTCAGAGGGGCCTAGTAAAGCTGTTCTGCAATGCAGCGGGCTCCCCTTACACATCTTTACAGGAGTTGAACATCACATGCTAGTGCCCATAGCATTATCAAAATACCACAAATAAGTTCATTGATAGGACTGCTGACATGGAGTGCTGTCTCTTTCCAAAGTGGCCCAGTGGAGGTTGAGGGAGACAAGAAAAGGGTCAACAGACAGTGAACAATGGGACACTTGCTGTCACCTAGTCTGTGTGGGATCCCTCCTACTCAGAATGCAAATATGAGTACAAAGGGATGAATATGGACCTGCCTATCAACCACCCAGTGTGTGGGCAAAATGGCAAAATGTTCCAAGAAGCTAGGAGAGAAGCAACATTCAGGTAATCCAAGAGCCATGGCTGGACCCCAGCCCTCAACAATGTGATGGTTAGCATCCATGCTGTGGCATTATTGTTTCTTTTAGTGTGAAAAAAAAAAAATCAAAACCAAAAGACTCTCTTTAGGGAAGCAGCACAGATAAGAAACCTTAAGATTGCAGAAAACTTTTTGACTGAACAAAGCAATAAAGGGGTCTGCACCTAAAACACAGAAATTTGACTGCACTACCCACCCCGACTGCACCACACCTAAATGACACCAGACATAGAAATGCCACTACCTAACTCATGCCTTGAAATCCAGGTGCCTTCTCTGAAGTGATCCATGGACCACTCTTGCCTGAAAATAGAAGTGGCCTTTCTAAACTTACATGCACACATCAAGAAATATGTTGATGACCCTTGTTTCATATTCAGTGGTCATCTACTCTATTGAACCACACTTCAGGTTTATTAGAAACATTGAATATACTACTGACTGATCTGTTTACTATACACTGTGAAAGTCATATTACTTTTACTTTGCTTCCTTTATTTTAATAAGCTCTGTTGTTAAATATAGACATTCAAATACTTACATTAGGAAATATAGTCTTCAAAAATTTATTGCTTTTTGCATACAAAATCTCACCTGTATTTTTTCTTGAATAATTAGAATTCCCATAATAGTTAGGAATTGGGTCAAATAGCTGCAGTGGACTGAGATATACACTGTTCTGTGATTATTATTTAAACCTCATTCTATATACTATTCATATCATTATATTTTAGAAACAACACACAACTTGACTGGCATCCAAAAAGTTAGTACAGGAGTTATTTAATACTCTGAAGCTTCTGTGGTAATGAATGGACTCTAAGTTTCCTTTTTTATTGAAAATACATTTTTAAATACATGTATTTAATATATATATTAAAACCTGAAATAAGATTTCAAAATTAATCAACACACATAGAAAGGCATATTTTATGCTGCTCTTATTGACAGATGCTTTGTAAGTTTTAAGTTTATCAATCTTGTCTAGTACTTGAGAAAGCTGATACAGTTTGGAGGCTGTGTTGAGTGTCAAAAACATCTTTAATTTTCTCAGCTTTATGAGTCTGAATCTGTGAAAAATTAGAGCAATTATGGCTCCACGAGGAGCAGGTATGGGGCATGGTTTAAGGTTCTGATGCCACCTGTGGCAAAACTGAACTGAGGCTAAATCAGTGCTTCTGAGATCTTTTGTTTTGTTTTCAAATAAGTAATTTTATTTTTAATTGTAAATTGACAATTTATAATTGTATAAATTTATGGGGTGACATTATAATTTATGAGTCATACTGTACTAAAATGGTTGATGTGTCTGCCTCCACCATAAATCTATAAATGTCTAGAAACAGGAACTTATCCCATTTAACTTGCTCCCATGAAGCTTAACACAGTGCCTATGAAGTAGACATTCAAAACTGATGAATGAATGAATGATAACGATGCAATTAGCAATATTTGTTAAGAACCAGGTAACGTTCCAGGCACTGAATTTATAGTAGTAAGTGAGACAGTTTCCCTGCTTTCAGGGGATTTACATTCGAATAGAAGACGTACTCTTCTCTGTGTGGCCACATGTAACCATTGAAGTTGGCAACATGAGGTTACTGGTGATTCGGACAAGAGAATGAATGATGGGGATAGAACCCAACTGAGTAGGAGAATGAAGACAGTGATTATAGAGAACTCTTTCAAGCAGTTTCCTCTGAGAGAATTCCAGTTTTAATACTGTGGTACCCTCTTCTCTTAGAAATCAACCATGTACAGCAAAGAGAAAGAAGCAGAAAGATAAATGGCATCTTTGCCTGACTTGTTCACCCTTTATTAAAAAAATTTTCAGAGATAAGTGAAAAAGGAGCTTCGCCTGCCCATGACCAGCACCTGAAGAGGAGGGCTGGACAAGCACAGTGGGACATTTGGAAAGAGTAATTCAAGGAAATATTAAACAAAAGAAGACATGAAGTGGAAAAGCCATCATACTGTGGGAAAAAATGACACAGAACAATCAAAATAGAGACGTAACCTCATAACCTTACAGAGAAAGGACCATTTAATCATCCTGGCAAAATGATCAGGTTATTTCCAATGAAATTACATTCATCCATTTTGGGCAGGTCAGTTCAATCTCTCATCTTTCATTCCTTTACTAGAATGCCCACCTCTTAGGACATGAAGAAGGCATATAGCAGCTCCTGTATTTAATAAATAATAGCTTTTCTTCTGCTAAGTGGAGAATTAAAAAGTGCTTGACAGTAATTTCTTATATAAAACCTGTACTCATTTTATTTACTCTGTTTTTTCCATAACACAAAGGTCAACATCATTTCAGTTCCTGTTTGAATGATTACAAATTATGAGATCAGATCTACTTGAGGCATATAGGACAGTCACATCTATTATTTCACTTGAGTATATTTAAAAAAAAAATTTTTTTTTGAGACAAGGTCTTGCTCTGTCACCCTGGCTGGAGTGCAATGGCATGATCTCGGCTCACTGAAACCTCTGCCCCCTGAACTCAGGTGATTCTCCCAGTTAAGCCTCCCAAATAGCTGGGACTATAGGCATGCAGCACCATGCCCGGCTAATTTTTATATTTGTAGTTGAGACGGGGTTTTGCCATGCTGCCCAGATTGGTCTCGAACTCTGCATTCAAGCAATCTGCCTGTCTCGGCTTCCAAAAGTGCTGGGATTACAGGTGTGAGCCACCATGCCAAGCTATATTTTAGAAGTATAATTGCTGCATAGGGTTTTTTTTTTCAAAAATTCTATTAAAGTGACATAAATATGAAGTACTATAAATTCTGCAGGAAGTTTGAGTTTACCAAATTCAGTATATATAAATGTAAAATATTTCTAGTTAAGAATATAGTGCATATATAATATAAACACGTAAAATGTAATAGAAACGTAATACTTACATGTAATAGAAACATGTAAGATGTTTCTATTTCAGAATAAAGTTATTTCTTAAGCAAAATTACTTTTTCTCTAGACAGAATTTAAGTTTAAAGTAGTACATTTGACCTATAAAAACCATACGGAACTGATAGTTTTACATAATTCCTACTTTAGCAAACCTTTGCTAATTTATTCATGAATGTTTAATCCGAATTTTTGTCCCCTATGATTTCCCTGTTAGTAGGTTTTCTTTATTTTTCTTCTACCTTTTACCTTCACATGAAAATTTTTTCACTTTGGTAAATGACTTTTCATCTTAATTAAACATAGACGAGAGTATCTGTCATCAGTCATTCTACTGCATTTATCAAAAAGTCAAGAGGCTATTAGGAAACTGTGAAAGTGCTTTCAGAATTTAAAATTAAAATATACAGTTTTAGAACTTACAGCAACTAGAACTAAACATACTGCTTGCAAGTGCTGAAATGTAGTTATGTTATGTCTAAATGTCTTATTAAAGATAATATACTTGTAAATGAGTGCTATTTTTTAAAAAAGCAAAAACCTTATTTACTACTTAGTTTCACCCACTTACCTCTTGGTCAGAATGCCAAGTAGAATATTATCAGTTTAAAATTCCATTTGAAAGTTTATTTTCTGAATTAACATCATTGAGAACTATAGTGAGCAGCATGATGTTATGTAACTACTTGGGAAACAGTCTTTTGGACTCAGCATTAGTGATTGACATCTTCAAGGGATGAGTGTGCATCATCAAAGTTAAATCAAAGTTGCTAACATTTATAGCCTGGGTTGAACAAAGGGAAAATTTTCAAATGAAATATGCTGAGGGAAGACCTCTCCTCAGGACAGCTTATATATTTATATACAGGAATAGACATTAAATTTCCTGGCTTCCTTTTTTTCTCCCCAACTGTGAAGGGTAAAACACAAATTTGGCAACATCTCCTGGAAGAAAAAGAATCATATAAGTGGCTGAAAAGGCAGTTCAAGGAAGCAGTTTTTGAAATGCTTCAGAATAAAGTCTAGTCAACAGACTGACATCCAAAGCCTTCAATACTCTGACTACAACCTTCATTTCTAACTTGTTTGCTTTGATTCTCCTTCTGTAACTCCTTAACTACAGTTAGACTGGTCTCTCCCTACACCTCCAAAAGATGTTTGCTTTTTCCCTCTGTGTTTGTGCTCATGAATACCCTCTTCTCCCCTTTCTGTCTAAGTCCCATTACTATTTCAGATGCAACTCAAACTCATTTTACCAAGTCTTTCACAGTCCAAAGTATTTCCTTTACACTCAAAACCACTACAGCAATTGTCTATACAATTTAATTCTCAATTATCATGCATTTCTTTCTGAGATGTCCTATGTTGTTGTCTAAACCGTTATTTTCATCCAAATCGTCTCTGTGTGTGTGTGTGTGTCTGTCTATCTAGCCTATACTTTTACACAAACCCACAACACCTAAAACATAGTTCACCATACACGGCAATAGAGTTCTCAAGAGCATATATCACTTCCTGAGAGTTCTTTTAGAAGTCAGCTAAAGCGGGAGGAGCCAAGATGGCCGAATAGGAACAGCTCCATTCTACAGCTCCCAGCGCGAGCGACTCAGAAGACGGGTGATTTCTGCATTTCCATCTGAGGTACCGTGTTCATCTCAATAGGGAGTGCCAGACAGTGGGCGCAGGTCAGTGGGTGAGCGCACCGTGCGCCAGCCGAAGCAGGGGCGAGGCATTGCTTCCCTCGGGAAGCGCAAGGGGTCAGGGAGTTCCCTTTCCAGGGGTGCCATTCCCACCCGAATACTGTGCTTTTCCGACGGGCTTAGGAAACGGTGCCCCAGGAGAGTATAGCCCGCACCTGGCTCAGAGGGTCCTATACCCACGGAGTCTCGCTGATTGCTAGCACAGCAGTCTGAGATCAAGCAGCAAGTCAGCAGCGAGGCTGGGGGAGGGGCGCCCGCCATTGCCCAGGCTCCCTTAGGTAAACAAAGCAGCCTGGAAGCTTGAACTGGGTGGAGCCCACCACAGCTCAAGGAGGCCTGCCTGCCTCTGTAGGCTCCACCTCTGGGGGCAGGGCACAGACAAACAAAAAGACAGCAGTAACCTCTGCAGACTTAAATGTCCCTGTCTGACAGCTTTGAGGAGAGCAGTGGTTCTCCCAGCACGCAACTGGAGATCTGAGAACGGGCTGACTGCCTCCTCAACTGGGTCCCTGACCCCTGACCCCCGAGCAGCCTAACTGGGAGGCACCCCCCAGCAGGGGCAGACTGACACCTCACACGGCCGGCCAGGTACTCCAACAGACCTGCAGCTGAGGGTCCTGTCTGTTAGAAGGAAAACTAACAGAAAGGACATCCACACCAAAAACGCATCTGTACATCACCATCATCAAAGACCAAAAGTAGATAAAACCACAAAGATGGGGAAAAAACAGAGCAGAAAAACTGGAAACTCTAAAAAGCAGAGTACCTCTCCTCCTCCAAAGGAATGCAGTTCCTCACCAGCAACGGAACAAAGCTGGACGGAGAATGACTTTGACGAGCTGAGAGAAGAAGGCTTCAGATGATCAAATTACTCCGAGCTACGGGAGGATATTCAAACCAAAGGCAAAGAAGTTGAAAACTTTGAAAAAAATTTAGAAGAATGTATAACTAGAATAACCAATACAGAGAAGTGCTTAAAGGAGCTGATGGAGCTGAAAACCAAGGCTCGAGAACTACGTGAAGAATGCAGAAGCCTCAGGAGCCGATGCGATCAAATGGAAGAAAGGGTATCAGCCCTGGAAGATGAAATGAATGAAATGAAGCGAGAAGGGAAGTTTAGAGAAAAAAGAATAAAAAGAAACGAGCAAAGCCTCCAAGAAATGTGGGACTATGTGAAAAGACCAAATCTACGTCTGATTGGTGTACCTGAAAGTGACGGGGAGAATGGAAACAAGTTGGAAAACACTCTGCAGGATATTATCCAGGAGAACTTCCCCAATCTAGCAAGGCAGGCCAACATTCAGATTCAGGAAATACAGAGAACGCCACAAAGATACTCCTCGAGAAGAGCAACTCCAAGACACATAATTGTCAGATTCACCAAAGTTGAAATGAAGGAAAAAATGTTAAGGGCAGCCAGAGAGAAAGGTCGGGTTACCATCAAAGGGAAGGCCATCAGACTAACAGCGGATCTCTCAGCAGAAACCCTACAAGCCAGAAGAGAGTGGGGGCCAATATTCAACATTCTTAAAGAAAAGAATTTTCAACCCAGAATTTCATATCCTGCCAAACTAAGCTTCATAAGTGAAGGAGAAATAAAATACTTTACAGACAAGCAAATGCTGACAGATTTTGTCACCACCAGGCCTGCCCTAAAAGAGCTCCTGAAGGAAGCGCTAAACATGGAAAGGCACAACCAGTACCAGCCACTGCAAAATCATACCGAAATGTAAAGACCATCGAGACTAGGAAGAGACTGCATCAACTAACGAGCAAAATAACCAGCTAACATCATAATGACAGGATCAGATTCACACATAACAATATTAACTGTAAATGTAAATGGACTAAATGCTCCAATTAAAAGACACAGACTGGCAAATTGGATAAAGACTCAAGACCCATCAGTGTGCTGTATTCAGGAAACCCATCTCACGTGCAGAGACACACATAGGCTCAAAATAAAAGGATGGAGGAAGATCTACCAAGCAAATGGAAAACAAAAAAAAGGCAGGGGTTGCAATCCTAGTCTCTGATAAAACAGACTTTAAACCAACAAAGATCAAAAGAGACAAAGAAGGCCATTACATAATGGTAAAGGAATTAATTCAACAAGAAGAGCTAACTATCCTAAATATATATGCATCCAATACAGGAGCACCCAGATTCATAAAGCAAGTCCTGAGTGACCTACAAAGAGACTTAGACTCCCACACATTAATAATGGGAGACTTTAACACCCCACTGTCAACATTAGACAGATCAACGAAACAGAAAATCAACAAGGATACCCAGGAATTGAACTCAGCTCTGCACCAAGCAGACCTAATAGACATCTACAGAACTCTCCACCCCAAATCAACAGAATATACATTTTTTTCAGCACCACACCACACCACACCTATTCCAAAATTGACCATATACTTGGAAGTAAAGCTCTCCTTAATAAATGTAAAAGAACAGAAATTATAACAAACTATCTCTCAGATCACAGTGCAATCAAGCTAGAACTCAGGATTAAGAATCTCACTCAAAACCACTCAACTACGTGGAAACTGAACAACCTGCTCCTGAATGACTACTGGGTACATAACGAAATGAAGGCAGAAATAAAGATGTTCTTTGAAACCAACGAGAACCAAGACACAACATACCAGAATCTCTGGGATGCATTCAAAGCAGTGTGTAGAGGGAAATTTATAGCACTAAATGCCCACAAGAGAAAGCAGGAAAGATCCAAAATTGACACCCTAACATCACAATTAAAAGAACTAGAAAAGCAAGAGCAAACACATTCGAAAGCTAGCAGAAGGCAAGAAATAACTAAAATCAGAGCAGAACTGAAGGAAATAGAGACACAAAAAACCCTTCAAAAAATAAATGAATCCAGGAGCTGGTTTTTTGAAAGGATCAACAAAATTGATAGACCGCTAGCAAGATTAATAAAGAAAAAAAGAGAGAAGAATCAAATAGATGCAATAAAAAATGATAAAGGGGATATCACCACCGATCCCACAGAAATACAAACTACCATCAGAGAATATTACAAACACCTCTACGCAAATAAACTAGAAAATCTAGAAGAAATGGATAAATTCCTCAACACATACACCCTCCCAAGACTAAACCAGGAAGAAGTTGAATCTCTGAATAGACCAATAACAGGCTCTGAAATTGTGGCAATAATCAATAGCTTACCAACCAAAAAAAGTCCAGGACCAGATGGGTTCACATCCGAATTCTACCAGAGGTACAAGGAGGAGCTGGTACCATTCCTTCTGAAACTATTCCAATCAATAGAAAAAGAGGGAATCCTCCCTAACTCATTTTATGAGGCCAGCATCATCCTGATACCAAAGCCTGGCAGAGACACAACAAAAAAAGAGAATTTTAGACCAATATCCTTGATGAACATTGATGCAAAAATCCTCAATAAAATACTGGCAAACAGAATCCAGCAGCACATCAAAAAGCTTATCCACCATGATCAAGTGGGCTTCATCCCTGGGATGCAAGGCTGGTTCAATATACGCAAATCAATAAATGTAATCCAGCATATAAACAGAACCAAAGTCAAAAACCACATGATTATCTCAATGGATGCAGAAAAGGCCTTTGACAAAATTCAACAACGCTTCATGCTAAAAACTCTCAATAAATTAGGTATTGATGGGTCGTATCTCAAAATAATAAGAGCTATTTATGACAAACCCACAGCCAATATCATACTGAATGGGCAAAAACTGGAAGCATTCCCTTTGAAAACTGGCACAAGACAGGGATGCCCTCTCTCACCACTTCTATTCAACATAGTGTTGGAAGTTCTGGCCAGGGCAATTAGGCAGGAGAAGGAAATCAAGGGTATTCAATTAGGAAAAGAGGAAGTCAAATTGTCCCTGTTTGCAGATGACATGATAGTATATCTAGAAAACCCCATTGTCTCAGCCCAAAATCTCCTTAAGCTGATAAGCAACTTCAGCAAAGTCTCAGGATACAAAATCAATGTACAAAAATCACAAGCATTCTTATACATCAATAACAGACAAACAGAGAGCCAAATCATGAGTGAACTCCCATTCACAATTGCTTCAAAGAGAATAAAATACCTAGGAATCCAACTTACAAGGGATGTGAAGGACCTCTTCAAGGAGAACTACAAACCACTGCTCAATGAAATAAAAGAGGATACAAACAAATGGAAGAACATTCCATGCTCATGGGTAGGAAGAATCAATATCGTGAAAATGGCCATCCTTCCCAAGGTAATTTACAGATTCAATGCCATCCCCATCAAGTTACCAATGACTTTCTTCACAGAATTGGAAAAAACTACTTTAAAGTTCATATGGAACCAAAAAAGAGCCCGCATCACCAAGTCAATCCTAAGCCAAAAGAACAAAGCTGGAGGCATCACGCTACCTGACTTCAAACTATACTACAAGGCTATAGTAACCAAAACCGTATGGTACTGGTACCAAAACAGAGATATAGATCAATGGAACAGAACAGAGCCATCAGAAATAATGCCACATATCTACAACTATCTGATATTTGACAAACCTGACAAAAACAAGAAATGGGGAAAGGATTCCCTATTTAATAAATGGTGCTGGGAAAACTGGCTAGCCATATGTAGAAAGCTGAAACTGGATCCCTTCCTTACACCTTATACAAAAATCAATTCAAGATGGATTAAAGACTTAAATGTTAGACCTAAAGCCATAAAAACCCTAGAAGAGAACCTAGGCAATACCATTCAGGACATAGGCATGGGCAAGGACTTCATGTCTAAAACACCAAAAGCAATGGCAACAAAAGCCAAAATTGACAAATGGGATCTAATTAAACTCAAGAGCTTCTGCACAGCAAAGGAAACTACCATCAGAGTGAACAGGCAACCTACAAAATGGGAGAAAATTTTCGCAACCTACTCATCTGACAAAGGGCTAATATCCAGAATCTACAATGAACTCCAACAAATTTACAAGAAAAAAACAAACAACCCCATCAAAAAGTGGGCGAATGACATGAACATACACTTCTCAAAAGAAGACATTTTTGCAGCCAAAAAACACATGAAAAAATGCTCACCATCACTGGCCATCAGAGAAATGCAAATCAAAACCACAATGAGATACCATCTCACACCAGTTAGAATGGCAATCATTAAAAAGTCAGGAAACAACAGGTGCTGGAGAGGATGTGGAGAAATAGGAACACTTTTACACTGTTGGTGGGACTGTAAACTAGTTCAACCCTTGTGGAAGTCAGTGTGGCGATTCCTCAGGGATCTAGAACTAGAAATTCCATTTGACCCAGCCATCCCATTACTGGGTATATACCCAAAGGACTATAAATCATGCTGCTATAAAGACACATGCACACGTATGTTTATTGCGGCATTATTCACAATAGCAAAGACTTGGAACCAACCCAAATGTCCAAGAATGATAGACTGGATTAAGAAAATGTGGCACATATACACCATGGAATACTATGCAGCCATAAAAAATGATGAGTTCACGTCCTTTGTAGGGACACGGATGAAATTGGAAATCATCATTCTCAGTAAACTATCGCAAGAACAAAAAACCAAACACCGCATATTCTCACTCATAGGTGGGAATTGAACAATGAGAACACATGGACACAGGAAGGGGAACATCACACTTTGGGGACTGTTGTGGGGTGGGGGGAGGGAGGAGGGATAGCACTGGGAGATATACCTAATGCTAGATGACGAGTTGGTGGGTGCAGCACACCAGCATGGCACATGTATACATATGTAACTTACCTGCACGTTGTGCACATGTACCATAGAGCCTAAAGTATAATAATAATAATAATAATAATAATAAAAAGAAAAAAAAGAAATCCATACTAAGAATCAGAAGAGCTAAAGTTAAAAGAAATTATATACCTATAATATATATTAATATTAACATTAAAATCTGGCCATAAGCAGAAGTGCATGAAATCGCACAAATAGAAACTCAGAACAAGAAGCTACTGTGTCATTTTCAGTAAGTCCTGCTTGACTCTAAAACAATAAAAAATCGATTAAAAAAAAAAAAAAAAGAAGTCAGCTAAAGCATTTCCAAGACAGTTCTTCCCTTTCTGCTTACTAGTAAAATAGTGGCTCAGATATCTGACTAATAACTCTTTAGGTGGGGAAAAAAAAAAAACCCTGTACAATACTGCAATCCTTAACACCAGACTCCGAGGTAATCCATTTTAATCTGAAATAGGCCAGGACACATCACCACTTATTTTGAAGGGTCTGGCTGCTCTGCATAAACACACAAGCGCAGGAGTAAGTTTTCCAAGATTCATTGAGATGTGAGCCAGCGCTGTATGCCTCAGATTAGCAGCAAGCCCAAAGCCGAAAGACGCAGACTCTTAAAACATTTATGACACGTTGGTCAGGAGCAATGGATGACAGCCCAAGGAAACAGTAACGTGATACTGAGCTTTTCACCTTGAGGTGACTGGTTAAAACTCAGCTTGGGATCATGAGAAATTTATAGCACCCTAATGCAATAAAGAAAGCTATCTGTGACCCAGGGAAAGTGACCATAAGACAAGGGCCACTACCACAAGTCCACAGGGAGATCTGAGACAGAGGCACAAAGCCTAAAAAGAAGTTAAGTAATCTGTAATCTCAGCACTTTGGGAGGCTGAGGTCAAAGGATTGCTTAAGGCCAGGAATTCAAGACCAGCCTGGGCAATATAGCAATACTCTGTCTCTACAAAAGCTCTTTTTAAAAAAAATTAGCTGGGTGTGGCGGTGCGCAGTCTCAGGTAGTCCCAGCTACCTGGGAGGCTGAGGTGAGAGGATTGCTTGAGCCCAGGAGTCTGAGGCTGGCTGCAGTGAACTATGGTCATGCCACTGCATTCCAGCCTGGGTGACAGAGTGAGATGCACACATGCATGCACACACCACGCCACCCACATCACACACAGCCATCACTTTCCGCAAAGAATAAACTTCCTCTGGGGCAACCCTCAAGGTCCACTCCCTTACCTTCTTACTCTCTTAGAAGTTATCTTGAATTCTAAGGTACTTGTACTAAATTATGGATTTGACAAAACTGCTTAAACTTGTCCCTCTTACTGTCAATTTTAAAAAGTGATTTTGGTAACTGTGAAGGCAAGTGACAATGTCTACAAGACATTTTATAGTGCCCCTATATGCATATTTACCTTACTTCCTAAGATTTCTTAGAGTTTTCTATAATTGAGTGAAAAAGAGCA
Source organism: Pongo pygmaeus (assembly GCF_028885625.2). Classification (NCBI taxonomy): domain Eukaryota; kingdom Metazoa; phylum Chordata; class Mammalia; order Primates; family Hominidae; genus Pongo; species Pongo pygmaeus. The sequence continues at coordinate 121,879,855 of NC_072376.2, forward strand.
TGCAACTTGGCATGAGAAGATCCAGCTTGAGTCTCAGACCTCAAGCAACTCACTCAATCTGTGTGAACCTCAGGCTCCTTTCCTATAGAACTGGGGTAAAAATAACCTATATTCATAGGAGATTGTGAAGATTGAAGGTTAAATGTACTATTGCCAGAAAAAAAAATTTACCTCTGCCAACTGTTTTACAAAATCAAGTAAAATTACAGTCACTTTTTTTTTTTATCCTCACTGGGAAAGGTTATACTGAACACTGGTCAGATTTCCTACTCCAGGCCAGAACAAAACAAGAAGTCTTAAACCCGGAGATCTTCCAAGCACATGTGCAGTTCAAATGATAAAAGGGAACTATCAGACAGGACTTTAATAAGGCTTTGGAAAATACCAACTAAAACTAAAAATCACACTCTCTTTGCCCCCTATTTAGTCTAAGATGAAGTTCCTAACCCTTTTGTAGATTTGGGTTTGACGTCTCAACTAAATTAATCTTTCCTCTTAAAAAATGCATACAGGCTGGGTGCAGTGGCTCACACCTATAATCTCAGTACTTTGGGAGGCCAAAGTGAAAGAGTCACTTGACGCCAGGAGTTTGAGACCAGCCTGGGCAATACAGCAAGACTCCATCTCTATGAAAAAAAAAAAACAAAACTTTTTCTAATTAGTTGACTGTGGTGGTGCGCGTCTGTAGTCCCAGCTCCCTGGGAGGCTGAGGTGAGAGGATTGCCTGAGCCCAGGAGTTTGAGGCTGGCTGCAATGAGCTATAATCACACCACTGCATTCCAGCCTGGGTGACAAAGCAAGACCCTATCTCTTAAAAGAAAAAAAAAATACACACAGCCAAAATGTGGGTTTTAAAGTAAAATACTATAGTTCAAGGACTAAGAAAAATTTTCAGAACTAATGGCAATCCTGTAAAATAATATATGAGGCCAAACATGAAATTAACATTTTTAAAAGCATGTTTTACACTAATTCTTAATGCAATTTGGATGACAACATTTTGTTAATTTCAAATTTATCATCAAGCGCCTTTTGCTTTTTCTAAATTTATAGCAACTTAGCATTTCTCATTGCAAAAAAAATGTTTTTAACCATTTAGAACTTCAGTTGGAAAATATCCATACCAAATCAAAGACATTATAATTTCACAGGCCCTGTTAATATTATATGACTAGTTAAATACAGCACAGTATCTAAAAAAACAACAGAGCTTCAATAAATATGTACTGAATGAAGGAAACAATAAATGAATGAGTTAATAAATGATAAGTTTGTCTTCCAAGGTTTTGTAAAACCTTTCTACATATATGAAATATCCTTTAGTGAAAGAGAGTTGGTTCTTCCTTTCTCCATTGTCAGTCGCATAAAAATACAAAAAGAAACCCATCCAAACCACAGGCACATGATGGATAAAAGATAGTATTTAGGGTTGACTAGTCAAACAAATATTCATTCAGATCCTGCCAGAAGAACTAAGGTTTCACAAGGCAAACCCTTGAATTTAATTTTCCTCCTTTCCATTACATTTGCTTGGCAGACACTTAGCCCCATCAGAAGAGAACCATTAAATATATCACTGTAATCCTCTTGAACATTCAAGTTCACTGTGTACCGTAATACTTTTTAACTTTCTTTTCTTTAAAAAAAAATAAAAATGATTCCTCAAAGAGAATGTGTGGTTTTATATTTGCTAACTTAGGAATCGTCTACTCCCTTCTTGTAACTACAACTTTCTTTTGGACTTAGCTTAATTCACATTCATATCTAGTCCTTGACATAAGGTTCTCATGTTTGGTAGCTGACTATCAACTTAATCAAATCATTTAAGTCACACTGCATTAAGATACTACATTTTGGCAATACACTTCATTCTACATGTCTGAAAACTTTAGAATTTCAGACAATCATCAGTGGAAATGTAGATTGTTGATGATTAGTTTGCAAATGCTCTCTCCAAAAGTCAAAATAAGTCTATCTTTAAGTCATCTGATGAGTTACAAAGACTGTATTTGAAAACAGATTCTTCCAAAACTACAAAAAGTAAAGCAAAGCCTTCTAATGATTAGACAAGAACAAATCAGCTTAAATATATACTAATCATGCATTTGAATAATTGGTCTACATTTATCCCTTCTCTAATTGTTACAACTTTTCAAAGAATACAATTCACTTTATTCTACCCCCATATAACCAACCACCATTAGTTGCTAATGTAGTAAAACATCATCCTAAATAAACTGTGTTCACTGTGAATAACGTTGCAATACACTGAAAAGTTCAAGCACATGTAACAAAATGAGTTACTTCAATATTCAAAGTAATGAGTTAAAATTTCAGAAATTCCTCAAATGCTCTTTCAATGAAAGTAAATTGACATATTATCTTGCTACCAACTAATAAATGATTCTAGGATGCAGTAAGAATTCATTCCATTTTGTCTGTCAGAACACCAAAGACACTCAGCTTTTAAGGACTCAGCTTCCTTTAAAACAAAGTAGATGATAAATGAAATTCTCTTATCAAAATATACTGGTGTTTTTTTAAAACCTAGGAATAGTAAAAATTTGGTGTTCAGACATACTTTGGGAAACTCATTCCATTATTTTTCACTGGAAGAGGGCATAATGATGCAGAACCAAAGTACCAGAAATGAATAGGGACTGTGGTTCTCTTTTGACTTATGTGCTTAAGTGCACACTACTGGTGTGCAGCCCACATGCAGCCAATATGTCAGGGCCCAAAGGCTTCATACCAAGAGATCATGCAAAGACAATGCATGCACAACTCATTTGTCCCCTGCGAAAGCTAAAGTAAACCTTCTGCAACCAGCTCTGAAAATCAGCTGCCCTTCTGAAAAGGCTTTGAAGAATTACTGTCAACAAGATAGTAGTAAAATAAAGAGTAACGGAGTAGCAGACAAGGGTATTTGTAAAACAAGGCCTAGCCAGACTAACAAAGTGATCTTCTTACTTACTAGAGGCACTTATATGGAAAAGTGAGAGAGGGGATCAGCTGTCATATGATCCCTGGCAACCCCTAAAGGGCATGTCCACAGCACAAAATTAATCACATAAGAGTAGCAAGAGAAATTGTTTACCAAGAGTAGAAATTTTGTCTTTGCACATTCAAAGACTGGAATTTGTGCACAAGTTGAAGATGAATTCACTAACTGAGTGAAGGGTTAGGAAACTGAAGTGGAGCGAATGTGTCTGGAATTGGAATGATAGGTTAGACAGCTATAGAACAATGGGTTGGCGACATGAGAGCCAAATGAACATTGTCATTATCACTTAACCATATAATGCATGTTTTCTTCGTGCATAGCAAAATAATGTATTGACTCTAAACAAACTTTGCCCTATTATCATTTTTTCAGTAGATAATAAAACTTTTTTTCTACAGTTCACTACGAAGAGACTTCCTTTAGTAATATGATTACTGTCATGCACCACATAATGACACTTTGGTCAAGGACAGACTGCATTTATGATGGTGGTCCCATATGATTATAATGGAGCTGAAAAATTCTTATTGCCTAGTGATGTAGCCTTTGTAATGTCACAGCACAACAAATTAGCTTTTCTATGTTTAGATACACAAATATCTACCACTGTGTTACAATTGCCTAGAATATTCAGTACAGTAACATGCTGTGCAGGTTTGTACCCTAGGAGGAAATCCACTCTGTCATGTCCACACAATGACAAAATTGCCTAATGATGTGTTTCTCAGAACATATCCCCATCATTAAGTGACTCGTAATTGTATTATTACTAAAAGTTATATAGATTTAAAATGCCACTTGTCAAAGTGTTAGCTTAACAGAAACTTTTCATAAGTTCAATTTCTATTTTTAATTTTGTATAATAAATCAACCAAAAAACAGGCCTGTCATAGAACGGCACTCAGCTGCAATTCCTGACAAATAGCTATTTCCCCTCCCTGATTATGGGACCAGTTTGCTGACGTCAAAAGACAATACTACGACAAATTTAGTTATAGATTTAATTGGCTTTAATTCATGATTCATTAATCGGGGCATCCTCCATTATACGAAATAGAATGAGAGCTCCCACTGGGCAATGGCGTAATAGTGGGTTGTATAAGGTAGGAACAAGGAAACAGAACAATAGGAAAAAAGTTGACTAGTTAACCTCAAGTTACGTCAGGTTACTTTCTTTGTAAGGGTTAAAAGCAGAAGGAACTTCGGGTTATGCTGGCTCAAGTAGACTGAAATTCCCTGTTTGCAGGAAAAACTGGCCTGTTTAGTATCTATCTGTTTCTTTAATGTTTCAGTTTGATTATGTGGCATTTAGCATGACTGACTCCGTTTTGGTTTGGTCTGGTCTGTTTGTGCCTAGTGCAAGAGCTCAGTTCAAAACAATGGCCTCTCATAATTTTTGTGTAACACTTATGAGTCATGTTAATTAAAATTATGTTATCTGGCCGAGTATGGTGGCCTGTGCCTGTAATCCCAGCACTTTGGGAGGCCAAGGCAGGAGGATCACTTGAGACCAGGAGTTTGAGACAAGCCTGGGCAACATGGAGAAACCTCGTCTCAAAAAAAAAAAAACTACAAAAATTAGCCAGGCTTGGTCACACGTGCCTGTAGTCCCAGCTACCTGGGAGGGTGAGGTGGGAGGATCACTTGAGCCCAGCAGGCGAAAGTTGCAGTGAGCCCAGATGGCACCATGATACTCCAGCCTGGGTGAAAGAAGCAAGACCTTATCTCAAAATAAATATATAAATAAATAAATAAAATTATGTTATCTCAGGTAAACATCAAATTTTGTTTTTTGTGTTTTTTTTTTGAGACAGAGTCTCGCACTGTCGCCTAGGCTGGAGTGCGGTGGCGCGATTTCGGCTCACTGCAACCTCCGCCTCCTGGGTTCAGGCAATTCTCCTGCCTCAGCCTCCCTAGTAGCTCGTACCACAGGTGTGCACCACCACACCCAGCTAATTTTTGTATTTTTAACAGAGACGGGGTTTCATAATATTGGCCAGGATGGTCTCACTCTCTTGACCTTATGATCTGCCCACCTCGGCCTCCCAAAGTGCTGGGATTACAGGCGTGAGCCACCGGCACCAGGCACAAATTTCATTTTTTAAGATGCAAATTAAAACCATTTAAAATGATGGAGCAATGACATTCTCTAGGGATAGATGGTGTATCAATTTCATAAAGGCCTCTGCTTCAGGAAACTATTGTTATTATTCTGTGAATGCACACTACATGAATACTTTTTTGTTGCTCCAGACAACTTTTACTACCCTTCATCAATATCTGCTTTCTCAGTTTAGAGTATGCTACTTTTCTTTAGGCAGACACAGAAGTGCTAAATTGCTTAAGCTGATATGCAGTTTCTAAGACCCATACTGTCTTGCGGAAGTGTCTGTGGGCCAAGGGAAGGCCCTGGGTAATCGGACATGTGAGTGATGGTTACTTAGAGGTGTTCTGAAATATAGGAAACTGGGAACCCAAGAATCCTCACCTCTGGACAAGTGGCTGTTTCTGTTTATGATACCAGCACCTGCTTTAATCGAGGAGACCCGTAATCCGTGTAGATGTAAGACTTTGGATAAGATAAAGCAAGTGCTCATATGAGAGTAAATATCTGCCTGTGTCGTAGATGCAGTTTAAGTATAATTCAGTTATGATCAATATTATGCATCATTTTCACTCTCTGGATGATAATTAAATCTTCTTATGCTCAGAAAGCAAAACAAAACAAAATTTTCATCTTAGATCATTGAAGCCTTCATCAATCTTCTTTATTCACATTAGTATTCTTTACTCATTTAACCAATTGTACTGTCTAGGTCAAATAATTTTACCTGATAGCAAGAATATAATTCATCAAGAAGATAAAGAACAAAATGACCCCTATTCCCCAACCTACTTTAAGCACAGGATGTTTAGTCTATAACCAATGTTAATTGCAAACTTTGAAAGATTAGACAACAGAGTAAAATAAAGTAGCAGTTATATTAGGAAGTAATTAAAAGTATGGATTTTGAAATCAGACTGCCTTGGTTCACTTCTGCCTCCAGTACTTAGCAGTTTTGTGAGCTTGGAAATCAATCTGTGAAAGCTCAGTCTCCTTATCTACAAAATAGCTACTTCACAGGAGGTTATCCATGTAAAGCATTCAGGGCATGTAGGGCACACAGCAAATGCACAATGAAGGTTAGCTCTACTATTATTTTACACTATTTTCTAATTATCTAAATATTGTTAATAAGATGCTTTCCTTTAAGAAGTTCTGTGTATGGTGGGAAAAATTAGCAAAATCAAAACCATCAACCTGAACCTTTTGTAGAATTTTGTAAGCAGATAATCAGAAGAATGATTGCCTTGCTTGGGAAAAGGTAGATGTAACAACAAATAAGAAATGAGAAATCTACACCAACATAAAAGTTTTGTTAAACTGACTTGGAAAAGCCAGCACTGCACAGATTTCCAACCGAAATATTTGCATATCTAGATAAGAGGCAGTATATTTTAATGATATATAACTTTTTTGATATAAAAGAAAAGGTATAGCAAACCATTCTTACCAAAGTTTCTGTTTAACTTCCATGAAAGTGATCCTTTGCCTATATTACAAATGAAATATTTATATGTAACATCAAAAATAAATAGAAAAAAAATCCAAGAAATTATGGAACTTGTAGAACCAATAATTGAATATTAGACATAAAACAAGGTGGGAAGTCTTTTAAAAATAGGTTCTCCCAAAGTTATAAAAACAATAAAAAAAAATAGATCATACATTTGAATTCAAGAAAGTCAAGTCTTTTACATAACCCAAAACACCATAAATTAGTCTGAAAGGTAAATAACTAGGAGAAAAAATAAATATATATGTATAACTAATGTATAAAAAATTCTGATGAAAACATGAGGGCAAAAATAGTTAATGTGAAAGAAAAAACCCAAAACACAGAAACACACGAAAAAGGCCAATAGACATATTTTAAAACTATTTGAACTGCTAATATTTGGACAGCCATCTTTCAATCAAATTAAAACAGCAGAGATATTATTTTTTCACCTCCAACTTGGCAGATTAAAAATAATAGCATCATGTGTGGTGACAGCATGTGGGAAATCTCTACCCTCCTCTCAATCCTTCTGTAAGCCCAAAATACTCTACAAATATTAAGACTATTGAAAAGAATGATAAATTCACAAGAAATCGGGCACATCCATATACTGCTGTAGGAGTGGAAATGGTGCAATTTTTCTGAAGGGCAGTTTAGTAACTTAAGCATATTATTTGGTACACGACTTCTAGTAATTTAACTTAAGGAAATAATCATGGAGGCACTCAAGGGTTTGTTCACTGTAAAACATGCAGTCATTTTCAGCAATGAAGAATCATTAAGTAAATTATCAAAGGACGGTAGCCCTCACTAAAAATCATAAAAGTGGAATGTCAATTAGATATGAAAAACATTTTCAAAATGCTTTTAAATAAAATCAAAACCAATGACAAAAACTACAAAAACTAGGTAAAATATAAGCCCATTTTTGTAAAAAAAAAAAAAAAAAAAAAAAAAAAAAAGACTGGAAGCATACACCCACGAGTTAATAGTAGGTAGGTCTCATGCTGTCTGTGGGTGATTGAAATAAGGAGAATTCATTTTCATGCTGTCAGTGGGTGACTGAAATAAGGAGAATTCATTTTTTCATTTACTCTTTTGTTTGTTAATCTTATTCATATTATCTAAATTTTTGGTCACAAAAGTTATACATATTTTCCCCGTAGCATTTCTATACCTAAAGAATAAAAATCTCTTCATTAACACCTTTAACACCAAGCTTATCTTCTCCAGAGAAAAATGTTAACCTCTAGTAAGTACTGTTAATTATGAATTTCCATACAAATAACCTGGAAATGTTTGTTTTACAGGGTTCATAGTTGGGAATATGACACTGGAGAAGGAGGTATGCTATACACTGCAACCCCAGAGACAGTGAAATACTCCCGACTCCAATTGCTTCATAATCAGACTTCAGAACTGAAAGGTAGACATTCAGGCAGTGATGGTTATGAAAAGGTGACCTCACCCAAACTCAGGTTGGTTTTCTCTGACCAATTTAATAAAAGTTTACTAGCTAGCTATTTCTGGTCTCAGAATTCTAGAGCCATCATTGTAGGAAAATTTTAAAGTGGCTACTTCAAAGGGGCCTTAGATAAAGATCGAAGTGGAATATAACAGGAATAGGACACAACTCAAAACTTCGCCTTTATAGTGTGATGAGAGCATTATTGTTGATGTCACGGAATTGTCTTGGCCAATTTGAAAATACTTCAAAATACAATTCAAAGGGAGTAAAAAAGAACCACAAGACTCAATATGTTTCGCCAAATACTGTGTGATTTCTCCATGACAGTAATGAGAGAGGTAGAAGCTGGGGAGGAATGCACAGGTAAGGCTGAGCCCTCGGTGACTGCAGGTGGGTAAAAAGTGAGGACAGTGGAGAAAAGCTGCAGTCAGTAGCAGCAAAGCTTGCTAAATAAGCTACAGTAAAATGCCCCTGGTGCCACAAACCTAAGCCTATCTGGCCTTGTGGAAGATAAAGTTGCAAACAAATTGTTAAAAGATCAGGGTAATTTGGGAGAGGGGGGGATAGTTCTTAAAATGGAGATTTCAAAATATGCAAAAACGTACAAAATGTACGAAAGAAAAAACCCTCAGTATCACTACTCTGTTTGCAGAAGCTAATCCAATCCTCCTGCTTTCCCATAATATTCACCAATTCCTTTTCTCCAGAAACAAGTCTAGGTGTCTCTTGAACTCATCTATGCTCCTCCAATTGCTTTTCCCAGTAATTTATTCCATATGTTTATTATCTCTTTCATGAAATGCTCTCCACTCAGCATTTCATGATGCTGAGTGTAGACAAAGCACACTCATCAGGCTGACATCTGGCTGTCTCTTTCAGAAAGCAAAGACCCTTTCAATGCTTCCCTTGGGCCCCCCTTTCACACACCCTGAACTTACTGAGCTACGGATGAAATGTTCTTCCCTGTCCCCCATGAAAGCTCACAACCAAGAGTTTAACGAATCCCATTCCATAACTAAATAGCTCACTACACATTCTCCAGACTATCAATTTTATAAAAGCTTAATATGAAATACATCACATGTATGTTTCTGTGATATTTCGTCTCCCTTAGGATATAAATTCTTTATAAGGAGAACTTTTTTTACCTATAGAGCATAACATGATTATCATGTTCACCTTATAAAAATCAATTGTTTTCAATTATTCTAATTCCACTAACTTCACAAAAACTCAAACATGTTTGAAACTCAACTTTTTATGCATGCACATGTATTTTACATGTAAAATATAATGTATAAAACTATAAATCTTAAACAGGTAGATAAATATATATTTAATTACTCTTATGATTTTTTCCCTTAATCTTTGTGTAATTTATAGGTGGTTTTATAATTTTCAGATATCTTTTTGCTATTGATTTCTCAATTAGTTTCATTATGGTCAGATATTTCCTGTATGGTTTCAATCCTCTTAAATTTATTGAGCCTTGTTTAATGGTCCAGAAATATAGTCTAGCTGTTGAATGTTCCATGTGCACTTAAACAGACTCTTCTGTTGTTAGGTGGAATGTTCTACTAATGTCAATTAAATCAAGTTGGTTGATAATATTTTTCAGGTATTCTATTTCATTACTAATTTTCTACTTATTTGTTCTATCAATTTCCGAAAAAGGGATGTTGAGATCTCTGACTAAAATTGTGGGATTTTTCTATTTTCTCTTGTCAGTTCTGTTAATGTTTGCTTCATATACTTACAAGCTCTGTTATTAGTTACATATACATTTAGGATTGTCATGTCCCCTTGATGAAATGTCCCATTTGTCACTATAAAATATCTCTATGTACCTTTCATAATCTTCCTTTTATAAAATCTATTTTGATTTTAATATAGCCACTTTAGCTTACTTTATGCTTATAGTCAGTTTCTTGCAGATAGCAAACAGCTGCTCTTTATCCAATCTGAAAAATCTCTGCCTTTTAATCGGGGGTGTGTAGACCATTTACATTAAATGCAATTATTATTATGTTTAAATTTAAATCTTCTATCTTGCTGTGTATTTAAGCAGATATTTATAAATCATGTAAATACTACAGATATCGCACTAGTTTGGTGATTGCACTTACCATTCAAGAAACAAAAGATTTCTTAACACAGAAACCTTTAATTAAGAGCCAAAGCAACACACTGACATTCTGAAACACACATTCTTGTCCTTAGCTGGTGCTACAAAGAGACCTTATTTCATTAACTTCAAATAAACTAATACATCACTATGCAAAACAAATAAGAAACCATAATAAAAATTCAATGTTTTCATAGAAAGTTCATTCTTCTTTTTCTTTGCACCAAATTATATTTTTAAAATAATAATTTCACAAATCAAATCTTGCTAAATGTTAACTCTCTAGACAAATTCAGTGAGACTCTGCAATCAATGCTCCTTTTGGTAGCATTACTAAGTACTTTTGTTTTTTGCCTCACCCCTTATTCTGCACTATCTGTGTTAGTCAATTATTCCATCATTAAAATAAAAATTTATTTCCCACCTACTTTTAGGATCATACCTAAAGCCATGGGGTCATGCTTATAAGTCACCAATTTTTTATTTGCCCATATAACCAAGTATGTACTTTCTCTTAAATTGTCAAACAAGTTTCAAAGTAATTTTTTTCCTCAAAAAACACAAAAATACCCAGAATTGTGGTATTGAAATGCCATTTCTCACTGAAAGGAATGAAGGGTCTTTGGAGAAGTATCTGAACTCATGTTTACAATGGAAAATGAACAAATTGAACCTGAAGCATCTTGTCATGGAAGCTATCACGACCACTAGCGTTCTGTCAAAGGGCTCACAGCCAACTTGGATAAAAGATGGTGCAATTTGATCACTAATAAGGTTAATAACTACAAAGTCTTGACATATTAAATCCATGAGTTTTTAATGATTCAAAAATATACACATTAGCCATTTTTTGGAAGATGCTAGAAAATGACTTATTTTGAATACTGATAAAGAAAAAGACTTAAATGGGAATCATTTCTTTTCTATAGAAATTATGGCTCAGCATAACTCAACAATGATTTCAGACATTTTAACAGAAAATTTTTTATAGAAATATTCCAACTACAAATGCAAAAGGAATACTAGAATTAGAAAATCATTCTTTTTAGCCAGGTTGAATAGCTCATGCTTGTAATTGCAACACTTTGGGAAGCCGAGGTGGGAGGATCACTTGAGGCCAGGAGTCTGAAACCAGCCCTAACAAAATGTTGAGACCCTGTCTCATTAAAAAAATGAAAAATTAGCTGGGTATGTTGGAACATACCCATAGCCCTAGCTACTTGGGATGCTGAGGTGGGAGAATCCCTTGGGCCCAGGAGTTCGAGGTTACAGTGAGCTATGACTGTGTCACTACACTCCAGCCTGGGTGACAGAGTAAGACCCTATCTCAAAAAAGATAAATAAATAAAAAGGAAATGACTCTCTCTCTTTTTTTTTTGCAATCTGTAATGAATTAATGGTTCCAATCAATGTTTATTAAAGTCAGATAAAGGAGAGCAAGAGAGAGGAAAAATCAGACATGATGTATCTCCTAACACAAGCTCAAAATTCCCATTATGACATGGGTTTGCCAAAACATGAACTTAGTTTTGACTAAGCCTCTAACTCTAACTACCAATTAGAAGGAAATACAAGGAACAGGGGAACACATTAAAAGACACCTTTAGGAATGTAACAACAAAATCTGGAATCTGGGAAACTACAGGATAAATTAACTAATTTCTTCAACAACAGAACAAAAAAAGAGAGAGAGGCAACCTATAAATTAAAGGAAACTTATACATCTCAACCAGTTGTAAGACGATGTTTGAATTCTGATTCAAATAAAATAACTGCTAAATATTAAAAACACAATCAGAAAGAGGAAAACACTGGATGGATATCTAGTGATAAGAAATTGCTATTTATAAGATGCAATAATGCTATTGATTTAATAAAAATTGCTATTCATTAGATGCAATAATGGTATTGTGGTTATGGTAAATAAGGTCCTAATTCTTACAGATAAATATTGAAATGCCTGCATATGAAATGGTATTCTACCTTGGATTTTCTTCAAGATAATCCTGGTGGTAGAGGGAAGTGGGTAGGAATAGGTGCCATATGCTGATCACTGTGGAGGCTAGTTGGGGATAAATTATTTTGTGAAGCTACTCTAAATACTTTTGCATTTGTTTTTATAATTTTCTATAATAAAAATATTCTAGGCTGGGCACAGTAGCTCACACACCTATAATACCACCACTTTGGGAGGACGAGGCAGGTGGATCACTTGGGGTCAGGAGTTTGAGACCAGCCTGGCCAACATGGTGAAACCTCATCTCTACTAAAAATACAAAAGTTAGCTGAGCATGGTGGTGCACACCTGTAATCCCAGCTACTCAGGAGGCTGAGGCAGGAGAATCACTTGAACCCAGGAGGTGGAGGTTGCAGGGAGCCAAGATCGTGCCACTGCACTCCAGCTTGGGATACAGAGTAAGAGGCTCCATCTCAAACAAACAAACAAACAAAATTCTAAAATCTAAATTCTGCCCTTTCATTGTATTTAAACTAAAGGACAAAGAAATTGGAAGAAGTTAATTAAATAATCTTATTGGTGATAATTTCATAATATGTAATGGAAAGAACAGAAAGAAAAATGGAGAGCTATGAAAAAGTGGATAAATAAGGCCTCACGACTTGGAAATATGCCATTTTCCTGGTTTTAAAGAGTGTAAAATTACCCTAGGAAGAGCTCTGGCACTTGCCCTTAAGGATGGTTCTCCCAAGGAAGCAGAAGGTAAAGATATTAAATAAAACCCCACATCCTCTTCTGCAAACTTTAATGTACCAAGGAGCAGCTTTTCCTTTTAAATACACTTCTTTTATGAAACCTATCAATTTTATTTCCATTTATTGAATATGGTTAGTTTCTAGAAGCTGTAAAGTTTTCTGTCAAAACTACTTTACTTTATGACAATCTTAATTATCAATTTTACTCAAGAATATCTTATTATTAAGGATGCCAGACACCATCCTCTATTACATTTAGTGAATGAACTACTGTGCTTTCTACATTTTCAGTATGAGGGATCTCGCTCACATAATCAGGATGATAACATAGGAAAATTAATATTGTTAATCTCCATATAATAAACATAAATTCTAAACATACTGATGAGCTATACAAATTATCTTTCTCTTTTTGCCTCCCTACTCCTATCTCACAATTTTCTACAGTAGACTATTGTGGCGGTGACCTATGACACCAGCCACAAGCATCATTTCTTAAAATTTGGGAGTGATAAACTGTGAAATTTCTGTTCTAACTCCCCCTAAATTGTCAACTTTCCCACCAACTACACTGACTTAAAATCAATATGTTGGCATTTGTATTTATTTTGATAGTTCAATGAGTTTTTACCTTAAAGTTTGCCCCCCTCTCCCCAACCAAAATAAAAAACCTAGGACATTCTGATACTGTATACTTTACAAGAGAGATTTGTGATGAAGACTGTTATGCTCATCCACAGCTACCTTATAGGATTATTCATGACACTGAAAGAGGTATTCAGCTACCTCAGAAACTTAAAAAAAGATCAATGTGAGGAGTGTTATTCTGGAAAAGTATAGCTAAGAGCATTTGTGCCTATATCTTACTAACACTGGGCAGAGAATATTAGCTGTAAAAATAGGATGAAAAGTTCTCTCCAAAATGGAGCAGAATTTCAGCCCCACCAATCACTTTGGGACTATACGCATGTGTAATTCGCAATGTCCATTTAAAAAAAAATTTTGGGGGGGGCTGGGAGTGGGCAGAGTCTCACTCTGTTGCCCAGCATGAAGTGCAGTGGCACAGTCATGGTTCACTGCAGACTTGACTTCCCAAGCTCAAGTGATCCTCCCACCTTAGCTTCCAGAGTAGCTGGGACTACAGGCGCAGGCTACCTCGCTATGCTAATTTTTTCTGTTTCTTGTAGATGGGGTCTCACTATGTTGCCTAAGCTGGTCTTGAACTCCTGGGGTCAAGCAACTCTTCCTCCTCAGCCTCCCAAAGTGTTGGGATTACAGGCATGAGCCACACGACTGGTCCATTTAAAATTTAATAAGTGCTTCAAAAAGTTTTTTTAAAACTTAGTTTAGTGTAAATCATAATGATAAATTCAGTATCCACCATAATAAGTTCCAATGAAGCAATTTAGACAAAAAGTAATATTAAAGAAAATTAGGTAGTTACTGAGAACACCTTTTTTTTACCCTGTCTCCACAAAATGCCTAAGGGAAAATTATTTTCTAGGAAAAAATATATTCTAGGTTTCTAAATGGACTTCATTGAAGGTCCTCAGGAGTTATTTTCCACAAAGTCTGTATTTACAGATTTTATTTTTCCTATTTCAACCTCAAAGATGACTAGATATTTCGAAGTTTATACCTCAGCGTAACAATTCAGGAGTAATATGTATTATAGATGTTTTGAGCTGTGATATAACATTTTTCATCTATTTTTACTGAGAAAAGGAAACTAACCACTTGTCATTTAGTAAGATAATAACAATTTTTTCATCACTGACAAGTGAAAGTTGGAAATGCTGGAGGTGAGGAGAAGAAAAGCCCAAAGGAAAAAAGAAGAGATGAGGATCAGGTATTGCTCCCCTTTCATCATGTGATTTTACATAAAATAGACTGAGAAATTAGAGAGAGATGCCAGCTCTTATTTAGGTAAACAGCATCTAGAATATTACTGACATCTGTAAAGTCATTCTAACAAATACCAGAACTGATAGCCTTTACACAAAAGAGGACCACCAACGCGACTACCAAAAGAAATAAAAAATACTGAGAAATAAATCCAAGCTCCTTGTTCTTTTTCTCACTGTGGGCACCTCATGTATACACAGCTTACCACTGAACAGAGGATGGGGTGAATGTGTAACAGCATTTTAAAAATTCCATTTAACTTCTAATTCCATGTGATCAACTCTTTCCATTCATTTTCTTTTCATCTAAAAAGTATCAGTGTAAACTTTCTACATACCTTAAAAACCTATTGATGTACACAGCCACTTTTTTTAAATTATACTTTAAGTTTTAGGGTACATGTGCACAACATGCAGGTTTGTTACGTATGTATACATGTGCCATGTTGGTGTGCTGCACCCATTAACTCGTCATTTAACATTAGGTATATCTCCTAATGCCATCCCTCCCCGCTCCCCCCACCCCACAACAGGCCCCAGTGTGTGATGTTCTCCTTCCTGTGTCTATGTGTTCTCATTGTTCAATTCCCACCTATGAGTGAGAACATGCAGTGTTTGGTTTTTTTGTCCTTGCGATAGTTTGCTGAGAATGATGGTTTCCAGCTTCATCCACGTCCCTACAAAGGACATGAACTCATCATTTTTTATGGCTGCATAGTATTCCATGGTGTATATGTGCCACATTTTCTTAATCCAGTCTATCATTCTTGGACATTTGGGTTGGTTCCAAGTCTTTGCTATTGTGAATAGTGCTGCAATAAACACACGTGTGCATGTGTCTTTATAGTAGCATGATTTATAATCCTTTGGGTATATACCCAGTAATGGGATGGCTGGTCAAATGGTATTTCTAGCTCTAGATCCCTGAGGAATCGCCACACTGACTTCCACAATGGTTGAACTAGTTTATAGTCCCACCAACAGTGTAAAAGTATTCCTATTTCTCCACATCCTCTCCAGCACCTGTTGTTTCCTGACTTTTTAATGATTGTCATTCTAACTGGTGTGAGATGGTATCTCATTGTGGTTTTGATTTGCATTTCGCTGATGGCTACATGGCCAATTTTTATAATACCTACATCTTAAGTAAGAATATGGATAGTTATTTATAGCATCTGGTAGAAAATATTTGTAAAAATTTTGTAAAAATTTTACATTTTAGGTTAAAAGTGACAACTTTTGTCTGTGGATAGAGAAATCAAATACTGTGTTTAGGTTATATTTGTTTCAATGCATAGTCAGATCTACAGAACATCCACATACATAAATTAGAGGAGCATTTGCATATACACATATAGTATTAAAAAGCCCAAATAATATTCCACGAAAAAATACAGGGAGGTTGAGTGTGTGCCATAAATTCCAAGGACAAATTATTTCTGAGGAGAACTTTTCTTTTAAATGTTTGCATGAATTAATCATCATTCAGGGTGGAAGAGGGGAGTAGCTACTGATTGTCAAGAGTGTAAAGGTCAGCATTATACCACATCTTCTATATTCTTATCCCTCCAGTTACATCACATTGTTTCCTTTAAGGCACAGATCAGCAGAAAGCCCTTGGTCTACAACTCAGTGATGCACGCGTGCTAATCGGGATGCTCGGTAACCCAGTCATGAAGAACCGAGCACCGCATGCCCTGTTAGAGACCACTCAGAGACACCAGTGAGCATCACTTCTCTTTACCCCTCCATTTTTCTAACCTATCGTTACTCACCACTTATTTTCTGTTTACCAAAAATCATTAGCTTTAATTTTAGATCTTTCTGTTACCTTACTAATAACTCTTCTCTCTTCCTCCAATCTTTCATTAAGGTGATTTTTTAAAAAAATAAATTAAAATTGAACTCATTATGGTTTTTTATTTTTTATTTTTTTAGCAATAAAGTATTTTAAATTAACTTAAGTACATTTTTAGACATGCTATTGCACACTTCTTAGACTATAATATAGTGTAAAAATAATTTTTGCATGCACTTGGAAAGCAAAATATTTGTGTGACTTGCTTTATTGTTATATCTGCTTTATTGAAATATCTGCTTTATTGTGGTGGTCTGTAACTGAGCCCATTGTACAGGTATGCCTGTACAATCAAGTAAAGAAAGAAAACTCCAAAATACTTTATATACACTTTTAAAAACTGGCAAATAACTATTCCTTTCAAAAAATGAAGATGCCAATAAACTCATCTTTTTTTTCCTTCCTTTCTTTTGACAGAGACTTGCTCTATCATCCAGGCTGGATTGCAGTGGCACAATCTCTCCTCACTACAACCTCCTCCTCCTGAGTTCAAGCTATTCCAGAGCCTCAGCTTTCCAAGTAGCTGGGATTACAGGTGTGCACCATCACACCTGGCTGTGTCAAGAGTTATGGTACAACTGTCTACCCAGAAATTGGAGTTTCTCCTTGACTTCTGTGTCACCCCACACAACAAATAAGTTTCCAAAGCCCATCAGTTCTGGAGAATATATAGTTCTCTTTCCTTTTTCCATGTCTACCACCATCTTTGTATTTTTAGTACAGATGGGTTTTTGTCATGTTGGCCAGGATGGTCTTGAACTCCTGGCCTCAAGTGATCTGCCCGCCACAGCCTCCCAAAGTGCTGGGATTACAGGTGGCATGAGCCACTGTGCCCGGCCTAAACTCACCTTTACATTAACAAGCAGCAGTTACCTAAAACAACTAATGAAATGTGAACTCTCCCCGCTTTCCTCTGCTTCAGTGGCTCCCTTTCACGGTTCATGGTTGTCACCAGGTGCTCTGTGCCTGGGGATGTATATGTCCAGTTTACCCATCTGAAATACCCTTAACCCCACACCTAACACTGTTTTTGGACGGTTAATCCCAAAAATGCAGGACTGGCTATCTTGCTCCCTAATGTCTACATCCACATCTGAGCAGTTCCAGAACCAGTGTTGAAGATGTATTAGACATGGAAACAGAGATGATCAGTGATGGCATCCTCACTGACACTCCTACCCTCACAGAGAAGACAGACACACATATCAGCTTTCTTATTATCTCACGTGTCATTGTTTACTTCCTTTAAATCCCTTATTTCCATCTTATAAACTGAACTGTGGCCATTCCTTCACCACGTTTCTTTTCTCACAAAAATATGAACACCAGGATTGTACGAATTTGTGTTTTCATGCCTCTATATTGACAGCCCAGAGGTCCGGGATTCTTTGTGTTTCATTCTGTATGGTTTCAGTCTACATCTAGTACAGGAGGAATGTTCAAAAATTAGCATCAAGAGCAAATATGGTTTCTTCTTATAGTAATACTCCTGAATCACAGGGCTAGAGACAACCAGGTGCTCCCAAAAAGGTACCAAGTCAGTGATTTGTGATCTGTACCCAGCGTTGATCTTCAGCTGGTATTCACCCAGGAAGCCTCATTTATTCTCTGGAGTGCTTACATTTTTTAGCATCTCCTTGAAACTTCTTTCCTTTGGCTTCCCGTAACCCCATTCTGTTATGTATAGACCCCATTTCCTCTCACTGTCCCTGGAACGTTAGTGTTTCTCAAAGCTCACGTCCTTTACCTTCTTCTCTGTTAGCTGTTTTTCTTGCAGGGGCTTACCTATTTCTGTGGCTCAAATTAAATATTAATGATTCCCAAATCTGTAGTTTTAGCTCTCGTATCACTCCTGATCTCCAGGTCAATATTACCAATTTCACATGGGCAAATTCTCCAGACCCCTCAAATGTAAGAAATGAAATGTTCACATTGTTCCTTCTCTCCTCCCCATTTTTCCTGCTCCAACTTTTCCTGCTCCTCTTCATTCTCTAATTTCAGTCAAGAGTCTACCCAGAAATCGGAGTTTCTCCTTGACTTCTGTGTCACCCCACACAACAAATAAGTTTCCAAAGCCCATCAGTTCTGGAGAATATATATTTCCCTTTCCTTTTTCCATGTCTACCACCATCTTAGTCTAGCTCTTCATCTATTTCTGTCTGCACTATTGCAATAGCATCCTATTCTGGCTCCATGACTCCAATACCAAATTTCTGAAATTTTCCTCCAAAGAAGTTCCAGAGTGATCTAAAATTCAAAGCTGACAACATTTACCCTTCAAGCATTTTTCATTGTCTACAGGATCAATTCAAAACCCCATGTGGCACATGAGGCCCTTCAAAATCTTTCTCTGGCCACTGTTCCAGATTTTTCTCTACCTCCTCCCTGCACATGGAGTCTTTATTCGGCCATAAATTGTGTTTATTTGATGTGCTATGTGATGTTTTCACAATGACTGTTCTTTCTGTAGGAAAAGTCTTCTCTTCCATTTCTCTGTATCCAGCAGGAATTGACAGCTTTACAACAACTGTGAAGGCCAGAATCCAGTCCAGGAAAATGTGCCCTGGCCTGACCCTATCCCACAGTCATTCCTCAGTTGTTCTTAGCCTCCTCTAGACTGGAAGTGCCAATATATACTCCTGGCTTCCCATTATATGTAGTCCTATATCTATGGTGGATTCTTTGCTTTACAAATTCTTCCATTCACAACCCATCATCTCACATCTTATGTCACAACCTGTTTGTTTTTCTGGCCCAGTGCAAATAAACCAATAATGTGCCCTCGCTGTCTTGCCTTCAGAATCCTTCCTCTGGAACTTCTCTCAAGGATTCCTTGGACACAGCCCAGTGCTTCTGGTCTAGATTTGGCCTCAGACAGTGGATAATGGCTGGACCTTCTGGTAAAATTCATCTCAGCTTTTAAGTCTCAGCTCAAACAGTATACTTCTCTGTGAAGCCTCCCCTTACCCTTTCCAGAGTCATTAATTTTTAGGCTTTGGATAAATTTCCATCACACGGCTTTCATCCTGTAATTAATATGTGTTTACTTTTTTCTCCCATTAGGCTATAGTCTCTTTAAAGGAAGACTGTAGTATTTATGTTATATCCACAATACCAGACAATGTCAGGAATATAGTAGATGCTTAATACATAATGATTGAAGGGAAATAAAATGCTAGTTCAATAGCATTTTTCTCCAGTGAATAATCCCTTAAGACTAAAGAAATTCATGTACCCATACATTTGAAGAATCTTACGTTTAATCTAAGATTATTGTTCCTAGCTACTCCTTCTAGTTTCTGTTTGCCTGTTTTTCTTAGTCTTGGTTGCTTTATCTTCTTGTTTTTATTTGTACTAAGTAAATGTTTATTGAGGGAATTAAAAAAACAGTAATGAAAGACTGAACTGATTTAGTAGTACAAATTAAATTCCCCTGCTATATGTTCATTTTCCTATCAATAAACATGGTTAATCAACTGTTGTTATAGGAGATCTTTGGGATATTTAAATGGGGTCTAAGATTCCTCCCCCACTCAACCACCCAACATTCTGAGGCGATTTACTTCTTCTCCTGGGAAGCAGATGGAATGAAAGACAGTAAGCACAGTCTATTTTTCTTAAAGTAAATAAAGGCACATGTGTCCTTCCCAAGCTAATGCTTGTCTGACCATAATAAATATGGTGGATTATGGAATGAAAATTTTTTTTACCCCAAATTCCTCTCTGGTTAAGAATTATGCTTATTTGCTTTTTAAAATATATGATTTTATAAAATATTAGGAAAAAAACAGTGTTTCTATTCTGCCATGCCATCTATTAAAAAGCAGATTTCATTTTTTATTTTTTCAATACATCTCCTCAGTTTATATTAAATGTTCAAGTAAAACTAATATGCACATATTTCCTTAAGGAAACTTATCCTCTAAAAAGAAAGAAAAATGACAGTAGTCCCAAAGAAAGTAAATTTTATGTTTAAGACAACCTGAAAAATTCGTATAATTACAGAGCAGAGAAAAGTGAACAAGTATATAATATAAGCTACTTCATCATATTTCCACAAAGGTTTTTCTATTTCTTTGTGCAGCATTCTTTCTGTTCTTACCCCAGATCTCTCAGAGGTAAAACCTTGCCAAGAATGAAAAAGTCTGTTGAACCCTGTAGTAGTTTTATAAAATTGGCAAACGTCCATAAAGACTTTCAGAAGGACCACCAAATTCAGCTGAGCTTTCAACTAAAGACCCTGAACAGTCAGGTTTAACTCTGATTGATAAGGGGGAAACCAAAGAACTGAATCAGCAGCGGTGGCAGTACATAGGTTTAGTTCTTCAATTTCTTTGATAAGTGGAGAATAGGAAAGGCTTCTTCTACACCGGAGAGAGGAAAAACAAACAACTGTCTTAAGTAGCACTGGGGCAAATGTGAATAATCTCTTCTTCTGATGTATTTCCCTGATCTCTTTGGGAAAAAAATGTCTCTCAACAGCACAGGAAGAAAACTGGTTCTTTAACCCCCTGATGACAGAAACAAATTGTTTTGCAGCTCTGGGAAGAGATTTGTCACCAATGTGCAAACCAGACCCTGTATCCTGGACATTGTGCAGAGCTGCAATATCACATTTTTAGGGAATTCCAAAGTGATCCTCTAATAATACAAGAGAATTTTTAACACAAAGTTCTGTCTTGATGGCTTAACATACATGGATTTTGTGTGTGTGTGCGTGAGTGATCTCAAATGTTATTTTGTTTTTAGTTTAAATATTATTATTACATTTGCTCTAATTCTCATGTGTCCATTTTGATATTTTTATATCAATATAGTTTTTCAAAATGTTAATTCTGTTGTTAATGTTAAAATGTTAATGGATGTATTTAACATCAAACATATTTAAAACTAAATAGCTGTTTATGGTAAATTGGGCAATAAAGAAAGCTTGCTGACTGAACTAACCGTTCTATGAATCACTCCAGTGATGCTATTTCCATAAAAGAGACTGTCCTTATGGTAACCCTTCATAAGCACTTCATGAGCACTACATATTTTCATAAGCATTTCCATACGCAGCTGAAGAAAGGCAACATATATAGTAGAAAAAGCATGAGCTCTAAATAATAGATAGACTTAGAAATATAAATCCTAGCTCTACCACTGAGCAGATATGAAATTAACTAAGTAACTTAGCATCCCCAAGTGTCCAGTTCCTCAATTATATAATGAAGATGAAAAAACAAATCTTAAAGAATTACCATAAGCACTAAATGAGAAAATATATTAAGCACCTAGCTGAAGGTCTTGCACGTAATAAGATGACCAATAATTGCCAATGTCCATTATCATCAAAAAATAAAAACAACCACAATGATAATAGCTCTAGAACAAGTCACAAAGATATTAAGAAGTGAAACATCCTTCCTACAGGATTTGTGAGTAGTTCTGTATAAGGATACACTCTGCATACATCATCCAAGAACAACAGAAAATCTAGAATGAACACTCAATTAATTATTTACAAGCAATATTCCATCAGTTCATTAAATGATAATTAACCTTTAATTATGTGCTGGAAATATCGACAAAGTTCAATATTGGCATAGTTCCTGAGATCAACAGGATTACAATTTAGGACAGGGGCTTACACAACTGTATACTTGCAAAGACAGATGACTATGAGTAAGTATGAATGTAGGTGGACATTCAATACAGACTTGAGGGGGATGACAGAATCAAAAAGAGCCTTCTCAAAGGATCTGACATCAGAGCTGAGCTTTGAAACATCAGGAGTCATCCAGGTGCAGAAAGTGATGTAGAATGGAGTTGAGAGGTGGAATGTGCCATGTAGGGCCAGGCAGCTGCATGTGAAAATCATGAAGACATAAGAAAGCCCTGTGCATCCTGGGAATTACACATACTTCAGGAAGGCTGGAGCATAGGATGCAACACATTTACCAAGAATATCAATGTGACATACAGGAATTTCATTTTTGGCAGGTACTAGAGTAAGATGTTGCCAACCCTAGAGAATGGGGTCTTTCCTTTACGAAAGGTATGTGCAATACTGGCAGCAACTAAAAATGGCAATGTGGATGCCAAAATTACTGTTGCACTTAAATTGTGGTAGTACTACATAATCAGGAACACCCAACTTTTGGTCTTCCAAAAGAAGGAGTGGCTATCTATTTAAGGCACAAGAAAATTACCAGCATAGTAAAGAACAGCTTCAATAAAGTATTTGTTAAAGCAAAATCAAACTACAGTCAAATTAGATGACTACACCACTAATTGCTAGAACAGTAGGAAGCAGGATGTTATTAAAAACTTATGAACATAGGCATCAAGTGAAATACTTGCAAAACAGAAACAAAATACATTAAAGTGCTTTTGGCCCAAAATCAAATTCACATGTTGAATAAGAGTCAAAATAAGGTATAACATTATTGTAATAGTAGTTATAATGAACATAAACAGCAGCTGAAAAAAATAACCCCACACCTGATACTTAGGGGATTTGCCTAAACACAAAGAAAACAAATACCTTTATTTTTCTCTTCTCCACTTCCAGATATTATTTTAGGTGACACTACAGGCAGTGGGAACTGCTATAGGATTAATGCATCTTAAAGACTTTCTTGTGTTGAAAGGAAGATGAATCCCAAATCCTATAGGGTAAAATTTGGTGGGAGCAGGTAAAGAGTCAAAATGTAGGTTTTTGAAGAGCTCTGTCAAAAGTTGAAGGGCCGACATTAAGTCAGGGAACAAAGCTACGCAATGGAAAGGGTAGGGCTTAAATATTTTTAGCTCCTTTCATTTGAACTAAGGGGATGGTCACAACATCAATTTTGTATCTTTCTTCTTCTATGTTGTGACATCCACCAATCATTCCCATTCCTTGGGCAAAGATGATTAAAACCACAGGAAGTCATGTGGAGATGTTAAGGATGTACCTTCAGGAGAAGACTAAAATATTAGGCAATAAAAAAGAAGTGTAGCTTTTCTAATACCCCCTTCTCCAGAGGCCAGTGTACAGACAGATGCATCAAGAAAGCAATAGTTCCCGAATACTAGTTCCCAAACTATCAATGTGAAAAGGAGACCAAGCAGCACTGAGATATATAAAAGGAGCACGAGATGGAGAGAAGCTGCTGCCAAGATGACATCTCAATACTGCACATGAAACATCCCCTGCACCTACCATGTATCCTAGAGGCGACACCTGGGTTACATACATAACAGATAAGATGCTGATCTTCTTAAATCTATCAGAGAAGTGAGGGAACAGGACAAATCATGGCTCCAAAAACTGGAGAGACAGACAGGCAGATACAGAGAATCAAAACTTAACTGGAACTCAGCAGAAACCAGTGCCAGGATAGGAAAACCCGAACTGTAGTTGATGAATTGCTGGAGATTCAGTAGGGACAGCAATGAGAATCAAAAACTCCAGAGGGACACAGTAATGGGGCCCCCACACTTTTGTGAGTTTTATCTCTAGGAGCTCTGCCAGGGGCTTGCAGTGAATACTGGACAAAAAGACAGTGAATGTCATGCTTTCAGGTGAAGGAGGGGAAATAAGCCATTTTGAAATAACAACAGCATTTTATTCTTGTCAACAAGGCCTTCATCAGGAGAATCTATTTTCACAGAGCGTAGCCTGTTGCGATTTTATCAGAGCCTAATCTACCTGAAGATTAGGAGAATATTTTTCTAGCCATGTTATCCTACGTAAGGGAAAGGGGAAATAAGAAACACTGGTGAGGTTCACAGCTCAAGGGCACAGCTTACCAAAAACTGAGACCTAATCATAGAATTGTAGAACTCTCCTCCTCTCCCCACACCTTACCACATTACTAAAGGCCTATTTACCACAGTTCCTTTTACCCAGTTTATCATGCTCACCTCTCAAAAGTGATTACAAAGCATACTAAAAAGCAAAACATATGATGTCAGAGACTGAACAAGCATCAGAACCAGAGTCAGATACGATAAGAATGTTGGAATTATCAAACCAGGATTTTTTAAACTGTAATTAATATGCTAAGGGCTTTAAAGGTAAAAGTATATAATATGCAAGGAGAGATGATTAACGTAAGCAAAGAGACAGAAATTCTAAAAAAACATTAAAAAAGGAGTGCTAAGGATTTAAAACACTGTAACACAAATGAAGAATGCCTTGATGGACTCAGTAGCAGACGGGACATGGCTGAGGAGAAGAATCTCTGAACTTGAGAATGTGACAATGGAAACTTTCAAAACTGAAAACTAAAGAGGAAAATGACAGAAAAGGAAAATAAAACAGAATATTTAAGAACTGTGAGACAACTACGGAAGTGTAACATGTGTAATAGGAATATCAGAAGGAGAAGAAAGAGAAAAAACAGAAGTAATATTTGTAACAATGATGACTGAGAATTTTCCAAAATAAATGTCAGTCGCCAAACCACACATGAATACCAAGCAGGAGAAATGCCCCCACACTACACTTAGGTATACATATCACATTCAAACTTCAGAAATCAAATATAAACAAAAATCTTGAAAGAGACCAGAGGGGGGGGAAAAACACCTTATCTACTGAGGAACAATCTAAATAGAATAAGAATTACGTCCAATTTCTTCTCAGAATCCATGTAAATGAGAAGAAAGTAGAGGGAAATATTTAAAGTGTTGAGGGAAAAAGGACCATCAAAATAGATTCTGTACTCTGTGAAATTATTCTTCATAAATAAAGAAGAAATCAAAACTTTCTCAAACAAAAATTGAGAGAATTTGCTGCCAGTGGAACCATCTTGCAAGAAATGTTAGAAGTTCTTCAGACAGGAGAAAACGTATTAGGTCAGAAACTCGAATCTACATAACCAAAGTGTATCAGAGAATGATTAAGTGAAAATAAAATGGAAACTGTTATTTCCCTTATTCTTAGTTGGTCTAACAAATGCTACTTTATTCAAAATAATAGCAACAATGTATTCAGTTATGTGTGCTCATGTGTATTATATATATGGTTATATATACTTGTACATAAGAGAAATGACAGCAATGATACAAGAGATGGAAGAAAGACATTAGGAATATTAGAAATATTTTGATATTATAAGTTATTTGCACTATCTGTGAAGTGGTATAGTGTATTTAGAAAGTGGACTTAAATTACTTGTAAAGTGTATTGCAAACTCTGGAGCAACTACTTAAAACCAGTGTTTTTAAAAAGATAAAAATGAAAAAGAAGTATAACTGATGTGCTAAAAGAGGAGGAAAACGGAATGATATAAAATGCTCAATTAAAACCAAAAAGGCAGAAAAAAATTTAGAATATAAAATAGGAACAAAAGAAAAAGGACAACAAACAAAAAAACAGTACCAAATATGGTATAATCACTTTAAATATCAGTGGTTGAAATACAGCAATTAAAATACAGAAATTATCAGAGTAAATAAAAAACAATAATTAATATACTTTGTCTCCAAGAAATCCAATTAAAATACAAAGACATATAGACTAAAAGTATTAATAGAGAAAGGGGAGATGTTGATCAAAGGGTACAATGTTTCAGTTAGACTTGAGGAATGAGTTTTAGTGATCTATTGCACTGCATAGTGACCCCAGTTAATAATAATACATTGTATATTTCAAAATTGTTAAAATAATGCATTTTAAACATTCACACCACAAAAAAAGATAACACAGTGAGGTGATGGGTATGTTAATTAGCCTGATTTACTCTTTCCACAACATATACATGTAACACCACATCACGCTGTACTTCATAAATATATACAATTATTATTTCTCAATTAAAAATATAAGTAAATAAAGTAAAAATAAAGGTATTGAGAAAGATGTACCATGGGAACACTAATCAAAAGAAAGCTGGAGTAACTATTAATCTCAGACAGAGCAGCCTTCAGAGAAAGAAAAGTGATCAGGAATAAAGAGGGTTTTGCATAATAATAAAGGGGCTAACATTTCAAGAAGACAAAACAAGTCTTAATGTGTATGTGCCCAACAAAAGGGCATCAAATTGTGTAAGCCAAAAACTGATAGAATTGCAAGGAGAAATATATTAATCTATTATTATAGTTGGACACTTACACCCCTCTGTCAGAAATGGACAGATCCAGCACACAGAAAATCGATGAACTCAACAGACCCATCAATCAAGTGGTTGTAAGTGACATATATAGACTACTTCATCAACCAACAGCAGACTACACATTCTTCTCAATTTCACATGCAACATTCACCAAGATACCCCACATTTTTGGGCTAAAACATGCCCTAACAAACTTAAAAGAATAGAAACTATATAATGTTTGCTGGCAGATAACAATGGAATGAAACCGGAAATCAAAAACAGAAAGATAGCTAAAACATCCCAAAATACTTAGAGATTAAACAATATACTTCTAAATAACACATAGGTCAAAGAAGAACTCTCAAAAGAACTATTTAAATATTTTGAACTAAATGAAAATAAAAATAGACCTTACCAAAATTTGTGGAATGTAGTGAAAGCAGTGCTTAGAGGAAAATTTACAGCATTGGATGCACATATTAGAAAAGAAGAAATATCTAAAATTAATAATCTAAGCTTCCACATTAGGAAACTAAAAAAGAAAAAATTAAATCCAGAATAAGCAGAATAAAAGAAATAATAAAAATTGGAGCAGAAAGTAAAGAAATAAGAAGTTAATAGAGAAAATCAGCAAAACTCAAAACTGGTTCTTTGGAAAAAATCAATAAAATTGATAAGCCTCTAGAGAACACACAAATTGCTGATAAAGGATATGAGAGTAGGAATATCACTACAGCTCCCATGGACATTACAAGGATAACAAAAGAATACTATGAACAGCTCTATGCCCATAGATTAAATAAACCAACTCCTTGAAACACACAATCTGCCCAAACTCACTTACACAGATCTGATTAGGCCTATTAATGAATTAATAATTAACACTCTTCCAAAACAGCACCAAACCAAGATAGCTTGAGTGAATTCTACCAAACATTTAAAAAAAGAAAGTATATCAATTCTCTAAAAAGCTCTACAAGAAGATAGAAACAGAGGAAGTACTTCCTAACTTATTCTACAGGGCTAGCATTATCCTAACACCAAAACCAGTTAAAGTCATTAGAAGAAGAGAAAACCTATCAGTCAATATCTCTCATAAACACAGATGCAAAAATCTTCAACAAAATACTAGCAAATAAAATTCAACAATGTAGAAAAATAATGATACACCAAAACCAACTGGAATTTATCCCCAGTATGCAAGGCTGGCTCCATATTTAAAAATTCATTAAGGCAATCCATCACAACATAAGGCTAAAAAAGAAAAATCACATGGTCTGCATCTACAGATTCAGAAAAAGCATGTGACAAAATCCAACACCCATTAATGATAAAAACTCTCAGCAAACTAATACAGAAGAGCCTCTACCGGATAACATTGACAAAAACCTACAGCAAACATCATACTTAAGAGTGAGAAACTCAAAGCTTTCCAGTTATATCAGGAACAAGGCAAGATGTCTCTTCTCACCACTGCTTTTCAACATTGTATTGGAAGTCTAGCTGATGTAATACGACAAGAAGAGGAAATTAAAAGGTATACAGATTGGGAAGGAAAAAATAAAACTGCCTCTTTTTTTGTAGATGACATGATTGCCTATGGAGAAAATTGGAAAAAATAAAAAACAATTCTCTTGGATTTAATAAGCAATTATAACAAGATTTCAGGATAAAAGGTTAATATGCAAAAGTCAATTGCTTTTTTATATTCCAACAATAAATAAAAAGAATTTGAAATTGAAAACACATTAACAGGCCAGGTGTGGTGGCTCATACCTGTAATCCCAGCATTTTGGGAGGCCAAGGCTAGTGGATTGCTTGAGCCCAGGAGTTTGAGACCAGCCTGGGGAACATGGCAAAACTCCATCTTTACAAAAAATGCAAAAATTAGCTTGGTGTGGTGGCATGCACTTGTAGTCTCAGCTACTTAAGAGGCTGAGGTGGAAGGATCAATTGAGCCAGAGGGTGGAAGCTGCAGTGAGCTGTGATTGTGCCACTGCCCTCCAGCATAGGCAACAGAGTGAGACTCTGTCTCAAGAAAAGAAAAAAACAAAAAATTCAAAAACAATTATTATTTACATTAGCACCCAAAATGATAAAATACTTAGATATAAATCTAAAAAAAATGTGCAAGATCTATACAAAGAAAACTACAAAACTCTGATGAAAGATATCAAAGAAGAACCAAATAAATGGAGAGACATTCCATATTCATGGACAGGAATATTCAATATTATCAAGACATCAATTTTTCCCATCTTAATCTATAGATTCAATGCAATCCCAATCAAAATCCCAGCAAGTTACTTTGTGGATGTCAACAAACTGATTCTAAAGTTCATATAGAGAGGCAAAAGATCCAGAATAACTAACTCAATACTGAAGAACAAATTTGAAGGACTAACAAAAGTATAAAACTCCTATATGATAACACAGGAGAAATCATAGATAAACTTGGGTTTTGTGATGACATTTTGGATAAAACCCCAAAGTGACAAACCATGAAAAATTTAACTGGACCTCATTAAAATTAAAATCTACTCTGTGAAAAACAATGTAAAGAGAATGAGAAGACAGATTGGGAGAAAATATTTGCAAGAGGCATCTGATAAAGGGTGATTATCTCAAATATACAAAGAACTCCTAAAACTCAACTATAAGAAAACTAACAACCTAATTAAAAAGCGGACAAAAGATCTAAAAAGGTAGCTCACCAAAGAAAATAAACAGATGACAAGTAAACATATGAAAATTTCAATGGCATATGTCATTAGGGAATTGCAAATTAAAACAACAATAAGACACTGCTATACACCTATTAGAATGACCAAAATCTAAAATCCTGACAACACCAAATGTTGGCAAAGATGTGGAGCAGAAAGGACTCTCATTCATTGCTTGTGGGAATGCCAAATGATACAGCCACTTTGGAAGAAAGTTTGGCAGTTTCTTACAAAATGAAACATACTCTTACCATATGATTCAGCAATAGTGCTCCTTGATATTTACCCAAAGGAACCGAAAACTTATATCCACACAAAAATCTTCACTCAGATGTTTAAAACAGCATTATTCATAATTGCCAAAACTTGTAAATAATCAAGATGTCCTTCAATAGGTGAAAGGATAAACTGTGATACATCCAGACAATGGAATATCATTCAGGCTAAAAAGAGATGAGCTATCAAGCCATGAACAGATATGGATGAAACTTAGATGCATACTAATAAGTGAATGAAACCAACCTGGAAAGGCGACATATTATATGATTCCAGCTATATGATATCCTGAAAAAGGCAAAACTATGGAGACAGCAAAAAGATTAGTAGCTGCCAAGGGTTAGAGGAGAGGGAGGGATGAACAGTCTGAGTACAGAGGATTTTAGGATGGTGAAACTGTTCTGTATGATACTACAGTGTTGGCTACCTGTCATTATACATTTGCTCAAACCCACAGAATGTCCAGTGCCAAGAGGGAACCCTAATGTAAACTATGGACTCTGGGGGATAATGATGTGTCAGAGTCGGCTTATTGATTGTAATGAAGGTACCACTATGGCATGGGATGTTGATAGCACAGGAAGGTGAAGGGGGGGCAGGTACATGGGAACTCTCTGTGCTTTCCACTCAGTTTTGCTATACACCTAAAACTACTCTAAAAATTTAAGTTGATTAGAAGGAAGGAAGTGAGGGGAATTGAGGGGAGAAGAAGGGAAGTCTGTCATAAATTTGGCAGCAAAAGTAGATAGAATGTGAGTTATGCCCAAGATGCCCACAAAGAAAGTGCTACAGGAATTAGGAAAGGAAGACATTACTTGTATGTTGTAACATGTAAGTTATACCTTATAGCAACTTTGATTATGGGACTGTGATGAATTCTCAGTGAACTTTCTAAGGGAAACAAGTCACAATTCTAATGGAGGGACATTTGGAGTTGTGAATGTTATCAAGGACAGAAAGAGACATGTAAGCATGGTTTTTAGATATAACCAAAAGTATATTTGACAGTAAATCTACTAAGCAATAACTTTCCAGGAAAATACGTGAACCATGAACATAGAGAAATATACTTATTGAGTTATTCACACACTTTGACAGTCGTCAGAAATAAGTCAATGGCAAGGAATGACCGTACAGCAGACAAGTATAAAGACAATCAAGACTTGTGGGGGACTGTGCTGTTCAGCACTAATCATGCCAGATGACATAACTAGTTATCTGCAGTTTGCTTATTTAATAAAAGAAGCTAAAATGTAACTATTGCGGACCCACAAAAGCTATGCAAGAAGAATCAAATATCCTGCAAATTAATCCCACTATTTAAGGGATTTGAAATTTCTTCCCAAAGATATCTATTTGATACCTTTCAAGTGTAGGGCAGAATATTCACATAAATAGCTGAGTTGTAGGATATTTATCAAATTTTCTCTGACAACAAGAACTTTAATAAGGATGTCTTCCCTCCCCAATAAATGACCAGCAGCCATAAAAATAAGAATCCAATGCCAGTGATACTAGAGTGACTGCCTAAAAAAAAAAAAAAGTTGTTTTTTCTTTAAATATAATCTATAAACCTTTGCTTATTGAAACAAAATCATATCATTCTATTAAATGTGTCCTTCTAAATGAAACCTTATTTTAATTATTTTCACAATCTGATCTATAGTAAGCCTAGCCCATATTAATAGTGTGAGCGAAAGGGATAAATAAATAAATAAATAAATAAGTTGATATGATTAAGTTCTGGCAAAAATAGAGTTTAGGTAAATTAATAACTATATGGAAATACAAACCATAAAGTAAACTGAACTTCTCCCTAACAAAATATGTATGGAGTAATATGCTTATATTTGAACCAAAAATTAAGAAGTAAGGCATTCACAATTACAAAGAAATAACATTCTATTGATAATGCTGGAACTGAAAAATGAAATTATTTCCACATTAATATAAAGAATCATGATATATATGCAATTATTCTAAGGCGCTCAATGAGGTCAGATGTTGCTGTTGGACATAGGCCTCGGTTCTACAGCCATCACGGATTATTTCTCCCTCTTTAAGATTTCTCCTTCATCTTGAAACCCCTGTATCTCCTGATCCTGATTTGTGTGCCTCTGACACACACATGGAAACAAACAAGGTAAGTTTATACAAGTTGAGAAACAGATACGTAAAATCTACATGCTACTTCAACCTATTTTGCCCAGTCCCAAACTTTTCACTAATGACTTTATATCAAAAGTTCAGAGTATGTTTCATTCACAAAAAAATACTTCACAAAATGTAAAACTAGAAATACACAAGGAAAAACTCTACTTTCTATTATTTTATTATTGTGTTTCAGGCACTGACATTGACTTTAAAATTTGTAAAATCAGCATTTTACTTCATGCAAATGGTATTTTTGACAATCCCTGCTCCTTATATTTCTTTAATTTTATGCAGTAAGATGGTTATTCAGCTTTCCTCTCCCATGTATTTTTCAGCATTTTATTCTGACTTAAATTCAAGGTTTTAATTAACGTCCTAAAATGTAATTTTAAGTTATCCTATGCAATTATGTCGGCAAATTACTCAGAGAAGGCTAGACATTATTAGCTATAATCACCTTCTAAAATAAAAGTTTAAAATATATGATTTTGTGAAATTTTCCATTCTGGCTACAACCTCTCCTTACTAATACACAAACTTTTAATTTTATTTTTCTAGTCTAACAACAAAAGAATGTCACATAAAAAACATCAGCTCACAAAGACTGAAGAATTAAAATTTTTTTTTCCAGCTTCTAATCTTTCATTGCTAGTAGAGAATGGTTATCATGCCTTTAAAATAAATGTGTGTATTTAATTAAACTTAATTAAATAATTAAGTTTTCCCTCTACAGCAGATGTCCAACAATAAATGCAGAATGCTCCATCTCTTACCTTAAATTGTCCTAATTCCTAGAAAGATTTCTACCCATAATCAAATGAGCAAAACAGAGAATTATATAGCCAAATAATGCAGTTCTACTAATTCATTCTTTAAAAAAATCTCACATTTACCTTTCTTCTTTGGGTAGAAAAACATATAGCAAGATATGAAAATATATGTATATATTATCTCCCCCTTAACTTAAACTAGGAATTTGTCAATGAATATATTTAACTGTGTTTGATACTGACCAAATGTCCTGAAAGCTTGAAATAATCTATTTGTCATGGTTGCTTAATATTACAGAATTTAAAAACAGAAAACAAAGCAACACCCCCCCAAACTTTTTGCCTAGAATAACAACAACAAAGGTAAGCAGAAGTGTCTTAAGATTTTATTCCACCTAAAAAGACTCTAGTTTCTGATAGAATCTATGTCTACAGACAGGAAACTGAGTTATCAAAGGGATGTATAAAGTTAAACTCTATTACTACAATGTGTATGTGGAGAGAAGGCAGGTAGTAGATGGCTATCCCTTAAGGAACTAATCCTGATGGTATTACCTCACAAATGATGACAAGGACTTTTTGGAAGGCAGTTGCTGCAATCTAGGTAGTTCCTTCAATATGCAAATTTATCCCTAGTGACAGGGCAAATAGCCTTCTCAGGAAGTAACACTTCCAAATTACAGGAACTGTGTGCTAAATACAGCTGGCAGGGTGCTGAACACCCAATTTCTTTCAATGAGTATATTTTCATGCTCACACTGAACCAGCTCTGAATAAATCTTCAAAAAGTAAGACTAAAATAGGCAATTTTAATACATCTTCTTAAACCAAGTATTTCTAGAATACAAACTGTCAACATTTCTTCGCTTCATTTCTCTATAAAATTATTCCTAAGGTTTGTGTGCCCGTGGTCACTGGCTGAGAAGAACTAGCAGTTGATGGAACAATTATTTTAACATCATTATTATTGTTGTAATGGTGATCAATTTTCAACACATGGAATCTGTGGCCTATTGCCACTGAAGAATAAACTGGATACTGGCACAACTCCTGTAGGAAAGAGGTAACAGTTGCCCCACACTGGAAGCCCCAGGGATCTGATCAGATACAAACACAGAAAGAATGAGTGACATGATTTCAACATCAAGTAAACACAAACATTGCCATTTTTCTTGAAAGATTATTAAAT
Organism: Pongo pygmaeus; assembly: GCF_028885625.2. Taxonomy (NCBI): domain Eukaryota; kingdom Metazoa; phylum Chordata; class Mammalia; order Primates; family Hominidae; genus Pongo; species Pongo pygmaeus. The sequence continues at coordinate 121,913,707 of NC_072376.2, forward strand.
AAGCAATATTTGGGGACCTTAAAAAATACTATCTACTAACCGTTACCTTTGTTGTTTTGAAGGAAACTAAAAGGTGGGAAGAGATACACATAATAACTCCAATTCATATTACTAAGCCACAAAGCTTTTTACTCCTTCACCAAGTTCTGTAATTATTTCCTATGCGCTTTGCTGTGCCGTAATATTTTTTATAGGAAGAAAACACGTATGTAAGAAAATTTTATTATTTTGCTACTTGAAATGGAAAGAGGTTTTTTTAAATCCCGAATGTTTTTATAATCCTCATGGTAAAAAAGAAAAGTAAAGCATGCAAATGAAAAACATACTTTCTTGATAAATGTTGACATTTTTTCGAAAAAGACAAACGGAGTCATCGAGATTATTAATTTACTTCATCTTATATATAACTTCTTTTAAATCGAGACTTTCAAGGAATAAGAATGTATTTGCAAACAATGTGAATAAAATCTAAATCCAACTCTGAAAACAAGAAGGTAGAACAAAGCTTCCAAACCTGGTCTGCTTTGACTTGAGATCAAGAATTTGGGAAAATTTCATTACCATATCACTATGTCATATACTGACAGTAAAAACAAAACACAATGATATTAGGATATAATATAAATTTAAAACATTGCACATTTAAATAATGTTCTAAAGTTATAACAGCTCTTCTTATTTTAAGGACAAAAGAAGCCAGATTATAACAGATACTATAGGCTTACACAATGTCTATTGTATTTATTCCAAATATTAGATAACCTGATAACTTTCATTTTGAAAAGCTTTGAGATACTACCTCTCAAGAAACTTCTTTCTTCACTTCTTCACTTCCCTTTTACATTCTTATTTTCCCAACTTATGTTTTCCCCAACTTTATGTTTTATATTAGATAACCTGATAACTTTTCATTTTTAAGAGCTTTGAGATGCTGCCTCTCAAGGAACGTCTCTCTTCACTTCTTCACTTCCCTTTTACATTCTTATTTTCCTAACTTATGTTTTTCATTCAGTGAAAGAACAATAACAGATGAGAACAATAACAGAAATGGAGAAAGAGATAAAAGCTTCAGAACAGTGAATAAGAATTACTCATAATCACATGGCTCAAGGATGTTAGTTTTAAAAAGTTTAAAGAAAAGAATTATTCATAATCTGATAGAACATTACACTGGCACAGTATATTATTTCTTGGCAATAAAATATTCCAAAGTGTGTTGATACATTTGAGTATGAGGACCATGCCTTCTTTCCTTAGTGTGCGCTACTTTAATTAAACATTTATAAGGCGTAATAGAACCTCAACACTGCTTGGTCCTAATTTGGTCCATTATTCTTTCCAATACTCAAGGAAGAGATTAATTATCAATGTATAAGTAACTTCTAGTTGCAACAGTATGCAACAGTATGCCAAAGTAGAAAAATCATTGATTTTTTTATTCATATATGTGAAGCACATAAACACAGCTCTAGTGGTTATTAGTTGGGTGTCCTCAGACAAGTTACTTTCTTTTATTTATTTATTTTTATTTTTAAATAGATACAGGGTCTCTCTATGTTGCCCAGGCTGGTCTCGAACTCCTGAGATCAAGCAATCTTCCCACCTTGGCCTCCCAAAGTGCTAGGATTACAAGTGTGAGCCACCGCGCCTGGCCAAACAAGTTACTTTCTGAGCCTTAGATTCCACATTAGTAAAAGAGAAAAAAAGAAGAAAAACCAACCTCGAGGGGCTAAATGGGCTAAAAATCAGTTGGTACTTAGTAGGCAGTAAACGTTAGCTTCTTTCATTTGAGATATTGTCTTTATATTCTGTATCTATGTACAATATGTATCTAATTAGTAAAGAAATATTACTGAATGTGATGGTGATGTGATGGTCATAATTATCATTTGAATGGGGAACAGTATATATAATACTGGCCCTGTAATACCTGCATTTGAATGTTCATAGCAGCACTATTCATAACAGCAAAGTCACGGAATCAGTCTAAATGTCCATCAATGGATGAGTGGACAAAGAAATTGTGATATATATATCCACAACAGAATACTATTCAGCCTCCACAATTAGAATACTATTCAGCCATAAAAAAAGAATGAAATCATGTATTTTACAACAACATGATTGCAACTGGAGGCCATTATCTTAAGTGAAACAACTCAGAATCATAAAGTCAAAATCCACATGCTCTCACTGATAAGTGGGAACTAAATAAAGTGTATACCTGGACACATAAGGTAGAATAATACTCACTGGAGCCTCGGAAGGGTGACAGGGTGGGAGGGGGTGAGGAATGAGAAATTACTTGATGGATGCAATGTAAACTATTCAGGTGATGAGTATACTAAAAGCCCAGATTTCACCACTATGCAATATATCCATGCAACAAAACTGCACTTTTGTATCCCCTAAATTTACACACATTTTTTAAGAGGGGGAAAATCGGTCCTGCATACACAAACTTAAACACAATTCCCAGACATATGAGTGATATAGGAGTTAAAAAGAAATTATTTAGGCAGATGGTGAGGGTAAGGAGGTCCTTGATAAGGTTTTCCTTTTAATGAATAGCAGCCCCCAAATCATTTTCTTTTCTAACAAAGAACAGCCTGTGAATACATAGCAAGGCAAGATAGAAGCTTGCACGAGTGAATGCCAGCAGTTGTGCCAATAGGAAAGGGACTACCTGGGGACCAGGCACGTTCAAAATGGCGGCTCCATCTTCTCTTTTCTTTGACAATTACATGTGCAATGCAGAGCAGACAACATGGCGAAGGCCAGGCAAAGACTCTATTTGCATAACAAGATTAGGGCGGAGTGCCAGGCTTCCCTGCAGGTTATGTAGACATCACACCTTGTCCAACTAATCTTTGGGCTCTATGTAAATCAGACGCCCCCTCCTCAAGCCTGTCTATAAAACACCATGCACTCTGCCGCCCGGGGAAGTCCCACTCGGGCACCCCTCTCTCTCACAGGAGAGAGTTATTCTTCTTTCTCTTTCTTTTCTTTTGCCTATTAAACCTCCGCTCCTAAACCCACTTCTTGTGTGTCTGCATACCTGATTTCCTTGGCGTGAGACAACGAACCTCGGGTATTTACCCCAGACAAGGACGCTGCTTCATGAGTAGAAAAAAGAGGAGGTACAGCAATGCTCACAGTTAATGTATCATTCAGTTTAAGTGATTTTTAAATCTTGCATAAAATAAACTTAAATAGAACCTAAATTTTCAAAACTAATGAGAAATGACAGAATTATTCTTTGCTATTGAGGCAGAGCAGGGACGCTCTTTTTAGAGCCCTGCAGTCTCCTGAGCATGGAAATAAAGGAAAACCTTGAATTCCTTCAAGGGAAATTCAAAGCACCTAGCTGGCCTTGAGAAGTAAATAAGCAACTTGACAAGCAAGAAGGTAATAGTAGCCTAAAACAATAGCCAAGGAAGTTAGAGTCAGGAGATGTTTGGTTCCTTTGTAGAAACTAAAACTAACAGCATATGTCCCTGAGTTGTTTTTCAGAAACCCAAACCCCCACCAAACAGATCTGCTGGCACATAGACCTTAGATAAGAGGAAGCTGAGGACTAAACTCTGCCCACCATTCCTTATTCAAAATTTCTTCCAGAGGAGCCTGGAGGAGGTGATGCTCATGAGCCAGAGCTAACGTTCTTTTTTGCCGATCTCAAATTTTTAGACAAAGCTTTGCTTCCTGAACCTATCACAAATCAGAAAATCTTTCAATCCACCTATGACCTGTGGGTCCCTGCTTCGAGCTCTTCCTCCTTTTTAGGTCAAACCAATATAGCCTCCATGTATTGATTTATGACTTTGTCTATAACTTCTTTCCTGAGATTTACTCCTGCCTTTAAAAACTCTTACCTGCAAGACATCAGGGAGTTTGGGTCTTAAGCATGAGCTACCCAGATTGTCCTTGTTTGGTGCCCTGCAAATAAACACCTTCCTCTTCTGTGTATCCCAGAGTAGGACAGTGACTTGATACTAATGTAAGACTAAAACAGGGGCCCATGGCATACTGGAAGAAACCTTGCAATGGTGACTTCAGGGAATTTTCTGCTATCTAATCACCAAAGTCTCCTTTGGATAAGAGAGCATTAGACAAGCAAATCAGAGAAGCTGGTATCTAAGGTTCCTTCTGGCTTGTCTGACCACTGACCAGTATTACTTGTAGAACTCAAGCTATGGTATGAAGCACGTTGTGTTATAACAATATGTGAAACTGGGAACAGAAAAAGTCAGGAATTTCTAAACTGAGGAGATTTTAAAACACAGATTCGCAGGCTGGAAAGTCTGATTCAACATGCCTAAGGAGAGCCTGGATATGAGCATTTTATGAAAGCTCTTCAGGTGATTCTGATGTACAACCAGGCTTGGGAATCAGTGAAATAATTCATGCTTTTACTTAGTTGGACCTTATTTTGTCAAATAATTTTTTTTTTTTGAGACAGAGTTTCGCTCTTGTTGCCCAGGCTGGAGTGCAATGGTGTGATCTTGGCTCACCGAAACCCACCTTCAAGGTTCAAGCGATTCTGCTGCCTGAGCCTCCCGAGTAGCTGGGATTACAGGCCTGCACCATCATGCCCGGCTAATTTTGTATTTTTAGTAGAGACGGGGTTTCTCCATGTTGGTCAGGCTGGTCTCGAACTCCTGACCTCAGGAGATCCGCCCACCTGAGCCTCCCAAAGTGCTGGGATTACAGGCGTGAGCCACTGAGCCCAGCCCTTGTCAAATAATTTCTATAATTTTTCTGTAGTTTTTCACTTGAATCCCAATCATTGTGCTCAAATCTAACATATATTATAAAGTAATATAATTTTCTTCAAAAGTAATAAAAATACTCGAAAGAGATACCACAAAAATGTTTAGAGTGGACAATTTGTGAATAACATAGGCAAAATATGAATTAAGTGATGACTATATGGTGTGATAAAACTGAAACTTGGGCCAGGCTAGTCTTTGATTTGTAAAATTTGTCCTATTCCTTCGACAGATGTTAAATGTTATCTTTTTGGCAACCAATGTGGCAGCCATACCATATTTTCATTCCTGCTGGACTGTCATAGTAAACTAAGAAGTTATAGATTGTATAGATTTGGCCAAGTTTAATAAGCCCTTGAAGGAAAGTCTCTGAGTTGTCTCTCTCTCTCTTGCAAAGTTGTTTAAGAATAAAAGAATTGTGGATTTTTGAGGTGAGATAACAGATGAAAATTCCTTGGCTTAACAAAGCAATTAGTAATTTATTAAATCCATCTTTCCACAGAATATACATACATACATATACATACATTAATCAATAAAATCCTTCTAGACTGTGGAGACTAAAATAGGCCATACTGATGAGGATGATTAAAGTCAAATCAACAGGAGGGTTTAAATTTCTGCTTCCACTAGTGTTTATTTGCATAATATTATATAGTGCTCTACATTATAACAGACAGTAAATGTTCACACAAAAGATATATAGCCTCTACTTTCAAAATACTCAAAATTTAGTTGTGAATGTATACACACTAAAGAATTATAAATAGTAATAGAAGGTAATACATAAATAGATGTCCCAAAGAATGGCACTGAAAAAAAAATAATGTAAGAATTCAGCTAGAAAGATAGGAATATAGAATGGAGTGATCAAGGATGATTTCCAGGAGATAGAAATTGTTCTGAATCATCAAAGATGAATATTTTTATCAGTAAAAAGGGGAAGGAGTGAAGCAAACTAGAAAATAAGCTTGAACAAAATCATAGAAATGAGAAGTAAATGAGTATGTTGAGACCAAGCAAACAAGTAAAGAGAAAAAAATCTGGCTTTTAGTTGATGGCCTTGATTTAGAGGAACCATGAGCAAAAGCATGGGTAGTTTCAATGGGTCAATATCTGGAAAGAAAGAGGGACCTGAAAAACTAATCTGAAATATTTGTACTTTATCCTATATGCCACTGCTCATTAAACTTTTTTGATCATGTAACCCTTTCATTTTCGAGCCTGCATTAAAAATACATATTTATTTATATTGCATATTACTAAACCATTTGTTTATAATTCATATACCAAAACAGAAAATTTAAAGGAATTATAAAAAGAAGAAATGAAAAATAATTTTAAATATCTTGCTAATCATGATAGTTTTATACCATCATTACTTAATATCTCAAGGTTCAGCATAACGATAGTAAATGAAACAATATTTCAAACACTCTTTTGGCCAATTTCAAATAATTTCGCAATAAGATATGGTTAGACAATCATGATTAGCCTTATATGACAAAGAACTCTAAAGAGAAGATAAAAATAATTTTAAAATCTCATCAGTAATGTTTTTGTTGGTTGCTTATTGAAAAGATAATATTTTGGAAACATTGGCTTAATAAAAGTACTATTAAATTTAATGTGTTTAATTTACTATTAAAGTACTATTAAATTTAATTTTACTGATTTCTTTTTACTTTTAAAAGTGTGACTATTAGAAAATTTAAAATTACATATGTGGTTCACATTGTATTTCCATTGGACAGTATTGCCCTCTACACTGATGTGGCAGAAATGTAAAAGATGATGGAACACAAGATAATTCTGAATATTGTTTTAAACATACCGCTGTACTCACTGCCTTACTCAATCAGATCATCTTTGGTAGGATATGTATTTTGTTATTTAATACCACATGATTTTATAGCTATTCAGTGGGAATATACAAGGAAAAAATGGTGAGGGGGAGTTCATGATCAGGTTACAGGGAGATGAAAGCTGTGTGATCAAGATATCACCAACCAGAGCAGTAAAATCTTCCCTCTCATATCTCATTATCCAGATGCAACCTATATTCAGGAGAGCAGAAGTATGACGTTCACAAAAAGGCAGGGCAGCACATGCTGAGGCTGGCCCATCATAGGCACAAGTCCTCCTCACCTCCCCATTCACTAGGAACCCAGATGGTGCCCCTGAACAGTGGCAGTGCATTGTGAGAAACCCCGCAATGCCAAGAAGGATAAGCATGCGCTGTTGCTGGACGATGTTAGCACACTCACCACTGATACCATCTAATGGATGTGGGGAGGCAGAGTGATCCTCAGCTCTCTCTTCATACTACCAGGGACTCAAACAGAAAGGAGCACCATTCTTTGCTAGAGATAAGGGCCCCTCAGTAACTTCATCCTAACTAGACTTGGAGAGTCATGGTATTGAGAAGTGCCAATGAGGTTTTAAAATGAAAAATATTAGATTTGAAAAAGCAAAAAGAATTGGGCAGAGACAGTCACAAATGCATCAGTAAGAGTGTCACAGAGAGAGGGAATGGTTGGTGCCCATCCAACAAAGCCTCATAGAGGGAAAGCCATTAGACTTTAGTCTATAGTCTAGATCTTTACAATATATATAATACACACACATGCATACACACACACATAAATTTATATGGTTTGTTTTTACTTTCTTTTGTTTATTATGATAATTTCACTCCCAGATTCTTAAGAAAAGTTTTCAAAGAGGCTGCTTCCCATACCCTTTCTAGAACTTACTTTCCTTGAACCCAATACTAACAGATCAGCTATTATTGAGAGACATAAAATAAGGGCCTTATCTCAGATTTGCTTTTATTCACTTTAATCCTGACAACATATAAGAGAATTTTAAATAAAAATTTCAAAAGGCTATTTCGTAATTTGATTCTGTAAACCACATTTTAAATGAATTCTATTCTATCCAAAAAAATACATTAAATAATCATAGAATCAATTTAAGTAAAAGGAGAAATTTTGATTAGCTATTAAGAAAACAAATTAAATTATAATATGAGCTTTGACATATTGGAATGTGTTTTCTGGGTTATGCATTATCCTTCTCTGAAGGTAAGAAAGTAGTAAGTAATGACACAGATTTTTTATTTTCAGGAGATAAAAGATTGGAAAGAATAATTTTCAAAGCTACTTCTAATAATACAATTCTGTAAACCTTCTAGATTTCCATATTACTTTGTGGAAATATGTTCTGCTTTGATTTTTCTACTTGCAAATACTGAATAGCAGTATTAAAACTGTGAGGATTAATTCACGGTGATAATAATGTGGCACAAAAATAGGAGTATTAGACTTATGTATTCCTTTAAATTTTTCATAATGAAATATTTGATTTGTGGACCTGACTTTTTCCTCCTGAAAATAACTATATTCATTCTTGTTTAGAGAAAAAGTTTCAATATAGAATTCATTTATAATATTAATTAGAACACCATCTACTACATTAGACTGCAGTTATGGATCTGTTACTAGGTCTATTGTACACTGGTTTTCAGATAGAATATAATTATTTTCTTACTTGACGTAACATTTAGAATGAAATATCTATAAGGAAACATATTTAACAATTTTAGTTTGTGTTAAGTATTGAAGAAAGAATATATTTTGTAGTTGTGATATTAAAGTAAGGTTTACTGCTATGACCCAAGTAATAGAAGTAACATTTTATGAAAACACTAGATCTTATTGTAATATTATTTTTTACTATTATCTGATATTGTCTAATATTTACCACTATGACCTATAGGGTCGTTGTTGGGTTATTTTCCCCAAAACTCTACCTAATAAGTACCTGCCCATTAAGACATTGAAGGAAAAAAATATCCACAGTACAAATTAAGAAAACAACAAGCAAAGATTCAGTTGTTCACCAAGAAAGGGCCAAATTTGCTCAATGTTTGCTAGGAAAGTCTCCTCTCCTTATCAAAATATTCTTGTAAATATCTATAGTTATTATGTTAATATGTATTAGCAGTAGAATGTAAGATATATAGCAGCAGGAATTTATGAACCTAAATTATTACTGCAACACTCTGTGTGCAGAATGGTGACTGGCACAAAGCAGGCACTCAAAAAATATTTTAAAGTAAAAGAATGGATAATTGCTTGTCTATTAATTCACCTTTTTCTTTGACATTTATGAACATATAGAAACACTCTATTAAACATTGGAAATAAAGATGAATAAAATATGAGGCATAACCTCAAAAAACTCTCAGTCTATTAGAAGAGATAGAAAAGAACAGATAATAAAACTGCAATATGGCAAGTATACTGACTGAGATTTTCACGAAATTCTATGTAAATGCATTGAACACATCCTGGAAGAACTACAGGGAGAGGGATGGGAGTCAGGAAATGTTTCTTGAAAGAAATTAGTACTAAATGATGAAAAACAGCCAGATAAGAATCTAAGAAAATACCTCAGACAGAGGGAAGCATGAAGATGAGAAAAAACCGGTGTGTTCAAAAATGACAAGTTCCACATGGCTGTGGATTAAATGAAAGGCAGAGTTAGAAAGGAAGACAGGGGCCAGATTATAGGAGTTGTTTTTTTTTTTTTTCTTATAGGTAATGAGGAGTCTTTAAGTGTCGTAAGTAGGAGATGATAGGTTTTTATATTAGATAATTGCTCTGGCAACTATGTAGAAGATAGATTAGACAGAAGGTGGAATGGTGTTCTAGGAGTCAAGGAGAAAATTGATAAGGGCTTGAACTAATACAGTAGCATCTGCAAGGAAAGGAGCATCTGATTTACACAATGCTTAGGACGGCAATTCTCAGTCTCTGGAGTCTATTAGAACCATGTGGGAGCCTGTTTCAATCTACCCAGGGCTTTCCACTCCCTCTAAAGGTTTTGGCAAAGAAGCGCATTCCCCATTTCCAATGAGAGTCACTAACATTGTAACCCATTATGATATCTATAAGCATGACATAGCCCTCAGGTGTTTGGGGAAGAAAAAGCTAAGAAGAAAATCACCCAGACTTGGTTATTAGATAATCACATAAAGGAGTGAGTGATGGGGAAACAGGAACCCACGATTATTGTATGAACTAGATGGATGGTGAAGCCATCGACTGAGACGGGGAGGAAGGTGCAGAGAAGGAGCAAGTTTGAAGTCTGAGATGCCTGCAAACAACTACATGGAAAGGTCAATAGGAATTAGAAATACAAGTCAGACTTGGAGAAAAATTCTGAGCTAGAGATTTGAAGTCATCAGAATATAGATAATGGAAAAAAATGCAAGTAAGGAAATCGCTTATAGATCAAGAAGAAACAGAGGGTCAAAATAGAACCTGGAGAGTCCTCCTGACGGAGTGGGCAAAGAGGAACTCAAGAAGATAACAGAGAAGAAACTGCCAAAAAGTAAACTTTTCTGTCAAAAAAAAAAAGAACCAAGAGAATGCTATTCAGAAACACCCAAGTAGAGACAGTTTTGGAAAAAGGGTGGTGACCAAGTGTGAACTGGGGTAGAAAAGTCCAATAAGATCAGGTCTTGGGCCCTCTTGCTTTTGGTAGTAAGCTGGTCTTACTGAGCTTTGCCAGATGTTCCATGAAGATAGGCAGGTAGAAGACAGGTTAGATCAAACTGAGGAGTGAGTAGGAATTGAGGGAATGACTATAGTGAAAAGAAACTATTCTTTGAATAAATTATAATATATTAATTCTTTCTGGCTGCCGTGTGTCATTACTCACCAAAAAGAATGTGTCCTTATCATTCTTCTAAATAAAAAAGAAATGCACAAGCACATAAATTTACCCTAATTGTGAAACCAGGAAATATATACTGTTATGTCCCTATTTTCAATGCAAAAATTTTAATACCATCTAAAACTCCACCTAGATTAGAAGCATATATTAGAAGCATATATATTCAAATCAAATTCCCTTGATCCTTCTGAATGTGCTGTCAACTTTCAACACAAGTGAGGACAGCTTAAGTCAAAACAGGGACTGGTTCCTCCCAAACAACTGAAGCTTCACTTAAATGGAGCTTTTTTTTTTCTTATTCTCTAAACTCCAAATTCAATCTGCAACACACATCTACTTATTAAGTCATAAAGTCATAAAACATGAGAGGCAAAAAAGAATAAAGTTATATAAAACAGAAATTTGGGTTTTTTTCCCCCAAAGCCACAGACTTCACACCTGACTCAATAAAATGTATTGAGAGGAACTCACATGTGGTAGCTCTCTGACAGATCAATATATAGAGAACATAAGCTTGTTGGTCAAATTCACTCTACAGACTGTACACAGCTTAGAGTCTGAGACACAGTTAATGTAATCAACAAGCACATGGTCTCACATATACGGCATAAGCATCTTGGTATTCATTTATCTGTTCATTCAACAAACAAGCTTAGTATTGTGCTCACCTCCCCATTCACCAGGAACCCAGATGGTGCCCCTGAACAGTGGCAGTGCATTGTGAGAAACCCCGCAATGCCAAGAAAGGATAAGCATGCGCTGTTGCTGGACGATGTTAGCACACTCACCACTGATACCATCTAACGGATGTGGGGAGGCAGAGTGATCCTCAGCTCTCTCTTCATACTACCAGGGACTCAAACAGAAAGGAGCACCATTCTTTGCTAGAGATAAGGGCCCCTCAGTAACTTCATCCTAACTAGACTTGGAGAGTCATGGTACTGAGAAGTGCAGAAGCCCCAGGCAGAAGCCTCAGTGGTAGGGATACAGCTTACAGTTAGCATAAAGGGCACACAATTTAAAATAATAATAGGCTAGGCACGGTGGCTCACATCTGTAATCCCAGCACTTTGGGAGGCCAAGGCGGGTGGATCACCTGAGGTCAGGAGTTTGAGACCAGCCTGGCCAACATGGTGAAACCCTGTCTCTACTAAAAATACAAAAAATTAGCCAGGTGTGGTGGCATGTGCCTGTAGTCCCAGCTACTCGGGAGGCTAGGGCACAAGAATCGCTTCAGCCCAGGAGGCGGAGGTTGCAGTGAGCCGAGATCGTGACAATGCACTCCATCCTGGGCAAAAAGAGCAAAACTCTGTCTCAAAATAATAATAATAATAATAATAATCTTAAAGACCAATACATGCTATAATTAAAGAAAGAGCAAGAGCTCCTACCCAAATGTGGAAAATTGGGAGGGATTAGTCAGGAAATGCATCCTGAGGAAGTAATACTCAAACTGAAGTCTGTAGTACACACGTAAGTTAGTCAAATGAAGAGGAGAAGGAAGAATGTCCCATTGCTTGGAGCATTTCAGGAACTGAAAAGGTTGATTTGCCTGGAGTCTGGTGTGAATGGAAAACTGGCAAGGCACCAACTAGAGAGATGGGTAGTTAGGGTGTAGATAATGTAAGCCATGTGTGGCGGGCAGCCACTGAGAAGGCCTCAGTGACCCCCAGCTGGTGCAGTCATCAGCCCTTGCATGTGGATCACGGCCTCCCCTCTAACAAACAGTATACAGCAAAACTGTTAGGATGTTACTTCCAAGATTTAGGGCTTCTGTCTCAGGTGCCCTCACTCTTCCATGGATCTCTCACTCTGGGGGAAGCCAACTGCCACATCCTCCTTTGAAGAGGCCCACATGTTCTTTGAGCCGACATGAGTAAGCTTTGAAGCAAATTTTCCCTTGAGATGACTGCAGCCCTGGTTGACACCTTGACTGCAGCTTTGTGAGAGACCAGGAGTCAGAACACCCATTCCTAGACACCTGACCCACAGAAACTATGAGGTAATAAATGTGAGATGTTTCCAGTCACTGAGCTTTGGGGTAATCTGTTAACACAGCAACAGATTGCTAATACACCATGTTAAAGAACTGGGTCGAGCATTAACCTAAAAGAATGAGAATTTGCTGAACAGTTTTAAGCAGAAAGAAAGATGAAATGTTCCTATTTGCAATTTTAGACATTGAGTAACACTCTCACATTAAGCTTGAAATAAAAATCTGGAACTATCAATGAAAATAAAAACTTAAGCAAACAACACTTTCTGCTACAAAATTCTAGTTCTAAAGTTCAATATCCCGTATAAAACTTGTACCTCACTCCTCAAATTAATCAGTCAACAATCAATCTAATTAACTTTTTAAACACTGTAGACGCTCCCCTCTCCACTTGAGATCCACTGGACCACTGCCTTAGTTGAGGCCTCTATCATCGCCAACCTGGACCACTGGCAACAACCCCCTAATCATTTCCCCACCTAGAGTCTGGTGTCCTTCCCATCCACCCCAAACTGTACTAAGATTATCCTCATAAAAGCAGAAGCTAAGTATCATATATCCCATTAGATTATAGAAAACAATATAAGCTGCTATACAAATCACATATTTATTTCCATGACATGGCTCCTATTTATCCTCTATCATCTCCCAAATCACAATTTTGACTGGGTACGGGAACCCAAATTTAGTAGGATCTCAAAAAACATCTCTGGAGTGGTTGGTATAATTCCTCATCAGGTTAAAGGAATCCAAACTTTTTTTATTTTATTATTATTATACTTTAAGTTTTAGGGTACATGTGCACAATGTGCAGGTTAGTTACATATGTATACATATGCCATGCTGGTGTGCTGCACCCATTAACTTGTCATTTAGCATTCGGTACATCTCCTAATGCTATCCCTCCCCACTGCCCCCACCCCACAACAGTCCCCAGAGTGTGATGTTCCCCTTCCTGTGTCCATGTGTTCTCATTGTTCAATTCCCACCTATGAGTGAGAACATGCGGTGTTTGGTTTTTTGTCCTTGTGATAGTTCACTGAGAATGATGATTTCCAATTTCATCCATGTCCCTACAAAGGACATGAACTCATCATTTTTGATGGCTGCATAGTATTCCATGGTGTATATGTGCCACATTTTCTTAATCCAGTCTATCATTCTTGGACATTTGGGTTGGTTCCAAGTCTTTGCTATTGTGAATAGTGCTGCAATAAACATACATGTGCATGTGTCTTTATAGCAGCATGATTTATAGTCCTTTGGGTATATACCCAGTAATGGGATGGCTGGATCAAATGGTATTTCTAGTTCTAGATCCCTGAGGAATCGCCACACTGACTTCCACAGTGGTTGAACTAGTTTACAGTCCCACCAACAGTGTAAAAGTGTTCCTATTTCTCCACATCCTCTCCAGCACCTGTTGTTTCCTGACTTTTGAATGATTGCCATTCTAACTGGTGTGAGATGGTATCTCATTGTGGTTTTGATTTGCATTTCTCTGATGGCCAGTGATGGTGAGCATTTTTTCATGTGTTTTTTGGCTGCATAAATGTCTTCTTTTGAGAAGTGTCTGTTCATGTCCTTCACCCACTTTTTGATGGGGTTGTTTGTATTTTTCTTGTAAATTTGTTGGAGTTCATTGTAGATTCTGGATATTAGCCCTTTGTCAGATGAGTAGGTTGTGAAAATTTTCTCCCATTTTGTAGGTTGCCTGTTCACTCTGATGGTAGTTTCTTTTGCTGTGCAGAAGCTCTTGAGTTTAATTAGATCCCATTTGTCAATTTTGGCTTTTGTTGCCATTGCTTTTGGTGTTTTAGACATGAAGTCCTTGCCCATGCCTATGTCCTGAATGGTAATGCCTAGGTTTTCTTCTAGGGTTTTTATGGTTTTAGGTCTAACGTTTAAGTCTTTAATCCATCTTGAATTAATTTTTGCATAAGGTGTAAGGAAGGGATCCAGTTTCAGCTTTCTACATATGGCTAGCCAGTTTTCCCAGCACCATTTATTAAATAGGGAATCCTTTCCCCATTGCTTGTTTTTCTCAGGTTTGTCAAAGATCAGATAGTTGTACATATGTGGCGTTATTTCTGAGGGCTCTGTTCTGTTCCATTGATCTATGTCTCTGTTTTGGTACCAGTACCATGCTGTTTTGGTTACTGTAGCCTTGTAGTATAGTTTGAAGTCAGGTAGCGTGATGCCTCCAACTTTCTTCTTTTGGCTTAGGATTGACTTGGCGATGCGGGCTCTTTTTTGGTTCCATATGAACTTTAACGTAGTTTTTTCCAATTCTGTGAAGAAAGTCATTGGTAACTTGATGGGGATGGCATTGAATCTATAAATTACCTTGGGCAGTATGGCCACTTTCACAATATTGATTCTTCCTACCCATGAGCGTGGAATGTTCTTCCATTTGTTTGTATCCTCTTTTATTTCATTGAGCAGTGGTTTGTAGTTCTCCTTGAAGAGGTCCTTCACGTCCCTTGTAAGTTGGATTCCTAAGTATTTTATTCTCTTCGAAGCAATTGTGAATGGGAGTTCACTCATGATTTGGATCTCTGTTTGTCTGTTATTGGTGTATAAGAATGCTTGTGACTTTTGTACATTGATTTTGTATACTGAGACTTTGCTGAAGTTGCTTATCAGCTTAAGGAGATTTTGGGCTGAGACAATGGGGTTTTCTAGATATACAGTCATATCATCTGCAAACAGAGACAATTTGACTTCCTCTTTTCCTAATTGAATACCCTTTATTTCCTTCTCTTGCCTAATTGCCCTGGCCAGAACTTCCAACACTATGTTGAGTAGGAGCGGTGAGAGAGGGCATCCCTGTCTTGTGACAGTTTTCAAAGGGAATGCTTCCAGTTTTTGTCCATTCAGTATGATATTGGCTGTGGGTTTGTCATAGATAGCTCTTATTAGTTTGAGATACGTCCCATCAATACCTAATTTATTGAGAGTTTTTAGCATGAAGCGTTGTTGAATTTTGTCAAAGGCCTTTTCTGCATCTATTGAAATATCATGTGGTTTTTGTCTTTGGTTCTGTTTATATGCTGGATTACATTTATTGATTTGCGTATATTGAACCAGCCTTGCATCCCAGGGATGAAGCCCACTTGATCATGGTGGATAAGCTTTTTGATGTGCTGCTGGATTCGGTTTGCCAGTATTTTATTGAGGATTTTTGCATCAATGTTCATCAAGGAGATTGGTCTAAAATTCTCTTCTTTGGTTGTGTCTCTGCCCGGCTTTGGTATCAGGATGATGCTGGCCTCATAAAATAAGTTAGGGAGGATTCCCTCTTTTTCTATTGATTGGAATAGTTTCAGAAGGAATGGTACCAGCTCCTCCTTGTACCTCTGGTAGAATTCGGCTGTGAATCCATCTGGTCCTGGACTCTTTTTGGTTGGTAAGCTATTGATTATTGCCACAATTTCAGCTCCTGTTATTGGTCTATTCAGAGATTCAACTTCTTCCTGGTTTAGTCTTGGGAGGGTGTATGTGTCGAGGAATTTATCCATTTCTTCTAGATTTTCTAGTTTATTTGCATAGAGGTGTTTGTAGTACTCTCTGATGGTAGTTTGTATGTCTGTGGGATCGGTGGTGATACCCCCTTTATCATTTTTTATCGCATCTATTTGATTCTTCTCTCTTTTCTTCTTTATTAGTCTTGCTAGTGGTCTATCAATTTTGTTGATCCTTTCAAAAAACCAGCTCCTGGATTCACTAATTTTTTGAAGGGTTTTTTGTGTCTCTATTTCCTTCAATTCTGCTCTGATTTTAGTTATTTCTTGCCTTCTGCTAGCTTTTGAATGTGTTTGCTCTTGCTTTTCTAGTTCTTTTAATTGTGATGTTAGGGTGTCAATTTTGGATCTTTCCTGCTTTCTCTTGTGGGCATTTAGTGCTATAAATTTCCCTCTACACACTGCTTTGAATGTGTCCCAGAGATTCTGGTATGTTGTGTCTTTGTTCTCGTTAGTTTCAAAGAACATCTTTATTTCTGCCTTCATTTCTTTATGTACCCAGTAGTCATTCAGGAGCAGGTTGTTCAGGAATCTGAACTTATTAACCAATGAGTAAAGTATCCTACATGCATCTCAAAGAAGAAGCCATGAAGTTGAAGCATGTTTGGTTATTATCACCCCTTTCAAATACATGCTCTAATTTAGAGAAATTAAGGAAGTAGGGAGAAAACAGAAATTTCATTATATATATATATATAAAGTTTTGGGATACATGTGCAGAACATGCAGGTTTGTTACATGTAACAGGTATACACGTACCATGGTGGTTTGCTGCACCCATCAACCCGTCATCTACATTAGGTATTTCTCCTACTGCTATCCCTCCCTTTGCTCCCATCCCCCTGACAGACCCTGGTGTGTGATGTTCCCCTCCCTGTGTCCATGTGTTCTCATTGTTCAACTTCCACTTATGAATGAGAACACGTGGTGTTTGGCTTTTTGTTCCTGTGTTAGTTTGCTGAGAATGATGGTTCCCATGTCCCTGCAAATGACATGAACTCATCCTTTTTTATGGCTGCATAGTATTCCATGGTGTATATGTGCCACATTTTCTTTATCCAGTCTATCATTGATGGGTTGGTTCCAAGTCTTTGCTATTGTCAATAGTGCCACAATGAACATACATGTGCATGTGTCTTTATAGTAGAATGAGTTATAATCCTTTGGGTATATACCCAGTAATGGGGTTGCTGAGTCAAATGGTATTTCTGGTTCTAGATCCTTGAGGAATTGCCACACTGTCTTCCACAATGGTTGAACTAATTTACACTCCCACCAACAGTGTAAAAGCATTCCTATTTCTCCACATCCTCTCCAGCATCTGTTGTTTCCTGCCTTTTTTTTTTTTTTTGAGACAGAGTCTCGCTCTGTCGCCCAGGCTGGAGGTGCAGTGGCACGATCTCAGCTCAGGCAAGCTCCACATCCTAGGTTCACGCCATTCTCCTGCCTCAGCCTCCAGAGTAGCTGGGACTACAGGCACCCACCACCACACCTGGCTAATTTTTTGTATTTTTAATAGCGACAGGGTTTCACCCTCTTAGCCAGGATGGTCTTGATCTCCTGACCCTGTGATCCGCCCACCTCGGCCTCCCAAAGTGCTGGGATTACATGCATGAGCCACCACACCCAGCCCTTTCTAACTGGCATGAGATGGTATCTCATTGTGGTTTTGATTTGCATTTCTCTAATGACCAATGATGAAGAGCTTTTTTTCATATGTCTGTTGGCTGCATAAAAAAGAAGACATTTGTCTTCTTTTGAGAAGTGTCTGTTCATATCCTCTGCCCACTTTTTGATGGGGTTGTTTTTTCCTTGTAAATTTGTTTAAGTTCCTTGTAGATTCTGGATATTAGCCCTTTGTCAGATGGATAGAATGCAAAAATTTTCTTCCATTCTGTTGGTTCCCTGTTCACTCTGATGATAGTTTCTTTTGCTGTGCAGAAGCTCTTTAGTTTAATTAGATCTTATTTGTCCATTTTGGCTCTTGTTGCCATTGTTTTTGGTGTTTTAGTCATGAAGTCTTTGCCCATGCCTATGTCCTGAATGGTATTGCCTAGGTTTTCTTCAAGGGTTTTTATGGTTTTTACATTTAAGTCTTTAATCCATCTTGAGTTAATTTTTGTATGAGGTGTAAGGAAGAAGTCCAGCTTCAGTTTTCTGCATATGGCTAGCCAGTTTTCCCAACACCGTTTATTAAATAGCGAATCTTTTCCCTATTGCTTGTTTTTGTCAGGTTTGTCAAAGATCAGATGGTTGTAGATGTGTGGTGTTATTTCTTCCCCCCTCGCTTTATTAGTTTTTTTTAATTATTATTATACTTTAAGTTTTAGGGTACATGTGCACAATGTGCAAGTTAGTTACATATGTATACATGTGCCATGTTGGTGTGCTGCACCCATCTTCCTTGGACAGAACACCTGGGGGAAGGGGCGGCTGTGGGCGCAACTTCAGCAGACTTAAACGTTCTTCCCTGCTGACTCTGAAGAGAGCAGCAGATCTCCCAGCACAGTGCTTGAGCTCTGCTAAGGGACAGACTGCCTCCTCAAGTGGGTCCTTGACACCCATGCCTCCTAACTGGGAGACATCTCCTAGCAGGGGTCGACAGACAAATCATACAGGAGAGCTCCAGCTGGCATCTGGCAGGTGCCCCTCTGGGACGAAGCTTCCAGAAGAAGGAACAGGCAGCAATCTTTGCTGTTCTGCAGCCTCCGCTGGTGATACTAGGGCAAACAGCGTTGGGAATGGACCTCTAGCAAACTCCAGCAGACCTGCAGCAGAGGGGCCCGACTGTTAGAAGGAAAACTAAGGAACAGAAAACAATACCATCAACATCAACAAAAAGGACATCCCCTTAAAAACTCTATCTAAAGGTCACCAACATGAAAGATCAAAGATCAAAGGTAGATAAATCCACGAAGATGAGGAAAAACCAGCTCAAAAAGGCTGAAAATTCCAAAAACCAGAACGCCTCTTCTTTAAAGGATCACAACTCCTTGCCAGCAAGGGAACAAAACTGGACAGAGAATGAGTTTGACGAATTGACAGAAGTAGGTTTCAGAAGGTGGGCAATAGTAAACTCCTCCAAGCTAAAGGAGCATGCTGTAACCCAATGCAAGAAAGCTAAGAACCTTGAAAAAGGGTTAGAGGAATTGCTAACTGGAATAACCAGTTTAAATGACCTGATGGAGCTGAAAAACACAGCACGAGAACTTTGTGAAGCATACGCAAGTATCAATAGCTGAATTGATCAAGTGGAAGAAAGGATATCAGAGATTGAAGATTAGCTTAATGAAATAAAGTGTGAAGGCTTCATATAGTTTCATCTATAAGCCCCTGACTGGGGCTGCTGCCTTTCTTTCAGAGATGCCCTGCCCAAGAAATTTCATTCTTTTTGTTCAGTGAAACCAAATATATTTGGGGAAAAACTTCAGACTCACACCTCATCAGAAAACTATTCCATTTACCAACTTAACACCTCTGCGTAGCACTTCACAGTAATGTCTAAGTCCATGGCCCACTCAGGGAGACACAATTGTGTAAGTATTCAGAAACAAGGCAAGATTAGTACCTCAGGAGCCATTAGCATTTCCAAAAGCATTATACAAATTGTTCCTATGTGAGACATTTATTTGTAAAAAGGCAACTAGCAATTAATTCAGTCATTTCAACTGCACAATTGTTTCAGGTAATATTGATGTCATAAAATCCTTTAGCCAAGAAACAAACCGTTAAGTGACTATGGAAAGTTCCAATAATCAAGAAAGGAAAGATCTCTAACTCCTATAAAATCCAGTGACGACTCTATGTATGAAATGAAAGTAAGCAGAATTTTTCAACTAAAACCTCAGCTTTTTTTTTTTTTTTTTTTTTTTTTTGAGATGGAGTCTCACTCTGTTGCCCAGGCTGGAGTGCAGTGGCGCAATCTGGGCTCACTGCAAGCTCTGCCTCCTGGGTTCACGCCATTCTCCTGCCTCAGCCTCCCGAGTAGCTGGGACTACAGGCACCCGCCACCACGCCCAGCTAATTTTTTGTATTTTTAGTAGAGACAGGGTTTCACCGTGTTAGCCAGGATGGTCTTGATCTCCTGACCTCGTGATCTGTCCGCCTCGGTCTCCCAAAGTGCCAGGATTACAGACATAAGCCACCGCATCCGGCCAAACCTCAGCTTTTATCTAAATGATATAGCCACATTCTGTGAAGTTCAATGAAAAACTTACACATACTGTTATTATTCATCCTTAAAATTGCCTTTCATTGAGCAAAACTCTAATTCTTTATTTCATTCCTTTTATAATTTTTGACAAGGTCAAATACTAAAGTTCAGTGTTACCATTAAGAGAGAAAGTACAGCCTTGGAGCAATGGCTCACGCCTGTAATCCCAACACTTTGGGAGGCTGAGGTGGGTGAATCACCTGAGGTCAGGAGTTTGAAACCAGCCTGGACAACATGGTGAAACCCTGTCTCTACTAAAAATACAAAAAATTAGCCAGGCATGGTGGTGGGTGCCTCTAATCCCAGCTACTCAGGAGGCTGAAGCAGGAGAATCACTTGAACCCGGGAGACAGAGGTTGCAGTGAGCCAAGACTGCACCATTGCACTCCAGCCTGGGCAACAAGAGCTAAACTCCATCTCAAAAAAATAAAATAAATAAAAAAAAAAGAGAGAAAGTATAAAATACTCTTCTTTACCACTTGGATATATATCCAAATATCCAAATATTTTATATTATCTCCATGCCACAGTAATATTAATTAATGTGTAAGGTAATTGTGCAAATTGAAGCCTATTTCTTTCTAATTTAAATGTGTAAATCAAAATTAATGTGAAAAAACTTTTCTGTAACAATATAAACAATCAAATAAATTCTTCATTAACATTTTGAAATACTAGTATCAAAAGAAATATTCATCTTGCTGTAAATTCAGTTGGGAATGACTTTTTAAAAGCTTTTGAGGATTTTTTTAAAATCAGAATTAGAATAACCATTATTAAGAAGTAATTGTTAAGTAAAAATGTATTTTCTAACATTTTGAGAAGCTCTCATTAAGTACTAACACCCCTCATAATTACTATTTAATATGAAAAGTCTATTTACATCTTATTTGCAATTTACACTTCACTTAGATGGTTCACAATCATAAAAGCATCCATGGAGAAAGATTTAAAAACCATTATATGACAATGTTTAATAGAAAGTGATGGCTTAAATGTTACAATATGTTTCTTGAATATCTTCACATTAAATAGTAATTGAACAAAAAGCCCCCTGGTTCTGCTTAAGGGCAAGTCCCACAAAGCTCTTCATTATTGGAATTTCCAACTTGGAAGCCAAACTAAATAACAAGGAGTAATTTGCCAATTAGAACTTCCTGCTCTTTTCTCTTTATTCTTTAAACACCATTCAGGGGCTGAAATGGTCAAACACTTTTAGCTTCAGAACAGCAACTGAAAGGATTTAATTTGTGTCTCTCCAAGGTGAACCTGTCAAGAGGCAGTGGTGATGCATTCCATGTCCCCCAGCAGCAATTTCCCTTAAAGACAGAGAAGTGGGTTTCCACTCTTGCAGAATATGAAGTTTCCTTTCCTCATTTCCCATTATTTATTTCAATTAATGACCTCCAAATTTTACACTTGGATAACTACTGGGCTTAAGAATGTTGCGTCAGTGTGTTCTTGGATTCTGCAAACATGTTCGGACCAAATCTGTGTATGTGTGTGTACACACAGTGGAAATAAACATTTCATAGCTACCTGACAGAAAGCGGAACAAGGACCACCAAAACCGTGTAAAACCCAAAAAAAAACAAAACCGCGTGGACCTAGGGAGGATCAAAGTATTCTCTATTAGAGGAGGCTTTGGCAAGAGAAGGGGTAAAATCGCCAGCAGTTAAAGACCGTTGGCAACATTTGCATTTCTCACCTGTATTTCCCTAATTGTAACCTGAGTTTGCTTCTCAGCTTGTTATTCAATTTAAAATTCCAATGATTAACACAATTTAAATGCAGGCTTGTAAATTGCAAACACATTTACAGATTAACACTAAATCAGTGAAATCTGTTCCTCCCTTCTAACCCAAGGAAACAGGAGTCTCTGGGCTTCCCCATCAACCACCCACCAGCACTAAAAAAGGAGGCTTCACTTTGCTCACCATGAGCCTGTGCACAACCCTAAGGGAATCGCTCACTCCTCTGATCCCTAGGACAGGAGAATAATTAAGGAGAAACTGCTTTTCAAATATTTACTTTCAAAAAGTATTTGTAATCAGGTTTTTTAAAAATTCATTTTATTCTGGGTCTATACTGATAATCCATTGAAAATGTATTAGAGCTGGGCATGGTGGTTCACGTCTGTAATCCCAGCACTTTGGGAGGCCAGGGAGGGCAGATCACTTGAGGTCAGGAGTTCGAGACCAGCCTGGCCAATGCGGTGAAACCCTGTCTCTAGTCAAAATACAAAAAGTAGCTGGATGTGGTGGCACACACCTGTAGTCCCAGCTACTCAGGAGGCTGAGGCACAAGAATCACTTGAACCCAGGAGATGGAGTTTGCAGTGAGACGAGATTGCGCCACTGCACTCCAGCCTGGGTGACACAGAGAGACTCTGTCTCAAAAAAAAAGTATTGGAGTATTTCTATTTACATATTTAAAAATGAGAATGTATTGCCTGTATGAATGGAGTGCTTATAAGGTCAGCCAGGTTGAGAGAATACATTGTTTTTACCATAGGAGACAGCAGAAAGTCAGGATTGCTGAGCTAAGAGTTCAGGAGAGAATAGTCCCTTTTAGACTGGTTGTTAGGGTAGAGTTCCCTCACTTTCTACACAGTTTTAAAAGGGCCCAGGGACTGCAAATTAAAATGAAAATAAATACTACAGAGCGAAAGTATCAATAAGTATAAAGAACTTGAATTTCATTACTATTGTCTCTTTTTGTTCAATGAGAATGTTTCAGTTCAAATAATTAGATCAACAGAAATTTATAGTCATAGCACCTAGAACTTTAGCAAATCTTAGTGACTATTTAATTCTTAAACACTTGCCACACAACTTTCCAGATATAAAAAATCTACATAAAATGAGATTTAATAACAATATTTTAAAAATAGGAACAGATGTCAACTTTACTTATACATAGTTTGCAATGAATTCCAAGGGTTACCTAACATGCACAAAGAATATATTGCCTGTTCTTACCTTTACAAAGGAACCTCAAGTCAATTTGTCCAAAACAAATATTCATTCTGCCATCCCACCAGGTACCCAAATTAGAAACTGGAAACACTCCTGTGGATGCCTGCTCATCCGTCACCACGTTTAGTCTCCCGAGTCTGTTCCCTGGTCTCCCTTCACACTGCCCTGCTCTATTGCAGGAGCTGATCACCATCTCACTGGCACTAGTCTTGCTCAATTCCAATCCATCCTCCATACTGTTGCAATAATTCTATTTCTCATTTACAATTTTGACCCTGTCACTCTCTTGCTTTTCATGCTCTGGTGGCTCCTTATCGCCACCCTTCAGCATGTTTACATGTCCTTTCCCACTCTGGCTTTAACCTCTGGCCAGTTTCCCCTGCTGCCCCTCCTCCAGCCAGGTCTTACAGTATAGCTGCCCAGCCTTCTCACCTTTCTCCAATTGTTCCTTCTCCGTGGCTTGGCTAGTGCTTCTCACTGTTTTGGGAATCTTCTTCCCACCCACTTCCCTTCTCTTCTTCCTCCTCTCTCTATCTTGTGTATTTTCACACATCTTCACTTCTCCTTCCCTTTGAAGTCTTTCTTCAAAAACACAAGATAAGTCAATTGCTCTTCCACAAGTTTATCATCACAACATCCTTCAACTGTATTATCATACATATCTCTTCCAGATATCCCTAATCTCAACTTTCACATACACCCGTAAATTATGAGCTGTATGTTGATTTTTGTAGCCTTACTTTCCAACAAAGCGTTTGTATTACAAGTAAGTACTCTATAAACATTTGTGGAGTCAAATCACTTTGCAATGAATTTGCGATTGCCAATGGACAATGATCATGAGTTATTTCGGAAACGGTTTCCTATTGGATCATTTGTCATGATTAAAGAAAAGTTGAAAAATATTAAATCATTTAATAATATTAAATTTAAGCAATTAAATATTGAAATATATAAAAACTACACTATTCTTCAATGTTCACCAATGAATTTTTTTTTAAGATGGGGGTCTTACTGTGTTGCCCAGGCTGGTTGGCATCAGTGAATATTGATTGAGCCTACTCAAATACATAACAGTGCTGTGTACTGAGGTGATTTTAAATAATAAAATATAACCTCTGCCCATGGGAATTTACAATCTAAAAATTTATGGCATCCACTGCAGCCATAAGGATAATATATGTTATGTCACTGAGGTGCGAGGTTGCGACATGTAAATGAGTCTACAAAACACAACAAATCAGACATCTCTATGGATGCTGAGTTGTGGTTATAATGAAATATCTGGCACAGTGCTACTTGTATTTTATTTGCAGCTTCTTTCTTAAACAATTGGGATGTTTTAAATGGGTATTTAAAAATATGCATATATATATATATATATGAAAAATGATGTGAAGCATAAATAGCTAGTTGTTCTACAGGATTAGATGAATGATAATGTAGACATATATAAATGATCCAGAGGCCATTTCTAGGTTCACACCTAATTAAATTTTCTGGATTGGTAGTTTTTTGGAAATAATTTTATGTGCATGCATGTGTGTGGGTGTATGTATGTGTGTGTGCGTGTGTGTACCTATGTGTATGTATGTGTGTATGTGTGGGGGTGTGTGTGTGTGTATGTGTATGTATGTGTGTGTGTGTGTGTGTATATGTGAGTATGTATGTATAGTGTGTGTATGTGTGTGTTTGTATGTCTGTATGTGTGTGTATGTGAACATGTGATAGTCTGTATTGTCTCTAACTTATCTAACCTACTGTGAACAAACTGGTTGCTATTATTTTGAGACACAGAAAACAAATCAAATAGGCCATCAAATACTATGAATGATCACATTCTGATCTCTTTTTCTATGATTTCTCTAAAAGCTGTCTAGCCCCACTGTGATTCTTAAAAGGAGAATCTATTAGGTTTCTTAAGTTTCTTTTTTTTTTATTATTATTATACTTTAAGTTTTAGGGTACATGTGCACAATGTGCAGGTTTCTAAAGTTTCTAAGGTCGTTGGCAGTTCTCTCCTGTCTAGTTAATCAGGTAATGCCTCCTAAGGGTACTTCTGAGATGAGTGAAAACTGGGGTCATAATTTCTAGACTGTCAAGAAAATGGAAATTTATACATTGGATAAACCCCAGGGATGTTGCATAGCAAGAACTTTTATTTTAGTCTTGAGGTAAAAAGGCAAAATATCAAGATGTGGTGAAAAGTTTCTTGCAGCTATCTAATTTATTTTAACAGTGTGCTTCAAAAATAATTATCATTAATATAATCAGCAGAATATAAGATAGGAAAACTGTATGTAGAATTAAAGCGGGAAAAACAACTTTTTCTATGAGAATTAAACTTGACACTGGGACGTTTATGTCTAATGACAAATTTCAATGCTGGAAAATATTATATACACATTTATATTTTTTACAATTTTGCCACCAGGACAATAATTTCAGATGTCAAGATGATGTGTTCACCAAATTATCATTGAATTTCATTTTAAAGAACCTGTTTACTCTTGAGATTATATTCCTTCATTTAAACTTTTAAAAAATAGATTATGTTCTCAATTCATTTTTTAACTTAGTATTTCCAAACTTATTAAGCTCTGCAAATGCAGGAGTCAATAATTACTACTGTTTCTGTTTACATTTCTGTTTACCAGACTTTTATTTTGGTTAGTTGAAAATTAATTAGTTATAACCTGCAAAAAGAGAAATTTGAGATGTTTTTAAAAGGTCTTCAACTGCGTAAATTCTAAAAATGCCACAGATATTAATGGTATTTATCACTTAGTAAAAAACAGTATATACATTGTGAATATATAAAATGCACCTGAATTGCATGCTTTAAAATGATGAATTTTATCTTATATTAATTTCCCCTCAAAAAAATGTATGGATGCTAATAGAGACCGTTTCTATCCTGCTCTGCAAGTTACCTACAAATTAGCAAATGTTCCAATGTATGATGTCTTCCTAACTGGAGAACCTCCTCAGATTGCTGACCATTTGGTATCTCTTCTAAGACACACTAGACTTAGCATTCTCTTAACTCTCCCATAGTGATGTAATGGCATTAACCACAAAATAAGCACAGAACCTTATGACTATTCAATTTTCAGCATTAGTGTTTTATTAAAATTCCATGGAAGAAAAATGATCTATGTAAGGCATATATAATGCCAGTAATCTTATTTTTAAAAAGAATTCTTGATTTTCCTAAAAAACAAAATTTAAAGTCCAGTAGCAGCATTAAAAATTCTTTACTTTGTATCAACTGGTTATAGGAATCCCTCCAAGCTGTCCCTAGGAATCCTAGAAATATTGAAAGTAAAATTCCACACTGTTGGTATATACAAATCACCACTTTCTGACTTTGATTCTTCCAAAGCTGGCTATAAAAACAGAGTCTTCCATGCTGACTCTAAAAATAGAGTCTTCCATGTTTCTAAAGATTCCCTGAATATATGACCAACCTTTATCTGATCTGATTGCATCAGGCAATATAAGCCAAGAATAAAGAAACTGTTACTAACCAGTGAATAAAGCTAACTTAGCTTCCATAAAAAGGTATACATTACAATGAATCATCTGTGCTTAGAGTTTTAAGCTGATTGCTAAACTTCTACTTAATTGGATGCTTGACTAGATCTAGTCCAATATTTCCTAATGATGTTCCTAGATGAAATGTATGTGTTTAGAAGTACAACTTCAATTCTTCAAATTCTCTATATGAACAGGTAATTTTCAATAGAAAGCATGATTTTTTAATTAAAAAAAAAGTGGCATTTACCTTACACTAAAAGGGGAAGAGAGACTCTTACTTTCAAGTGTATGTATTACGGAAAAAAAAATCTCAATAATGAACCCCAAAGAAGATAAATAATCCTTAATATTTATTGTGATAAAATATCAACGGGATAAAATTTAACTTAGCAGAATACAACAAGTGCAGTTCAAAAATTATACTTGAATTCTGATGGGTTTACATTACACAAACTCATTAGCATATATTTAATTATAGCTGGCTAAGCAAAATTCGGAAATAGCACCTAAGAGAAAGAAGGTATCCTACACTGTAAAGTATATAGAGCTATTCTGCACATTTTTCCCTAAAAATTATTTTCCCCTGATAATATTAAAAATACCAGTATTTCCACATTAGTGGTATTATACATTTAATTGTCATAGAGTGAAGCAAAAGTTTACTTTAAATGGTACCTAATTATGGCACTTAAAAAACAAAACAAATAGCATTATTCACAAAAGCCAAAAGCTGAAAGCAACATAAACACCCATGGATGAATCAACAGAAAAACCAAATGCAGTATATACGTACAATGGAACGTAATTTGGCCTTAAAAAGGAAGGAATTTCTGACACATACTACAACACAGATGAAACTTAAAGACATACGGCTAAGTAAAATAAGCCAATCACAAAAAGACACATATTGTATGATTCTATTGATATGAGGTACCTGCAGTAGTAAAACTCATAGAGACAGAAAGTAGAATGCTGGTTGCCAGGGACAGGGAAAGGAATCAGGGGAGTGGTGAGGGGTGGAAAATGGGCTTTAATGGGTACAGAGATTCAGCTGGGGAAGACGCAAAAATTCTGGAGATGGATGATGGTGATGGTTGCATGACAACCTGAATGTACCGCAAAACTATACATTTAAGTGGTTAAAGAGATATATGTTAAATATTATATCATGTATTAATATATTATACCACAATTTTAAAGATTTAAAGTACTTTTAAGTGCTACAAAAGTACTTGGGCCAGGCACAGTGGCTCACGCCTGTAATCCCAGCACTTTGGGAGGCCGAGGTGGGTGGATCTCCTGAGGTCAGGAGTTCGAGACCAGCCTGACCAACATGGAGAAACCCCATCTCAACTAAAAATACAAAATTAGTTGGGCGTGGTAGCTCATGCCTGTAATCCCAGCTACTCGGGAGGCTGAGGCAGGAGAATCGCTTGAACCCGGGAGGCGGAGGTTATGGTGAGCCAAGATCGTGCCATTGCACTCCAACCTGGGCAACAAGAGTGAAGCTCCATCTCAAAAAAAAAAAAAAAAAAAAAAAAAAAGTACTCTGTATGTGTTTTTTTAATAACCAAAAAGGAAAGGAAAAAGAAGAGTAACAGCACTTGCACAGCTAGGTGCTAAACCAAAGAGAAATATTTCACAAGAGGGCTCTATTCCTTTTCATGATAATGCTGATGCCTCCAAAGAAGAGCCACATATTTTACCACTCATCTTCTCAATGAAACTTAGTGTCACCAACAACATAAGCCTTGATTGATTTTTGTGAAGATACATAATATTTGAATATACTAGAAAAGGGAGTTGATACTGGTTCTGTAGAATTTATACATATTTAATTATTTTTATCAACCAGTGATTACTCAACTAACACTGACTTTTATATGCTCATCATGGTTATGAGTTCTAGGGAACTTACAAAAAAATAAGATTTTTTTATTAAGTGTCCTATTGTGTACCAAACACCATATATATTTTAGCTCTATTGCTGTATACTACAATCCCATAAGGTCAGTGTTATGCCCCTTTTCAGATGAGGAAGCTGAAGCTCCAGGACTAAGCAGCTTGCTGAGCAGCACACAGGGTTTGAGGGGGGCCTGCCTGACTATACTACCAACACATGGCCCTTGCCCCTGAGCAATTAGAAACCAATATACTTGAGCAAATAAAAATTTAAAGTAGTAGCAAGGAAATTAAAAAATAATCTATTTGCAAACTAGAAATAATTCAGGGATTTTTGACTATTGCTTTTATAGTAAATCAAATCTAGGCTAAACATCCTTTATGATTATCATCTTTATGATAACTCAAATCTAGGTTAAATATATTTTATGACTTTCACCTTTATAATAAATCAAATGTAGCTTAAATATATTTTATATTCTAAATAATGAGTAGCAATTAAAGGCTACTCAGGGAGATGATGGAATTTCTATGTATTAGAATCTTTAAGAATACAGAACAGACAAAAACAACCATCTGTCTTCTGCAGTTTATGTACAGTGTTATCTAAGGTCATTTCTTGAAGTCCTCTGCCACTCAGGAGCTGTCTTAAAATCTCTCTTTCTCACACAAAAACACACACATGCACAAAAACAAACTTTAGTTATTTCCAAAGCTCAAGGGAAGAGTGGATCGCTGAGGAAGGTGGGTCTGAAAAAGTTAGGGACTGCATGGTGTGACTGTTGGGTCATGTCTGTGGGGCACATACAGACTTGAAGACGTTGGCAGGACAGTTGTTCCTCTCTATAGCTGAGGCAGCTGCCTCATCAGCAAGAATATGAAGACACCGCCTAACATGAGTGAGTCAGAAAACATTCGCAATTATCATCAATAAGCTTATGCAAATAAGAAATTGAAATCCTTGGTGGAAAACGAAAAAACATCTTCCCCAAGGAATTAAAATCCCATGCGTGTCAACTGAAGCAAATAATACGAAAGAAAGTCTTTCTCTTCTTTTAATTTAACTTCCCAACTCTTGAGATTTCAATCCGAAGCAATCCTTTCTATCATTAAGATACACTGTCTTCTTTCCTTAGTGGACAAGGGAGAAGGGCTTGGCAAATATATCTTTAGCTATTATAGCAAGGGGGAAAATGTTCATATTATACCCGCCCTAGCTTTCCTCCTTCCCATTTTCCCCTCCCATATATTTGGATCTTTCTGACTACAAAGGAAGCTCTGATATCACTTAAAGTATTTCAAAGCAAGGCAGGGATGATGTTAATAGTGTTAAGTATATTCGTAAGATTAAATATTCCCTTTTTAAGCAACTCTGGTCAAGGGAGCATAAAGCTAACCAAACTTTACAGCACTTGAGGATAAGAGTCATTTGGCACTGTTGCTTATACTATTCTGAAACAATTCCTCTCTTTCTTCTACAAGAACACTACAGACCCAAGAAAGAGAAACAGACTTAAGTTGTCTGACCTCCTCTGTTATCCCCCAGGCTGTTGGGAAAAAGCAGTACATACTTTGGGCTCCAATTTATCACTTCTATTTTTACAGTCATAAATTACTTCTTGAGCTTTAAAACAACAGGGTTTTTAAAGGACACTGTAAGGTACTTAAATTCCAGTAACTAAACTCAGATGTATGAGGCAATTTAAAATCTTTATAAAAGCTCCCCGTTTCAAAGCTACCCAAAATGGTATCCTAGAAAGCCTGTATAACAAAATGCTAGAGAGATAAGGTTAAAAGTAACGCACCAAACATATCTCTTCAGAGGTCTTGCTACATAGAAAGTAATCAATAAATGAATGAATCTTAGATCATATCCTGTCATAGCTAATCAACTAATTTTTATTGCTATGCTGTTCAAAATAAATTATCACAGACTAATCTATCATGCATTATCTTCATCCACGGACCAACACAGCAATTCAGATGTCCAAAGTTCTGTTTTGTTCACTCACATAGAATGAATTTGGTTAAACCAGGCACCATTATGTAAGTACGCCAGATATGATTCATAAACAAGAAAATTAGCCAATGCTTTTGGACAAACTGATTCATGGCAAACAAAAGGCAAAGCAAAGAGAACAAAGCAGAAGTAAGGTGCTTAAGGAAAATCCCTGTTTTTGGCACAGATCCATAAGAAAAACAAAAACTGTCTATTAGGTACACAGTCAGAGTAGGGCCATTTGTCAAAGGTCTGTAGGAACAAACTCTAAGTGGCTGTCTTACATGTCTCAAGAGGCAGAACCGAGCTGATGCTGTCAACTGCCGGTGCTGTAGCTCCAACTGCAGGAGCTCTAATTTGACCTCCTGAGAAAGAATCCCAATTAGAACCACATAAAGGAAGCCATTTAGACATGGTGCTTTGGGACAAGTCTGACCCAGTGTGTCAATGTCAACTGAAACAAAAAACTAAAGGAACTTTCTCAAGCACGTTGTCTTTTCTAGATAAAAGCTAAAGACCTTTTAGACCCAGCTTTTGAAGAAGGCTTCCCTGGACTAAAATGAGAACAACTCAAATACTGAAAGCTGGCTTGATTTTGTTCCCCCAAAGCCTGCTGGTGTACTTTGTGAAAACAGAGGAGTATCCTAACAAGCTATATGCCATATTCTAGCAAAATTAGCTAGTTAAAAATGTTTAATTCTTAGTGGTCAAACAGCAAGCTATGAAAGGTATTCATCTGTTAGTGATTTTAAATTTGGCTTCTCGTCTCAATTTGCCATCACTGCTGATTCGTTTTGGAATTGCCCCAAGTCTACATGATGTTGCTATTGTTACATCAACTACAAAGCAAACTCATATGTTGAGATACAAAAACTAAGGCCTGTTTGAAGATATGAGGGGGAAAGAGTATGGGAAAAAAGCATAATTTAGGATTTCAACTATAAATCACACAGATACAAGAAAATAGCATGAAACAAAGCAAAAATGCACTCTATTCCATCCAGTTTTTGTTTTCAGTGAACTGTAGATCGAAGGTTCTTATTTGCACTCCACTGAGTCATTTAATCCATTAAGATTTTGCAAATGTACTTTTTTCTGTATATAGGTACTGTACCTTTCATTACATTCTCAAAGATGTCTGTGACCCAACAAAACTCAAGAGCCACTTTTCTAGATTTATGTGAATTTGCAGGTGTATTCTAACTATCTATAATATCTAAAGCACCTCTTTCATTTTCAACCTCAGCTTGACAAAAGGAAAAGTATCACACCAAACAAGCACACAAGACCCAGGGCAAGGTCATACACCTACATTCAAATTTTTAACTGACAGTCAATTGCCTTCCATGTAGCTCCTGAAATTGAACAACTTACAAGGCATTCCCAGGAAGGGCACAGTGACTGAAGGAAGAGAAGAACTGTGTCTTATGGATATTCTCAATTAATGAAGAAACTGAAATAAAAGTTCACAAAATGAATTTTGACTCAACAAAAATTACTGTGATTTTTAAAATCTCATATCTTCAAGATTGTCTCATTGAAAAATTCAAGTTAAGACAACTAAAATCCAAAGAACATACTCCAGTAAGATCTTAACCATTTTCAATTAACTCAGCATAGGAAATTCCCTGGTAGATGACCTCCTCAGTACAGTGTAGAGAGGCAAGTTGTTCCATAATTCAGTCAACAGAATAACTTTAGGTACTTCCTGTGGGGTTTCTCCAATATATTCACCTGTACTATTTCATAATTCCTCAAGGGAACCTCGAAGACAATATGTTCAATGTGTACATAAAGAAACATGGTAATCATTTCTCCTAAAGAGAGATGATAATCACTTCTCTTAAGGAGAGATAGTAATACATTCAAAAGCACGTTAATACTCTTGCTAAAGCAAAATTTAAAGGTTGGCACAGTTTTATTTCATATTTATTTATAAATCACCAATCCTGTCTTACAAGGATTTTGATAGGTTATTGGCAACAAGACAACCATCTATATATAAAAAATACATATTTTGCAAGTACAGCTCCCTGCTTATGCCCAGGGGAGCAGTCGCTGAAACGAGACACTAGGCTATTGGCACCTAGCACGTGTCCATACAGCCGCTGCTGCAGAGCACAGCATGGGGCACTGTGCCATTCCCGGCGCTAAAGCACATGCAGGATCAAAGGCACGGGCATAACTGGCATGCCACCATCTACAGCTCTAGATGTGGAGCCAGCACTAAAGCCTGTGAATACTTCTATATAAAATTACATGGATGTTGACAAACCACCTGTTGAACTAAAGAAAAAAAAAGTAAATTGTGCCCCTATAAGACCACTTTTCCCTGTATATTCCTGTAAAAATGGTTCTTTGAATTTTTTATACATATATTCTACTTTAAATGCTTTGCAGTATCCAGCCTATGGAGAGTTATGACAATTTAAATTAAAAAAACAAAAAAAAAAAAGAAAATTTTCCACTTTAGTTTATCAAAATGCTTTAGGGTTGCAGGGGGATATCTTTGTTATAATGTTTACCAATCTGTGTGTCTTCCTGTGAAGGCCAATGTTTTAAAGATTAAAAAAAAAACACAGACTAAACATTTTCCCAACAACGCCTCCAACTCTCCCCAACTAAAACCCTTCTAGGAAATACTATTAAAAAGCTGTATTCTTCTATATAGTATATTATTTTATTCAGAACATGTTAAATATGCAGGCATAATGGTAGTAAAGCAAGGTGGAAATAAACATAAAAGACAAATAAGATGTTTATTCGCTTATTAAAAAACTACTAAGTATCTACAATATTCTAGGAGCAAATCTGGGCTCCAGGGATAAAAAGAAGACGAAGTCGTGGCCCTGCCCTCAAGACTATCCATGAAGGGGACAGAGATCATGGACAATTACCGGAATTAAATGTGATTCACAGATCTAGAGAGCTATGTACATGGTACTGTGCCTCAGTGGTTTACAGGTTTTGCAGGGAACAAGCTTGAGAATTTTAAAGAAAATACCCTACGTTATAAAGTTTTAACACTATTTTTTAAACAGTTACCTGCTTCAAAAATTCAAAGGAAGAAATGGTTATGTGTTGAACACTTTCCTTGTAACACCTGTCCATGGTTACCTTGCTCTCCTTTAAGCATCCAATGTTAACACAAGAGTCTCTTATAACACTCTAATATTGCTTCCCTGATTAATAAAGGCTTTGCCTGCCAATGACATTCTCATGAGTATATTGTATTTTATTATGTATTTACGTAGTATGTATTTTATTATGACTAAAAGCCACTCTGTAGTAAGTGGAGCAATCCATAAAAACAGACTTCCGATGTTACTATATATCAAGTAAAATTCTCTTTTTACTAATTAAACATGCTAAAAATTTTTTATAATGCTTCAAAGTAGAGAAGAAGATAAGAAACGGGAAACAAAATAGAAAATATAACATGCATTCTAGATGGAAAAAAGAAAATGGCAAGAATACCTTTAAAAATATGCTCCAGTACAAGGCTTTAATTAAATTTAAAATTACTGTCTCAGATAATTGAATAAATTACTTAAGTGGGTAACTGGGTTACGATCTAACCTAATGTTCACTATGCTTATAGTGGTCAGTGTGGTGACAATATTTTAAAGAAATAAAAAGGTAACGTATATGGGCAATTGTCACTTCTCTTCAGTACTGGAGACACGTATAAGAATACACATGACAGGGAATCCTCTGCACCCCATGCTTTCCAGCACCACCCCTGTCCCTCCATCCTTTGCTAGGTCTTTGCCTCCCCAGCACTGGCTCCCTCAGGATTTCTTCCAAATAACTGCAATGGCCAGCAGGTGAGTAATTTGATAGTATGAAGCATGGTTCACAATACAGAATGAATAAAAGGAAAAAGAGCTATGAAGAATATTAATCATGAAGAAAAATGTAAGGAAAAGGCTCCAATTTGAGGTATTCTAAACTCACAAGACAGGGTTCTAACTATGTGGCTAAAATAGTGGATTTGGAAAGTATTATCAACATTAGACCATTTCTAACATTTTGGAGGCAGAAGAGTGAAATCCACAGGAACAGAAGAAATATTCGTGAGCTAGCAGAGAGGGTCAAAAGTGTGAAAGTAAGCAAGCTTGTCAACATGATAAACAAACAGAACAATCTACATATAATATAGAGGCAATCCAAACAAAGATTGCTAGTGAGGTAGGAAATAAAACTGATTATCACAGTACAAATGACACAAAATAAATATTTAAAATCATGTACTTTCAAAGAGGTCACTGTAAAATAACAAAAGTTTGTAATTGTGACAAAACCAGTTTCTCCTGTAATAGGTACATAGAAAAACCATAAAAGACACCATACTTGGAAAGGAATAGTGTAATAAAGCTATGACCAAAGTTTAAACACCAGGGCCAAAATTTACATTGCTTTTTCTAATTTATATTCTATCATAGAAATTTATATTGCTTTTCTTAACTGAGAGTCAAGATGTATCCATGCGTAAATAAAGGTCTGAGAAGAAACACAATCGCTCCTTAAAGTTGAACATATGTGTAAAGTTGAAGAAAAGAACATCTCTTTTGTTCATTTTTAATGTCTGAATTAGCAAAATGAAATCAAACAAAAATTTTAAGTTATGTTTATAAATAGAGCAAACTATTAACAGAAAGTAAAATTGCCTTGGAAATTGGCCATACTTAACCCTAAGTAATAAATATTATTGCAAGTTTTTGTTTTTAAAGTGAAGGTAAAGAAAAGCAGAGGAGATTTCTACTTATATTTTTATACCTAAGTTTGCCCTGCTTCAACCTGTCACGGATAAGCCACTACTACCTACAAGACGCCTTGGGAACAGGCTCTGTCCATCTGCACAATTTAGCATATTTGCACTAATTTACTACAAGACTGGCCTATTGTTGGTCCCACAAATAGTCAGTGAGCCTGAGGTCAGCAGGAAGAGCTCTATGACCCACGCACTGACCCCAAGGGATGGCCAGTGACCTGCTGGCCTGACCTGTAAGTGAGGAAAGAACTAAAAATTCTCATTAGGATTCACTCTTTTTTTAAACTTAAAAACTAAAGTTTTTAAATAAGCATACCCTAAAATCCCTTTACCAACCTACATATTATGTAATTGGCTTATTTCCTTTTATTATAACAATACAGCATTTTATTTTTATAAATTTGAATATTGTTAGACTCTGTACATCTTATATAATCCATATATGAAACATTTATAATAATTTACGTAGTATAACTCTTTTTCTAATTCTCTTTTGAGACAGGGTTCTCACTATGTTCTCACTATGTTGTCAAACTCCTGGCCTCAAGCGATCTTCCCACCTTCACCTCTCAAAATGCTGGCACTACACACATGGCCTCAACTATTTTATATGAATTTCAACTACATCATGATCTAGTTGGGGAACTAGAACCAGGGGAAATTTTGCACCCAGGAGATATTTGACAATCCCTGGAGACATTGATTCTTGCAACTAGAAGGTGGGACAGGCATCTAGTGGGTAAAAGTCAAGGATACTGCTAAATATTCTATAGTGTATGGGACAGCCACACAAAACAAAGAATTACCTGGTCTGAAATGTCAATAGAGCCAAGATTGTTCTAGTTGATAGAAATCTGAATTAGTTCCTCTTATTGATTTGCCTTATAATCTAATAAATTTGTTCTTTCTTTCTTATCCTTAAATATCTACATCAAGTAACATTATATTGTTATAATATAATTACCTGAATTGATTGTTTAAATATAAGCTTCCTGAACCCCTGACGATGAATCTGAATTGCTAGGAAAGAGATAAGGAAATTTACATTGATATCCAGCACTGTACTCTTTCTGCTGCACTCTGAATTGTGGAAGCCAAATATCTTCTTTGTTTTACATAAAAAAGTATTTGCTTTTCCATGTTTAAACTCTGGAAGTTATATTGTATTTTCTTAAACAATTCAGAAAAACAAAAAAAGATAACATTCCAGTTACTATATTAATACTTAAAATTATACTGAAGATGGAAAAGACATTGGAGTTCATTTGTAAAACTTTCTTATAGGTGAGAAATAAGATGAGAAGTGCCTGAGATTCCCAGACCAGTTAGTGACTTCACCAGGGACCTTGTGTTAACTAGAGTAAGGTATGAAGAAGTAGTTCACTCCAAATCTCAGGCAACAGGTAACATCTAGTGAATCATTCTGCAGCACCCTGAACTTTCCTGTGTGGTCTCTGCCAGTCATTCCAACATCATGTCCAATGCTCTGCATATGGGGCCAGGAAAGTAATGTAGAATCAAGAACATAGACAAGAACATGAGGACATTTTTAAGATAATATAGAATTCAATTCAAATTAGTATAATATGGTGCAGTTGACATAAATACAGGCAATTGAAGATATAACAGGTGAAATATATCAGGAAAGGCTTCCTGTAGAAGGTTTTGCGTCAGATTTTGAAGGAAAAAGAGGAGAAAGATTGGCTAGAAAAAGGCATAGGGCATTTTTGGTACATGCAAAGGCCCAAAAATAGAAATTAGCAAATCAAAGTCAGAGAACTGCAAGTAGCTGTAAGTGACTGGAGCAGGCAGATCACACTGGAGAGTGCTCAGAAATTAATTTGTTAAGGTCAGCAGCAGTCTAATGCAGAAGAGGGAAAAGAAGTGGTGAAATCATCCAAGTGCCAGGCTGTATGGATTCTCAAGACACCTGCAACTACTGTCCATCAGCTTGTTTTGTTTCCTACATAGCAGTTGTGACTCCCTAAAATCATTTTTATTTACCTGCTTGACTTTTGTTGGTCTCCCTAACTACAATGCAAGTTCCATGCACTGAGTTTGGGTTGCCAGGAGGAATGTCTAGAGTCAATGAGAGCACTTTAAAATGAGGTGGCTAGTACGGGAGCTATAGAAATAAGAATGAGTGTGACTAACATGAATTAGATGGAAAGAGTCAAAGTTTACTGGACTATAACAGCTGATTTACCTGCTATGCTACAGATGTGGCCTGAGAGGCACTGTCTGACAGACACCGGCCTCACTGAACATGTGGGGAACTGGCATCCCAGCAGCTGCCTGAACATGCAGAAGAGTTAATGACCTCCTCTCCAGGGAGTGAATTTATTTTAACTAATGTGATTTTTACCTAATTTTTTAAAAAGGGAGCCAGTGAATAAGTCCTTCTCTCTTCCTCCCCTTGAGGCACTGTTCTGACATGCATTAGTTCCTATGTCCTCTCTGATGATGTGCTGTGAGACTAAGCCGTCTTTGGGGTGCTTCTTGTGAAGCTGCAGCCTGGTAAAGTTCACCTCCTTACGTTTGTTCACCAACCTTTCACCTCCCCTGCTTTGCTCCGTTTCTCCCTCACTTCTGCTTCCCTAGGTTTGCACTCCCCAGTAAAGTGCTAGGATGTTAAGCTTCTGACTCAGGCCATGTTTTCTGGGCTTCCCAGGCTAAGACAACAGCTATCCTACCTACTAAATGAAACTCAACCCAAGTACTTAGTGTGTTGATTTTCAATATATGTGGTCAAATCCAGCAAGGTTTAGAGATGTGTACAGTGTTACTAAGTGGGTGGCACAGGCTTTACGTTGCCAATTCGTCTGCCCAAAATTGTTTCCACCAGATACAATGGCCTTTGCTGCAGCCATGTAAAAACTGTGCAGAGTTTTTTGGCCTATACGACTAGAGAATATGCAAGGTGGGATATGAAGGAACTAAGGACAAAAGAGAGGTAGGTTAGCAACACACAGAAAAGAAGCAACAGGGAAATGGAAGCAGACTAATTGCAGAAGGTCAACCATTTCCCCCCAGCAGGAACTCTTGCTCCACAGGCTGCGTGGCAGATTTTGGAAGCCTAAACAGCATAAATGGCTAAAGGTGTTTTCTGATGAATGAGGTTTTACTTCTTTGGCAGGTAACTGAAGTCTGACTTTGGGAACAAGAACACCTGGAAGTCAGCTCAGCTCTTGAACTACTCCCAATTCCTCATATCAGGTTCATTATGAGAAGCCACCTGTGCCCCTGCTCATCAAACCCCGCTGGTTTCTGGTTCTGATCTGTTGCAATGCACCAAAGAGTCATTTTTATGTACAAAAGTAAAATAAATAATTCATAAGGATTTCCTGACCCTTCAGCTTTGAGTCAATGTGAAATTGGTCTATGTTGATGATCACAGAATTGTAAATTGCTTCAACACTTCTGCTAAGTAATTACTTAATCCAAGTAGTAAAGCCTGAGTAATATAAATTAATGAGTGGTACGGCTCAGTTTTAATTAGTGAAAATTATGAATTACAAGATTTTTTTTTTTAAGAAATGCTTATGGAAGAGAATGCTATGTATTCAACAAACTCTGCTTGCTTTTTCTCTTGGACGCACAATGTAATGTAGGCAGAAGTAGGCCTGGCTTGTGCACACAATGGAATGTAGGCAGAAGTAGGCCTGGCTTGTGCAAGAAAACTGGTATGCAATTCCTCCATGATTTTTTCCTTTTCCTATTCACTGCTTGATAAGAGAGGAAGACACAGCCCTGAGAGGAATTTAGCATAGTGAAACAATGAAAGAATCTTGGATCCCGAAAAGAACACAGAGCAGAGACATCTCTTGTACACTTATACCCCCATCTCCCATATTGGAGATTGGAGTTTGACCTAATCAAGAAATACATTTGTTTGTTTGTTTGTTTGACCTAATCAAGAAATACATTTGTTTGTTTGTTGGTTGGTTGATTGGTTGGTTTTGTTTTTTAATGTTAAGAGACAGGATTTGAGGAAATTGTTGGTGTGAACAGTGTTGGCTACTCCAACTAGTGCAAGTTTGTAATTCAAACTAGGTTAGCAACATTCATTTAATCATTTACTTAGTAAGAATGATTTATCTCATGTGTTAATCTGTTCAAAAGTCCTCTAGGGTGCATGCTTTATAAATGGATAGGACCAAATAAAATTATGCAAATTCATTTTATCAAATGGTTCTTCTATGTTATATGAGAATGCTTTTTGTTCTTTTAAATATTTTAAGCATTTCCACAACAATTTGCTTTATGATATTAATTAGCAATATGAAACTTCCAGCCCAGTCTATCTGAATAATCACAATTATATCTAGTTAGAAACACCACCACTTTCTTGCTTTTCTATAATTTGCTTATTACTAAGTCTGGCTGGATGTCTCGCAGAAATATGTTTCCCAGACCATTGAGCTCTACTTCATTCTGTGGTTTTAGACTCCATACCTGAATTCAGAGACGTCTTCCAAATGTTTGCAACAAAAACTGTTACCTCCAAATAGAAAAACAACATACGATAATAGTCATGTAACATCCTTTGCACATAGAACTAGACTGTGTATTCTCTGAGTTATCAGAAATAAGAATTCAAGCATATATATTAACTCAAATTTAGGTTGTAAGCTTAATAGTTAATAACCAGGAAAGGGCGACTTAATTTTTTTTTAAGTTTTATAGCTTTCAAGCAGAATATGGACAGTGGTCACAAAGTCCTCATGCATGTAGGCTAAGAAAAAACTTCTTAGTTAACAGTCAAGACCTAAAATCAGTTATCAGGGTCATCTCTAATAATTTCCAAAAAAAAGAAAATGGGTAAAATTAGAGGATACACATACAAAGATCTTTAAAGGGAATTTTGGACACTGTCCATTGTTTAAAAAATAATGAAGGGCCAGCCATGGTGGCTCATGCCTGTAATCCCCGCACTTTGGGAGGCTGAGTCAGGAGGCTCACTGGAGACCACGAGTTCGAGACCAGCCTGGGCAACATACTGAGGCCCAGTCTCTACAAGAAATTTTAAAAGTTAGCTGTGTATGGTGGGGCACAACTGTAATCCCAGCTACTTGGGAGGCTGAAGCAGGAGGATCACTTGAGCCTGGGAGGTTGAGGCTGCAGTGAGCCATGATCATGCCACTGCACTCCAGCCTGAGTGACAGAACAAGACTGTCTCAAAAAAGATAACAATAATTAGTAGTCATGATGGTGTACACTAGTGAGAAAAAGTACAGTTCAGATTAAGTGTATGCTATCTCCATAATATTAAGAACTTTTTAAGTAAATTAAGTGTAATTTTAAAATTGCATTAAGTACAGTTTCTCACTAGAAGAAGGCTTGTACATAAACAGTTGTTCAATATAAATGTTTATTGAGCTGAAATATCTTTAGTATCAAAAACATCTGGAATTACAACATTTAAAAATTCCAATTTTTTAAGCTCTTGCTTTAAAAAAATGACTTTTTTAGTTGAGATTTCCATTTTTCCTTTTTAAAATAACTTGCGCTAAGAATAAATTAGATCAATTTTTCTACTTAAAAGTCATACTCATACTGTAGTG
Organism: Pongo pygmaeus; assembly: GCF_028885625.2. Lineage (NCBI taxonomy): Eukaryota > Metazoa > Chordata > Mammalia > Primates > Hominidae > Pongo > Pongo pygmaeus. The sequence continues at coordinate 121,954,711 of NC_072376.2, forward strand.
CCTGAATTTCAAATCAGTAGGGTTCAAATCAATGTAAGTTGTCTATGAGTGAGTGAAAGTGCATGTATTTTTAGTTGCAACTTATAAGATGAGCTAAAGGTATTCCATGGCATATTCCAGATTTCCTACTGAATAACAAATGTATTTCATCTGGCATGTCTAGTAGATCAATTGTCTCAATCTCCTTCCTTCCATCACTACTTATGCTTAAACATCCTTAAAGCTTTTCCTGTAAATACAGCTGGGATGCAGCTTCTTTCTGCCAATCTACTATTCTGTCACTTTTCCTTCTTTTATGTCCTCAACCAAATAAGTGTCATTTTCCTGCTTTTATTTTGGCTGAGAATTCAACTGAATCAGTTTTCCAACAAATCTGGTGCATAGAATTCTAATTTTCCCTGTTACTTTTGCCTCCCAAACAAAAACAAGCCACCTACTGTGACTCTACTGTATTTGGAGTTGGAACAGGTACTATGTCTTCCTAAGGCCCAAACATCAAAATATTTGTGAAATGGGATTTGCACTCCACTGATCTGTGTAAAGTCATAGCTAACAACAATGCATATTTACAATGAAAAGATTTCCTGGCACTGTGAGCACAAAAGCCCTACGAAGGTTCTAAATGTTGCATTTTGCCATTGTGTTTCTCTCTGGAAACTAATGCCAAATAATGCATTCACTGAGTATGAATCTAATATACAAATTAGAGCTTGTGACTAATGAGTTTTTCAAGAAGCGTGAAATTCCTTTTTGTAATTGCTGAGTGATAGACATTTCTACTGAATTTGATATTTCTATGAGAGTTTCTTTCATTCTAGTTAGTGACTGGAAAATGTGCAAGAGGAAAGTACTTATAGGGTTGTGGGAAAGATTCATGTAAATAATGTGCCTTTGAAGTTGGGGAGTTAATTTTAATAACATTTCTAGAAAATGAATATAATCAATGAGGTCTTTGTTTAACAAATTTGCTTTTCTTGAATCTTACAAAATTGAGTGAAAATGAGAACATTGCCCTGTTAGACAAATGTTCGTGAGGGTATTAAACAAAAATCCTATAGGAATTTGTGTAACATCTTAAGTAGGTTTAAATAATCCTTGAAGTTGAACCAGAAGTACATTTTATAAAACTCATCTTTCTCTCTCAAGAGTCCCATTCAGGATAACATGTGTGCAAATCCTAGGCAATATATGGCTGCAAAGTGAGGCAAGGGACACATCAAGAGTAAAGCCAAGTTCTTTCTGAGTTATGCCCTATAACTCCTCTGTATTTTGGTCTCTAATTCCACGTGTGTAATACAAAATGAAGAAATAAAGCTTTTTTTCTCTATGGCCTCTTGAATGAATGAACAGTAAGTTTGAGAAATTCTAGGAAAAATACTTATTGTGCCAGGCATTGTTCTTAAAATGTATCATTATGACATTTCTCTCATTTTAGGGACAACCTTAGGATAATCACATTTGTAACTGTAATTGAAGTGATAAGATTTCACCCAGTTCTCTATTTTCTAAAATCAGCTTCCCTTCTTCCCCACTCTCCCTCCCTACTTCTCTCTCCCTTGCTTTTGAGTTACTTCATGTACATTAGCTTGGGGCTGAACACTGTGTTAAGCTCTGGATATACCCCACTGACAAGACGAATGAGTCTCTTACAGTCTAGAAGAAAAGACTAGCATTGAACAAGTCAAAGGAAAAAAATGGAAAGGTATCAATGCTCTGGGGACAAATAACAGAAGAGAATCTAGAGTGACACAAAAAACTCATCTATAATTTCAGATAGATGAGGGGAGGTGGGCCAATTAATGATTTCATGGACTAGAGAAACAATTTTGTCAAAACTGTTTATCTTGGCCTCCATTCATGTATTTCCTTAATTCTGTAACCCAGTCAATTTGGGTAGAAAGGGCATGCATAACAGTAATAGTTGGTTTTTTAGGTTGCCATTTATGAGGCTCCTAAGAAAGAATGATGAACTAAGACTTGAGAATCCAAATCTCTCACAATGGCTCATTGTTTCTTCTGAACAAGGTTCCGCATCTTGCTGAAAAATTAAATGGAGCTGTGGCAATTCCTTGGCTCGGATTGCTTTCAAGGTTATGTGAAATTTTAGTATATCCCTCTGAACTCTTCCTCCACTGAAACCCTACGTTCTTGCTTTCTATTCTGGTTTTAAAATCCTGATAAGTTTAAGTGAATTTATTAGATCATGCTCACCATCATAGACTGAAGAAATATTACCAAATAAATATGGAGATCAAAAGCAACTACCAGCAACAGAGTGGGGGTATTAGCTAGCACACTTCGTAAATGCAACGACTTTCTCTTGCTTTAGAGTTTCACCATAAGTTATGATTCTTCCTTTGACTTACAAATAGGAAAAGATAATTATTCCAGCTAATTTTATTGTATGCATTTTACACAGAAACATACACATAAACAATCCTTAGAACACTCAGTCATAAAAGATTCACAAATTTATACTACTATTTATACTTTTCTAAACCCAAAATATACCGATGGAGTTCCAGTTCCCATTGACATATATGACTCTCAGGAGCTACTATATATCATATTAAAGTGTCCTTGCAGAGGTGCTCTTTCAGGGCCGTGCCAAAAGTTTAATCTGGAACCAGACAAAACTAAACCAAGCTGTGACTCAAACTACTTCAGAATTGGATTCAGAAAGTATCATAGACATATAAATCCTAAGACTTATCCTAGAGAGAATAAAATGTTTTTAAACCAAATTTCTTAGAATCTTTTTATATCTCTTGATGTGAATTCATTGGAACATCCATATTTGCCATTCCGCATCCACACATCGAGCAGCTTAGCATTTCTCTGGGCATCTCTCACCTGCACTACTGCATGTGCCTCTAGGCTGCTCTCCACAACCTCTCCCTCCTCCACACTATGCGGAAAATTCTCATTAAAAATCTGATAATGTCCTCTTGTCTAAAAGCTTCCCCATGTGCCCCACACTCTACGGTATACATTTTAATTCTTTAACTTGGTAGAAGTGTCCTTATATAAATATATCCCCAAACTACCTCTCTAGCCTCAGCTACTGTTCCACTACATTCACTCAGTGTGTCCTGCCACATGCAATACCTCATTTCTGCCCATATGTGCTCCTTGCTAAATCCTTCTGTACATACAATTTACTTTGCTTAAAATTCTCTACTCCTCCATTCTCTGCCTGGCAAACTTCTTAATCTAGCCTTCTCTAATGTAGCCTGGAATGGTTAACAAAGTTGTCATGGTAATTTGTTCATTGGTGTTATGACACTTATTTCTGTGTCTTATGATATGACTCATATTTGTGTGTATTCCCTTTTCCTTCACTTGCTGTAGCTTACATAATCTTTGATGGCAAAGATCATGTCTTGATTATCCTTGCGTGTTTGCATATATCTATATCTCTATCACCTGTCTAATGCTTTATATAAGTGCTCAATGACAACTGGATAAATGATTTTTCTTAAGACATATTCAGACTGAATTGAACCATTTAGGCTAAGTTGATCAACCTCTATTGCAGCCCTAGAATTTTAGTTTGACAAAATAGTCCAAATGAATCTATAAAAAAACTAATTTCCATTACAATATGGTTAATTGTACCTTTTCTTCAACTAATTTATTTGGATTTATATATAAAAGTTTACTTAAAGTCACAGGAATATTTATTTTTCCTTCAAAAGGGAAAAGAGCAAAAGAAATAAATGAAAATATTTAAAATTTTCTTATTACACAGCCTGCATCTTTGCAACATATTGTTATACTGGTATTGTCTAATTAGCCACAAGAGTTACACAATTCAATATTTAAAATTCCATACTTATTGAAAACTATATTAGTTCATATATTCATTTATGTGAAAATGTATAATATATAATGAATAAACATTCATATTAATTGTACAAGTCAAGAAAATAAATATTAAAAGGTTTGGTGTTTCTAGCTATGAACATTGGTTCAGACAAAAAATAATATGTCATAGAACTATTCTGATCTGAGGACATGTTCCATAAATTTTACTGAATCAATTTTCTATGGGAAAAATGCAAGCAAGGAGAAAATTAAACAGTATTCTATGTTTATTTTTCTGATATTTTATTTACTAAGGAGAAGAGATAATTCCCTAATAGGGAAGATGAAAATTACTGATAAAATTTTATTTATATGCTAAAAAAGTATAATTCTTAAAATAGGAAATCCATACCAGTCCTTCTAAAAACATTTTATGATAAGCAGCTTTCACCTCTTTTGTTTATTCAAATAGAGAACTGGATTTACTCCTGTTCGGTGCAGGCCATACAATCCACACATCTTTTCAGGAGTTTGAACACCAATATTCAGTGTGAACTCTTACTTAAGTCTATGAATGCCTAAATGATCTTCTGATTAAAAAAAAACAACACAACAAATAAACAAAAAACCTGGCTCATGGGTAGAAAAGAAAATCTGAACTTATTCTAATTCAATTCAGAGTACACATGTCCATGGTATGCCCCCCAAACGCATGGATGGATAAGGAGATAATGAGACGGGCAGGTGGAGAGGAAGGAATAGAAGGAGAAATAAATGCATTTTCTTAGTTGAACTCAGTAAGATTCCTTAAAATGAATAACACATAGTGGTATACTTACTTGTAAACAATCCTTTGCAGATATAGCTTAGGTGTCATCCAAAGTTTTTAAACAATGAATCAGAACATATTCTCCCTCAATCCCATTGTCCAGGTGTGACATGGGATAGCCCCTGCAGACCTAACTGACCCACATTGTGCTTCTATGACCATTTCACGTGGTGGTAGTTCCTGTGGGGTATTGTCTGTTGCTTTCCAGTTCCTTTATCAACTGCAAATGTGTAGAGGCACTTCCCACAGGATGCAAGCTGCACGAGGGAAAGGACTGTTTATCTTTTTCACTTCTATATCCCTGGTCCCCTGCTCAGTACATTATTACTGATGGAATGAATGAATGTGAACCCTACCACCAAGACCTGGTATCCATTGAATCCTAGCCCTTCTATCCAGTGAAAGGTCACGTGGGCAGAACTGGATGACTAAGAAGAAGCAAAAGGAGGCATCCCAGAGGCCCCAGCCAGAGGCATGCCAACTGAGAGTGCTGGGACTCTTATCCCAAAGTTCTCATTTCTTGTCTCACTTCATTGACTTATAAAGATTGAGTAAAACAGACAATGCAATGGACTGAACAATTCTGACTCACCTCCCCATATTCCCAAATCCATATGTTGAAACCCTAATCCCAGTTTGATAGTATTTGGAAGCGGGGCCTTTCGGAGATAATTAGGTCATGAGGGTGGAATTCACATAAATGGGAATAGCACCCTTATAAGAAGAGGCCAAAGAACTAGCTAGCTGAGCAATAAGTGTTTGTTGCTTAAACCATCCAGATTATGGCATTTTGTTACAGCAACTCAAGCTAAGACACAGACTAATTTCATTTTATCAAAATATAAAGTGAATGGTGTGAAATAAAAAGTGAAAATAACAGGAGAAATATTAAAAACTCCTCTATCACAGTTATTTGTCTTTCTCAGAGCTTTTCCAAGGTAAGTGCTGTATTTTATTCATCTTTGAATAGCCACTACTTTGACATAACACCTGACATGTAATTGGTGTTCAACATATGTTTGTAGAACAAATGACGGCCACACACCATGAAATGCATGCAAATAAGATAATCCGTTTTCTACAGATGATGAATATCCAGGACACTTCTCGCATGAGCCCTCTAGTCCCTTCACTGTGCTCCCTAAGGTATCACTGATGTGAAGTCCAGGCCTTTGTTTAAAGACCAGTCTCCACAGAGAATATGGGTCTCTGTGTTGACACAGAGACAGAGATATCCCAGGGAATAAGGCCTAATGAGAAAATTTGATGAAGTGTTTCCCCTTCAAGGGGTTAGGACCTGATACAATCGTTCCAGGCATTTTAAGGTGTATACATCCTGCAGGGCCACCTGAACCATCAGCTCTGGAAGCCTGAGATGAGGTAGGAGTAATTTGCTTACTGAGCTCACTAAGAACACTTCCTTCTACTTAAGCCTCTTTTTGCTTCTCCTTCCATCCACTGTTCAAAAATATGTATTGCACCAGGCGCTGTGCTAAGGGATGGGGATAAGAAAAATAAATAATGCAGTTACAGTCTTTGCCCTTACAAAGTGCACTGCCAAGCAGGAGAAACAGATATTTAACCAAGCAGATACAAAAAATGCGATCAGATATAATCGAGGAAGAATAAGGTATTTGTCAAGAAGAGAATCCCAAGGGGTGGGAGTGGGAGGCAGAAAAGGCCTCCCTGAGGCAGTAATGTCTAAGTTGGGACCTGAAGATGATTTTAATTGATTTAAGCCTTTCTACAAATCCATGTCCTGACCACAATCCGATCCTTCTTGCCTCCTGTGGGTCTAAGTGTCCTGCCTGTAGGACCATAATCCATCTTGATTATAATCCATCTTGATTATACCACTTTGCCACAAACCATTTCAATTCTGTAATGACTGAACTCTCTTTTGTTCTGTTAGGATGCTAAAATCTGAAATCCCTCTCTGAGGCCAAAATTTGAAAGTTTCTCTAATACAATTCAGTTGAATAAATGGCATCCTAAAACCTCTTAAGCCTGAGAGTAGCAATACAATGTTCTGTGTGCCTTTAAAACAGCCACTCCTCCTTCTGTTGAATAAATGGCATCCTAAAACCTCTTAAGCCTGAGAGTAGCAATACAATGTTCTATGTGCCTTTAAAACAGCCACTCCTCCTTCTGTCAAGCCTTCACTTTAACTAAGTTGAATGGGAAAACAAATCAAATCCACATAATGGAAGATTCATCATGGGGTATGCAGTAACATGATTGGCTGGTCAACAAACTTGAGATACAAATACTACTTAAAATGTCATCTTTAAGCATTTCAAACATCTTAGGATTGATGACATTCTATCTAGTAGCTTGCAATGTAAAGAAGCTTGATCTTTAGAAAAGTACCATTAGAAATTGCCAGGGTACTTCTTAAAATTGGACATTATAGAAACCATACTTTAAGGTGTGAGGTTTTTGTGTGTGTGAGAGACAGGGTCTCACTCTGTCATGCAGGCTGAAGTGCAGTGGTGCAATCATAACTCACTGCAACCTTGAACTCCTGGGCTCACGTGATCCTCCCCTTTCAGCCCCCTGAATAGCTAGGACTACAGGCACACACCACCACATCGAGCTAATTAAAAAAAAAAAAATTAGTGGAGATGAGGTCTCACTATATTGTCCAGGCTGGTCTCAAACACCTGGGCTCAAACAATCCTCCAGCCTCAGCCTCCCAAAGTGCTTGGATCACAGGCCCAGGAATTCTGATATCCAAGATATTTCCTGATGAATTAAATGTCCTTCAGTTAGATTCCTGACTGATATATTATGGGAAATCTTATTTTGAGTATATTAAATTGCATTGCATTAAAGAAGCATAAAATTTTATGGTATATAAGAATATGCAAAGTTATACTCTTTTTTAATATGAAATTGATTACTTTTCTATGAGCTTCTCTACGAGTATTGCTTTTCTATGAGCCACCAAATGGCAAACCTGAACTGGCAATAATACCAGTGTAAAAGAAATTTAATTACAGAAATTCTCACAGATTAAGAACTCAATTTGTTGTATGTCAATAATTATATTCAGTTTAAAATAAATCATTCATAAACTCAAAAACATAATTATTGTCAGATATAATTCTTATATATTCAGTACAGGTTGAGTATTATCTTATCCAAAATGCTTGAGACCATCAGTGAGGATTTGGATTTTTTTTTTTTTTTTGGATTTGAGAATATTTGCGTTATACTTACCAGTTGAGCATCCCAAATTCAAAACTCCAAAATCTGAAATACTCCAATGAGTATTTCCTTTGAGCATCATCACTTCAGCACTCAAAACATTTTGGATTTTAGAGCACTTCAGATTTTGGATTTTTAGATTTGGGATGCTCAATCTATATGGCTATATTTTTTAATTGTATGAGTATCAAAAGCTAAATACTGAGAGAGGTGCTAGCCCATGGAAATCGTAACCTTAAGGCTGCTTTCTAAATTCTGTCCATAGACTACAAGTAAAAATTTATCACCTTCAGAATCTCTGATATTTATGAGAAATGAATTCAGCTTTATACCTAAAAACATTAAAAGTCTGTGAATACAAGTAGCAACTGTGGTGTAAAGCCTAAAATAAAGCCCTATTTTAAATATTGCCTTGACATGTGGTGAAATCAGGAGGGCCTCAAATGGCCAAACTGCAGCTCCCCCTCCCCATTCTGTCCTGATAGATAAAGTCCCTTAGCTAAACATCCCTTTTTATCACAGGTACCAGACACAGCTCCTGCTTATTCCTGAGTAGCAGGTTTCAGTTCCCCACTAATCCATAGAATTTTTCAAGCAAGCCAATCACATCCTCCCACAGGAACCAGGGAGTACTCCACCCTCTTGACACTATGAAGCCTGCCTCTCACAGCCTTTGCTCATTGACTCTGCTCCTGGGTGCAACCCCTCTGTGGCACTGCAGGGCATGCGGAGTACTCCTCCCCCAGCCATGAGAATAAGTGACTAGGAAACTGCTGTCAATATCACCTGTCCCATGTTGCGTATTCTGTGTTCCACCGTCCGCAGAACTCCAGGGCAGGAATCTCTCCTTCATCAGTGGGGTAAAAGGGAGGCAATTAAAACAGCAACTTTATTGACTATTGAATGCAAAATTAAACACTCACCTTTTGTTCTTATAGACTAGGGGTCCTCAAAGCCAAGGCTGCAGACTACTACTGGTCCATGGCCTGTTAGGAACTGGGCCTCGCAGCAGGAAGCAAGCAGCAGGTAAGTGAGCATTACCGCCTGAGCTCTGCCTTCTGTCAGATCAGCGGTGGTATTAGATTCTCATAGGAACATGAACCCTATTGTGAACTGCGCTTGTGAAGGATCTAGGTTGTGCACTCCTTATAAGAACCTAACTAATGCCTGGTGATCTGAGGTGGAATAGTTTCATGCCCAAACCATCTCCCACCCACTCCCATCTGTGTAAAAGTTGTCTTCCATGAAACTGGCCCCTGGTGCCAAAAAGGTTGGAAACCTCTGTAACAGACCATCATTTCAGTTGAGTGTTTAGCTCTACTGCCAGAAAAGGATATGGAAGCTTCTAGGGGCTTCTACTCATGGCCAAGGTCATAAAAAATGACATCGAGTTTCTAGCATTACAAAGCAAATAGTTTGTGCCAAACCCAAACCTGGGTTTTTATGCAGTTAACATATTTTGATTTGAACACTGGGGCCCTGAGAGTGAATCTATACCACTCAATGAATATTCCACAAAGTAATCATTATTAACCAACTTTAACTAGTGTACATTAGCATAGGTTCTGAGGAATCTTGTTCCACTGAACCACAATATTGGGGAACTACACAGCATTCCAATAAGAGTTCTTCATATAAAACACAATTGTGATTATGTCTTAAAAACATGTTACTTTTCCCCCCACTGTTTTCATGATTAAATGTTTCTCTACTGGTACATTAAGTCAATTTACTCAAATATTCATAAAGCATGAGATTTTATACCCAAAAATTTAATTTTTAGGAATAGTTTAATTGTTTAGCGAATAAAATATTTCAATATATATTGAACTTTTAGCCATTCAATAGATACGTCTAAGCCACACAAAATGCCATAGTAGAGTTGAAAATACAGGTCAAGTCCTGTCTAATGAAGACATACAGATGTCTAGTTGTAACTAATAAGTTTTTTCCTGCATCTTTATGAGGCCCATGGTATTGGTATTTTCTAGTTCATTTAAAATTATTTTTAGCTTATACTTTATGACCTAGCAAGTGTCTTTTCCAGTAAGAGTTAAACCTTAACTTATAGTGAAGAACGTTGTTTGATACAACTGCATTAGAGAATTGTATAATAGACCATAAATGTTCAAAAAGTTCTAATTGCCATACAGTCATTCATCTATTCAGCACACATTTATTGGACACCTACCAGGGCCACTCATTGATGCTACAAAGATAAACTATATAATCCCTGTCCTCAAGGAGCTCACATAAAAGCTAGAGAGGGCACTTTGGGAGGCTGAGGTGGGCAGATCACGAGGTCGGGAAATCAAGACCATCCTGGCCAACATGGTGAAACCCTGTCTCTACTAAAATACAAAAAATTAGCCAGGGACGGTGGTGCATACCTGTAGTCCCAGCTACTCGGGAGGCTGAGGCAGGGGAATCGCTTGAACCCGGGAGGCGGAGATTGCAGTGAGCCAAGATCACACCACTGCACTCCAGCCTGGCGACAGAGTAAGACTCTGTCTCAAAAAAAAAAAAAAAAAAAAAAAGAAAGCTAGAGAGGAGACTCGGCTTACAAGAGTGGAGGATAGGATCCAGGGAAAACACTGATAACTGATGCTTCTCCCAAAAACTAGAAAGGGTCAGCAAATACAGGTTAGGGTGAAAAGAAAAAGTGAAAACGAGAAAGTTCCAAGAAAAAGAGTAGAGTGCTGAATGAGTTAAGATAACCTAAGGGTGGTGTATTGGGTAGAACTCTGGTCCCCAAAAAGATATGTCCAAGCCCTAGTCCCCAGTACCTGTGAATATGACCTGATTTGAAAAAAGGGTCTTTGCAGATGTAATTAAGTGAAAGATCTCAAGATGAGATCATTCTGGATTAACCAGGTGCCCCAAATTCAAAGACAAGTTTCTTTAAAATAAAAGGAAAAGACACAGACAGAAGAGGAGGAACATAGAGGAGAAGGCCACGTGAAGAGAGAGGCAGAGGCAGAAGCTCCACGAGGCCAAGGACCACCTGGAGCTACAAGAAGCTGGAAAACCCAAGGCCAGATCTCCCCTAGAGTTCAGAGGGAACATGGTGCTGCTGACACCTTGACTGTAGACTGCTGGCCTCCAGAATTGTGAAAGGATACATTTAATTTGTGTTAAGCCACCGAGTTTGTGGTAATTTGTTACAGAAGCCCTAGGAATCTAATATAGGTGGGGTACCTGAGAGGGATTTCCTAGGAATGAACAGCAGGAAGGAATATGCAAACACACAAAATCAAATTTCTAAATTGGAAAATAATATTCTTGTCTCTGAAGACAAAAAAGATGGAACATGGTAGAGTCTGTATTGGCCTAGATCAGAAGCCCCATCTGTCGTTGCCTAGTTGCATCATTGGACACACTCTTTTCAGAGTCTCAATTTCATTATCTGTAGAGTGAGGGGGACTGAGGAAGAGTAAGTTGAGAGTTAAAATGTAGTGTAAACAAAACCTAAACAACAGCATAAAGAACCACCCACCCATCACTGCATTTGGGGAATGTTGGTAAAAAGCTCTACTCAAAAACATTAAAATGGAATATCTTGTGTTACTCCAGGGACCAAAGCGAGCTACAAAACTTTTATTCTGACAGGTCTCCTCCTTGAACCAGCCCCCACCCCAGACCCTATTCCTTCATTTTGATGCTGAACTTTTAGACCAAATACAGTGGGCACCATCTGCTATCAATACAGCCTATACTCTTCCCAGCCAAGATGAGTTCCAGGCCAAGTTTATCTTGTGAGTTAACAGGAGGTGACAAGCCTGGCAGGACACGAATTCTCCCTGCATGATTGATGCAGCCTGGCTGACCAGCTCCATGCTAATGAGGTTGTGCCAGGACTCCCAACAAAAACATTTCTGAACAATTTAAAACGAAAGCATAAATTGCCAGGTAATGTGATTCATTGTGTAATTACAGCTCCAGTTAAATTTGCTTTTAGGGGTGCCTCTATAGCAAACATCAGTTGACTAAAAACTGCCTGTTAGCAAAATTAACCATATAAATATTGCAAAAGAGCAGAGAGACATGTTAATCTTGTGAGGGAAGACAGTGAAGATAAAGTGTTTCAAATGCAATACTTCTAAATGAATAAGAGAATTAAACATGAGTAGAATATCTATTTTCGTCCATTATAATAGGTTTAAGTACAAACTGATACCATGTCTGGGGAATTGACTTTAATTTCTTGCCCTAATTCAGTTATCTACTTAAATAAGTTTAAATAAGTTTCTTTTTCCTTTTCTGGCAGTTTATGGCCCCTCCTATATACATCCTCATGCCAATCATTCAAATAAGGTATAACAAACAGCTGAAGCATTCCTTAAAAGAGAGAATTGACAAATACGTTTCTCCTAAAGAATCAAAATGCTGAAAACATTTTCAACTATGTTGGGTAAGGATTTATTAAGTATGGGCCCATACTTTCTTAAAACATTGTCCTTTTAGCCTGAACATTGGAGAGTTAAGAGAAAAATAATAATAGCCAGATTTTTCCATCCAGTGGGAGCCTTGTACAGAAAGAGCACTTGAACTAAATGTGGAGCCAAATAATTCAGGTATACATTTGACCTTGAATTTGTTAGCCACAATGAGGCTGAGGACAAACTATCTGATCTCTGTAAGCCTCAGTTTTCTCATCTAAAAAATGGATTTCAGCCAGGCACGGTGGCTCACGCCTGTAATCCCAGCACTTTCGGAGGCCGAGGCGGGCACATCATGAGGTCAGGAGATTGAGACCATCCTGGCTAACATGGTGAAACCCTGTCTCTACTAAAAATACAAAAAAAAAAAAAAAATTAGCCAGGCGTGGTGGCAGATGCCTGTAGTCCCAGCTACTCAGGAGGCTGAGGCAGGAGAATGGCGTGAACCCAGGAGGCAGAGATTGCAGTGAGCCGAGATCACGCCACTGCACTCCAGCCTGAGCAACAGAGCAAGACTCCGTCTCCAAAAAAAAAAAAAAAAAAAAAAACGGATTTCAAATCACCTAGCCAACCTGCTTCACATGAATTTTGAGACTCAAACCAAATGGAATAGTGTACATAAAAGTGCCTTTGTGACATAAAGCCTCAATAGGACTGTAGAATATTAATCATTCAAACAAGTAACATTAAGGAATATACTCATTTAAGCAAATGTTAGACTAGCATTTTTAAAATGAAAAAAAAAAAAGTTGTCCTAAAATGTTTTTCCAAGTTTCATCTGCCACCAGGGACATGAATTCAGGAAATCTTATCCTCAACTTCCTAGTCTGGAGGCACAGCAATGACAGGAGGAGCTCCAAGGTGACGGTCACCACCTGTGTTCCACTCCATTAAATCAACATCTCTGAGATGCCTCCAAGCTGGCAAGAGAAGCACATCCACTATTGAGTCCCAGCCTTCCTTGCAACCTGCCTTAACTGTCCTCACCTCCCCCCACTGCACCTGACACAACAGCTGTTTGGGCAGCTCCCACCAGAGCTGCTGATTTCAAAGCCCTGTACCATTCAGCTATGCATGTCCATCCCATCCTGTTACGTCATGGTCATCTGAGACTTCTAATATGCATTCATGATCCTAAACACTTGCTCCTCATTCAATTTTTTTGGATTTCAGAAACCAAACCCCCTGTTAGAAACCTTGCATGTTAGGATAGAGAAAGGTAATTCCCATGTGAATATACAATCATCTATCTCAATTTGTTTTAAAAATCTTATTATTTGAAATAACCAGTCACAAGACACTTAAACACCTGTCTCATTGATTACTTTCTGTGTTATAAAGCTGTCTTTTTTCAGATCTTCCACAAAACCAAACTTGAACTTCTTGAAGCTGTATTTTTCTTAATGCCATCTTCTGTACAGTTTGGAAACTTGGAAACTTACTAGAAGTGTTCATCAAAATGTTGCTTTATTCTTAAGTAGAGGTTTAGAGAGTTCTGTGTATGTTTCTTGTTATTTAATCAACAATTAAAACTTAATGACAAAATGCTTCACATATGAAATCAATGGGGATTTTCCATGAGCAAAGACTGTAAAATCAGCCTATTATGAAGAGATTTGCATATTTTAATTATTGTGTTCTAGGGCTTTTGTCAAATAGATGCCTCAGTGCAGTAAGCACTATGTGGTTTGGGTAAAATGTTAACAGTCTGCTTTTAGTATATATAAATGTTGTTAGAAGCATAAATATGTTAAAATGGAAATACGTCTGGTTAGAGTGAAGCCTTCATTTTAATGCATGTGTTTTATTATCTTCCCCTCAGAGTTTATTTGGAGAAGAAGAAATTTAGGAAGATTAAAATGTAAATAAACTGCTTGTAGAGATCAAGTTAATTAGTAAATACACACAAATGACCATAACATAAGACCTTTGGCAACATTGCCAAAGTAGCCTCAAAATACAAAGCTGATTACCGAAATAATTTTGACTCTGAAGTGCAAATAACAAGTTAAATGCATAAAAATTCAGGTTTTTATTTCTCCATCTCTGACAACTAGTTATTTTAAAATTCTAAAGGATAGTAAAGTTTATTCATTTATTTATTTACTCATTTAAATATTATTATAGAGAGTTGGACAAGTTACCTAACCTCTCTTTGCTTCTGTTTTCTAGTTTCTAGTCTGTAAACTGTAAACAGAAACTAGTTTCTAGTTTCTGTTTCTAGTCTGTAAAATGGGGCTAAAAGTTGTATCTACTGCATAGGTACTGCTGTATTACTGCTGTAATAATTAAATGAATTAATGGATAAAAAATACGTAGAATAGCACCTGTTACAGATGGTGATGGTGGTGATAACAATGATGATTATACACAGGGCTTTCAGAATTCAAATATATTTTTTAAAAACCAAGAATTTATATTAAGAAGATTTCCATTAAGTTTATAAAATAAGCTTCAAACCTATAGTTTTGAGGCTTGAAGGAAGATTCCATTGAAATAATGTCAGAAAGGGCTGCAATTTTAGAAAATAAAAGCAGCTTTGGCAAGTTACTCACATTTTCAATGAAAAGGTTAAATATTCATTGGCTAATTATTTAGTATTTATAAAACACAATATTAAAACATGATTTGATTCATGTTTGTGACATTTCTAGAGATATATCTTTTTTCTGAAGAAGAGGTAGAATCAAATATATAATGTCATAATTCCTAACACCAATATCATCTATGCAATGCACATTTCCATGAAGACATTTGTGGAGGTCTGCATTGAGCAAAGTGGGCTCTGTCCATCAGGAAGCACTTTCTCACTGAGCTTCAGTGTCATTAAATTACAACACTCCTAAATACACATTTTTAAAGCTTTTCACAAGCCCACCAAGTTTCTGACAGCCCATTCTACTTTATGTTAATCCTCTGATTCTGGAATTTTATATGTATATGATTGGAGTGGCGTGGGGGAGACTCCTTTGAGGATCTGAAAAAGCTATGGATCATCTCCCTGAAAATTCACTTACACGTATCTTTTACATTCAACTTCAGAGACTTCATGGACCAGAGATCCATCCATAGAACTCACTATTCTAAATGGTGACTATTTGATTTTACCCTGAAATTAAATTTAATATTTCAGTAAAACATCATTTGCCCACATGAAATACAGACGAAATTAATTAACACAGATTTAACTTCTATGTAAAGATATCAGATTATATTGTTATATATATTTAAAAATATTGCTATGTATCTTTTGAAAGTAAAGAACAATAGCTACATTTCCAAACAGAATATACTGTATTACTTTTTAAATTTTTCAAATTGACAAATAAAAATTATGCAAATGTTTTGATGTACAAATGATGTTTTGAAATGTGAATATACTATGGAATGGCTAAATTGAGCTAATAATTAACAAATGTATTACCTCACATACTTATTTTGCTTTGATGAGAACACTTAAAATCTACTCTCAGCAATTTTCAGGTATATAATACATTGTTGTTAACTATAGTCACCATGTTGTATAATATATCCCTTGAACTTTTCCTCCCATCAACTGAAATTTTATACCCTTTGACCAACATCTCCCCAATCCTCTCCTGCCCCTAGCCCTTGATAACCACCACCCTACTCTCTGTTTCTATGAGTTCAACTTTTTCAGATTTGACATGTAAGTGAGATCACAAGGTATTTGTCTTTCTGTGCCTGCATTATTTCACTTAACGTAATGTTTTCCAGGTTCATTTATGTTGTCACAAATGCCGAATTTCCCTCTTTTTATAGGCTGAATAGAATCTCATTGTGTATATAGGCCACATTTTCCCTATCTAGTCACCCATTGACAGACACTTAAGTTGATTCCATATCTTGGCTATTGCAAGTAATGCTGAGATGAACATGGAAATGCAGATATCTTTACGAAGTGGTGATTTTCTTTTCTTTGGTTTACACTCAGCAGTGGGATTGCTGAATCATGTGGTAGTTCGACTTAATTTTTTGAGGAACCTCCACACTGTTTTCCACAATGGTTGTTTTCCATAATGCCATAATTTATATTGCCACCAACGCTGTACCATTTTCATGGCTGTTTGTTATTATTTTCAATTGTGTAACGAACAGAGCAGGAAGCACATGCAAGAGGGTCTATTCATCACTAAGGAAGGCAAAGGGTAAACTATAGTATGATTATATTGATCCCATCAGCTACATAGTAGTATTTGAATAAGATATCCTTCATTTAAAAATATGTAAGTGTTTAAAAGTATAACATTTAGTAAACATGGTAAAGGTTTCAGCAATTTTCTGGTGAATAGTTACTCTTGACATCTCACATCTGTTCCAACAGAGTACTAAAGAGCCAGGAACGCCCAGGTAAGAGCTGAAAACAAAATTCATTTAGATAGCACTACATAAAATTTATATAATCTTCCTATTAAACAAAACTGCGATGACAGACATTTAACATTCCCTCACTTTATGGGTAAGTGACTGAGGTCACGTCACAAGACCATTAGAATTAGAGGCAGATATAGAGCCCTGGTGTCTACCCCAGCAGGTGTTAGGATAAATTACACTTGCAGCCTGAGAACTTTTGATGCTACAATATAAGGGGGAAAAGGGTTTCCTATTAATCTTTCAAGCTTCAAGCTGCTTTTCTGAGAACAATAGAGGTCATAGCACACACAAAAAAAAAGAATCAGCTTCGCTTTATCAAAATCCTTTTTGTTCCCACTTCATCGCTTATTATTCTTGCAATCTTTTTACCGAGGCATCAGAAATATTTTAAACTAGGATTAGCCTAGTTACTTTAGTTACATGCAATCCTTAGAACTATAATGTATTCGCCATATATGACATTAACCTCAGTAATATAGTGTCAGAGAGGAAAGCCTCCCACCCCATCCATGTCCACAAACATATTAAAGGAAGTTTTAAATTAAATTAACCCAACCAGCATCTCCACCAGCATCCTGATGATATAATATCAAAGACTCTGATGCTTTGCTCTCATACCCATCTGCCAAAAATCTACAAAGGAGAAAAAAGAGAAGACAATGAAAAAAGAGAAAAACTGAAGACAAAAAGTTTGGACCCATACCAAATGATGAACACATAACAATTTAATAGATTATCACACCTCAACCCTCAGGAGCAAACAACAAGCATTTTTGTGATTCATGAGAAAAATGCAAAGACTTTTATTTCATTTTACAAGCTTGCCTGACTTATCTGTGCTTTTCTCTTTCTTCTTCCCATACTCCAAGTGATTTCAAATCTAGGAGGTAATTTTTAAATTGATTTCTAGATGTAGCAAGTGCAGTATTTTATCTTTGTATAGATCAAGAACTATAACGAGGTATTTCAGATTTCTGGGGCATCTTGAAAACATTAGAAATGATTAATGTGAAAAAATGCTACCAACTATAAAGCATTCTTTACCATTAGAAATAAATGCTAAACCTAAAGGCAAACTTTATGAGGGAGGCACAAAACGTATGCCCATATGTGCATTTCCCTGGCTGGCTTTTAATAATAGCTAAAATATTGATAATAGCATCATGATTTCCAGTGTGCAAGTTGAAAGGTAAAGAATAAATTGATGTTTAAACTTAAAATACTTATGAAGCCCATATTACTTATACCTTTAAAACACACAGCAGCTTCAAAAAAAAAAAAAAAAAGATTGGGCTCCAGAAACCTTTCAAAGGTCCTTTCACAACTTTCTTTGAAGCCTGCTTCATGAAAAAAATGCTGTTGTCTAAAATTTTTCAGCTTGGAGAATACAATGTTGTTATTGTCTTCCACTTCAGAGGTAGGAAAAGCATACATTAGTTTTCTTGGCTCTAGGTTTCCATGACTGAGCAAGGATATGGCTTTGTTCCAGATAGCAGTTTTCAAGGAATTTTGCTTACAAGGAAGTGCTAAACCAGGCACTTTAATTAACATTCATATTTACTTTGTTGCTAAATGAAGGTAAAGATTCTGTTGGCATAGGTTAACTCTCACTCCCATAAATCTAAAATCCCTCCAGAGGATTCTGCTCTGGGAAGAGAGTGAGATGCATTAACACTCCATTAATATCTTCCTTGGAAACATTCTTTCTAACATTTATCTCTTCATCATTTCCTGAATCTGTAATGAAATGCTTCTGCTGGCATCTAACAAAAGGATCATGTCCAGGGCCTAACGAAGTGTTAGACACCAAGGTAAGACGCAAGCCGGCTGCACTGGCTCCTAGTGTCGGATACACAATGGTACTTTCTAGACTATATTTAGCTCCAAAGTCATGGTCAGTAGTCCTAGGACTTAAGGCACAGTCTGAAAGAACTTCAAGTTCCAGGGCTGCCAGAACAAGTTAATCAGAGTTCTATTTTCTAGGTCCTAAGCCAGACACTGAAGTAATTTCCATTTGTACATCCTTTTCTAAAGGGAGAGACTTCCTGAAAGTGACATTCTGGAATCACATCATTTCAGGGCAGAAGAGCTCTCCGAGGTCACGTATAGCAGTTTCCTGTCCATTGCTTGAAATGCTACCACAATATTCCTGCCAAGTGGCTCCCATTCAGAGATGAGGAACTCACCACCTTGTGAGGAAACTCATTCCTTATTCAATAGCTCAAACTATTGCAAAGTTCCTGCTTTAGTAGAGATTAAATCTTTCTCCTGGGGAATCCCATCTCTTGATCCTGATTCTGGCCTCTAGGGCCCCCAGAACAAGATGAGTCGGTGGAAAAGTTTCACTAGCATAACTTGGTTTGTTTTTTGAAATTCAAAGATGTGTAGAAAAGAAGAAAGTGTTGTGAGCAGTCAAGAATATTGTTAAGGTTGAAGAAAGGCATTTTTGAAGGCTTAAAAAAAGTATGGCTAGCTTTGTTTTTTCCCTAATTATGTATTTCATAATCATAGCTTTACTTCCCCTAAAATTATTCATAAGGCAGTCAAGGATGAGGAAATACTTGTTTATGATAGTTTTACTTGGAGTAGGTAAATTGAGTCCTTGGGATACACCTAATCTCTGGGATAATAATCATCATCATTTTCATACATTGAGCACTTATCCTGATAAACAACATTGTGTTCGGTGCTCTATGCAATTGCATTACTGTCTTCATGGTACAAAGGAGAAAACTAAGACTCGGGAAGAGTAAATAACTTCTCCACGGGTAGTCAGTAGATGCGCCATAGGTTCAAATTCAGATCTGCCTGATTCCTAAGCTAAATTTATTCTGCTTTTCAAACCTTCCTGTCTATTTTCTGGAAAGAATTTCTATAGCACTGTCAATCCTCTTTAAAATGAGAAAGTACTACAAGTCTGTTAAGGATGGAATATTGGTGCCCTCCCCATTCAAATGCTAAAGCCCTAACCCCCAGTGTGGCTGTATTTGGAGATAGGGCTTCTAAGGCAGTAATTATGGTTAAATGAGGTCATAAGGGTGTGGCCCTGATCTAACAGGATTAGTGTCCTTATAAGAGTGTGCTCTCTCTCCCTCTCCCTTTCCCTGTCCCACTTCCTCCTCCCTCTCCCTCTCTGCCTTTCTTCCTCTCTCTCCCTCTCTCCATCACCAGAGCACACAGCAAGAAGCCAGACATCTGTAAGCCAGAAAGACAGGCCTCCTCAGAGACCCCACAGGACCTAGATCTGGAAGACTTCCAGCTTCCAGAACTGTGAGAAAATAAATTTCTGTTGTTTAAGCCACCCAGTCATAATACATAAATAAGTATTCAGTTGTGGCAGCCTGGGCAAACTAATTTAAAATCTTTCTATCATTTGCTAAAACCTACCAAATATATGAGAAAAGAATGGCCATGAGGCATCTCTCTTGCCAGGACCTTTTGTCATTCTTCCGACCTTCCAGTTGGGAATGAATAACATGGAAGAGAAGCACGTGGAAATCTCCTTCCCATGGACCACGTGCTGACTGCTGTGCTTTAGAGAAACCACTCCAATTCTTGGTCGACTCTCTTCTTGGTAAATTGAGAGATCTCAATTCTAACACTCTATTATCCTATCTGCATGAAAACAAAACTTTTTCTAATCTTTCTTTCTCATCTTTTTTTTGCATATATTTTTCCATTTTTCTCTTTTTCTCAGATATTTGTATTCTCTGGATTTTTAATGTAAACAAATCAGAAGAAAAATTATATAAATGATAGTAATTTTTCAGAAAAGATATCTCTAGCTTTAAAGTTAATTTTGCTTGCGACCTTATCAATTACGTTATTGTGTGCTGCCTATAAAAGCATCCCAACACAACTTTTTTTTAAAGCATCTCGAGAATCTAAGAATGTTCTAGCAGTTTCAGGAATTCTTGAAAATCCAAAAAGGTCACTGAAGACATTGGAAGCCCTTCTGCGATTGCCTTTCAAGTGGTCCCCTTTCATAGTCTGACAAATGGGACAGGATCACTACAAAAAGAGACAATAAAATGTAGATTTCCCCACCTGGGGATAATTCTGAGTCCCTCTAAACAAATGTGAGAAGAATAAACATTTACATAATGTTTGCCTTCCAGATGTAAATAATCTGCTCCCAGGTGTTCATTTGATTAGAGAATGTTTCTGAGGAGGTCCAAGGTCATGCATTCAACATCAGCAAATGCTTTGCTCTCTTCTGTGACCGAAAACTGGACTAAAAACTGTGTTCATCTAGCCCACAAATTCAAACTATTGATGGTCTATGGCAAGTGGTATGAGAAAATAAATAATGAGCTAATGTAATTTGATCATTGTTACAGGGAACAACCCTTAGGGGTATGATTTGGGGTAATCATTGTTATTATTTTTCTATAAAAGAAGCCAAATGATTTAAATTATTTTCAAAATATTAATACTTGAAAGAAAGGAGAATCTATAGAAATTATTGTCATGCGATTATACCTTTTTTTAATAGTGACACAGAGTCATGCGTTTTGTGTGTGTGTGTATTCTCTTGCTCTCTACACACACACACATACACATACACATAATTAACTTTTCCATCTTTTCTTCTTCTCAAAGACTTCTCCAGGTTTCCTTACGTGTATTTAAATTAAGTAGATTCAGAAATAATTCATCAAGCATTTTAAGATGGATATTCTGTCATTTGGCCTTTGCTAGTCTAACATGATTAAAAACATAGATAATGGAGCAACACTGCCTGATTGCAAATCCTAGCTGACACTTACCTATAAAACCTATGGCGAGTTATTTGACTGCCCTCTGCTTCAGTTTCCTCATTTGTAAGATTGCTTCATAGGGTTGGCATGAGAATTAAATTAGTTAATAAATGCAAAATGCTAAAAACAGTAGCTGGCACATTATAAAAGCTACAGAACTTGGTATTATTAATTCATACTTATGTAGCATATTGCAGCTTCAAAATGAAGCTAATATACAGTTTTGAAAAATTATTTTTTTCTCAGTCCTCTGTGATTGATGGCTTCATTTGATTGTAGTGTTATAATGTCATAATGCAGGCTGCAATGGAGAAATGTGGTAATTTTGCTAAAATCAGCTTTCCCCTTGCCCAAGGTACAAGGATGTGATGTCTTCTCTCATACTATAGCAATGAAAGTGCATCAACTGAAGAAAAATGGTTTAAGGGAAAAATAAAATAAAATAAAATAAAATAAAAACCCTTTCCTCATTCTTCCTACTTAAAATTACATATTGTTAAGCAGCCCCTAAAGCAAGCAAGCTTTTCCAACTTCTTGAAAAAACACCTATGAAGGCACCCTCCAAAAGGAGATAAGTCACAATAATGGAAAGTGAGAGTAAGGGAAACCCGTGACAAGAACATGGAAGAATTTCCCACTAATTACAAGGCCAATGAAACTAATCGAAAAACACAATAAGAGATCATAATTGCAACGTCAGCTCTAAAGTGGAACTATACAGCCGATGTTCCGATGCTCCTCCCCTACCATCTCTTTTTGATTCATACATAACAGGGACTACAACAAATATCCAACTGGTCAGCCACCCCTCTCCTGGATGCTTCTCATGCCCTATCCAGTTCTTTCCTCACTAACTCTCCTTCCAAGGAGACTGAGCTAGAAGGAAACAATTGGACAAAAAGTTTGGGAAAAGAAGGCTGGGAACACGTGGTGGTGCTCTGGATCCTGTAACTGAGAGTAGACCCAGGAAGCTTTCGAAAAGCAATGCACTCCACCTTGCAGTTTTTCATGATTTCATATGTTCAGAGTATCAGAGAAACATGGGGTGGGGGAATCAAACACAAGAGAAGACACCATTTCAGTCCAGCTAAGCTACACTGGATAAAAGCCTATTAGATGTGAAAAACTGGGCTAAGAGATATATGTGTCAAACTTCCAGGAAACTATAGCTTTGAGAATGGAATCGTACCAAAGGGGTCCCAAGAATGGGGACAACGGCAAGCCACTGGCAATCATCATCTATAGATCTATCTCTTATCTCAAGATTGAGTAAAGAAAAATCAAATGTGTAAAAGGAAAAGAGTACTACAAACAAAGTAAGGAGACCATCAATCAGAAGAACGAGGAAACCTCTAAACATTATCTGCCATGGAAATCCTCCGTAGAATGCAAAACTGCAGGCCTTTCATGAAAAGGGAATCCAGAAGAAGAAAACAGAGTATGATTAAAAGACCATGGGATAAAGTAAATAGAAATAATGTTAAATATATGAAGATTCTGTGTGTGTCGGTGGGGGTGGGGGCAGGGGAGGTAATTTAGTTAATGAACATCATACAGTTTTTTAAAATATTTTTTCAATTAACACTAAAATGAATGTTTTCTTCAAACCATTACATTTTCTCTTAAAACAGGATTTTTAAAAAGATGGATAATATTTCATCATGTGTATTCTATCATGTATTAATTCTCTTACTATTGGGTATTTAGGTTTTTATATTTTCCAATTTTAAATCATACTGGGTACCTTTGTGCTTACAACTTTCATAACATCTTTGATTATTTCTTTAAGATATATTCCCACAAATAAGATTGATGTGTCAATGAATTTTCTCCTATTTAAGATTTTTCTGGCTGGCATGGTGGCTCTCACCTGTAATCCCAGCACTTTGGGAGCCCAAGACAGGTGGATCACTTGAGGTCAGGAGTTCGAGACCAGCCTGGCCAACATGGTGAAACCCCGTCTCTACTAAAAATACAAAAATTAGCTCAGCGTGCTGGCATGCACCTGTAATCCCAGCTACTCGGGAGGCTGAGGCACGAGAATGGCGTGAACCCGGGAGGCAGAGCGTGTAGTGAGCCGAGATCACGCCACTGCACTCCAGCCTGGGTGACAGAGAGAGACTCCGTCTCAAAAAAAAAAAGATTTTTCACTCATATCAACAAGTGGGTTTCAAGAACGTTTGTTGAAGTTTGTGCTCGTATCAGCAATATTTGTGATTATCCATTTCACAAAGTCCACCTCAGCACTGTATCTACTTTTTATCTTAATACTCCATATTTCAAAGTATTAATGTTTATTTAAAAATTTTACTAATTAGGTCGAGCACTTTTCCTGTATTTATCTATTTTTTTGTCTTCTCTGAATAACTTGTAATTGTCTCTGCCATTTTTGCCTCTTAAGGCACTGATATTCTTTTTAATTGAAAGAGCTTTTTTACATAAAGTTTAACGACTTTTACTATTGGTGGGATTTTTTCCCCAGCAAATATTTGTCCTATGCCTTTCCTTTCATTTGTGGTATGTTTCTAAATGTTAATTCACAATTTTGTGTTTTAAAAAACTAACAAAGCAGAGATAGAAATAAATGAGCAGAGGCAATAAAGAGTAAAATATATGTTTAAGAAAATATAATCAGTGATATGAAAGAAAAGCATGATATGTTCTCTAAAAATGCAGAAGCAATCAAGCAGATGAAAAATAAATGAGAGAAGATAACACGTTTGCAGACCAAAGAATGCAGAGCCAGCCTATTATTTTGGTATTTATTCCAAAGTAATTGGAATGAAAACAATAATAGAAGACATAATCAAAGAATAACTTTCCTAGATTGAAAAAAATCATGGATATACAAATGAGATGGGCTCATCACATTTTAAGCAAAATGTAAGAGACCAATGCCCAGAAACATACTGACAAATATTTTAATCACAAGAATAAGGAAAATATTTACAAAACATTCAGATTGAGGAAGGAAGGAGGGAAGAAGGGAGGGAAGGAGAGGGTGAAAGGGAGGAAAGACAAATAGGTGGCGAACATATATCCACATTCCTATGCAATCCCATTGTGGGGATCACTGGACTCTTTCTGGAACATAAACAATGCAACTTTGGCAACAGGTGAGAGATTGAGGTTGTAAAATAAGACAGTAGGTTGGTCAGCATCTAAGAGAAAGTATGAATGGATAAAATGGAAAAATTTTATGTAATGAAGTTTTTACAGGCCTGAAACTGCCTGATCACTGATGTAATTTCTTCTTGAAGAAAATATGGAGTGGATGGATGCAATAAGAACTGATCAGTTACATAGAAGAGGCTAAATATTCTAAAGCTTGCAATTTCATTATTATATCATAATCCATATCTCCTCTCTATATAGGCCTGTGGATTTTAAAGCTAACTAGTAAACTTGGGGACACTCATCAAAACTGACATTCAGAACTGCAGAGTGGCATCTTTTCACCTGCTGTTTCACATAAGGAGGGAAAATGATCATCCAAAATAAGACTTTGAGAATGGCTTTAATTTATGAGGTCTGAAATTATTTTAGATCTGTGGCATAAAGCCTATCACCCTTCTGGTCTTTAGTCATGTTACTTTTAAGGGAAGATGGCAAATTGCTTCAGTATTTTCCTGCAAGGTTGCTAATACATACCAGATCACTATTCCGAAGCAAACAGCTTCCTAGAATAGTACACAGAAAGCAGGATTTTAAATAAGCCACAAACCATGCTTCTTGGTTTTGTTTACAGTGGTTCCACACATTGGGAAAGCAATTAGTTTCGCAGTAAATTCAGTGATGAAATAAATTATGTATTTGCCTGTCAGGTTAGGAAAAATACGTTCTTGTGGGAAATCAAGAAGGACAATGCACAAGAGAGGAGGGAATTTGTGCTATTTGACCAGGGTGACAAATTCAAGCAGCTGAGGCCAGGAACCCCAAACTCTCATTTTCATTCCCTTGTGTGCCATACAGATTTGGTACTTGTCATCCACAAGAAAGGGTGAAACACAGGGAGCTTGGCAGCTGCTTAAAAGATTGAGGGCTTAGCAGCCCACTGTTTCCAGTCACGTTCCCTGAAAGCCTTTCACCTTGGCCAACCACCATCAGCTTTGAGGACTCTCCTGTTTTCCATAAGGAGTGCATTCGGCCTTAAGAGGAGCTATACATTTTAGGTTAATAGACCCAATATTTATTGCCCCAAAAATAGTGATTATATTTGAAATCCTTTATTGAATGCTGATAGTGATAAGAACTGTGAGAAGCACTTATATATATAGCAATACTCTGTTTTTTAAAATTTACGTCACAAATTATTGAATCTCTAAGTAAGATAGCACAGAAAAGTCATCTAAGTACCCCATAAATGTGAGTTTCTATTTTACCAAGTGTATGAAAGCACTGTGGAGAAACACAAGATTCAATCTCTATGCTAGAGGAATTTACACACTGATACCAGAGATAAGAGCCATCTAAATTACTGTAATCAAAGGAAAATGTGGCAACTTCTCTAAAAGAAATAAAATTAAGTGCAACAGGAATAGTGGTCAAAAGGAAATTAATTCCAACAAGAAGTGTCAGAGAGATCTTCCTAGGTTAAATAGCCATTTGAGCTGAGTCTTGAAGGGCAGGTAGCATTAGAAATAAAGAGCAACAGCCAAGGGAAATACAGAATCTGCTTGGGACACAGCAGTGATTCCATTTGGCTAGAATACAGGGTATGTGGAGAAGCAGTGGCAGCCAATCCTGGAAAGGCAGAGGCAACCCAGTAATGGATGACCATATATGTTAAGCTAAGAGTGATTAAGGTGTCACTAAGGAAAAAATATCTTGGCATTAAAGAGATTAATCCAGTAATTGTGTGTAGTAAAGTGGTGAAAGAAAAAAGGCAGAGAATTGGGAGTGGGGGACTGCAACAGTCTAGATAAAAGTGATGAACTGACTACAGTTATCAGCGGGAAAAGGCAGTGTTATAGGCTGAGCTGTGCCCCTCCCCAACTCGTAGTTGAAGTTCTAACTCTCAGTACCTCAAAATGTCACTGTTTTTAAAGATAAGGTCTTTAAAAAGGTAATTAAGTTAAAGTGATGTCATGAGGGTGGGCTTTAATCCAACCGGAGTGGTGTCCTTTTAAGAAAAGGGAAGGTGGGCCTGGCGCAGTGGCTCGTGCCTGTAATACCAGCATTTTGGGAGGTCGAGGCGGCGGATCACGAGGTCAGGAGATAGAGACCATCCTGGCTAACACGGTGAAACCCTGTCTCTACTAAAAATACAAAAAAATTAGCCAGGTGTGGTGGCAGGCACCTGTAGTCCCAGCTACTCAGGAGGCTGAGGCGGGAGAATGGCGTGAACCCGGGAGCCAGAGCTTGCAGTGAGCTGAGATCATGCCACTGCACTCCAGCCTGGGCAGCAGAGCAAGACTCTGTCTCAAAATTAAAAAAAAAAGAAAAGGGAAGGTGGACACAGACACATAGAGAGGGAGGCTCATGTGAAGACACAGAGAGAGCATGGCCATCCACAAGCCAACGAAAAAGATATCAGAAGAAACCAACCCTGCTGACATCCTGATCTTGGACTTCTAGCCTCCAGAATGGTGAGAAAATACATTTCTATATCGTTGTGTAATACTTTGTTATGGTAGCCCTTGCAAACTAGTAAGGGCAGGAATGGAGATTCTGTAATACAGGAATGGACAGATGTAAGCAATTTAGAAAAGGATTAATTCAGAGCAATCCGCTACAACCAGAGAAAGAAAAATTAGAAAGAGTAAAAGTTAACAAGATTTCAATTCAAGCAACCAGAAAATGTCATAAACAGTATCAATTCAGCCAACTAGAAGAAGCTGGTTTAAGAAAAAAAAAATTCAATTTGAAAAATTTTAAGTTGGAGTTCTGATAAGACATTCAATCCATGTAAAGATGTAAATTAAGTAATTGTTAATGTGGCAATACTTCAGGAATGAGCTAAATTTTGCGGTCATCTTGATAGAGGTTGAAGATGAGGAATTCCTTGTCTATAGGAATAGGCAAGGTTATTCAGGAAGATAATGAGGAATAAGAATAAAAATGTGAAGACACACTTGGAGGAACACCTAAAGCTTGCAGGCAAAGTGAAGAGACAGAGACTGAGAAAGGAGTGGTCAGTGACCACAGAAACCATCTGGTTTTACGGCAGCAAAATACAGAGGTGATTTCATCACCACCTCTTCTTTTACTTTGTTCTCCTGCTGCACCAACTTCTGTCAGAGACCCCTAATATTTCATTGCCTTTGTGGTGACAGGATGCTGAGTAGGAGACCCCTGTTGCTCCTAAGTAACACAGATGAGCTCCAAGAGTCACTAAATACACAACATTGCCAAAAATCAGGAAAAGATGTCTTCTACCAGGTTCTTACTCAGAACTTGTAGAACCAGCCCTGCTATACTCCCAACAGGAAGTCATAGGCCAAAACCTTAGGATACTGCATAATCAACTTGAGCCTCTATGATATCTAGAGGAATAAACCACTGAAAGGGGAGAGAAGAAAGAGTTAAGGGATAAAGATATTGATTGATGAGCAAGGTCTTTGACTAATACCATTCTCTTTATTTAAAAAACAGACTGTGTGAAAAAAGCAATTTGTTTTAAGCACTAACATGAGCATACGAACTTGTTAAAGCATTTTTGGGAGGTCTAACTCAGACTCTTTAATGACAAGATCTCAAATATTTGGGCAAGAAGGAATGGATTTGATAACAATAAACCCAGGACTCCTCATCCTACTGGACATTTTCATGAACTGTAAAGAGAGGATTGTGGTGGCAAAGGCTAATGTAAAAAATGAATATTTGCAGGTATATTTTATCTCCTCCTTTTTAGGTCAGAGGTTACTCCTTTTACGATGTCATATTCCATGCAGCGTTAATCATAGTGTCATGTATATCATAAGTGCCCAGAAAAACTTTACAAATCTATTAGCCTGTTATCTCAATTGATTTTGGGAGAAGCCTAGTGTTAGATAAAATTCACTAATTCATTGCAAAAATATTTGCTGAGCTTCCATGCCGAGAACTATTCTAGACCTTGGTATACCCTGACGAATAAAGCAGATGTCATCCTTACCCCATGGAGTATATAGAAGGAGTGAGAGGAGGAGAAAGATATATAATTAGGAAATTATATACCAAATCGGGCAATAGGTTAGGATGGGTAACTTTGTAAACTGCTTCTTTGATTCCATCAGTCCATTCTAGATATATACTTTGTTCTCATCAAAAGGAAGAATATGAAAATAAGTTATCATCTCATGGTAGATTATATTAATGGCCCCAGTTCTTCACCACTACCAGTATCCATGCACTTTATACCATGTGACTTTGCAATTCCTCCTAGTAAAGAGAAAGAATATTTCTCTGCTCCTTGACTTCAGATTGATCGATGTGACATGCTTTGGCTAACATTTAGGTATAATGTGACACCCTCCCATCAAAACATTGATGTGTTTTGATAGCACAACAGGGTGGCTATAGTCAATAATAACAACTGTACATTTTAAAATAAAGATGTAATTGGATTATTTGCAACTCAATGGATAAATGCTTGAGGGGATAGATACTCCATTGTTTATGATGTGCTTATTTCAAATTCATGCCTGTATCAAAACATCTCATGTACCCCATAAATATATACACCTCCTAGGTACCCACAAAAATTTTTAAAAATTAATATTTAAATATACAAAAAAAAAATTGATGTGCACAGGTGTGACTGTCTTGCCTTCTTACATTTCCACCACAGCCAGGCCTGGCCCATTGGTCCCAGGAGGATGAGGAGAAGCACATTGAGCAGAGTAGCCCCAGCCAGTTGCCGCAGATGAGCCCAATCTAGATCTGCTGACCTCCAGCTGACCCACAGACACATGAGCTTCATAAATGATTTTTATTTCATTGAAATACTGTGGTTGCTTGTTATGTTGCATAATTATAGCAACAATTGACTGGATACAACTTTATATAGACTTATCTTAATAGATCTTAATGTTCTGTTCATTTAATAGACGTGAATAGGCACTTCACATGTTGTAAAACATTGTAGTAGGATGAGCCTGGACATATAATTAGAAGTTCTAATTTCAAAAATGTAAGAAACTATAAAACCCAATAATATGAATTGTACAAATGGGAGAACCAAGTTGAACATGAGTCAACTTCTCATTACTAGACTCATCGAAGTAAAGTCCACAACTCAGCCCTAAGACCTTACTAAAATGTACTCTTTCCCAGACTGTCACATTGAACAGATCATGACATACAGAAGCCAAGGAAAACAAAATTCATGTTTTACTGGGTCCCACATGCTGTGATATTTTCAAACCCACATGCATCCACCAAGAAGCAGTCAAAATGTTTGATTCTGGAAACAAATCCATAACAAGAATAGAGTACAGAACAAAAATCAACTCAACAAGTCAACCCATATGTTTTTCATTTTCCTGCATTCTATGAAGGAAGTGAATGTGGTAAGTATACTTGGTTCCCAGTATAGGGACTTCCAGCTATTCTTTCTAATTTCATATTTACAGAGCCCTGTGTTACCCTTTGTCCTGCCCCTGAAATAGCAACAGAAGCGAAGAAGGTAATTGACCAAAGAGTAAATGTTGTACTTTTCTAGTGTAGTGGTCTTGGAGTCATGCTCCATGCCTAATGCAAAGATCTCTGTGCACTGTACACAAGTGGCTGGGATGAGCCAAATAAAGATAATGTACATCCATTACGGGGAGACGAGACCTTAGGCAATCACCATTGCAGTGTTGAAAGGAAATGCAATCAGACAGCCTTCCTTTCCTCTTTAAGTCTAAAGTAACATTTACAGATTTGTACAGTTTGGATGCTTATTTAAAGTTTGGTATCTAAACAAAAAGGAGAAAGTTTCTCACATAGTTTATAGTGTATGAGAGAATAAATATAAAAATATCGTATGCATTATAACACATGCATATGTGAATGTGTGTATATATGTGTATATATGTATATATAAATGTTTGTAAACATATATGTTTACATAGAGAGTATATGTTAGATGCATTTACTCTAATATAGCTGTAAGCACAGACATAAATCATGTATCCTCAACTATATCTCTACCAGAATTCCATACAACAATCTGACAGCATTCTCCACTTCAAATCTTTTTGAAGAAAGGTTTTATTTTTCATTTGTCCAGCTAAAATTTAGTGCAGCTCAGGATAAAAAGAAGCCATTTCAAAACATTCTTCTGTGTGTTCAGAAGTAAGAACAGAGACTGTACTTTGTCATACATACGTTACACTCCCAGACTATCTCTGTGGTGGATTTAACAAGAAAGATACAGTGCTCCTGAGCAACACAGAAAAATCAATCACCTGCAGAGACATTTTGATTATCAATGTGCAAATACTGAAAGGTATCAGAATTACTTTAGAGAGGCTAGTCTTTAACATAATTATCAAGTAATGTTAAAATTCAAAGACTTTCAGACAAACAGTATTGCTATTTCTCGTTACTCATGGTCCATTTAGAGTCTGTTTACCAGGTATATATTCCACAAACACATATTTATCAAACCATATGTTCAACAGTAAATATGTAAAGTCACAGGACAGAGCCAGGTGCAGTGGCTCACACCTGTAATCCCAGCATTTTGGGAGGCTAAGGTGGGAAGATCACTTGAGCTTAGGAGCTTGAGACCTGCCTGAGGAACATAGCAAGGCCTCATCTCTACTAAAAATAAAAAGAATTAGCCAAGTGTGGCAGTGCATACTTCTAATCCCAGCTACTCAGAAGGCCGAGGCAGGAGGATCATTTGAGCCCAGGAGGCCAAAGGTGCAGTGAGCTATGATCATACCACAGCACTTCAGCCTGGGCAACAAAGAAAGACCCTGTCTCAAGTATATATATATATATATATATATGTATATAATTTCTCTCTCTATTATATATATATTATATATTATATATTATATAAATATTATATATTATATATTTATATATAATATTATATATAATATTATACATATATAAATAATAGAGAGAGTCACAGGAAAATCTTTTTTAAATTTCACATTAAAATTTGCATGCTCTCATTGGGAATCATACAAATTTAAAAGCCTGTAACTTATTTTCATAGCACTAACATTATATAGGGTGTTTCTAAACCCTATTTCACTTAACATACCAAGCCAACACCTTAATCCAGAGTCTTTGAAATCAACTAATAATTTGTAAGACTCAATACTTGACAATATGCATGTATGTATACCTGACTATTACAGATTGAAGGTGACTGATTCAATAGATGAATAAGTTATTCATCCTCTCAAAACATTTTATATTCAATAAAATTAACTAACAAGTACCAGTGGAATGCATGCTAGTGTAAACTGAGATGAATAATATACATGCAACTTTACTATGTTGTCAATATTACATTCATCCAACACATTTTCTCATTCATAAAAACATATATCAAACAAGCTCTGCTTCTTTATAACAGCAATATTTTTTTTGATTATTCATGTCTTAAAAATAATTTTGTCTTGTACTTTTATATCAATTGTTTGCTTTTACTTTGAACGTTTTTCATTGTATCTTACCCCGGTCATCTCAAAGATAAGCGTGTGGCTCTGGCCAATGATTCCTTCTTTCGTGGACTTGTTAACCCAACACAAGACAGGCCAGGAGAGCCCTCTTTAGAAATAACTCATCTTTTCTTAGCTCCCTGAACAGTAAAGTCACCTTATTAACCACATCAGACTCTGCATATTCACACCACACACACACACACACTGATATGTAGCTATTAATGCTATGCATTAATCAAGAGAAAACCGATGTTCAGAACACACTCCGTTTTATCTCTCTGGCAGGCTTCTCAACATCTGACTTCAACTCTTTTTAAGTGTTCCAAAGGAACTTTATTAATACTGTAGAGAAAGACTCCTTTTACTCTCTTAAATTTACTGATAACCAGGTAAAACTCACTGAACAATCAAATCCTAGAGAAAGCCTCTTGAAAAGTCTGTAGACTTTTCATCAAGGAAATGGAAGT
Source organism: Pongo pygmaeus (assembly GCF_028885625.2). Taxonomy (NCBI): domain Eukaryota; kingdom Metazoa; phylum Chordata; class Mammalia; order Primates; family Hominidae; genus Pongo; species Pongo pygmaeus. The sequence goes on from NC_072376.2 coordinate 121,987,210, forward strand.
CACACAACAGCAATAACACCCTGATTGCATTCTATGCTAGCTCTAGAGCCTTCCTTCTGAACAGACACAGCAAAGTGTTAATGAAAAATCTGTTTCAGCTGTGATGAGAAAAATATTTCAAAATCCATAAAATTGCTACTTCTGTCATGCCCACACTTACAATGGTTTACAGTTTAAATCTTTAACAGTGCTACAAATGTCTGGGATGCTTTCCTGAAGACTTCTAATATGTACATTTGTGAAGAATCTGTCAGATTCATGAGATTAGTCTTATGCTTGAAGCCAGGATAATACAGTACAGCTCTTTCTCTGAACACTACACACTTCCCTATACAGCATTTACAAATTGTAACTGGTTACTGAATCTAAATAAGACTCTATTGGGATAGCAGGGAATGTTTTAACATGTGAGTGCACAGGTAGGAGATAAACTGTTAGTTTGAGATTTGATGGGTGCAGCCAAGTTCAGATCTTTTCTTCACTTTCTATTTCCTCCTTAAAGCACTTGACATTTTTTTATAAGAATTACCTAGTATTTTTAAAGAATGCAAAGGATCTTTAGTCAACTCATTCAAAGAAAAATATTTTATAATTTTACCTGTTAACACATTTCATTATTTCTGACTTTAATTTTAAAGTGATAATTGGCAAAATCTAATGGATCCCTGTCATGTCTTTACCACCACGATGTGTACTTCTGGTACAGAATTGGAATTACATTTCTTTTGTTTTTTTTTTTTTTCTAGAGACGGAATTTTGCCATGTTGCACGAGTTGGTCTCATACTCTAGGCTCAAGCGATCTGCCTGCCTTGGCCTTTCCAAGTGTGGGATTATAGGCATGAGCCACTGTGCCCAGTCAAAATTGGAATTGCATTTCTGAAAACGGCACTGTAAATAAAAATGAGACATATATTTAATCTTATTTGCCCCTGAGAAGCAAAGTTATGATATGGGATTATTTTCCAGAAGAAAAAACTAATGCCTAACTTTTTATAGAAATGAATACAAAGATTTTTATAACAATACACGAATACAGTAATCGAAATAAGTATATATTTATAGTTGCCATCAGAGATATTTACAAACACTATGGTTAGCTCTTCTTCCTAGCATGGGTTAGGACTGTATTTCCCTAGCCCTTGGAAGCCAGCATGGTCATGGCACTTCATTTGGTCAACGAAATGTGTTAGAGTGACTAAAAGTCACTTGGGATTGGAAGCATTAAAAGGTAGTGCGTAATTTATCATGATTCTTGTCCTCTGCCAGCGTGACTGGAAATGCTCAAGAAGCCTGCTCTCCTAGCCTGGGTACTAGAGTAAGAATAAACTGCAGCAAAAGCACCAGCTGACCTATTACATAACATACATAGACTGTCAGCAAGAAATACACCTTAGTTATTTTAAACTGCTGAGATTTCCGGACTGTGGGTTATCACAGAGTAACCTAGCTTAAACTAACTGACACACACCTTCTATATTAAAGTATAAAGCTTTGTAAGAGGCAGCTAAATCATAAAGTAACCAATCACACATTGTTGGCTTATTTTCAGGAGCAATATATGAAATGATAACTTCCTTCCATTATTCACTTTCCATCTTCCATCATCGAAGTCTTTCTCCAGCAGCTCCTTTCACACAACAATCAGATGTGCTCAAGCCTCACTGCTGGTGAGACACTTCCTTCAATCTTGCCAGGCCTAGGAGTTAGCTTCTTTTCACTGCCAGCATTTCTGAAAGCATAGCTACAATCATTGCTCCACTTCCATGTTACCTCATGCATTCTGGCAATTTTATGAAAGAACTTCGAATCGCTAAATCCATGGCTCTTTGCTTTTTCAATTTTTCTTTATTTCTGATACGGCATCATTTTGGTTCTCTCCTAACATGTATCTTTTGTGGGTTTTTTTGGGACAGGGTCTCTCTCTGTCGCCCAGGCTGGAATGCAATGGCACAATTTTGGTTCTCTGCAACCTCCGCCTCCCGGGTTCAAGTGATTCTCCTGCCTCAGCCTAGCTGGGACTGCATGTGTGCACCACCATGCCCAGCTAATTTTTTGTATTTTTAGTAGAGACGGGGTTTCGCCAGGTTGGCCAGGCTGGTCTCCAACTCTTGAGCTCAAGTGATCTGCTCACCTTGGCCTCCCAAAGTGCTGGGATTACAGGCATGAGCCACTGCACCCAGCCTCTCCTAACATGAATCTTCTAAGTCTCCTTTGTTAGTTCTTATTTCTCTATGTTTAAGCATGCCTTAAGGTCTTTTTCAGATCTTTCATCTCTTTTTCATTTCTCCCCAATAATCTCATTCACTTGTACAGCCTCAGCCCTCACTGTCATGTATACATGATTCCCAAAACCCTCCATCCTAAATGTGTTTCCTGCGTATTAGGTTCCTTGCTATATATATCTCCTACCCATATCACTAGAACTACAAAAATCAACTTATATTTTTGAATATTTATTACCCTCCTGTCCTTTCTTCATTGATATTCTCAACAAGTCTCAAAACATCAATGTCATCTTCAATAATCTTATCTTCCTCACTAACCACATTCAATCAGTTCCCAAATCCTATCTCTATTCAGTACTAACTTAACACAAGACTGCTACGAAAATATGGAGAAGGCTATCTTTTCTGTTGGTATGCACTTGGTCCAGTAATTTATGATAAAGAATAGAGTTTAATAGAAAATCAAATCTAATAATATATTAAAAGAATTATACTCCACAACCAAATGAGATTTATGCCAGGTATAAAAGACCAATTCGACATTTAAAAATCAATTAATGAAATCCACCACACAACAGGCTAAGAAAAATAATACAGTCATATAAATAGATGCAGAAACAATATTTGACAAAATCCAACACCTATTCATTAGAAAAACACACAGCAAACTAAGAATAGAGGGTAACTTTCTCAACCAGAGAAAAAACACCTACAAACAACAAACTATTAACATCACACTTAATGGTGAGAAATTAAGAAGCTCTTTCTCTAAACTCAGTAGCAAGGCAAGAATGTCCCTTCCCACCACTTCTATCAATATCACTGGAAGTCCTAATACAATAAGACAAGGAAAGGATATAAGAGGCATATAGACTGGGAAGGAAAACTTACAACTGTCTTTTCCACAGATGATATAATTGTTAACATAGAAAATCTGAAAAATCAACAAAAACTCCCGGAACTAATAAGCAATTATGGCAAGGTTGCAGGATACGAAGTTAAAATGCAAAGTCAACAGCTTTCTTGTATACCAGCAATGAACAATTAGAATTTGAAATTAAAAATAAAAACCATTTATGTTATCACAAATTGAAAAGAAAGATACAAATCTAATAAAATATGTACAAAGTCTGCATCAGAGAAGCTACCAAACTCTGGTGAAAGACATCAAAGAACCACATAAATGGAGAGATATTTCATGCTCCTGAACAGAAAACTCAATATCCTTAAGAAGTCAGTTCTTCCCAACTTGATTTATAGGTTCAATGCAATCCCAGTCAACTTCCCAGCAAGTTATTTTGTGAATACTGACAAACTAATCCTGAAGTTTATATGAAAGGGCCAAAGACCCAGAATAGTCAACACAATAATGAAGAACAAAATCAGAGGACTGACGCTACCCGACTTCAAAACTTACTATAAAGTCAGAGTTATCAAGACAATGTGGTACCGGCAAAAGAACGGACAAATGGGCCAAAGGAAAACAGCCTAGAAACAGGCCCACACAAATATAGCCAACTGATCATTGACAAACGAGCAATGGCAACTCAATGGAGAATGTTTTTTCAACAAATAGTGCTGGCATGACTGGATATCTATATGCAAAAAAAAAATGAATCCAAACACAGACCTTACACCTTTCACAAAGCCTAACTCAAAATGGATAACTGACCTGAATGCAAAACACAACACTATAAAACTCCTAGAAAATAACACAGGGGAAAATCCATGTGATCTTGGACTTGGTCATGAATTTTTAGATACAAAACCGAAAGCACTATCCATAAAAGAAAAAACTAAAAACTTGGACTTCATAAAATAGTATGTAAATTAGTTTGTCAGTATTCACAAAAGACACTGTTAAGAGAATAAAGGGACAAGCCACATACTGGGAAAAATATTTACAAAATAGATTATCTATCGATCAATTGATCATTCTATCTACAGATACATATCTATATTTTATGTATGTGTGTATACCTATATCTATACAGATATCTAGCTATATGGAGATAATAATACTTTTGTAGATACATAGACATCTATATCTTGTAAAGATAGATAAGTGGCGAGAGAGATATCTAAATCTGTACAGATATATGGATATGTTGGAGAGGCAGCCATGGGGGAGAAAGAGAGAAGCAGGAGGAAGGAGAGAATGAGAATGAATAATAGCAGTAAAGGGGTGTAAAAAAAATCAAAGAAATAAAACCTTCTTCCCCCAAAAGTCCTAGAACTAGAGGATGTTGTAGATGGAAAGGTCCCTGGCCCCACGTCCCAACTTCATGACTAAATAAAGACTCACACAAAACCATATCATACTGAAATTTCAGAAAATTGTAGTTAAAGGAAGCTTCACAAAATTACAGATAGAAAAACAGGACGCAGATGAGTGATAATCAGGATGGCATCAGAATTCTCAACTATAATAATGGAAAGCAGAAGACAAAACGAGCCATGCCTTCAAATTTTAAAACTAGAATGATTTCCAAAGTACAATTCTTTACTAACTAGGCTAAAAATCAGATATGTCAACCAAACAAAGACATTTTTGGAAATGAAAGTTCTCAAAAACTTTACCTCTCATCTGCCCTTTCTCAGAAATTAAGAGCTGATGGAGTCCACTAAACCCAGCGCCTCCCCCAAAGAAGAAGAAATGGGACCCAGGAAGAAGGAAGGAGAAACAAAAGGAATTCACAGGATGATGCTGAGGGGAAGCTTCAGGAAAGCAATTTCTAAGGCCACCAGTCCAGAGGGAGAACTGAGAACTCCCGCAGGATGCCACCAAGAAAACAAACGAAAAGAAACCTACAGGTTGTCTGATTTTACCATAGTGATGAATTTGATAGCTTTAGCAGAGTATCTTAAGGTGAAATAAATAGTAAAGGGTGCATAGAAAAGTAAGAAAATAAATAAAAGTAAAGCAATGTTTAATTCCAAGGGAAAAATTTAATCATGGAACAATATGGCCCAATTGTGACAAATTTCCACTTAATTGTAATAAAATCAAATAATTATTTGTGGTTCAATAAACGTCAGTGAATATTTTATTATGATTAAATAGAAATTTGTCACAGTTGGGCATATTGTTCTATGATTACAGCTAGATTGAAAGGGTAGGGGAAGATACGTGTGTGTTTTGAGTGAAGCAACTGCAAGAATAACAGAACAAAATCTTCACCTATAAAAGCTAGTTATCAATGGAAAACTTATAATACACACTTTTTAAAATAAAAAAGTAGTCCTGCAAGCTTATTATTAGAAATAGGAAGGTAAATAACAGAAACAGCAGCTAAATGATTTCAAGTCGTTGCTTCTATAAAACAGAAATTGAGGGTGGAGGGAAGGTGGGGCAGAAAAACACTCTTTTATCATAATCATCATGATTTTTAAAACCATATACCTATATTAATGTCATTTAAAATTTCAAAGGAAAATATTTTATCCTAAAGGATCCCAAAGTGACTGGATTACTCCAACTTGGAATTTGACATTTCTATATAGGTTATCAGTTTTGCATTATAATTTGAGATAATAATTCTGAAAGACGTTGTATGAAGGAATCAGAAAAAGGTCATAACCAGAAAGCTCTTTTCCCCCCATGGCTTAGGAATAATTTGGAAAAAATGGCCTATATAATAGGCACACTCTTTTATTACAACCAGAAAAGCAAAATACAGTAATGGTTATTAACAAAACAAAAACAACTACCACCAGCAATAGTGTATTCAGATAATAATTTTAATATTACATTAAGATTAAATGACCAATTATGCCATTTAAAGAAATAGAAACCATAAGGAACTTTCGTTTTATAGAAACAATCCGCTTACAGACACAGCATGACTACTTTGTTTCAACAACAGAAAGCAGGAAGAGATTTGATATTGTCTATCCTGCAAATGAAAACATTTTTTAAGGTATCTGAAAGAAACTTACTGTTAAAGGTGTTACAATACCTACCAAATAAAAGACAAAAAAATGGAAAATACACACGTGGGACCCCAAAAATTATTCTTAGTACTCTGGGAAAATTTCCAATGGGAATTTTTATCATTACTCTGTCTTGCAGCTAAATGGCAGTTCTGATTCTACTATGACTGATACATTTGATTTTGCACTATAGAGTAGATAAGTAAATTCTCAATGCCTCCACAAAACTTTACTATCTTAGTGTGTGTGTTACCACAGTGTGATTGTTCCAATATAAAACATTAAGGAGCATGGCAAAAAGTGTTGAACTTATCTTTGCCCTTATAATATAAGAAATACATAATTCATTATCCTAATGGTTCAGCTACATTATGTGTCTCCATTGAATTATGGAAAATCTGTTAGAGAACATGCATTCATCAGCAATATTATCTAGAAAGCATGCTGAATAACATTGAGCTCTAAAACAATCATAGAGTTGATACATATCTTAAAATAGATTAAATATTTTCCACAATATGTTTCTATGCTGGAGAATGCTGGTTTTTCAATATGCATTCTTTCTTGCTTGCTTCAGTAATCAGCCCTTCACATTTTAGCTGGGCATATGGCTACCTAGCTAAAGACTACGTTTCCCAGCCTCCCTGAAGCTGGATGTGGACATGGGACTAATTTTGGCCAATGGATTGTGGACAGACATTGACATATAAGACTTCTGGTTTGTGCACTCAAAAGTAAAGAGCAGGTTTCCCACTGCCTCTTTCGGAGTCCCCACAGATTGCAAAATAAAAACAGTCATCTTAGACAATAAAACGAAAGCCTCAGATCAAATACGGAAGACATTAGGATCCTGGGTTCCTGATACTGTCAAGCTTCCAGGCCACCCCTAATCATTTACCCAGACTTACAAGAGGGGATATAAACTTCTATCTTGATTGTCATTGTATTTTTAGACTCTCCGTTACCTCAGAAAAATCTGTATCCTATCTAATAAAGTTTCACCGAACACTTTCCTGAAATATAATTCAGGGGCTCTTGACAACATACTAAATTTGCCAGACACCTTTTTTCCAAAGAGTCCAATTCCCTTTCCATAATTTTACATCATTTTTCTTCACAGTGTCTCTGATGTAATTTAATAACAATGCTTTAAGATTGACCTAACCCCCAGAATTCCATGACCCCAGTGTTCACGTCAGGCTGCTTTCTGCCCTGGAAAACAACATCTGGTTCTGTTTCATACTCCTGGGCAAGCTAAATTCCCAGTTTTCAGGGACCAAGAACAAGATTATTTTAATTCATTTTTCAGAAAAAAAAAATCTTTTTCATTCACAGTCCTTGCAATTCACCAAAAACACACTTAACATATAAGATAAATAGACAGCAACTTACGGCTTTTCTCTAACGTTATCTTATGGCACAAAACAGTTAATATCCTTCTACTGTACACATCTTACCCATAACAAATAGCTTTCTCATACACTAAAGACAGGTTCAGATATGTATAAAGTACTTTTATCTATTCAGAGAGAAAAACACTATAAAACACAAACATTCTGGAGCTCTCAGGTTTCCCCTGGCACCCTATCTTCTCTCTCCATAAAAATGGGATAATTATACCTGCCACAAACTATTTCATGCTGATGTTATGAAGATAAATGAAATAACCTATATATGAAAGCATTTTGTGCTCTTAGGAAGAATAAATCCACCTTAAATCCAAGAAGGTATAATTCTTTATAATGTTTTCCAGGGATTTGCTGAACAGCCCTAGAGAGGTCATTACCCACAACAAACTTTTGGTACTGAAGGACCACCTTTCTAACAAAAATCTCATCTCTTGCACCTGACAACACTTTTCGATTAATTAGCGGTAAGTCCAGATGCTGCTCTATTTGGCCATCTTCAGTGCTCTAAAAGAATCCAGATTTTTTACTTTAATGTCTTGCGACAACTGAAATGAACAAAAAGCTCTCTAAATCACAGGTTTTCAGTTGACAGGTTAACAGTGAAACCCATTTCAGTCAACTTCAAATGCAAAGCAGATTTGGCAAGAACCAGGGCGGGGATGAGTGGGAAAAAGAAAGCCCTGGTGGCAGTCTGACAACTCCCTCACGTCTACTGTCTGCTGTAATACCTCAGCGACCTCTGAGGACCCAGCCAGTCAGCTGAGCTTGGCCTCCAACTCAACCAAATGAATGTCTTTTAGTTGGCATTCCTTCATTACGTACAGAAATCTGCTTTAGGTACATAGCTTCAGCAGATAATTTAGAAATAAGAATTTATGGTTGTAAATTAAAAAGCCAAAATCATATGAATCTGACTCATAAATTATAGTCCTTACCCTAATATCCAACACTTTAATGACTCTGGCTAACTTCCTATTTACCTTGTGCTGGGGTTAACTAACAGACTTCTTTGCTTTTAGGGGAAGAGCCAAATGTTTCTGCAAACCCCATGCTGTTTTAGGAAGTTGCCAAACAAAGAAATAAGGAGTGTGCCAGCTGCCTCTGTACCTCACTGTGTGTATATGTGATACAGCTGAGTCAAAGCATCCCATATCAGATCATCAATTAGCTGTGGATGATGTGGGGGCGGGGGAGCTTTAACATCTTGGCAGTCTTCCTGGAGCATAGTTACAGTGATGTAATATCAGAGCTGGAGTGATTTGCAAGAAGATCACTGAGGTCTTCAATACAGTCCTACTCTCACTCCTGATGGCTTGTCTTAAGGGTTTCTATCACTGACAAAACACTTAAGATATAGCTCAGGTGTTGAATGTCACTTTTCACTGAAATTTCTCAAAATACTAATTTTCTAGTGCATGGTTTTCCCTGAAGCCAATGTTTTTAACAAGAAAACGCTGCTTATCTCTTCAGATAAGTGTTAAAGAAAACAGAAATGACAAGTTTTGAAATAAGCACTACACATTGCCCCATAATTCAAAATGTGTGCTAATTCTATTTACAACTTAGTGACTACTAACCATACCTGTAATTGCTCATTAAAAAATATTTAGGATACTGAAAAGTCAGAAACAAAAGAAAGTAAACATTCCATTTATAATATACCAAATACTTAAAGTTATGTTTTATAAGTCAATCCTACCTACACCATGCTAGCAATAAAGTATACTCTATTAAAGAATTGCTTCTCAATGTGATACTTTGAAAATGGGTGCCAAGACACTCTTAAACTTTTTCCAAAATCATTGAAAGACCTCTTCTAGTCTTTCTAAAGCAGGCAATGTAATCACCACTTTTCCTAGTGATCATAAACTAGGTTGTCCTGCAGCTTAACAGAGCATTATAGAAAGAAAGAGACACGCATATATACGCACTCTGTGTGCCCTCTGCTAATTCCAACACAGCATGCAATATGAAAATCACAGCACAGGAACAGCTAAAACATAATTAACAACTCTGAAATGAGTCTTGCATTTTATCTACCATGCATCAGTCTGGGCAAAACTACTTTGACTTAAGGAATGAGTTCCATCTACGAGGTAGCTCTTATGCTTCTGAATCCGAGCAATCCAGCACACCAAAAATAATGAAGTCATTTATCATATTATTTACATCCACGTTCACTCATCCATTCAACAGACATACACTGAGGAGTCTGTTTTTAGCAGACACTGTTCCACGCCCTAAGGATGCAGCCTCCACCTCACTCTGCACTTCAAAATGTGGAGAACCCTGAAGGGAACATTTTTTTTCCAAGAAAGAAGATAGTAGTTAATAAAACGAAAAAACAAAAACAAATGATTAGATCTTATTCAGATAGTTTAAAAACAGAATTTTTCTCAACAGTTAATCACTATCTACACAGTGATTTCAGATTTTTTTAACTTTTAATATACTGTTTTATAAAAAAGACTATTAGCTTCACTGAACAAACTACAAAGAACCACATTACGAAGGAAAGTGATAACTCAAATAAATGATTTTGCTTCCATTTTAGAGAGGAGGCACACATATACATGAGTCCACATAACTTTCCTATATCTTACCAAGTTGAATTTTTTTAATACTAAGCTACAGAGAGCAGTAGCATGTGACAGAACCATCTTACATAGAATACAAAGTGCCCTGAAGAGGATCGTTTTCCACTGCATTTTCTCTATTCTCACTTACACTCAGAAACATAAACCAGACTGTTTCTTACACTTATCTACCTCCTGCTTTTAGCACTGTGCTGAGAAAATAGGGAGTATATAATAAACAGTAGTTAATTGAATGAAATGTTTTATTATTGTGTGTTTCATTATATTCACTGAATATTTCTTCCATTTACATGACAAAGAATGTTATATAGGGGCATTGCTTTTGCAGGTCCTCTTCCACTAGATATACTGGTAAAGCAAGATGGCCTTCAATTAATATTTTCAAGCAAATTTAACAGCCTAGGTGAGAGTTACATGCAACAAAGAATGGCACCAAAACAATGGGTTAAGGTGAACACTGCTCTGTACACATTCAGAATAAGCTAGTATCTATTTCTACTTCCAAAAGCAGATGAAACTAATCACATAGCAATGCTGAATAGTAAAGATTTCATTTTTATTCCAAACAACTAGATAGGAGATAATGCCAGAAAAAAAAATGAGAGTTCCTAACATGTTCATATGTGTCTGAATAACCCAGTGAACTCCTTCAGAGATGAAATATCATCCAAATCAATGAGAGTTTCTCTCAATAAAAATATAGGCAACATTAAAATGTAAAATTAAACAGAAAAGATTAACCAATAAACTCTATTTCTTTCCAGATACACAGCGATAAATTTTAGTATCTTTGGGGATATTTATGAAATCCATAAAACAGAATTGAACATGTTATTAGTAACAACATTAATAAATTTCCCTCACTTTATTTTCAAAAAGCTTCAGTAAATAATTATTATCTTTGAAATACAGATTGAGTATTTCTACATAATGTATATATCTCACAGAAAGGAGTATATGATGTCCCCACTCTTTACTACTGTATCTTATGTTTTCAATGGAAACACTTGCTCTCAAGAGTAAACCTCAAGCCTGGAGAGGTGGCTCACGACTGTAATCTCAGCACTTTGGGAGGCTGGGCTGGGCGGATCATTTGAGGTCAGAAATTCGAGACTAGCCTGGCCAACATGGTGAAAACCCATCTACTAAAAATAGAAAAATTAGCCGGGCGTAATGGTGGACGCCTATAGTCCCAGCTATTCGGGAGGCTGAGGCAGGAGAATTGCTTGAACCCGGGAGGCAGAGGTTGCAGTGAGCCAAATTAGCACCACTGCACTCCAGCCTGGGCAACAGAGCGAGACTTCATCTCAAAAAAAAAAAAAAAGTAAACATTAAAATTCAGTATATGGTTCTTTTTAGGTATTAATTTCATTATAGCTCTGTGATGAACCAATTTGGGAAGGGAAAAGGGAGGGTGCAACATAAAGGAGCGAAGCCTCAAAAAAAATCACTAAGAGGTAAAAGGCTCCTACTAGTATCAAAACAAATTGCAAGTCACATAATATGGTTGTCAAAAAACTCCATTTTATATTGAATAACTGTAATGTTTTATATTGAAATTTTCACAATTTTAATAAAATTGTCTAAAACCTCTGAATGCCTCTGCTCTTCTACTAAAATTTTTAAAATTCACTTCTGTTCCAAAAGACATAATGGTCTAAGTTCAAAATAGTCACTCTCTCTTTTAAGTTTCTGCCCACCTTACAAAACACTGCAGAACGCAGTCTACCTGTAAGATACCTTCCAAGATACTGGCAGGCAAGGTGAGCCAGCATATTCCAACAGACAAAATTGCAATGTGATCTTATTTTGCCTCCCACCGTTTTTAACATTTACACAGTGGGTGAATTTCTTTCCCTGCCATGGCTGAAAAATCATACAGTTGTGACCTTTTTGATAACTCTTACGTAATAAAATGCCTACATTTTCTTTAGGTTGCAAAATACAGTCTCAATCTGACTCCTGAAAGTGAGTCTCCTGCTATAATTAAGTGATGCCAACATCACTCCATGTTCCAGCTGTTTCCCCTGTTCCTGGATAAAGCCTCCCACCTGGGAATACATAAAGCAAATGTGGTATACATACAGCATGGAATCCTACACAGCCATAAAAAAGAATAAAATTATTCCCTTTGCAGCAACACAGATGGTGCTGGAGGCCATTATCCTAAGCAAGTTAACACAGGAACAGAAAACCAAATACCGCATGTTCTCAATTATAAGTGGGAGCTAAACACTGAGTACACATGGGCACAAAGAAGGGAACCAGAGACACTGGGGCCTACTTGAGAGTGAACGGTGAGAGGAGGGTGGATGAGAACTGAAAAACTACCTATCGGGTACTATGCTCATTATCTAGGTGACAAAATTATCTGTACACCAAATCCCCTGTGACACACCATCTACCAATGTAACAAACCTGCATTGCATATGAACCTAAAATAAAAGTTGAAAAGAAAAAAGAAAATATTTTTAAATACATATATATATATGTTGTGTGCATGTGTGTGTGTGTGTACATATATATGAAACAATTAAAAATACAAAAAGCATTTTTTAAAGCCTCCCAGTTAGGAAGGGCATGAGAGACACTTTTCCTTTCTGATCATCTCCTAACCTGTTTGCTAGCTGTTCATTCTGAGCCTTCCTTAATGTTCCTTAATGTTTATTCTGAGCATTAAGAGATGGGGAGTGATAATGAGGGAGAAGAGGTATGGGGAGCAAGATGTTCTTACTTAAATTACCTGGCATTGTCATCAGTGGGCATCCCATTCTATGAACCTGGAAGATATTCAGAAAAAAACTTACAAAATAAAAAAAAATTAAAGATGTTAAGAGAAAGAAAAGCTCTTTCATTAGCAGGGTGCCTATGAAGGATTTTAGAGACATTCCATTGCTGGAGATTCTTTGACCCTGCCAAATACGTTTCTAATCTGGTTGTTTGTTTAACTGTTTAACCTCTTTCCAAACCCTAAGGAAACCAAAGATCCAACTGGAGCTTCCATCTGCTATGGTCTGTTCAGAATTCCAGGCAACCATGTTGACCAATGTGTAATATTATTTCACAGTGCCTCGACCTGAAGAATGCTACAGCAGGAGAAAGAATGTGGGCTTTCACAGTCATAAGACCTGTGTTTTGAATTCCAGGCCCTTTATTTCCTGATTGCCCTTGGGAGTAACTAACTCTGAGTCTCAGTTTCCTCATCTATAAAACAATATGCTATTTTAATATTTTAAATAATTCTCTAGTCATGACTCATAGAAGGGCATTAATAATTGGAAGACCAATTACACAGAATGCAGAGGAATGATGATCTGGTTATTCATTGCTCATAGCAAACCACCTATAAACTTAGCGATTTAAAGGAATAATTTATTATTATCCTATGGTTGTGTGGCCTCATCTGGTAGTTCTCTGATATGGTTACAGATGATGGCTAAGATTTCAGTCATTTGAAGCCTTACCTGGGCTGGACATCCAAGATGGCTCATGCACCTGGCCAGCAGCTAATGCTAGCTATCAGCTAAGTGTTCAGCTGACATGACAACCAAACCACCTACACATAGACTCTCTATGTGGCTTGGCATTGTTACAATATAGAGGCTGAGTTCCAAAAGGGAGCCCTCCAAGACCAAGCATTCTAAAAGGCCTATTGGGAGGCTGAATGCCTTTACAGAAGTTAGTGCATGACATCACTTCTGCCACACTTTATTGGTTAAGAAATCAAGGCAAGTCCAGATTCAAGAAGGAAGTTAAACTCCATTTCATGATATGAAGACAGTATGCCCATGTCAGAAGAGAATCAACTGTTTATAGACTATCTACCACAAATGACTGTGGAGGAAAGTGGAAAGCCAAGGAAGGGGGAAAAGTAGTACCCATGAGTTCTCTAAAATGAGATGTATATGAGGATAAAATTAGAAGTTCTGAAATTTTTTATCTTTTGCTTTTAAAAATTTCTAATTGTTGTATAAAGTAAATACAATAGCAGTACTCTGGTACACGTATGGTACATGCTCAAAAAATTTCAGTAACAGGAATGAAGGCAAGGAATTATCTGTCTTCTGCTGCAGAAGACAGAGAGTATAAGAATTAGTGACATAGGTCCCTACTTGTTCTTCACCACATATATAGGAGAAATATTTGCTTTTTATAAGTAATAATAGAGATGTATAACCTATAATATTTGGAGACCACTGACAGGGTGTCCTGTTTCTGTCCAGACATGGGGGTGACTTCAAGTGTACTACCAAGGATTCATGCATCAGTATGTGCTTAGAAACAGAAAAAGACTAAAAAAGCTAGAATTAATTTCTAGAATACTAATTATTAAATCATGGTATCTGTTGACATGCTTCTGTTGCTTTGGAATATGACCAGCAGAATCTAATCTAAGATGACAGAAGTGCCTGAGTATCTATATTTTTTCTGAGCTAATACTAATCATAAGAAGCATATGTGGTAGATTACAGACAGCTGCAAAGTATGCAACACTCCTCCCATTAAAAGATGAGATCCACGTTACCTCTCCTTAAATCTTAGTGGGCTCTGTGACTATTAATTGACCAACAGGATATGGCATAAGAGATGCTGAACCAGTGTCTGGGCCTTAGGATGCTGGCAGCTTTCACTTTCTGTCTTTTTGTGATACTTGTTCTTGGAAACCAGCTGCATGCTGTTGAAGGAGCCCAAACAGCCCAATGAGGAGGACCATGTGGGGAGGAACTGAGAAGCCTGGTCAACAGCCCATTTAATCTCCCAGTTAACAGCACCAACTTACCAGCCATGTAACTGAGTAATCTTAGAAATGGATCCTGCAGCCCCAGTTGAGCTATCCCAGTTGACGCCACATGAAACGAAGTCAAATCCTATCCAAATTGCAGGTTTGTAAGCAAATTAAATGATTATTGTTATTAGAAACCATCAAGTTTTAGGGTGGCTTATTATACAATGCAATATCCTAACCTTAGCTGTCCAAATTGTAAGTTTAATATTGCCTTTCCCCAGTAAATTAAAGATAATGAGCTTCACCTAACATGAGAATCTACCGTCATATTTTATGGTGAGTAATGCAACAGATCTAAGCTATGACGTGACATGCTATCACGTAGATAGTAAAAATAGTGCCCCCGACATGATCACCTTCATCTCTGAAAGTGACCCTACTGTCACACATCAGAAGGTAGAGTCCCCCATAGTCATCATAGATTAGCCTCAACCCACCCTCAGCCATTTGCCTGATTTCTCCCTGTAACCAATGACATTTATTGGTAAGATTAATGACCTGGGCTTTAAAGACAGTATGATATGTGATTATGAAAGGGAATAAAACTTCAGACTCATAGGGCCTAATCTGTGTCCTCAGCCTCATAAATGGTCCATTTTGACCAATTTAACCTCAAACAAATAAAAAAAAGTAACAGAAAAACATACTGAAAACTTCATAAAATCAATTAGGTTGTTTCATACAATAGCATTAAAATGAGGCTCCATTGTAGTGAACCAAAAACATCTAGAGGCCATATAGACAGTGTTATACCTTAACTTTATAATTACTATTTTATATACGTGGTCTATGGGAAACTGGGAGTAGTTACCAAGTCAATCTACATTGTTTATGTACAGTAACACTAAGAAACACTAGTAATACTAGTAACCAGTAACACTGAGAAAAGTCCTAGATTACCAACTTTGTCAGAAACACTAATAGTCGCTTTGAAATTATTTAAATATATATTTTTTATTTTTCTGCAACAGTACTTTGAACGTCTCCATTTGGAGACACATAAATACATACACATATATATAATCTGTAAAACAAGTTACGTGTTGGACAGGCGCCAAGTGGAGAAAAAAGTATCAATGCAAGATAAAACATACAACAAAAGGCAAGTAAGGAACCATCTACCCTGTGCTTCCAGAAAGCAGAAGAGATCAGAACTGGTGATGTTAGTCTGAGTCAAAGATGCCAAAAGGACCTGAGGAAGAGCTCTGTGAAAGCCGTGGTTACCCTTCGATCTCACCATGGCTGGCATAGCGCTAACGAGACAGAGCTTGACAGGTTTCATTCTGGTTTAGTCTGGTGCTCAGACTAGCAACAGATTCATTTCATAATTCTTAACATGACATAGAAGAAAGTCTAAATGTACAATCTGCCTGTGTGTCTGGAGATTTTTCCCTCAGCTTGATGCATTGCCTTTTGATGAACATTTATCTCGGCAAATCTTTCTGTACACTAAGGAATTTTCCAGTTCTAGAAGAGCTTTTAAATCCTTTGGCAGAGATTCACTCATCCTAGTAAAACAATAGCTGGCAGATACACACAGTCTACAGGAAATCAGGGTAACAAGTTAGGTCATTTTTTAGGTGAGCTACTTAGCAAACTTTGATTTGTCCTTCACAAAATGAAGATTTGTTTTCTTAAATGAAAGTACATAATTTCTTTTTATTCTCTATTCTAAAAGTCAATAAACAAATCATCAAATAAAATCTGGTTTATACCAGCTTTCATGACTCACATCTGGGCTATGTAGCTCACAACAATATTTTCCACTATAATATTTCTGTAAAAATAATCCTAGAACATATTAAATCCAAAGAAAACAATATAGTTTATTTGGAGGTCAGCTATCAACACTTACACTAAAACTTTTCTCACCTCCCTATAATTTTGATACCTGACCTTTAGTCAGTAAGATATAAGTATGTAGAATATGTCTTTAAAACAACTAATTAGACTATATTCAGTTATTTTGCCTGGAGATCAGGAGGAAAGATGTAAGTAAAGTCAAATCTGAATTAATTCCTCCCCATATACCAGTCAGCTGCTAGTTCTTTGTTACCTAAGAATGCCTTCCACATTGTATCAGGATTTGAGAGAAAGTCCCATGAGGGCAGAGGCCACCTTTTCTTGCTCACCATTGCATCCTCTGACCTAACACAGCTCCCGTCACCCAGTAAGCACTTAGCACATATTGGGAGGATGAATACAGCATGAGACCCTCCTCAAAGCGATCTTTTCTACATTCTAAAATCAAATCTATATTAGCACCCCTCCTCTGACTTAATAAATTTATAGAAAGACCTTTTTAATACGTTACATGTGTGAGTCAACACATTGGGTTCAGATAGGTATGTGTAGCAGGGCAGCTAGCTGGCACTGACCATCCAGTCTGAAATGTACCTCTCACCCACATGCCATCCCCCTCTGCCCCCATATCTCTTAATCCTCTTTCCTTGTTTTATTGATCTTTGTAAAAATTATTCTCAAAGATGTTCTATATGTTTAATGTCACTTGTCTATTGACTTCTAATAGAATATAAGTGCATGAGATCAGGAACTTTATGTCACTCTATCCAGTGTTCCTACTGCCTAGGAAAATGTCAGGCACACAGCAGATGTTCATTTTATATAATGGATGGATAGGAAGGAAGGAAGGAAAAAAGGAAGGAAGGAAGGAAAAAAGGAAGGAAGGAAGGAAAGAAGGAAGGAAGGAAGGGGGGGGAGTTAAAGAAGAAACTCTGTGGGCTGCCATGGTAAAAATGCTTATGGGTTGAATTGTGTTTCTTCAAAGAGATATGCTCAAGTTCTAACCCACAATACCTGTGTATATGACCTTATTTGGAAATGGTCTTTGCAGATATAATGAAATTAATATGATGTCATGCTGGATTAGAGTAGGTCCTAATCCAGTATGGCTGTCATCCTTATAAAAAGAGAAGAGATTCAGACACACACAAAAGGAGGGCAGCCATGTCCAGACAGGCAGAGATTGGAGTTCTGCCACAAGCCAAGAAATGCCCGGTACTACCATAAACTGTAAGAGGCAAGGAAGGGTCCTCCTCTAGAGGCTTCAGAGGGAGCATGGCCCTGCCAACATCTTGATTTCTGAGTCTCAAGAATTGGGAGAGAATAAATTTCTATTGTTTTAAGCCACAGTTTATGATACTTTATTACAACGGCCCTAGAAAATTAATACATCTGGGCACAATAAAAGAAGGGCATATTAAGGGAAGGGTCTCAAAAACCACAGTGGAAGATTGTAGAAAGACAAACTTTGCTCAACTAAAACATTTCCTGTAATATTCAACCAAAGCTGGTTGTAGAACCATGAATAAATGAAAGATGCAATAGGAATTTTAAAAAGGAAATTATTAGAGCAACAGGTTCCATTATTCTTTTTAAAAACCTAATTTTTTTCTTAGTTTAGTACTTAATCTCTCTTTTCTTAGTTTTTAATGCAAGTTTGCCTAACAAATACTATCTTTGGGATGCCTAACAACTTAAGAAACAGACAAATCTGACACTAAAGTTCAATCTCTTACCAATGGGCTAATATGTTACCTCAGATGCCAAAATGCAACTTTTCAGATGGCAGATATGCAATTTGTTACTTTTATAATTTTATTAATTTTACTGGGGGTATTTTATATTTAATTTTATATTTAATATTTAATTTTTTTGTTTTAATCATATTTTAAAGCAAATCCTGTTTATTCCTTTGGCCATCTAACCATTAATATATTCGAAATACAAAACAGACAATAATCGTAATAATCTAATAGCTATTATTTTTAAACACTATGTGTTAGACATACTTATAAACTCTTTTGTAGATTAGTCTTTTAAGTCTAAATAACTCTAAGAAAAATATAATTAATAACCTATTAATAATTTAGCAGGTGGAAACACTGAAGCTTTGAAATGTATAATGCAGTGTGTCTCTAGTATTTCACCTTGGTTACAGGTAGGCTCTGACAAGCCAGATATCTAGTTATAATCATTTCTCAGTAACTGTGGGGGATTGGTTCCACGACCTCCCGAGGATACCATAATCCACGGAGTCCTTTGTGGATTATGTTTGAGTCCCTTATATTAAATGGTGTAGTATTTTGCATATAAACTACACACATTAGGTATTACTTGTAATACCTAATACAATGCAAATGCTATGTAAGTAGTTGTTATACTGCTGAGTTTAGTCAATAACAACAGGAAAAAGTTTGTACATGTTCAGTATAGGCACAACCATCCTTTTGTCTTCCCTGAATATTTTCAAATCACAGTTGGTCGAAACCAAGGATACTAAACCCACAGAAATGGAGGCTGACTGTATATACAAGTCGTATGTAATCTGTCTATATTCCCATAGCTAGTAAGTGATGGAGCCAGGTTTGTGCTCAGGCAATCTGGCTCCAGAGCCTACACCTTTATGCACTATTCTATATTCATGTCTTTTTAATGGAGATATGTGTTTTTCCTGAAGTTGGCTCACTTATAGACATTACTGACAGTACTATAAGTCATATAGTAAAATCATTTATCAGTTGCCAGTAATGGTGAAAATGAACACTCACCTTTCGGATGAATCCTGTAATATGGTTTGTTATATTTGATAAGATACAATTTGGAAGCTTCACAATACTTTGTACATTAGGAGACATGACTTATTAATGTACCATTAATGGAAAGTGTTACTAAATACTAAAATTCTGCAGAATCAATTGCTGGTTTTTTGGGGTTTTTTTTTTTTTTTTTTTTTTTTTTTTTTGGCTTTTGAACTACACTTACTCTCCATGGCAGCTTAAAAAGAGAAGCCCCATGAAAGTTTTAAAGTCTATCCAAACCCAGGACAATCCAGCCTCTGTTTAGATGTGCCTCCACCCACCTCAGATTTTGATATAATTTGTCACTCTGCCATGTCCTTGTTCAAATACTGCAGTATGTACTCTCTCAGCTTTTATGCCAGAAACGACATGAGTCTCCTAACTTTAGGAATATGTTGGATAAATATTCTTACCCAATGAACTGCTTTTCAACACTTAATGGTTTGCATCTAATATTATATATCACTAATTTTTATCCTCTTCACTTCAAAAAACATAAAATTCACCCTTTGAACACATCACATGTCCCTGAATATGTAAGCCCTTCTTCAGCTTACATATTCTTCAGCTGCCATTCTCATGGGAGTTTTTTATCTAATGAGATTATGCTGAACTCAAATCTAAAATAGATTTGCATTTAGAATTAAAGTGATAATTCTTTCTCCTTTATAAAATTTGCTGCCAAAATAGCTTCATAGTTGGAATACCTCCACGAGGCTCTTGATGGTTCACAAAACTTCTGTTTTCTGGACTTGAAATGTGTAATGAGAGGTTTCAGTGATGTCGAACTAGTTATAGGGAGAATCTGATCAGCCACCTTTAAATTTCTAGGAGTCGGAGCAAACCCATTTAAATTTATATTAATGAGTTAGTACAAACTTTCCCTGGGAAGGTTGTCTATGATCCTCAGTTGGAATTCTGCAAGCATAGAAGCAAGTAAGTCAGTCTGGAAGGCTTTATTTATTAAATTACCAAATCACAATAAAATAAAACTAGAAGGAACTGTGCAGATGATCTATAAACTCATTATTTTACAGGTGATAAAATTGAGGCTGTGGAAGATACTGACTTTACACATGACCAGGTTTCTAGTCCAGTGTACTCTCCACTGATTCAGACTGTTTCTTGCTTCTCAGGACCTGGTATTCTGAGGCAGTTTCTACCAATAGTCACACACAGAATGAGTTTTTTTTTTTTAAGGTACAAAGAAAGATTGAGAACAAATAATTCTTTTAATTATCAGTTTTTACTCTTAGTCTCCACCCTATGTTCCCTGCTTCTTCCTCTGGTTCTCACCCTCCTCAATCCCACCCTAACTGCCACACTCCCACTCTCTGTGTCACCCCCCCACAAAAGAAACATGAAGCTGGGCATGAGTTCTGTTACTTTTGTTTTAACCTCTGGTATAGCCATGCCCTTATTTTCAATAATTACTGTCTATTGTTTTCCATAAACTTAACAGGAAATTATACATCCTAGCACAAGCAGCCTCCTATGACTTTGTTGACTAATGCCTGAAGGAAAAAGCTATTACTTTCTGGTGGCCAAGTTATAGCTATAATTTTAGTTTATTCTTGAGATCACCTTCTATATGACAATATAAAATTACAAAGTGCCAATTTAACTTCTGAAAAATCAACTTCTTTTGTTATCCTACTAAACAGAAATCCATGTTAAAATAAACATAGTTGTACATTTTTAATCTCTATGCTATTATAATTTTCTGAAAAATAAGTCATTTTTATTTGTATCTGTGTTCAATAATGAGATGGAAAACCTATATGTATTACTTGTTTTCTAATTAGAAAGCAGGCTAGAAGATACCATCTGTCATTTGTAGTCTTACTTCTAATCTAATAGAGGGAATAAACCCATATCAGAGCCACCAATTGCTTTGAATTCTCAATCAATTGAGTCTTTGTATATTCTATAAGGGAAAAATTCATCCAAAAAACACACTATGAGAAAATCTCTGTTTTCTGGAAGACATTTAGTATGATGTCAGCCATCTGAACTGTGGTTCTTTTATTGGTTCATTACATTTTATTTTAAAGATTAACTGATTTTGCTCTTCAGTGAATCCATATTTCTGAACCTGAAGATTTCTTGAGATTACGCAGACATCCATTTCGCTTCAGGTACTTGTGGTTTATCTCAACTGATGAGATATTCAGAAATAACTCTACATAGCAGAATTGTGTGAACAAAAGCAATTGAAACAAGACACAAAGACTATCCAAAAGGTTTTTCACCAGACACACTGTGGTTCCCCCATGGAATGCAGGGAATTTTAATAACATTATTTAATGAAGATCTGAAGACCGGACTAATTCTACCATGTATCAACTATGGTAATGATATGGTTAATATTGTATACATAGCAGTATTTTAATAGTAGAATTATTTGATAAGCATATAGAAATGTATTTTGGTATTAAAATCAAATCAAACCTGATGAGGATAATGTTACTAAGATTATAATATAGAAAAAGGTTCAAAAGTACTTTATTGAAATCCAAATTCTGGAAACTAAATTCAAATTCCTTTAGAGCACATGGAAACAATTTTCTTTCTTTTTAGTACTCAAACATACTATGATTTATTCCCTATAATATTGTTATTTCACTGTTTTCAACGTCACATTGCTTATGAGGTTTCTGCATTTATAATTCCTCTGAAAAGAATATAAGTAGACAACTATTTTACTGATATGAGTGGATATTTTTCCAGAAAATTTTATGGGTGAAATGTAGAACCGAGACTGAATAATGTGGAAACTGAATGTGAGGGTAAGTCTTCAGAGCCATAAACTTCCAGGAAGCAAGAGTTTCCCAACCCTGCACAATTTTATCAATTACTCATCCCATATAATTTAGTACTTAATATGCATATTAAGTACTAAATAATATGGGATGAGTAATTGATAAAATTACTTAATATGCATAAGATACTAAGTACTAAACAATATGGGATGAGTAATTGATAAAATTCTATAGCAAAAAAAGCCCTATATTACTCTTTGTGTAAACCAATTTTCACTGAAAAAGAAAGCAATTTTGAAATTTTTCAAATTTGCCTAAAACCTTTAAATCAGAGTAGAATGAAAGTCCACGCAAATTTCTCCAATGAGTTCTTAAAGTGTAAGCTGCACTTTAAAAATCTATACCTGTAGGAATTACATCCAGTCATTAAACTTGTTTGAAATAGTAATGGATGAAATCACAGTTACTGTTTCCAAGAGTATGCAGAAACACATCTGAACCTAGCATGTTTTTGCTGACCTTAAAATATATAAGTACTTCATTTGTAATACATAAAACATGTATGCATATCTGTTGTAACAAGAAAATGGGATTAAAAGGCAAATGAAACATAGATAGAAAATAACTCTCTAACACTTCTAGTATTTTAACCAATACTACTTTTGAGTATCAGATTGTGAAGTCACTGCAATGCTGTTAACAGTTAAGTGACCCAATTTACACCTTCTGTGTTATGGGCTCTTAACCAGTGTTACTAAAAACCTAGCTATCTTGGCCTTCCTTTCACTGACCAACCTATAAAATGCATGGACTTATGATCATATCTGAAATGAAAAGACTTCATTATTCAGTATCTATATCTTAATGTTCCTATATGTTGATTTTTTTCAGTGTTATACATTTTAAGGACTTTTCATGCCTAAATAAATAAATAAATAAAATACCACAATTTTCATAAAGACACAATCGTGGGTCAACGTTGCTGTTGCAATAACTCCTACAAAAGGAAGATAAAGAATAAAGTGGCCACAAGTTTCAGCAAAATAGGCATATTCTTTCAGAGAAACTAACAAAATTTAAAAATAACATAAACTATTAAGTCACTTTTTGTGTTTGTGCTCTAAGTAACTTTTTATTCTTTTTTTTTTTTTTTTTTTTTTTGAGATGGAGTCTCTCTCTGTCACCAGGCTGGAGTGTAATGGCGCGATCCCAGCTCACTGCAACCTCCGACTCCCCAGTTCAAGTGATTCTCCTGCCTCAGCCTCCGGAGTAGCTAAGATTACAGGCATGCGCCACCACATCCAGCTAATTTTTGTATTTTTAGTAGAGCCAGGGTTTCACCATGTTGGCCAGGATGGTCTCAATCTCCTGACCTCGTGATCCGCCCGCCTCGGCCTCCCAAAGTCCTGGGATTACAGGCTTGAGCCACAGTGCCTGGCCAACCTTTAAATTCTTTAACCTCAATTCTAACACTTAACATTTGAACAATCATATTTTTAAAAAACTGATTTTCAGAGAAACTTGCTAAACTAAAAGCTCAACTCTATAATCTTTTAGGCCCCTGGTAAGTAATTATAAGAATTTATGTTCTCAAGAATTAATATTAAACTATTTAATTTTAGTAATCAATTTTAATAATTACTACATAAACATTTTAATATGTTTAACTTATAAATTCCATCATCTTTTACTTGCTAAATGTAGGATTTAGAATCCTTACTTCACACACCTAGTCAACTATTCCCTCAGCGACCCAAGAGAGTTTAAAAAGTCATGTTGTCTTTACAGCTATAAACCAGACATATTCCCAAAGGAGGCTGTCCATTTTGGGCTCAAGATTAAGCAAACCTATATTGCTGAGTGAAAAAACTGCATTGTTTTAAATAACTCCCAGACAAAACAGATTCTCTACAAATCCACTTTATTGTTTAAATAACTCTGTCTTGTATATATCTGGAAAGAAATGTGATTAGTTTTATTAATTTTTAAAAAATTATCCAAATCAAATTGATTTCCTAACAATAAGTGTGAGTGGTTACGGGTGTATAAACATTTTGTATTCAGAGACCTAAACAGAATCACAGAAGCTGATCCTCTCGCCTTCAGCTATATCACATATATACCAACTCAAATAGACCAAGAATTAATTCCTGAAGGATGCTGTAGATCTACACACTATTAGGAGATGTTTCTTTATTGTCAGCCTCCATTTCCTCATGTCACAATTTAATTTGTAATTTCCTGGCATTTAGAGAAATGAAAATTTAAATGTTCTGTTACTGTAGATATTTTTATCTTTCCAAACTATTTCAGCCTATTAATCAGGTCACCAATGTGGACGTAACCAAAAATAAACATTACAATTCTAACACGTCTATTGTAACCTGGCAGGCCTCAAGCTTATTGTTGTGTGCTCTTAGAAAGTTGGGATGCATTTTTACATGAAAACATTGGAAATTATTATTATATTCCACATTTTCCCAAAAAAAAAACTGCACTAATGATAGTTCTATGTCTTAAATATTGACTTTAGAATCCAATATCCCCAAAGTTTCAGGGTATGCAGAATTAGTTGGGGACAGCTGCTAGCAGCTGGCAGCACCCAAAACCAAGTCAGAAAAGAGTTCTGAAAGAAAGTGAGTGGGGACATCTCCCCCACCCCCGCCTTGACCCTAACAGTTAGGGAAATGACCTTCATTTGGATAAAGATAATTCCCTTCCTGAAGTACTCCAAGCTTCTTAGTAGAGTCAGAACTCCTTGGAGTACAGGAAAGTGTGCCCTATCTGCTGCATTTACCAGTTAGGTCTTAATAATCAGCCGATTATTTAACAAAACATCTTGTATCTAATAGGGACAAGTAAAGGGGTTAAATGAAGAGATCCTTTATTTCTATTACTAAATAATGTCTTTTAGAACCAGGCATAGCATACAAACTAGTGTGTGACAAGTGCTGAGTGTAAGACACTGATATCCCTAAAGATTTATGAATTACGTATCTAAGAAGTATACCTATATCTACCGATTTTGAAATATATATCTCAGAATTTATGTCATCTTCTTCCAAGTAAAAACCTTAAAGTGCTACACTGATATTTACTTCATTGCTTCAAATATACTCTGAAATCCTGTCTTGGAATTTTTAATGTTTTTTAATATCCTCAATGCTTGTTTATTTTTTAAAAGTACATATGATTTTTAGAAACACAGGTTTTTCCGAGCCAGGACTTGTGATAACAGTGATAAACATAATAAATAATATCATTTGTGTTTAAAAAGAAGAAGGAGGAGAAAAAAGTAATCAAATGGGTATGGGGGTTTGGTCAACCAGGTTCTGAAAAACTCTGAATGGAAATCAAAAAAAGGTCATTGGAATTGCCCACTAATATATGGGTAGAACCCTTTAAGGCCTTGGAGAGAAACCACACGTGGAGGTCCTTTAAGTGACTGCATTGAAAGGAACAAGATTATTTATCCTTCTAAGTTCAGGCATATATGTTTAAATATCAGTCATCTTAACTTAAAATCTCACCTGGGAGTTTGTCTATATTTTCATGTATTATGTTTACTTAACTTGGGCTACATCTGCACTCCTTAAAGTTTTAAAAAAAACATCAAATCCATTTCAGTCAAAGAATGTAAATTACTTGACTAAAATATGATAGAAATTCTTGTTTCTACCAACTCAGTAGAAGAGTGATTCTCAAACTGTAGTGTACCTTAAAAATACAAATACCTGGCCAGGCACAGTGGCTCAAGCCTGTAATCTCAGCACTTTGGGAGTCTGAGGTGGGCGGATCAACTGAGGTCGAGAGTTCGAGATCAGCCTGACCAACATGGAGAAACCCCATCTCTACTAAAAATACAAAAATTAGCCGGGTGTGGTGGCAAGTGCCTGTAATCCCAGCTACTCGGGAGGCTGAGGCAGGAGAATCGCTTGAACCCCGGGAGGCAGAGGCTGCTGTGAGCCGAGATTGTGCCTTTGGACTGCAGCCTGGGCAACAAGAGCGAAACTCCATCTCAAAATAAATACATACATACATACATACATACATACATACATACAAATACCTGAGTCACACTCCCAGAAAATCTGACTTAATCAGCCTAGAGTAAGTCCCTAGGGAATCTGCAATGTTAATTCCCCAGCTGATTATGACAGAGGTGGGCTTGGAACCACACTTTAAGAAACAGAGCACTCAGCTCTCATGAGGGTTAGATTTTCCAATTAAATTATCACTTCGGTGGGTATATCTGACAACTTTGAAAAATAATCTGCAAAGAACTCTTTTCAATAAAATATTTGCAAAGTGTGAATCTGACAAAAAACTTACATTCAGAATCTACAAGGAATTCAAACAACAAAAAGAACAAATAACTCCATTAAAAAGTGGGCAAAAGACATGAATAGACAATTTTCAAAAGAAGACATAGAAATGGCTCAACATCACTAATCATCAGAGAAATGCAAATTAAAACCACAATGAGATACCATCTTACTCCAGTCAGAAGAGCTATTACTAAAAGGACAAAAAATAACAGATGTTGATGAGGATGCGGAGAAAATGGAACACTTACACACTGTTAGTGGGAAAATTAGTACCGTCTCTATGGAAAACAGTATGGAGATTTCGCAAAGAACTAAAAGGAGAACTACCATTTGATACAGCAATTCTACTACTGGGTATATACCCCAAAGAAAAGAAATTATATCAAAAAGAGACCTGCACTTGTATGTGTATCAGAACACTATTCACAATAGCAGAGATACGAAATCAACCTGTGTCCAACAATGGATGACTGGATAAAGAAACTGTTGTGTGTGTGTGTATAACTGAATTATATATTATTAAATATCTGTTTATATATATACATACATACACACATACCATTTCATTGTGTGCACATATTTACATATACAAAATGGAATACTATTGTATTCCAATAGTATACATATATATTTATGTAAATATGTATACATACTTGTTACACACTAGTCACATGCTAGTTTGTATTTATATAAATATATGCATACTATTGTAATGAAATACAATAGTATTCTGTTGTATTTGTAATACACACACATACACAACGGAATACTATTCAGCCATAAAAAAGAATGAAATCATGTCTTTTGCGGTCACATGGGTGGAACTGGAGACCGTTGTTTTAAGTTAAGTAAGTCAGAAACAGAAAGCCAAAAACCACATGTTTTCACTTATAAGTGGGAGCTAAATAATATGTGCACACGGACATGGAGTGTGGAATAATAGACACTGGAGTCTCAGAAGAATGGGAGGTAGGAGGGGGATGAGACATGAGAAATTACTTAATGAGTACAATGTACACTATTTGGGTGATGGTTACACTAAAAGCTCAGACTTTACCACTGTACAATATATCCATGTGACAAAACTGCACTTGTACCCTATTTTTCTATTTTCTAAAAAGAAATAAATAATAATTTTTCTCAGTAAAATAAATGTTTCATATTAACTTTCTCACTGAAAAATGGCAGAGATTGATGAAAAGCACCATTCAATCCCTACATATGTTCAATATCAATCAAGGCTTATCTCTTATCAATCCCAAGGAAAAACATCTCAGGTTTCCCCTCTTTGTTAGGGGTGCAGGCCATAATGCTGAGACACACAATACTAAAAGACCGAATCCTGAATGCTGAAACTCTGAAACATCAAAATCCCTAAAGACTAAAATCCCTAAAATCACAATCCTAAAAGATCAAAATCTCAAAAATATAATTCTGGGGAAAAAAATAATTAAAAAATATTTTAAACACATTTATTTACATTTTTAAGGGGGATTTATTTAGGAAACATAAAAACATGGTAGAACACTTGATAGGCCACCTTATATTAATACAATAAAATAGGCAATAATAATATACACATTTTTGCAAGCACAAACACTCAGGTATAGTAACAATAGTTGCATGAGTATAGCAGTTGTGAGTAGATGAGCCAGATTCATAAAGAAATTGGTCAAAATGTGAAATGCAAAAACATATATCACTGTGGTTGGTAATTGTGGGCACCCAGCTATATAACTGCAGTTATCTGAAATACCTCAGTCTTTTAACAAGACTTGTTAAAGTCTTTTAACAAGATTGATCACAAACTATGACAGGTCACCACTACATACGTAGTAAGAGTCAAGATCTTGAGAAATTTCACCCTTCACAAATGCAGATGTACAAAATGGAAATTTCTTCATTTTTTGAGGAAGTTGCAATGTTTTTATATACAAATACAATTCTTACCCACAGAGTCAACATTGTGATGACGCACTTTAATGGAGTCAAATTCGCAGCAAAAAAAAAAAAAAAAAAAATGCATAAAACAAATTAGAACTCTCTAATATTATTTACACAATTTACACCTCCAGTATTAAAAATGATGTGAAGATGAAATACATAACATAATGAATTGTTACTATGTGTGAAGGAGCTGTAGTCGTACACGACTGAATAACTTGGCAGGGGAGATTTCTTGTAATTTTTGCTGGCATTTTCACTTTTCTATTATCTTCTAAACACTTGCTGCACTTGTATTTGGAAAGTGGTTATAGTCTACAAATTTTGTAACTATAAGCTGTCCATTTGAAAGTCTGGTTATTGCTCAGCCATTGCAATTAGAGATTTTCTGCTTTGGCAGCATCAATTAATCAGCTTTTAAATTTTTATCTTTCACCATTAAGTAGCCTCATACACTTGTCACAGCCTTTCTGCAAGGGGACAATTTTACAGATCTCTTCCACTGTGTTATAAGGAATGTGATAAGAAAAAAATGATATTCGACTTCCTGATAGCAAATCTGTGTTACTCAGGGTTCTCCAGAGACAGAACCAATAGGGCACATATATAGATATATGAGAGGGGATTTATTAGGGGAATAGATTCATGCAATTACGATGGCTGAGAAGTCCCAAGACAGGTCATCTACAAGCTGGAAACTCTGGGATGCTGGTAATGGTGGCTCAGTTCACATGTGAACGCCTCAGAACCAGGAAAGACAATGGTATAACTCTCAAGCCAAGGCCAAAAGCCTCAGGACCTGGGGCACCACTGGTATAAGTCCTGGAGTCCAAAGGGCAGCAGGCCTGGAGTTCTGATGTCCCCAGTAGCAGAAGAAAAGTCTGTCTCAGCTCTCAGAGAGACCAATTTGCCCTCTTTATTTTGTTCTCTCTGGGACCCCCGCCATTTGGATGGTATCCATTGACGTTGAGGGCAGATCTTCCCCACCTAGTTCACTGAGACTCATACTAATCTCCTCTGGAAACACCCTCACAGACACACCTAAAATAATGCTCTACCAGGTTTCTAGGTACTCCTTAATCCAGTCAAGTTAAAATCCAGTCAAAGTAAAATTAAGTCCACAAGTCCACCCCTTGTCTACTTGGCAGCCACACACATCTGTTTAAACCATACTTAATTTCCAAATAAAGACAATAATAAGGTAATAGTTTTACCTAACATGATGCAACTGACATGATGTAACTATCCTTCACACAGCTAGATATACACTAATCCCTTTCCCCAGAATTTGGCTTCTTGGATTTCAGCACTCAGGATTTTAATCTTTTAGAACTGGGATTTTCAGAATTTTAGATGTTACGGATTTTAAATGTTAAGGATCAAAAGATCCTCAGAGGTTTTGATCTGTTGGAATCTCAACATTCAGGATTATGGTGTTCAGGGTTGTGTCTCTCTGGATTATGACAGGCACTGCTTTCTTAGGCCATCAGAGCAGGCAAAAATGAATTTCACCAAGGCTTTTCCTACAATATGAAAACTTGCTATAGGACTCTCTAGATCCCTTTCTTGACCGGAGACCAAATATGCTAGCACCACCATCCCTCGATTTGCAGGGCCCACTGAAGTTTTTGGTATTACTGTGGAATTCTAGATAGTACGGTGGCTAAGATGTAGGAAATGTTTTCCATCTCTGTTAGTTTATGAATAGCCTATCTTAGAGTTATTTACATCATTCTTTAAACAAAATCTATTTTTAAACGCTCAACTGCATAACTGACTGAAATGTTCATTTTTATACAATTATATGGTAACTTACAGTACAGATCTAGAGAAGTAGCAGAATTTGGAAGTAAGAATGAACAAAAATGTACAAGAGACATTTTAATATCTTAAAGAAAACCCCCAGAGAGGCATCTGCTAAAAACGTAACATAGTTTTAAGCTCTGGGGTAACCCTCTCCCGTAAAAAAATTGGATTTCCAAATAGCTACATTTGTAAGGTCTTCCTGATTATTCCAGAGGCATTTTGTCACGTGACTCCAACATGACAAACTTATTCTTGTTATTTGCAAAAGTTATAGTGTATAAGATTGCTGCAAACACTGAATTCACAAATTCTGAACCATTGCTCCTAGGGGAAATACAAGGTTAGATTCCTGTAAGCCTCTGGTTACAACATTTTCGGCAACCATTCAATACATAACCTTGTTTCATGTATGTTTTTGTTTAAAGATACCTTGTTTAATATATATTGTTGATTCATTAACATTGAAGTCACTGCCAACAGCATATTTAACTCATGTTTGAACAAAGCCTACCTCACACACATGACTTCTCCATAAGACACATTACAGCCTTCTTGCATTTAGGAACTCTGGAAAGCAGTTCAGCACTGTGTTTGGGGACCATTTCCAACAGCAAAACCACCAACAGAAAGCACAAAAATTGTTTATATGTGGCACTAAATAAATTCTGAAAATGACACTTGGTTACACTATAAGAGCTGAACCGAGAAGGCAGGGCATCACCTTGTAGAGTGTTGGGCAACTCAAATTTTTCAACCCTCTGCACATGTCTGACGATGGCTGTGCAAGTGCTGTGAATATTGATTTGGAGGGTAAGTTGGGCTGTTCTTGCATTGCTATAAAGAAATACTTGAGACAGGGTAACTTATAAAAAAAGAGGTTTAACTGATCCATGGTTCTGCAGGCTGTACAGGAAGTGTAGGGGCATCTGCTTCTGGGGGACCTCCCTCGGAGCTTTTACTTAGGGTAGAAGGTGAAGCAGAAGCAGGAACTGCACATGGCAAAAGCAGGAGCAAGGGGTGGGGAGGTGCCACACCCTTTTAAACAACCATACTTTAGGAAAACTCACTATCACAAAGACACCACCAAGCCATGAGGGATCCACCTCCATGACCCAAACACCTCCCACCGGCCCCACCTCCAGCATTAGGGATTACAGTTCAACATGGGATTTAGGTGGGGGCAAATATCCAAACTATATCAAGGGGTTACAAATAAATTTTTGCAAGTAGGTGAATTGCAAATACAAAATCAATGAATAATATGGATCAACTATACTCTCACCATCACGGTCAATAAAGTCATACCATCAAGGGGAAGTCCCTATTTTAGATTTGATACATACAGAGCAGCATTTTCTAAGGTCCTGTTTCAGTGATGTAATGCTGCAACAAAATATATTATTGTATCATAAACAGTGTTATTTGTAACATTTTCAATTATTTAAATCACTCTTGCCTTGCGACAATCAACAGTTGCTGTATTTTATTAAAAATGTATAATGAGGCCTTAATTAGGGCACATGTGTTTAGCACTCTGCAAATGTTTAAGTGCCCAGAAGACGCTATAAAACTTAACAATGATGTTAATAGCCACATGAAATTGTTTAAACTGTCAAAAGGGAAGCATCTATGCCAATGCCAGAATGCCAGTCCAAAGGTTCTATTTCAAAAATGCTTAATCAAAAAATAAAATAAAATAATAAAAAAGCACATTCAAACAGACATTTGAATTAGCGGTACAGAGAAGAAATGGAGGTAGGTGACAAAGAAATAGATATCTATGACCTAAAATACAAACTCAAAAATGTTGATAAAAATTAAAGTCAATCTGCAAGGTGTTGATTAGAGGTAAAAAATAAATTTAAGACCGGGCGCGGTGGCTCACGCCTGTAATCCCAATGCTTTGGGAGGCTGAGGTGGGCGAATCACGAGGTCCAGAGATCAAGACCATCCTGGCCAACATGGTGAAACCCTGTCTCTACTAAATACAAAAAAATTAGCCGGGCATGGTGGCGCATGCCTGTAGTCCCAGGTACTCAGGAGTCTGAGGCAGGAGAATCACTTGATCCCGGAAGGCAGTAGTTGCAGTGAGCTGAGATAGAGCGCCACTGCACTCCAGCCTGGGAAGAGAAGCAAGACTCCATCTCTAAAAAATAATAATAAATAAATTTAAAATTTTTCTTACATTAAAGTTAATCAATAAAATTATTCATGGCCAGGGAGAGTTACAATATAATTGTGACTCATAACAATTGTTATTACATTCCAGTATTCCAAACCCACCGAATATTCATAGTCAAGCTTCATGTTACATGACAAACTAATCTACACATTTTAGAATTCTACCATGTAGAATTTCTAAGATTTAGCTATTATTTAGTTCAACTTCCTCATTTTACATATTAGTGACCACCAGCTCAGTTTACAGTAATCTCAAGCTGTACCACATTCTTGTTTGTGGTGCGTATTATATATCAAAGAAGGCAAAAATTCACAGAGAAATCCAGGAAAGACAACTGCAAGAAGGCAGTGGCTCTTTTTACATGACATGAGGTGTGTGGTCAGGGATGAAATCAAACAAGACCATTTGAGTGAGCACTGTAGCTCTGCTTACTTTATTTTTTTAAGCTACTCTAAATTCTGTCCTGACCATCCAAACTAAATGGG
This sequence comes from Pongo pygmaeus, assembly GCF_028885625.2. Lineage (NCBI taxonomy): Eukaryota > Metazoa > Chordata > Mammalia > Primates > Hominidae > Pongo > Pongo pygmaeus. The sequence goes on from NC_072376.2 coordinate 122,020,269, forward strand.
ATTTTCTAAACAGGTTTATTAAGGTTTATTGGAAAAGATGTTTCTTTATTGCTGAGAGGCAACATGGAAGAATGGAAATGCACGACCTTGCAATTCAGGCAGACCTGGTCTAAACCTCAGCACTCTGTTACTAAATATATGATTTTAGGCAAGTTAGAAACTTGCTGAACTTGTTTTTTTATGTTCAAAAGAAGGAAATTTAATTCTTACACAAAATGGTAGTGTTTTGAAAACTAAACAGCTTAAACTATAAAGAATATCTAACATAGAACTTAGTTATATACAATTACTCAACATACGATAGTTCTTTGGCCCTGGATAATGTCAAAAAATTCTGAAGTCATCATTTCAATTTCTTGGGTTAGCACGGATGTTACCAAAAATCCAAATATGATTGTCGTTGATTTCAGAAGTCACCCAGTTCTTAATACAACCAATTTGCAGAGTAAGCAGATGAGAAGAGAAAAATGTACCTTTAAATCCTAAGTACAAAAATCAATACTTTGTCAATAAAGCCACACCATGAACAAGAGAACATAACATAATTCATGCTGACAATTTTTCCCTCTAAGTCTTTGGCACAATATACTTAGAATTCATCATATGAATTGATTTTCTAACATGACACACTGAAAAAGAAGTAAGATAGTTCGTATTACTATTTCAGTCAATAAAAATTACAAGATGACTTTAGATATTGAATGAGAAAATACTGATGTTAAGTAACACTCCTATAAATTGCGGCTGAAATTTTGATTCACCTTTATAACATATAGAGTCATTGTCTTCAACAGAAAGATTTTAGACTGAATTATCCTAATACTTGTGTCATCGATTAAACGCACTTGTGTAGCTACCAAGAAAGAATTGATCAAGAATGTCAGCCAATAATAATTTCCTTATGTAAGCTGCATTCTCCTTTACCACACAAAATATATCCATTCAATTGGCCTGCAATTACATCCACAGAATTTTTCTTTCTGAGATATATATAAGTAACCTCTGTGACAAATCATGTAATTTGGTCTAGACCAGAAAGAACAATACATTATAAATCAGTGTCTCATTTTGCTATAATTGCCTCCTTAAAATAGCTACAACTGGATCAATGTCTCAGATGCTGTTTTATTATACCCACATTCTTAAAAGCCTCAGTGACAAAACACTAACTGACTAAGGCAGAAGAGCAGCTGGTTCCATGGCTTCATAAAAAGAATGTTCTGAAAACAGTTCAAGAATGTTTCATGCACTTCACAAGGATTCTGTTCTAAAATTTCAAAGCCACATTAAAAAGTGATAACTGCTATCTTCAGTGGAAAAGAGGAAGTCCAAAATGTTAGAACTGGACCAAATGTTAGCAAAAACTATTTCTGGGTTACTTATGAATTCTTCCTTCTTCTTTCCTTCCTTCCAAATATGGCTTTCACCTGCATATTAAGTATTTAAGGAACTGGGGTTGTTTTTATTTCTTTAAGGCAGACACAGCTTTTTAATGCTTATCATCTGTATAGCATTCCAATTCACTTAGCAGGACAGAGGAATGTACTGCCTAATGAAAACATAATTACTTTTATAATCAACTACTTAATAAATGTATTACTTATTTTATTTTGAGGCTGCTAATTCCATGTTTTCTTTGTCTTGTTCTTTCTTTGTCCCTACATGTTAATTACACTTGGTTTCCTTTCCATAGTAGTCTGACTGTCATATTCATTCTGATCCAACTAGTACAAAACTATCTTACCTCACAAACATCAGGAAACAGAGATATTGAAAGACAGTGAGTATGTGGATTTTTTTTCTTTTTTCTGACTATTGGAAAAAGTCATATCTAATTTCATTTGTTTGAGGAAGCTCATTGAGCATTGAATAAGCACTGGAAGAACAGATTCAAAAACCCAGTTATAAGCTATATGTGCAACCTTTAGTAATGTGATCCACATTCCTGAGATTCAATTTATTCATCATGTAGGAGACAGGTAACATTATAATAATACTGATATACTTCACAAAGATATTGTGAAGAATGACTAATAAATGAGGCCTTTGACATTACTATATAGTGCATGAAGCCCCATTACTCATGCTGCAGTGTTCTGCAGTGGGTAATTATAGGCTTCTAGAGGCCAAAGTACATAATGTACCATACTTAATACTGCTTAATAGGTACAACTCTGTCACCCTTTTCCATCTACTCAACAATTTCATGGTCTTCAGATCATAGCTACTACTTCCAAACATAATACTGCACTGTTAGCAAGGTCCACAACTTGAGCAACAGAAGTGTAACAGAATACTTTCAGCTTCAAATATTCTGCTTTCCTACCTATTTACTCCATACAAACTTGCTCTCAATGGTCAGTCTATTGCCCCACACTATTTCTTGAAGCAGCCTTATTCAATCTTACTGCATTATCACATTATAGAAAAAATAATGGGTAGAAGCCTATGTGAACAAATTAATTTTTTCCATGGTATAACTAAAGTAAATATTCTTCCCACATCAAAATGTCTCTTTGCATAAATAAAGGCCAAGCATTAAAGATAAGGCTTGGGGAAGAATTCTCAATCATCTCCACTCTTCTTTTTTCTGAACTGTTTTTCTCCTTCAAGACTGTGCCTTCCCCTTTTCTAACATTATTCTCCAGAAGTAAGCCTGTTAGCAATGTGATAGACTCTCCAACATCTACTCTACTCCTAAATGTTTAAAGTAAGCCAACTATGGCAATTTCTTCTCTGTTGACAATTGTTAATATTAGTTTCAGAAAAGAGTAGGTCTATGTCAATTTGGTTTGTTCAGGGTTTCTGGGGGAAAAAAGCTAATCCTGCTCTCTTTCTCTCTCCCCTCCCCCTGCATGATAAGAATCAGGAAACATGTCAAAGTTGCTGCTGGCAGCCATCTTAGATAACAAAAAAACTTGCCTCAATATAAAGCCACCAGAGAAGCACTTCCAGACTGGCAGAATAAGGACCTCCCAAAATTCACTCCTCCCTGAAGGCAATAAGAACAACAGCAAAAATGGTCACAGTCATATTTTCCAGAACTCTGGAAATTAACCAAAGGCCTGCAACAATCTGATGAATTTTTATTCAGGAAAAACAGTTGAATCTCTATAAGAACAGCAAGTTGTGGAATTTTAACTTAGCCTATTCCCATCCCCTTCTTCCCAACCTTAAATACCAGTAGCCTCAAAACCATGGAAGCTGTGAAACCCAGCAGTCACTGTTTGGGTCAGAACAGGTTTGGGGCTCCTCCCAAAAGCTCCATCCCAGAGACTTGTCACAGTTTGACCTGTGACAAGCTCTATTCTCAGGAATAAATTTTTGACCCCACTCAGAGATTGCTAAGTGAGAAAATACCTATCCCCAGAGTGTTTGTTAAAAACAATCAGCAGCAATTTTTTTAAGATCTCAGTGGCCAGAGTCAGTGATACCAGTTAGGGCTAACAAGAGACTGACAAAAAATTGTAAGCAAAATCTGGTTAATAAGACATTCATAACAGGCTTTGAAAAGCTCCAATATATTCCTGGGGGATCTAAATAGGCACTTGCATGTGCAGGGCTGTGTGCCTATCCAGGGAAGATCTAAGAAGATACTCATCTCTCATTTCTGATTGACCTTAAGGCAATGCACAAGCAAGAAGTGAAAGCTAAGACAGAGTTGTAAACTGCTGGAGCACTGAAGGTATGCCCCCAACAAACGTACACCCACACACAAATGCACACACACACACACACACACACATAGCCCCTCCACAAAGAATGGGAGACTTACTGATTCAAGAAATTTAAGGATATCTCAGTCTAATCATTAGCTGACCACTAAATTCAATGAGAAGATACTTCTGTGGCAACATATGACAAAGAGGAAAGAATTCATCCAGTAAAGTCATAAAACAAATAAACAGCAAGGTGCAGGTAAAACTCAATCTATGGGCATAGATTGTACAATTAGGGCTAAGTGTAATCTCTTGTGTGACACAGATTTTGCAGTTACATTCAGGTGTAATTTCATCTATGGTGAAGGTATTCATTATCTATTTATAGCAAAGTTATTTCTAAGAATAACCTCATTGGCACAGATTGGACAGTTAGCTCTAGGTGGAATCTCCCTGTGACACAGATTCTTCTATACTTCTCTACACCCCATAGTAATTAGGCACTGGACTGAATATACTGTAGGTGCTTAATACGTAATACTGATTTCTTATATATTGCTTATACTTTGTTGTTATTTCATTCATATTCATAAAATTAAGGATAAAAAGTTATATCCTTTTTATCCTGTTATTGTAAAATAATAACAGCTCAAGAAACCACCAAGAAACAAACACTTAGATCTTTAAAAGTATAACTTCAGAGAAGTGATTCACTTTACAAAAGATTTCTTCACTTCTGTAATATCACTTTAAATTAGAAGCTCCCATATGCATTTAAAACATTTAATTTATTAAACTTTATGTTATACACAATTTTTCCAGAACATATTTGCCAAATAAAGGAAGATATAAGAAACCAATATTTATTTCCTCTAAATAAGAGCTATTTTGAATTTTCTGGTTTGCTAGGCATCAGAGGCAGCAGAACCTGACAGAGAACATTAGTCCTGAATTGAATGAAACGCAAAGCCATTCCCCAAACACCTGTAACTCCTATAGCTCATTCTTAAAAGCTCTCATAAAACTTAAGAGTACAACCACAAATGGCCACTTTTCCATTCAATACTTCAGGAAATGAATATATTATGTTCAATCTATAAGCCTGGCACAAAATTTAGTTGACTGCTAAATATTGTTTATATTTTAAAAAGTCATCCTTATCCAAGAAAACTATTTTCATTCTGAGTCTCCTCCAAAAATTAATTTATTCTAGAAATGCCTTTTTATTTATTGTCCTACACACTTTAAAATATGATAATCTTATTTGTTTTGAGAACATTTTTGATGCAATCTTTCTCTCCAATGACTTACATTATTTAAATATCATTTACAAACCACGTTAAAAGCTATGGATGCTGGATATGAGTCTTTATTATATCTAGTTCTCAACAGGAATTGATATGCAAAATAGCCAGACTAGACTCTTTTTGCTCCTCTAAAAAAAAAATTGTTTAAGTGTACAAAAAAAATTTCTAGGAACATTGTTATATAGTTTCACATTGTGTAGAATGGTCACTGAAAATGAAGGAAATACATCAAAATATCTCATAAGCATGTAAAATTAAAATATGATTTTTAAAAATTTTAAAAATTTATACTACCAGTTAGTTGAACATGCTAAAAAGCCAAGTGATCTGAATCACTTATTTACAAGGGATAGCATTTACAATATGCCCTATTTTATAAAAACACTAGATATCATCCCAGGATCCCAGTAGCAGTACTTTTCTATCCTTCATGGGAAAGCAGACAGGAAACAAAAAAACATTTCTAATGTGATCTTCACATTACAAAAAATAAGTGCTGAGGCATAACTGCTCAAATAAATGGCACAGTTAGGGAAATAGAAAGGAAGGGCAATTTGTCTCCATTCATAAGTGTAGATGAATAAAACATCTCATACATGAGGTATTTAGAAAAATTATCTTTCAGAGCTCAACATATTTTGGGGGAAAATTAGGGTTCACCCAGATGGAACTTTTCAAATGAAAAATTTACAAGGGCATAAACCTTCAACCAGGGTAGTAAAGAGAGAAATAAAAATCACATGAATAAATAAGAGAGTTGCCGTAAGGGTTATTTAAAGCCAAAATTGGCAAGTTTCCACTAGTACTAATGCACAGAATGTATACTGGTAAAGGAATGGCTTGATGGCAATCTTTTTTTTTTTTGCTTTAAAAAATTATTTATTTTTGTGATAAAATATGCATAATGGAAAATTTACCTTTTAACATTTTTAATTATACAGTTCAGTGACATTAAGTATACTCATATTGTTGTACAACCATCACTACCACCCACCCACAGAACATTTTTTACCTGCAAAACTGAAACTCTGTGCCCATCAAACAATAACTGCCTGTTCTAGGCCCACATTCCCAGCCCTTGGCAACCACTTTGTCTCTGAATTTGACTACTCCAATTACCTCATGTAAGTAAAACAATATATTTTTTGTCCTTTTGTTCCTACCTTCTTTCACTTAACATAGTATCTTCAAGGATCATCCATGTCATAGCATGTGTCAGAATATCTCTTCTTTTTTAAGCCTATATGACAGTCCATTGTATATACATACTACATTTTGTTTATCTATTCATCTGTCAGTGAATACTTGTGTTGCTTCTACATTTTGGCTATTGCTAATACGTTGCTGTGAACGTGGGTATACAACTATCTCTTTGAGATCCTGTTTTCATTTCTTTTGAGGTATACACCCATAAGTGGAATTGCTGGATCTTATGGTAATTCTGTTTTTAATATTTTGGTACACTTTTATTATTGGGCTTAGATTTTTTTCCTAATCAAGTTTTTTACCAAGCAGCTTTAGGGAGAGAATAGCAAAACACATACTTTTTAAGTATTGCCTCAGACTTTAGGCAGAGTTTTGGCCCATTATGATAATCTCAGTAGCACCCATGTACTGAATAAGTGAATTCAAAGAAAGGTTATGTCAGGCAACTATCTCAAAGTTTTGTTATCTCTGCTTGCAATTTTTGTTCAATCATCGACCAAGTGCTTGAGGGCTTACTGCATGTGAGGCTTTGTAGACTAGTATTAATGAACTTTCCTTTTGTCCTTGCAGTACCAGGTATCACTATCATGCATTTTGGAGCTTTGATCTCAATTTTCTGCCAAATGAATGGTCCCGTGTTTTGTGCTTGTTCGTTTACAAACAGACATCCCTCTGACCACCGTGGAACTAGAAGGTGTGTGGTCAGAGAACCATGAATGGGCTGCTCTCTGCCTCTCACAGCAGCTCTGCTTCTCCTTGGGACTACTCCTTGTTTTCCCCATTCCTAGCCCATTCTCTGTACATCTTTGGTCCAGATTCCAGAGGGTCTGCCAACTTGCACCCCATTCAGGCATCCATTACCAATATTTATAAAGCCCAGCACTTCTCTGGTACAGAGCAGGCAGTGGAAATTCCCTTTTGATGATAGATAACAGTTCCTGCATGCAGAGTGGTGGGGGTAGGAGAGTAGAGGTAGCCACTTTCTGGATGGGAGCAGTGTCATCAACCCAAGGGGAACCCATTCATAGGCTAATCAGTAACTCCTGAGAGGCCCAATAAGGGCAATGACAACTACTCAAGTCAAACAGGTTTCTACTGATGGAAATCTTTGAACCAACTACTCTTAAATGCATCCCATCATTGCTAAAAGAATACGGTCATCTTTTGTTTAATGATGGGGATACATTCTGAGAACTGCATCATTAGGCAATTTTGTCATTGTGCAAACATCATAGAGTGTACTTAAACAAACCTAGATGGTATAGCCTACTATATACCTAGGCTATATAATACAGCCATACTAGGTATTATAGCTACATTGTAATAATATTATATTTATATTATAGTAATATAGTAATATATTATTATATAATGTAGCTCTATTATATATATGTGTGTATATGTGTGCGTGTGTGTGTGTATATATACATATATTTATTTATTTATATTCTATTGCTTGTAGGCTACAAACCTGTACAGCAGGTAGGCAATTGTAACACAATGGTATTTGTATGTCTTAACATAGGAAAGTTACAGTAAAAATATAGTATAAAATATTTTTTTAAGTGGTACTTGTATAAGTCACTTACCATGAATAGAGCTTGCAGGAGTAGAAGTTGTTCTGGGTGAGTCAATGAGTGAGTGGTGAGTGAATGGGAAGGCCTAGGACATTACTGTACACCACTGTAGACCTTATAAACACAGTATACTTAGACCACACTAAATTTATTTTTTAAAATTTTCTCTTCAATAATAAATTAAGCTTAGCTATTTACTTTACAAACTTCGTAATGTTTTTAATTTTTTGACTGTCCTGTAATAAATCTTAGCTTATAACACAGACACATTGCACACTTTCTTTATAGACTTTCCCAATTTTTAAATTTTTTTGGTTTTACTTTTTAAACCATTTTTAAACCATTTAGTTAAAAAACTAAAACACAAACACATACTTTAGCCAAGGCCTACTCAGGGTCAGGATCATCAATATCACTGTCTTCCACCTCCACATCTTGTCTCACTGGAAGGTCTTCAGGGGCAATGACACATATGGAGCTGTCATCTCTTGTGATAGCAATGCCTTCTTCTGGATGCCTCCTGATGTACCTGCCCAAGGCTATTTTACAGTTAAATTTTTTTTAATAAGTAGGAGAGCAGTCTAAAATAATGATAAATAGTATAGCATAGTAAATATATAAACCAGTAACATAGTTGTTTATTATCATTACCAAGTATTACGTATTGTGCGTAACTGCATGTGCTATAGTTTTGTATGACTGGAAGTGCAGTAGGTTTGTTTACACCAGCATCACCAAAAACATGTGAGTAATACATTGTGTCATGACATCACAACAGCTATGACATTATTAGGTGACAGTTTTTCAGCTCTATTAAAATCTATTAAAATCTGATGGGTCATATATGCAGTTTGTTAGTGTTCTAAGCATTGTCATGCAGTGCAAAACTGTAATGTGGCATCCTTAAACTTTCAGGAACATACTTCTCATTAATATATGTCTAAAATCTCCCATCCTTCAAAAGCCATTACCAGGACCACCAACTCAGATGCACCTCCAGCCCTGTGCTCCATTGGCCCAAATGGTTTTCATCACTCATTGAAGTCACACGTCCATTTACATCTTTCTTGCAGTATGTTAGCATTTTGCCTTTATAATCAGCGACACAGTCATGACAAGACCCCACTGACAGAAAGACCTGAGTTCAAACCCTGATGCTGTCACTTGGGCTAGTGATTTAATATCTCTGTACTTCATCTTCTTAAGTGACCTTATAGGTCACTGAAAGAATTGAATGAAATAGTACATTTAAGTTGTCTGTCCAGGAGTCTGGGAGTTCATTAAGTTCAACAATTGTTACTGTGATCCCTTATACACCTTTTTATCCCATATTATAGTATAAATCCTTTCAGAAACAATGGAGAGTACAAATAATTTTTTGAGGGTATTTATTTGCTTTTCCTAAAGTCAATTTGTTATTATTTGTTAATTTGAATGGAGATTAATTCTTCCAGAACACTACACAATGCCTCTGACATCTACTTGTTGAATTACTGTTCATTATCTTAGTATTCATCCCACCAGCCTATCAGTAGAAGAATACAGAAACAAAAGAAAGGAAGCCTTTTCTGGGATGTAAGAGGTTTTTTGTTTGGTTTTGTTTTTCCTTTTTTAATCTATAAATGCAAAGGAGTGGGCTACAGAATCTCTAAGGTGTCTTTTAATTCTCACATTCTAGAAATCTGTAATATCCATTAGAGTCAAATAATTTTTCCTCTATTTTGAAGCTACTCCTTTTTAGCTTTGCCAACATTCTTCCCTTAAATGCCCTCTTTCTTTCCAAAATGTCGTCTAATACGGTTTGTGTTTTCTAGAGTGCCTTGTCTCTTCACTTTCACCTCCTTTGTGCAATCTTTAAAATAATAGAAACCTTGTTTTTTTATTATTATTATACTTTAAGTTTTAGGGTACTTGTTTTAATAATCAAGATCTATTGCTAAAAATTCTACTAAGTCATATATACATCAGGGAGGGTGGTCTGTTTTCTAGATGGTTTCTGAATACGCCCTCATTAAATCACCTGATAGCCACTTAATGGGGGACCTGTGGAGGAAACAAGTCATGTGCTAAGTCAAATCTATGAAGCATCTGTCTAGCCAAAAAAAAAAATTGCTTGAGGAATAAATGACTCAGGTAGACACCACCAGTTTTCACCTTGGCACTCTGTTAGTCCCCATGTCCTTTTTGAGCTTACAGATGGTCTTAATTAAAAACAAGTAGTTTTTAATTTACAACACAGGAAACATTTAGAATTTGTTGTAGAAGTAGAGTTAGTGGAACCTAGTAACCCCAATCTCACCCCCAGACAACTACCTCCATGACTTTAATTCATTTGTACAGATTCCTGATGTATTCATAAGTCTTTTTTATTACAAGTAAAATATACTTCTACTGCACTTTTTTTAAGAAAGTTGAAAGTCACCATATCAAGACTTAACTTTTCTCCACCCTGTGTCCTTGAGTTGTGTCAAGCTCGTAGTGGGAGCTGACTACAAAGATCAAGGGCCCTGGGTCTGGAATAATAATGGTTGATGGGCTTCACCTTTCATATATGTCACATTCTCTGTGACATTAGTGTCCCGAGGCTTTGTAAAATGAAATGCTGCTTGTTTTGCACACACTTATCTTCTTGCCATCCAGCTTTTTCTACAAACACTCTAATAGCTGCTGTTTCACATTTACATTTCCCCCTCTTCACATCATGTGTTTAAGAAACACTCAATTCCACTAACAATTTTTCTAACAGCCTATTCTGTTCAAAAGTATTTAGCCCCATTTTTTAAAGTCAAATACTAACCTTGGAATAATGAATGTCCTTAACCCACCTGCACTTCACTTCGCTCTTTGCAATAAACACACACACCAACACTCAATTTGTCAAAGTTTTTCAAGAGGTGAGGGGATGAGGTTGAAGGTCAAATTACAAATGGTTGTTTTAAGGTCTGGGAGACTGGCCAACACTAGTGTTCTTAAGATGGAGCTTGAACTGGACAAAGCTTATGGTATAATCCCAGGAGACCATAAGTCACATACTATTCCGGATGATTCTTCCCTGTTCCTTAAAACTCACATTCTATGTAAAAGGTGGCTTGATATTGACATTATTTGCATTTAGACACCAACGCTTTTATAAAAATAGATAGAAGTGACGGGCTTTTTATTTCACCAAAGTTTTTTTAATTCTTTTATTTCCAGAGTTTCGGAAGTTCCTTATGCATAATAATTATTCACTATGAACTTAGCAAATATATTTCTTTTCTTTTATCTTTTATTGTATATATTTAAGGTATACAACATTATGTTTTGATATACATAAGTGATTACCACAGTCAAGTCACTTAAGACATCCATCATCTCACATAGGTATCTTGTGTGTGTATATGTATTAAGAACACCTAAAATCTACTCTTTTAGCAATTTATAGTATAAATACAATGTTAGTAACTAAGATTTTCATGCTGGACATTATATCTCCAGACTTCGTCATCCTACATATCTGCAACTTTATACCCTCTGACCGACATCTCCCTTGTATTTCTTTTATAAAATTTTTGAAAAGCTTTTTCTAGGTAGATTTCAGTATCTCTAAAAACTTCCGTTTCTTAATATTAAACTATTTGAATCTTCAACTAATAGTTCTATTCATAAACTAAATACAATTTTACAATGTGGGATGGGAGAGCAAATAGGAGTTAAAAAAAGTATAACCTTCAAGTTGAGTCTTCATCTCCATTCAACTCCATGCATCTTCATGCCATCAGTACACACAGAAGAAATGGTTCTGTGAACTTGGAAGGAAAGGGTCTATGAACCAGCTCTGCCTGTGAGATGAGAGGGGGCTTTGGAACAGCTGTAATTAAGCTAAGAGCTCTGTAGGACCAGATAGTTACTCTTTATTCTAAAAAAAACCAATTTTTTAAAATCCATACCTAAGTTGGAGGGTTCAAATTTAATTCAACTAGAGAAGAGCCACAAAGATAATTAAAGGGTTGGTAGGTAGTATCTATTGGGAAAGAATAAAGAAACTAGGATTATTCCACCTGGTGAAGGGAAGACTGATGAGTGATTTAAAAACATTCTTAACGTGTTTGATCAGTTATTTCAGTGACCAGCTGTTCTCTATCTACAATGAGGACACAACCAAAAGAAATAGCCTTAAATTCCAATATGAAAAATGTAGATTAGATCTAAGAAAGATTTATCTGAGAGTGAGGTTTTTAATATTGGAATGAAATAGCCACTCTGAAGTCTTTAAATCTGACATAGATTACCATCTTCCTGTAGAAGAGAGTTGTGGTGCTAATGGAAGGTCAGAGGATAAATTCTTTCATTGTCCCTTCTATACCTATAAAATCTATGTTTTTTGAGTCAGTTTCTCTTGCATCTGTTGAGCATGTAGAATTACTTGTGTAAGAAAGTACTTAAGGCAGTGAAGTTAACCATTAAAGATTAAAACAGTCTACTAGATAAAGGTTCTTTTCTACATAGAGGATTCTCAGACCTACACAAAGCAGCTCTAGACTACAGTAAACCCCTACTTTTGTTGATGTCACAGTCATACACAAACACTATCCTCTTTACCTATCCTGGAAGAAGTAAAGAGAAATAGAAAGAAAGAAAAAAAAAAAGGATGGGTTTTTTTTTCATCATGAAAAGCAGCTGAAAAACAGGCATTGAATTCCCTAAGTCGAGGTAAACCGAATTCCCTAAGTCATGCACAATAGAAAAACAGTGTCTACACTGTGAATTATCTTTTTCTGCTTTCCAATATTTTAGTATCCATTGACACACTAAAAAAAGCAAGATGATAATATCCTTAAATTCACAGACTGTATCAAAAAAAAGTGTCACTTTGTAGGCCTTCCTATGATTATGCTTCATTTAAAAGTACTCACAAGATCCCACTCTTCCCCTTCTATTGCGGTAATTTGCAACAATTTTAAGCAACTTTGCAAAGTGAATAAAAAGGAGTTGAAGCATCTGCAATTCAAGGCATTTAAGTTTTAATTCACAAACTGCAGCCCTGAGAATAATTATAAGGGCCTAGTTATTTTCTGCTATGTTGCACATGAAAGGCATCCGATCACTTTTTAAAAAAATACCCAAGATGCAGTATTTTTAGAATTGTTATCATTCTTCACTTGAGCGATTCAATAACTGCAGCACTTGCACTACAGTCCCCAAAAGAGCTTACATAACTAAACATATACAATCACAGAGGCTTAAAATTAAGTGTCTGGGTAGTGTGTTGCCTCACGGAATATTTGATGAAGGGCATGAAGCAAATCTTTTAAAATTTGCTTCCCAGAAACTCTTAATACTATGATAATATAGTGCCCAATAAATATGTGGATCTCTAGAAAAATATTTTGTGTCTTGATACCTTTATATTTATATTTTTATAATCTCTATTCAAATAGCCATAAACTAAAAGTCACTTAATACACTGGATAACTTTAAAAATCTGATTTTTAAAAGTAAACCTCCAACTTTCTCAATATGGCACTATAATTGACACAGTTAAGACAAAATTTAAGAGTTCAGCTTCTGTCATATCTTAGGAAGGGTTTAAGTGACCATATTATATACTTTATTATCTAAACCTAGATACTTTGAGAGTAAAGGAGGCCCTATTGATAATTATACCAGAATAATAGGCAAAAAAAAACCCAGAACTTTCCTAGGCAAACCTAGAAAATATGAACATCCTTATCATAGACCAATATGGTCCAGTTTGTTATAGCCAAATATAGGAATCTGCAAGATCTCCAGGAACGTGGTCCTCTGGGTTGGGACTAGTATACAGGAGGTAATTAACTGGTATGAAGGTACAGAAAGGAAGTTTATTTTGGAAGTCAAAGCATCTATCAAAAGGCCAGTCCAGAGAAGTCGGCAATGGTGGAAGCCAAACTTGAAATAACAAAGGTATCCTATCATATGTGTGGAGCATGGTGATGACAGAATAAAATGCAGAAACATTTCAGAGTACCAGACAAGCAGGGAAAGAATCAGTAAGCCCTTAGAATTAAAGGGCTGAATCTAATCATCCTGTCACCTATAACCATTATATGAATACCTGCTATGAACCAAAGTCTACCTTAAGCTTGGGTTCATGAGTACAGAGGTAGCTACCAACACAGGGTATCAGCTAAAAACAAAGCAGATGATTGTTTACAAAAACTACAGCACAACGTAAGGATTAAATCTGAAAGAAAAAGATAGAAGTCCTATGTCAAGAATCATGGAACAGGAATAGGACAGAGCTTCAGTTAATACAACTATACCCCAAAGGTAGCAGCAAAGAAACAACTCAATGATTAAAGACAGGCAAGTTCACACCACATGATAGGGACTTGTCCCAGGGATCAGGATCAGGGTTAGGCCGGCTGATGGAAGACCAGGGGGCCTTGCCCATGGGGAGGAGAGATATGCAGAGGCCAGGCCTGAAAACTAGTTTTTCAGTAGATGAACCTCTAGTAGCTTTTTTGTTAAAAAGCAAAAAAAAAAAAATTAAAAAAACATAATACACAAAATGAAAACATTAACAGCAATAAGGGTACCTAAAGTAGGAAAAAATACTTAAGCATGAAAATAGATACTATCATAGCAGATACTTCAAATTCCTAAGGCTGCTCAGATACAACAGTTTAAAACAATGACGATTATAATGATTAATATTCAAATTGTCCTCAAGGTATTACATGTAAATGCCAATATCTTAATATAAAATTAAGCAGAGATATAAAATGCAAATGACAAATCTATACAGTAAGCTGGTAGAGCTAGAAAACTACTAGTTCTAGCACTAAACAAATAAAGTAAAAGTAAACTCTAGAGACTACATCATTTTCATCTATATCAATGAAATTCTGACCTTGGATAGTCAAATAGGGTAAAGACAGTAAATGGTATTCTAATTGATGAGTGAGTACTCCACCAAATCTCAAGGAATTCTTGTTTTCTCAAAAGTGATTTGATATTTTACTGTATCAACTTTCCTACCAAGTTTATGATAATTAGTATGTGTATATCTTTATCCATAAATTTTAAAAAATCTGAATAGGCATTCAACAAATCTTAAAATTTTATAAATATTTTAGAATTAAATTGTATTCTGATTTAATTATTCTACAAAATTGACTCTACTATACTCATTTTTCTCCTATATATGATTCTATTCTCTTTCTCTTACCTATTTTGTGTTAAACTTCCTCATTAACTTATTCATCTACTTTAAAAAACTTGTTAAATCATTAAGGAGGAGGCCTCTGTTCCAGGGTTTGTAAGGGACACAAGGATGAAACCAAACATGAGTCATATCTTCAAGCTTATGTGGAAAATGCACAAAATACGCCCTGGAATGCAAGTAGGTTCAGAAGATGAACAAATTATTTCTATATAGGAAACTTACATCTAAACTGGGATTTAAAAGGGGAATAATATAATAAAAGACCTAAAACAAAAAGGCTTGATGTTTGTGCATTTGAGAAATTTAAAGTGTTCCAGATCAGCTGGAACATAGAAAAAGGAAGTAAAGAAAGATAAGCTTGAGGCCGGGTGTGGTGGCTCATGCCTGTAATCCCAGCACTTTGGGAGGCCGAGGTGGGCGGATCACCTGAGGTCAGGAATTCAAGACCAGCCTGGCCAACATGGTAAAACCCCGTCTCTACCAAAAATACAAAAATTAGCCGGGCGTGGTTCTATAATCCGAGCTACTCAGGAAGCTAAGTGAAGCAGGAGAATGGCTTGAACCCAGGAGGCGGAGTATGCAGTGAGCAGAGATTGAACCACTGCACTCCAGCCTGGGCGACAGAGCAAGACTGAAAAAAAAAGGAAGGGAGGGAGGGAGGATTGAAAATGTGGAAATGAGCCCATCATGGAAGGCCTGAATGTCAGGTAAGGAAAAGTGAAAGAAAAGAAGCCAGTTAATGCTTTTACGTAGCAAAACAGCAATTAAGACCAGCTCAAACTATTAGACAAGCCTACAGACAGTCACTTGGGCCTGAATTAGGGAACATGTAATATTGCTTAGGTACAATGCAAGGGCTTTAAAACAAATGAATGTAAGAATCATAGGAAAGGAAGACCTGGAGGAAGTTAACACTGAAAAAACAGTAAATAGATAGATAGAGGAGGAGCATATTTAGCAGATGAAGTCAGTCTTGAACATGCTAGGTGGGAAGTAAAACTAAGGCATTCTATATGGGATAACCACCAGGTAGTTAAAAACATGTGTCCTCAACTCAAAAGATCAAAACCTAAAGTAAAGATTTGAGATTCATCAGAACAGATGACACCAAGAGGAAGAATACAGAAACATAAGAGACAAGATCCAAGTAAAACATCAAAGGATGCTTTTAGCCAGCAAAGGCAAGAAACGGGTCAAGACGGGAGAGAGATGAGAGAAAGAAGAGAATCAAGAGAGCTTACTCTCATGAAAGTCAAGGGAAAGAAAGTTCACAGAAGGAGGTATAGTCAACAGAGTCAATTGCTAAAAGAGTTGAAAAGACCTGAGAAAAACCCGTATTGTCCCACAGTCAAGATAATATATGAGAATATTTTACCTTCTACACATACCTATATAAATGTACTGCTACGATTATAACTATTATTATTCTCTAGTCCTTAGCCAGGGTAATTTGAAACCTTTTATTCTTCATCTAGCTTATTCAGAATTATGAGTATTCAATAGAATTAATATTTCCTTTTTTTAGACTCTCAAACTTTTCATCAATAAATATGCATACATTCAACTATGGTAAAGATTTATTTTACTAACAAGTGTGTCCAGAATATATCTTGATCCTAGAAGGAGGTTGAAATCTTCACTGGTTATCAGGGCAGTTGTGTTGATGAAGTCCCCTGTTCCAGCCACCCATTCAACTAGCAGCAGTGAAGACCAGGAATCCAGAGCGGCATTGTGCTCGGCTCTATACTCTGCTTGCCTCCACGGACACAGCATTTCAGAAGTATTCCACACAAAAAGAATCAGCATCTTCCTGTTTTCATAAATGGCATGAAAATAAGCATCCATCTATCTCCACCCATGCCATGCAGTAAAGCCAAGCCAAAGCACTAGTACCTCCCAGCTGCCAGACTACTCCTCCTTTCATGCCCTGCAGGGGATCAAGTTTGTCAGACATCAGTCCAGCTCTCCAGTGAACAGCTGATTAATGAGGGGTGGGTGAAATAGCCACCAAGCAGCTACACCATTTTTCAGGGACAAAGCATGATGGTTAATGTTGATGGGAAGATGAATGTAAGGAAACTGCAGTTAAAGTCCTTGATAAGAAGAAGCACTGCTCAAGCCAGCTCCTGGCCAAAAATTTTCCAATTGCTTTTCTGACATACCTCATATAAGGAAGACAGTCAGCTAGTGGCATACAATTAACTCTGCGGTTCATGGACTTATTCAGCATATACTTAATGTAAATCCACTAGGTGCCAGACATTGTAATAAGGACCAGATATTTTATCAACTTAACTAACTTACATACATGGTAGACACTGTCCAGGAATGTCTTCTTTTGTTCAAATCTAGCCTGGCCTTTAAAAGCCCAGCTCAAATACCAGCTTCTCTAGGAAGGTTTCTCTGAGGCTCCATAGGCAAAAGTAATGACTCTTCTCTAAATTCTTACAGCACTCTATTTGGACCTCTGTTATAGAACATGATGAACATCCCACATTGTAATTCCTTATATGCATCATCTCCTAATAGACTATAAGTAACTTGAAGCCAAGATTCACGTGATCTTCATACCTCATGTCTGTAATATATTCATATTCCCCAGAACATAATGTAGTTCTTTGCATAATTAATGTATTAATGAAGTACCTGCTGTCCACCTTAGCCCAACACAGTTAGATGCTTGGGATGGGTGGGGAGGGAATCGTCTTATTCGCTACAGCCAAAATCAGTTTTGAAATTTAAATGGAGAGACAAAATAAACAACAAAAATGTTTTTATGTATCAGTGTAATACAGTAAACAATCATAATTCCATGTCAATAAGACCGAACATAGCACACTTTGATTAACATAGGTTTTAACTTCACCTTTGCATCTATTAAAGAAAGGATTTACTAAAAATAAAAAGTTATTAAATATTCATGACCTACTTAAGCTTTCTAGATGAACTGTTTTTAGATATTTTTAAAACATCAATTATACTAAAATCTTACATATTCATTGAAACAGGCCAAATAACATTCCTACTTTCCTCTATAAACAAAAGGTTTTGTTAGCAAGGAAATTGGGTAACTACGTACTTGAGATAATTTTAAAGTTATACTTACTTATAAACAATCTATATTATTAAACTTTGCAAATTCACCCCCACTTGCTTCAAATGCTCTAATTTAATGAGAGAAATCTTAACATGTGGAGGATACTGAAGCACTTAAGGGCTACATTGACTAAGTACACGAAAGGTAGGAATCAAAACCCACTTTTTTTGTAGAGGAGATGGGCAACCAGTAGTACTGGGGGTATGTTATAGTGGAAAGAGTAATAGCTTAAGAGTTTGAAGGCCTAGATTCCAGGCCCCATGCTGGCATGATGAGCTCTTTGTCCTGGGGCAACAAATTTAAACTTTCCGGGTCTGTTCACTTTTCTAAAAATGTCAGCTTGATAGATTTGCTATAAAATAATAGTCTCATTATGAATTGTCTCCAAGATATATTATAGAGAATTAGTATCATCCAAACAACATAAAGGCTTTAAGGCATAAATATCTGGGGGGGGGGGGAGGGGAGGTAAACTTACTAACCATATGTATTAGAGTTTTCCAGAGAAATTGAACAAGTAGGAGATACACACACACATACGCGCACACACACACACATATACATGTATGGGGAGAGAGAGAGAAGGTACAGAATTAGTTTACATGATTATGGAGGATGAGAAGTTCAAGTCCCAAGATCTAAAACTGGCAAGCTGGAGAACCAAAAGAGCCAATGGTATAGTTTCGGTTCAAGTCTTAAGAACTGAGAATGAAGAGAGCCGATGGTGTGAGTTCCAGTCCAAGTCTGATCCTGAAGGTAGAAGTCTGTGCCCCAGCTTGACGATAGAGAAAGCAAATTCTCCCTTATTCTACCTTTTTGTTCTATTCAGGCCTTTCAGTGGCTTGGAAGAGGTTTTCCCATATTGGGGTGGGCAATCTACTTTACTGAGTATACCAATTTAAATGTTAATCACATCCAGAAGCAGCTTCACAAACACACCCAGAATAATATTTAACCAAGTATCTGGGCACTCTGTAGATCAGTCAGGTTGACACATAACACTAACCATCACAAGTTCACCCTTGTTAACCCATATACATCCTCTTAAACCATACTTAATCTCCAATTAAAGACAATAACAAGGTTATAACTCTGCCTAACATGATGCAACAATTCTGCATACAACCAAAAACACATTAATCCTTTCTCCAGAAGAGGATGTAAAGTCCTTGAGTTATGTTTATATCTTTTTCTTGATATCCCATAATTTAAATACTATGATGTAAAATTAATACTACTTAATACTATGATATGAAAGTGATACATCTTATGTTACATAATAAGGGAATCAGGGAAGAAAACAGATTTTTTCTTAATACATTTACATATATTTACACACACACATACACACACAAACATATTCATAACAAAATAAAGAGGAAATACTCAGGATAACTATAATTCTTGTTTTTATAGCTGGTCATGTGGTCATAGATGGTATTGATAACTACCTTCTTCCACCACTCATTCTGTATTCCCTTTGCCTCCAGCAATCACATCAGCTGACTATGTTTCTTTACCTGGTAGAGTGACTTAAACCTTCATTCCTGAAGGATCTAGGCTGTTAGCAGTCCTGTCTGGATTGGGTTGTTGTAGTTTTCCATTGACATTAATCACAGGGCATGGTAGACTAAGAGACACCCTAGGATTTCCCCTATATGCCATACACACTCCTCCTTATCTTCGTGGTAGAATAGCAGTCCAATTTCCCCTTGCTAGTCAGGGTCAGTCACCCCTGCCAGCACAGTAACTCCCTTCTTTGCCTGTTGATTCAGAGGCATGAGGAATCCAAAGTGGCCAGAGAGCAATCTTAACTTTCATTTCAATGGAATCATTGTTGTGTCTCCCGATAGACGCATTCTTCCTTTGGGAACTGAGACCTCTAGACCAGCAGAGCATAAGGTCATGGGAACAGGAAGCAAAAATTTTGCTAGTTGGTCACTAACGGTAATAGTGAGTGGTGCCACTCCCTTTTTACCCTTGATTCCTAGACCCATAAATTCTGGCTATGAGAGAAATAGCATCATATATTTAACACTGATTCAGAGGATATACAGTCTTTTAGAGAACATTGCCTCAGCCTGGCAAGGTATTGCCACCTGAAGTGGCACTGTAACTGAGGCTTCAAAAGGCCTTTCCACCATCTTTGAAGCCAGCAGCTTCAGAATGTTGGGGAACGTTGTAAGGCCAATGAATTCCATGAGCATGGGACTTTTGCCCCACTTCTTTTGCTATAAAGTGAGTTCTGATCAGAAGCAATGCTGTGTGTATGCTGCTAGGGTAGATAAGACATTCTATAAGTCCATGGATGGTAGTTTAGCAAAAACATCACATACAGGGAAGGCAAATCCATATCTACAGTGTCTATTCCAGTAAGAACAAAATGCTGCCCCTTCTATGATGGAAGAGGTCCAATGAAATCAACCTGCCACCAGGTAGCTGGCTGATCACCCTGGCGAATGGCGCCATATCAGGGACTAAGTGCTGGTCTCTGCTGCTGTCAGATTGGGCACTCAGCAGTGGCTGTAGCCAGATCATCCTTTGTGAGCGGAAGTCCACATTGCTGAGCCCATGTATAACCTCCATCCCTGCCACACTGGCTACTTTATGAGCCAACTGGGTGAGAACGGGTGTGGCTGGGGCAACAGGCTCACTGGTATCCGCAAAATTTGTCACCCTATCTACTTGATTATTAAAATCCTCTTCTGCTGAGGTCACCCTTTGGTGAGCATTCACATAGAGCACAAACATCTTCACGTTTTTTGCCCATTCAGGTGGGTCTATCCATATACCTCTTCTCTAAATTTCCTTGTCACCAATGTTACAATCAGTTCCTTCCAAGTCCCTGACTGTCCAGAAAAATCACTGGATATGACCCATGAATCAGTACATAATCGCATGTCTGGTCATTTCTCCTTCCAAGCAAAGTTTACAACCAGGTGCACAGGTTGAACTCTGCCCACTAGGCGAGTTTCCCTTTACCACTGACCTTCAGGGGTATCCCAGAAAAGGACTATAGTGTTATTGCTGTCCACTTTCACATGGTGCCTGTGGAAACATCTGTAAAGCTGGCCCAGGTCTTTCCTCCTCTCTCAATTGATCATAGCAAACTTTCTGTGAGACCATAGGCACAGGCTGGGAGAAAGAAGGCAAGGCAGCAGGAGTTGGGACCATAGGCTTTTGGGCTGCTTCTTTGTGTAACTTACTTGTGTCTTCTCTTTCCTACTAGAAATTGAGTCATTTAGCTCTTTAAATCTAATCAAATGAGAAAGCCAATTCCAGAAACCCCATAACCAATTCAGAAAACTCAAACTAAAGATTCTGTTCCTCTAGAACCACTCTTGGTACCAAAATCTGTATTACGCAGAATTCTCCTGAGAAACAGAGCCAATATGATGATGTAAGGAGATTTATGATAAGGAATTTGTGCACATGATTATGGAGGCTGAAATGTTCCAAGATCTTCAGCCAGCAAGTAGAGACCCAGGAGAGTTGGAAGTATAATTCCAACCTGAGTCCTAAGGCCTGAGAACCAGGAAAGCCAAAGGTATAAGCTCCAGTCCAAGTCTGAGTTGAAAGGCAGGAGAAGACCTATGCCCTAGCTTGAAGACAGGCAGGGAGAGCAAATTTTCCCTTACCCTGCCTTTTTGTTCTATTCAGGCCCACCCACACTGGGGAAGGCCACCTGCTTTACCCAGTCTATGGAATTAACTGTTTATCTCATCCAGAAACACCGTAATAGACACATCCAGAAAAATGTTTAACCAAATACTTGGGTACCATATAGCCCAGCCAAGTTGACACACAAAATTAACTATCATACCATAGTTCAAAAACTCATAAATATTTACTTTAATCTAACTTTTACTCAAAAAATCTAGGTGTTTTTTCCACCTAGAATCACTCTAAAATCCACTTTTTGACCAACGCCAAATAATAGCAACGTTAGAAAAATAAAATATTTCTGTTTACAGGATTTTTAAACGTTTAGGCCGGGCGCAGTGGCTCACGCCTGTAATCCCAGCACTTTGGGAGGCCGAGGCGGGCGGATCACGAGGTCAGGAGATTGAGACCATCCTGGCTGACACGGTGAAACCCCGTCTCTACTAAATATACAAAAAATTAGCCGGGCGCGGTCGCGGCCGCCTGTAGTCCCAGCTACTCAGGAGGCTGAGGGAGGACAATGGCGCGAACCCGGGAGGCGGAGCTTGCAGTGAGCCGAGATCGCACCACTGCACTCCAGCCAGGGCGACAGCGCGAGACTCCGTCTCAAAAAAAAAAGAATTGTTTAAAGAACAAAGGAAGCAAAAACCCTGATGAATCCCACCAACAAGTTGTGGTATACATAATTTTATGTCACCACAGCCAGAGAAGACTATGTATTGTATTTCTTAATCACTAACATAATTAAATGTGCCTTTTGCCTCAGTACTCAATTTGATTCTCAAAGCAATCCTATGAGGAAGGTAGAGTAACATTATTACTATTATTATTGTTTATTTCATTTGCCAAAGACATTGAGGCTGAAGGGGGTTTAAATCACTTACCCCAGGTCACAAGGCTGGGAACGCTATTGAGCAGTTTCCTGTGGTCTGCGTTCACATAATAGCAACAACAGGGTGCTATGTACACATAAGCATATGTTTATATATATATACATATATGTATGTGTGTATATACATATACTATATATCTGTTCATATGTAATATATTTAATATATGCCCCCTCATCTTCACCAGCCCTGGATTATCAACTCCTTAAACACAAGAATGATGTTGTACTCATCTTTCTGTCTCCAACAATGTTTACACAAGTGCCTTGCATATAGTAGATAGTAAGTAAATTTTGGTTAAATTGAGCTGAATTTAAAGAAGTTCCTTTAATAAGCTTAACTATTACTATGTTTTGATCAATATGCTTAAAAATAAGACACATTGCCCAGCAAAGAGATTTTTCTAGATTTTTGATAGGGTTTTCAAACCAATAAATGTATTAATTCTTTTAAAAGACTTCTGTATGTCTCTAGATATCTCTCCAAAAGAAAAAAAAAGGAAAAAGAGAAAATTAGCATTTATTGAGCTTCTACTATGCACCACGCACTGTGCTAAGTGCTTTCGCAGAATTGCACTAACGCAAATACAAGGCTAACAAAATCTCACCTGTCAGGGATGAATTGGAGTCACTGGGCAAGGAAAATGCTGTCTTCTATGAAGTGAAAGCTGGCAGTTGAACTATTTTTAAAAATAAGTATCCTGTTTGGGTGGGAAAATGTCTTTTCTCAATGAAAGTTTACTTGATGGAAGATCTCTGCCACTGGGGACAATATGAATATGACTTTTGTAATTTATCAAAAATTCTGAGCTTAGCCATAATGAAAAATTATTTTTTCCATAAAATAGTACCCTTGTAATATTTAAATGCATATATTTCAAGGATAACTTCATCTTATATTCCAGATGAATTTAAAAATAAAACTTAACTCACAAAACCCAAAAAATGCCCCATTGCTAAAACAAACCCAGACCCCACTGAAGTTGAAAATTTGGTGCAAAGCTCACAGGCCTTGTGGTTTGGGTGTTTTCCAGATTTATTTCAACTGCTGCTCTAAAGCCATGGCTCTCCCCTAAGTGGAGTGTCTCTGAATGGGAAAGAGGGTGAATATCCGTAGTTGGACAGACTACCTAGAGAATCCTTATGGAAACCCCTTCCCTCCTCGCAACTACACCATCTCCCAAATGAGAAACTACTCATTCATTCATTTTAACAATCATTATTATGCACTAGACTCTTTTTAAAAACCTCTTTCCCTTTTCTAGTTTTCCCCTAAGCCAGAAGAAAAGTGAGAAGCTGATAGAAAAATGAAAATAGCAACAACAAATAAATTCCTCTCATTAAAATGCTTAGTAATTTCATAATATTGATGCTTTCTGACAATCTCATCTATATTTACCTCACAATGAATACTACATCTGTTATATACTCCAACAAAACTTGCTTTGAGTTTAGAATGTTTCAATTCCATTCTGCTCTTTCACCCTTAGTAAGTTAAGTAAAATGAATATTTTACAGAAGATTTCAAGTGGCAGTCCAGAAGTCACAAATGGCGTTTAGAACACAGCATACCTAGTTCCCACGTTATCTGCTCATCAATGTTAATCTCACCTCCTCCACATGAACCTGAAACCTTTCCTAAAGTAGCCACATGGAGAAACTACATGTGGATATTAACATTTTAAGCATAGTTGTGTGTGTGTGTGTGTGTGTGTGTGTGTACGCGCGCATGTGTGTGTGTGTTTGAGTACAAATTTAACCTAGAGAGAAGAGCAAAAGAGTTTACCATATTGTTTTAAAGTAGCCTTCTGGTGCTATATGTCTGATACTTTGCAAAATTAAACTTGATCAATAGTTAAATGGTAAGATTTTTTTCATTCAGAAAATGTATGGACAGTTAAATAAATTTTCTTCAGATCAAATTCACCTTGGGTGAATATGTACAGTTGCAAATGGCCTAGCCATAAGCGACCTTTAAGGCATCTTCTTAAACCAGGTACATGTCCTTCAGCAGAATGAAAGTGCACAGGGTACCAACGTGGTACAGGCTCCTAACGCAGCCATTTCACATGAATATTTGAGAGGTAACTGAATTTTTGTGATCTCAAAGGGTTTTTTAATTTATTTTTTAAAAAATAAGAGTAGAAAAATCAATCAGGGATAATGATTAAACAAGTTTTAGTTTCATGTCTTATTACTTACATTTTTCCAATTTCACAGAAGCCTCATTTCTAGACCAGTGTTTGGCTGACATAATGTTTTTTTTTGTTTGTTTTTGTTTTTTTTTTTATTTTCTTTTTTTTTTCTTTTTTTTTTCTTTTATTATTATTATTATTATTATTATTATTATACTTTAGGTTTTATGGTACATGTGCGCAATGTGCAGGTAAGTTACATATGTATACATGTGCCATGCTGGTGCGCTGCACCCACCAACTCGTCATCTCGCATTAGGTATATCTCCCAATGCTATCCTTCCCCCCTCCCCCCACCCCACAACAGTCCCCAGAGTGTGATGTTCCCCTTCCTGTGTCCATGTGTTCTCATTGTTCAATTCCCACCTATGAGTGAGAATATGCGGTGTTTGGTTTTTTGTTCTTGCGATAGTTTACTGAGAATGATGATTTCCAATTTCATCCATGTGGCTGACATAATGTTAACACTCATGGAGCTTTTGTGGCAAAACAGTGAAAATACTGGGTATTAAAAGACCTAAGTTGACCTCTGACTTGCCACTATCATTACAGGCATCTTGGCAAGTTCTTTTAAATCTTTATGTCTGAGTGTCTTCCTCTGTAAAACAAGGTGGTTGTTCTAGATCATACCTAAACCTCTTTCTAGTCTATATTCTGTGATTATTTTTAATATTTTATCTTTGAGATAACTGGAATCTAAGAAGGTTAACTGAATCAGGGAAAAGTCTTCTCTGAGTCACTTCTAATCCCCTAACAAGAACTTAACTAACTTGACCACACTGACAAGTTCCCCTTAACAATTTTATCTAGGCTCATCTATCTACAGAAAAAGGTAGTTTATATCCTTCCATATGAGTCAGTATTTTGCTGAGATAAGTACATTTCACAATAGCATCTGTTCAATCAAATGAAATTCCTAGCCTAATTGCTACATAAAAGATCATTATATCATTTGTAACATCTGTACAAATAAAATTTCTATATATGTAAGGGGTTTGGAAGATTTTATATTTCATATATCATGTTCCCACAACTTGTCTTCATGCTGCACCTAAGAATCCAATGTGAAGATAAATTTTCACCCTCAGTCTGAAATGTAATTTCACATAAAACCAGTTTATTATTACATCTCTTTGTAGTTCCTATCTTATATTTTTAGAGTATTAACTCATTCCATGCTTAAAACAGAAAGACAATTACTGTGCTATTCATCTATGAAAGATGATCATGTACAGTTTAACATCTGGTAAGCAAAAGAAAATCATGACTACTTCTCTTAATGTAGGAAGAGTCCCCATCAGGAAAGCAACTTGAACTAAGAAGAAATACTTGGATGGGAAGAAAAGGAACAAAAGGAGAAAATGAAACTTGTCAGGGGACTACTGTGTTCTATCTTTCCACAGACTTTTAGTGCTCATAGTAACTCCATTAGGTAGGCTGTTTCCATTTATAAATGAGTAAACCAATATCAAAGACATTGTTATTCCACAACTAAGCATGGTGTAGTTGGAATTCGGGCCCAGTGTGGTCTCCCTCAATGAGGTTATGCTCCTCCAAATTAAAGGCAATGGGACAGCATATGTAGTTTATGATGAAGTGGGCATGTAAAGCAAAGAGAAATTAGTCCCAGATTGAGACTTCAAAGACTGCATACTCCAGAAAAGAACTGTGAAGGAGGAATTAAGAGGAGAACCAAAATTTAACAATGGTCACCAACATGGAGAAGGAAAGTGAATTTCAAAGGAAGGATGGTGGGAAATGTTAAGCATTAGGAAGTTGGTAAAATATGAGAACACACTGACCACCTGTTAGTGATATCCCCATTAACCTAAGGAGACATCTATAAATCATCATTGATGCCTTCTTCTCCCTTACCAATTAACAGAGCCCAGTTGAGTTCCAGCCCTGCCTTTCCATTCTTCCTGCTCCCACCCAATCTCAGACTCATCATTTCACAGCTGAACAAATGTACTGGCTTGGTCTCCAGTTTGTGCCCTGGTCCATCTACACTTCATATTTTCCAGCTTAATATTCCTAAAACACTGTTTTGACCATATTACACTTCTGTGCAGAAATCAAAATGGTTTTCCACTAACCATACAGTATTCATCCACACAGTCTTTTCCACTGCCTATATGCATTTTTATATTAAAACTGAATCCCAATATTGCCCTAGTCAACCTGTGGGCTCTATGACCATTTTACTAGCTGTTTAACCTTCTGTAAGTTAATTATTCTATCTGTACCTCAGTATATCATCTGTAAAACAGGAATAAATAACAGTATGTACTTCATATAATTATTTTGAGACTATAATATGTACAACACTTGGAACAGTGCCTGCACTGTTCAAGTTCTTTAAAAATATCAGTAATCACTATCATTGTTACATTATTAAGTTTATAATAAAATAATGCAATTATAATTGCTATTGCCTTTTTGACTAAACACTGTATAACACCTCAACATAAATGTTATTAATAATAATAATGATAGCAGTGTTGGCACCAAGATTTAAACACAAGTAATATCTCTTTAAAGTTATGCTTTTAACCACTATGCTATAATCCCATTAAAAATTATCTGATTGTCATTAAAATATAACTCCAAGCATTCGTTCTAGCTATTTTCTATATCTAAAGGATCCTCTCCTTCTCAAATTATCAAATTCTTAAATATAATCATTAAAATTCCAGCCCAATTACTACCCCTTTTAAGACATCTTTCTTCCAGCTAAAAGTCATGGTCTAACAGTTTTGAATTCCATTTACACTTTCATCTTCATTTTATGTGGCACTTATTAATTTATTGTTAGTAAATTTTAACCCACTATATTTTCATATTATGTCAAAGTTTACAAATCACTTTTAAATATATCACTCCTGATGTTTTATTTCTCTGTGTAAAGCCCCTCAGGGCAGGGACTGTGAATTACACCTCTATGCAATGTCACTCTCCCTTAGTACTACACCTTACATAAAGGAGGCCTATACAGATTTCTGTGAGGAGATTATTGATCCCTCACATGCAAGTAGTTTCAATAGAGCGGTTGAAAAAAGTAACCAAACCACTTTTCACAATGAGAAAAAAAATCAGTGAAGGTTTTTAGATACTAAATCCCATTTTTCTTTAAGAAATGACTTTTCAACTTTAAAAGAATCAATTTTCATTTAAAATGTCTGTTGCTGCAAACTGTCATCTGTTTTTTCCAAATGTATTGTCGGTACTTCTTAATCACTAGAAAAATGGTATTTCATTGCCATGGTGACTGGAAGAATAAGTCTGTAGACAGGAACTACAATTCTGTCACTGTGACTAATGGCATTTTCCTTTCCTACATCTTTATTTTGATTTAATATATAAAGCCCAAAGGCAAGGTTGATTAATTGCAATTACACAAGGCATTACCCTAGTTCTGCTGCAGTAGGAATGCCACATTACACTTCAACAGCACAGTCTTCTTACCAAGACTTGTGGCTACCTCCAAAGATTATAGTTAGAATTACCAAAAGCATCAATTTAAACATGTAATATATAGTCATGTTTATATTTCTAAGTATTTACATTCACATAAACAACTTTTGATATGTGTGCAGGCAGATAACTACTATTTCCATTTTTTATACCTATCTCTGGCATCTATACCTTCCTCCAGCATCCCATTAAAGCAACACCAGTTTCAAAACAACAGAAAAACAGAAAGGAAAAGACATAAGCAATGTAGCCAGAGGCTGCCCTATCATCCATGCATTGCATGCTTTGCAGGAAGAGTCTTGAAAATAGTGATTTAGTTTACGACAAACAGACGATGCATGAACTCTTCCTCAAATTTTTACTGGAGAGCTAGAATTCCCATTTATGAGTCAAAGTGTAGCTGTAACAGGTACAAAGTAGAACAGGTGAAAAAACTGTCCTTAGTTTAACCTAGTTCCTTATACAAAGCTGCCTCCATTTTCTACATCAATATTTTGACGATGTTTTCTTTGCTAGATATCATACTGTAAGTTCTTTGAAATATCTTTTTACTCAATAGGTATTGGTCAACAGCAAGCAAGAGAAGAAGTATTCTCATAATAAGCTGAGTCCTTAATTTGGAGAGAGCTACATAGAAAAGTAACAGGGAAAACGGTGGGTCAAATTTTTTTTTTTAAATTGGGTACAATCGCCAAGGAGTAACGATTTTGGAACTTAAACAGGAAATAAACATCTCCACTCATACAAATAACTATTATTGTTTTAATATATCTTAGCCCCCCTCCCAAAGTCTTATCTTGAAAGTATACTGTTTGTTTGGGATTTGTTTGGTTGGTTGATTTTTTGGTTTGTTTTTCTGAGGCGGAGTCTCTCTGTGTCACCCAGGCTGGAGTGCAGTGGCACGATCTTGGCTCACTGCAAGCTCCGCCTCCCAGGTTCAAGCCATTCTCCTGCCTCAGTCTCCTGCATAGCTGGGACTACAGGTGCATGCCACCATGCCCAGCTAATTTTTGTATTTTTAGTAGAGATGGGGGTTTCACCATGTTGGCCAGGCTGATCTCGAATTCCTGACCTCAAGAAATCCGCGTGCCTCGGCCTCCTAAAGTGCTGGGATTACAGGCGTGAGCCACCACGCCTGGCCATATACCGGTTTTTGTATATAATAAAAGTTTTATATTAATTTCACAATTGGGAGAAAAAAACAATATTATAAAAGAAAAAAGATTTTCAAAATTTAGTTTCAGAAGAAATATCAAGATGAAAGGACTAGCCCAATTTATTTCTGTATGTAAAAGTAATCTATAAATTACAAGAATGATATAAATTATTGCTATTGTTATTACCATTTTTCAAAATAAAGCAACAAGGGATATTTCTGATAAAAACTGGGAGGTAAAAACCATAGAAGTGCTTAAGCAGCCTTACTTCAAATTATTGTATTTCAAAATATATTTCCTTGAGATTTTATTATCTTTAGTCTTAAAATCAAAAATAGCATTCCTCACGTTACACAGTTTAACTCTAGACATTATAAGTGATAATTACGTATTTAATTGAAATCAGCTTTTAAATATAAAGAAATTAGGCCAGGCACAGTAGCCCATGACTGTAATCCCAGCACTTTGGGAGGCAAGCGGGTCACTTGAGGTCAAGAGTTCAAAACCAGCCTGGTCAACATCATGAAACCTCATCTCTACTAAAAATACAAAAATTAGCCAGGTATGGTAGAGCACTCCTGTAGACCCTGCTACTTGGGAGGCTGAGACACAAGAATCGCTTCAACCTAGGTGAGTGTCAGGGAGCGGAGGTTGCAACGAGCCAAGATCATGCCATGGCACTCCAGCATAGGCAACAACGTAAGATTCTGTCTCTAAAATGAATAAATGTAAAGAAATTCATTTTGTTTCCCTTTAGTAGGCAAAGTTTGTTCCCTTGAGCATCTCTGCAAGTATCTGTTATGGTGCTCCCATAGCAGATTATTATTGACTTACATGGGTAATAATAATATAGGCAAGTAATATTTTGATATACAATAATTTCTTTTTTCTTTTTTTTTTTTTTTTTGTTTTGAGACGGAGTCTCGCTCTGTCACCCAGGCTGGAGTGCAGTGGCACAATCTCAGCTCACTGCAAGCTCCGCCTCCTGGGTTCACGCCATTCTCCTGCCTCAGCCTCCCGAGTAGCTGGGACTACAGGCGCCCGCCACCACACCTGGCTATTTTTTTGTATTTTTAGTAGAGATGGGGTTTCACTGTGTTAGCCAGGATGGTCTCGATCTCCTGACCTCGTGATCTGCCTTTCTCAGCCTCCCAAAGTGCTGGGATTACAGGCATGAGCCACTGCACCCGGCTGATATACAATAATTTCAAATATCCTTGTCCCACGTTGTTTCCCTTTCATTCCCCTAAAGTAGGGCACTTTTCATCAATGCAAGAATAAATGGTTAGAAAACATGCCTTCATGAGCCAACATCACCTTGATTTCTAACCTGTTCATTTGAGAGCATTTCTGCATCCTCCCACACATTTATTTACCTACTATATTTTTAAATGCATGAAATAATGCAAGCTCTAAAAGCCTCCTACAGGCCAGGGGCAGTGGCTCACACCTGTAATCCCAGCACTTTCGGAGGCTGAGGCAGGTGGATCATCTGGGGTCAGGAGTTCGAGATCAGCCTGGCCAACATGGCAAAACCCCGTCTCTACTAAAAATACAAAAATTAGCTGGGTGTGGTGGCATGCACCTGTAGTCCTAGCTATTCGGGAGGCTGAGGCAGGAGAATCGCTTGAACCCAGGAGGCAGAGGTTACAGTGAGCAGAGATCACACCACTGCACTCCAGCCTGGGCGACAGAGTTAGACTCTCTCTCAAAAAACAAACAAAAAAAAGCTTCCTACATTAGTCATAACCAAGTTTACCTATTAACAAAAACGTTCAGGGTAAGCATCATACTATATGTTAAGAACCATTCCTTTCAGTTCATCGGTAAAAGTTATTAATTTCAGAAGCAAAATTTCATCCACTTTGCAAAATGCATACTTATTTCTTTAGAGTTTCTTTAACAAAAATCACAATATAGACAAAACACTGAAATAGTTACACACATTAACATCCCCAAAAATCATACAAAGTGGTTTTAAGTTAGGCACAATAGTATTTTATTAGAGAAAATAAGTTTCTGGCAATTTGTCTATCAAAACCTTTCAGGCCGAGTGCAGTGAGTCACGCCTGTAATCCCAGCACTTAGGGAGGCCGAGGTGGGTGGATCACCTAAGGTCGGGAGCTCGCGACCAGCCTGACCAACATGGCAAAAGCCTGTCTCTACTAAAATACAAAAATTAGCTGGACATGGTGGTGGGCACCTGTAATTCCAACTACTCAGGAGGCTGAGGCAGCAGAATCACTTGAACCTGGGAAACTGAGGTTGCAGTGAGCCAAGATCGCACCATTGCACTCCAGCCTGGGCGACAGAGCAAGACTCTGTCTCAAAACAACGACAACAACAACAACAAAACCTTTCAAAATAGGAGCAATATTTTTAAATCGTAAATTATGAAGTCTTTTACGATATATCATATTGGGGAGTTGCTAGAGATATATTTTAAAAGAACACAATAATGAGACTTTAAAGAGCAGTAGTCCTTTCACTGAATTCAGTACTAAACTGATTTTTATTATCCCAGTTAATGACAAAGGGTGGCATACTCAAAAGGCTTCAAACACTAGTAAGAAAAATAATTAAAATATTAGAAAACAAGAGTTACATGAAAGGGGAGAAACTGGATAGTAGAGGGAAACAGGGAAAACTTGGTAATGATATAAGTGTATTGAGCTCTTGATTTCACCTAAGAAAAATCAGAAATGAGTTTATATTAAAGCAGAGAAATGTAAGTTAAATATTAGAAAGAATTCCCTAAAGTTTATTGGTTTATACAACCAATTGCCGTGGAAAACTATAGCTCTGTTCGCTTGGAAATTGCTAGGAAGTTGAAGGACAGAACAATAAACTGAACGTTGTTTAAAACAAAGCCCTCTCTGCCTCGGGAATTTCATACCGTATTGTTGCCTTGCTTTCTGTCACTGAGCACTGGGCCCTCTGCTCTCTACTACTTACTTTTACTAAATACTCTTCTCTCCTACTGCCTTGAGAAGGCATTCAGCAAAATGACATAAAAGATACTGTGCTCAACCAAGAAGGAAAAACAAAACGGCACACCTCCTCAACATTCATTCATTAATACTTGCTAAATGTCCTCTATGGACCAAGCACATGAGAAACCATGAGAAGCTCTTGGCATACAATGGTGAGCAAGACAGTTGCTTCATTCATGTCACTTAGAGCCTAATGGAACAGACAAACTGTACAACAAGAAGTAACAAAAAAGGATTTTAAGTACAAATTATTTTTAAAAACAAACAAAATTCTATGAAATTCGGATTTCTGTGAAAGCATATAAGCAAGAGAACTTAACCTTCAAAAAAGAAGAGAAGCTTAAGCTTAGAATTAAAGGCTAAAGAGGGTGAAGGCTCTCCAATAACATCTGGGGTGAAGGCCAAAAAGTTGAAAACAGAAAAAAGAAAACAACAGAAAATAGTGCGACCAGGAGAGGGAAGGATGAGAGACTCAGCTAAGCAGGATAATGAAAACCTCAGCCTGTTAGCCATACTGGCATGGTTGGGTTTTATCAGGGATTGCACGGATTTCACTCTAGAAAGAACACTCTGGGTATGGCGTGGAGAACATACTGGAGGAGAGCAATAATGGAGTAGGGGAAACTCATTGGTAGCTGTTACCATCACGCAAGGAACAATACTGGTTGGCAGAACTAAAGGAGTCACAGAAGGAACAGAGGGAAATGGACAAACTTGAGAAAATCAGGAGGAAAACAGACAGGACATGGTGAATGAAAAATTATGGGTGGTGCCAGGGAAGTCAGGAATAGTTCTCAAGTGTCTGGTGTGAACGATGAGCATCATTCACTGAGAAAAGGCTGGGCGAAGAGCAGATTCAGTGGGGAATGGGGAATGATAGATTCAGTCTGAGCCATTTTTAATTGGAGATGCCCAACTACAGATCAGGCCCACTGATCAAATTCCCCCAAGGTAATTTAAAAGGAAATCCAGCAACATGTAATATCATTGGCACTCTCTGGTTTACAAGTATCTTCGGCAATCCCACTCATTCCCACCAATGAGGACCACGTGGTTTTGACTCTAATGTTAAATAATTAATTACTTTCATTATATTTTATAAAGATCAACATCACCTTTCTTGAAGGAAGGAAATGTTATCCAACTTAGAAACACAGCCTTGCTAAAAGAAAGGTTAATTTCTTTTAGCATAATTTCTAGTTAATCTATTTATAATGCCTTTTTTTATATAAAGAAAATGGAAAGTAAGTTCAGGTCCAAGTTCATGAATCATGCTCTTGTTCAGACATATTTGACATTTCCAATTTTAGCCATGTCACTAAGATGGAAAAATTCATGATTTAGTAAGCCCAGCAAAGTTCACTGATCATCCAGTATTTAATTAGAAAATCCCCAAGTTTTCAGGGCAAACCGTGAGCTATATCTGTTTTAACTCTCCTATTCTATTAACCTAACTGTTAACATTCGGGAGCTGAAACACTGCACAGTATTCAGCATGAGCTACAGCTTTGAATTAATGATCACATAGTCAACAAATACTCCGCACTGAAGGCCAAAGGACAATTTAAACAACACTACTTCCTCTAAACAAATCAACTATGCTTTCTCTTCAGCATCTCTTTTCAATTAACAGTAACATTTTCCTTATACTTTTTCCGTTAAACTAAAGTTATAATTGAGGCAATAAATATCTATTCTTGCATGTGTTTTCTTACAGTAATAACAATACGTGTGTGTGTGTGTGTGTGTGTGTGTGTGTGTGTTAAACAGGAGCAGGAAGTGTTTGTGTTTTTATGTCATTTGAACTATATAAAGAATTCAAGATACCATAAATGAGAATACCAGTGATGTCAGGATTCTCCTGAACAGCCACTATTGCGGTCCTGTGCTGCACACCACCAGACCTTCCTAAATGTTAGTTTCAAATCGTTAATCTGCTTTCTCTCATTATCTGCCTGCTAAATGGTAATTTAAAACAGGCAACATTAAGAGGATAAGCACTCAGAAAAGCAACCAAAGAAAATGGAAAGAATGTAACAAATTTTACTGGTGTACATTTTTTAAGCAGTAGAAACTACAACCAAGTCATGACAGCATGCAGCCCTTTCTCTGGATTCCTCTCAGATTAACCTAGTGCTTTTCCATAGCCCTTGTCTTCTCTCAGGTACTTTTCTTCCTGCTACCAATACTACCTCCAAACATTTCCTGTGTTGAAGTTTTTTTAAAACAGGTCGTCTCTTGAGGACTAACAGGTGTAACCATTAAAGAGTTAAAAGCTTGAACTTGAATAAGACATAGCTAACTTCTGCTACTTAAAAGTTACATGACACATGAAAAGTTTTTTAACTTCTTTAGGGCTCATTTATCCTGTCTATTAAATTGGGATAACAGGTTGTTGTAAAAATTAACTAAGATAATACATGAAAAAGATGTTAAAACAGTGCTTGGTAGTCAGAATAATAAATGTCAGCTATTATTTTTATAATTTGCTTGGCAGGCTATGGATGAACAGCTGAGGAAGTGGACAAGCTACAATTATTCTCTGGAAATGATGAGGTGAAGACGAATGACCTTCAGAAATCTTCACATGACAATGGAGCGATTTGAAGAAGGAATGCCAATATCAATCTCATGCCTTAAGCAGTGTAACAGAATGTTTTAAAGGCTCCATTGACCCTAAAATATACTTTGTGGATTGTTTATGTTGTTGGCACTAAACCTATGAAGATATGGGGGGCTGGGGAGGATGTACTAATAATCTAGGACAGGCTTTCATAAATAAATGGTTGCCTCCTGACCAGTCGGCATGACCTCAGTTTGTAATGTTTACATCCATTACTACGATCAAAAAAAGCATTCATTGTAGGAAGAGAAGATAAAGATTACTCTCAACCATAGAAAGTGACATGAAAACGTGGATACAAATCTTTTTTCTGTACATTTGAATTACATGTTTTCTTCAAGCAAAAACCAAGTAGCAATTATAGTTATAAACTGAACCCATGACTTTTGTGCTGTTAGCTTTTTTGGGACTCCTCTGGGAGCCTTCGCTATTGCACTCCAAGTTATTCTGCTTTATGTCTTAATTAGATTAAACTGCACCACTTGAATCTGAGATCATCCTAAATCTGCCTGCTAAATGGCAATTTAAAACAGGCAACATTAGAGAATAAGCACTCAGAAAATCAACCAAAGAAAACAGAAAGAATGTAACAAATTTTACTGGTGTGCATTTTTTTAAGCAATAGAAACTGCAACCAAGTCATGTCAGCATGCAGCCCTTTCTCTGGTAGAGACGCTAATGAACCCAAATGCTAACCTATAGCTCTTAAAACCAGATAGGAAAAGTCCACTGAGTTTTCTGTGGGTTTATGAAAAATGATATAAATATGGTATCAGAAACTCTCATTCATCGAGCACTAGTGACAAATAATACCGCAAATTCTCATTCCCATAACTGGCAAAATTTAGAAAGCCCAATAAATCAGGTTAAATCCTGTATTTACCTGTTATTTGACTAAAAGCTTTCTAAAGTCATGGTACACAAAAAAACATTTTCAATCCAAAACATTAAATGTTCTCTCCTATTCCATTGTATTTGTAAAGATCCAGAAATCTAAATAAGAAAAACAAACCAAAGAAACTAGAAAATAACCCAATTAAAAGAAAATCTTCAATGTCTCCCATCAAACTAAATGCATTTCCATTGTAAGTTTTTAGTGTTATAATCAAACAATATATTTTAACTCTTCAGTTTCTTCTTTAGTCAGTATAGTACATCTCCTTTATGGATAACATCGTACATGTTGAATCATCCCTAATCCAAAAATCTGAAATCTGAAGAGCTCCAAAATTCAAAACTTTTTGAGCACCAACATGATGTCCAAGAGAAACACTCTGGAGCATTTCAGATTTTGGATTTTCCAGATTAGCGATGCTCAACTGTAAGTATATAATGCAAATATTTCTAACTTAAAAAAAAAAATCTAAAATCTGAAATACTTCAGGTCCCAAGCATCTCAGATAAGAGATACTCGACCTATATAAAACAGTCTAAAAGAGCTTTAATCAAATCTGACTTCATCTGACGTTTGGATCTAGTCTATATTGTCTTTCCTTTCATGACGTACATCAGTCAAGATTGCTTCATTATTACAAAAAAAATTTGCATTGTAGCAGAAATAATTTGGAGAGAAATCTAAAATTTTAAAATGTCAAGCTAAATTAACCATAAAATCTGCACTGCAAGTAAGTCATTTTACTGATTGAAAACTCACCTTTGAACATGTTAAAATGAGGTGTGAATATCTGCAATATATTATAAAGAGCACATTGTTTTATCTAAGCACAATTACTTTTGTCACAGGTAATAACATAGGCATCAAAAGATTTGGGCGACTGAAGAATGTCTGCAATAATCTGAATATTTTCCTTTTTCTTTGCTTTGCTTTCTTTTCAGGAGACTATTAAAATTAGATAAGCATTTATGTCTATTTTTTCATGATTCTTGTATCCATTTAATGCTGTAAATTCTTGTTGTTGTGAGGTGAGAAAATGATGACCACTGCCCAAGTTTATAAAGGATATGGAACACAGCTACTTGCATGCATAGGACACCTCTAGAGAAATACACAAGTTATCAGTTACTGTGATTTCTTCTGGGTAGATGAGCAGTTTGGCTTAGGGGTGGGTAGGACCTCTTTTACCTTTCTGTTCCTGTACAATGAACCTGTGTAACCCTTTTAAAAGCAACAAAATATTCTAAAATTAAATATATAGAGCCAAAGACGTGCAAATTTAAAACTATCATTTATGAAACAGATTACATGTCAATCATGATAACCTAATATGTATAAACCAGTAGTAATTTCTAAAGAAGATGTCTTCCACTGATCAAAGGAAACAAATCGAAATGCCTTGAGGCACAGCAAAGCTAGCCCCAACGGTGTGAGCTGGCTCAACAGAAGAACAAGCTGCCTAGCTTGTGAGACCCAAGGCTCCCTCTTTCCAAGGAGATCACTTCCTCAACCAGGAGGCTTCCCGTGGCTCCCTCCATCACGGTTACCTCACTGTTACGATCCCCCCACCCATCCCTATAAAGATGCAAATTCTTAAAGGGCAGGTCCTTCTCCTAGAGCCTGCTCCTGGAGAATACAGTCTAGCACTGCTTCATGACATCTCAAGGATTTTGGCACACTTGGTTACTTCTCCACTCTGGAGTTCCTCAATTACTCTGATCTCATATTTTACCATGTGACACTAACGGTATATGGAACCAAGCCCCTTTTGCACAAAACTAAACCCATTTATTTACTCAGTAAATATTTTTTGAGACTATACTATGTGTCAGGTCCTGTGTTAGGCACCTGGAAAACCTATGGCATATAATTACTTCAATAAAAATTAGAATCTAAAGATCATAATTATCTAATATCTTACCAGCATAATTACTATAACTCACTTATTGAATCCCCTCCTATGGGCCAGCATTGTGCTAGAATGCCTACTATGCATTATTTCTAATTCTTAACAGATATTAGCATTTCAGTTTTATGGATCAGGAAACTGAGACTGGAAGGATTTTAGTAATTTGCTAAGCCCAGAGAGTGGGTAAATAGCTGAGCCAGAATTAGGGCCAGGTCTATCTAGTTCCAAAGCCTGAGCCCCTTCCACTGGCTACACCACTGCTGCCTCAATGGAAAATAATCAAGATTCTTTTTGCATCAGTTTTGAATATAATGCTATTTTTCTTTTTTATTATTATTGTTACACAAAAATACTTAGGTGCAAATTTCCTAGTAATGTAGAAAAGCAAAACTAAAATGTAAATTTAATGAAGGTCAATAAAATAAGTTCTTGGTTAAAGGAAGTTGGAAGAGAAAATGCCCAATTTTATAGTGTACTAAATTCTACTTCACCTAGCTGAAAACTATATTACATATTTCCTTTGGCCTTCTTTTCTCTTTGACCTTAAATAAGCAGCTAATAAAGAGAATAAATAGTCTTTCCCTTGGTAAAATAAATTAGGTGAATATGGTTCTTTCACTTAGGTGACAAAGCACTCCCAGAAGACCAACTATGTCAACATCCACCCTGTCTTCACAGTAATGTGAAAATCCTATCTACCATCTTGGATTTGCTCTTTGGAGGCCTAAATTTTCAAAGCCTCTGTAATTCATTATATTAAATATTATTGAGTGTCAGTCACATGCCATGAACTATGCAGAAGAGAAATTTGCCCAGCATCTTTCCAGGGAGTTCTTTACATCAAAAACTTCAACCCTGAACACCATAGTGATTTTTCATACCAATGATTTCCTTCTTACTTCAAATTTTAAGATGGGGGTTAAGAACCTGAGGAAAAAAGTGTATAATTTTATAGTACTCACACTAAACTTTTTCAAAGAATTTGCAGGAAAAAATTCCTCTCAAAATTCTAACAATGTTTTTATTGTAAGTGGTATTTTCAGTAAACTCTCATTCAACTTGTCATAAAGTGTATTTTTGTAAATTTTTTTTAAGTTAAAAATCAAGGGTGGGCATGGTGGCTCATGCCTGTAATCCTAGCACTTTGGGAGGCTGAGGCAGGTGGATTGCTTGAGCCCAGGAGTTCAAGACCAGCCTGGGCAACATGAAACCCCCATCTCTACAAAAAATACAAAAATTAACCAGTCATGGTGGTGTGTACCTATAGTTCCTGCTACTCAGGAGGCTGAGGTGGAAGAGTCACCTGAGCCCGAGAGGTCAAGGCTGCGATGAGCCATGATCACCACAGCACTCTAGCCTGGGCAACACAGTGAGACCCTGTCTCAAAAATAAATAAAATAAAAATCAAGGATATATCTCTTTTCAGTTATATTACAACAAAATCATAGAGGAGAATGAAATTGTTCATTGATGTGTGCCACATTGTGTAAATGAACTGCCACTTGCTACATGCCATTATCTAAATATACCAACTTGTTACTGCCCTTTCAGAGCCAAATTTTAAAGCAGGAATACATGCTGGAAATCATTTAATCCAATTCCCTCATGTAATGGGTATAGAACAGAGGGAATTATGACAGTATCAGCTAAGATTAGCCAAATAATCTCCTTTGTAATATGTGTTCACTGGTGTTTGTATTCATTTCCCAACTGTTCATAAAGCTCTTTGAAAGCAGAGTTTTTCCATCAAATGGAAGTTAAGTATGTACTATGGACAAGGCACTGTGGGAGTTAGACAGGCCCAGAAATAAATAATTGAGATGCAAAGTGGTATTACTATAAAGAGCAATGGATCAAGGCCTAATAGAGCTTCCAGCCATTCTTGGAAGATTTGCAGGGAGCCTTATCATCTGAACTGACATTTGAGCATGTCATGAAGTATGGGTAGGCATTTACCAGGCAGAGAATGAGAGTGCTGAACATTCCAGGCAGGGGAGACAAAGTCACACAACAGGTATAGAGCAGGTCTGAGGGAGTGAAGGCCTCCATGGCTG
Source organism: Pongo pygmaeus (assembly GCF_028885625.2). Lineage (NCBI taxonomy): Eukaryota > Metazoa > Chordata > Mammalia > Primates > Hominidae > Pongo > Pongo pygmaeus. The sequence continues at coordinate 122,060,156 of NC_072376.2, forward strand.
GGTATTAAGTACGGTGTCAAGTGGGACAGAAAAGGCAAGTTAGGGCCAATTTGGGCTTCATCCAAAAAGCAATGGTGAAGGAATAGAGGTATTTAAGCATGATATAACATTTGCATTTTAGAAATATCCCAATATATGCCCCATGAAAACTCAACTGGGGAAGGGAGGATGGGAAAGGGGAAGGAGGGTATATGAACTAAAGACAAAGGGGATGAAAAGAGGTCAGATGCCACAAATAGTGTTACTTTCTTTGTAATCCACTATAGCCATAGGCTCACTAAGATACTTCATTCTTACCAGATTCCCAATTGATTAAAAAAACAAAGATTATAGTAATTGTCCTCATTACTAAGTAGAAATCTTCCAATAAAAGGTAATGAGTTTTTTTAATTAAAATTAATCGTGTAAAAAATATATCCCCAATTGTTTATTAAACTAGAAGCTAATAATTGAACATTTTAATGTACCTCAAATTGCTAAATGCCATGCAGAGTCTTATACAGTCCTATAGAAGGAGCAAATTGGCACTGAACTACATCAGTAAATTAGGTTGTTCAATAATCATTAATACACAGAAAAGTAATATAGCCTTTATATTTCTTGCTTATTAGAAAATGATAAAATGCCAACTTGTCAAAACAATATGTTCTCATATGATTATTACTTCTGAATAGATATAACTAGTTGGTTGAAAGCAATTATATTTGACCCAGTGGTTTCCAATATTATCAAAAGTACTAAAGACCACCTTTCTTAGGTCAACAGCAATCCTATTTTAAGGCTAATAATCACTCTGTGCATCAGCAGAAAACCCATCCTATAATTAGAAAAATAAGACACGAACACCTCCACCTTCGGCAAAGAGCCTTACCCCTGAGCCTCAGTTTTCTTATATGCAAATTGCGATAGTAATGCCTGTCAGACCTACTGTCCAAGTTATTGCTTGGAATTAAATAAGACAAGTAATGTGAGATCAATTATAAACTGTAAAAAAAAAGAAAACAAATTAAGGAATCTTTTAAATACACCAAGTTGTTACTGCCCTTTCATAGCCAAATTTTAAGGCAGGAATACTTGTTGGAAATCATTTAATCCAATTCCCTCATGTAATGGGTATAGGTGGCAAAAAACGGAACTATTAATCCTCTTTCCTCAGAATTCAGAGCACACACAGTTGGTATCACTCACTTGAAAATCAATCTTGGATGGTGTCATATTCCTTTGTATATACATTGCACCATTTTGAATTTTTCAAAGTATCTTTTATTTTCCTTTCAATCAAATGTTCTATTTACATTTTCAATTAAAAAAATGATAATCAAAAGTTCAAAGTCTACTCTTCCAATTCCCTAATTAAACATACCCTAATTTTCTGTGTACAAATTACTTTCATCACAAATTTCTAAGCCATAAGGATGGACATAACAAAAACAGATGAAAAGAAAAATATACCATTTTATAAGGTTCTAATAAATCAACAGCTATTCTTTTTAGCTTTAGACTGGTTTACAGAGAGAGAAATGATCTCCTCAGATTAGTTAACAACTATAGAAAGATTATTTAATTCCATATAATGAATAGCTAATAAAGAGTCTTCCATCTAATATTTTAACATTGCTGAATATCTGGAACATATGCCAAAATATCCTAAAGAAAAGAGATAGACACTTTAAAATGATAAAAATTATCTTGCCAATTACTTTTTGTTAAAACAAATAATTTAAGAATTCATAGAAATACGCACAGCTATCTTTTTCTTTTTAAAATTAAACTAAGTACTTAAGACCCCTGAAAATATTAATTGGAAAATGACATTTTAGATATAACTAGAAAATTACAAAATTCAGCAAGTTAAACTGGCACAATGGATATTTAATAGCCTGGTAAAAACATATGTCTATAATACAAATTGTCTAGGAATATTATACTGTGAATCTTCTTATATAACATACGAATAATTAACTCTCTCTATGAAAATTTTCAGTATGTGTCGGCACAGTAAAACCATTCATCAGATATTACCATAAATAATTGAGACCCAGAGTTTTTGGTTATTGAACTTCCCTTTCATTGTATTTAAAATATAAAATTAGTTTTTACACAGAAGGTACATGTATACACAATGGCCCTCTTTATGAAGCCAATGTTTTATTAAAATCCCTTTCTGTCACTCTACAAAAGGGCACTCTGAGCCTACCAACAAAACAGCTGAAAAGAACAGTAGCAATGAGTAAATGTCCCCCCCGCTGGGTCTACAAAAAGTGTATGTTCCCCTCATGAAGAAAGCGTGCATGTAGCATGGCTGGGAAGCAAGTACTGGGTCTATTGTATATTGTGTATGATCTCAAGTAGAGAAAACCATCTGTCCTTTTGCCCTGAAAAAGGACCCCCTGTGAGCCTCTTCTCACGAGCCATTATAGTTTCCTTCAACCCTGACACTAAACAGGCTTTGAACTGACGGCTACGTGACACAAAAAGTTCATCTCTAGCTATTTTTCCCCAGAGGTTTCATAGGGTTTAGGCTAAGGGGACCAATCATGTCCTAACAAACAGATTAGTGTGTCCCAGCATAAAGTGACAGAGAGATGTGTGACCCACTTGCCATACAGAATAGAGAACAGTGAATGTAGTCAACTACAGAATATGCAAAGGCGCCTGAGGGAAAAGAAATGAGGATGGCTGAGGGCTTCTGTCTTCACTTGGAAACAAGTGCTCTTTAATGCCAACAAGCATTCTCTCAAAGAGTTGTAATGATCCTGTCTCCTTCACTCGTTCTCCAAGAAATATTCATAGAAACGACAATTCCTATTCAACCCCAGGCAAACTTAAAACTGGAGTGCAACATTAGGCTTCTCTCTGTAAAGCTTTTTTTAGAAGGCAATCACTTGGTAGGGTTGTTGAATTGTCACAGTCCCTAGGGTTTGTCTAGCCACCACCCTGATGTTAAAATGGCAAGAGGCCTTGTACAGCATTTTCAGGGAAAGTCATGTGAGCATTTTCCTTCCTCAGAACCTCCCTCCACCACCCTTGCTTCTCAATCCACTGGGCAAACACCTACCCATTATTCAGTGTTGAACTCAAAGACAACCTTTTCTATAGACTTCCCTGCTCACTCTTCTCCTCCGTATATACTTCTGTCATAGAACTGATAACATTTAATTATCATTACATGTTCTTACTAGATGATAAACCCTCAAGGATAAAGATTGTCTTATTTCTTGGCCGGGCGCAGTGGCTTATGCCTATAATCCCAGCACTTTGGGAGGCTGAGGCAGGTGGATCACCTGAGATCAGGAGATCAAGACCATCCTGGCTAACGTGGTAAAATCTCATCTCTACTAAAACTACAAAAAATTAGCCAGGCATGGTGATGGGTGCCTGTAATCCCAGCTACTCAGGAGGCTGAGGCAGGAGAATCACTTGAACCCGGGAGGCGGAGGTTGCAGTGAGCCGAGATCGCACCACTGCACTCCAGCCTGGGCGACAGAGCAAGACTCTGTCTCAAAAAAAAAAAAAAAAAAAAAATCTTATTTTTTACACATCTAACAACAGTACTTGCCATAGTAGGTGCTTAATAACTATTTATAGTATAATTCTTTTGGGGGAATCTTACAAAACTGGGTTTTATTCAACTTACTGAACAGAAGAGCGCACCACCTTGAAGAAGCCTTAGCAGGATCTCCAACGGGGTAGAAGAGGTTAGGGAAGGAAACATTCAGGGTTTCAGCGGCTGGTGTCAGTCATAGAGTAGTTTCAGGGTAGTCAGTTTCAGTTAGTCAGTGTGGTCTAGGCAGGAATTGCTTTGTACTGCAATTCTTGAATTCTCTCAATGATGGTGAGCACACCACATGAAAAGAAAGCCATTTTTAAACAACCTTGTTAGAGGGGAAAAAAATTCTCTTATTTTCAACAGAAATGTGCTCCCTGTTCATTTCCACTCCGGGACCCAAGTTCTGCCCTGTAGTAGAAATAGCCCACCACACACTGGAAGACAACCACCACGCTTTCCTTAACATCACTACCACCAACCACTCCTAGCTCTTGTCCTTTGCAAGCTAAATGTTTCCATTCTCTTCTGCTGTTATTCCTACAAGATAAATTTTAGATGCTTTCATCTTCAATGCTCCCTCCTGGAACTGCTCTAGTTTGTAACCATTTCCTTCTAAAACGAAACAAAATACTGCATGCATGATTCAAACTGTGCATTATGTAATAGAACTACTATTTACTTTGTTCCAGGAACAATATTGTTATTAATATTGCATTAATTATTTCCCCTTAGCCTTCTCCTTGTATCCTTCTCTCCATGCTTCTAAAAGGGATGCTTAAAAACTTCAATAGAATTTAGGAACTCTGTTTCCTCAATGACCATGTATTTAACCAAACAGAGAGAAACTCGTGTATAAAGTCCATTATTATCCATATAGTCATACTAATTTAGAGCTTTTGTTAAAAGCCACAGATTACAAGCAGTTGCGTCAAGTAATCAGTCTGGTTGAAAGACAGAAAGCAAGAGTGGGGCTAGGGTGGGAGCTGGAGAATGGGGGAGGAAAAATCTTAACTGAATTCTTCAGTTTTGAAACAGATTTTTTAAAAATTTTCTCTTCTGAAAGTATCTAGCAAATAAATTAGATTTGTCCTATATGAAAATATAGAACAACATCCCCAGACAACCTGTATTTTCATATACTTCAAACAACAAATAACAGTCTTTGTTGAAAATACCAACATATAAATCACAGAAAAATTTCACTTAATAGTAAATACCCTGAGAATCTTCCAGAGAACTTAGATTATATAGCATTTCCATGTATCCATTTCTGATTCTACAGTCCAATATTTGAGTTTTCTGGCCCAATTAATACATTTTATTATTATGTTACACCATGACTTGCATGTAAATATAATTTCCCATTTCTAGAACTGCAAACAAAATGTGCTATTATTGGCCGGGCATGGTGGCTCACGCCTCTAATCCCAGCACTTTGGGAGGCCAAGGCAGGTGGATCACCAGGTCAGGAAATCAAGACCATCCTGGCTAACACGGTAAAACCCCATCTCTACTAAAAATTCAAAAAATTAGCCAGGCATGGTGGCACACACCTGTAGTCCCAGTTACTCAGGAGGCTGAGGCAGAAGAATCACTTGAACCCAGGAGGCGGAGGTTGCAGTGAGCCGAGATCACACCACTGCACTCCAGCCTGGGCAACAGAGCGAGACTCCATCTCAAAAAAAAGTGTTATGACTTTAATGAGCTTGAGCTGAATCAGCATATCTATTCAGGTCACCTCTCTACAGCACAGAAATAGAATTTGATCTATATAATTTTGAATCCAACATAATCTACTTGTCAGAGAACATGCAGCTATGTAGCTTTATAAATGTTCAGTGATTATATCCTTTGTCTGGCATTCAGATTTCTTATATGTTGAAATAGTATCTTACAAAAAGAAATATTTGGCAGTTTCATCAAAGAAAAAGGCTGGATGCCTTAAACTATTAATTTGTATTGAATTTAGTCCTATAATTCTTTGGAAAATGTTTTATGTGTTTTTCCTAAGAAAGTTACATTTGTAGAGCTGAAGGTCCATTGGCCAGCTCCTTGAGTATTCTGAAAAACTAAATATACTATCAAATATATATGAAATGTATTCTTATGAGAATTTACAATACAATACACTGAGTACTCAGGTCTGGCTAATTGCAGGAAATTGCCTTCTGTTAATGATGTAGTTAAAACAAGAATATTGTTCCCATGGAACACCTCCTAGTTTCAATTCTGTTTATAAAGAATTTGGTGACTTGGCATAATGTTCACTTCCCTTAAAGGACTCTCTCTTGACAAATGATTCATTTTTAAGAAAAGCTTCTTAGTCCTTTAGGCTGTTCTAACAAAAATACCATAAACTAGGTAGCTTATAAAATTAACATTTATTTCTCACAGTTCTGGAGGCTGGGAAGTCGAAAATCAAGGTGCCAGCAGAGTCAGTGTCTGGTGAGGACCTGCTTCCTCTTGAATGGCACCTTGTAGCTGTGTTCACACATGGTGGAAGGGGCACGTCAACACCCTAGGGATCTTTTTATATGGGCACTAATCCAATTTATCTGGCCTCTGTCCTCATGAACTAGTCACCTCTCAAAAGACCTACCTCTTAATTCTATCACACTGGAGATTCATTATTAACGTATGAGTTTTGGGCGGGGGTGGGGGAGACACAGACACCCAGACCACATCAAAAAATCAATTAATCCTCCAATTTGTTGTAACTGGTTCACAATTGTATTTTAATTTCTGCATTAATTATATGGCTTACCGTAAGATTTTCATAGTCAAGGACCAAGGGATGCAACAGATTTTGTGTTTGGCCAGAAAGAAGGGAATTTTAGGATTTTTAAAAAATATACCTTTCTGGCTGGGTGCAGTGACTCACGCCAGTAATCCCAGTGCTTTGGGAGGTTGAGACCACCCTGGGCAAAATAAAGACTCCATCTCTTCAAAAAATTAGAAGATTAGCCAGGTCTGGCTAATCTGCATACCTCAGTCCCAGCTGCTCAAGAGGCTGAGCTGAGAATCGCTTGGGTCCAGGATTTTGAGGCAATAGTGAGCCCTGATTGTGCCACTGCACTCCAGCTTGGGCAACACAGCAAGACCCTGTCTCAATCAATCAATTAAACTAAAAAATATGCCTCTCTCATAATTAGAAATAAACTGAGTTTTTGAAAAGTAAAATGTTTATAAAAGTAAACTAATATAAAAGATAAATGTGTACACAGGCACATACACACGTGTTGAAAAGCTTTTATCAATTGTATTGATTATTTTCTGTTAATGAGCCATATCCACAACAACTGTGTGAACATTTGCCGTTTATTCTACTATGTATCTACATTTCCTTTTTCTCCAGCATCCTGGAGCTTTACTTTCCTATCTTACATTTGTTTTCTATAGACCAAATCAGTTCTGAAAATTCTACATTTGGGGTAGCAACATCAACAGTCTGCTCTAATAAAGAATTCTCAATCTGATGATCCTCAGGATACTGAAAGATGAGGCAGGGTCTAAGATCTAGCAAAGGGTTTACTTTGTTTTATGAGGAAACTAGAGTTCCTAGAGCTTTCCCACAAGTTTGGCCTGCACTACCTGGACTGGTCTGTCTGGGTCTGCTATAGAAACAAAGATAAAAATTAAAAATGTTAAACACTTCACAGGACTAAACAGTGAAAATGACAACATGATTAAATGTTGAGGCTTCCTTTCTCTTGATCACCAGCGTGCATTACTATATGTTCAAAAGAAGTTTAGAGACAAAAAACACCTCAAATATCCATCAACTCAGACTATTTTAAAAATTACACATCCATTCAATGGAATTCTATTCAGATATTAAAGCAGCAAAAGATGAGGCAGTGTCATCTATAAAATATTCTTGCCAAAAATGTTTAACCTGAATCTTACCAAGTTTACGGGAAACATAAGAAATAGCAGACAAATGAAATAACACCATGCATAAACAAATAAATTGAGAACATAGAATGTTCTAACAAATACAATGCATAAACCTTGAATAGAGCTTGGTCTGGGGGAGAAAAGTTAGCTATGAAGACATTCATGAGACCATGGTGGAAACCTGAATATATACTGAATATTAGATGACATTAGGAAATTATTTCCTTAGGTACAATTATAGTATTGTGGTTATATCTTTAGATAATTCATGCTGAAATACTTTTTTTTTTGAGACAGAGTCTTGCTCTGTCGCCCAGGCTGGAGCGCAATGGCAATATCTCCGCTCACTGCAACCTCAGCCTCCTGAGTTCAAGTGATTCTCCTGCCTCAGCCTCCCGAGTAGCTGGGACTACAGGCACGCACCACCACACTCAACTAATTTTTTGTATTTTTAGTAGAGACGGAGTTTCACCATGTTGGCCAGGCTGGTCTCGAACTCCTGACCTTGTGATCTGCCCACCTCGACCTCCCAAAGTGGCTGAAATACTTAATGGTAAAGTGTCATAATATCTACAACTTACATTTGAATGGTTCAACAAAATGTATGTGTTTACATACACATGTAGCTATAGATATAATAGATATAAATATGTAGATAGACAAAGGAAGCACGTCTTAAAATGTTAGACTTTAATATTAAATAGGAAAAGAAGTTAATTAATTAATTGGGAGAGTACAAGAAAACACTTTACAAAACAGTATGCAAAGGACTCTTCTAAATAAGTGTAGTTAACTACAAGCAATATATATACTAGTTACCATTCACTAGTTTTCAAAGAATAAAATTACAATTAAACTAAAGCTGATCAGGGAATTGCTTAACTTTTCTTGATTAGCCAGAATGCCGTCAAGTAACCATACAGTACAAAGGTTGTTATAAATTGACTTAAAGTCATTCTCCAAAAACTGTTTTCTTGAACAAACTTCCACATCAGCTCCCATATTTTTACAATTCCATTATTTTCCTTAAAATGGCAAAAAAAAGAAATCTAAATTCCAAATAAACAAGATTTTTTTTTAAGTGGGAGGGATGGAAAGAACAGTTATTTTGACATTTTAGGCTCCTTTTTAATCAAACAGTAGAAATTTTCATTTCTACCAGCACTCCACCACTCAAAACCACCTTAGGAATGTTTAGGTGATCAGACAGTCCCTTCTAGAAGGCACCTGGATATGAGCTGGTTGTGACCTAAAGGGATAACAATGGTTGTTAACTACTAATGATCTACTCAAAACCATATTTTATATGCACAAAGCTCAATAGCATCCAATAACAGAAAAAGCCACTTCCAACTTCTTAAATGTTTATTCCATGGTTATTAATCTAATCATTTTGAAGAAAACTGGTCTAAAAGATTATACCCATCTAGTTAATAAGGAGTAATGCTAAAGCAAAGGTAACTACAAAAGGGTGTTTTCTTTTAAAACTGTACCTTTATTTTAGAGCAATATAAACACTTTTGTTTGTTATACTACTAAACTTACTTCCTTAAAAACACTTTCCCCCAAGAACAGTGAGTGCTCTTTCTAAGTCACAGTCGAATGTGCTATTGTTAATATAATCATAAACTCTCCTAGCTGAGCCTAAGGGTGTATGTCATTATGCCATGCTGCAGGCAGCAGAAAACCAACCCAATGGGAAAAATGATGATTTGCACAGTTAAATTATGTTTTTGCTTCAAGTTTGTTTTTAAAGCTAGTTCATCTCTCAACGAAATCATTTTTTTAATATGAACACTGACATTCATACTACGCAATTTTTCAGCTACTCTAAAAAACACAGTAAAATGTTGATGGATTTCTGGCTGGGTTTTAAATCCAGCTCCCCAAAGAGTAAGAACAACAGAAATGAAAGTTCCTGCAAAACCTTCAGGACAAAACATCAAGAGTGATTATTATCAACAAAAATACTCCTTTGATCTTAGATAACTACAATGTTTTCCCCTCTATGGCACAAAAATGGAGCCAGTAGCAGAAGTGGAAAGGAACTAAAAGGTGTTGCATAAAAATGAGAAAAAATAATGAAAAAGACAAAGCTGAACCCAACAAAACATCACTGATTTGTGGTACAGTGGAAAAATGAACTGGGATTTTGGTAGGAATTCTGAGAAGGCGTCATTTAACTATTTATAGAGTCAAGAACTGTTAAAGATATTCTTCAGTATCATTTGCTAATCATTTATACTATGGTTATATCACCCTGCCTTTGAGAGTTCACCACAGTGCTGGTGGGGATACCTGGAGATCAGAACTTTCTTTCCCTGGCTAATATGCCATTTAGCTGTTCACATTATGGGTTCATAAAATTAGAACCAGTAATTCCACCTATAGGTAATTATCAACAATGCACACAGATATATTAAGTTTGCTGTGTTCTAGATATGAAGTCTTGAGAACACTCACTTAAGCTATGTATTATTAAGGCTACTTGATTCAGACTATACATAAAAGGCTTTGATGAAACTAAAATATTTATTGTACCTAATTATGACTAGTTACTATCTAAACTTTATTACTATTGCTCTATGCATGGTAGAGCACTGAAAAAAAAGGATAAAGATCATATTTTTAAGGAAAGAAAAATACTATAATGTTCTTAATGAACATAAGAACAAGCTGTATACTCTGAAATGTGTCACACACAAAAACTAAGCAGCATTAAGTAGAGAGGATAATTGAGTTGAAAAGGAGAAATTTATATAAAATATAAGTTACTTCTTTTTTTCTCCAAACTGAAAATATCTCTGTGTATTTGAGTTAGAGAGCTGCTATAGCTGAGTTGGGTCACTGAACAAAAAGCAAAAGTTCAGGCTTTGGACCTCACTAAAGAAAAAGGGTCTCACTCTATTGTATAGGCTGGAGTGCAGTGGCATGGCCATGGCTCATACAACCTCAAACTTCTGGGCTCAAGCAATCCTCCTGCCTCAGCCCACCAAGTAGCTGGGACTACCAGCATGTGCCAGCATACCAGGCTAATTTTTTTTCTTTCTTTTCTTTTTTTTTTTTTTTTTTTTAGAGAAAGGGTCTCACCATGTTGCCCAGGCTGGTCTCAAACTCCTGGGCTTAAGTGATCCTCCCACCTTGGCACCCCAAAGTGCTAGGATTACAGGCGTGAGCCCCATCAGCTGGCAACATGTTTTTAAAAATTACTTGAATGCTTTTAGGTAGGTCTTACAATCCAATCTGCTGACAAGATAGCCTAGTCTAACAAACTTCACACAAGTGTGTTATTTGTCTGACATTTGAGTTTGCCATTTGGCTTTAGACTTTAGTCCAACCCAGAGTATCTTCATTTATACTAACATTTCTTCCCCTTCTCTTCCATTTCTTCCTGCTTTCTAGAAATTCATCAAGCCCTACTTCTGCAAGTTGAGCTAAAGTTCTGCAAACCTCCAAACTACTTCCCTCCAAATATCCCTGGTGGAAAACATCTATCAACCCACAGAACAGCTTACTCTTACTTATATTATTTTATCTAAATGGGAAAAAACAGTGTTCTATGACCAAAAACACTTGGAAAACATGCTATATTATATTCTCCAGTGTGGAGATTCACAAGGCACAAAACCTACAATAAATAAATCTGCATATATGTGTTTAATTTAGTGTATCTCTGATTTATTTGATCTTGAAAACCTTCTTCCTTACAACATTTGTCAACAATAAAAAGGAAATGGGACCAGGTGCAGTGGCTCACGCCTGTAATCCCAGCACTTTGGGAGGCCGAGGCGGGCAGATCACCTGAGGTCAGGTGTTCGAGACCAGCCTGGCCAACATGGCAAAACCCCGTCTCTATTAAAAATACAAAAATTAGCCAGGCATAGTGGCATGTGCCTGTAATCCCAGCTACTCAGGAGGCTGAGGAAGGAGAATTACTAGAACCTAGGCGGTGGAGGTTGCAGTGAGCCAAGATCGCACCAGTGCACTCCAGCCTGGCCTGGATGACAGAGTGAGACTCCGTCAAAAACAAGAAAAAAAAAGAAAAGAAAAGAAAAAGCAATGGTGCTCTGAGGAACACAGTTGAAAGCACTGCAATGCACAGAAGACAATAAAGTAAATGGATCACTGTAAAAAAGCAATTCCAAAGGTGCTCATAAATAGATTATTGGCAACTAAAAGAGAAAAACTACCAGAAAGCCATGGGGCTCTGTGCTGAACTCTCTCATGCTTAGGCATTTTATTACAGAATCAGAAGAAAACACCATTAGTCAGTTTTCATCAAATTTCCAAGTCACATGAAGGCAAAGGAAGTTGGAAATTTATTGAAAGAATAATTATTCCAACAAATTCTGACAAGGCCGGATTTAGGTTTTATAAACACAGATAAATATTTAATAAAAATATATATGTAGTCTTGAATTTGTCCCCCCTATGCCCCACCCAGGGGAAAAAAAAACCTATACAATAAAGAGTGAGGAAGATAGGACTTAACAGCATATATGAAAAAAAAAAAAAAACTTAAGGATTTTAATCAGTGCCAAATTCAGTATCAGCCAATAGAATTATGAGACCAGCAAGAAAGTTATTATAATTTTAGTCTGCCTTAGTTAGCAGTATAGTTTCTAGAACTAGGGAAGTTTTTTTTCTCCCCCATTCTTGCATATGCCTGTCAGGCCACATCTGGAGCTTCATTGAGAATCAGTTGCACAAATTTAAGAAAGAAATAGATGAGCTTGAACCTGTGAATGAATTAAGGGAATTTATTCTAAAAATAAAGCCATCGATAGGAAATATAATAGGTCATTTTAAATACTTGAAGAGTTATCATAGTACAGAGATACTCAACTTGTTTTTTATGATGTAGAGCGAGAATGGTATACAGAATCAAATGATCCATGCTATATAAAGAGAAGAATTTCAACCTAACAAAAAGGTGAAGTTTTCTAACAAATTGTCCAAAATTGAAAGCTCTATTTCAAATGATAATCATAAATTGAATGACTTATGTGACCAACTATTATAGCCAGAATGTCACCAAGGGAACTCAAGTATCAAATGTAATGTATGTCTAGATAACTTTCAAACACACTCTCTCCAACACTGAGATTCTAAAATACTAGCCGAGGCAGCGTTGTCCCTTGGAGACAACATTATCAGGAATAACGCAATTCACACAGTCCAAAAACAGGATTATCAGTGCCAGTGGTTGTGAGAAGCTGAGCGCTGACTCAAGAGAGCTGATGGTTCAGCTTTCAGGATTTTGCAAGCCCATTGTTAAACACAGTGATTATTAAAACAAATTTTATTAACTTACCATTTAAAAATTACTCTAAAAGCAAAGCTAATAAACACTCAAATATCACTTCCTAATGTTACTTTGTTAACTTGAAATCAATCTTGGTAGGATATTTACACCTGAAAAACTTGCAAATGCTACAAATCAGAGTTGGGTTGTTTTTTTGTTGGGTTTTTTTGTTTTGTTTTGTTTTTTGTTTTTTTGTTTGTTTGTTTGAGAGTGATTAAGCATTTATCAGCAGCATACCACATCAGTAATACCTTAGTCAAGAAGAATTGACTGGGCTTCCATATATACAGCTTGAGGCTGGTGGAATAGAAGTAGGAATCAAAGTAATCTTCCTCAGGAAACAGAAAAATTAGAAACAGGAAATAGTATCTGCACCTTTAAAAGTTATCTGTCATCCTATTAAACTGTGGTACAATTATATAATAGTGTATAGCCTTCAAAAAGAACGATGCAAATCAATTTGTGTTAGGAAAATATGCAACAAACTACAGCAATAGACACCTCTGAAGAGAGATGGGATATTGTGTGCCACTTTTAATTCAAATTTTTGCATTTTTGTTATATGTATGGATCATTTAATAATAATAATACTATCATCAAACACAAAGAAAGAGTTCAACCTTGAGGTACACCTTGAGCATAAGGCAACAGAAGCAGCTATAATATAGAGGAAAGAACAGCTTTGATAATAAAACAATAGAAATAGAAATAAAATTCTTAGGCCCCAGCAGGCACTATAATGGATGCCTCCCAGTGAGAAGATGATCATATATCCTGACTGTTCTGACTACCCTTCATTTCCTGTTCTTCTAAGAGAACTAGCTGCAGAGTATATATTCTTGCCTTTTTTATTCACTGGGAATAAGTAAAGAATGATTCTCAACTGGGAATGATTTTTGCTTCCTCTGGGACATTTGGCAAGATCTGGAAACAGTTTTGGTTATGGAAGCCAAGGAATACAACTGGCATCTAGTGGATAGAAACAAAGGATGCTGCTAAGCATCCTATGATACACAGACCAGCCCCCAACAATAAAGAATTAACCAACGCAAAATATCAATAATGGGAAGGTTGAAAATCTGTATACCACTGTTACTGAAGGCCACCTAATTCAATCTCTGTTCTTACAACCCAAGAGAGTCTAACCAAGACCCAGAGATTCTGCCTTCGCTAGAAAACATGACCATAGAGTCTGATCCAACATTTAGAAGAGCCAGCAAGGCTCCAATAACTGCCAGAAGGCATCTTGGGGAGGAGTTAAAAATGTGACAGTTGACCTAACAACTGGCAGAGATCATTTATCTTCAGAAAAAGCATCTCATTGGTGTGTTAGCAGCATTTCTGCAAAGTATCATGATACCCACACAAAAAAAATCCAAATACCAATTTCTCTGATAACATGTTACTATTTTTGAAGTCATAAAAAGTAAACTGGAATTATGAGTTCAAATATCAATTATCATTGTAGTTTTAAATCCATTAAAATTGGATACGGTTGGCTACAGGCCATACTTTTGTAACTGTTAATTCTATTGCAGTCTTCAGTCGGCTTATCTGACACCATTAATTCTTCACCTGATGTTTAGGTGAAGAAATAAGTAGGGTTTAGCAGCCTATTTATTTCCCTAAACAGTCAGGCATTTGGCACAGGGTCTCACCCATAGTAAATCACAATAAACATTTTATTAGTTAATTGAATAAAAAACTTTTTTAAAGACTGCTATACACATGACCTTTCACCTTTGCCAGAGTCAACTGGCATTAGGTAACACCGGAAGTCAGTTATCATCCACAATATATCATTTTTAAATACTAATATCTAAAATGTTTAATATTTATAATTAATCCCTCCTCTACCTAGTAATATGAGACAACCAGAATGCAACCTGCTTTTAAATGAAGATAAGTATTTCCCTACAAAACCCACCAATCCACCTGTAGTTTCAATGGATTCCCCTCACCCATAGCCCCCATTCTGACATACTTTCTTCCTAGAATGTATACGCAAGGCCATCATCTAGCTTCAGCCATTCTTCTGCCAGAATCCAAGTTGTCTCAGCCAAAAGGTGGCAGCAACTGAGACAGGCAGGAGTAGAGGAGAGCATCCACGTACCTAGGAAGCTGAAGGCCGAGCTGTTTGAGGAGCTGATAAAGTGGGTTGCATGTGGGTAGAAGAGGTAAAGCAAGATCAAACAAGGCAGACCAATGGGAGACATATGGGCCAAGAATAGGCAAACAAATCTTTCAAAGTATGGATTAAAAACAATGTTGTCTGAAGTAACAACACATGCATGAGTAAGATGGGAACTGGCTGGAAGTATCCAAGAAAAAAACAAACTAGGAGATGAGATATCTGAAGTCAAAGCCAGGAGGGCCAAAATAGCAGCGTAAAATCCCAGAGACAACAATATGCTCGTATTAGACAAACGCAGTCTACAGATGAATGGTTTCTCCATTCAAAAAGGTCCTTCAGTCCTTCCCCTTCCTCAGCCTTACTCAGGCCCAGGAATAACTAAGGATTTCCTCTTCTACATCTCTTGCTAGTGAAAAAGAAAAAGGCTAATTTTTGTAGATTATGAAACAAATATCATTTATGAGCTCAACATTTTAAATACAGTAATGGAGTTGGTATAATATGCTCTGTTTGCTCTGTTGCTAAATACACACACTGAAAAATATAAGACAGGAGCATGGAGTTGATTAACTCACAAACATTTTCCTTTCTAATCACAATGTGGTTCCCTGCAAAATCCATTATGATCAAAGATGCTCTTTAACCCCTTTGTATATCTTACTTTTCTGGGTTTTTTATATTAAATATTTATAATGGGCACTATTATTAATAGGGTGGTTCCCTGGAAGTACAGAAAAGGGAGAAAGGCTAATGTAACTGCCTGTACATAATTTCCCAAAACACAAGGCAAGGTCATCAACTCCTTCTTTAACATTAGTGGAACTATTCATTGGTACCTAAATACAGGAAGCAGTGTCTTCCAAAGTGGTGTCCGCCTCAAACAAATTGTCAGTGTTACAATTTTCCATTTTACACTGATGTAAATCATACCAGTAATGCAAGCATAGCAATTAGCACCACTCCATGGGCCTAGCAGATAAAGTATATAAAGCCCAAACTCAGAGGAACTGTCTTTTAAATAACTAATTTTAACAGAAATGAAAACATTCAGTCCCCCAAATCCATAGGTTAGGAATATGAAAGGAAACAGAATAATAAACAATCATTACTACTAGGAATACTAAATTTTATATATATATATATATACACACACACACAGACACACATATATGTATACAAAATTTTTTGCTTACCTAAAGAACTGTTTCCTGTGTAGTTGCTTTAGCAATGTAGGAAAAAATTTGTGCTCCTATGGAAAACTATGCATTGTCTACAGCACATCTTTCCTATGTATCTGATTCTGATTCTTTGAGAGCTATTTTGTAACTGTGTAAGTTGTAGATAATTAATAGAAAAACAAAATTACTTTTATCTATAGACATGCAAACTCTGTCTGAGTATAACTGACTTCTTACTGTGAAAAAGTCCGTTTTGCCTCCCTTTGTACATCTATTTCAATATTCCTGAACTAAAAATATGTATGTCTTTAAACTCTCCTTTGAACTGGTTATAATACCTTACTAGTTCCTTCTTTAATGATTTAAGTAAAATCTTTAACACTTGTTAATTTTACATGTGTATGAAACTCATAATTTTATTTTTTGAAATTTATATTTTAACAGTAATTTTTGAGAAAATAATCAGCTACTTTTTGAAATGTGGGAGAAATATTGATATTTGCCATTGATATTTTGTCAGTTATGCTGCTAAACTGAATCATGAATATAGCTATCGCCCAGGAAAGGTCTAGAGGCTTTGGGACCCAAGGGTGATGAAGCTCTAAATCAGAAGCTGACAGTAATCCAGCTAAAGTGTCATCAACAGAATGGAAGCAAAATAGGGGTTCTATCCATGCTAGAGAAGGGGAGGGAAGATAGGGGAGCCCCCTGAGTACAATGGGGTTCTTATTTAGGAACATAGAACATCCTCTGTTTTTGTAGTTTCATAGCTATATGGCTACCTCCCAAAGACAATCCTGTCCACTCTGCTTGCCAACCACGGATCACATTAGGGCAATGCTTGTTGATTGAGGGCCTGTTTGCTGTATTTACTCTTGGTTTTTTAGGAATCCAATGAACATTATTCTCATCACATCCTATAAATGTGAAACAGTGTGAATGTTTAAAATGCTAGCAGTATATGATTACAAATAAACAAAAGCACAGATGTAATAACTTGAAAATGATGAGAAAAAATGATGTATGATACACATATACAGGGGATACGTGTTACTGATTATAAAATTCCTCTGAGATTTCTTGAGAATTGATGATGGGAGCAAGGGTTTTCTGCTGAAAAAGATGAAAGCTTAAAAGAATAAAACACATTCTGACTCCAATGTGTCATGAGCTCACCCACAGAATACAGAAAGTATACCTCAGACTTCTCCAGTCAAGGGCATTTTTTGCTATAAAAATAAATGAACCTTTTTTAAAAAATTCCAAAAATGGTAAATAAATTTTACCACCAATATATAGCATTCCTCATACAGAACTTGGTTGCAGAACCAAGCCAATATTCAGGAAAGTGTCCTCAGAAATAGCTAAAACTTGGAGCATTAAATAATTTTGTACAGAGGAAATTATATGCAAGAACATAAAAGTCCTAGTCTCTTTATGGATGTAATTTCTCAATGCTAGAGGTTTGGGGTTTTTCAAATTAAAAACTTCCAGATGCTTAACATGTATGGTAGTACTAAGTCACACTTGTCAGACTTGCTGCTTAAATTCCTGGGAAACTGTCAGTATATCTACAGGGGTTGGGAAGGAAATTAAGGAAATACAGTTTTTTTAGTTAAATCTCTTTTTTTGTAGTTTATAATAGCTTTGGTTGGCATGTATCGGGGCGTCCAATCTTTTGGCTTCCCTGGGCCACATTGGAAGAAGAATTGTCTTGGACCACACATTGACATTAATGATAGCCAATGAGAAAAAAAAATTGCAAAAAGACTCATAATGTTTTAAGAAAGTTTACGAATTTGTGTTGGACTACATTCAAAGCCATCCTGGGCCACATGCAGCCTGCAGTGACATGGGTTGGACAAGCTTGGCCTATATGGTCTTTCCAGCCTTTCTTACTTGTTCAACCTTCCTACCTTTGTTGCTTTACTGATAGTCTTTTTGCAGAAGACAAAGTAACCAGTTAAAAAGGAAGTCATTTTCTCTTTCGGTCTTCCTTGAAGTCCATAGTTTGAGACTGTGTATTAAAGAGAAAATAAATTGCTCACCAACACTTGGTAACTTGTAGAACTGCTGTGTCATTCTGTGTCCTACTAGACAAGTGACGAAGGTGCTTCACTTAGCCAAACAACTGTCCACAGCTAGCTACTCATACAGTAAATAATGCTGCTGATGACAGTAGGCATTCATTTCAATGCGAGGCAGAGTATTGTCTTTCAAATTTTCTTTTGCAGTACTTATTACAGTATGATTATAGCCAGATTTATACTTTCTATGTGAAATGTATTGTATATCTCACTCACTATTGGCTAAAATCCTGTTAATTCCTAGAGATTTTTTCCTATTACTACTTATGTGCAATTCATGTATTCTCATTGTGCCATCAATCTAAATTTCAGTATACAAACATCATCATTTTTATACACAACCAAAAATCAAATCAAGTAAGAAAGTCTCAGAGATCTTAGAAGTATCTTTAGAAGATCTTAGAAGTCTTATAACGTATATTTTCTATAAATGACATAATTTAGGGGAGAGTTATTTTTCATACACTACCTTGTGGACTAAATATTAACTATTCGTCAAAAAATCAAGTGATTTAAGTCAATACATTTTAAAAGAATGAATTGCTGTAACTCGGTAATAAACCTCCATATGAATATCTAGAATTAAAAAATAAGTAAAAACATAAGGGAAGAAATTCGAAGAAACACAGAAAATTGTCATTAAACGAACAAGAACAATATTGTGACTTGAAGTCTTAAAAAATAAGTAATTTTAAGAAAAAGGATGAGGTGAGATGTAGATTTTTCTAATGAACAGTACCATGCTCAGTTACACAGTGCATTTACCCAGCTTTCCTGTGACACTATTATTACATCAGCTTCCTTGCTAGAATACTCCGACCCATTAAAGAGATGATATTACATCAATAGTCATTTTTAGACTTTAATTTGAATAAATAATTTTACTACCATCATTTCTAGTCATGCCTCCAGTACAGTATTTCAAAGATCACTTCTGTGTTGACAAGTGTAAGTCCTCAGGGACTTGGACTTTCAATAATTTTCTAATAGTGTCCTATGGAGTCCTAAGGTTCTTTGGAAATGCCTCAGGGGCCAGCATTGGTGAGAGAGGTGGACAGCAGAAAGAAAGAGCATGGAGGCTATTGGCTTCTGCCCGCTCTAGTCTCTGAGGTCAATCAGTGTAGCTAACATTGTGTCCAATTTCATATGATGGGGTTTCTCACATAATTTCATTTTTAAAAAAGGTTCAGCCTTTTAAAGAAATGTTATAAAATCCCTGTACTAATTAATCTCCGAGATTTGTATTAGTTTTAATATGTTATGGCTCACAAAGTTCTCAGAGAAAATGTTTAAAAGGTATGGGGATGAGAATAGTAATGCATGGAAAGAGATGCACTATATTAAAAGCCTCAACCTACATTTTCAGATCTTCATCATAAACATCTTGCTGTTTTATAGAGAACTTTCTATAGAGAGCTGTACGATGAGCCCTAGAGATACACAGATACAAACCAGAGCCCCTGCCAAGGAGCTCACAAGTGAGATTGGTAATACAGCTGTACCATGAGACCGCTTACCTGGGAAGAGACTGTAAGTATATCTGTAGGGGTTTGGAGAGCCCATAAGTGACATTGGTAGTAGAACAGAATTATACCATGAGACCACTTACCAGTTAGCGTGTGTCAGGATCTGCCCACAAAAGTCACTTGATCCTTGACCCACTTAACCCACTTGATTCCCAATCAAGTTGATAACCATCCTGAGAAAAGCAGTTATTTAAGAAGCATTTTTCCATTTGAACATCATCTGCTCTGACCTTGTGCCCTAATTCTTTCAGTAAAAAATGATTTTTAGCGTTCGAAAGTTCACTTAGGAGCCCTAGAACTGGCCAGCATTTCTGGCATGACTTTAAAGTAAAAGCATTGGTTTTTGAATGTGGTTTGTGGAAATCACTTTCATCTTATGATCATATCATATATTATCTTAAAATGTTGGGTGGAATCTGGAGTCCCTGAGATGACAAATTGGGATTTCATAATTTCTGGAAGGGTAATACGAACAACTTAACCTTTGACAGCTCCCAGCATTGACCTAAGACATCAGAAAGCTGAGTAAGAAATTGATCAATTTTCCTGACATATTCCACTGTAGCATCTTAAAGATCAAAAATGGAGGTATAATACAAAGCTATAACAGAGAATTCCTCTGGCTCCCTAACTATTGCCCAGAATTATATAACAATAACAACTCTAAAATATCAAGCTTTCTAAGTATGATGATAAAGAAATATGATTCTGAGAGATAAGGGGATAAAGGCGGCTTTTTCCTCCCCTCTTTTACTCTCCTTACACATGAACTCTTTGGTAAAGAAGGGAAAAAATAGACTTTACCCCTTCCCTGACCAGCTACTTTTAGTTACACAGATTCTGACTCTCAATATTACCATAATGTACAAACTAGAGCTGCCTACAATTCATACAATTTGCTCAGCCACTTAGCCTAAATGCAAAAATTGTGTTTTAAAATGTGCTGACCACATTTCAAATACAAGAATAAAAACACTGTGTACATAAACCAGGAAACTAGAGCTCCTAAAATCTAAAAGATTAACATCCAAATGAACAGACACAGTCTTGGCATTCATGACAAATAAGGTCTACATCTACTAAACATACCTTTATAGCAAAAAGATGAATTTAGCAACAAGACTAAAGAACACAATATGAAGAAAAATAAAAAATGTGTTTCAACTCTCATATTATGTGGCAACTTAACGTTGAAATGAAGACTCCAGATGACATTATGTCAAAAGCATGACAGTGATTCCAAATGATTCTGGATTTTGAGAAATTCCAAAATGTAAGTACAAAATCCTCAACAGGTAAGTTCAATTACATTTAGTTCATTTATTCTATCTACTGGGACACTAGCTTAAACTTCGTATCTGTGAATTTATCTACTAAATGAACGATTTGACTAATATAAATGTGAAATTTACTAGATTCTTTTAAATATCTTAAAGCTGATAGGACACTAGAATTTTCAAATATAGGTGGAAGAAATTCCTTGCTTCTTCCACGAATCTTTTTCATTGCAAACAGAAGTCAAAAGATAGAAGTCAACTAGGGGTTTAACTGGGAAGGAGGTAGAAGAGAGGAAGTGCTGCTATTCAGCTCAGTTCCTCCTCCTAGTGGTCACAAAGGGGAGATGCCTGCCATCTGGTGCCCTTTCCTCAAGGGCTCCTTTCGTTTAAATGACTCACAGAATAGTCATTTGGAGGAATATATGATGCCAATGAAAAGTGCTCAATTTTAATTTGTAAGTGATTTCCACTTACTTCTGCTTCTCACTCTTCTATACTTACTTTTTTAAAACAGTCAATTTTAAAATAATATTTCTTAATTGCAAGATTTCTGAATAAATCCCAAATGAAGCAGTAACTATCCATGTCTAAGAATTGAGTATGCGGGCATACTACAATAATTTTTAACACAAACCAGGGAAAAAGTGCTAAATATCATGGTGCGTTAAACCACCACATGGAACTTCACCCATACTGGCAAACCAGGGAGGCTGGGGATGCATCTATATTTAACCATTGCACACTAGGCTATAGCCGCAGCCCAGATTGACTCATACATTGTTTTCACATTCTCAGCTTCCTTCAAACCACCAAGTAATTGTTTATAAAGCGACAGTATGAAATAAAAACCTTTTTCATGATAGGTTCTGGACGGTTTCCACTCAGGATAACATAAATTGATGTTATTTGGATAAATGTCTTGTGAGGTTCCCTGAAACAGGAAATGCCCCCACGGGCTGCAAAGCAGTCCTGATTCTGACATATTTCCCCATCATCTCTCCATTTACCTAATCCCGTTGATAAGAGGATGCCCCTTCTCCATCCCTAGACCTAAGCCTGACCTTCAGATACTATTTTCATTAACATCATGTAGATGATTTTGCACAATTACAAAGCAATCAGAAGCACAGTAGGATATTATGGCCCTGAGAGGCTTCTTATGTCTACACATAATTTGAACGAGCTAGAATGAATTAAACTCTATACAGAATTTGTATCCTTCTTTTAAGTAATTCCCAGCTCATGAAAAAATATAATTATTAAGGGAAGAAAGAGAAAAGGGTAGTTTAAGAATTAGCTTTTTAATAACTTGGAGACAAGAGAAGCAAGAGAAGCTAAGAAACAAGAACATTGCTTCAAGAGGCAATTTGTCATTGGCCCTTTGGGTGACTGGGCATTTTTAACAGCTGTCACTCCTGGACCAACTAAAAGTGTTAGACCCAAACTGTTGTACTCATTAGGACTGAAACAATTTAACATGGATGCTTGAAGGCACTCGGATGTCACATTGTATTGTTTGGCCTTATAAGAAGAGAGGAATGCCTGCTATTCTCATTTAAATAAAATTTATAGCATTTTAATTTGATTTCTTTCTGCAAACTGTTTCTGACTATTCTTTACCTTACATAATTGAAAATCTACACATTATTATCCCCTTACTTGATGCACTCTTTCCATAGATTGTGCAGAGTGTTAGGATAAAAACATACAGCATAAGTGAAAAACCATGTATAGTAGGAAACACAAGTTTTATGTGAGAAAGTAAATTTATGTTAGAAAGGTAATTTAAAGGTTCTTCTTATACAATGGGAAAGAGTACACAAGCATCAAGCTATAGTTAACATTTATTTCCACCCAAAACTGAGAACACAGGCAACGAGGTCAGTCACCAGGGGCAATATCATTTGCATTTATGAACCTTGCTTGCCTGTGTGAATTGCTTGCCTACATGTATTCTTATTTTGTACACCATCATTTTCATGGACTTGGAACGTATACAGAGACCTCAGAAGTTACCTAGTGTATCTTTTTTATCTCTAGTTAAACTCTCCAAGCAAATGACTAGCTGTGTTACACTGAATGATTATCATGAATGTACAGGAGCCAGGTCCAGTGGTACTGTTCAGTAAGCCAGACATGAAGTTTCTCTCCTTATTCAACCTAACTCTCCCTACTTTCAAGAGAAAAGTAGAAGAATAAGCCATCATCCTCCTGTCTACAACAACCCTTTATATATTAAAAGTGCCTTTTTTTGTTTCACATGGGGTAAGTATACCAGGTATCAGTGTACCTCTATCTGTTCATAAATTCTTGGAGAGCTAAAAGGCAAATCAGCTTTTTATCCATTGCTAGAGCTTTTATTTTCATCGGAAACCAGATTTTCTCTATTGTGAACTTCTAGAAAAGAATTATACTTTTTTCTTTATTTTCCCCAGAGAAAAGAAAAATAAAATCTTTGGGTTTACAAAAATGGAAGAGATTTTAGTCATCTGCCCCAAAGCACACTATACTTTTTCTTGGTTGCACTTGTCATACCTGTACATTCACGTCATTTTTAAAGAATTGTCTGTCATCCTCATCAAAATGTAAGCTTCTTGAGGGAAGATACCAAGTCTGCCTTGTACATCAACATTTTCCCAATGTCTAGTACAGTATTTGGCATACAGCAGCCTTTTCATTTAACCTGAAGAACTGACAAATGCCCTTCAAAATCATTCTTGTCCAGCACTCCTATTTTGGAGATACGAAAATAGAAACTCTAAGAGGTGTTCTTGGAAATGACTTCCCAAAATTGCATAACAAGTTAATGACAAAGCCAGGATTAGAACTTTGGATTCTTTATTCCGCATCCACATTCTTTGTTCATTACACCACAGAGGTTCTTATACCTAATATCCTGGGCAGGCAACACTACTGATGAGTAAGATACAGAACTCTTTGTAATCTACACATCTTTTGGTTGGCTGCCTGGTTCCCAATGTTCTTTATCAGTTGAAACATAAAAACCTTCTCATAGATATGCCTGATTTATGCATATTTTATGTAGGACTCCAAGAACAGAACCCAAAACTAAATTCTACAGCCATAGCAAAGAGCCAACTTATTCTTTCCAATTAGAGTTGAATTTTACAGAGGCCAAGCCACAGATGCCAGCTGAATTTCTCTGGTTCGGCTACTGCTAAATCAAATATTCTGCTAAACACAGCTTCAATTTATATGGAAATTTTAAAATTATTATTTTTAAAATTATCATTTTGGGTTTCTTTAAACCAAACATTTTTTAAAATAGAGCTTTTCTGACTGCACGAAAGAAATAAATGCAAGTTTCCCAGGGTGACAAGATGATCTAAAACTGGATTGTGGTGATGGCTTCCCAACTCTATTAATCTGTTTTAAAAATCTTAAAATAGGTAAATATTATAAATTTTACTGCAATAGGCTATTAAAAATTGAAAAGGAGTCACATAATTAAGCTAGTTCTTTTTGTAAACATCTGGTATTAAAACTGTAAAGATATTCTTTAATATCCCCATGGTCTTTTAAGCCCAGGTCCTATCCACTTCAATCATGGTTTACCTAAAAGGTCAAAAGTTTTCCCTGCAATTTTTGTAAGAATAATTTAGGAGACTTATATAAATACCAAAAAAGAACCAATCTTTATTTATATAGCACCAAGAAATACTGACTAGTATGATTATCTGCACGAATAATCTACAGATATATTTGTTTAATTAAGTACAGTGTTCTAGTCCAAACCTGCCATTAATTAGCCACTGGGTTTTAGCAAATTATACAACATCTCCAGGTCTCCGTTTTCCCACCTAGTTCATGTGTTTCTGTAGATCACAGCAGAGCTAAGTAGCATATAATATACTAAAAAGAATAGTAATTGCTATTGTCTAATGGATAGCCACTAATATACCAGACTATTTAGGTAAACTATTACCCTAAGGAAGGTATTATTAGTCTTTTTTTCTTTTTTTTTTTTTTTTTTTTTGCAGATGAGGAAATTAGAACACAGGGAAGTTCATTAGTTTGACCAATGTCACACAGTTATTTAGTACTAGATCCAGGATTCCAATCCGGAATTATCCAGGTCCAAAACCTATACTTATTCTCTATTCCTTGGTAGACTGGGCTTTTAATTCTATCAGATGTGGGCATGAATCCTGACCTTGCCTTTACTATGTTAAGTTAATCATCTTCTCTGAGTCTCAGTTTCCTCCTCTGTAAAATGAGACTACTAATACTTAAGTCAGGGTCATTGTGAAAATTAAATTAGAGAGTACATCCCCTGCCATTAAAAGCCATTTTTTAAAAATTGTCTTTTTCATCTCTCTCTCACAGAGGTTCCTTTTTGTACGTAAAAATATATCTATAAATTCTATGATTACCTTTGAGCCTACCTGAATATACCTCACTGGGACTGAGTTCTATCAGAAGAAATTAGAGTGAAAACAAACAACACATCATTGCTTCTTTGCTATCAGTCCTTGGCTCTGTGACTAAAACTGTCAACAAGAGTGTCAACTTCAAGGGGTGGGCATCTGTCCACAGGAACTGAGCTGAGGTCACAGACTTGTCTCACTCTGCCCTACAAACAGATGTCTAGGTGACACCTCTTAGTCACTGCAAACCAGGGTTAGAGCCAAACCAGGTGGAAGTGCTGAATCTCTTTTCTAATCCTCTTGGTCAGCCCATTCATTCCCTAAGACAATTCCTCATTGACCATATTCGAAATAAATAGTTTTCCCCAGGATATTATTTTCAACATAATGTCCTTATTTTGATGATGTCTGATTATTCCTCAAGCGAAAGGGAGTGTTTCCATAATAGCAGTTTGTCAGCAAGAAACCTGCTTGATTCTGCATATTAGAAGGCACACCTTCAAATGTTTACCTTGGAAGTTGCCAGGTAAAAACTGATGTAATGTGGAGCTCTAGCGGTGGCAAGAGGTAAAGCAGCTATTAGTGGGAGCCAACAAAAAAGCCTAGGAAATCTCCATTTATTACTACGTTCACATGCTAAGATGAAAAATGGTCCAAAATAATCTAAGATAATATACAGTAAATTTTAAATGTAATAGATTTCTTTTAGATTGCAAGTTAGACTTCAGTAGCTAGCCTACATTAAACATCATGAAACAATTATATCTTCTCAAAAAATAGAACTCAATGTGCTTGTCACTTTTCTATTTTTACTAAGTTTATTAAGAATTCTATTAATTAAGCACTAGCTATTTTTCACAGAGCTAGTAAGAATATTGTATACAAAAAAATTCTGGACTCTAAGTGGTATGATCAGTGAAGTCCTGTACCAACTGTCCTGGGAATTTAAATAATCCCTACAGGCTGATGAGGTGGTTGTGAGTTAATTCCCGCACTAGAAAAGTGCCTTCCTTGAATATCTGACTTCTGAGATATTTTCCAACATAAAACAACTAAGAATGAGACCTACACTGTCAAAGGTTAACTCTTTGTTTTTCTGGTACCTAACGTATACGTCTTCTTGATCAAAAGGGCTTCATTTTAAAAATATAGCTCTATTACGTTCAAAAATTTGACAGAATATAAATAGTAAAATTTGTATAATGTACCACCTGGAGTTGACATTTAAAATTTCTAAATGTGGTGCCTTGTGTAGTTGTGCCAAAACAAGTTATCATGAGGGGGAAAACATTTCAGAATATGAAAAAATACAAGAACTTGCCTTTTCATAAATAAGCACCTAAGTATCATGTTGCTTAATACTAAAGAAATTTTAAGAGACTCACTTTCCATGAGTGATGATAAAAGAAACTATCATGTTCATAAATGTATTAACAATATTTATCTGAAATAAACATCTCAACTCATGGGAGTTTTTCATGACTTACATGAGTTGAATCCACTAGATGTTTCCAATGGCCATATTCCAAGGGCTTCTAAATTGTTAGGTCTAAGATAACTACCAAGGCCTCAAAGGTCCATGAAGGAAGATTTAATAATTACCCAGGGGGTCTTATTCATGATGTCCTTCTTCTCTGTCCTTCTACTAATATGCTGCCTTTAATATAGTTCCCTGAAGCTACACAGGAAAAAAAAGGTAAAAATATAAGAGCCTGTTCTTCAAAAGTCATTGAGAATGCAAGAGTTTGTAATGGGACGCTCAAGATAAAGAACTCATTTTCTTTCAGTCATGATCTCTAGCTATAGGATAGGAGATGGAATCTTTTTAATAGAATAGAAACAGCAGGACAGGAAGTGAAGGTGGTTTACTAACATAATCGTATGCCAAAGGGAATAAACCAAAACAAAAAAAAAACCCTGCACTAACACAACATCAGAGAGCCAGGAATGCAGAATCTAACAGTTCTACAGTCCTTTTCACTGTAGACATTAAGACAATTTAATTGAAGAATATTTTTCAATCTGTGAATCTAAGAAGTTTGTCTTTGTACATCACCTTGCCTATATTTTCTTTGGTGATTATCTCTATCTCCTTTGCTTTCCCATAACAGGCCTTGGTATGCTGCTTAAAATAATATTTGGGGCTTTATTTGCCATCCTTTTGAATGAGACATGTTGATTTTATTAAAGCAAGTTGGGTCTGCATTCTTTCTTTACTATTATTGCAGGTAGACTTGACAGACACAGGACCTTTGTTTTAAAATGCTCTGCTCTGGAGGAAACCTTGTTAAATAAGTCCCATTTTACCTGCTGGGCAGTTACATTCTGAAGGTGCTTCTCTTGCGATTCTTATTTTAGCCATATGTTCATAGGATTTCTGTAGGAAAAGAAGAGTTATTAACAATCATCAGTAGCACTGTAGAGGGATGGAGTCTTTAGGGACTCTGGCCATACCCCTGATTTACTGGCATTTCATAACCTGCATAACTAACATTTACATATGTACTTGGACTCTAGTCAAGAAAGTAACCATGCCTAAGTCCTAAAAAAAGAAAATGACCACTGATAGGATATCAAGATTGCTGGACTTGTATAACGTCTTTCTCCATTCTTCCCTACCACCACCCTCTCCCTCAGCTCAAGCATATGCAGTCAATGTAAAAACCTAGCACTAAAATGTTGCAGTACTAGGTAAGCTGTGGCTTACCAATAACAGCCAATATTTTATACATGAAGGTCAACTGCTTTATTTATCATGTTCGGCTGCAACTACTGCCAAATAGGCTCCCCGCTAGGGTAAGGTTCCAGAAAACCCCCTTACTCTAGTCTAAAGGTGCCCTTAAAAATAACATAGATTCCTTTCAACTCTCAACTCCAAGGGCTCTGCATTCATAAATACCCCGGCACTGCATCCTTTACCAAAAATAAAGCTACTTTAAAAAAAAAAAAAAAGTTTAAACTTTTAGTATGAAAAGATTCAACGTGTGAAATTATTGATTTTAAATTATATATGAGATTATTTTACATTTAAGAGTGATTACCTTTTTTGTATATTAATAACATCTATGACCCTAACCATCTTATAACATGTAAAAGGTTTAACAGATGCTATCTCTGCAAGAAATATTCTCTCCACAATTGGGTTTGACTTAGGACAACTAAAAAGAGATAAAATGCCCTTTCCGAACCCTTTTAGACCTTCCTATGTATTTAACACGCAAACATTAAGAGAGAGTGAGGGAACATTAGAGATAGGGATGGGGACATCAAGGGATGTGCACATATAAATATATGCTACAGTGAGCATAGATCCTTGGCCAACACATGCACACGCGCGTACACACACAGCCACACCAAGTATGCGTACAGTAAGGGTACCGGCTAGTCATGCACACTGAGTCACGCTTGTACAAGATGTTACCCACGTGCAAAATACCCCAGCCTCTCACACCTGAGCCAGAAGTCGCTCCACTTTCTCTTGCACCATAGCCTTGAGGTGATCCAGGGTATCAGGCAGCAGATGAATGGAAGGGGCCCCTTTGGCGGATTCGAGAGCGGCGATCCTCGCCTGGAGGTCGTTGGTTTTCACACCCAGGTACAGGCAAGACACCACGGCCACCACTGACAGGAGGGCCGCCAGGACGGCGCACGGGGGCATGGTCCGGGCACAATGCTGTTCGGCAGGGCTCGGGTCCTGGGATCCGGGCTCCCGAACCCCTCCTTTCCCTGCGTGCTTCTTCAGCAGCATCGTGGCGGGGTCGGCCGTCTCGGCTTCGCTTCCCACCCTCTACACCTCAAATAATCCTAAAAGGAAAGAAAAAGGTCGATTCCTCCAAAGTTCAGCCCCTGTGGCTGCACAACTAGTTGGTGGAGTCAAGCCCACGAGCGGATATGGACCCCTGCCTTGCTCAGCGTCCAGACCCGCAGCCGTGCACCATCCCCGCTTTCTTCTCTCCTCCCAGCTGGAAGTGAAAGGCACCCTCCGTCCGGGGACTGGGTGGCGGTGGGGTAAAAAGCAAGACGAAACCCACCCAGACAGCTCTTCCGACTCCCAGAGGACCGACACCTCTTCCGAGGTCCCCGACAGCGGCCGCTCAGGGTCCGAGGGACAGCGGCCGAGGCGCCGCGCGGGGCCGCGGCTCGCCCTGGCCACGGAGACCGGACCTGTTGCGCCTCTGTGAGTTTGCCTTATTTCTACCTACTCGGTGTCTTTCGGCACGCCGACCTGTTTCCCACCTGCATTCAGTTCAAGGCAAAAAGGCTGTGAGAGCACGCTACAGCGCAGCGCGAAAGGGGCGGGTAAGGGGGAGAAGAGAGAGGAAAACGAAATAAACCCAAGGAACCAATGCTAGTCGCGAAGCCGAAGTCGCGGCTGCCCGAAGGATCTCCGCAGCCCCGCGTGCGCGATCCTTAAATACCCTTCGGGATGCTCGTGTGAGTGTGTGTGTGAGTGTGTGAGTGCGCGCGCGCTCCGAGCACGACGTCCCTCCCCCGACCCCCTCCCGGCGCCCGGCGTCCGGCCTGCAGCTCCCGCTGCTGCGCGCCCCCCTTCCGAAGCCAAAGCAGAAGCCCGCCTTATTATCATAATGTATTCACCTTGGCCCAGCCCGCGGGCGGGCCCAGGGAACCCCCCAGGGGGGCGGGAAGCTTGGGTGGGAGCGGGGCAGGAGGTCTGTTATTAGCATAATGCATGCAAATAGCTGGAGCGGCCACCGTGATTGGAGAGGAGCCTGGCGACCCCTCCCCCTGCGCGGAGTAACTTCAGCGTCTCCGAAGGCCACCTCTCTGGCCTGGGCCAGGGGCCGAAGCGGGGTCGGCTGCTCAAGAGGCGGCGACTTTGGCTTATACTGACTCAGCCCAGCGCCCCCTTTTTATCCCGCTTAAAAATGGAGAAATGGCCTCCGGGAGGAAGATGTGAAGCGCAACGCTCTATCTCTTCTGATCTTCACTCAAAAGCAGCCGCAGGAGCTCTTGCTATCTCGCTCTGGTGCAGCGTTTTTCCCTCCTCCCTCACTTTCCCACATGCCCAGAGGCAAAGTGTCTGGCCGACGTCTGAGGTACATTTCCCCACTTCCCTTCTCTTCCCACTGCAGCCCGCAGATTGTCCAACGAGGGGAAGTTTTCTTTCCCCTCCCCCAGTTTCCTTGTCTTGACGGCACTGAGGCTCCTCCCAGCTCTGTATTCCTAGTCTGTACTAGGGTGCTAATGTGTTTTCCTGATTCCCTGTTTTGCGGGATTGGAAAAGGGAGTCTTGAGGTATACACATTTCTCGGGATTTAGGAAAGGAATGAAGAATGAAGTCAGTTTTTCCTCTTACCTGACTCTTCTCATGCTGTTCTCTCTGGATCAAATTACAAGGTCTCTAATGGGATTTTGGAAAGTTGGTAACAAGTAGCATTTGACATCTAATTGACTGTGGGGAAAACAGAAATCCCACCTCTTATTCCAAAGAGTTCCTTCTTATCTCCCTATAAAAAAAAATACCATATATTTTTCCAATTCTCCTTAATTAAGCTGACCTGAAGTCGTTGCTTACTATTGTAAACAATCAACAAAATACTTCACTAAATTGGTCTTTCACATGTGTAAACGGATATTGCTAGGTATGAAGCAAGGTAAGGAAATAACAGCATTAGAGGAGGAAAGAGACTAACATTGGAGGAAAACTCAATGAATTTTGCTATGAAGTCAAAACCATAATTCATTTGTATTACACAGTGGTTCTCAAAGGATGGTCCTAGACCAATAACATCAGCATCACCTGAGAACTTGGACAACATTAAAATTCTAGGTTCCTACCACAGATCTGAATCAGAAACTGCTACTACCACTACTGAAATAATAATAAAAAAAACCCAGCAATCTGTGTTTTAACAAGCCCTCCAAATGATTTTGATATATACTACTAAAGTTTGAGAACCACTGGTATAATACTTTCCAAAATAATTTCAAATACTTTTTGTATTTGAACCTCATAACCCTGTGATGTGAGGATTTACTGTTCCTCTTTTAAATATAAACAAAATTTTTAAATAAATTTTAAAATAAAGAGATAAATTTCAAGTCACATTTAATTGTGATTAAACATGTTTCCAATAACAGGACCCAAATAATGGGTACAAATATTTTAATGTACCAACTCTTTCTGTAACCTCTAACTATTCCTTTGTCTCCTTTGCAGGCTTTTCCTCTTTCATTTCTCTGAAAGTTGGTGCTCCTTGGGTCTCTGTCTATTCCATCTTCTCTTCTCTGTATACTCTCTCCAGTAGAGTTCCCTTTACACTGATGAGTCATAAATTTATATCAAAAGCCCAAACCTCTCTCCTGAACCTCAGATCCATATAGCTAGTTGCCTCTTTGTCATCTCCATTTGGATGTCTCATTCTCATTTCCAATGTAACCTGCAGCTTACCTCCAAACTCTGCTTCTTCTGTTTCCCATCTCAGCCAATGGAGTTGCCACCCATCCAGTCTCCCCAAGCCAAAATACCCAGTAGCCGGCCCTGACTTCTCCCTTGCCCTCCTCTCCTCATCTTTTAGAGTCCTTCAATACTTCTGGTTGTCCTTAGGACAAAGATCTTACATCTTTCAACCCCCACAGCAAAGCCTACCATCTCACCAGCCTCATTGCTCATTCTTCCTCTCAAACTCTCCATATCAATTTCTCTGAAGTATGGAGACAATGAGAATAAAGAGCTTTCTCTTTTGGACAACATACCACTCTTAAAATTTCAGTAGAAAAGCCATTTTCTGTCTTGACTGATGCCTACAGTAGGTTACACTTTTAATTTGGATGATGCAATGTTCTTATAGCATGCTTTGTGTAAATTGGCCATGAGAAGGTACATTAACAACTCTGGCAAGCCTTCAGCACTGTTAGATCTTAGTAGAGAGATAGAGTTGGAATTTTGTGGCTTTGAGATCTTTATCCAGAGGATTAGATTTGCTTTATGTCTTTGGTGGGCACAATACCTCAGAAATGTACCAGCCATTAGCGCTAAGATTTCAAAACCTGGTAGATTCTCTGCATCAAGCACAGAGAACGTGTGGATCAACAAAGCTCTGAGGGTTTGAACGCATGCTGTTCTGTAGATTCATCAAAGCATAGTTATTTTGGTTTCCATGTGGAGGCGTCCAAAAAAGTAAAAATAGTACTAAAAATGCTATAGTCTAGCTGACTCCAATTTGCCTAATATCAATAGTATTAATAGTAAAATGCAAACAGCTGGCTATAGGACAGGTATGCAGTGGGAAGAATAATGGACACCCAAAGATGTCCATGTCCTAATCTCCAAAACAGTAAATGTGTTACCTTGCATGCTGAAACAGATTGGCAGATATGATTCAGTTAAAGATCTGGAAGTGGGGAGATTTTCTTCAGTTATGTGGGTGGGCCCAGTGTAGCACAAGGGCCTTTCTAAGTGGGAGGCAGGGTCTCAGAGTGAGAGGCAATGTAACAACAAAAGCAGAGGTGAGAGTGATGTGAATACTGGTGTAGAAGATGGAAGGGAGTCACAAATCAAGGAATATAAGCAACTTCCGGAAGTTGCAAAAGATGAGGAACAAGTTCTCCCCTAGAGCCTAGAGAAAGAACACAGCCCTGCCAACACCTTGATTTTAGGACCTCTGGCTATCAGAACTATAATTAATAAGTTTGTATTGTTTTAAACCACTAATTTGTGATAATTTGTTATAAGAGCAAAGGAAACCAATATCATCGCAATCAGAGGAAATCAATCTTCATCTGCTACAGCATAAGTGATATTGGAACCACCATAATGCCCTATAACTCAAGCAGGCCCTGTAGTAACAAAGCCCTGTCTGTCAAATGTTTATACGGTTCTATTTCATTGATATGCCCACTGGGAAAGGATCAGAGAGATATGCCCTCTCTCATTTCATGTAAAATTAGGATGCCCTTTATGAAGGCATATTAAACTGAATAAAATAATTTGTTTCCTTGATTCCTCCCCATTAATGCAACTCAAAAACAATAAATCATCCAAGCTGTACAATCACTCTCATCTCTCCTCCCTACTAATGCTAGCCTAGCCAGGATCCTGACCCAGGACTCAGCATCGCTACTGTTTTATTTATTTATTTATTTATTTATTTATTTATTTATTTATTTATTTATTTTGAGAGTGCATCTCACTCTGTTGCCCAGGCTGGAGTCCAGTGGCATGGTCATGGCTCACTCCAGCCTGGACCACCTGGGCTCAAATGATCCTCCCACCTCAACCTCCTAGGTAGCTGGGACCACAGGTAATCACCAGGCTAATTTTTTATTTTTTGTAGAAATGGGGTCTCACTGTGTTGTCCAGGCTGGCCTCGAACTCCTGAACTCAAGTGATCCTCCTGCCTTGGCTTTCCAAAGTGCTGGGATTACAGGCATGAGCCACTGCACCCAGCCCACTACTAGTACTATTGTTACCAATCTCCATGCCAGAAAAAATAAAGACTAATGACAGAGAGGAACATCGGGAGGTTTAAGAAAGAAAGCACCTGGAGAAAGAGCAAGAAAAGATAAAGCGGAAAATTGAGACAGAAGAAAGGAGCTTTTTAAGTGGGTAAAAGTGTTCATTTTTAAAAAAGAAAAAGACATAATCCATTCCTATATACCTCTAAGAGGCTAATCTTCAAAGGAGATAAAGCATAGAAGTGAGGAACTAACATATATTAAAATTTCTGATGGTTTATGTGTATTTAGAAAGATTATCTGCCCAAAGTAAACAGCTGAGATAATCATGGTATGCTCTTTTTAGATATTAACTACATTGCAGAAAAAATTTTGGTTTCATTAGAAAATATATTTTAGCACCATTAGTTTTTAAGGCTTGGGTTTTTATAACCACAATATTAACCTAAGTTCACCAACAAAGCTATCAAGCAGAAGCGAATATATGAAGAGATTTGTGGCCATCTTTTTTTTTTTTTTTTTTTTTTTTGGACACCGAGTTTCACTCTTGTTGCCCAGGGTGGAGTGCAATGGCATGATCTTGGCTCACCGCAACCTCTGCCCCCCGGGTTCAAGCAATTCTTCTGCCTCAGCCTCCCGAGTAGCTGGGATTACAAGGCATGCACCACCACGCCCAACTAATTTTGTATTTTTAGTAGAGACAGGGGTTTCTCCATGTTGGTCAGGTGGTCTCGAACTCCCGACCTCAGGTGATCTGCCCACCTCAGCCTCCCAAAGTGCTGGGATTACAGGCGTGAGCCACCACGCCCAGCCTGTGGCCATCTTTATATACCCACAACCACCTGTTACGTCCACTAAGTACCTTAATAAAGAAAATGGGAGAATACACTGTGTATAGTATTAAGCATGTTATTTTATATTCTTCAGATGAGAATGTGAGCTCATGGAAACATCTTTTAAGAAGACAAAGTTTCCTAAAGGGAATGGAGTAGGCAGCAAAGAGTTAAGTGAACTGAAACTTAAAAGATGCAGTTCTCCCACAGCCAGGCAAATTTCAATAAATCATAAACAAATTATAAATATCTTTAGGAACAGAAGAGCAGAAAAGAAGGATTTGGCTCTTAGTGACAGGCTGAAAAATTCTTCTTCAAACAGATCAAGGAACTGATCCCATTTATACAAGCCTGGTTAAGCAAGGGGCTTACAACTGTATGAATGCAATAATCTGGATAATACAAGCCCTCCAAAACATCAGTCCTCTGTGCAGAGTCAGTTTTATGTTTGTTGTTTGTTCTTGTTCTGTTTTATTTGGAAGGAGGAGGTATTTTTTTTTTCAAATCTTAAATAACAAGTTAATAGCCCCACTTAATGGGTTCTTCCCCAAAAGTCACCAATTATATTGCTAACTCAAACAAGAGGCAACTTTTCATTGAACTTCCAAATCAACTTTTTCTTATAATGCTACATACACTGAACATGTTCATATCATTGAGTCAGCTCGTGATTAAGAACACAGAACCCAAGGCCAGTCTGCCTGCATTCATTATCCAGCTCTGCCATTTAATAGCTGTGGGACATTGGGTAAATTACTTCACTTTTCTGTGCCTCATTTTCTCGGCCATATATAAAACAAGAATGTAATACTTAACCATTAGGATCTTTTGCTGGAGTGGTTTGTGAAGGCATTACAATGCCTGGTAGATATTAAGTGCAACATACATTTACCTCTTGTGGATGCTATTGTTATTATTACTTTAAAAGTGTCAGTTTATTGACCCATAGACACTGAAAGGCAAGAACAATGTATACAATTGTGCTATGGGGCAACAGTATATCCTAATCGTGATTTTAGTCCTATTTCAGTTTACAAGTATAAAATAGCATCAGGGCAACATTTCAGCTACTGGATGATTTGGAAAAGTCCCGACAACAGGCAACCATTAATGTATTTGATATCATTTTAGATTAGTTTTGCCTGTTTTAGAGCTTCATATGAATGGAAGCATACAGTATATAGTCTTGTTATTTGTTTTTGGAGGGGGTTTTTGGGGGTTTTTGTTTTGTTTGAGACAGGGTCTCACTCTGTCTCCCAGGCTGGAGTGCAGTGGCATGATCATAGCTCACCGTAGTCTTAAACTCCTGGGCTCATGTGATCTCCCACCTCAGCCTCCTGAGTAGTAGTAGTTAGAGCTACAGGCAGGTGCCACTGTGCCCAGCTAACTTTTTTTTTAGAGTGGGGTCTCGCTATGTTGCCCAGGCTGGTATTAAACTCCTGAGCTCAAGTGATCCTCTCACCTCAGCTTCTAAAATTTTTGGCATTACAGATATGAGCCGCTGTGCCCAGCCATAGATATTCTTATGTGCCTGGATTCTTTTGCTCAACATGTTTTTGAGATTTGTCTATAGTGTTATATTGTGTTCATTTTTATTATGACATAATATTCCACTGTTAGAATACACCATGACTTGTTCATCTGTTCACTTGGTGGGTATTTAAATTGTGTCCATTTTTTGCTATATAAACAAAACTGCTATGAATACTTATAAACAAGTTTTTATTATGTATATTTCAAAAACAGAGAAAACAATTTCATTTCACTTAGAGATGATGATTAACTAAGATGCTTTTTATAAAGAAGAACAGAAAAGAGAATGTGATTCTATCAGATAGTAAAATATATTATAAAGGTATAGTAATTAACCCAGTTTAGTATTGCTTCAGAGACAGAAATTAAACCAAAGAAGTAGAATAAAGACCCACATATATATAAGTACTTAAAATGAGAATGAAATAACACTGCAGAGGGGTAAGGAAAAGGTGAACTTTTCAATCAATTTAGCTATATATTCACACAGAAAAAAATGAAATTAAATTTTTCTCCATAGAATTCACAAAAGTTAAAGGGAGATGGTTTATAAACCTAAATATAAAAGGTGATAATATGAGGGATCTTCAAAAAGTTCATGGGAGATGCATGTTATGAAAAACCTATACATGGATTTCAAAATGTTTTGCACCAAAATAAACTCATACTAATTTGTTAGACCATATCTTAATAGGATCTAGTTTGAGGCATTAAGGATAAAACATCAGTTTGAAAAAAGTCCCCATCAGAACAACACGAGCTCTCCTAAAATTGAAGCGAGTAAAGATACCAAATTTATGGAATTTATGGTGAAGGTAGGTGGAAAGATCGTGAAATCACTGATGTTTTACAAAAAGCTTAAGGAGACAGTGTCCACAAAGAAATCAGCAATTTGCAAATGGATAACTCATTTTAAGAAGGGACAAGATGGTTTTGAAAATAAAGCTCCAATTTATCATCACAAATACATCAATTTGTGAGTGTAAACCAAAAATTCTAAGCCCCCCATCCAACTGCATGGACCCCTCCTCTCAGCCAAGGGCATTCTAAGGTAAACCTGAAACACTAGTTCAGGCTATCCTGGGAATGGGTGGTCAGACATGCCTCATTATACCTTTCTCCCATTAAAATTCAGGCACAGCTGACCAGCATTAACATTAAAATGAGACCGTAAGACTGACAGAACAGTCTTTTTATAGCAAGAAGATACCAACATGACAGATAGCAAAGCCTGTTAGAAATCAAAGTATTTTACCCCAAAATATGTTTCTTTGCCATATCTTGAAACAGCCCTGCAAAGTTGTCTCTTGTGGGGAAAATCTACATTTTGTATAGAGAATCCCCTTCCCTTTTTGGGCATTTTTCCTGATCCAGGAGAGAATCAAGTGGGAGTTTGGCACTTTTTTAAGTCTGGAAAGAAACATTTGCAACCTGTTCTCTCTGAAGCCTACTGCCTGGAGGCTTCATCTACATAATGGAAACCTTGGTCATCACAACCCCTTATCTTAGCCCAGGCATTCCTTTCTATTGATTCTAGGTCTTTAGACAGTAATTTAACTCTTTCAACCAATTGGCAGTCAGAAAATCATTGAATTCATCTATGACCTGGAAGCCCCTGCTTTGAGTTGTCCCACCTTTTCAGACCAAACCAATGTACATCTTACATGTATTGATTGATGTCTTACGTCTCCCTAAAGTGTATAAATCTAAGCTGTAGCCT
Organism: Pongo pygmaeus; assembly: GCF_028885625.2. Classification (NCBI taxonomy): domain Eukaryota; kingdom Metazoa; phylum Chordata; class Mammalia; order Primates; family Hominidae; genus Pongo; species Pongo pygmaeus. The sequence goes on from NC_072376.2 coordinate 122,098,002, forward strand.
GACCTTCTCAGGCACATGTTCTTAGGACTCCTTGGGACTGTGCCCCAGGCTATTAGTCACTCATATTTGGTGCAGAATCAAACTCTTCATATATTTTACAGAGTTTGACTCTTTTCGTTGACATGAGAAAAAAATTAATTGTGTTCATCCCCTAATTGAAAAGGACCAACAATTAAGAACAGAGACAATAGCCAACATCATAGACATTGCGATTGGTTTGGCTTACACAATCTGACTGTAAAATTAAAGTTGAGAAAACTTTCCACTCAGTGAGTGCCAAAACCATTGCACCCAGATTAGCTGCCAACAATAGCGAAGCTTTCAATGAAAATGTTAAACAAGTGGGATCAAGATCCTGAAGCATTTCTTTGAAGAACTGTAACAGGAGATGAAACATGGCTTTACCAATATGCTCCTGAAGACAAAGCACAATCAAAGCAATGGCTACCAAGAGGTGGATGTGGTCCAGTCAAAGCAAAAGCAGCCCAGTCAAAAGCAAAGGTCATGGCAACAATTTTTAGGGATGCTCGAGGCATTTTGCTTGTTGACTTTCTGGAGGGCCAAAGAATTATAATATCTGCTTATTATGAGAATGTTTTGAGAAACTTAGCCAAAGCTTTAGCAGAAAGATGCCCAGGAAAGCTTCACCAGAGAGTTCTGCCCATAGTAATGCTCCCATTTATTCTTTTCTCACTTAACAAGGGCAAATTGGGACAAGTTTCTACAGTCCTGATTTGTCTCCTTCTGACTTCTCTTTGTTTCCTAATCTTTAAAAAATCTTTAAGGGACACTCATTTTTCTTTAGGTAATAATGTTAAAAAAGACTGCATTGACATGGTTAAATTCCCAAGACCCTCAGTTCTTTAGGAATGCACTAAAGAAAGGTCTGGATGATTGATGACAAAAGTGTCTAGAACTTGATGGAGCTTAATTTGAGAAATAAAGTTTATATTTTTTATTTTTACTTTTTAATTCCATTTTTCCATGAACTTTTTGAAGATCTCTTGCATAAAGCATTTAAAAGATAATAAAGGAGAATGTAATCATGACCTTGGATTGAGGCAGGGTTTTCTAAATAATATGCATAAAGAACTAGCCACAGAGGAAATGATTGATAAATTGGAATATATTAAATCAAGATCTTCTGTTTATTAAAAAAAAATGACTGAAATACAAGACACAGAATGAGAAAAGATATTTGCAAAATATAGAAATGAAAAAAGACTGTTATCTAGAATGTATAAGAATTCTTGCAAATCAATGCGAAAAAGCACCAGACAACCTAATAAAAAAAATTAGCAGAAGCTTAAATAAGCACTTTTACAAATGAAAAATAAAAAACAGCCAATAAACATTTTTAACTTTTATTTTAAGTTCAGGGGTACATGTGCAGGTTTGTTACATAGGTAAACTATGTCACGGGAGTTTGTTGTAAAGATTATTTCATCACCCAGGTATTAAGCCTAATATCCATGAGTATTTTTCCAAATCCTCTCCTCCATCCCACCCTCCACCCTCTAGTAGGCCTCAATGTGTGTTGTTCCCCGCTATGTGTCCTATACTCTCATCATTTAGCTCCCAGTTATGAGTGAGAACAGGCAGCATTTGATTTTTTGTTCCCATATTAGTTTACTAAGGTTAGGCATCCAACTCCATCCATGTCCCTGCAAAGGACATGATTTCATTCTTTTTTATGGCTCAATAGTATTCCATGGTGTATTTGTATCATGTTTTCTTTATCCAGTCTATCATTGATGGGCATTTAGGTTGATTCCATGTCTTTGCTGTTGTGAATAGTGCTGCAATTAACATACACATGAATGTTTTTTATAATAGAACAATTTATATTTCTTTAGCTATGTACCCAGTAATGGGATTACTCAGTCAAATGGTATTTGTGTCTTTAGGTGTTGGAGGAATCACCACCCTGTCTCCCACAATGGTTGAACTAATTTACACTCCCAACAACAGTGTATTAATGTTCCTTTTTCTCCACAACCTTGGCTGTGATAGCCACAGGAGATAGACAAATTTCTAGGCAGACAGGATGGGTCCTTGGTGAAACTCAACCTTCAAGCCAAAGACAGTCTAAAGCCTGAAAACTGAGCTACTAATTCAGGATAGAAGCCACAGATCTGAGTGAGAACTTCCACCCCCACCTTATCCACTGTATCTCAATAGGTTCTTTCTGAATTATGCCTTTTAACCAATTGAATGGTGTCTTTTCCAAGCCCACCCATAAACCAATCAGCACACGTTCCCCTATTCTAAGCCCATAAAAACCCTGGACTCAGCCTCACTGATGGCAATCTACTTTTGGGTCCCCTCTTGCTGCTGAGAGCTTTCTTTCTGTCACTCAATAAAATTCGACTCTGCCTTACTCACTCTCCAGTGTCCATGTACCTCACTCCTCTTGGTCATGAGACAAGAATTCAGAACTCACCAAACTGCAGGAGTGAAAGAGCAGTAACGCTCCCTCCCACTCGCCGAACTACGGGAGTAAAGAAGTTGCTTGGTGCCACTCTCTCCCTCTCGCCGAACTACAGGAGTGAAGAAGCCACTGGGAACCACTCCCTCTCACTCACCGAACTATGGGAGTAAAGAAGCTGCAACATTTCTGGAGGCTCGTCCAGGTCTTCGGAAGGGTGAGTGAGAGCAGACCTGTGACCCTTTACTTTCATTTCTGAGGATTCTCATCCTCACTTTTTTTTTGAAAACAGATGAAACACCAAGTCTCTGTCAGACAGTTAAGGGTGAATAGACCAACTGCCAATCTACAAGACTCAGAGGACAGGCTTGCTGGGGAGGACATTGTCAGTCCCCCTTCATCCTCGGGTGTTGGGAATGTTGGCCTTGTTCCAATCCAGTTTCCTTTCATGGAAGTCTAGCCATTACGTGAGATTGGAATAAGGTCCTGAACAACTGAAGGTATCTGGCCAAGGCACACCTTGGTGTTACCTGAAGGCTCCTGGACCAGCTCCAATACCCCACAGCCCATTCAGGTGCCAGGCCAAGGCTTTCAATCCTTCCTATCTAATTTTCTTTCTTTCAAGAGTGTCCTGACTGCTATCCCCTATTTATAGACAATGTTACTGGGGTTTTTGCAACGAAAAGAGATAATATTACTGGATAGAATGAGGACTTGGCTTAGTCATCAGGAGTGTAATCCAGAACAATGTTGCTTCTGTCTATTCTTAGAAATAGAGGGATGTAACAATTAAGAGAGTTTTATTTCCCCTGTTGAAGAAACTCATTACCACAGAACAAGAGGCTATTTCCCCCAGCCACCTTCCCTCCTCTGCATTTAAATTGCTTTTTTCCACCCTGTCAGGAGTCAACATAATCCTGCAAATACAAGGAGCTTTTCTATGCAAGGGATCAATGTTTTCCTTTTTGGAGGCATCTTATTAGGCCAGGTCCCCAATTCCCAGGATTCCCTTTCTTTCCTTTGTTTGAGGAGGATCTGGTTCCACACCTTCACCTTAGTATTACTCCATTGTATTTTCCAAGCTTCGATTTGGAGCCCTATAAAGAAAACTAGATTTGAGGGACCAAGAGGCAGTCAACAGCAAAAGGCTAGGGCACAGCACAGGTAAGAATGACTATCCCTGCCAATTAGGCCTTCCCACTTCATGGGTGGAGGTGATGTTCATATCCATGATGTAAACGCCACCAGCCCATCCATGGCACCAGTACTAGGTGTTGAGATTCAGGGGGTGACTTGAATTCAAGAGGATAGAGAAGAGTCTAAAGGATACCTTTTCTCCCCTCTCTCTTTTCAGATGGGTAACAAACTATTTTCAGCCTGCGCTCCTCTAGAGTGCGTCCTGAATCACTGGGAATCCTTTGACCTGCAGATTCTGAAGAGATAATGCTGTATATTCCTTCGCACAAGGGCTTGGCCAGGTTATAAGCAGCAGGATGGAGAAGCCTGCCCTCTGGAGAGAAGTATCAACTTTAATGCTAACCTGCAGCTGGACCGTTTCTGTAAACATGGAGGCAAATGGTCTGAGGTCTCATACATGCAGGTTTTCTTTGCCCTGCAGGATAATCTGGACCTTTGCTGATATTGTAAGATAGATCCAGCCTGCCTAGCAGTCATCTCAGGAGAGGCTGCAAAGGACAGTCCCAGGGAAGTAAACCCCAAACCCCAGAGGTGCCTCCAGCAGGGGGATCAGATCCCTCCAGTCCTACTCCTGGTCCATCATGTCCTCCCTATCCAGGTTCTCTCTCAAGCTTGTCCTCTCCTAGGAATCCTCGTTTCAGGCAGGTCCCAGCCTCACTCATGCCCCTACAAGAGATGCCTTGTGAATATGGCCCCATTAAGGTATAGACGTGTTTACTCATGTCTTTTTTCTACAGGACTTAAGACAAATTAAGGGGGATCTTGGTAAGTTTTCAGATGACCCTGAAGGGTATATAGAGGCTTTCCAGAATTTAAACCAAGTATTTGAACTCTCCTGGAAGGATGTTATGTTACTTTTGAATCAAACCTTGACTACCACTGAGAAGCAGACAGCCCTGCAAGCAGTATAGAAGTTTGTGGATGAGCTTTGTATCTCATACAGTGCCAAGAAAGGGAGAGGATATGCAAGAAAAAGACAGAAAAATCTATTGGCCACCCTGCAGGCTTACAAACCCCAGAATCCCAAAGATGCACCTGTTAACTGCGACAAATGTGGCAAACCAGGGAATGTTAACAAGGACTGCCCAGGCAGCATGAGGAAGCCAGCTCAACCCTGTCCAATCTGTGGTGGGGACCACTGGAGGGTGGACTGTCCCCAGAGATGCAGGTCACTGGGTCCAAAGCCAGTCTCACAAGTGTCTAACAGGATTGATGGGCCCCAGGGCTCCTGACCCTGGCTCTGACAGCTCAGACTGCCATTACCATCCAGGAGCCCTAAATGATTCTGGAGGTCAAAGGGAGGAAGGTGAACTTCTTCCTGGATAGCAGAGCAGCCATTTCTATTCTCCTCTCCAATCCAGGCCTCCCTTCTTCCCTTCGCATGACCATGAAGGGTGTCTCAGGAAAGCTTTTAACCTGATATTTTTCGCAACCCCTTAGTTGTAGTTGGGGAGACCTCATGTTTACTCATGTCTATTTAATCATGCCCAAAAGCCCAACTCCTCTGTGAGGCAGGGATATTTTAGCTCATATGTGAACTACCATCCTTATGGCTCCGGGACATACTCCTTGCCTCCCCCTGGTGGAGACTGATATCAATCCAGAAATTTGGGCAACTCAAGGGAAAATTGGCTGAGCCACAACCACCATACTGATCTGGATCCACCTTAAGGATCCTACCTCCTTCCCTAACCAGAGAAAATATCCCCTAAAACTAGAAGCTAGGAAAGGGCTAGAAGCCATCATTGATAACTTGAGGCTGCAGGGCCTCCTTAAACCCTGCAACAGCCCTTGTAGTGCCCCAATATTGGGAGTACAGAAACACAATGGGGAATGGAGGCTGATCCAGGACTTCTGCCTCATTAATGAGGCTGTGGTTCCAATTCATCCAGTGTTTCCCAATCCCTATACCTTCGTAACTGAAATACCTGAGGGAACTAAATGGACCTAAAGGACACATCTTTTTGCAAACTGCTACATCCTGACTCCCAATATTTGTTTGCATTCAAGGGTCTCTCCAACTAGACCACCCAGTTAACCTGGATGGTGCTACTCCAAGGATTCTGGGATAATCCTCACCTGTTTGGACAGGCATTCTCAAAAGATCTCTCTGGGTTCCTCCATCCTCGGGTTAAAGTTTTACAAAATGTAGATGACATTCTCCTTTGTGCCCCAACTGAGGAAATCTCTCAGGAAGACACTAAGCCTCTTCTTAATTTTCTAGCTAACAGAGGATATGAGGTCTCAAAATCTAAGGCTCAGCTCTGTCAGACTTCAGTGAAGTGCTTAGGTCTAGTCTTGTCAGAGGGGACCAGGGCACTGGGTGAAGGAAGGATTAAGCCTGTCTCCTCCTTTCCCTTCCCCCAAACCCTCAAACAACTGAGGGGATTCTTGGGCAGATTATGGATACCTGGGTACGATGAGATAGCTCATCCCTTGTATCACCTAATAAACTCAGGCAGCCAAGATCACTCCCGAATTTGGGAACCAGAGGCCAGAAGGGCCTTTGACCAATTGACATAAGCCTTGCTTGGGGCACCAGCCCTTAGTCTTCCCATAGGGAAGTTGTTCAATCTTTATGTATCAAAAAGGAAGGGAATGGCCTTGGGAGTTCTAACCCAGGCCTGAGGTCCAGCCCAGCAGCCTGTAGGCTACCGTAAGCAAGGAGCTTGATTTGGTAGCTAAAGGATGGCCAGCCTGTCTCCAGGCGGTTGCAGTGGTAGCTTTGCTAGTGCCAGAGGCTACTAAATTAACCATGGAGAATAACAACATACTGTGGCAGAACTGCTGTCTTCTAAGGGGAGTCTCTAGCTAACAGACAACTGCCTCCTCAAATATCAGGATCTGCTATTGGAGGGATCTACAGTTCAGTTAAGAACCTGTCTTGGGGCCAGGCGTGGTGCTCACGCCTGTAATCCCAGCACTTTGGGAGGCCAAGGCGGGCAGATCACAAGGTCAGGAGACTGAGACCATCCTGGATAACACGGTAAAACCCCTTCTCTACTAAAAAAAAATACAAAAAATTAGCCGGGCGTTGTGGCGGGCGCCTGTAGTCCCAGCTACTTGGGAGGCTGAGGCAGGAGAATGGCTTGAACCCAGGAGGCGGAGCTTGCAGTGAGCCAAGATCACCCCACTGCACTCCAGACTGGGAGAGACAGATAGACTCCGTCTCAAAAAAAAAAAAAAAAAAAAAAAAAAAAAAGAACCTGTCTTGGCTAACACAGTGAAACCACGTCTCTACTAAAAATACAAAAAATTAGCCAGGCATGGTGGCGGGCGCCTGTAGTCCCAGTGACTTGGGAGGCTGAGGCAGGAGAATGGCGTGAACCCGGGAGGCGGAGCTAGCAGTGAGCCGAGACCGCACCACTGCACTCCAGCCTGGGCGACAGAGCAAGACTCCGTCAAAAAAAAAAGAAGCTGTCCCTGTCTAAACCCAGCCACCTTCCTCCCAGACGAACCTGAGGAGACTGAACATGACTGCAAACAGATAGCAGTGCAAACCTATGCAGCCAGAGAGGACCTCAAGGAAATCTCCTTAGAGAAGCCAAACTGGACTCTCTTTATGGGTGGAAGTTCTTTTGTAGAACAAGGGATCCATGAAGCAGGGTATGCAGTAGTCACCTTGAGTGACACTGTTGAGAGTGCACCTCTCTTCGGGCACAATTTCTCAACAGCTGAGCTTGAGGGTGCTTGAATTAAGCAGAAGGAAAGCAGTTGGCATTTATACTGATGACAAGCATGCTTTCCTAGTCCTTCATGCTCATCCCACTATCTGGAGAGACTTTCTCACAGCTAATGGGTTTGCCATTAAATACTATCAAAAAATTAATGGACTATTATCCTCAGTTTTCCTTCCATGGGAAGTGGCAGTAATACATTGTAAAGGCCACCATAGGGGATGGATGAAAGAGCTGAGGGAAATAAATTGGCAGACCAAGCAGCTAAATCAGCAATGAGAGGGCCCCAGATTTCTGATCCACTTGAAGCCCCTCTGATCTAGGAGGGCTCTGTAACAGAAATAAAAACCTCAATATTCTCCTGCAGAAACAGAATGGGCCACCTCTTGGGGATACACCTTTTAGCCCTTAGAGTGGCTACAATAAGAGGATGGCAAACTTCATCTACCAGCTTCTAGCCAATGGAAAGTTCTTAAAATTCTTCACCAAGCCTTCCGCCTGGGAAAGGATAAAACCTATTAACTGGCGCAAAGGTCGTTCTCAGGTAAAAATTTGCTAAAAATGACTAAACAGCTCATTAATGCTTGTGAGACTTGCCTTAAAAATAATCCCCTCAATTGATGCCCTCTCCCCACAAGAACCCAAAGAATGGGAGGCCACCCAGGAAAAGACTAGCATATAGATTTCACCCATATGCCAAAGATAAGGGGCATCCAGTACCTCCTGGTTTGGGTAGATACCTTCACTAACTGGGTAGAAGCATTTCCATGTTGAACAGAGAAACCCAATGAGGTAATAAAAGTACCAATTGATGAGACAATTCCTCACTTTGGATGCCCTAAGTACCTCCAGAGTGATAATGGCCCCTCGTTCAAGGCAGCTATCACCCAGGGGGTCTCAAAGGCACTAGGCATACAATACCATCTTCATCATGCTTGGAGACCACAAACCTCGGGAAAGGTAGAAAAGACAAATGATATTATCAAAAGGCACCTCAGAAAACTGTCTCAGGAGACTCATCTACCCTGGATTACTCCTCTTCCTATTGCCCTACTATGTGTTAGAAACACCCCTTTGAAACTGGGCTTACGTCCCTTCAAAATGATGTATGGACAGCCTTTTCTCACCAATTATTTATTGCTAGACCAAGAAACTTCTTATTTGATTAAACATGTAACTTCTTTGGCCCATTTCCAACAGGAACTGAAACAACTATTGGAGGCCCAATCCCGTGAACTACGGGCCACCATTATTCAACCCAGGGGACCTAGTACTGGTAAAGGCTCTTCCTTCTCTTTCTCCCTCTCTAGGCCTGGATTGGGAGGGAACTTAGACGGCAGTTCTTTCTACTCTTTCAGCAGTAAAGGTCACTGGAATAGATTATTGGATTCATATACTCAAGTAAAGGCCTGGGGAACTGACAGAATTACTTCTGTTGACCCAGAAGACCACCCGAAGTACCAATGTGAAGGGAGACCTCGAGCTGACGATCATAAAAGATTAAGTGTCAATAATTAACCTTCCATGGATATCCTCTTTACAGTCTTGCTTATACTTGCTGTTTTTGCCTTTGTTCTGTTCCTCACCATAAAGCATATTTGCCAAGGACCCCTTAATTCTGAACACCCATGAGATTATCTACTCTCCTAAACTGCTATCTCTTCTAAAATGTAACTGCCCTCCCCTGTACAAGATTTTATTTATTTCACAAGGGTGAAACAGCTCTGGTCACAACATTGTTTTCAGAATGGCTAGTCTATTTTACTTCTCATTTCTATTACCTCTCGCACTGGCATGGATTTTTCCTTTTTAGCTCCTCTTTGTATAATCTCATAATTGGTCCATGAATACTTAACCTCCTTGTAAAATTTGTTTCTTCTCACCTAGAGGCCATCGAATGATAAATGGTCATGCAAATGGAGCCTGGAATGATCGCCTCCTTTTTACCAGGGACCCTTAAATAGCCCTCTGAGAGGGATCTGACTGCCATTTCCCAAAACAATATCCCCTGTCAGCATGAAGCATGTAGAGTAGTCATTATCCCTATCCTAATGGCAGCTAGATATACCTCTTCAGAGGGGGAATTGATAGGGACAGGAGACAGACAAATTCCTGGGCAGACAGGGACAGGTCCCTGGTGAAACTTGACCTTCAAGCCAAGGACAGTCTAACGCCTAAAAACCAAGCTACCAGTTTTGGATAGAATCCATGGACCTGAGTGAGAACTTCCATCCCCATCTTACCCACTCTCTCTCGATGAGTTCTTTCTGAATGATGCCTTTTAACAAATCGAATGGTGCCTTTTCCAAGCCGAGCCATAAGCAATAAGCACATATTCCCCCATTCTAACCCCATAAAAACCCTGGACTCAGCCTCACAGATGGCAACCCACTTTCAGGTTCTCTTTGCTGCTGAGAGCTTTTTTTCTGTCACTCAATAAAATTCTACTCTGTCTTATTCACTCTCTAGTGTCTGTGTCCCTCATTCCACTTGGTCATGAGACAAGAACCTGGAACTTGCCAAACTGCGGGAGTGAAAGAGCTGTAACACTCCCTCCTCCTCACTGAACTACAGGAATGAAGAAGCCACTGGGTGTCACTCCCTCGTGCTCGCTGAACTATGGGAGTAAAGAAGCTGCAACATCAGCATCTGTTATTTTTTGACTTTTTAATAATAGCCATTCTGACTGGTGTGAGATGGTATCTCATTGTGGTTTTGATTTGCATTTCTCTAATGATCAGTGATGTTGAGATTTTTTTTCATTTGATTGTTGGTCACATATATGTCTTCTTTTGAAAAGTGCCTGTTCATGTCCTTTGCCCACTTTTTAATGGGGTTGTTTGGACAATAAACATTCTTAAATGTGCTCAACCCTATAAGTAATAAGAAAAAAATGCACATTGAAACACCATATGATAGCACTGTTCACCTACCACAATGGCTAAAATGAAAGAGATAAACAATAAAAAATTTAAACAAGAACATGGAGCAACTGGAACTCACACACTGCTGGTTGTAATGTAGATTTGCACAGGCATTTCAGAAAACTGTCACTATCTGTAAAATTGAACATATGTAAACCCTTTATGGAAGGACCTTGAAGAGAGTAATAGAAAAAGTCTGAAAGCCTAGAAAACTGTGTTAGTAGATGCCTGTATTAGCTGTATTAGTCAACTTTAAAACTGTTATAAAGGACTACCTGAGACTGGGTAATTTATAAAGAAAAGAGGTTTAATTGATTCAGTTCTGTGTGGCTGGGGACACCTCAGGAAACTTACAATCATGGCAGAAGGCAAAGGGGAAGCAAGGCACATCTTACATAGCAGCAGGAGAGAGAGAGGAAGTGCCACACTTTACAACCATCAGATCTCATGAGAACCCACTTACTATCATGAGAACAGCATGGGGAAAACCACTGCCATGATTCAGTCACCTCCCACCAGGTCCCTCCCTAATATGTGGGGATTACAGTTCAAGATGAGGTTTGAGTGGGAACACAGAGCCAAACCATATCATACCACCCCTGGACCCTCCCAAATCTTATGTCCTTTTCACATGTCAAAACACAATCATGCCTTCCCAACAGTCCCCTAGTGTCTTAACTCATTCCAGCATTAGCCTAAAAGTTCAAGTCCGAAGTCCCATCTGAGATAAGACAAGTCCCTTTCACCTATGAGCCCATAAAATAAAAACCAAGTTAGTTTCTTCCAAGATACAATGGGCATACAGGCATTGGGTAAATGCTTCCATTCCAAATGGGAGGAATTGGCCAAAACAAAGGGGTTACAGGCCACATGCAAGTCCAAAATCCAACAGGGCTGTCATTAAATCTTAAAGTGCCAAAATAATCTTCTTTTACTCTATATCTCACAACTAGGGCATGCTGATGCAAGAAGTGGGCCCACAAGGCCTTAGGCAGCTCTGCCCTTCTGGCTTGGCAGGGTACAGCCCTCTTGGCTGCTTTCACGGGCTGTCATTCAGTTACTGCAGCTTTTCCAGATGTGCAGTGCAAGCTGTTGATGGGTCTACCAGTCTGGGGTGTGGAGGATTCTCACAGCTCCACTAGGCAGTGCCCCAGTGGGGACTCTGTTTGGGGGCTTCAACCCCACATTTCCCCTCTGCATTGCCATAGTAGAGGTTCTCCATGAGGGCTCTGCCCCTTCAGCAGACTTCTGCCTGGACATCCAGGCATTTCCATACATTCTCTGAAATCTAGGCAGAGTCTCAAAAAGCTCAGCTCCTGTCTTCTGTGCACCTGTAGGCCCAACACCATGTGGAAGCCACCAAGGCTTGGGGTTTGCACCCTCTGAAGCAATGGCCTGAGCTGTGCTTTGGCCCCTTGTAGCCATGGCTGGAGGTGGAGTGGCTGGGATATAGGGTGCCATGTCCTGAGGCTGCACAGAGCAGCAGGCCCTTGGCCTGGTCCATGAAACCATTTTTTCCTTCCTAGGCCCCCAGGCCTGTGATGGGAGGGGCTGCTGTGAAGATCTCTGAAATGCCCTACAGACATTTTTCCCATTTTCTTGGCTATTCACATTTGGCTCCTTGTTACTTATGCAAATGTATACAGCCAGCTTGAATTTCTCCCCAGAAAATGGGTTTTTCTTTCTACCACATGGTCAGGCTACAAATTTTCCAAACTTTAATGTTCTGCTTCCCTTTTAAACATAAGTTCCAATTTCAGATCATCTCTTTGTGAATGCATATGACTGTACACTTTCAGAAAAAGCCAGGTCAACTCTTGAATGCTTTGCTGCTTAGAGATTTATTCCGCCAGATACCCTAAATTATCTCTCTCAAGTTCATAGCTCCACAGATCCCTAGGGCAGGGGCCAAATGCTGCCAGTCTCTTTGCTAAAGCATAGCAAGTCCAACCTTTGCTCTAGTTCCCAATAAGTTCCTCATCTCCATCTGAGACTACCTCACCCTGAACTTCATTTCCATACCACTATCAGTTTTTTGGAGAAAACCATTCAAGCCTCTAGGAAGTTACAGACCTTCCCACGTCTTTCTTTTTCTGAGACCTCTAAACTGTTCCAACCTCTGCTTATTACCCAGTTCCAAAGTCACTTCCACATTTTCAGGTTATCTTTATAGCAGTACCCCACTCTTGGTACCAGTTTTCTGTATTAGTCAGTTTTCACACTACTGCAAAGAACTACATGAGACTGGGTAATTATAAAGAAAAGAGGTTTAATTGACTCACAGTTCTGTGTGGCTTGGAAGGCCTCAGGAAGCTTACAATTATGGCAGAAGGCAAAGGGGAAGGCAAGGCACATCTTACATGGTGGCAGGAGAAAGAGAAGGGGGAGGAAATGCCACACTTTTAAACCATCAGATCTCATGACAATTCACTCACTATCATGAGAACAGCATGGGGGAAACCATCCCCATGATCTAATCACCTCCCATCAGGTCGCTTCCTAATACGTAGGGATTACAATTCTAGATGAGATTTGGGTGGGGATGCAGAGCCACACCATATCAATGCCTAATTGCCTTACAGGAGACTTCAGGTGACAGCTTAAAGAATAGTGAGGAAGTGTCATTGAAAACTATAATGAAAGAGATTTGTACTATGTAGAGGCAGATGCTACAACATTGTTGCCTGCAATAACATAAAGAGTATAAAAAATATACTTAATGAACTATGTGACCTACCTGAGTAGATTCCATTTAGAGTTTTGAAGATGCCAACAGGTTTCTTCTGGTTGTGTATGGTAAAATATAAAAGAAGATAGATAAGCTAATGACAGTTAAATCAAAAGAAGCCAGGAATTGTTGGGATTAAAAATTCTCAGCCTCTCCAGATGATAACTTACACTAATATTAATAAGTGACTGTTGAACAAAGTCAAATCAAGAAGACTCACAGAAAACTGAGTATGGTTATAAAAATCTTTAAGACCTTAGAAATACCTCAGAACGCTTAGTCAAACAATGGAGCTTCTTAAAAGCTTAGGGGTGCTGTTCCTCAGTAGGCTCAGCAGAAACTCAAGGTAGAGTCAATGCCAATAATATTTATAGGAGACTAACAAATATTGAAAGAAAATAACAATTTCAAAAACATCTACTTAGACTGAAATGAACAGAAACAGTAAAAGAGGAAAAGAGGCCTTCAGACCCCAAAACCTCCATAGGCAGGAAGCAGGCTGAAAAAATTGTAGAGCTGCAAACACAAGCTACCTTTTACAGAAAGGAAAAATAACTTAAAAGAAGGAAAAAAGAGCCAGAATGCAGAGCCAAGAGCCACAAAAAAAAAAATCATTCCTGGAATGGAAGAGGCCTCAGTCTTAATCAAAGAACCTCAAACATTCCAAATTCTAGCTGAATTTCAGAAGTTCTGTGGATTGGTTATTCCTGTGGTCTTTTTTCTCCCACTTTTAAGCAGGAATGACTACAGCATTTATCTTACATCGGTCTCACTATCGTATGCTTGGTAGATGTGGGGCACATACCTTGTCTCTTTAGTTCACAGGTCCTCATACGAAAAGTAACTATATTTGAGGAGAGGAACTTGAGGTTCCTAATCAAGGAACCACATCTGAAGAGCTTCATTCACACCTGGATCTGATCTAGATGATGAGATCTTTGATTTTGTTGTATACTTTGACAGATATAGTATATAGTGTCCCTATGATAGCCATAAGGCCTGTGATATAGTGAGAGACCTAGTGTGCCTATGATAGCCATAAGACCCACACAAACATCTCAGAGAGCCAACACTATGTGTCACTTAGCAGCATGATGCAGCCCGGCCTGGGGATTTTCTAAGCCTGGCCCAGGGATTTCCAGGAGACAAAATCACCTCAGCACAATGCAACTCATAAACCTTAAAACATTGCTTACTATTAAAAGAATAGCTTAAACTCTCTTTTTGAAAGAAACATCTGAGGCTGGGCATGGTGGCTCATGCCTATAATCCCAGCACTTTGGGAAGCCAACACAGGAAGATTCCTTGAGAGCAGGAGTTCAAGATGAACCTAAGCAATATAGCAAGATCCCATCTGTACAAACAAAAATTTTTTTAATTAATTGGGCCTGGTGATTTGTGCCTGTAGTTCTAGTTACTCAAGAAGCTGAGGTGGGAGGATTACTTGAGCCCAGGAGTTTGAGGCTGTAGCTATATGATCTCACCACTGCACTCCAGCCTGGGCTGGAGGCCCTGTCTCAAAAAAAAAAAAAAAAAAGACCTGGCAACCAATCCAGATTGAATACAAGTATGAGAAATGGGGAAGAATCTCCTGAACTCTGAGAATGGTCTTCAGAGGAAGACCCTCCTGGTCAGGTGGCCATCTGACTCCCGACTATCTGGCCCATGCTACAGTCTGCTCTTGCTATCCATCTTGTAAGAATGATGCCAGAATGAATAAACTGCTTGACTATCAAACAGTTTCTAAGACTCATCTTTGATGCAAATTGGACCAAAGGGAAGTTGCTCCTGAGGAAGCTGGTTAACTAGGACTACTCAGGAGCCCTGAACGTGATACTTTCCAAAGATGCTGCAATGTGATGAGATCTGGGGAGGTCTTGAGAGAGGGTGAGTATATTTTGCTTCCCCCTAGATTGCTTTCTCTAAGAAAAGCAAGTTACCATGTCATGAAGACTTTCAACCAGCCTAAGAAGAAGCCCATGTGGGGAAGAACCGAAGCCTCCTATTAATAGCCAGCACCGATTTACCAAGTATGTGGATGAAATGGATCCTTCTGCCCCATTCAGGCCTTCAGATGACAGTAGTGCCAACCAATATTTTAAATGAAATCTCATAAGAAAACTAGAGTCAGAAATACCCAGGTAATCTGCTCCCAAATTACTGACCTACAAAAACTATGAGATAAATGTTTATTATTATAAACCACTTCATCTTGGTGACCATTTATTATGAAGCAATAGATAACAAATATACAATATCTTGAATATGATTATTAATTTCCCTCATTTATTTAATTTTGCCACATACATATATATTCATAAGCAATACATTATTTAGCTTTATATTTTTTTAACTTCATATAAAGGTACTCCTTTTTTTCTCAGCGTTATATTTGAGGGATCTGTTTAAGTTGTAACTGTTTAAACATTTTTACTGCTGTAAATATACCATTGTATGACTATACCACAATGTATCCATTCTCTTGTTGATGGGCCTTTGAGTTGTCTCTGTTTCCTTCCACCTTCCCCCATTTCAAGCAATGCTGCTATAAGAATTCTTCCACACATCTACTTTTACAGATGTGCGAGAGTTTCTCTAGTTATTTTTGCTGTGTAACAAAATATCCCAAGACATAGCAGCTTAAAACAACAAAACTTAATGATTTCACAGTTTCTGTGGAACAGGAATTTGAGAATGGTGGCCTTTGAGGTCTATCATGAAGCTGTAGTCAAGATGTCAGCTGGGGCTGTAGTCATCTGAAGGCTTCACTGGGGTTGAAGGATCTTTCAAGATGGATCACTCACATGGCTCTTGGTGAGAGGACTTAGTATCTCCCTGGCTGTTGTCAGGAGACTTCAGTTCCTTGTCACTTAGGTCTCTCCAAAAGTCTGCTTGAGTGTCCTTATGACACGGCAGCTGGCTTCTCCCACACAGCAAGTGATCTGAGAGAAAGTAAGAAAGAAGTTATAATGCCTTTCATGACCTATTCATGGAAGTCATACACTGTCATTTCCACCATGTTTCATTCATTAGAAGTGAGTCACTAAGTCTAGTCCCTATTCAAGATAAGGGGATTAAGCCCCACCTATCACATAATTTCCAGACTTATTTTTAAACCACCACAGCTATGTTCCTACTTGATAGAATATATGCATCATCTGGAGCTGGAAGCCATTATCCTCAGCAAACTCACACAGGAACAGAAAAACAAACACTGTATGTGCTCACTTATAAGTAGGAGCTGAACAATGAGAACACATGGACACAGGGAGGGGAACAACACACACTGGGACCTGTCAGAGGGTGTGGCCAGGGGAGGGAGAGCATTAGGAAAAATAGCTAATGCATGCTGGACTTAATACCTAGGTGATGGGTTTATAGGTGCAGCAAACCACCATGGCATATGTTTGCCTATGTAACAAACCTGCACATCCTGCACATGTACCCCAGAACTCAAAATTAAAATTAAAATTAAAATTAAAAAAAAGAATATATGCATCATCAACTTTGTTAGATAATGCCAAATTATACTCCAAAAATGTTGTACCAATTTTTATACCTACTAGCAATAGATAACAATTTCTCTTTTTCCACATCCTCACCAACTGGCATTTGTGACACTTTTTATTATTTTCTTATCTTTTCATATTCTAATAAATCTGCACTAGTTGACACTTCAACAAGACTAGCAAAATTAACTCAATTGCAGCACTTATTACATTGCATTGAGCAAAGACCGGAAAATGATGATGGAGTGAGACATGGATTATATGACTATCTGGAAAAAGATCACTGCAGAAAGTGGGAACAGGCTGAGGCTCAGAACTGGGTGCATATTGGGTGTGTTTGAGGAAAAGCAAGGTCAGCCTAGCAGGAGTACAGTAAGCAAGGGGAAGCAGGGATAAAGTTAGAGGGATAACAAGGTGGAGAGTACATCATCGAGAACCTTATAGAGCTTCACAGAAAGTACCATTGCACAGTAGAGATATTTAGGATTCATCCGTATAGTAATCAGTAGTTCTCAACCTTTGCTGCACATTGGAATCACCTGGACTGTCTGAACCATGAATTCTCACTGTAATTTGCCTTCTCTGAATCTACTACATGTTTTGGCCACTGCTTCTCCACGTGGCCTCTTTCTGTGGTCTTTTCACATTATTTCTTCATCAGGGTAGTTGGGCTTCTTCTCATAGAACATTGTCATTTCCACTGAATGTTAGTGTTAAAACAAGTAATGTGGCTAATACCATTTCAAGAGGAGACTACAGATAGACATGAATGCAGGGAGGCCTGATTCCCTGGAAACTACTGATATAACAAACTACCACATAAGGGAAGCATAGACACCAGGGATGTGAGGGACAACGAAAAGATGCACAGAGAAATGAATTCTAGATCCCAGTAGATTTGTTGGAGTTAGGGCACTCAAAGCAATGAGACAGGAAAACAGGTGTGGCAACTGGAGAGTAGAATGCTTGATACAAGGAAAGGATTAAAGTCACTGGTGATGGCAATGTCTAGGGCAGTGTTTCTCGACCCTGGTGGTGCGTTAGAAATATATCCCATATGCCATAAGATTTTGATATAATTAGGCTGGAGTGGGGCTGTCATTGGCGTTACTTTAAAGGTCCTTGGATAATTCTACTCGAGAGCTAATTCTAATTCTATTTAAGAACCACTGATTTAGAATATGACCTTAAGGGGAATGGCTGAGACAAGCTGTAGGACAAAATCATTTGGAACAAAAAAGTTGAATAAAAAACTGTCACCAGGCGATTGAAATAATCACCTGCCTGAACACCGAAATTACACAAAAAAAATTTTGAAACGAGTAGTGATGAAGAATGAGAAGTTCAGGACTGAAAGATTCAAGGAAAGAGGATGAGTAACTCCAGGTTTCCCTTTCATGGAAAAATGATGATACCACAGGCTGAAATGGGGAAATATGGCAGAGAAATTCATTTGTGGGGAAAGTGTTCAGATTTTTAGACAAAATAATATAAATAATATAAAGACATGATATGGCAGGGACAACTGCATATCTATGTGCTAAAGAATGAAATTGGATCCCACTCCAAAACATATACAAAAATTAACCCAAAATAATCAAAGATCTAAATGTAAGGGCTAAAAATAAAAAAGTGCTTAGAAAAAAACATAGGGATAAATATTTATGGCTCTAGTTTAGGCAACAATTTCTTAGACACAACACCTATAATCTGTGGCCATATCACCCTGATTGTATCCAGTCTCATCAGATATATCACCAACAACACAAGCAACAATAGAAAACTTAAATAAATTGGGCTTCCTCAAAATTAAAAACTTTTCCAAGATCACCATCAAGAATGAGAAAAGACACCCCACAAAATGGGAGAGAAATTTGCAAATCATCTATCTGATAAGAGACTTCCATCTAAAAAATACAAAGAACTCTTAAACCTCAATAATAAAAAAGCAAATAACCCAATTAAAGAATAGACAAAGGATCTGAATAGACATTTCTACCACAGAAGATACACAAATGGCCAATAAATGCATACAAAAATGCACAACACCAGTAACTCTCAAGGAAATGCAAATCAAAACTGCAGTGAAATACTACTTCACATCACTAAGATGGTCATAATAAAACGATAAATAATAACAAGGTTAGTGTCTTGGTCTGCTATAACAAAATATCATAGACTGGGTGGCTTATAAAGAACAGTTCTTCATAGACAGTCATTTTCTCACTATAACGGGGGAATCTCCCTGGGATCGTTTTTACAAGGGCACCTCATCACCTCCCCAAAATTCCCACCTCCATGTACCACCACCTTGAGCAGTTTCTCAAAAGGTTAAATATAGTTACCATATAACCCAGCAATTCCACTTGTAGGTATATACCTACAAGAATTAAAAACATATGTCTATGCAAAAACTTACACACATATGTTTATAGCAGCAATATTTACAATAACCAATAAGTGGAAATAACTAAAATGGCCATTAACTGATGAATGAATAAATAAGATATAGCAGGCATATTCTTACAATAGAATATTATTGAGCCATAAAGAGGAATGAAGCACTTCATACCTCTACAGCATGAATGGACTTTGAAAACATTATGATAGGCCCAGCGCGGTGGCTCACGCCTGTAATCCCAGCACTTCGGGAGGCCAAGCCGGGCGGATCACGAGGTCAGGAGACCGAGACCATCCTGGCTAACACAGTGAAACCCCGTCTCTACCAAAAACACAAAAAAATTAGCCAGGCGTGGTGGCGGGCGCCTGTAGTCCCAGCTACCCTGGAGGCTGGGGGAGGAGAATGGCGTGAACCCGGAAGGCGGAGCTTGCAGTGAGCCGAGATCACACCACTGCACTCCAGCCTGGGCAACAGAGCGAGACTCCGTCTCAAAAAAAAAAAAAAAAAGAAGCATTATGATAATTGAAAGATGCTAGTCACAAAAGACCACATATTGTATGATTATGTTTATATGAAATACCTAAGATTTCTAGAAAAAGTAAATCTATTGAGAGAAAAAGTGGATTAGTGGTTGCCTAGACTTAGAGGTGATAAAGGGAACGGGGCAGGAGGTGGTGACTGCTAAAGAGTACAACGTTTCTTTTTGACATAGTAAAAATAGTTTTAAATTGTAGTGATGGTTACATAACCTTTTGAGTATACTAAAACCATTGAATAGAATACTTTAAATGGGTGAATTTTAGGATAGGTGAATTCTAGCTCAATAAAACCATTTACAAGAAAAGATGCAACATGTTTAAAATTCAGAGATAATCAGAATGTACAAAACTTGGTTATATTTTGGCAGTCCCTCAAAAAGTTAAATGTGGAATTACCATATTACCAATTATCCAGCAGTACTACTCCTGGGTATATACTCAAGAGAAATGAAAACATGTCCACACAGAAACTTGGCCACAAATGTCACACCAAAAGGGAGAAACAACCCAAAAGCCCCTCAGCGGGTGAGTGGATAAACTGTGATATGTGCATGAAAGGAAAATTATTCAGACATAAAAAAGAAGGAAATACTTATAAATGCTGTAAGTTGGATGAACCTCAAAAACAGTACATTAAGTGAAAGAAGCCAGACGGAAAAAAAAGTCACATATTGTATGACTCTTTTTATATGATATATCCAGAACAGGCAAATCCAGAGAGACAGAAAGTAGATTCGTGGTTACTGGGTGACCAGGGAAAAGACAGTGATTACTCAATGGGCATAAGGGTGTTTCTCTGGGGAGATGAACAAGTTTTGAAGCTAGAGAGAGGTGGTGGTTGCCCGACATTGCATGTGACTACACTAAATGACACTGAGCTGTATACTTTATCATCATTAATTGTATGTTATGTGAATTTTACCTTAATTATAAAAACTTGTGCATTAAACTTCTTTCCATTTATACCAAGTATTCAACAGAATTAAAACATTAAAAAGACATCAAGATTAAGCATCTCACCCATGCAGTGTATCTGCCACATACAAATTTAAATAGAATATAATATGCAGTTAGAGTTTATAGTTTTTCAGGGAAAACATTTTTAAAAAACATATTTTACTCACTTCTCCCAACACAATGTGTTTGGCATGAGGTCCCATCATCCCTAAAACAAGTATTAAAGACCGAAGTGCTTGTTTGTGAAAAGCAGAAAGCTTTTTCTGGAGCATGTTGACATCTCAAAGGATATTTTGAGGTCTCACTTTTTGAGGCATCACTTACTATAATTAATAGTGTACTCATTGCTAACATGGTGTCCGTATTATTACTCTTGTCACTAATGTGTCTGGATCTAAGATGTGATTAAGTAAATTCCTAGAAATAAGTAGTGCATGGAAATCTCTGCTAGTGAATGGAGCATGGCATCAGGTGGGGCCTGGCAGTGGGTACAATGGGCTATAGGCAGAGATCCAGACAGGCTATATATTTGAATTTCCTCATTAATTAAGTCTTCCAGGCCACCTATTATAAAGGCATCTATTACACATCTGGCACCTGAAAAAGAACTTTCTTTGATTTGGGAATCCAAACCTTACAATAGGACTGGTGTTAGGTACAATTTTGTCATCATGACTTGGCTACTCTGGTATTATCATAGCAACATATCCCATACAGAGAACCTTACTTACAAAGCCCCAGCTTCATAAAGCTCCCAGGGGGACTGATAGTTTGCTTCTTTTCAGTAACCTGTTTTGGGTCCTATAATCAAACATCACGTGGGGTCTTGTGGGTACTCAACCTCACAGGCAAACTTTGTCCACACCTCTCTACCCCCAGTTCACACAAACACACACAGCCTGCCCTGTAGCGCCCTCTGGGGCCAAGGGAGGCACACCCCAATGGTAGGTTATACCCTTTGGAGGATGAGCCTGAAGAAGGTGGAGGCCTATGAAATGGGGCTTAGCACTATTTGACAGGGAATTCCACTGTCCAGTATGTTGAGCATGGCTGGGGTTGGGAAGAGAGTACAGCACTGGAACTGGGTGGGCATATGCCCTTGGCCCAGTGGAGTCTTCACTCTGTGAGGAGGAGAATCGCTGGAGGAGGGTCTAAAGGGGGCTCTGGAAAGGACAGGCCTGGAGAATAAGGGTAGTACTGCCTCAGACTAATGCTCAGCACACTTTGCATAGCTTTAAACAGCTGCATTAACCATAGATTCAGGAGTCATTTCACTTAGGACTAGCCTTATCAGAGTGAGTTACAAGGAAAGGAAGCTGAATAAGGAAACCCAGGCCACCAGCCTGTCCCAGGGAAAGGGTATGTCACAGCAGTTTCTGAGCTCAGATGTTTCTGAGCTTCTATTCCTGCCATTCTAAAGCCCAAAGCACTGCTCAGTTTCCCCAAATAGGTCAAAGATACAAAGTTGGGGAAGGAGAGCCCCAAGGACATGAGAAGAAAGGTGGGTAGGTCACCAGGGTCTCTGTCTTGTTCTCCAGCCCTACCCCATTTATTAATTTCCTTGTTTTCTTCACCTCCTAAGGATAGCAAATACCCCCAGGATAAAACATTTACCAGTTCACCAATTTCTGCTCTTACAATCACTCTATTCTCTCAAGGCAATTCTTCCCAGTTTTCTTAGGCATTTCATACTACTAACAAGATGTTTTCTATATTTTTTCTGGATATATTTTGTAATTTATTTTGTATGAAGGTTGGACTGAATTATAGTTGACTATTACTGGAAGTGGAAATCCCCAATTGGCTTTCAGATAGTTGGTTTTTGGCAAACTGTGTTTCAGTGAATGGACCCCAAGTAGAGCTTCAAGTTTCCTTAGATTAGCTTTGAAAATGCATTATTTAACAAACACTTCTTTAACCAGCACTTACTGAGTGTTACCCTCTTTAAGGCACTATAGTAAACCACAGAGAAGATATAAAAATGAAAACAATGAAAGTTGTGTCGTTAAAAGAATGTATAATCTTGTGGGGGGGGAGTCAGACATACGTATAAATAATAAAGGAGTGAAGGAGGAGGGCGAAGTGCAGAGAATGAACTGACTCTGGAAGTAACACGCCTCGAGATTACAAATTGGAACAGAAATGTCATGTTTTGTGAGGACTATAAATCAAAGGTCTCAAAATGGTAGGCCACAGACTGAATTCAGCCCGCAAACGTGTTTGGTTTGGCCCACATCATGTTTTAAAAATAAGAGATTTCCCATTTAAAAAAAAATCTGGATTTCCATCTTCTGAAAACTCAGAATATCTAGCAACTGTCCTCATTGTCAACTGGCAAGCGTCAGCTGGAGCCGAGTGGAAGCTGCCTCCTTGGAGAGGGCCTCATTTCTTCCAGTCACCACATTTCCCATCAGTCCCCCACCATCAGCCTTCACACCCCGCACAGTTCACCTTCTCCACCTAATGAAAAGTGCTACGTAAATGCAGCTTCCAGCCCTTCTTCTAGTAATCAGAGAGCCAATTTTAGGCCTTCAATTTCATCCCTCACCCCCTCACCCCTCCACACACATTGTTAACCCCGTTTTTCTATATAGAAAATCTAGACCACAAGGACTCACCACCACCGTCAGTCATTGAAATATCCTTCCTGTAGGCACTTAAGTTTATGACCTCTGTGTGTTGATCCTATCCCTGCAGCATAGTCCGTGGGAGAGCGAGTCCATGAAAGTTCCTTCCCAGCAGTTCTACTGCCAGAGGCTTTAGAGGAGAAGCCACCCCTAAGAGTTCTGTTTCAGAATAGGGTTTAGGGATTGTGTCCTATTACCTATAAGTTGAAATTTGAGTATCAGATTCTACTATTCTTCCATGAGCCCTTAGGGCATATTTAATCATCTAATCACTCTGAACTAGAGGAAAATTTGTAGTCTAGCTCAGAGATGCAGGAGGAGTAGAAACTCATCTGCAGGAGACCGGGGATCCTGGCTCTAGCTTCACACCAGATTCCTAGCATTGAGAAGGCTCCTGCAGCTTGAGCTAACTGGTGAAATTCTAAGGAGGAACAAGTTTCTGGACAGACGTTGGTAATTCGTGATCATTATTAACAACAGCCCTATTTCTTGTAGGCCTCGTGAAATCTTGTTTGATTCTGTCAGTAAACTCCCTGTTGTTTTCTCTGTCAAGAGCCTCCAGGCAAAGCTCTCAGTGTGGTCCATTAAGAGGTGTCCCTTTCCGCTGGCTAATCAAGAAAAATATAATTAAATCTAACTGATGAGTAAGGTTGTCATCTAACAGGGCAGGGGTTAGGTGAGAATAACATGGATTTCCAAGATCTCACTCTATAAAGAGGAAATGAGGAGCCAGAAGCATAGTGGCTGTAAATTTAAAGTATCTATGCATTTAAAGGAGCAAATAATAGTGTGCTAAAGGAAGTGCACAGAGCAGATTCCAGTGGAACAGAGTCAGGTAGGAAAGCTTAGCACTGAAGACAAGCACTGTCCAAACTGACTTGAAGGGCGGGCAGCCGCTGTGTAAGTCAACACCTTAGAGTAGGGAGGGATTGGATGCATGCCACTGAGGCCCAAACTAAGAGAATGGTCAAAATCTTTTGACCATTTTAAAAGAGTTCTTTATGTGTTCTGAATCTAAGTGTTTTGTGAGACATGTATTTCAAGTATTGCTCTCTCCATCTATAACTTGCCTTTTAATTATTTAACAGTATCTTTTTTTAAATAATTTTAATTCAATGAAATCCGATTTTTTGATGTTTTCCTTTATGGTTTATGCTTTCAGTGTTCTACAGAATCTGCTTAACCCAAGGTTATGAAGATTTTTTTAGGTTTATCTCTAAAAATTTTATAGTTTTAGTTTTGTAAATAGTTTGGTCAATTATTTATTTTAATGAATTTTATGTATGGTATGAAATAAGGATCAAGAGTCCTTTTTTTCCATATGGATATTCAGTTGTTCCAGCACCTTTGTTGAAAAGACTATCATTTCTTCTCATGGCATTAATAATCGTTGTAAAAAATCAACCAATAATATGTGTGGGCCAACTTCTGGACTCTATATCCTGGTCCATTGATCTAGATTTGTGCTTAATGCCAATGCCACACTATCTTGAAATCTATAACTCTATAAGTCTGGAAACTAGGTAGTATAACTCTCCAACTTCATTCTTGTTTTTAAAAAATTGTTTTAGCTATTCTAGTTCTTTTGTCTTTCCATATAAATTTTAAAAATCGTTTTGTCAATTTCTACAGAAAAACCTATTGGGATTTTGGTAGATACTGTATTGGGTCTAACTTTGAAAGAATTGACATTTAACCATATGAAATCTCTAGTCCATGAACATAGTGTATCTCTCCATTTATTAGATCTTCTTTAAGGTCTAAGCAATGTTTTTGTAATTTTCTTTGTATAGATCTTGCTTATATTTTGTTAAATTTATCCCTAAGTATTTTATATATTCTATGTAATTGAAAGTAATCTGGCTTTTCCCATTTCAATTCCAATTAAACATTGAAAATATTTAGAAGAGCAATTGATTTTTTAATATTGCCCTTGTACCATGTGACTTTATTAAACTTAATCATTAATCTGGTAAGGATTTTCTTTGGTAGATGTCTCAGGATTTTCTGCATACACAATCATGTTGCTTGCATATATAGACAGATGTATGCCTTTTACTTCTATTCCCTGCTTTGTTGCACTGACTAGAAATTCTAATAGATAGTAGAGTATGAATAGTAGGGGTAAGCATCCTAGTCTTGTTCCAGATGATAGGGAAAAAGCATTCAGCTTTCTGATAATGTGTATGATATTATTTTCCAGTTTTCTGTAGATAACTTAGATCAGATCTAGGAAATTTCATTCTATCCCCAATTGGCTGAGAAGTTGTCTTTTTTAAAAAATCATGAATATATGCTGGATTTTGTAGAAAGCTTTTTCAACACTTACTAAGATGATCATATGGTTTTTCATTTTTAGTCTGTAAGTATGATCAATTACATTGATTAATTTTGAATGTTAAACCAACCTCAGATTCCTGGTCCTTTTATATAGTATTGGGGATTAAATTTGATTTTCATTTCCTATACTGTCTTGGTCTGGTTTGGGTATTGAGGTAATACTGGCCTTGAAAAATAAGTTGATACATGTTTTCTCCTCATTTTTCTAAAATAGTATATGTGAAATTGGTAATATTTCTCCTTAAATGAGAAGCCATCTGGGCCTAGAGTTTTCTTCTGGAGAAGGCTTTAATGACTAATTCAATTTATTTAATAGATAAAGGCTATTCATATGACTTCAGTAAATGCTGTAATATATGTCTTTCAAGGAATTTGTCCATTTTATTTAAATTAGTAAATATGCTGGCATAAGTTGACCACAATATTTGTAGGTTGTCTCTATTATTTGTCTATTTTCTTTTCATTGACTTTTGCTCTTATCTTTAACATATTCCACTGTATGATTATTTTGTGTTAGTTTTTGTTTCTTTTTTGCTGTTCCCTTTTCTAGTTTCTAAAGGTGAAGTTTACACCACAGATTTTAGACTTTTCTAATAAAAACATTTAAAGCCATGCATTCCCCTCTAGGTACTACTTTACTGTATCCCACAAATTTTAATTTGTTTTGTTTTTATTTTGATTCAGTTCAAATTATTTTGTAATATTTCTTATTATTTCTTCTTTTACCTATAGTTTATATAGAACTGTCTTGTCTAATTTCCAAAACTTCAGATTTGACAGATTAACTTTTTGTGTTTGTTTCTAATTTAATTTCATAACAGTCATAGGATATAATTTCTACGATTTTGTCCTTTAAAATTTGTTGATCCTCTGGGTGTAGTGGCTCACACCTATAATTCCAGCACTTTGGGAGACCAAGGCAGGAGGATCACCTGAGGCCAGGAGTTTAAGACCAGCCTGGGCAACACAGCAAGATCCTTTCCCTAAAAAAATAAAATAAAATAGAACAATTTTTAAAATAAATTTGTTGATACATGTTTTATGGACAACATATCATCCATTTTGGTGAATGGTTCACATGAAGTTAAAAAATTTGTATTCTGCTATTGTTAGGTAAAGTGTTTTATAAACATCAATTCGGTGGTTGGTTTGATAGTGTTGCTCAAGTCTTCTATTATCCTTAGTGATTTGTCTATTTTTTCCCATCAATGATGGAGACATGAGCCATAGAATCTTCCAATGTAATTGAAGAGAGTTTTGGTCTCTTCTTTTTTCAGGTCTTTTTTATTTTGTGTACTTTGAAGCATTGTTTTGGGGTGCATCAACATTTAGGATGATATTTTCCTGATGAATTCACCTCTCTATAATTATGAAAAGATTCTCTTTATGCCTAATAATATTTCATGCTCTCAAGTCTAATTTATATTATATTAATACAGCCATTTTATCTATTTATTGTGCTTAATGTTTACATAGTATATCTTCTTCCATCCTTTTATTCTTAACCTAACTGTGTCTTTTTATTTAAAGTGCACTTTTGTGTGTGTGTGTGTGTGTGTGTACATGTATTTTGTTGTTGTTGTTGGGTCTTGCTTTTTTATCCAGTTAGAGAACTCTGTATTTTCATTAGAATATTTATATACTTTACATATATTGTAATTATTGATATGGTTGGATTTATACCTATCATCTTGCTATTTGTTTACTATTTATCACATTTGTACTTATACTTTTTTCCTCTTCTTCTCAATCTTTTGGATTAATAGTATATTAGCAGGATGTAAATACTTAACTTGTTTTATTATGAAGCTAAACTGATATTTCCCCGTTTCGTTTTGTTTCATTAGGAGGACTGACTTAACACATGGAAAATGAGAGGAGCCAAGATGGCTGAATAGGAACAGCTCCGGTCTACAGCTCCCAGCGCAAGCGACGCAGAAGACGGGTGATTTCTGCATTTCCATCTGAGGTACCGTGTTCATCTCACTAGGGAGTGCCAGACAGTGGGCGCAGGTCAGTGGGTGAGTGCACCGCGCGCCAGCCGAAGCAGGGGCGAGGCATTGCCTCACTCGGGAAGCACAAGGGGTCAGGGAGTTCCCCTTCCAGGGGTGACAGACGGCACCTGGAAAATCGGGCCACTCCCACCCGAATACTGTGCTTGTCCGACGGGCTTAGGAAACGGTGCCCCAGGAGAGTATAGCCCGCACCTGGCTCAGAGGGTCCTACACCCACGGAGTCTCGCTGATTGCTAGCACAGCAGTCTGAGATCAAACAGCAAGTCGGCAGCGAGGCTGGGGGAGGGGCGCCCGCCATTGCCCAGGCTCGCTTAGGTAAACAAAGCAGCCTGGAAGCTTGAACTGGGTGGAGCCCACCACAGCTCAAGGAGGCCTGCCTGCCTCCGTAGGCTCCACCTCTGGGGGCAGGGCACAGACAAACAAAAAGACAGCAGTAACCTCTGCAGACTTAAATGTCCCTGTCTGACAGCTTTGAGGAGAGCAGTGGTTCTCCCAGCACGCAACTGGAGATCTGAGAACGGGCTGACTGCCTCCTCAAGTGGGTCCCTGACCCCTGACCCCCGAGCAGCCTAACTGGGAGGCACCCCCCAGCAGGGGCAGACTGACACCTCACACGGCCGGCCAGGTACTCCAACAGACCTGCAGCTGAGGGTCCTGTCTGTTAGAAGGAAAACTAACAGAAAGGACATCCACACCAAAAACCCATCTGTACATCACCATCATCAAAGACCAAAAGTAGATAAAACCACAAAGATGGGGAAAAAACAGAGCAGAAAAACTGGAAACTCTAAAAAGCAGAGTACCTCTCCTCCTCCAAAGGAACGCAGTTCCTCACCAGCAACGGAACAAAGCTGGACGGAGAATGACTTTGACGAGCTGAGAGAAGAAGGCTTCAGACGATCAAATTACTCCGAGCTACGGGAGGATATTCAAACCAAAGGCAAAGAAGTTGAAAACTTTGAAAACAATTTAGAAGAATGTATAACTAGAATAACCAATACAGAGAAGTGCTTAAAGGAGCTGATGGAGCTGAAAACCAAGGCTCGAGAACTACGTGAAGAATGCAGAAGCCTCAGGAGCCGATGCGATCAAATGGAAGAAAGGGTATCAGCCCTGGAAGATGAAATGAAGGAAATGAAGCGAGAAGGGAAGTTTAGAGAAAAAAGAATAAAAAGAAACGAGCAAAGCCTCCAAGAAATGTGGGACTATGTGAAAAGACCAAATCTACGTCTGATTGGTGTACCTGAAAGTGATGGGGAGAATGGAAACAAGTTGGAAAACATTCTGCAGGATATTATCCAGGAGAACTTCCCCAATCTAGCAAGGCAGGCCAACATTCAGATTCAGGAAAAACGGAGAACGCCACAAAGATACTCCTCTAGAAGAGCAACTCCAAGACACATAATTGTCAGATTCACCAAAGTTGAAATGAAGGAAAAAATGTTAAGGGCAGCCAGAGAGAAAGGTCGGGTTACCATCAAAGGGAAGCACATCAGACTAACAGCGGATCTCTCGGCAGAAACTCTACAAGCCAGAAGAGAGTGGGGGCCAATATTCAACGTTCTTAAAGAAAATAATTTTCAACCCAGAATTTCATATCCTGCCAAACTAAGCTTCATAAGTGAAGGAGAAATAAAATACTTTACAGACAAGCAAATGCTGACAGATTTTGTCACCACCAGGCCTGCCCTAAAAGAGCTCCTGAAGGAAGCGCTAAACATGGAAAGGCACAACCGGTACCAGCCACTGCAAAATCATACCGAAATGTAAAGACCATCGAGACTAGGAAGAGACTGCATCAACTAACGAGCAAAATAACCAGCTAACATCATAATGACAGGATCAGATTCACACATAACAATATTAACTTTAAATGTAAATGGACTAAATGCTCCAATTAAAAGACAAAGACTGGCAAATTGGATAAAGACTCAAGACCCATCAGTGTGCTGTATTCAGGAAACCCATCTCACGTGCAGAGACACATATAGGCTCAAAATAAAAGGATGGAGGAAGATCTACCGAGCAAATGGAAAACAAAAAAAGGCAGGGGTTGCAATCCTAGTCTCTGATAAAACAGACTTTAAACCAACAAAGATCAAAAGAGACAAAGAAGGCCATTACATAATGGTAAAGGGATTAATTCAACAAGAAGAGCTAACTATCCTAAATATATATGCACCCAATACAGGAGCACCCAGATTCATAAAGCAAGTCCTGAGTGACCTAAAAAGAGACTTAGACTCCCACACAATAATAATGGGAGACTTTAACACCCCACTGTCAACATTAGACAGATCAACGAAACAGAAAGTCAACAAGGATACCCAGGAATTGAACTCAGCTCTGCACCAAGCAGACCTAATAGACATCTACAGAACTCTCCACCCCAAATCAACAGAATATACATTTTTTTCAGCACCACACCACACCTATTCCAAAATTGACCATATACTTGGAAGTAAAGCTCTCCTCAATAAATGTAAAAGAACAGAAATTATAACAAACTATGTCTCAGATCACAGTGCAATCAAGCTAGAACTCAGGATTAAGAATCTCACTCAAAACCACTCAACTACGTGGAAACTGAACAACCTGCTCCTGAATGACTACTGGGTACATAACGAAATGAAGGCAGAAATAAAGATGTTCTTTGAAACCAACGAGAACCAAGACACAACATACCAGAATCTCTGGGATGCATTCAAAGCAGTGTGTAGAGGCAAATTTATAGCACTAAATGCCCACAAGAGAAAGCAGGAAAGATCCAAAATTGACACCCTAACATCACAATTAAAAGAACTAGAAAAGCAAGAGCAAACACATTCAAAAGCTAGCAGAAGGCAAGAAATAACTAAAATCAGAGCAGAACTGAAGGAAATAGAGACACAAAAAACCCTTCAAAAAATAAATGAATCCAGGAGCTGTTTTTTGAAAAGATCAACAAAATTGATAGACCGCTAGCAAGATTAATAAAGAAAAAAAGAGAGAAGAATCAAATAGATGCAATAAAAAATGATAAAGGGGATATCACCACCGATCCCACAGAAATACAAACTACCATCAGAGAATATTACAAACACCTCTACGCAAATAAACTAGAAAATCTAGAAGAAATGGATAAGTTCCTCAACACATACACCCTCCCAAGACTAAACCAGGAAGAAGTTGAATCTCTGAATAGACCAATAACAGGAGCTGAAATTGTGGCAATAATCAATAGCTTACCAACCAAAAAAAGTCCAGGACCAGATGGGTTCACAGCCGAATTCTACCAGAAGTACAAGGAGGAGCTGGTACCATTCCTTCTGAAACTATTCCAATCAATAGAAAAAGAGGGAATCCTCCCTAACTCATTTTATGAGGCCAGCATCATCCTGATACCAAAGCCTGGCAGAGACACAACAAAAAAAGAGAATTTTAGACCAATATCCTTGATGAACATTGATGCAAAAATCCTCAATAAAATACTGGCAAACCGAATCCAGCATCACTTCAAAAAGCTTATCCACCATGATCAAGTGGGCTTCATCCCTGGGATGCAAGGCTGGTTCAATATACGCAAATCAATAAATGTAATCCAGCATATAAACAGAACCAAAGTCAAAAACCACATGATTATCTCAATAGATACAGAAAAGGCCTTTGACAAAATTCAACAACCCTTCAAGCTAAAAACTCTCAATAAATTACATATTGATAGGACGTATCTCAAAATAATAAGAGCTATTTATGACAAACCCACAGCCAATATCATACTGAATGGGCAAAAACTGGAAGCATTCCCTTTGAAAACTGGCACAAGACAGGGATGCCCTCTCTCACCACTTCTATTCAACATAGTGTTGGAAGTTCTGGCCAGGGCAATTAGGCAAGAGAAGGAAATCAAGGGTATTCAATTAGGAAAACAGGAAGTCAAATTGTCCCTGTTTGCAGATGACATGATAGTATATCTAGAAAACCCCATTGTCTCAGCCCAAAATCTCCTTAAGCTGATAAGCAACTTCAGCAAAGTCTCAGGATACAAAATCAATGTACAAAAATCACAAGCATTCTTATACATCAATAACAGACAAACAGAGAACCAAATCATGAGTGAACTCCCATTCACAATTGCTTCAAAGAGAATAAAATACCTAGGAATCCAACTTACAAGGGATGTGAAGGACCTCTTCAAGGAGAACTACAAACCACTGCTCAAGGAAATAAAAGAGGATACAAACAAATGGAAGAACATTCCATGCTCATGGGTAGGAAGAATCAATATCGTGAAAATGGCCATCCTTCCCAAGGTAATTTACAGATTCAATGCCAACCCCATCAAGTTACCAATGACTTTCTTCACAGAATTGGAAAAAACTACTTTAAAGTTCATATGGAACCAAAAAAGAGCCCGCATCGCCAAGACAATCCTAAGCCAAAAGAACAAAGCTGGAGGCATCACACTACCTGACTTCAAACTATACTACAAGGCTACAGTAACCAAAACAGCATGGTACTGGTACCAAAACAGAGATATAGATCAATGGAACAGAACAGAGCCATCAGAAATAACGCCACATATCTACAAGTATCTGATCTTTGACAAACCTGACAAAAACAAGAAATGGGGAAAGGATTCCCTATTTAATAAATGGTGCTGGGAAAACTGGCTAGCCATATGTAGAAAGCTGAAACTGGATCCCTTCCTTACACCTTATACAAAAATCAATTCAAGATGGATTAAAGACTTAAATGTTAGACCCAAAACCATAAAAACCCTAGAAGAAAACCTAGGCAATACCATTCAGGACATAGGCATGGGCAAGGACTTCATGTCTAAAACACCAAAAGCAATGGCAACAAAAGCCAAAATTGACAAATGGGATCTAATTAAACTAAAGAGCTTCTGCACAGCAAAAAAAAAAAAAAAAAAAAAAAACTACCATTAGAGTGAACAGGCAACCTACAGAATGGGAGAAAATTTTTGCAATCTATCCATCTGATAAAGGGCTAATATCCAGAATATACAAAGAACTTAAACAAATTTACAGGAAAAAAACAAACGACCCCATCAAAAAGTGGGCAAAGGATATGAACAGACACTTCTCAAAAGAAGACATTTATGCACCCAACAGACACATGAAAAAATGCTCATCATCACTGGTCATCAGAGAAATGCAAATCAAAACCACAATGAGATACCATCTCACACCAGTTAGAATGGCAATCATTAAAAAGTCAGGAAACAACAGGTGCTGGAGAGGATGTAGAGAAATAGGAACTCTTTTACACTGTTGTTGGGAGTGTAAACTAGTTCAACCATTGTGGAAGATAGTGTGGCAATTCCTCTAGGATCTAGAACTAGAAATATCATTTGACCCAATGACCCCATTATTGGGTATATACACAAAGGATTATAAATCATGCTACTATAAAGACACGTGCACACGTATGTTTATTGTGGCACTATTCACAATAGCAAAGACTTGGAACCAACCCAAATGTCCATCAGTGATAGACTGGATTAAGAAAATGTGGCACATATACACCATGGAATACTATGCAGCCATAAAAAAGGATGAGTTCATGTCCTTTGCAGGGACATGGACATAGCTGGAAACCATCATTCTGAGCAAACTATCACAAGGGCAGAAAACCAAACACCGCATGTTCTCACTCATAAGTGGGAATTGAACAATGAGAACACTTAGACACAGAGCAGGGAACATCACACCCCAGGGCCTTTCGGGGGTGGAGGGCAGGGGGAGGGATAGCATTAGGAGAAATACCTAATGTAAATGACGAGTTAATGGGTGCAGCAAATCAACATGGCACATGCATACCTATGTAACAAACCTGCAGGTTGTGCACATGTACCCTAGAACTTAAAGTATAATTTAAAAAAATAAAAATAAAAGAGGTCAAAAAAAATTAAACATGTTTTACTTTTTTCCTCACAAGAACATAAAAATTATGGAGGGGAACTTAACAGGGAATTTTAAAAAGGTAACACAATTTTTCCTTTGAGTAGTCCTTGGGTAGAATAGTTTGCACTTTTTGTTTGTTTCTTTGAACTGGGATTTTGGTCTAAAGTTTTGTTTGTTTCTAGTATCTGCTTCTGCCTCCCCCTCTATCAGATCGGCTTCCTCCACTGCCACCACCTCTTGGTGCTCCACGGCCTGAATTGCCGTAGGAATCACGTGGAGGATTTCCATAGAAGGGGGAAGCCCTCTTTCTTGTCTGCCAACCCGACCACGACCACTTGATTAGAGATGACTTCGGCTGCTTGAGTAACTGTCTCGACTTCCACCATATCCGTCACGTGAACTGCTATAATCATCGCTTCCACCATAAGATGGGGGGAGGGCCTGCTGTAGATGGAGCACTACGTGAGTTACCATAACTTTCATATGAATCTCTGTAGGAACCTCCAGTTGGATGATCTGAATAGTCATGATCACGACTATATCCATCTCTATCGCTATAGCCTCTTCATGGATAGTCATCACATGAACTGAAATGACCGTAATCACGGTAAGTACAATCTCGTGGTGGTGGTGCATAACCTCTTGTATCACGAGAACTTGGGTAATCTCTGCTTGAAGAGCTGTCTTTTGTAGAATACCCATCATCTCTTGAGGGCAAATAAACATCTCTATGAGAGGGCAGCTGTTCCCTTCCAGGTGGACCTCCCTAACTATCTCTTCCACGTGACACAGGAGCTCTTCCTCCCATTCCACAGCTGCTGTGAACTGGTCCTGAAGGCGCAGATCTTTTAGGAGGAGGACCCCCACTTCTTGGTGGTGGTCCTCTTTTTACTGGGAGTGGTCCCCTGAAAGAACTTACGTTAAAATTCGTGGACTATCCACCATCATCCATGTGTCTTCTCCATGAGGGAGGTCCCCTGTTTCCTCCACTTCCTCCTCTAAGACCTTTTGGAGGGCCTCTACTTCTTGGAGGTGGAAGCAGTCCACGTCTACCACTTTCAAATGATGGTTTGGTGGCTTGTTCCACCTTGATGGCTTTTCATCTAATGACTTTCCATTCGTGTCTCTGGCTGCATCCTTAGCGTCTGCTGGGCTTTCAAAGGTGACAAAAGCAAATCCTCTTGATTTGTTGGTTTCACCGTCTTTCATCAAGAGTGCTTCCACTATTCGTCCATATTTGCCAAATACTGCTTCAAGAGCTTTCTTATTTGTTTCCTTATTAAGCCCACCAATGAAGAACTTTCCCGGACGATCTGCTTCAACTTTTTTTTTTTTTTTTTTTTGCCAGTGAGTCAGAGGGGTGACAGTGGGTTCAAGCTCCAACAAGCTCGCCGACAGGGGCTTCCTAGCAGCTTATCACCAGTGACGGCTGCCGGGTCTGAGGACCAAACCGCAAAGCCGCTAGCACTACTGCGCAACCGTGAATTGTTAAACTCTTTCCTGAAAAGTAGAGAAGAAGAAATTATATTTAAAAACTCACCCCTCGGCCAGGCGCAGTGGCTTACACCTGTAATCCCAACACTTTGGGAGGCCAAGGCGGGCAGATCACGAGGTCAGGAGTTGGAGACCAGTGTGGCCAATATGGAGAAATCCCCTCTCTACTAAAAATAAAAAAATTAGCCCAGCCTGGTGGCGGGAGCCTGTAGTCCCAGCTACTTGGGAGGCTGAGACAGAAGAATCATTTGAACCTGGGAGGCGGAGCTTGCAGTGAGCCAAGACCACGCCATTGCACTATAGCCTGAGAGACAGAGCTAGACTCTGTCTCAAAAAAAAAAAAAAAAAAAAAAAAAAAGACTCAGCCCTCTTTGTTCTCCCAAAAAGAGGAAAACTTTGGGCTCTATTTTTATGGACTACTGGGGAAATAAATTAAGCTACTGGAGCTTGCACCAAGAATGATAAAAGGGGAAACGAGCTTACCTTTCAGGAGTGGGAAGAGCTGAAACCTGGCAGCACGGAGAAAGAATCTTACCGTAACGGGCACTATTCAAGTGTGTGAGAGCTGTGTACTATATTGTCTTTGCCAGCTGGTCACCTAGTCTTTCCTGGAGTGAAAAATCTCCCACTGCCCTACCCATCTACTTCTGCCTACTCTCTGTGGATATGCTCCAGCTCTCATAATTGAAAAGAGGCCTGGTAGGGTGTAAGGGTAACCTCTTTTTGCTGAGGGCTGAACTAAGGGAAACCTACAGGTATGTTCATTGAGATTTCAAACCTTTTTTATGCCTGATGGCTAAATATAGTTGACAGAATAACACAGCAGAAAGATTGAAGTCAGACTAACCTGGCCTTGAAAGCTGACTCTGTCCTTTACTACTGTGTGCCTTTTCCTCTAAGTTTCATAGTAGCCGTGATGATTAAATAATATGTGTAAAGTATTGAGAACAGTGCCTGGTATATAGCAACTACTCCATAGTTGTTAGCTTTTATTATTGCTTCTCTTTATGTAGTGTTATGGATTGAATATTTGTAGCTCTTCAAAATATGTACGTTGAAATCCTAGCTCCCAGTGCAATGATAATAGACACTGGGGCCTTTGGGAGGTGATTGGACCATGAGGATGCAGCCCTCGTGAATGGGATTAGTGCCCTTATAAGAGAGACCTCAGAGAGCTCCCTTGCCCCTTCCACCATGTGAGGACACAGGGAGAAGACAGCAGTCTATGAACCAGGAAGCAGGCCCTTACCAGACACCGAATCTGCCAGCATCTTGATCTAGAACTCCTCAGCCTTCAGAACTGTGAGAAATAAATGCTGTTTAAGCCACCCAGCCTATGGTATTTTTGTCATAGCAGCCTGAATGGACTAAGACACAAAGAATCCATAAATCAGTAAGAATTTTATTTTGGGTCTTTGTCAATCTTAATTATAACCCTACATTGATGGGAGACTGAGAATTAAATGAGTAAATAAAAGCTGGTGTATTTGTTACACCATGTTTTACATGTAGAAGTCACAGCATAGTTTGAAAAATGAGATTTTCACATACAGGACATGACTATATATGAGTAAATGACTTATAAATAAAATGTTACATCATGTAGTTTTTTCTCTAGCCTTTTATATAATTATAACCCATATAAAGTTGCCACACTCTCACTCCTGGACAAGAGTCATTTAAACCCAAGCAGAGTTTGGCAGACCATTCCAAGCTACTGTGTGACAAAATGCTCCTACCTCAAAAGTTTAGTTTTTAAACTCTGGCATTCCAGCCTGTCCCTGCCTTTGGTCTTATTTGATATCCATTATCAAACAAATTACCAGATGCTTATTTGTGTCTATTCTGACTCAAGCTTAAGTCTCCTCAGATCTTTTGAATATCAATCGATATTGTGATTTATCATGACCGAAGGTTTTACCCAAATACAAATTCTATCCCCCTAAGTGATTTCAGATTGGAGGCATCGGCTGCACACTTCCCCCAGTTTTTCTTCCTATTTAAAGCTCTGCATCACCTTGTCTTCCTAAAGTTGTGCCCCTATAGGTAGCATTCAAGAATCTACAAAATCTATACTTATTTGAGAAATAGGGTAAATTTTTTATTGAAGGTTAACACACATACAAAAACAGAAAACTGCACAAAATGTAAGTGTACAGCTTTATAGCTTTTTACAAAATGAACACTCCTGTGTAACCTGTACCCAGATTAAGAAACAGTTGCAATCCCTCTCCTTTTTCCTATTGGAGACCTACTAGTTTAATTTGATCTGCTTCTTATTAACCTTCCATAAATAAAATTAAACAATACTGACTTGTCTTTATCTGACTTTTTTGCTCAATACTATGTTTCTGAGATTCATTCATATTTTTGCAGATGGCTATAGTTCATTTATTATTTCTGTTACTATATGTATTTCTTTACTTGATATAACACAGTTTATTTACCCATCTTATTATTAATGAGTATTTGGGTTGAGTCTAGTTTTTTGGTTATTAGAAATGTTGTTATAACACACTTGCCTGAGTCTTTTGGCAAATATCTAAACATTTCTGTTGCTTATGTACCGATAAGTGAGATGGCTGGTTCATATGATTTGCAAATGTTCAACTTTAATAGATACTGCCACCCAGTTTTTCAAAGTGGTTGCAACAATGTACCTACCACGCTTGGTATTGCAGAGCCCTTTTATTAGGTTGGTGCAAAAGTAATTGCGGTTTCTGCCATTAAAAGTAAGGGCAAATAAGTACAATTCCTCATAATAAATTTCCTCATTTATGCTATACAGCTCACCTGCCTCCCACTGTATTGAGAGAGTTTTTGGCTTCCCATCCCCACCTTCTATCCCTACATTCCCTGTGCTAATAAGTATTTACATTAAACTTAAATTCACCCCTCTGGTACTACCTGATATGCACTATCATCAGTAAAGAAATGGCACTACACACTGTATAGTCTTCTTAGACTTCTCATAGTTAACTTTTCTTAACTTGGAGCTATCTGATAGTAACAATCATAGATATGTAGTCACAGACACACACACACAAACACACACACATACACACAAACCCCTGGTGCTAGTAGGTGAAAAGTACAAATTTTATACACCTTTTATTTCAAAAAAGATCATGCTATATTAGATCCTAAAATATAAAGAACCTTTTAAAATGACTAAAAACAAAGTGAATGGGAATAAGATAGCAATATTAGAGACTTACTTCTTCACAGCAAGAAGTATGACTTCAGTGCCATAATATTGGAAACATGATAGAGTGAAGATTAAAGTGTAATGCAAGTGTATGATATTGAGTCCCTCTAAGATCTGCTTCTTATTAAATTTACCCAAAAGAGAATTCACTCACGTTCTTCTTCCTAAATGTAGTTCCTTTTACTAGAAAAGAGATCATATGAATTCTTAGGCATTCAATTTCCCGCTAAAGCATTTCTCAGTGCTAAATTCAACTTTTTCCAAATGCAGAGGATAGATAAAACACTTCAAAGAAAGCACTTCAGGTAAGACATTGCATTTTCTTCAAACCCACCCCCATGTTCACACATTCTTTTTTATGTAAGTGTTTGAGCACCTATTTAATACACATAGAATTATGAAGAAAAAAGTGGAGGATTATAACGTTCCTGTTTCAATGTTCTTATGGCTTATAAGAAATAAATAATAGGCCGGGTGGGTTGGCTCACAACTGTAATCCCAGCACTTTGGGAGGCCGAGGCGGGTGGATCACGAGGTCAGGAGATTGAGACCATCCTGGCTAACACGGTGAAACCCCGTCTGTACTAAAAATACAAAAAATTAGCCAGGCGTGGTGGCAGGCACCTGTAGTCCCAGCTACTCAGGAGGCTGAGGCAGGAGAATGGCGTGAACCTGGGAGGTGGAGCTTGCAGTGAGCCAAGATTGCTCCACTGCACTCCAGACTGGGAAAGAGAGTGAGACTCTGTCTCAAAAAAAAAAAAAAAAAAAAAAGAAGAAATAAGTAATAAATATTATTTAAATTTATTTATTTGTAACCCCCAGCTTTTCTCTATAAAGAAAAGATATCCTTAGTTTTCTATCTCTTTTGGATAAAGAACCCTATTCTTTACTTGAAACTATATTAACTATGCAAAGAAATCTCAAATTATTCTCCCAGAAACAGATTTCTCCCTCAATTAAGAGATTTCCATCTATTACTTTGTGCACTATTATGTATTTTTTAAAATCTGGCTTGATTGTGCTCCCTTTTGTAAATAACCAAAGACTAGAGTTTAGTTTCTATGGAAATCAACCTCTCTGTCTCTGTCATTGTCTCTCTCTCTCTCTCTGTCTCTCTCTCTCTCTCTCACACACACATACACAAACACACACACACACACACACACACACACACACAGTGAAGGCTGGGAATAATGAGCTGAATTCTCTCTACAACTCAGTATTCCAATTTGAATGTAAATTATAAACCTTGCACAAGGGATCAATTTTACCACCTGGAGTGCAAGAATATATATCTTAGCATTAAGCCATGATTTTGAGAGCTAAGTTTGGGGTTATTTAAAATTATTTTCCCTTTGTCATTTTCATGGGTTTTTTTGGGGGGGGGCCTTAGTAAAAGAAAAATGCATTATGCCATTAATTAAAATTAAATGCCTCTCTTGCAGATAGCTGTAAGTCTATTAGACTCCTAAACTACCCTTTGTCATTTTTAATAGACTTTTCCTAGACTTCATGTAACCATATGTACACAAGTCACTCTATTCTCCTCTTGAGTCATGCATTTCGGTCCTATTAACACTAATGGAATTTATACGCATGCACACTGAGGGAGAATAAGCCCCTTAAACACCTTTTTAATGGAACAGTTCTGTTTCTTTCCATTCCTCTTCACACTCCTCTGTTTGGACTTTCTCTTACCAATCTGTGCTTCCAAATAATACAGTTCTGATTTCTTTTTCAGCTCTTATGCTTTATTTTTTATTGAATTCCAGGGC
Organism: Pongo pygmaeus; assembly: GCF_028885625.2. Taxonomy (NCBI): domain Eukaryota; kingdom Metazoa; phylum Chordata; class Mammalia; order Primates; family Hominidae; genus Pongo; species Pongo pygmaeus. The sequence continues at coordinate 122,137,730 of NC_072376.2, forward strand.
TCAAGGTAGGACTTGACTTCCCCTCTTTTATCGATCATTCCTGGAAAAAGCAGCATGACTAAATCATTACTACTGTATTAGGTTTTCTGTTTCAGAGTGAAATTCAGATGTTGCTTTCATTCAACATTTCATTTCATTTCAAAGTTCTTACTTTCCAGCAAATATATTTAACCCACAGGCTATTTTTTTTATCCTCCTGAAGACTTAACTAGCCAGGAGCCAATTAAGATAATGAATATTTACCCAGGAGGCTAAAGACTTTTCCACGTTAACATGCAAATAAATAGGCATGATTTCAGACTCTCCCACTTTATAATGTTTTCATTTGTTTATACTTTAGGGAGTTTTTTTTTTTTTCATCTTTTAAGTACCTATCACATAGAACTTCAACAACATGCTCAAATTTAGAAGAGTAAAGTATCAGGAAATGCCTTTGGAACCATAAAGCTGCAGAAAGTAAACCTCTAATGCGTGTACTAACAATCATATTTTTGTTTAGCTCTTAGAAATGCATTACTCTTTATTGTTCTTAACATAAATAATCTTTATCAATAGACAGCTTTGTTTTTCCTTCCCCTATGTAAAGTGAGAGACTGAATAAGACTGTTATGACCAAGTGCCTAGCAGAGTGCCAGACTCACAGCATTAATTTGAATCACATAAAACTGCCATTTTGGTAGATCAAAAGCTGTTGAATAAGTGTTTAAAAAATCTGTTGGAAAAAATAAAAATAAAAAAATAAAAACAGGTTACCCACACACACACACAAATCTGTTGAATACATCTGTTAAAAAAATAAACAAGTGAATGAATGAAGTCTCTTTCAAGGGTAAAATTTTATTTTTATTCTGATTTCAAAAATTAAAACAATAGTCTAAGGTAGTTAAAATACACATTAAGCAATGAACTTTTCCCAGTCTTTTAATGGAATAAAACTCTAAAACTGACTAGTGCCTGCTGCTTTCTGACTCATTTTGTTGAGGGGGGGGGGTAGTTATAACAACAGAGTACAGCAAATCTAATATTAATTAATTGCCACTAAAGGTAAGCTTAAATTTACATTATAGGTAGATGATATTCTGATATATTTGAGCATTTAGAAAATAAATTGATATATGAAAGATCTGATGGTGTGTATGGAAAGACTTGAGGATAAACATATAAGTAAATTTAATTAAAAATTATACAAAAAAACATTATTATAGTATATTACTTAACTTCAGTAAATAATATTCAGATATCACAACCATATAACTCTTTTTAGTTATTCCAAAATATTATCTAAAAATACAAATTATCTATGCATTATGCCATTAATTAAAATTAAATGCCTCTCTTGCAGATACCTATACATCTATTAGAATTATCTGAATTACTATCTAAAAATGTCAATACCAGTAGGAAGAGTTCAAAATATTGAAGCAGATTATGGATGGGAAGTATGAAAAGGTGAGAGGGAAATTTCTACTTTTAATCATGACATTTAGAACTTCAGGAAAACCCGTTGACCACACACCTCACAATATTATGAATTTCAGTGTAACTGAAGGAATTGGTGATGGGTTCCCATGCTCTGAACTAGACTCACACCAATTATGTTAAGTTTACAATACTGCAACTCTATATTCTACCCAATTGAATTTTTTGACCCAATTTAGACTGTTATACTAGGTTTTATATCATTTGCATTTTAACTACATGCAAATATTAATATAATTTTAAAAATTAATTTAGAAAATCTTGAATTTCCTATTGAACCTATCCAAATTTTATTCTTTTAAGCAATTAACTCCAAGTTGGAAGGTAAAGGTGACAGTGAGAGAGGAGGGGAACTCAGGCCACTCCTAGGTAACTTTAACTGGACTTCACAATCTTACCTTTTTTCTCTGATTCTTCACTATTTCCAGCCACCTTTTTCTCACAGCTGACTGGCAGGAGGGTATGGAGCACTTTAAGTGCTATGGCCAGAATGAACAGGATAGGAAAAAATCATTTGAGTTCTTTAGTTTTCCTGCTGTAAGCCTCAATGCAACCTCATTATTTTGACATTAATTTTGCATTCATGCAATAAAATAACTTCCACTATATTTTAGGAATGTAAAAAGCATGAGAAGGTAATACAGTTCATGAAAACTTACTTTGTATTCTCTGACTTTCAAAATTGGAAAATTAAACTGCAAAAATGTATCTACCCACTTTTTTCATGAATGTATTATCCTTTATGTCCAATTTATTATGGGAATCAAGTCTTTATCAGAATAACTAATCAGTAAAATGGTTTTGAGCCCATTCTGGAGCTGTGATGTCTATATTCCTTGCATACAAAGGTGAGCATTATAAATGAAATATGGTATTTAGTAGATACTTACTCAGAAAAGCTTTTCAGTTCAATGCAGTGTCATTTTGGAGGTAAAAGGGGATCATGATTAAATAATTATGATGGCTTTTACATTAGCCCCTTGCTGACTCAGGAAAGAAAGTTACCCAGATAGTGGGGCCGGAGCAGAAACAAAATAATTTAAAACCACAATGACAAAACAGATCAGGTGATGTTTAAAACGAAAAACCCTAAATGGGCCCACATTTAAGAATGTCTTCTCTATTATTCGGAAGTGGTAGCCCACCATGCCAGGTCAACTGAGAGCTCCCTGGGAGTGAAAACCCACTGCAGCCCCAGAATAATTTTGAACCCAAGTTCCAGTTGGAGATCCAAATTGCTGGTACTTGGATCCTCCAATTGCTGCTTCTAGACCATTGTTCTAACTTGCTCATTCAAAAGTCCCTTTTCTGTGAGTCCCACGACATCTTTTTGTTGCCATTTTCTCAGATAATAAGCAAAGCATAGTGTGATTAGGAGCATGAACTCCTGAGCTATATACTCCTAAGTTTAAACCTCAGATTCTCCACTTATTAAGTGTCTGGCCTTGGCAAATTATTTAACCTTTCAGTCTCAATTTCATCATCTGTAAAATGAGGGTAATTGTAATGCCTGTTTCACAGATTTTCTGTGAGCATTAAATGACTTACCACATGTAACAGAACAGTACCAAGCATGTAGTAGACATTTTGCAAATTCCAGCTGTTATTAAACAGGCTAAACTCAATAGGTGCACTTCCTCTTCCTCGACCACACACACACACACACACACACACACACACACTCACAAGAGTCCCTTTAAACCCATTTTAAGATCTTGTTTCTTCCTTGGATTAAATATTGGACTGATCCTATAACTTTTCCATAATTTTCAAGATTACTCCAATCATCTTCTATCCCAATAAGTTATATTTGAATAATTAAAACATGGAGTAGCATTAAATCACTAGAATTTCCAACTTTTAGCTAATGTAGAGATTTTCCTCTATCCCAGCTTGAAACTATTTATACCTGGAAGGCTTTGTGCATTGGCTGGGATGAGAGGGGATGTGAAGGGTCAGCTTTTGCTCTCCCTCCTTCTCACCAACTAGCTTTACTTCCTCTGCTAGCATCCTTGTCAGCATTCTCGACCCTTCCAAAGCCTGCCCCGGGAGAAGTGGATATTATGGGAGCACTCTGAGCTTGGGAGCTGATTAGAGCTGGTACTTTCCCCAGCAGAGTGCTTTGGAAGTTTTCTCAGAAGTTTACATTTTTTAAAGGAAGGGGTCGTTTTTCTCTGGCTGGTCATTAATTACTTCAACTCTAATCTCCCGGGCATTTGGCAGTCCACCCCAGTCTCTCTCTACTGGGGTTCCATCGCCATTCAAAGAGCCCTCTCAGTCGGATGACTTTTTTTTTTTTTCTGAGACGGAGTCTCGCTCTGTCACCCAGGCTGGAGTGCAGTGGTGCGACCTCGGCTCACTGCAAGCTCCGCCTTCCAGGTTCATGCCATTCTCCTACCTCTGCCTCCCGAGTAGCTGGGACTACAGGTGCCCGCCATCGCACCCGGCTAATTTTTCGTATTTTCAGTAGAGACGGGATTTCACCGTGGTCTCAATCTTCTGACCTCGTGATCTGCCCGCCTCGGACTCCCAAAGTGCTGGGATTACAGGCGTGAGCCACCACGCCTGTCAGCCGGGTGACTTTTAAGTTGGCCCCAAGAGTCCACTCCCCTATACCAAGCTCCAATGGTCTCACTTGCTTCACAGGAAAACTCATGCATCCTCGCCTTGCGAGAAGGTATGTCTCGCCCTTTTTGTCTTCTCAATTGTAGGTCAGTATCATTAAACCAAGCATCCTCAACTCCAGGGCACATGTTTCAAGTTTCCAGGTGGAAAGAATCGTGTACAACCTGTGCAGGCCTCCTCCTTTCTCCAGTGCTGGAAGGACTGGTTATGCACACATCAAATCTCCCCAAGGAATCTTCTCTCCATCCATATAGCATGTCCTGAAGAGGCAATCCAGCAACTCCTTTGGCACACAGTGGTGACTGGGCAGATACTGATTTATTCTCAGTCTTTGGAACCTCAGCCAAAACTGTGATGTAAAGTATTCCATCTTATATTTTGTTACATTTGTTTTTAACTACTGCTCACTTCCAAGCCACTCTGCACATTCATCGAGGTATTTGATTGCTAGATTAATCTTCTTTTTACACCCTGATGCCTTTTTTATCAGTGGAGGGATTTAATTTCTGTGAATTTAATTTTACATGCCTGTGGGGCAAGGGGTATTGGGTAGTGAAAAGATAGATAACAATTTCAGCAATGCTTGCAGTTCCATGGCCATTCTTCTCAGTGAATTTATAACCCTGTGTAAGCTCCAGCTGGAGTTGAGTCTGCTATTTCCTAGGATGTATTCTGTTCCTGATATGCTTTTATGCTATGAGCATCTCACCTTACTGAGCACGAGCCTATTATTTTAAAATATGTTTTTCATACCTATAGCCCCTAAATGCAAACCAAAATACATGTGGTTCTTAATGAAGAAACACTGATCTTTTCTAAAGCTAGAGGGGAAACTGAAAATTAACTTGTGTAAAAAAAAAAAAAGATGCCGGGCACAGTGGCTCACACCTGTAATCCCACCACTTTGGGAGGATGAGTTGGGCGGATCCCTTGAAGTCAGGGGTTGGACACCAGCCTGGCCAACATGGTGAAACCCTGTCTTTACAAAAAATACAAAAATTAGCTGGGCGTGGTGGTACGTGCCTGTAATCCCAGCTACTTGGGAGGCTGAGGCAAGAGAATCGGTTGAATCTGGGAGGTGGAGGTTGCAGTGGGCTGAGATTGCACCACTGCATTCCAGCCTGGGCAACAGAGTGAGACTCTGTCTTGGTGTAAAAAAAAAAAAAAGAGAGAGAGAGATAGAGAATACAGGCATAGGGTCACCAATTTGTCCTGGTTTGCTCAGGAGTTTCCTAGTTTTAGCACTAAGAGTCCCATATCCTGAGAAGCTCCTCAGTCCTGGGCAAACCAGGGTGATTAATGACCCTGCTAGTTGGGTCTAGCATGATAGTTAATTTTATGTGTCAATTTGAGTGGACCAAAGTTACCTGGATACCTGGTAAAACATTATTTCTGGGTGTGTCTGTAAGGTTGCTCCTAGAAGTGATTAGCTTTTGAATCAGGAGATGAGTAAAGAAAATCGTCCTCACTAAGGTGGGTGGGCACGGGCACCATCCAATCTATTCAGGGCCCAAAGAGAACAGAAAGTTGGAGAAAGAAAGGGCAAATTTTCTCTCCCTTCTTGAGACATCTATCTTCTCCTGCCCTTGCACATCACAGCTCCTGGTTCTTGGGCCTTAGGACTCCAGGACTTACACCAGCACCCCCTAGTTTCCAATCCTTTGGCTTCAGACTGGGAGTTCCGTTGTTGGCTCCCCTGGTTCTCAGGCCTTTGGACTCAGACTGAATTACCCCACTGGCTTTCCTGGGTCTCCAGCTTGCAGATGGCATACCATGGGACTTCTCAGCATCCATAATCAAGTGAGCCAATTCCCATAATAAATCCCCTCTTATATATCTCTCTGTATATCCTATTAGTTCTATTTCTCTGGAGAACTGACTAATGCAATCCAGGCATCAGAAGGAGCAGAGGTTCTTGGAAGAGTGTGAGGCTGTGCCTGAACACTCCTCAGCCCAGGCTCCAGCTCTCCTCAATGTCACTCTCTCCCAGTTCTCTTCCTGCCTTTCCCATTGTTTTTGCCTAGGCTAAGTGAGGGAAAGAAAAATAATCCTTAGATGGCTTAAGTCAAAGGACTAAAAAGCCAGGTTACTAATCTTTTATGCAAGGCGTTTTTTAAAGGAATTTCTAGAACTTTTCACTGTGTGTTTCTCAAAGACTCTTTTATACCACAAGGAGGAAAAGGAAATGAACCACGAATAGCAAAGTGGTCTGCCCTTAGCCACACAACAATTATGGGGAAGATCTACGGTTTCCTGTTGTTGGCCTGGCCTGCTGAGCCATTTTTCTTGGTAAGTTACTTAAGCCTATCTGGGCTTCAGTTTGGTTTTGTCTGTTTTATAATCTTTAACTTTTTAAAAAAGAAATACTATATTTTGTGTGTAAGCCACTGGCTGATGTTGAGGCTCAAATAAGAAAAGTTTGACAATACATGTGAAAACCTCCTACTCAGACCTCCTTCCTCTAAGTCTCCAGGCCACTTGCACTGCCAGCTCAATTTGGCCTAGTTATTTGCTTGTTCTCTCTGTCCCAAACATTAAAACTTGCCTGTCCAAGATTCCTCAACATTTGTTTCATTAAGCATGTCAAAAGAAAACCAAGTAATCTGAAAAAATAAAACACAAAAACCTCTTGGCTAATAGAAGGTAAATGGGTCTTACTCTCCTAGTTTGCATCGTGGGCTTCCTTTTAGAAAGAAGGCCCTACATTTTTCTGGTCTAGAAGAGTGGTATCTAATGGCAGGAATATCACATCAGGTAGAATGTGATGGCAAAAAATAGATGGAAGAACCATTTGAGAACAGAGAGAATTTTGGAGTTTCCTGAACCCGCACTAAGCCATCCACGACTGATTCCATCAGCTCGTAGTTAACACTGAAGTGATAGAACAAGGATTCAGAGCGAGAACCCAACTGATGGATCCTGGTAGTCGAATCGAGTAATACAGGCGCGTTTGTTCTATATCTAACATCTTTACACACTAGCATGATTTTCTAAAACTATGGCCATTTTCACGGACAAGTATAGACAAAATCAAAAGAACAAAAATAGATAACATGTTTTAAAATTAGAAGTATGTCTCTCAGCTGGGCACAGTGGCTCATGCCTGTAATCCCAGCACTTTGGGAGGCCAAGGCAGGCAGATCACTTGAGGTCAGGAGTTCGAGACCAGCCTGGCCAACATGGTGAAACCTCATCTCTACTAAAAATACTAAAATTAGCCGGGCATGGTGGTGTGTGCCAGCAGTCCCAGCTACTTGGGAAGCTGAGGGAGGAGAATGGCTTGAACCCAGGAGGCAGAAGTTGCAGTGAGCCGAGGTTGCTCCACTGCACTCCAGCCTAGGCAACAGAGTAAGACTCCATTTCAAAAAAATAAAATAAAATAAAATAAAAAGGATGTGTGTGAAGTTTTCACTTGAAAAGCTAATCTGCAGCCACATTGGGAATATTAATGCATAATACTGATGTCAGCAGGCATTATTTAATCAGTGATAATGACTGAGATAGGGTCTGTTCAAATGACTGCAATACCTTTACAAGTTGTGCTGGTTCTTCTTTTTTTTTTTTTTTTTTTTTTTTTGACGCAGTCTCACTGTGTCACCAGGTTGCAGTGCAGTGGCGCAATCTCGGGTCACGGCAACCTCCACCTCCCGGGTTCAAGCAATTCTCCTGCATCAGCCTCCTAAGTAGCTGGGACTAAAGGCACATGCAACCACGCCCAGATAATTTTTGTATTTTTAGTAGAGACAAGGTTTCACTGTGTTGGCCAGGATAGTCTCGATCTCTTGACCTCGTGATCTGCCCGCCTCAGCCTCCCAAAGTACTAGGATTTCAGGAGTGAGCCACCGTGCCCAGAGGCTGGTTATTCTTTATTTGTCATATAGATCTATTCTATAATAGGGAACCGTCAGGAGATCAGAGAAAGCTGGAGGATGGAGAAATTGGGGGATATGTTCTGCATCCTTTCCTGTCCAACTCCCTCTTTCTCTCTGCCAGGCTCTGGTTTGACAATGACTGTGTTACTCTATGTAGGGCCAGAGTTCATGTTGGATGGGCCTTGTGGCATGGCTACGGTTCTCATCAGCTTTCAGTAAAGTCATTTCCTCTCCACTTGTCGCTTCAGGCCTCAAAGTTCTAACAGCTTCCCACTGACGCTAGTCCTCAGGTAGTCACCATTTCTTGTTGGTTCTCATAACCATGCCCAGCCTTTGTAAATAGGCTCTCCATCAAACTCATTTCAATTGATCCCTTTAATTGTATTTTCTGCTTCCTGCAAGGATACTGAGTGATACATGTACAAACAATAAAATGGAGAATTGAAGAAATTTCTAAGTTACACAGATGTAAAAGAAAACATAAAACGACTTTTATCTGAGATTTTTACATAATTAAAGTACTTCAATGCTTCATCCTTTTCCATCTGGACAGTGCAAGAATCAACTCCATTCAAAACAGTGTCTTCATTTTCCCCAGTTTTTTTATACAAGTTCTTTTAAAAATCTTTATTAAAATATTAATTCTTTAACTATCCTCCAAAGATTATTCACCTCTTGGAGGTATTTTGAAAGATTTTTGTGTAATGTATAATGTCAAAGAGAACATTACAGTTTTCATGTAATAAGTCCCTGGTTCACTCCCAGGTTTGAGCACCTCCCAAATATATATGCTAAAATATATATGAAGTCATGTAGCTTTCTTTTTCCCAAAGCACAGCAAAAAGATGAGCATAAGTTCCGGGATACTGGAGTTGCTGAAGAAATCAAATGAAAACTCTAGATTCTAAATGCAAAATAATTACTACAAGGGAAGACTGAAAACCATTAGACAATAGATGTAATATCAAACAAATGTAGCCATTATCCCACTGTAATAGATCTTTAATTTTATAAAGGTCTCTGCAGTTTAGAAAATGTTTCCATATAGGTAGAGGTTTGCTAATTGCGTACCGTGTACAGTTCTTCTCCTTTGCCTTGGGAACAGAAGTAGAACTCTGGGCTTTAGTTGAGCATATAGCCACCAAACTAACAGACTACATTCCCCAGCCTCCTCTGCAGTTAGTTGTAGCCAGGTAGCTGAGTTCTGACAAATGAGATCTGAGTGAGGTGAGTGGAACTTACAGCAAGTCTCCTTAAGAGAAGTGCTCTTCTTCCCTTTCCCTCCTTTTTGTTGGCTGCAAAGCAGACAGGATGCTTCGAGCTTAGACCAGATGCTCTGAACCACAAGCAGCATGCTGATGGCAGAGCAGCAACATAGAAGCAGCCTGGGTCACTGATGATGGTGGAGTTTTCATACCAGCCCTAAGCAACCTACCTCCAGACTCTATTCATGTAAAAGAAAAATCAATTTCTACCATGTTTAAATCACTCTTAATTTGTATTTTTAAAATCATATAAAGCCAATTGTAATCCTAAGCTATATAATTTATATTATCTTATCTAATTGTAAGCTAAATGAAGTTGTGTGAGGGTAGAAGTCATGTATTTCTTCACTGCTAAACCCTCACAGTGCCAGCACAAAGCAGGCACACACGAAATCATTTCTCTAATTAAGTGAATAAATGAATGATCCATAAAAACACCCCTTTGAAAAAGATCATTGATAGGATAATGTTCTCCAAATGTGAACAATAATAATAGAAGGACTTTTTTAAAAAGGCAGCATAGCACTGTGGATAAATGTGTGGGCTCTGGAACCACTCTGCCTGGCTCCAATCCTTACTCTGATACTTACCAGCTGGGGGTTGGAAAACTTCACTTAACTTCTCCCTGTAATATGTAAATAGAGAAAATATCAATACTTACCTAATAGAGCTTTTATAAGAATTAACTGTGTTGATATATTTCTAAAACCTAAAATAAATACTGGCATTAGCAAGCACTCAACAAATATTAACTAGTAGTAAGTACATATGCAGCTGATCCTCATTATTTGCACATTTTGTATTTGCAAATTTGCCTACTCACTAAAACATATTTGAACCCCAACAATCAATGCTTATGGGCTTCTGTGGTCACTCATAGAGCAGTGAAAATTTTGAGTTGCCCAATGCACACATTCCCCACTGAGCTGAACAAGGTGACACTCTCCATTTTTCAGCTCTCATACTGTAAACAAGTGATCTTTCCTCAGTCAATTTAGTTTTTACATTTTTGTGCTTTTTGTTGGTGACTTCACTGTTTAAAATTGTCCCCAACTGCACTGCTGAAGTGCTGTCCAGTAAGCGCAAGAAGACTGTCATGAACCTCACAGAGAAAATACCCATGAAAGGTAAGCTTTGTTCACCCATGCATTACAGTTCTGTTGGCCATGTGTTCAATGTTAGTAAATCCACAATATATATTAAATAAGGTACAGAAATACACATAAAACGGGCTATGTATTGATCAATTGACAAACATTTTATGATTAGAGACTCATAGAAATCCAACCCTGTATTTCCCCTAGGTTCAGTATTCACTAATCCAGAATTGGCAATAACTTTATAGAACATAAACTATTAAAAATAATGAGAACTGACTCTCTGTGTGTGTGTTTGCGTATGTGTGTGTGTGTGTGTACATAAAACAATAAGTTCTTTCTTGGCCAAGTGCGGTGGCTCACACCTGTAATCCCAGCACTTCGGGAGGCCGAGGTGGGTGGATCACTTGAGGTCAGGAGTTCCAGACCAGCCTAGCCAACATGGCAAAACCCCCTCTCTACTAAAAATAGAAAAATTAGCCAGGTGTGCTGGCTCATGCCTGTAGTCCCAGCTACCTGGGAGGCTGAAGCAGGAGAACTGCTTAAACCCAGAAGGTGGAGGTTGCTGTGAGCCAAGATCATTCCACTGCACTCCAACCTGGGCCACAGAGCAAGATTCCATCTCAAAAAAATTAATTAATTAATTAATTAATTGCAAAGTACTTTATTTCCTAGAACCAATTTATGGCTAGCTTCAATTTATATTTTTGTTACATGAATCTTTAAGAGGAGGACTTGGTGATCCTTTCCATGGGGAGAAAAATTTCTAGATGATGGACTTGGAGGGCTAATAACACAAAGCTTGAAATTGCAAAAGCCAAAGTGAATTTTTAGTTAACAACAACAACAACAAAATCAACAGGTAGTTGATCCAGAGGATTAGCTGGTGGGCTGAAGTGACAACCAGGAGTTCCTGAATGTAAGTGTTTGTCTTATTTTAAACTTCTGACAAGTTACTCAACTAACATAAGACTACACAGGAAGTACATTAACAATGCAAGTTGTCTATATCTAGTCCTGTAGTGGATAGGAGTTAGGTTCTAAACTTGACAGTGTAGACTAGAGGCAGTGTGAGTTGGGGTGATCCCTGGAAAAGAGAAGGCAGACCAGAACTGTGAACTCATATTTCCTGTTATAGTTATATATTAAATAAAACTCTTAATAAAGTAGGTGATGTATTCCTCAAAATTAAAAAGAGAATTTTGTTGCACCAGCATTGGCTTTGGAATCAGCAGACCTGGGTGTGAATCTCAGCTCCAATATTTCCTAATTTAGAGGTCCTGGGCAAGTCAATCAACCTTGGTTTTCTTTTTTGTTGTTTGTTTGAGGCAGAGTCTCGCTCTGTCACCCAGGCTGGAATGCAGTAGTGTAATCTCGGCTCACTGCAACCTCCACCTCCTGGGTTCAAGCGATTCTCCTGCCTCAGCCTCCCAAGTAGCAGGGACTACAGGCACGCACTACCACGCCCAGCTTTTTTTTGTATTTTTAGTAGAGACAGGGTTTCACCGTGTCAGCCATGCTGGTCTCGAACTCCTGACCTCAAGTGATCCACCCACCTCAGCCTCCCAAAGTGCTGGGATTATAGGCATCAGTTGGGATTATAGGATTGGTTGTTTTATTGATAAAGTCAGAAACTAATACCTACCTCAAAATATTGTTTATGTGTTTAAATGTTGCATGTGTATGACAAATACCATACTGCTAGGCATATAGTCAGTTTTCAGTAAGCAGCAATAAATATATAATCCCAGGTTTTGTCTTTCTCTTCAGTAGAAAAGAAATCCTTAGCTTATATGTATACCAAGATGTGATTATTTTAGCAAATATTTTAATATACTTTGAAAAGAACATAAGTATTTGGTGTGTTTCATCTCAATTACAGTAATCATATTAATACTCAATCTCTGCACTTCTTTTTTTTTTTTTTACTTTAAGTTCTGGGATACATGTGCAGAACGTGCAGGTTTGTTACATAGGTATATATGTGCCATGGTGGTTTGCTGCACCCATCAACCTGTCATCTAGGTTTTAAGCCCCGCATATTTGTCCTAATGCTCTCCCTCCCCTTACCCCCTCCTCCTGACAGACTCTGGTGTGTGATGTTCCCTTCCCTGTGTCCATGTGTTCTCATTGATCAGCTCCTACTTATGAGTGAGAATATGTGGTGTTTGGTTTTCTGTTCCTGTGTTAGTTTGCTGAGAATGATGTATTCCAGCTCCGTCCATGTCCCTGCACTGGACATGAACTCTTCCTTTTTTAAGGCTGCATAGTATTCCATAGTGTATATGTGCCACATTTTCTTTATTCAGTCTATCACTGATGGACATTTGGGTTGGTTCCAAGTCTTTGCTATTGTAAACAGTGCTGCAATACACATACTTGTCAATCTCTACATTTCTTAACATCAGAGAAATGTGGCAGGGAAAAAAAAACTGATTTTAAAGGTTTTTAATTACAGGAATTTGGAAATTAGCTCAAAACTTCTTCTTCTAGGGACCTTTCATTAAGGAAAGCATAATTTTGTCACTGAGCCCCAGGTTGATATTTAGCGATTAGACATCTAATCACAATGGATTGACACATTCATTCATTCATTCATCACTTGTTGAGAATACACTAAAGGCCAGATTCTGTCCAATGCCCTGGGAATTTAGCTGTGAGCAACATATGCATGGTCCCTGCCTTGTGTTCTTGGGAGGAGAGGAGGAAAATAAGAGCATAAAACAATTACACAAACAACTGTATAATTATAAAAAATGATACACCTCAAGAAGTGTTACATTGGGACAATGTGATCCAGTCTCAGTATTCTTTCAAAGAAATAATGAGTAATTATTTCAGGAACTAATGAGTAACTCCAGGAATTAATAAGTAAGTCTAGAACTAATGAGTAATTCCAGTATAACAACGGGAAGAAAATATTTCTCCTTCAGTGACACTTCCAAAAATTCCCTCTCCTCTTTTACTTGCCTGACTCCTCAGAGCCACAAAACATCTCATCCCCTACCCTGAGGCCACACTGGTCTCTTAATTTCTACTTGTTTCCCATTTTCCACCTCCCTGGTTTATTCCCCATTCCCATTCCACTCCCTTCCCCAACAATATCCCCAAATCCTCCTTGGAGGTGTAAGAGTGGAATAAACAAAGCAGCACACTTTTTACAAGTTGCGAGAAAAAGGCCAGGGATATCCTCTGATATTAATTTTTATTACTGTGCAGAAGGAAAACTACAGGGTTTAATAGAAGCATTCAATAGGAAAGCCCAACCAGTCTGGTAAAAATAGAGAAAAATCCCTGCGAAAATGACATTTAAGTTGAGACTGGAAGAAGAAGCCGTTAGTGGAGACAGGGAAGAAGAGGACATGATGAGATAGAAAACAGCGCGGCATTGGCGGAACAAAGAAAAGGTCAATGTGGTCAGGGCAGAGCAGGGAGAAAGAAGTTTCCCTCATTTGGTAAATGAGGCTGGATAGGCAGAGAGGGGCCAGATCATGCACGGTTTTATCTTAAAAGCAATAGGAAACCACTGAAGAGTATTTATTTTGTATTTATGAATATAATTCATTATGAATATAATTCTTTATATTTTCAGGTCAAATTTTATGAATGTTTTTGGTAACACTGGTTTTTTAAAGCCGAGAATATTACTCTGAACTTCTCTCATCCACTATCATAACATACTCACCAAAGCTTTTTATTTTGAAATGAGAGTGATCCATGTACCTTAGTTTCTAAAATTCACTTTTCTTTAAAATGAAAATCACATAGAAAAAATGGATATATCCTGCACCTATGCACAAATGCATTCCAGTTTGAATTGCTATAGACCATGTGTTGAAACACCCCAGATAAGGTTATTCCAGGAAATACAGCATAATTATAGCTCAAAACGTAGCTCTCCTTGATTATATTATGAAACCCAAAATGGATTTGTGACACAGGTTAGTTTTCAAACATTGAAATACACACATTTTTATCTTCCTCTATGCTTGTAACAAAGATTCCTTCTCTCTGTGTTCACACTGAATGACTGTGTTCAGCAGGAAAGAAATCAGTCTCTCATACCATTCTTTTCCTAAACACCTGGTTATTCAGTTTTAACAAGGTGACTGGTTTCCACCATAACTCTGCTATTTTTCCACTTGGCTGAGTCCCCCTGGACCTTAAAGTAAAAACCTATGTAACATTAGCTTTCCTACTTACACTATGTGGGTTCCACCTACATCATGCCACTAATTTACAGGGGATACTGTGAATAATGCAAATAGGGATTCCTTCCTGTACACTTTCATTTGAATCTCTGTAAGATGGACCAAAAGGCAATATTATTCAGATCTTTCATTTTCTACCTCAACTCATATTTCACTGATTTATAAGCACAAGTAGAACTCTTTCATCTGCTGCTGGCTTCTTTCCTAGTTTATTGTGTATTTGAAGTAGCCATAAAGCAAAAAGATTTGCCAAGTTACCTTATTTATAGGATTAGAATAATGGTTGCCATTTACCTTTCAGACCAAAGTTCTTTCAAATATAACTAGAAGGAGGGCATTCCACAGTTGCAGTTACCCTTCCAAATGCTATAGAAATTCAGGGGAAGAGTGGTCATCACGTCAAACCCCCAGGTTGCATACTTTATATGGCAAAGTATGCAGTAAGGGTATACCTGGTGCTTACTGAAATGATTCTAGTTTGAGAGCAGATGGACCATGAAAACCAGGTAAATAATACTGGCTTTAATAATTTTTAATTAAATGGAGAACTTAGAAGTTGGCCACAAAGTTCTCCTTCCTACCTGGCTATGGAGGGAACAATATTATATACATTGAGGTTTAAAAAGAAAAGTATCATTCTCAGACCCAGGTGAATGGACCCTTGTCCTAAGCCCCATGCTGTAGAAGGCCCCAGTCTTCCCCATGTTGCAAGTAGTCTCCTGTGCCCACTCAGAGGCTACACCCCCAACCCTTCGGGACCATTTCTGAATTCCAGGACCCCAGAATTCCTTGCCCAAATAGTCCTCAACCTGCTTCCAGAGTTTCTAGACCTAAAGGTGATCAAGCAGCAGCTGTCAGCAAGGAAGTGTGGTTGGCGCCTGGGTATGTGAATTGGGGTGTCCACACATACACAGGAAGCCCCTCACCATGTAAGATGCAGCCAGCCATGGAGGAGACAGGGCCTGGCTCTCCCCATGCCTCCGTGCTCTGGTAGGAAACACCAGGTTAGGAGAAAGAACATCTCTTACTGAACAATTTGTTCACTTGATTTATAACTTGGAAATATTTAGATATATGATTTGTGGGCCTCTATTTATATTCTTGCCCCAAATCTCACAATTGTAAAGAATGGCCTTTAAAAGAATATATTGAATTCAAGACATCAGTGACTAATAGTGATCTGGGAAACTTTATATTCTTTTCTAAACATAAATCACTAGAACTGTAACACAAAAGATGTGACGAGGAAGGGGGAGTGGGGCTCCGCTGTTTAGATCAAACGGTAGCTTCAATCTCTTAAGTTGTGCTCTTTGTTCATTAAGCATGAGGAGCCAGCTAGAACATTCTTCTCTCTGCCACAAGAATTCCATCTGTAGAACAGAGGCTCCCAGGCTGCCAGCTGCTCTTCACTCCCCTGTCGTAAGAATGCAGCTGAGGTTGAAAACTTGTCACCAAGTTGGAGCCAATATCCACCTGTCCCTCTTGTCAGTCTCTTTCTATAAAGTCTTCCTGGGATTTAAAAACTAAAGCCATAAAAATGGGATTTGCCTTGACTCTTTCTAGAACAGCTATATGCCATGCATGCATCATATGTCCCACAATGATGGTGTCTCTTAAAAATTGTGATATTTAAATAAAATAACAGCTGTGCAGTACTATGAACAGCCATGACAGATATTCTTAGAAATTGTTTGCTTATTCAAATCACTGAATGTGGATTTTATTTTTCCAGTAAACCAAAAAACATAGAATAATAAAAAGAGGGATGATCATAGTTATAATTTATACAAAATCATGTCAAAAAATTTTCTACTTCTCATAAATAAAAAGCTAATATACAATTATATATCATAAGTATACGCTTTTTCCTATAGTAGGAAAGACAATGCTGCTATATAATATGCATGTCAATATGCCATTAATACCTAATATATTTTGAAAATATATAAATCCTTAATGGATTTTGCTTCAGTTTGGAAATTATATATAAGAGAATGTCTATCTTTTCATCAGATCATTAATAGGAAGACATGATTATGACATATATTTTAAAAACTTTATTTGGAAGAAAAGTATTGTAAAGATATCTTATGTCATCTCAAATTGTGTGTCTAAAATCAAAAAGGAGTGTAACTAAACACATAAAGCAAACTTCCTTTGGGATCTGAAAAGTATCACTGAGGGGAAGAGAGTTAGTCTGGCTCCAGCTCTGGATGAATATGCAATG
Organism: Pongo pygmaeus; assembly: GCF_028885625.2. Lineage (NCBI taxonomy): Eukaryota > Metazoa > Chordata > Mammalia > Primates > Hominidae > Pongo > Pongo pygmaeus. The sequence continues at coordinate 122,154,506 of NC_072376.2, forward strand.
CCACTTTGCAGCAAACAGGACAAGGCAATTTGAGTTTGCAACTGAGCCAAGATTGGGGTATGATGAGCAATAGTCTTTTACATATTTTGGAGTACTTTTCTTGTTCCATGACTGCCTTTGTTGCAAGCAAATATTGTTTGTATGGGTTTTTTAACAGCTTTACAAAAACAGTTACCTGTTCAAACCCTTTCAATGAAGAATTCAAAAGAAAAAGAGAAAGAAAAATGACTTCTGTACTTCCTAGGGCCACATGGCTCTTATTTAGGAATCAGAAGGGGGACATCAAGTGAGGTATTTTGTATATTAACTTTATTAATTATGTTCATACATAAATGGATTTCTTTTTTTATTTTTTATTTTTGTTTGTTTGCTTTTTTTGAAGTGGAGTCTCACTCTGTCACCCAGGCTGGAGTTCAGTGACGTGATCTCGGCTCACTACAACCTCCACCTCCCTGGTTCAAGCAGTTATCCTGTCTCAGCCTCCAAAGTAGCTGGGATTACAGGCGCCTGCCACCATGCCCAGCTAATTTTCCTATTTTTAGTCGAGAGGGCGTTTTGCTATGTTGGCCAGGCTGGTCTCGAACTCCTGACCTCAGGTAATCCACTCGCCTCAGCCTCTCAAAGTGCTGGGATTACTGGCATGAGCCACCGTACCCAGCCATAAATGGATTTCCTCATGGGACATCTTTTTCATACAGACTGAAAATGCTCAATCTAGATGTAAAAAAGATAGTGTACCATGCCACTGGAATGAATAGAATAAAAGAGAACAGTTAGAGCCAAAAGCCAGGCACGGTGGCTCATGCCTATAATTCTAGCACTTTGAGAGGCCAAGGCGGGCAGATCACTTGAGCTCAGTATTTTGAGACCAGCCTGGGCAACATAGCAAGATCCAAGACCTTGTCTCTCCAAAAAAAAAAAAATTAAAAAATTAGCTGGACGTGGTGGCGTGCACCTATAGTCCCAGCTACTTGGAAGGCTAAGCGGGAGGATCACTTGAGCCCAGGAGGTTGAGGCTACAGTGAGCCATTTCATGCCTCTGCTCTCCAGCCTGGGAGACAGAGTGAGACTCTGTCTCAAAAAAAAAAAAAAAGAGTCAAAAGAGAGACTACAGAAATATATATCACACACATTAACACAGAATTAATATTACACAGAGTTGTGGGAAACAGATATTTAACAGAGCCCAGTCAACCATACTCCCCTGTGTAGAGTGAAATTGTTAAAGATGGCATCCAATTAACAGATTCTGATTGAGCTAGAGAGAATGGCTGAATAATGATATTTATCCAATCTGTATATATGCTGATCTTTCAAGCTATTAATTTTAACTTTTAAGAAATGAAACATATTTTTCTATATTTGAGAGCTTAAAAGTGGATATGCCTTAAGGAAAACATTGCAGACTTATAGAGCCTCCTGGGCATATATCTTGTCCTGCCAACACTGAAATCAGAAAATAGTAAGTGAAAGCAATTACCTTCATTGACTCAACATAGCTTAGCTATTCTTGAAACAGAGCTTATCAATGAGAAATCAGCTAGGAAAGTCACTTTCCAGTTCTCAACATTTCAATCGTGGAAGGTGACGCAAATATCACAGGCTGCAATTTCCTAACTCCCTAATTTGCTTTCCCTCAGGCGTGCTACTGTTTCCTTTGGAGAGGAAGGAGCAACTGGAAGCCAGCAACTGAAGGTTCCTTCCCTTCAGTTACTCCCCTCACTTCACACTCCTCATGCCTCTCACTTCACCGTCTCCTTCACCTTTAATGCCACGAAGTTCCAACATAAAACCTAAACCTGTGGTAGCCCTTTCTAAATCAGAACGTGCAGCTCCACTTGGCAAGGCACCACATCTACTTTTAAAATATACACCGTACCCAGGCACGATGTGAGCACTCAGCACCAAACATACGTGTCAAACAGGAATAACTTCAACATTTGCTCACCATAACCTCGGCATATGTTCAAATAATATGGGCTACTAAAATTTCACTACACATGTACTTTTCTACCACCTCTACTGCACAGAAAGCTCATTTAACTTTAAGTCTCAGCAGTACTGAAACATGTTTATTTATAATATTATTTTCCAATTTGGGTGGAGAGCCAATTTATACACTTTCAATAATTTCAATAAACAAGTAGGCTATATCCTTCCTATCACAGTCTTCATTGTACATCTGTTATCATATACAGCAATATTATTTTCTTAATGTTGACTGTGCCACCTGTGTGTGTGTGTGTGTGAATCAATAGATATAGAGGCAGATAGCTGCCATTCATTAAATGCTTACTCTATGCCAGGCAATGTGCTAATCACTTCACTCATTTGTTTAACAAATATTTATTAAACACCTCTGATGTGTCAGACACTGGATTAGATACTAAGAACATAGGAGCTAAAAAGACAAACATAGCCTGGTCCTCACGAAGCTTATAGTCTAGTAAAGAAAACAAACTTTCAAAAAACATTATAACAAGGAATCTAACCAATCCAAGGTTGTGACACTGATAAAGCAGCATCTTTGCGACCTGAGAGATAGTATAGCAGGTGAAAAGTGGGAGCAGAATGTTCCTGTTAGAGGAAACGAAACATTAAAACGTGCAGTTGCTTTGAAAAGGTAAAAAGAACTCGAGGGGAAGAGGAAAAGTGGTTAATGGTGATGTTGGAGGAACGGGTAGTGGCAAGGTCAGGGAGGGCACTTTAAGCACATTAAGGAATTTGGGCTTTACCCTGAAGACAATGAGAAGGTGCTGTGGGGATGTAAGCAAGGCAGTATCACCATCAGATGTGCATTTTGTAAGAGTCCTCTTTCCTCAATATGGAGCAAGGAGTAGTCACAGAGACCAGTTAGAAGCCATTGCCCATGAATCCAGGCTGGAGATAATGATGACCTAGACCAAGGTGCAAACGTGAGGAGGAACAAAGGGAACGGATTCAAGAAAACGGATGTGGTGATACCTTAGGACTGGAAGACAGATTGAACTTGCGGGGAGACATGTAGGAGAGAAAGGAATCAACAAATTGCCCTGTAGGTGTAATTGTGGTAGAGAGCCAAGCCAGATTGTTTCCCTGAGAACACAGCCAACATTTTCTTTATTGTTTACTGTTTCTTTACTGTCGTGCCTCAATTATCTTAGTTCTCCATTGGATGATATATACACCTACGATACCTACAATAAGAAAGACTCAAAGCACTTTTCAATTAGTAGGCAAGCACTATCTTCATTTCACACATAGAAAAAAACATAGTTTACACAAAAGGACTATTTGTACTTCATTCCTCGGCTTCATCTGAATCTTTTTTGAAGACCATGAATAGAAATTGAGACCCAGTTTCCAAATGAGTATGTTTGCCTAACACTCTACTACTTTATCATTCAAATTGTTTTGTTTTGCTTCTCAAGCGGTCTAGGTTCTGTTAATTTGGGAATATTAGCAGAAATCCTAAAAATATATGATTTTAGAGTCCAATAAGCAGACTCTCAAAATTTACTTAGTTGCTTAGTGATTATGCTCATAGCATCATAAAAGCTAAAATTGATGAGAAGCCAGCAGAGCCTATTTCAAAAACCAGTAAACTCTATTCCAATAACTTTCTGTCAACTTCTAAAACTTGAAAGTCAGATCTATAAGACCAGTAAAGGATGAGTGTGAAGGGCAAGATTGGACACAACCCTACAATGCACATTCATCAGTAGCATAAAGTACCTATTTTATGAACTGATTATTCTATCTTTTCTACAAATATATAAAAAGCCACCACGAAGATGGCTTGATGATGTCTATTATGACTGCTAGTGATATCATTATAAGAATCTACATACTTCGGAAACTCCCCAAAATTAAGTCTCTGTCTTATATGAGATAAAAAAGATGTATGTGGAGAGAAGACATCTAGATGGTTAATGCTCTCTCTTATTTTACAAATAATTCCACCAATAGTGCAATGCTGATTCTTCATGTATTTACTTGGTGCAAACAAGAAAGAATTAAAACTTAGAACAATGTCATCCAAGTGGGACACACACAGAAAAAAACAAACCAAACCAAGTAAATAGTTGAAGTGCTGTTTTGAAAGGACACTATATAAAAACAGATTGTCTAAGAAACTGACTATCTGGGAAAAAATGGATATTATTCAAAGCTGACCTTGAATGTAATAGAGTATGGAATTAACAAGTTGAAATATCTAGCAGAAATGTACACAGGCACAAATGGCTATGTGTTCTCACTGCCCTGAAACACTACAGGATTAAACTTATCCTCCTATTATCTACTTTTTAACAGAAGTGCTTAACCTTTTATTCCTATGTTACCATTTCACAAATGTGACAATGTATCAATTATTCTTAGAACCAACTCACAAAAGATTAGTGGTTTTTATGTGGGTAGAAAGAGCAAGTGTCAAGATGAGCTGCATCAACGGAACAGAGATCACCATTCCAATCAACAGGGTGCTATTGTGTACTTCATACACTACAGTTCAGAAAATATAAATCTTTTGAGACAAGGTCTCACTCTGTCACCCATGGTGGAGTGTGGTGGCACAATCTTGGCTCACCGCAGCCTCGACCTCCTCAAGCTCAAGTGATCCTTCTGCCTCAGCCTCCCAGGTAGCTGGGACTACAGGTGCACACCACCATGAGCAGCTAAGTCTGTTTTTTGGGTTTTCTATTTTTATTTTTTATGAGACAGTCTCACTTCGTTGCCAAGGCTGGTGTTGAACTCATGGCCTCAAGCTATCCTTCCACTTTGGCTTCTAAAATTGCTGGGATTACAGGTATGAGCCACCTTGCCCAGCCCTCCTCTGAAAAATTGATGTAGAGATCTTCAAACCTGGGACTTGTACTTTAAGTCACAATCCACTACAAGCCAAGTTTCCAAAATGTTAACATTGATGAGTGAATTCACCAAGGGCTCACTATAACTTTAGTGGTAGTAAAATACCAGAAAAGTCATGATGTCATTTATTTCAAGAGGAGAAAGAGAGGGGTAGGACAGGAGGAGGAAGAAGAGGAAGAAAAGGAAGGAAGAAAGGGAAGGGAAGGGAAGGGAAGGGCACAAAAAAATAAAGATCCACAAGAGGGTTCATAATCTATAGTAGAGTGAAAGCAAACTGCGTCAGTCCCTATAAGCCCAAATCCTTTAAAGTTTCCATAATAATAATAATAGTAATAGCATCATTTTAATGGTACTTACTTTACGCCAGGCTCTGTTCTAAAGGTGTCATATATATTAACTCAGAGGTACTATTAATATGCTCACACTACAGATGAGGTTACTGAGGCACAGGGAGGTAAATAACTTGCCCAGAATTACTAAGCAGTGGAATCAGCATTTGAACCTCGACAGTTCTGTCTTCAGGAGCTAGTTGCTCTGTCCTTAGTCTTTATTACAGCATCTCTAGATACAGTGCTACTCAAAGTGCTTGTTCATGAAATGTTCATTACTGGTCTACAATGAGATAAGGCGCTTGCAACCAGAATATAACAACTAGGTCACTAAACACACAGTCCAGATTAGCTGACATTATTATTATTATTATCATTTTGGTGGACTTTATACATGAAAGAAGTAGTGTGCCTGTTTACAGCTTGGCTCAAGTTGCTTATCTCATCTTCAACCAGTAACAGTTCCTGGACTAGCAACAGTCTGCAAATTGCCTTTTTTATTTTTTTGAGACAGAGTCTCGCTCTGTTGCCCAGGCTGGAGTGCAGTGGTGCGATCTCAGCTCACTGCAACCTCTGCCTCCTGGGTTCAAGAGATTCTCCTGTCTCAGCCTCCCAAGTAGCTGGGATTACAGGCACCTGCCACCACACCCAGCTAATTTTTGTATTTTTGTATTTTCAGTAGAGAAGGGGTTTCACCATGTTAGCCAGGCTGGTCACAAACTCCTGACCTCAAGTGATCTACCCACCTTGGCTTCCCAAAGTGCTGGGATTACAGGTGTGAGCCACCATGCCTGGTGGGCAAATCGCCTTTTGAGTGGTGTGACCTTAGAAGATGATCTTCCCTGGATTGAAAGAAGGAAGGGAGCTAACACTTTTGAGCAACAAAATCACCTTGGCTTTGTCCGTGTCATCCTGCAAACAGCCCTTTAAGGCAGGTGTTAATCAATGTGCTGAACCGTCTATTTCACAGTCTCACAGCTAGTAAGTGGAATAGACAGGATGTGAATGGAGATCAGACTGGTGCCCAAACAGACTGCAGGCTGTGACATGCCGCCTCCCACTTCCAAGGAGCCACTCAGACCAAGAATAAGGAATAAAACAGTTCCAGGGCTCTGGAAAATGTGTGAAGTGGGCAAACTTGGAGTTTGTTTTTCTCAGCTTCCAGTCTTGCACCACCACTATCCTCAAACCCTTTCCTACCCACTCACCCTACAGACATGTCCTTTTTGTTTTTTTTTTTTTTTTTTTGAGACGGAGTCTTGCTCTTTCGCCCAGGCTGGAGTGTAGTGGCGCAATCTCAGCTCACTGCAACCTCCGCCTCCGAGGTGCAAACTGTCCCCATGCCTCAGACTCCTGAGTAGCTGGGACTACAGGCACAGGCCACCACACCCAGCTAATTTTTGTATTTTTAGTACAGACAGGGTTTCACCATGTTGGCCAGGTTGGTCTTGAACTCCTGATCTCAAGTGATCTGCCCACCTAGGCCTCCCTAAGTGCTTGGATTACAGGTGTGAGCCCCTGCACCCGCCCAGAGATATCCTCTTTTGATTCATTTAGTCAGATGTGTTTCCTTGAGTTCTTTTCAAATTAAGCTACATGATTTGTCTAATCAGACTTCCTCCAGTTTGAGCAATGACAAGTTTTCCATGAGTCCAGTTAATATATGCTCTGCTTCCAACTAAGGCAAAATACAACGTGCTGTGAGTTTAATCTCACTGCATTCCTATCGGGAACACATCCATTTAGGAAATAGAAATGGTCTCTCCCCCATCTCCAGGGTATCTGTAAAATGGAGGGGGTGGGAATGGGAGTGGGCTGCTTCTCTTTCCCACACTGGTGAGCAGTTCTGGTCTCAGCGGCCCCTTCCTTGCACTGCCACTGGCATCTAAATGGGCCACCAGGTAAAGGGCAGGTGAATCACAGAATCTGCCAGGTAGAATGCAAGTCTAAACTTCCAACGGAAGACCTTTATACCCAAGAGGTGGTCATCCGAGTTCTGCATAAACTTCTTGTGACAGAGAAGTAGTCGCTTAAAATAGTAGATTTGGGTTCTGTAGTCAATTGTCTGGGTTTGAATCACGGTTCTACCAGTTCTTAGCTGTGTGAATGGGGAAATTTATTAAACCTTTCTGTCTCATTTTCTTCACCAACAAAACAGAAAACCTACCTTATCATACTGCTGTGAATATTTAATGGTATAATGATATATACAGAGCACATAGTAATTACTGAAAATTTTTAACTATTACCATTACTCCAGAGTACAGTGAGACTATACATTTCTTGCTTGGAAATTGTAATTCTACTAAAGGAATCTAAAATCATATTTGATTTTTCTTTGCTGCCCTTGTTTATTCTTCCATTCAACAAGTATCTGTCATGTTCCTGCTGTGAGTATGTAGAGAGATGGGAGACTTGGAGGGTTAGGAAAGGTGCTGTATTAAATCAATTCATCAGGGTAGTCCTCAATGAGAAGGCGATATCTGAGCAATGATTTGAAGCAAGGGAGTTAACTACAGGTACTCCAAGAAAAAGAATGTTTCAACAGTGCACAAATGCTATGGTGGGACCCACGTGGCATGTTCTGGGAACAAAAAGAGTCCATTGTAGCTGAAGCCCAGTGAGTCGGTGGGGCAGCAGTAAGAGAGGAAATCAGAAAGGTGAGCAGCAGACCCTTGGAGCTGGTGGGTTTCTATCTGAGGGAAATCTACAGCCCCTGCAGGGATTTGAATAAGGAAGGGGATGATCTGACTTGTATTTTAAATGGGTCACTCTGGATGCTAGTTTGAGAAAAGACTTGAATATCTTTCCTCTCCCCACCTCCTGCAGGCTGAGGGGAAAGCAAAGTAGATTCTTGCCATATTGTAGGAGAAAGACAATGGTGACTAGACCAGGGTGGTGGCAGTGGAGGGGATGAGGAATGGTCCGATTCTGGGTCTAAAGAAATGGGCCTCGAAAGCCACATGAAGAAAACGTATGTAGTACAAAAGCACAATCAAATGTATCAAATGTGGCTGGCAGGGCCAGTAAAGTGAGAACTGAGCATTGGATTAAACCACCGAAAATCAGGGCTGACACAGACAAGAGAGATTCCGAGGACATGCTGGAAGCAAAAAATCTCACTGAAGTGGGCTTAAGAAGAATGAAAAGACTGTGTCCAGTCATGATGAAGCACTAGAGACTGAATTTACCCTCCCACCTTAAACACCTGAAAAACTGGACAAAATTCATGAAACAAAGAATTTTCAGTCAGTGGAAAACACACAGCCCTGAGAGCCAGGAAACAAATGAGGTGCTCCATATGACTGCCCAGCGAACTGCATAGAGATTCCAGCCACACTGTGCAGCGGGGGAAACCAAACAGAGTGCCCCGAGGTGAGGGACAGAGTTGAGAATTCAGGGAGAACAAGGCAGTGCAAGAATTCACAAAGCAGAAGAATAGCACAGCAAAGAGGACTACTCAGAGAAAGAGCTCTGGAGGGCTGCTGGGGTTCCCTGTAGAGGGGCTTCAGCTGAAGAAACTCCCCAAGGCCCAGGAGAGAAACACAGACAAGGAGCAAGAAACAATTCCCAGAGTCACACAGGACTGGAAATAATTCAAGGAGTAAGAATTGCATGTTTCAATGCTAATGGGAATTACTTAACAGAGAGGGAACAATTGATGATGTAGGAGAGGAAGGGGAGAATTGCTCAAGCAATGTCTCTGTGGGGGCAAGAAAGGTGCCTCCACAAATAGAGGTATGTGCTTGAAATAGTTCTGTCACAGGCAAGAAGGGGTACCTGTGGGTGGAGTTGCTGAGCGGTGAGCAGATGCAGTGGTGATGCAGAATCCATGCAACTTCTGATATGATCACTTCAGTTTTCTCAGTTAAGCAGAAAGCAGGAGCATCAGCTTAGAAGGAGGATAACGGAGGAGATGCTGAGGAATTGAGGAGAGAGGAGGTTGTGTGAAATATTCACTTAGGAGAGCAAAATGAGGAAAAGTTCTAATGCAACCAGGAGCGTTTATATGTTTCTACGAGTGGCAGCATTAAGGGCCTATTTGGTCATAAATTTAAAGTGAGGACTTCTCGTGCGGTTGTGTTTCTCTCCTGCCATTTGCAGCTGCACAAGTGCAGGTGTGGGACAGTAAGGATTGGATTTCACATGGGTTGGGGATTTGCTAAGTGAGTAAGATAAAGGGAGAGAGGGGCAAGCAAGCCATGCATCATCACAGTTGATTTTGAATGGAGTCCTTTTTGTTTTTTCTCCCTTGAACTGATATTAAACCAGATCCTCTCTCTGCTGTATTTGTGTTACTGAGTCTTTTCAACCTAAGGCCATTCTGCTCATATATTTTTATTCCATCACTCATCATTAAAAGCCATTCTTCCAACTCTCTTCTTCCTATTGAACAGGAAATATGAACAGGAAATATTGAACAGAAATATTGAACAGGACAAAGTCAAGGGCAGGTTCTCTTGGTTCACCTCTAAAGACTTCTTGTTGGATTAACAATTTATTTGTCAACATCAAGCTTCGTAAATACATGTAACCAGCTTTTTGTTTAGATAACTCTACCACCATGAAATTAAATATCTCCATCTTTTTTCAGTGACATCAAGAGGGTTTATTAACTGCCTTGCCAAAACCAAGACGTTCAGTATCCACAGCATTTCCTCACCTCTAAGTGTAATTTTTTAAAATGTTTTATAAAGTTAGTGTGGCACAACTTGTTAACAAATCCATATTTGCTATTAGCAGTTAATGTTTTGGATTTTTTCCCCCAAATACTTTAAAACAAGATAGCACTCTTCTGGGTGGGCCAGCTATATTTGCTCAAAGTCGGAGACAGCAGAATTATGATGACTGATGACCAGACTACCTTTCCTGGAACAACCACATACCTCTTACCTCCAATCTTGAAAATTTATTTCAAGATGCACACGAGTTCCTCAAGCAGTGGGGGTCTAGGTACAAGTATGCTGGGAAGGCAGTGCTAGTTGCTTCACCAGTCTTTCCCTTCTTCTTACTAACTGGACTCCCAATTTTCTTTCTTTCTTTTTTATTTTATTTTATTTTATTTTATTTTTTTGAGATGGAGTCTCACTCTGTCACCCATGCTGGAGTACAGTGGTGCGATTTTGGCTCACTGCAACCTCTGCCTCCCAAGTTCAAGCAATTCTCCTGCCTCAGCCTCCTGAGCAGCTGGGATTACAGGTGCATGCCACCATGTGTGGCTATTTTTGTATTTTTAGTAGAGATGGGGTTTCACCATCTTAGCCAGGCTGGTCTTGAACCCCTGACCTCATGATCCACCTGCCTTGGCCTCCCAAAGTGCTGAGATTACAGGTGTGAGCCACCGCACCCAGCCCTGGACTCCCAATTTTGTCCTGGGCAACAATGTGCTAAGCTAAAAACAGAAAAAGGAGAAGGGTTTATATTTCTTAAAGTTTTGCTTGGCCGGGCGCAGTGGCTCACACCTGTAATCCCAGCACTTTGGGAGTCTCCAAGGCGGGTGAATCATGAGGTCAGGAGTTCAAGACCAGCCTGGCCAACATGGTGAAACCCCATCTCTACTAAAAATACAAAAAAATTGCTGGGCATAATGGCAGGTGCCTGTAATCCCAGCTACCCGAGAGGCTGAGGCAGGAGAATCGCTTGAAACCAGGAGACGGAGGTTGCAATGAGCCAAGATCATGCCACTGCATTCCAGCCCTGGCGACAGGGTGAGACTCTGTCTCAAAAAAAAAAAAAAAAAAAGTTTTTGTTGCAAAGAGTCCATGTCACTGTTTAGGTAATGAGAAAAAAAGCAGGATTTTGGGGAGAAGTTTTGCATTTCTGATATTTATACATGGAAAACACATTTATCTTCATCATTTCTTCTCTCATGGAAATAGATGTGAAGATGGAGGCTGTGAGATGGCAAATATGAGGAGAAAAGCTGCTTGTCCAGGATGGTGACGTGGAAAGCTAGCACACCTTGGTGTGTTTTTGATGTTGTGGAGCTGCTGCTCCAGCCCTGAGCCGCCTGCCTGCAGACTTCTTGTTATGTGAAGACTACAAACCCCCTTTGGGCTAAGTCACTAATGCAGAGTTCCTGTTTTGTGCAGCAGAACTTGTACATATATACATGGATAGAAGCTGGAAAGCCGCCAGTCACAGGAGCAGCCCTAAGAACTGGCTGCTTTGTCTCCACCAGCTATCAGTTGCTACATGGTTTGTCTCTCATGGTGTCTATTTAGTTTTCCTGAATATTTATTTATTTTTCTTACTCTAATGACTTGCTTCCTTATATAATCATTCTCTGTTCTCTAAGTCAAACTTTCTACTTACTAGTAATTTCTGCTCTCGTGATTTTAGTTAACCACAGTCCACCCTGGCCTTTCCAGCATATCTTTACATCATGATTTTTACCTTGCAGCTCCCACACTAATTTTCTCATTCTTTGTTATTCCAAATTCTGGAGAGGAGTATGACAGTCCTGTTATGTTTAGGCCACAGGCCAATCTATTGATCGGTCACCCCTGGGTCTGGTGTTCACCTCTAATCCAAGCAGCTGTGGTTTGGGGGACGAATGATTTTAGGAATCCTATAAAAACCATGGCCCTTTAAGGGCCCTTCTCAGCAAAGACTCTGGACAGATCAAGGCTGGCAAGAAGGGACAGGACAAGCATCATAATGTAGCTCAGGTCTGCAACACTGTACCAATAGAAAGCATAGCCACCCCTGCAGACCAAAGCCAATTAAAGTCTCATTTTAAATTATGCACATTTCAGAAAACATAACCTAATAAACTATGACTGGGAAATTCCAGGACTCAAGTCTTAATCCCAGTTTTTCTATTAACACACTATGTGAAAGTTTGAAGATCTCTTTGTGCCTTACTTTCTTCATCTGTAAAAATAGGGAACTCATATCTATTACCTCTTGAGGTTGCAGAGAGGAACAATAAAATTGATTTGCAAAGTGTTTTATTGCCATAAAGTGCTATGCTGAAAACAGCTTGTGTTTAAATAGCCTGATTTGTTACAGTATGTAATAAAGAGTGCTATTTAAAGAATACATTCTCAATAAATGCATTCTTAATTTTCTTTCTGTTGTTACTTTTGTGACGTTAGCTAAAATCCAGGAAGAATACTCTGAGATGTTAAAGTCTTTATTCACACTAAATTTTTCCCTACCCAAAAAATAAAATTCCAGTCCCATAGTCTTAGTTTACTCGTCCACAGTTCATTCAGCTAACATTTAAGTATAACAACTAGATCTCAAACTTTATGCTTAAATTTATGGAATCCAAAGTAATGAGTGCAGCCAGTACTGACTTTTGAGTGTCACTTATGCTCAGCTCTTCCCAGCTCCATCTTCAGTAATATGTTGATAGCTCGAAATCAGCTATCTTCAGAGTATTTACAACACAGAAATGAGCAAATGTATAAATGGGGTCTTCAACTTTCTCCTTTCCAGAGGACTGGTTATTAAACATTTACCAGCACACCAGTGGATTTCATGTACCTACAACTGAAAAACGCACAGATACAAACACACATCATCATCATCATCATTAACAATAAAAACAGCAAAAACAGGCCGGGTGCGGTGGCTCACGCCTGTAATCCCAGCACTTTGGGAGGCTTGAGGCGGGCGGATCGCAAGGTCAGGAGATCGAGACCATCCTGGCTAACACGGTGAAACCCCGTCTCTACTAAATATACAAAAAATTAGCCGGGCGTGGTGGCGGGCGCCTGTAGTCCCAGCTACTCGGGAGGCTGAGGCAGGAGAATGGCCTGAATCCGCGAGGCGGAGCTTGCAGTGAGCCGAGATCATGCCACTGCACTCCAGCCTGGGCGACAGAGAGAGACTCCGTCTCAAAACAAACAAACAAACAAACAAACAAACAACCCAGCAAAAATAGGCCTAAAAAGCATCAGAGAGATTAATTTTTAAGATAATATACTGTTTCTTCTTTAAAAACTTTTTTATAGGGAAATATTTGCTACAAGTGGATCCAGACATTTTCTTAGCCTAAAGCAAAGACTCTCAAACTTTAGCATGCCATCAGAATTATCTGAAGAGCTCATCAAAACAAACTGCTCAACTCCAAACCTTGAATTTCTGATTTAGTAGGTTTTGGATGGGGCTTGTTAATTTACATCTCTGACAATTTCCCAGGTGAACCTGATACTACTGACTTAAATGTATGTAGGATAACACAAAACAAACCAAAAACAAAAAGAATGATTGGAGGATTGCACTGATAAATATGAATTGGACCAGTGAAAATTTAGTGAAATGTACAGGATTTTTATGAAACTCTGAAAACTGCATGAAATGCCAGTTTTAGGATGCTGGCTATTCTAAGATTGCCTTGTTTCTGGGCCTCTTCACAGTAAGTGAGGTTACTATTATTTGTTCTGATAGATATAAAATGCTGTGAATTTGGAGTCAGAGTTTTTACTTCAACAGAAAATCACTTTGCCTCATTGGGCTTCAGTTTCATTATCCGTTAAAAGCGAGAATTAAATTTCATGTTCACAGTTCTGTATTAATCAGCTATAAAATGAAAAAGAATTCACTCACAGGTTCCTTAACTAATGAAGTTCTGTTGTAAAAATAATAACAATTATAATACATCAGAAAATAAGAAACCAGAATCTCAGATCCCAAAGACATAGATGAACCGTACCTAAAGCAGAGGCAGCTAACGGAATGGAGTTTGGAAATTGGGTTATCCTTGGAACCCAGTGAAGCTTTTACAACCCAGTTACTTTGCTGCCATCTCATCAGCAGTTTCATGGGTCCCAAAAATCTAGTGAGTAACATTACCATGACCTTGCAAGTCTTCATCTCTGCCTCTATTAATGTCTCTCTCAGCTTCTCCTTCTACTACCAAATGGTCTCCACTCTCCTTTTCTCATAGCTTCTGCATTTCCATGTAATGTAACTATTGTATACCTCCCAGCTTCTGCCACCATTTTGATGGCAGCAGCAGCCCATCCAGAGTGGCCACTGTCATGACGCTGGCTGCAGTGTGGGAGGTACAGCTGGGGCTGTGCACTTCATGCAGCCGGTGGGAGCTGGGAACAGGTGGAAGCCCCACCCCCTTCTGTGTTGGCAGGGCAGGAGCTTCACACTCCCTGGGCACAGCTGCAGCCTCCCAGCTATGGCTTCAGACCCAGGTCTCCCTGTGCTCTTGGAGTCTGCAAGCAGGCAGGAACTCCGCCCTCCCAGGTGCAGCTGCAGCCACCCAAGTCATGGCTGCGGACCGGGGCATCTCTGTACTGTTGGGGGCCCAGGAAGACCCCCTACCCCCACAGGCTCAGAAATGCCTGCTCCTGCTGCCTGGCCTCTCCCTGCTCCCGGCACCCACTTCAATCTCAGAGTGAAGTTGAGGCTGAGCCTGGGTGCTGTGACAATCTGGACAATCTCTCTGCAGCGTGTGTGCATGCTTGGAGCAGCACTAACATGCCAGCTTCCTTCCACCTCGGCCCACTCTGGACTTTGGGCACCAACGAGCATGAGAGGGAGACTGAGTCGGGGGTAAGGGCAGCTTGGCATAGGCCTGCAGGCACCCCTTGGCATGAACAGCCTGGGCACCATGAATGGCAGCAGAAGGCAGACAGGCTCCTGGATGAAAAGGGATGGGTCCCCAGTGAAGCCCCACCTTCAAGCCAGGGAAGGCCTGAATTTTGGGGGCCAGGCTGCCAGCCCAAGGACAGAAATGGGAACTTATAGTGCTTTTTCTGGCCTGCCCATGGCCACCCATGGACCAATCAGCATGCACTTCCTCCCTTATGAAGCCCATAAAAACCCCAGAATCAGGAGACATTGGGATAGCCAGATGCAGAGAGGAGCTGCCCACTCCAGGGTTTCCTCTCTGTTAAGTGCTGAACACTAGTCAGGACACCCTGGCTATAGAGAGCAGCTACCCACTGTGAGTCTCCTCTGAGCTGTTCCATTGCTCAATAAAGCTCCTCTTCACCTTGCTCACCCTCCAACTTGTCCACATACCTCATTCTTCCTGGGTGCAAGACAAGAATGCGAGACCCACCGAATGGCAGGGATGAAAGAGCTGTAACACAGACAGGGCTGAAACATTCCCCTTGCTCACCATATTGCGGGTAACAAAAAAAAGAGAAAAGCTGCAGCCCTTCAGAAAGCCCAGACCTAGGAGCTCCCCAAGTCAGGGCTGTGACACTCTCTTTGGGGCTCTGCAGTTCCTGACATCTCCAACCTTCCAGGCACCACCGTGTTGCCCCATGCCAGCCATGGAAGCTGCCTGCAGGATGCCCCGTCCAGCCACAGCCTCGCTCAACCTTCCAGGTGCCACCATGTTCCCCCGTGCCAGCCATGGAAGCTGCTTGCAGGGTGCCCAGTCCAGCCACAGCCTCACAGGGAGCTGGCGTTCATGCTGGCACCTGAAGCTGCCCGCCTCACCGCAGCCAGTATGCCTGGCTGTGTGCAGTGACCAGACCCCACACTTGCTCCCTCACATACCTCTCACCACTCCACTCATCCTTGGCAGGCATGGGATCCAGGCCAGTAACATGAGCCAAGCACAGCCTTCCAGGCTGCGTGGGCCCAGTGGGCCTGAGCAAATCTCAGGCAAAGGCACAGCTGGCCACAGAGGTTTCCAGCTGGTGAAGTGACACCCCAAGAATCCTGTAACAATTTCATTTTTGCCATCTCTATAAGCTTTGCATTCAAAGCCTAATAAAGGATGGGTTTAAATCTACCTTGTTTAATGCTACATTCACAATGCCTAGTATAGGGCTTGGCACATAATAAGTATTTTTTGAATGAATGAATGAATGAATGAATGAATGCGTCATGTTAAGTCAACTCATAGACTGGCCCACTCCAGACCTATTTATATTTATAGCCAAGAAGGCAAACTTACACATTATGGAATTTACCCAATTACATATAACAAATCTGAAAACCAGCCTAGGTCAGCAGGAGTCTATGGGTAAGGCTGAAAACATATTTATCTACAGCCATTCACCTTTGGGCATTCTTTATCTTATTTAGGCCCAGGAGAGGAAAAAAACTGGATTGGTTGAGAAGAGGGGTTGATAAAGACCACCCTTACCAGCTGTCTAGGATCATCCAAAAACTTCCACCAGCTGAGTTAGTTTTCAGCCAGCATGTCAGTGAACAATTGTTTGCAAAGACGGGGTTCCCTTAGAGCAGATTCTGAAACAAAGTTTTGAGTGCTGCAGTTGATTTGGATGTCATCCCAATGAAGGAATAAAGAAATGAGACACGAGGAAAAAAAGTCAGCTAATTAAGATGTGTTTTCACTCTGGCTGTGTCACCCACTCTGGGCAACTGGAACTTAATTGCTTTCTGGAACTCTGCATGTCAAGTCTCAGAGTTATCCCACCACAGAAGTGAAAGAACTGGGACACATACACCTCCTCCCATCAGTTACTGGTGGGGCTGGAGGTCTGGGAAGGGGTCATTAGATTCCTGGCTTACCCAGCCTGCCCGTGTTGCCAGAGGATACCTTGATCAGGTTGTCAGAAGCCAGCAATAGTAGTGAACTACAATGACAAGCCAGAAAGGAAATAGGCCAGGCACTGGCAATGATTATTACAGACTCTCTTCCACCTTATGGTCATGCCTGAGAAATCACTGCCCCAGAATTTTAGAATTCCAGGAGACAACATAACTCTATTTTGTTCCTTAGGTCTCTGACCCACAACGCTTATACACAGCAACAGAACCATCTCTCAAAATCCCCCCCACCCTCAGAAATGTTAGTGGCAGCACAGCTGCCAACCTCTTTTTTTTTTTTTTTTTTTTTTAATTTAACGAGAGGCGAATTTAACAGGCAAGAAGGGGCAAGAAGGAAGGGAGAAGGAAGAAGCTCCCCTGTACAGACACAGAGGGAGGGGGGCTCCAAAGCCGAGAGAGGGAACCCCACCTGCCACAGATACCAGCTAGGTGTATATACAGAGGCTGCAGGAGGCGGTGTCTGATTTGCATAGGGTCCAGGGGATTGGTTTGACTAGGCATGTCATTCACATAGCCCTCGAAAAAGCTGGCCTTCCCGCCCTAGCCTTTTAATATACAAATGCAGGGCACCATGAAGTTCTACACACGTGGGGATACGTGGGGGCGGCCATGTTGCCAGAAACATGTGGGGAAAGGGGAAAAAGGCCGCTGGAATCGCCATGTTTGGGTGGACCCAGTTTCTAATGGCTGGCCTTTGCATATCAAGGGCTGCTGGCCTGGCTCTAGAGCCAGGGCTTTACAAGAAACTTTTGTGGAGATGCTTTAAAAAAAGGAAAACTTCAGGCTGGGCACGGTGGCTCACACCTGTAATCCCAGCACTTTGGGAGGCCGAGGCAGGCGGATCACCTGAGGTCGGGAGTTCAAGACCAGCCTGACCAACATGGAGAAACCCCCGTCTCTACTAAAAATACAAAATTAGCCGGGTGTGGTGCATGCCTGTAATCCCAGCTACTCGGGAGGCTGAGGCAAGAGAATCACTTGAACCTGGGAGGCAGGGGTTGTGGTGAGCCAAGATCGTGTCATTGCACTCCAGCCTGGGCAACAAGAGCAAAACTCCATCTCAAAACAAAAAAGAAAAAACAAACAAACAAAAAAAAAGAAAACTTCCCAAGGACCCCTTTTCCTATCTGCCTAAAATAATTTCTTAATAACTCCTACAACATTCTCCCATGTGGAGATGCCACACTAACTGCTGTTAGGGGGTTTTGGGCAATGACTCCTTCTGGCTACTTCCTGCTGAAAAGGGGCATCAAATGGGGAACAGCAGCTAGGGCTCCTCCTGGGGTGGATCTAAGGGTCCTCCGAAGAATGGCATGTCCATGTGTAGTTAGTTTACAGGACCATTTGGAGTTTGCTTCTAGGCGAGAAGAAATAATTTGAGGTATAGTATTGTGTATACAGGGTCCAAATATCAATACAAGAAGACAAATAAGCAAGAGAGGTCTTAATAAAGGGGTTAACCAATTCCATAAAGAAGACGGGAATTTATTAAAGAGGGACTGTAGCCACTCAGGGCTGAAGCTGGCATTTTCCCTGAGCCTGTCAATAATTTTTATTTGATTTTTAATTACCTGTAGATTTTCCTTTACTTTACTAGAGGTGTTAATCCAAAAAGCCAGTTGCCAACCTTCTGAACCCCACTACAAAATCAAAGTAGAAAATAAAAATCACTATAGCAATTGCCATAAGGTAATACAATTTTCTGCTTACTTGCACTCCACCTAAGCTTCTCCCCTTCACCCATATACACCCATACTATGAACTTACTGAGAAAAAGTCCTCTCTGTTATTCATTTTTAAATCCCACAAATCTAAAACAGAATTGGGCAGGTAGTTGGCATTCAATCAGAGTTTCTTAAGTGAATTAACTAAATTGACAAGCCTAGTTTAGATCCATGGCATCACAAAGTCTATCCTCAGAATCCCACATGCTATCCTGGCCATTTAGTTCCAAAAAAGAGCATGTTCACTACATAACTGGGACTGACTACTTTGCCAAATTCAAGCATCATTTCTGATACTTGAGAACATTGCTGTTTTTCAGTCAAAACTGTGTTGCATGCTTTACTAATTAGGAATTGTGAAACTATGGCACTACAGTTACCATTCTGGGGACAAGAGAGAAAAAACACTAATAAGATTTTTATTTCCTGAACCCCTAAAAGTATCTGTTCCTAGTGCCCATGGCATGGGAGTAACACATCTATTACTAAGGGCACCGAGTACACTCAAGGGAATAGAACTGATTTTTATTTTGTCACTTACATTTACAGGTATCTATTTATTTATGTTTCTCTGGTTGAATTCCTCTTGAGGAGTTTACAATTTTATGTGTGCCTTCTTTTGTAATTCTCCAAAGTACCTAGTAGAGTGCTTGGCACATAAAGGATTGTCAATAAACCGTGGCTGATGGGTAGAATCGCCCTGCTAAGTAGGTGGAACAACCCTAAACAAGCATTAACTGCTAGAATTTCTTGAGTCCTGAAAGTAGTCAGTGTCTAAAACCTGGTAAACAGGCTGCTCTGGCCACATCAGTACTCAGGAATGACTAAACATTTCATTTCTGCAGCCACTGAATTTGTTTTTATTAAAGTCATCTCCAACGGCAAATAAATGTATAGTGACCTTAATCTTTCATTTTTATGACCCACTGGTATATAATAAACAGTAACCATAAGGTAGGCTCAATGGTTAGTAATAGATAGCATAAGAGCATTCATTCAAAAGGTTGGCACCGAAAGACTCAAGCTGTGGAAAACAGAACTGAACTCTGTGAGTGCCTATTGGTTAGCACAAGTGAGGTTTCAGTAGAGACGTTTGCTCTCAACCTCTCAGAACATTAATCTCTTTGCTTTTTAGGTCTTTTTTGGTTACCATGAGTAAAATCAGAAGCAAATGTGTGGAGTAAAATAAAAATTACGAACTCTAATTTCTTAAGAATTTCTTAACTCCTGCATTGTGATTTGATAGGGTCAGGAGCTAGAAGGAAGGATTCAATTTTCAGCAGCTCTGAAAGCCTTGCAGCCCGCCATGTGTTTCAGCTTGGCCTTGATGGCAGCCGTCCCTGTTTGCTATGTGACAGACAGCTGTTCACTCCCGGCTCTCCGTGGTCATTCCTCCACCTCACACACCAATCTGTGTGTGAAATGAGGCACTAGCAGGAACTGCAGCCCAACATGAGCAGTAGTCTTTGGCTGGAAGGCTCAATATGAGACCAGGACTGATCATCAAAGTGTCTCCCCAAGGGATAGATAAAAAGACAGGCAGAAAACAAAATTTCCTACTATATAAGACTACCAAGAAATAAAGCTTACAATATGCCACAGAAAATGTACTTGTACTTTCTATCATATCTGGTTCTATTTTCAGCTGTTACAGCTTTCCTGTCACCTGCTGGCTCTTTCTGAAATAAAGATACCAGGAGACTGAACCACTGTGTGGCTTATGATTGAGAGCTCCCTGCTAGAGCACACAAATCACACCTGGCTGTGAGACGCCATTGCATCTAGCACATGACTGCTGTTTGTAAAATGTCCAGTCCTCATTATCAGGCTCAGCAGTCTCACCACCAGACTTTTAATTAATAATTTAAGCATCTGTGAGGGTGTGCATGCCCATGTGCATGTTTATAATACAGCGTCCAATTTGCTTTCGTTTTATATTTTCTGTTTCTGGAAAATGATGATTAAAATGAGGTAGAAAGGATTGTAAAGTCCAAAATACAGAAACTTACCTTTTTCCTTAGAATGACTTATTTTATCATTTTGAATGATCTAGAGCCTAGTTAGCCATCTCTCAGAAACTGAATAGGGAATGACTACTTCATCTGGGAGGTTGGACTGGTGACCTTCCAGTCCAACCTAATTTGGACTGGTGACCAAATTAGCAGTTCTATGATTGTCATGTGCTGGGCAAATAGCCGTTAAAACATTTTTCCAAGAAAATTATCAGGCTCAAAAGCAGCTGATTCATACTGATAACTGCTAATACAATTGGTAGATTTTCTGTTTAGACAGGAAAAGAAGGATAGAGAAGAACAATTCCATGGGACTTGAAAGTAGAGAAATCTATTCAGGCAGTGACTGAATCTGTATCATAGCTTCACATGTTCAAAGTTGTGTTTACATGGTTGAGTTGCAGTTTTCATTATAGGTCCCATTTTCAGAACTTTGTAATTCATGCCTAACTTGACATTACTGACTCTAACCCGGGAAGAAATGTTTCTATGAAAAACTGTGAAATTTATTTTAATTTGCTTTAGAGATGAGAAAACTAATACAAAAGCAAAAAGCATAAAGATCATTTTACATTTCAAGAAGCCTCTTTACCATGTCTAGTTTCACTAACATACAAGTGACACTTAAGTCACATTTTCAATTAAGAAAGGAAAGGGGTACATAATCACAGCATTGGCCACCCAAGGGGAGTGCAGAACAAGTCCTGCTGTAAGGACCCCCTAACCCAAAGCATTCTTATGCTGGTGAAACCTATGAAAATAGAAAACCTAGGGCAACTTTAAAGAGTGAAGAAAGTTTTTGTTTTTGTTTTTTGTTTTGGTTTTTGGGTTTTTTTAATGCAACTAAGCAGTCACAGAAGTAAGGGAGAAGAGGGGAACACTTGCTAACTGCTAGTCCCAAACCTGGAGCAAAGCAAATTTAAAAGGTAACTAACTGTATGGACTGTTTATAACAGTCTTGACTGATTTTTAGCACCAGCTGATAGGATCAGCTTCCTCACCCTATAATGATGCTTCTGACTATCTACTCATAGCACAGGTCTTGGACAATTACCCAGCTGAAAATTATTGCTAAAATAGCCCATTGAGCATTGACACCACATCAGAGACTTTAAAATACATTTTCTGTCATCCAGAAGGGCAAGTGCTTACAGCAGCAGAGAGAGTTAAATAATTGATATTATTACTCCTATTACACAGATAAGGAAACTGAAGTTCAGAATGGTTGCTTAAGGTGCCCAAGCCATACTGCAAATATTGACTGATAGGGAATTTGAAACTCCATTCGACTGACTCTAAAGCACTTGTGCTTCCCACTACACCAGAAGACCTTTCAGCCACATCTTCCTATTAAAGAGAGAGCTCTTTTCTCCCTTGTTTTGTCACAACTGAGAGGAATGGATCTGCGTTCCTTTGAAGTGCATTGCTCCTAAATTAATATAATGAGTGGAGACTCCTTTTTTTCTAATTAAAAACAATAACTAAAATATAAGAATCTAAACATCAGAAATGAAGGTATTAAAACAGTTGTTCATTGAGATATGGAGGGCTTTCTATTGGCAGAATGTTTTGAGGTACAGAAGAGCTGCTTAATTTTTAGTATCATTTGTTAAGTAGTAGCCCTTAAAGTAAAAACTTTCCAAGTAAATCTTCATTTGATATTGAGATTAATCAACTACATTGAAAATTGCATTATCACCAAATCGCAAATAGGAATCTAGATGACAGCTTCAGTGGGTAGCATAGTTTTGATGACTTGGGGCAGAATTGAAAGAGCACACTGGGCAAGGGATCAGGATATCAGGAGGATGTGGAATCTACTCTTGACTTTCTGTGGACTACCACAGTCAAATTTCCTAAGTTCAGTACATCTAAAGTTTTTGTTCTGTACAATGCACTAAATAATCTCTAGTTCCACCTAGCTATAAATATATATGATATATTCAACATATCCACATGCTGTATAGAAGTTTTGGTTACAGACCACCTTTGAATAGTATTATTTTTTAAAAAAGGATGATTTGAAAAATTCATCACTGACACTTTGATTACATCCGCAATCCAATGATACTGTATTGTCTAGCTTAAATCAATGAACATTCTCTTTTATGTTTTAGTCTACTCAGAGCTAGACATAATATAAGGTAGACTTACAGTTCCACATGGCTGGGGAGGCCTTACAATCATGGCGGAAGGCAAGGACGGGCAAGTCACATCTTACATATATGGCAGCAGGCAAAAAAATAGAATGAGAACCCAGCAAAAGGGGTTTCTCCGTATAAAACCATCAGAT
This sequence comes from Pongo pygmaeus, assembly GCF_028885625.2. NCBI lineage: Eukaryota > Metazoa > Chordata > Mammalia > Primates > Hominidae > Pongo > Pongo pygmaeus. Next base: position 122,177,211 of record NC_072376.2, read on the forward strand.
CTCGTGAGACTTATTCACTACCACAAGAACAGTATGAGAGAACCCCTCCCATGATTTGATTATCTCCCATTGGGTCCCTCCCCCAACATGAGGAAATTATGGGAGTTACAATTCAAGATGAGATTTGGGTAGGGGCACAGCCAAACCATATCATTTTGTCCCTGGCCCCTCCCAAATCTCATGTCCTCACATTTCAAAACCAGTCATGCCTTCCCAACAGTCTCCCAAGGTCTTAACTTATTTCAGCATTAACTCAAATGTCCACAGTCCAACGTCTCATCTAAGACAAGCAAGTCCCTTTTGCCTATGAGCCTGTAAAATCAAAAGCAAGTTCGTTTCTTCCTAGATACAAGTGGGGTACAGGCAGGAAGACTGCTTGAGGCTAGGAGTTCAAGACCAGCCTGAGCAGCACAGTGAGATCCTGTCTCTTAAAATAAAGTAAAATAAAATAAAATAACATTCTCTGAAATGGTTCAGGAAAAAATACACATGAATATATATTTGTATATATGGAGTTATTTTTATATATATGTGTGTGTAGATGTATATATACATTTACAGAGACAGCTAATTATAAAAACAAATGAAGCAAAACATAAGTTGTTGGTAAATCTGGCCAATAGGCGTATTAGAGTTCCTTGACTATTCTTGTAGTTTTTTATTAAGTTTGAAATTAATTTAAAATAAAATTATCAAAAAACGTTGAATCAGAACAAACTTTTTATAAACCACGCTATTAACTACTTTATGGGTAAATATCTATTGTCCTATATGCCCAACCAATGCACCATCCCAATATATCCTATCTTCTGTGAATAATATCCTCCTGTGTGTGTTTTCTTGTTTTTGTTTTTGTTTTTATTGAGACAGAGTCTCCCTCTGTCGCCTGGGCTGGAGTGCAGTGGCAGGATCTTGGCTCACTGCAAGCTCCGCCTCCGGGGTTGACGCCGTTCTCCTGCCTCAGCCTCCCGAGTAGCTGGGACTAAGGTGCCCGCCAACACGCCCGGCTAATTTTTTGTGTTTTTAGTAGAGACGGGGTTTCACCCTGTTAGCCAGGATGGTCTCGGTTTCCTGACCTCGTGATCCACCCGCCTCGGCCTCCCAAAGTGCTGGGATTACAGGCGTGAGGCACCGCGCCCGGCCCCTCCTGTGTTTTTAACCTGCTCCTTTTCTTTCTCCCTTTATCTCTGACTCAGAATACTTTATTCCCTATTCTAGCCATGTGAATGCCATGTCCTTACAAGACATGGCTACAGCTGCTTGGCCTGTGGGTAAACACTCCACCTGAGATGAGCCAATCTAACAATTTCTCCACCATTTTACACTGGGTCACAAAGGAAACCCAAACCTGTTATTCTTTGGTGGTTGTCCTTGTCTGGATTATCTCAAAATCTCACTCTGAAACAAGGATTTGGATTCCGTCAGTTTATTTGGGAGCTGATCCCAGGAAGCATGGTAAGAGTGTGGAAGTGAGAAAGGGAAAGGAGAAAGCAATAATAAAAGATGTTCAGTCCTGCTGGGCACCCTCTAACAGGCCTATAGAACAAAACTCACAATGCACTCCCTGCAGTATAAGGAAACGTATTTATGCACACATTCCCATCATCTGTGGCTGAGGGTTACTCCTGGGCCTATTAACCACCTGACACTTTTGTCCTACCATCCCAGCCCATTTCCTCCAGCCCCTAGCCAGAGAACGTCCTCAGGCAGAAAGATGTAGGTGTTTGAGGTAGGAGGCCTGGGACCCATAGATGAACAATTCTCTAACAACAAGTGACCTCAGAGATGGGCCGAGGGCACATGTTTAGGGCAGCAGCAGTGTCTGGTACAGTGGTGAACAGTGGAGGACTCGGGCAGTTGTCAGTCGGCCATGCTTCCTGCCACATGGAGGAATCTGGTCTACAGTGACAGGGATGGAGTAAACTTGCAGAGAAAGAAACAGAGACAAAGGTGCTGGCAGCAATTGAAGACCTGGTTCCAATTTTTCTTGAGGCCCAAGCCACAGCTTTGCCTGTTCAACCTTTTCTTGGATTCAGTGAGTAAATAAAATCACTTTCATATCTCAACAAATTTGAGTTGAGTTCCTGTCACATAACCAAAAGCAATGTATTAAACTCAAGATATTGTCATCGACATCCCTGTGATGAGATTCCAGTACTGTCACCCTAAAACCCCATCGTATAAGTATGATCAGAGTATAGTAACAATTATAAAAATGTCACCTCTAATCTCTGTATTTTTCTCGGTAGCAAGGTTTTCTTTTACTTATTTTTAAGTTGGGACGATTTTTAAATTGCCTTAAATATGTTCTTTATCTATCCACGGCTACATGTATCTTTGTACAACCAAAACTAATCAGACTTGGTAAAACATTCTCCATCTATCTTGAGGATAATTTTGTGGAAGAAGTATTAAATAGTGTCTGTTTTTAGAAAGGACTTGACATTTTTGAAAGAAATGTGTTTACTGGGTATAAATTTTACACTAACTGAAAAAATGTCTGGTGGTAAAAGAAATCTAAAAGGAAGTGAAATACAATTCAGCCTAGAAAAACAACTCAAATAATTTATTTTGGGGGCAGGAAACAAAAATATATTTATTTCCTGATCCTGAAAATACAGCCGTGTTTTGAGACCAAGGAAGACGGATGATTTTAATGTGCAGCTAAGTTGAAAAAAAGGAAAAAGAAAAAATATCAACATATATGCAACACACACGCTTACTTTATAGACAACCCATTAAGAAACAGTCCCCAGCACACATTTTTACATTTCTCATGAGATTTTGGAATTTGTGCTGCAAAAGCATACGTGGAATATGTGCAAGTTAAGACACAGTCGAATCAATAGTACAGGAATGCACGCCATGGGGTGACAGTCATCACCAGGCTCTCCGTATCTCCCACAGGGGCTATTTAACAATGAAAAGTCTATTGTTCAAACTCATTTTTCCTTCCTAAAATAATATTTCAAATGATTATACAGGATATTTTAATATATAAGAAATACCCTAAAAGGAATAATTGTAGATAGTAACAGTTTAAACAAGAAGCTCTGTTTCATGAGGTTTTCACAGACCAGTCATTCTCTTTCCTTTTTAATTTGCATCTTATCTATTTCATTATGGCTGTGTTTACACAAACAGGAAATTGAGAGTTTAATTTTGAAAATACGAAATAGCCTTACTAGATTATTTATATCAAAGCAATCATCTGAATAAAATTTATTTTGAAAGGCAACTCAAAAGCAAGTTGTTTTCCTGAATTATCAGGAGAGCTCTCAATTTATAATTCAATGGTTCCCAACCCCTGAGCCACTGACGGGTACTAGTCCATGACCTGTTAGGAACCGGGCTGCACAGCAGGAGGTAAGCAGCGGGCAGGACATTATGACGGCCTGAGTTCTGCCTCCTGTCAGATCAGTGGCTGCATCAGATTCTCACAGGAGCGCGGACCCTATTGTGAACTTGCACATGCGAGGATCTACGCTGCAAGCTCCTTATGAGAATCTAACTAATGCCTGATGATCTGAGGCGGAACAGTTTCATCCTGAAACCATGCCCCACACAGTTTGTCTTCCACGAAACTGGTTCCTGGTGCTAAAAAGTTTGGGGTCTGCTGGAATTCATTCTGTCACAAGAGATATAGCCTGAATATAATTTTTACTGTATTATTCTTTGAATATAGTGAATGATAAAAGTTAATGCCTACCTCTTATTTTATAGACAGCCAGTACAAACATGGTTCTCGTTTCTTTTCTGTATTTTCCACTTCTTGGTGCAAGATACCTAGATTTTCTGTTGGAAAACAGTATGGAGTGGTGTTAAACACAGGAGTTCTAGAATCACAATAACTTACCCTCTATATGCCTCAGTTTCCACATCAATAAAACTGGGATCTTGAGTACTTTGATTATAAAGTTGTAGTAAGGATCAAATAAGATAAATCTAGTAAAACACTTAGAAAGTATTTGAAAACTGGGTCTTGAAGAAATATTTATACACCTATATTCATAGCAGCATTATTCACAATAGCCAAAGGTGGAAGCAACCCAATGTTTATCAACAGATAAATGGATTAAACAAAGAATGTATGTGATATACACATAGGATGAAATATTGTTCAGTCCTAAAAAGGAAGGAGGCTGGGTGGGGTGGCTCATGCATGTAATCCCAGCACTTTGGGAGGCCGAGATGGGAGGATCGCTTGAGGCCAAGAGTTCAAGACCAGCCTGGTCAACATAGTGAGACCCTATCTCTAAAAAACAAATAAACAAAAACCCACAGAAATGGTGAGATTTCTCCTGGCCAGGCACGGTGGCTCATGCCTGTAATCCTAGCACTTTGAAAGGCTGAAGTGGATGGATCACTTGAGGTCAAGAGTTCAAGACCAGCCTGTCCAACATGGTAAAACCCCATCTCTACTAAAAACACAAAAATTAGCTGTCTATAGTGGCATATGCCTGTAATCCCAACTACTTGGGAGGCTGAGGCAGGAGAATCACTTGAACCCGGGAGGTGTATGTTGCAGTGAGCCAAGATCGCACCACAACACCCCAGCAAAAAGGAAAAAAAAAAAGAAGGAAATTCTGATGCATGCTACAACACGGATGAAACTTGAGAACATTCTGCTAAATTAAATAAGCCAGTCACAAAAAGACAAATACTGTATAACTTCACTTATAAAAAGTTACCTACAATAGTCAAACTCATAGACAGAAAAGAGAATGGTAATTGTCAGGGGATGGGGAATAGAAAGTTACTGTTTAATGGGCAGAGTTGTGTTTTACAAGATGAAAAATTCTGGAGATTAGTTGCATAACAATGTATATATACTTAACACTATTGAATTATACATATAAAAATGGCTAAGATGGTCAATTTTATGTGTATTTTGCCAAAAGAAAAAAGAAAAAAATGGAAAACAATTTTTTAATAAGATTTTATTTTACCTTCAAACAAAATCAACTCCCCACTTATGGCATAAAGAGCTTCAATAGAAAAAGGCTATTGTTTTTCTCTTTGTTTTTGAAATTTTCTTATTCAGGATCAGGCTCTTTATATGTCCTATAATGTCAGGTAGATGTTTAACAAATACAGTAGCAAGCCTCTGGGTTCAAATGGAAGCAAGCAATTAACTTTTTTCTAGGGTTCTTCAGGGGGCCCTGGGGACAAGTCCTGTGAGAAAGGAAGTGCCTGAAATTAGATATGCAAGCGGAGATCACAAGCACAAGTGGTGTACTCTCCACACTGTGGGATGGCACTATAAAAATTGGCAGCCAACCTGTTAACTGTTGTAAATGTAAATGAGGAAGGCTGCTACAGATTCTGGTTCTTGGTCCAGCGGTAGGTCACTGTAAACTCTCCACAGGCCATAACAAAAAGAGTAAAAAGAATAAGAAGTGGCCATATTCAAGCACAAGAAGAATAAATAATATCCACCAGACCTTTGGTATTCAAAGCTCACATCAACTATTCTGACAGCGGGAGTATGCCAGGAGCTACAGTGATACTGAGTCATATAATATGACACAAAGAACACAATAAAGTAACCTAACCATTGGGGAAAGGGCTATAAATTCCAAACAGTTTGGAGTAAACTTAACAAGAAATATGCAGTGCTGACACAAAGAAAAATATAAATTTTATTGGATAATCTAAAAGACGTTCTAAATAAATGGAGCAAAATACCTTGTTCTCAGATGAAAATAATTGATGTTTTAAAATTTCAAATCTCCCAAATTTCATTTATAAATGTAATATAATTCCATTCAAAATTCCAACTCCAAAATTATGTAACAAAAGAATAAATAGAAGAATTTAAACTATTAGGCAAAATACGTAGACAACTTAATTCTGGCGTGATACTAGACAGAGAGATAAATGAAAAAGATTCCAGATCCAGTGACACATCCAAAATACATACAGATTTAGAATTAGTGAAGTGCTTTTTTAATCAATAGAGAAAGGGTAGATGTTTAATAAATAACTGGTTTAAAATTTTGTTAATTCTGTAAAAAAAAAAGTTAGATTCCTTACCTAACACCACATGTTATCATATATTTGTCTATTTCCTCTGTGGTTTCAATCACATATGGTGAGAATGTGATCAATGCCTTTCTTGTGTACATTTTTATTTTTAAAAAAAAGATAAAAAGAGAAATCGGATGACCAATATAACTTTGAAAAAACATTCAACTCGTTATAATTTAAAAGTGCAAATTAAAATAATGAGATATGAATTTGGCCCATCAAACTGGCATTTTAAAAAATGATAGCACAAATGCCAATGAGAGTTCAAGGAAGGGGGCATTCCCATTAACTGCAGGTGAGAACGCAAACTGGTATAATCTTCTAAGGAGCAATTTGGCAATATGCTTCCACAATTTTTTTTAACAAGTTCAGACCTGTTTACCCAGCTTCCACTTGCAGAAATATGTTTAAAAAATAATAAGGACTTCAATATCTATAAATATTATGAACTGTGTAACCTTAAATTCTTCTTCCTGAAAAACACCCAGAAATGTTGAATTTAAAATAAACTTCTTTTTAAAATGCTGGGGAAAAGAAGAATGAGGAGAAGGAGGAGAAGAGAAAGAGGGAGGGAGGGGGAGGAGAGAAGGAACAGAAGAGTCAGAGGAAGTGGGGAGGTGGTGTGGAGAGAAACATAAAACAGAGCAAATAAGTGTGTGAGCTAAAACTTCAGCAGCAGGGAAAAGATTTACTCTCAAACCTTTCCTCAAACCCTCCCACCTCCCACCAAAGTCAAGCATTGTTACCAGTTTCTTGTGTATACTTACAAAGCGTCTATGTTTATAATTGCAAATATGCATTTGTAGACTTGTAAAATCCATATGGTAGCATACTATTCTGCACCTTGCTTTTTCCACTTAAAATGAAATGATTTCATTCTTACATATACAGAACTTTCTTGTTCTTTTTTAATTTTTAACCAGTTCACAGCACTCCATTTAATGGCTGAGCTATAATTATTTAACCAATGTCCTATGGACAGGCATTTAGATTATTGCCAATCGTCATTTTAAATAAAGCATCTGGTGGCTATTACCATTCCCTGGCATTCTTCGGCTTGTAGCCACGTCACTCCAATCTTTGCCTCCACATTCACAATGACTTTTCTTTTCTTTTTTTTTTTTGAGACGGAGTTTTGCTCTTGTTGCCCAGGCTGGAGTGCAATGGCACCATCTCGGCTCACCACAACCTCCACCTCCTGGGTTCAAGTGATTCTCCTGCCTCAGCCTCCCTAGTAGCTGGGATCACAGACATGTGCCACTATGCCCGGCTAATTTTGTATTTTTAGTAGAGACGAGGTTTCTCCATGTTGGTCAGGCTGGTCTCAAACACCCAACCTCAGGTGATCCGCCCGCCTCAGCCTCCCAAAGTGCTGGGATTACAGGCATGAGCCACTGTGCCCGGCCACAATAACTTTTCTCCTGTGTCTGTCTTTTCCTCTGTATGTCTCTTATAAGGATACCTGTCATTGGGTTTGGTCTCCATCTGGATAATCCAGGATAATCTAATCTCAACATCTTTAATTAAATATGCAAAGACCCCCCCCTTTTTTTTTTCTCAAATAAGTTAGCAGTCATAGGATCTGGGGATTAGAAAGTAGAATATATTCTGTGGCACCACCAGTCAGGCCACTACAGACGTCAAGTGATTACGTTGAGTAGACAGTGAGGTATATGAGATTAGAATTCAGGAAAGTGATCTGAGTTGTAAATATGTAAGTTTGGAGTTATCATCTTATAGATGTGTTTTTAAGCCATGAAACTGAAGGAAATCACTTAGGAAGAAAAGGAAAGGCATAGGGACCACACCTTGGGGCCCAACATAACTTAGAGGCCAGAAAAACAATAAGAACCCAGTAAAGAAAAGGGAAAATATATGGCCCATGAGAGAGAAACTTGTCTATTTTGATCACTATTATTTTGCCTTTATTTTAAATGGCTCCTAGCATCTAGAAAACACTCTAAAAAATATTTCTCAAATAATTATTTTTTATTGGGTGGCCAGCGAGGTAAGAAAAAAAAAAAAAAAAAAAAAAAAAACTAGGCAAGTGTGGAATCCCAGAATTCAAGGGAAGAAGGTTATTTTCAAAAAGGGACCATTCCTTTTCTGGTTGCAGAGCTGCACAGTAGGCACTCTTGTCCTCACCAGCAGCCCTGCTGTCCAAGGGCCCTCTGCAGTCTGTGTGGGTCTTGGTGCACTGCCAACAGGCCAACACTTTCAACAAGGTGAATGAATGGCTCTGGAAATGACTGAGACAAGCACACTGCAACAATAGCAGAATCTGTTCTGCTTCTGGACAAAGACCAATTCACTGGTATGCCCATGGGTCAAATGGCCTACATTTACAAAATCTGCCAGTCGATCTCCAGAGCCTATTATCAGAAAAACATGGATGAGGCTTCCAAGAAGGAGATTGAAGACATCCTCACCCAGTACAACCAGCCCCTACTACCAGCTGACTCCCCTCACTGCAAATCCTAGAAGTTCAGAGGCCCCGGTGGCTGTGTTGGCCACCAGAAATTTTACCAATAAGCCCTCCATGAGAAACAGGGTTCACTTTTATATTAAACAATGATTGTGGGATTTTAAGGTTTAAAAAAGGGGGAAAGGAGGGACTCTTTCAGGTTAAGATGATGTGAACATACACACCTATTTTTTTCCCTCCTAAAACCCTACGGAAGAATAATAAATGAGTTTTGTTTTATACCTAAACCTACTAGTGTAAGAAAAATAGTAAAGCAGCAACAAAATTTTGGAAGTTGGCAAGCTAACCAATGTGTGATAACTGATTTAACAATCCTGAGAAACCCACATCCCTAGCTGGCAGCAAGGAAAGTTCAAAACCAACATAATTTGCACCATAGTCTTCAAAACGATCAGAAACTGGCAACACCGGAGAAATCTAAAACTGAGTGTAAAAACAGGTTTCTAAATAAGGAGATGTGGGTAAATTTGTTTGAAAAGCAGTTAGATTCCCAAATCCCTGACCCCAACCTAGAGGAAGCAGAGGAGGGATGTCTTGAGAGTAGGTATCTGGTGATGCCACGTCTAGTGCTAAATGCAGACAACCCTAGTCTTCTTCCTCAATCCGACTCCCAGAATGCTGGCAGCCAGACCTTTATCCTCCAGAAAGGAAAGAGAAAAACTCTTTTCTGCAGAATCTGACCTACTTAAGAGCAAGACCTAGATACTAACTGCAGAGGTTCCTCTACAAATGGCCCACCCAGATTCCACTTCAGTGAAGATCAAAGTTAAATCTTTCCCACAGGCTCAGTGTGCCCATCAGTTTTTTAGTCTCGCACTTTACTGATCATGAGCAGAGAGCAAAGGAATTAGAGGCCCAATGAAGAAAGCCTCTAACAAGAAGATGGAACCCAAAATAAGCAAAGAAAAAAAAGCAACTTTGGAGGACAGAGAAGCTTCAAAAATATGTTATCAAAAAGAAAAAGAGAGAATATATTGCATCCATGAAACAAAAACAAGATGCCATAAAAAAGAAACATTCAGAGAATTGGAAAAGTACTCTAAGACATTAAAATATAATAGCAGAAATGGAAACTGTGATAGGTGGGTAGGAAGAGAAAGTTGAGAAAATCTGTCAGAAAAGTGGAACCAAAAATCAAAGTGATGAAAAACAGAAAGGAAAGAGTTAGAGTACCATTCTAAGAGGTCCAACATCTGAGTAACGGGGCAAAGAAATCATCAATGAAACAATTCAAGAACATTTCTTGGAAGCAAAGAACATGAGATTACGGCTAGAAAAGGCCCACAGAAAAACAGGCACAATGGACATATCATAAAATTTCAGAACTCTAAGGAGAAAAATAATTTCCTAAACTTTCAGAGAGAATAAAACAAATTACATGCAAATGATTGGAAATATGATCCTTTATCTCTTTTAGAGAAAAATATAATATTTACAATAAAACAGAGTAATTCTGGATTTTGATTTAGAATAATTGAAAGTTGGCCATGCGTGGTGGCTCACACCTGTAATCCCAACACTTTGGGAGGCCGAGGTGGGTGGATTGCTTTAGCCCAGGAGTTTGAGACCAGCCTGGGCCACATGGCAAAACCTCATTTCTACAGAAAATTGCCAGGCGTGGTGGTGCACACCTATAATCCCAACTACTCAGGAGTCTGAGGCGGGAGGATCCCTTGAGGCCAGGAGTTCAAAGCTGCAGTGAACCACAATCGCACCACTGCACTCCAGCCTGAGTGACAGAGCCAGACCCTGCCTCAAAAAAGGAAGTAAATAAACAAATAAAATAAAATAATTAAAAGGTCAGAAGTGGGGAATGTGCTGTAGAGGCAATGCAATTGGCTATACATTGACAATTGTGGAGTGATGGGTACATAGGAATTCATTATATTATATACTCATCATATAATTCTCTTTGAACATATTTTAAATTTTCTATAATACAGAGTTCTTTTTATAAACAAAGAAGGAATGATAGGATTGATTTAGATTTCTTAGCAACACTGGAAGCAAGAAGACAATGAAGCAATGGCTTCAAAATCCTAAAAGAAAACTATTTCCAAAGTAGAATTCTATACCTAGACAAACTGTAAATCAAGTGCAAGGGAAGTGCCAAGCAGATGAATTGGCCTTAGCTGAATCAATGGCTGTCCATCCATTTCTCTTGGAAGTAAGACAGAGTATTTGGATACTGAAACAAGTAGGTTTGTATATTTGATAATGGAAATAGGAGGTATTTCTCTTTAATGTGCTTCTGATTGCTTTACTTTGAGGAACTCATAATCTAATGGAAAATATGGATATATAAACAGGTAATGTTTATATGTGTACCAAAACAAAATATACTAAGTTCTCCAATAGAGCTATGTTTAGCAGCTTATGGGACTCCAGCTTTGTGCCTCAAGAAAGGATTTATGGAGCAAGTAATGCCCGAGATGAGCCTTAAAGAATGTATAGCAGTTACACAAGTAAAGAAGGAAGGAAAAGGTATTCAAGGTGGTGAAATCACCATTAATAAAGGCATAAAGGAATGAAACATCATGGTGTATATAGAATACTAGCACAGAACCAAACACAAGGTTGGGCCCCGTGGTTCATGCCTGTAATCCCAGCACTTTGGGAGGCCAAGGCAGGAGGATCACTTGAGGCCAGGAGTTTGGCACCAGCCTGAGCAAGACAGCAAACCTTGTCTCTACAATTTTTTTTTAAAACTAGCTGGGTGTGGTGGCATGTGCTGTGGTCCTAGCTTCTCAAGAGGCTGAGGTGGGAGGATCGCTTGAGCCCCAGCAGTCAAGGCTGCAGTGAGCTGAGATCATGCCACTGCACTACAGCCTGGGTGACAATAATGCTTATTGACATGGACCTGGCATATCTAGTGAGACTAGAGATCATAGATGAAATTGGAAAGTATTATGCAGCTATTTGTTATCTGAGTGTTGGGTTTATTGTCATGAAACAGCAGAGTCAGGAAACAAGGTGCTGGCCAGGCGCGGTGGCTCACACCTGTAATCCCAACACTCTGGGAGGCCGAGACGGGCGAATCACTTGAGGTCAGGAGTTTGAGACCAGCCTGGCCAACATGGCAAAACTCCACCTCTACTAAAAATACAAAAATTAGCCAGGCATGGTGGCACATGCCTGTAATCCCAGCTATGCAGGAGGCTGAGGCAGGAGAATTGCTTGAACCCAGGAGGTGGAGATTGCAATGAGCCAAGATCTCACCACTGCACTCCAGCCTGGGTGACAGAGCGAGACTCCAGGAAAAAAAAAAAAAGAAAGAAGGAAGGAAGGAGAGAAAGAGAGAGAGAGAGGAAAGAAAGAAAAAGAAAGAAAGAAAGGAGAGAGAGAAAGAAAGAAAGAAAGAAAGAAAGAAAGAAAGAAAGAAAGAAAGAAAGAAAGAAAGAAAGAAAGAAAGAAAGAAAAAGAAAGAAAGAAAGGGAAAGAAGGAGGGAAAGAAGGAAGGAAGGAAAGAAGGAAGGAAAGAAAGAAGGAAGGAAAGAAAGAAAGAAAGAGAAAAAAAGAAAGAAAGCTGAAAACTGTATTCTGCAGTAGAAGTTAAGGATCTAGAAAGTTTAGGAAACAACCAAGATGGTAAGTTCCTTAAGATCTTAAATGCTTCTCCTACCAGTGGACTTCTACACTCAGTCTTAGGAATAGTCTGGATGGCTCACAGTTCACATATTTGTTTACTAAGGTTGAATTTAGCCATGGCTTATATTTCATTTATTTAATTCAGCAATGTTTATCATCATTTATTCATTTGCCAGTTGATTCTACAAAAAATTTTAAGCACCTATTTATATAGACACAGTTGACATAAAACAGTCTTCGTGGTGTCTGTAGTCCAATGAGAGAGGCAGATGCTAAAGAAATATAGTCACAATTAATACATAAAAGGCATTTTTATGTGGCACACAGTCCCTGCCATATGACCCAACCAGAAGGTTCAAGTATTTCAGTACAATTTAGGTCAACTTCAATATTAAAAATACTTCCTAAATACAATAGTAATTTTTAGTGCATATTATAAACAAGGGCCAAGAAAAAAAAACCCTAATTTGATCTTTATATTTGTTAATTTTTAATGAAAATACTAATTACTCCTTACCCATTTCTGTGAAACTCTAAATTTTTATTTGTGATGAGTCCAGGTCTACTGGATAGACTTTCAGCATTAGTAAAATGACTGAACATATTACAGGGAAAGTATAAGAACATGCAGATTCATTTTCTTTTAAGCTTGAAAAAAGGATTCTTTGACTCAAATAGAGCTTCTGTTTGGTGAATTAATGGGTCACCATAACCAAATAATTGTAAGTCACAATTTAACTGAAAACCAGAGGGTAAAAATAGCAAAGACTAAACATATAATATCCTTCTTTCTTCATCTTTGCTTCTGAAAGGTGTGTCTTTCCTGAACTATGAATCACTGCCACAGACTTTGCAAATTTGTTCCATAAGAGGCAAGTACCAGAGCAGCAGTAATGTTCTCATTGCGGGCTTCGCTGCTTCGCAGGGAAGAGGGGCACAGTCTATATAGTTTGGATAACTCTCATTCCCCACAGGTCGCATAAAATGGAAACTGTTAAAACATAAATATTCTGCATTGTTTCACATTACCTTTACACAACAACTGTGATGACTATACTAATAGCAGGTATGATCTTACTGCTTCCTTTCCTTCTTAAACTTGAGTCTTGGGTATCATCATAATCAACATTATAAAGCTTCCAACATCTCAATCCTAAAAAGTAAATGAAAGCATCGTCCATAAAATTTACAGCTTATGCTTAGTATTTTGGCAAATATTGCTACTCCATAGGCCTGAAAGTAAAACAAATAGGGCTTGAATTTTGAGTCGAAATCAAAATTAAGGTTTTCTTTTTCTTTTATGACTTGGCTTGCTACAGAATTCTGATTGCTACCGAAAAAATTCTGAAAAATTTTTGGTAAAATTCTGATTGCTAAAAAATTTTTATGAAATTCCCAGATTAATAATTGTTATCTTAGCCAAACGTTTTTCAACATTGTTAAAACATAGAATTGTCTAAAGTCTCTCTCTCTCTATGTATATGTGTGTGTGTATGTATATATAGATGCACACAGACTTTATTTATAATTTTTGCATGCCCTAAAATTTCTGTTTATGTATTCTTTCTGATTGTTTTTCCAAAAAATTAACACCCACATTTACTTATTAGCTTCTCTCCTAAGATAGTTTTCTTTCCATATATGAAACAAAGTTAAAAAAAATAGCTTCTTTTACATCATATAGTAATAAGTTAAGTATCACATATTTTCTTCTTTGTCTTCCCAATTGCTTGAACAATGATGATGATGAATTTGTGGGTGGAATTATTATTACTTTGTACTTCTTTACCCTCTTTTGTGTAATTCAGGGTCCAGTGTACTGCTTTATCCTCTTTTGTGTAATTCAGGGTCCAGTGTACTGCTTTACTCTCTTTTGTGTAATTCAGGTACAGCAGCACCACATAGTGGACATTTTGGTACTTCTCCGTGAAGAATCATTTCACTTACCTTCAAAGTATGCAATTGGTTTGCTCTAAGGAATGCAATTTGTGTGGATGTTGCTGATGATTATCTCTCTTAATATTGCTCTGGTGAGCCAACATGTGAAGTTACAGATTTCACCTTATATAAGAATAATAATCAGCCTCACAGTTATTGTGAAAAGGTGAAAGAGAAGTATTTTTAAATAAGGGTGAAGATACACATAAGTCTGTGCTTCAAATTTCCTGTGTAATACTAATTATTTCCTAAAGTAGACTTTGTAAGGGAAGCAAAGCCAATGCTTAGATTTTTAGTAATAATAATTCTTGGAGTAAGCCATTCATCCTCATTCATATTCCTATGTATCTATAGAAAGATGCCTAATAGAGGTAATTGTTGCTGTTGTGATTATATCAAGGCACAAAGAAAAAAATAATGTATGCTATCCCAGGAGTTGATATGTAAATCCAGTTAGCAAAGAGAAAAGTTATGCTAATATTAACATCTCATTTTCTTTTGCCACGGTAAGTCTGGATTTGTCAGACATCAATTAAAATCAGGATGTGAGCATGGATTTTACACATTCGTGGAGAAACATAAAAAGCTGCCATCTAAATGCAATAATACAGCATTTAATATTGTTCTAATACTTGTACCACTTTTTGTCCCAGAATAATTTATCCTCCCTGACTCAGCGTACAACTCCCTGGCTAGATTGGAACAGAAACAGACTGACAACCCGGAGAGGAAGCATTGTGCAGAAGGGACAACTCACCCCCAGCCCCATGCTTTAGGGGCTTCAGCCAGTTTCTTCATAGAATCAGACTCACTGGAAATATTCAGGACTTAGAATGGTGCAAGGTGAAAAGGGGCAAAGGGAGTCATTTGCAAAAGATAAAAAACACAGTCACTTCTACAGAGTTCAATCATGCAATCGCTTGTTGAATTAACCAGACAACATTTCTCAGTTAACATCTACAAAGCACTAATCCAGGCACTATGGACTATATAGCAGGGGTTGGCAAACCACAGCTAGCATGTGGCCTGTTTTTCTACAGCCTGTGAGCTGGGGATGAATTTCCATTTTAAAAGATTGTTTAGAAAGGGGACAGAGAGAGTAAAGAATATATGACAGAGATATTTTGCCAGCAAAACCTAAAATACTGACTATCTTGTCTTTTACAGAAAAAGTTTGCTGACCCCTGCCATTGAGACAGATTTAGCACTCAATAAACTTAGAGTCTAGAAAGGACACTAAAACATAACAATAGAACAAACTCAATAACTTATAACTTTCAACCATTTACTGTGTGTTCAGAACTGGGTTAAGGCTGGTTGTGATGGGTGATACCTGTCATCTCAGCACTTTGGGAGGCCCAGGCGGGAGGATTGCTTGAGCCCAGGAGTTTGAGACTAGCCTGGGCAATATAACAAGACCCCATTTCTACAAAAAATATCAAATAAAAATTAGCCATAAGAGGTGGCACATACCTGTAGTCTTAGACACTTGGGAGGCTGAGGCAAGAAAATCGCTTCAACCCAAGATTTTGATGCTACACTGGGCTATGAATGCACCGCTGCACTCCAGCCTGGCTGACAGAGCTAGACCCTGCCTCTTAAAAAGATTAATTAATTAGTCTGGGCGCAGTGGCTCACGTCTGTAATCCCAGCACTTTGGGAGTCCACGGCGGGTGAATCACAAGGTCAGGAAATCGAGACCGTCCTGGCCAACATGGTGAAACCCTGTCTCTACTAAAAATACAAAAATTAGCCAGGCGTGGTGGCGTGCGCCTGTAGTCTCAGCTACTCAGGAGGCTGAGGCAGGAGAATCGCTTGAACCCAGGACGTAGAGGTTGCAATGAGCCGAGATGGCACCACTGTGCTCCAGCCTGGGGGACAGAGCGAGACTCTATCTCAAAAAAAAATTAAAAATTAAAATAGAATTGGGGTAAGTGTACTATATTCATTATTTCATTTAATCTTCACCAAAGAAAGTATGAGGTAGTTATAATTATTATCAATTTAACAATGAGTAACCCAAGACTTAAAAAGGCTAATACATAAGATCATGTAAATGACCAAATCTGGGATTAAAATCTAGGCCATCTAGCCCACAGCACTTAACCACTCAGTTCAGGTACATAAATAAGAATGAAAAAAAGAGTAGAGAAATATAAAACTACAATATACTGCAGCAAAACAGAGGTGGCAGATGACACTTCCAGAGGGCTGTTCAGGGAAGACCCTTGGACGTGGTAGTTTTTAAGTTGGGCCTTGGAAGATGTGAGTGATTCAGATGCCTGACATTGCAGGGAAGGGCAGTCAGCTTTGGAACAGCCTAGGGGCAGAAGCATTGAGGGTGCTGGGGAGCGGTGAGCTCCCCACTGAGCAGAAAGAGAATGTACAGGAAGATACTACTGGGAGATGAGTAGGAAACCTCGGTTAGAACTAGACTGTGGATGGTGCTGAACAAAGGAAAAATGGGGAATTTAAATAAATGAAAGTGACTGGACATTTATGACTAAACAGTTGACACAATCAGCCCTGTACTCTGGGGATATTAATCTTACAAGGGTGTTTTGGATGGATTAGAAGAAGAACTAGAGATAGGAAAATAAATGAGTAAGCTATTAACAATAATCCAGGTCTGAGATTGATGAAGACCTGAACTAGAGTAGAGACAGTGAAAACAGCATGCTAGAGAGGAAAATGTATTATTAAGGTCTCCACCTACCAAAGCCACTCACTAAGTAATGCAAGAGGGAAAAGGTAAGTGGCCTGGCAATGACAATCCCCCCACCCCGCTTCCTCAGACCCCCAATAAAGGCTAAATGTTGTCTTCTTTTGATAATTGTCACTAATTTTTCCCCAGCCTTGTGCCATCACACTACCATGCATAAACACATACACATGGGTACACACATATACAGACATCAGTTTTGCTGACTGAAGATCCCAATATTGGTTGTCTTGATAAAGTCAAATTTACTTTAATGCAATTTCACCTGAATAAAAATGTCCATGTTTTGAGGTTGAGTGGGGAGGTAGGGGAAACAATGCCACACAGTATGATTTACCATGTTTACAATCCACAGGAATTGCCCTCTACATGGGTTGTGACATCTATACCCAAATCGACAACTCACACTTCAGACATATAGGCCTTGGTTTAATGAATCTGTCACTTTAAAACATGGACTGTAGGCCAGGCATGGTGGCTCACGCTTGTCATCCCAGCACTTTGGGAGACTGAGGCAGGAGGATCACTTGAGGTGAGGAGTTCAAGACCAGCCTAGGCAACATAGTGAGACCCCGTCTCCATAAAATTTTTTTTTAAATTAGCTGGGTGTGGTGATCTCAACTGTAGTCCTAGCTACTCAGGGAGCTAGGACAGAAGCATCATTTTAGCCCAGGAGGTCAAGGCTGCAGTGAGCTATGATGGTGCCACTGCACTCCAACCTGGGTGACAGAGCGAGACACTATTTCAATTTTTATAAAATTAAAAAATTAAAATTAAAATTGAGTGTCTATTCAGCAGGGGAAAGAAGAGAAGGTTCAATCTCTGCCCTTGAGAAGCTAAGAGTTTAATAGGCAAATGGAATATATATACCCAATGAATACAGGACATTTTAATAAAGCAACGTGTTAATGCCATCAAATTGTATTCCCTTGGAGCACTTAAGGCATGTATTCTTTTTCTGAATAGCTGAATAATCTGAACAGGTGAGTTTACCCATTGTTTCACTCCCCATTTACATGTCCAACCTCTTTATTTCAACCTACCTGAATAAACTTTTTAAAATGCTACTCAGTACCATCACTCCTTAAACAGTATTTGGGCCTTGCTGGGACAGATTGGTGGTGAGTCCATAACAAAGGGCAGGAAGTGACTTGGTAAATCCTTTTTTTTTTCTTTTTGAGACCTAGTCTCACTCTGTTGCTCAGGCTGGAGTGCAGTGGCGCAATCTCAGCTCACTGCAACCTCCGCATCCTGGGTTCAAGCAATTCTCCTCCCTCAGGCTCTCGAGCAGCTGGGATTACAGGCGCCCGCCACCACGCCCAGCTAATTTTTCTATTTTTAGTAGAGATGGGGTTTCACATGTTGGCCAGGCTGGTCTTGAACTCCTGACCTTATGATCCACCCACCTTGGCCTCCCAAAGTGCTGGGATTATAGGCGTGAGCCACCGTGCCTGGCTGTGACTTGGTATATTCTAGGGACTTACCAAAGCCAAGCATAGAATGGCTTTGTTATCCCGAAATTGTGATTACTTCAAGCCAAGGTGGAGAGATGAAAATGTAGATGAGAGGAAAAGCAAATTCAAAAGCCAAACATGGCTATATTAAGCATTGAGGTGAAAGAGTAGGGTGAGGACCCAAACCACTGGCAACAACACTGGAAGCCAAGAGACTGAGAGAACAGAATGCAGGGCAGTGGAGCTGGTGAGTCAGGCATCTGAGACAGTAGGTCCTTGTTCTGTAAATGTGCAGTGAAGTCTTGCCTGGCCTACGTGGAGAGAGGAGCCCCTTAAAGGTGACACCAAACTGGACAGCCACAGTCTACTGATCATGAATGTGTTCTGGATTGGGAGATGTTACAGGACAGTGGGACTAACAAATCTAAGCGCATGCATGCTGAAATGATGACAAATAGCAAAAGTGTCAATATAATCAAACAAGATAAATCAGGTATATTCTCGTAGGGGTGACTTTGCAGTCAGATTTCAAAGCTCATATTCTAGGCCTTCTTTGCTATTGTTGACTCACCTGGTCAAATTGTCAACAGCACGCTATGGACTCCTTTCTGCGCCAACGTGACTTTGAATCCCAAGTACCACTGCCCTCAATGTTTGAATCATCTTTGAGCCTACAGGTTAGGATTCTTGGTAGTAAAGGAAGAAGGCAGATTTTTTGAGGAGCTATTCTGGGAGCCTTCTTGTTATCCACTGG
Organism: Pongo pygmaeus; assembly: GCF_028885625.2. Lineage (NCBI taxonomy): Eukaryota > Metazoa > Chordata > Mammalia > Primates > Hominidae > Pongo > Pongo pygmaeus. The sequence goes on from NC_072376.2 coordinate 122,196,182, forward strand.
ACGCTCCTTATTTCACTTGTGGACTTACAATGTAGCAGCTGTGTTTTGATTTCTCCTGTAAGGCTTGCTGCAGAGGAATATCATCAATTAAAATGGACAAAAGGAGATCACAAATTACTTTACCAGTTACCCCTAAGCTGACAGTCTGTAGATTACAACCAAATCTTAAAGTGTTTTCCCGGTCAATTGTATTATTCCATAGCTCTTAAGTGTCTATTTGAAGACCTAAAGCAGGTGATGTTTTCGGCCCAGATCCAGAGTTTAAAATTTGTGTAATATAATGTAAGCCTACCTACAGTTTTATGAGAATTTCTGTTAAGCTTTTGGGAGTTTGGTCTGTATGCTGTCATCCTTCATTTTCAAAGAATACCTTTTTTTTAGTGATGGTGTTTCCTATATATACTTCCCATCATCGGCAACATCTACCCTGAGTTATTTATAAGCTGCTGTCAAACTTTCAGAACTTTTCTGCCTCACATGTATGTTCCAGCATACCAAACTTGATTCTCTCCCCTCTCTCTCTCACTATGGATGGAGAAAGCTTTAAGAGGCCCTTGGTGTGTTTGTGTGGTAGGAGAGAGCTTGTGGGGAGAAGGATGAATTGGGGAGTGGAGACATGGAAACAGTTCTGGAAAAGTGGCTTTGCACAGAGCTGCTCCATCCACGTGATACTTTAGCAGTCCAAGCTGCAGGAAGGGAAGGCTGGCCACATGCCAGCTGCTCACTGGGAAAGAGTGATGGCTCCATAGACTGGCAGCAGGAGTTTGTTCTGCCTCTTCAAAACGCTGTCAGGAGACTTTGCCAATGAATGAATCCTCGGGCCACTAAATGGGGTAAGTGGATTCACACATACGCCTCCAGGTGAGAAGCGTGGAAAAAAGGTTTCCTCTCCCCTGTACCTAGGAGACCTGGTCGTAGTTCTGATTTTACTAACAGCTAGCTGTGTGGGCTAAGGTAAAATTATTTGACATCTACGAGTTCCAGTTATTTTGTTGTGAATAAAGAGGGGATCTGAGTAAAGAATGTCTCCGACTCTAAAATGCTGTGGGCCTGTAATCTATCAGTGTACCTGGTAACCTCAATAAAAGTGAAAGTCTGGTGTGACAGCTCTTCTAGAGCTTCTTTTGTCTAGTCATGCCTATAATCAGGCCAAGTCCTGTAGTTTGTGGGATTGATGCAAGATTCAAAATAACTGTATGTCATCAGAAACAAAAGTTCGGAAAAGACATTTCCCCAAACTAAATTAAATATCACTGCTCAAAAATAATAAAATGCTATAGAAAGAAAATATCAACGCCACCACAAATCAACATTGGAGGAACAGCCCTAAAAAACATCTGGAAAATAGCATTAAGTTAACAAACCACTAGATAAAATGTTTGATTTCCCAGTCACTGATGTTACTAACTGCAAAAGCAGTTAAAAAGTCTTATGAGGAATAATATCTTGGCACTCATGAACAGCAAGAAACCCAGCTGTTTGCACTTGCTGTATAACAAGTGCCAATGCACATACTGTAATCCTCAGTCTGCTGAGCACTGCAATGGCAAACCGCACAATGTGACAGATAGTTCCTGATTGGGCAAGAGTGATCAGGCTATTGGGACTCAGTAACAGGCAAATGCCTCCTTTTACTACAACAGCCCACTTCCAGGGTAACTTCCTTGTGAATTGTTGTTTCTTGCTATATATTCATTCATTTGCTTTTACTAGAAATTTATATCATGGTCTGGAAAGAACTTCTATTTCCAGGCAGGAGTTCCTTTAAACCATACCAGATGTCGGAAACATTATGAGACTGGCCTAACAAGAGGAGAAGAGGGGATTTGAACATAAGCTATATAAGTGACAGACAGAAAAGGAAAGGGCCCATAGGTGAGGGGACATGAAGAGAGATAAGCAGATAAGCACACTAAAGCAAGATCATGGGAATCCTTGAAACTCTCCATCTCAAAGTGCTAGAAGCATACCCATCCTGCAACTGAGATTTTGAAAGAGACTAAGATAAAGCTAGAAGACAAAGGAGAAAGGAAGTGTTCAGGCATCCTGACGTGTTATTTCCAGTGCTACTTAGGCACTCATTGAAATCAGCAATTCTTTAGAATTAAGAAGGAAAAGTCTAATCAACTTGGCTATCATTTCAGCAGTGATTAATTGTTAAGATCCTAGTAGGTATCAGGAAAAGGTCTAGGTATGGAAGGTGGTGCAGAATAATAATGAACAATAAAAAAAATGGTCTGTTCTGAAAGATACATTATTTAGGCAATCTCCTGTATAAATGATCAATCACCATCTGCAACAAGTGTTAAGAAAACAAAAAATATATATGTAGGAAGGGGGTTTCTTCTCTTTCTTCTATGTACACATTAGAAAAGATGGATAATAATCAAATAACAACAAAAATAAATATACAAGTGCAACTGTGATGAGTGCTACAAGGAGAGGTAGATGGTTCTATGAGAAATAATTAGAATAGTTGGCCTTGTCAGCAAGGTAAGGGATGGCTTCCTTGAGGAAGGGATATTTGAACTTTCATCTACAGGATAAGTGGAATTTCATTAGGTGAAGAAGGGGTGTTCTGTGCCGGAAACACGCGAGGGGAGAAGAAAAGACACACACACAATCCCTTTAAGGGTAAACAACTTTTATCCCACGTCAATGGCAATGCAGATATAATAAGCAAATGATGTAATAAGTAAATGGATGTAATAAGCAAATTGCAATGGGGAGAGGAGAAGGGAAAAGATACATATATATTTACACTCACCAGACTGAAGGATTCACCACCAGACTGGAAAGCAACAGCCTGGGCTCCAGAGTCAGACACTTGTCCGTGCACAGATGAGGAGAGGTCTCATGAAGCTTCGGTGTGGTCTGAGACCATAGCTCTTTTTGTAATGAGCTGTTTGGCATGAGGCCCAGTCACGAGGGCCCTTCACAACTAGACTCAAGAAACACAAAAAGGTCAACTTGTGTTTGCTATTGTCTGTTGTTTTTCAACAACTAACATATAGGAATAGACTGAAATAGAGATTTCTCCGAAACAGCGCTGGACGAATGCCTCAAGGGGCTCACACAACCTGTTCCAGGACTTGGTGACCATTGTTTGTGTCTATGTTCAATTGAGTTCAAATTTAGTATTTAACTTTACCTCCACAAGGTGCTAGAAGGAGGTGGGGAAGGGTTCTCTAGGAAAGAGTCTAAATAAATGGGCTAATCAAAGTGCTGAGAGGCCAGTATTCAGGAATGGAGAGCACTGATATGGAGGCTGCTGCAAACTGAAACTAGGGGGGAAAACGTAGAAGCAAAATGTGCAGGTGTCTATAGGAGTTTTGTCTTTGATCTCAAAGCTTTAAAGGGTTTTTTTGCTGAGGATAACATGATCAGATTTGGCACTGAGAAGATCCCTCTGGTTGCATTGTGTAGAATGGATTACAGGATGCAGATAGACTACTCAGCAAATTATTTCTGTAGTCCAAGTGATAGAGGATGGCAGCTTGTAGGATGGTGGTGGTGATGGTGGAGGAGATGGAGTTTCTGAGAAACTCTAAGGGAGTGTAAGGTAAGCATGTTAGGTCTATGACTGTGGAGTTGGCAGACAGCCCCAAAAGCCACATTTTTCATTCAAACAAGAATTTGCTTTGAATGAAAAAGGAAGGCAATGGCATTGTAAGAAACATGAACAATCAAGGAAGCTTACCATATCCTTTATTATTCATGTTACTTCCCAGTATTGGCCAACCACCTATGCTAAAAATGACATAGAAGGAGAGGGAAATATGGAAGAACTCATAGTTCTTTTTCTTTCAACCCTTCCTTCTTTTTCAGTAAGTTAAAAGTAGAGTTTTCATAAAATGTGCACCTATCAAGAAGGGAAAAAAAGAGTTAATTTTGTGCAGCATTTCCTCTCTTCTTTTCGGAACAAAATGCATATGAATGTATGAACGAGGTATGAATTATGTAATTTTGGTAATTCCACATATGAATTAAGTGCTCTTATATTTGCATTTATTTGTTTGTTTATTTATTTACTTAATTTTTAGAGACAGGGTCTTGCTCTGCTGCCCATGCTGGAGTGCAGTGATGTGATCATGGCTCACTATAGCTTCAACCACCTGTGCTCAAAGGGTCTTCCCACCTCAGCCTCCCAAGTAGCTGCAACCACAGGCATGTGCCACCATACCCAGCTAGCTTTTTTGTTGTTGTTGTTGTAGAGAGAGGGCTCTCATTCTGTTGCCCAGGCTGGTCTTGAACTCCTGGGCTCAAGCAATCCTCCCACTTCAGCCTCCCAAAGTGCAGAGATTACAGGCATGAGCCACCACACCTGGCCATACATATATTTAACTGACATTGCACAATATAATGATGAATAGTAAATTCATGCTAATAAAAAATTTAATTTTTATTTATTTACAATTACACTAAATTAAAAGAGACACCGTAACAAGTTGAGAGAGACTATAGAAGAAAAGCAAAAACATATTTTAGTACTTTAGTGGCACTTTTGCCTTTCTTTTTTGAATAAGGCATTCAGCATTTTCATCTTACATGAAAATGATGTAACAGGCCCTGCACAATACATACCTTCCTAGGTTGTAGTTGGCTATGTATTTGCTCAATTCCCACTAGGCTGCCACAGCTGAACACATGATAAGCAGGATGGAAATGGCAAATAAAAACAAATGTGGATTTGGGTAAGGAGAGACTTGATTCAAAATGATTATTACAATAGGAGGAGAGGGACTATGGCAATAAGGAGAACACTCAGACCATGCAAACTGCAAGTTTCTCATTGGTCTTTATAAGGAGATTAGCACACAGACATGTGCATGTACAAAGGAAAGACCATGTGAGGACACCACCGTGAGAAGACAAGGCTTCTAGCAGATAGGCTATCTGCAAGCCAAGGAGAGAGGCCTCAGAAGAAACCAAATCTACCGACACCTTGATCTAGAACTTCTAACCTCCAGAACTATGAGAAAATAAATCTGGGTTATTGAAGCCACCCAGTCTGTGGTATTTTGTTATGACAGCCCTAGCAAATTAACAGTCTTCTTATTTTTGAGATACTTTGTGTATTCTGTACACAAGTCTTTGTCAGATATATGTATTGCAAATATTTTCTACTGGACTGACTTGCCTTATCATTTTCTGAAAAGTATCACTTAAAGAACAGAAGTCTTTAATTTTCATAAAGTCAAATTATTCAGTTCTTTTATATTATGGTTTGTGCTTTTCTTTTTTAGGACAGGGTCTCACTCTGTCACCCAGGCTGGAGTGCAGTGGGACGATCACAGCTCACTGCAGCCTCAAATTCCTGGGCCCAAGAGATCCTCCCACCTCAGCCTCCTGAGTAGCTAGGACCACAGGTGTGCACCACCACACCTGGCTATTTTTGTTTTATATTTTTGGCAGAGACAAGGTCCCAGGCTTGTCTTGAACTCCTGAGCTGAAGTGATCCTCCCACCTCAGCCTCTAAAGTTCTGGGATTATAGGCATGAGCCACCACACTCAGCTGGTTTGTGCTTTTTTGTGGAGTCATTCCCAAGTCACCTCTCTGCCTCATTATATCAACCACGGATGAATAAGGAGACTAAAAACATGCCAGTAATATCAACAGAAAAGTTTAATATAAATAATTATTAAGTAGTAAATATGGCGAACTACTAAAAGAGATAAAAGAGGACTCTAAGGGTATAGAAATAGCAACTGCAGATGGTGGCTACTACCTCTAAAGCCAATGCAGAGTGCATGAAGAAGAAAATGTTAAAATTTAGAGGGGGCAGGCCAGGCACAGTGGCTCACTCTTGTATTCCCAACACTTTGGGAGGCCAGATGGGAGGACCACTTGAACCCAGGAGGTCGAGGCTGCAGTGAGCCATGATAGTGCCACTGCACTCCAGACTGGGTGACAGAGCGAGACCCTGTCTCAAAAAATAAGTTAAAAAAATAAGTAAATAAAAAATAAAAAATTTAGAAGGGGCATTTCCCCACTAAGGCTGAGAGTCAGGCCTCTCAGGAGAGGTATGACTGCCACAAAAACATTCAGCCTGCTGGTGGCATGGAAACTTCTGGAGGATGGGATCCCAGCAGCCTACCCATAGGTAACAGAGGAACTTGGTAAGGGCACAGATCTCAGGAAGTTAACAGGACCCACTGACCACAGCTCTGGTCTCAAGATTTGTACTGCTTAGTTAAAAACACTCCAAGCAGGAGAGGAGAGGGGAGGGGAAAGAGGAGGGAACCCAGGACGAAGAAGACTAAAAAGGAGCCCAACAGATAAGAGCAAAAACAGGAAAGTGGGGAGTAATGGAATCTGAGAGTTGGGCATTTAATGCTGCTAAAAGAATTCTTGGCCAGGCGCGGTGGCTCACACCTGTAATCCCAGCACTTTGGGTGGCCGAGGCGGGCAGATCACAAGGTCAGGAGTTTGAGACCAGCCTGGCCAATATGGTGAAACCCCGTCTCTACTAAAAATACAAAAATTAGTCAGGTGTGGTGGTGGGCGTCTGCTAGTGGGGAGGCTGAGGCAGAGGAATCGCTTGAACCCAGGAAGCAGAGGTTGCAGTGAGCCGAGATCGTTCCACTGCACTCCAGCCTGGGCAACAGAGCGAGATTCAGTCTCAGAAAAAAGAATTCATCAGTCTTTTGTATTTGAGATTTCTTTCTTCTAGCCCACCTTTATTTAATTCTATTTAATCTTTTATCTTTCCATATCTGCCTAGATATTGTCCCTTCTGGATGCCTTCTCAAACCTGCCCCCAGCCCCAACACGTGGTTAGTGCTCCTTTGGCTGCCAAACACCCTTGTGTTTACCCTTGTGATAAAATTTAAGCTCCTTGAAGTAAGAGATTTTGTTCTATTCTGCATTCTATCACTGGATCACAATATACTCCTCAGCATGTTAGTATTTCAACATTTGATAATTTTTAAAAATCTGAATAAATCACTCTTTTATCTGTCCTCTACTCTTTTTACTTGTATTTTGTCATGGAACTTATTAGCTATCACTACCTTTGTAAATTGTTTTCTCTCCCACAAAAACTGTTAGCTTCTACTAATCTTTGGATTCCTTTGATTGACAAGAACTGTGCATTGCACAAAGTAAGCATTTACTGATTATATGCTGTATTAAATGTCACCAAACTCATAAAAGGTAATTATAATGTTGTAAAACTGATTTTATGGTTGGCCTATAAACTGGCTCTGAAGGTATTTTTTAAATAATTTTATCAGAAGGCATGCAAGAATCTTGGAGTATTGGTTTATACTCATTTGGCTGCAGGAAACAGAAACTACCAAGTTACAGGTTGAATATTCATAACTTGAAAATCCCAAATCTTCCAAAATCCAAAACTTTTTGAGCACCAACATGACACTCTAAGGAAATGCTCAGTGTAGCATTTTGGACTTCAAACTTTTATACTGGGGATACTCAATGTGCAGTTTCAATAGAAAGGAGGGAGTGTTTCTTACTATAAGGAGGAGGACTACAGCCGAGACTCTGGAATGGGTTGGAATCAAGCCCTTCATCACTGGCAGCAGTACTCTTTGCCATTCCTTTCTGCAAGTCCTCCAGTCATAGTGATACTTCATTCAGTCTTTCATCCTTTTCCTCCTTTTCTTCACTGATATCAGTGAATGGGATTACAAGGTAGAGGAGGGAAATGTTGTTGGTAAGCATTCTGTCTGGTTGAAGATGGACCCCTACAGCTCAAGAATTTACATCTCCTCCATTTAAGAGAGATTGCAAACTGAGACTGGATTATTTTATTCTCACTCCCAAATTGAGAGTGAAGGAACTCTTATTTACCTTTTCAAAAATCAAAATTTTGTTTTTGTCAAGTGCCTACTCCTAGTCCAAGCAACAAGTGTCCAACCAGGGTCACGTAGTGAAAGAATGGCTGTGACTATGAGAACCAGGGAGTAGATGGGGGTAGGGAGGAAGGAAAACTCAGTGGAACTAGACAGAAGCATTGTAACCCAGGATCTCAGTTTTAAACATATTTTTTAATCACTCATTCTCTTTTTCTCCCTTCCCTCCTCTTTTACCCCTTCATTCCTTCCCTCTCTAGACACTCCCCTCCAGCAATGCAAGCATATCTAATTATGTTCCTACTTAAGAAATTCCAGAGGCTAATCTTGAAACAAACCAGGTGCGGAGTCCCAGCTGCAGCATCCTCCCACTTAGCAGGGGTCACAAACAATTAGTCCACCACCACTGGGCTGAAGTAAAGATGATGCGAAGCAGACCTCCAGAGAGAATTATGCAAACTAGCCATCTGAACAAAGACACAGAGACCCCACATCCTGCACCACTCCCCCATGTCTCCCATACCAAATTTCCCTTTAAAAACTCTATGATAAATTTTAAAATTTAAGATGGCATTTTAGACAGCTAGTTCACTATCTTCCAGGTTTGCTGGCTCTCCAGTTAAACCTGCTTTTCCTTCCACCAACCCTCACCTCTCATGTCTGGCTTTTCAGCCATGAGCAGCCAAATCTGTGTCTGGTTACAGTATCCTAATAAGTTATCCACTACACCAAGCCACCTGGGTCAGAGGTTAAAAGGAAGAAACTAAGTCTTCCAGGAAACCTATACAACTATAGGGCTGACCCTAAATTTGGTAGTAAGCAATCCAATGTAGGTAGAGCAGGGTCAGGTTTGATGTGTTTTGGCCAACACGAAGGGCTTAGGTCTCATTCGTGTACATATTAGATACAACAACTGATGGGGCTGAGGCTCCTTATATAGCTTGCTTAGTAGTAGCTTATCTATTGGTTGAGCCCAGCCAACTTTAAAGGTATTGTGACTAAGAAAAAAACAATTTTTTTTTTTTGAGATGGAGTGTCAGTCTGTTGCCCAGGCTGGAGTGCAGTGGTGCAATCTTAGCTCACTGCAACCTCTGCCCCCTGGGTTCAAGCAGTTCTCCCTGCCTCAGCCTCTCGCGTAGCTAGGATTACAGGTGTCCACCACCACACCCAGCTAATTTTTGTATTTTTAGTAGCGACCGGGTTTTGCCACATTGACCAGACTGGTTTCAAACTCCTGACCTCAGGTGATCCACCAGCCTCGGCTTCTCAAAGTGCTGGGATTACAGGCATGAGCAGGCAGAACTAAGAAAATATTGAAGCTTATGATTTTCAGTTTATTTCGAGTACTAGCACTGTACTAGTCCATTCTCACACTGCTATAAAGACAAACCTGAGACTTGGTATTTATAAAGAAAAGAAGTTTAATTGGCTCATGGTTCTGTGGGCTGTACTGGTGTCTGCTTCTGGGGTGGAGTCAGGAAACTTACAATTACGATGCAAGGTGAAGGGGAAGGAGGCACATCTTCACATGGCAGAGCAGGAGAGACAGAGAGTGAAGGGGGAAGTGTTACACATTTTCAAACAACCAGATCTCATGAGAACTCACTCACTATTATGAGAACAGCAAGGTGGAAATGTGCCCCCATGATCCAATCACCTCCCACCAGGTCCCTCCCCAACACTGGGGATTACAATTCAAATGAGATTTGGGTGGGAACATTGAGCCAAACCATATCATGCACATTGCTAAAATAAGCATATCATTGCCCAAGCTGATTGCTTTGAAAGGCAGCCTTTATTTATGCGGCTATGTTCTGAGAAGTATGAAAAAAATTAATTTCATTATATTGTATCACAATTCATACCATTTGTCCTATATTTATGACAGGAGAAGATGACATTGAGCATAGTATATACTTAATGTCTCATTTGTTTTACAAACTAAGAAGTGACAAAGGAAACTAACCCCCCAAATCACTGAACATTATGAGATCTACTCTGCCTTGTTGTCACATGATAACTATTTGCCTAGAATCTATGGATTTTTTAAATATTAATGCATAACTCACTGACCAGAACTGGTCCCATGGTCCAACCTAATCACCATGTGCAATGCAGTCATGTGCCAACGGTGAAATGCTAGAACAATATGGTAGCCGCAGTACCAATGCTTATTCTCTGTCACACACTTTCCGCCACCACGTCCCCACCCTAACACTTTAAGGTTAAAATGCAGACAAAACTTTACCTGAATTTTAAAATAAAAAGAAATAGTACAGTGTTATCAGAACAGAGTAGATTCTTTTTGTAATAAAGACGGGATCTTATTCTGTTGCCCAGGCTGGTCTTGGACCACTGAGATCAAGTGATCCTCCCAGCTTAGCCTCCTAAAGTGGTGGGATTACAGATGTGAGCCACCACGCCCAGCTTAGAAAGTAGATTCTTTTTATTTTATTTTATTATTTTAAGTTCCAGGGTACATGTATGGGATGTGCAGGTTTTTTACATAGGTAAATGTGTGCCATGGTGGTTTGCTGCACCCATCAACCCATCATCTAGGTACTAAGTCCAGCATGCATTAGCTATTTTTCCTGGTGCTCTCCCTCCCCTCCACTCCGCCTGACAGGCCCCAGTGAGAAAGTAGATTCTTCATGTTGAAATTTTAGGTGTGGGACAAGGGGATTATAAAGATAAACAGAAATGGATGTAGATACAGAGCTTCCTTTACTCTCAGATGAGACGACTGCATAAACAGCTTTACTTAAGCAGATTCATGGTGCTGGGACTGTTCAAAAAGTGTTGCATGCTATGGAGTGCGGAGTTGATTCTAGCAGCATTAAAGAAAATGTTAATTTATTTGGTTCCATCTCATCCTAGTCAATAAGTCAACACATACAAATTGTTCCCCCTTTTGATTGCCTAGAAGTAAGCACTTTTATCTATTCAGTTTTTAGATTCCTACGCATTGCTTTCAAATCAGTTGCACGAATGGGAAACTCTTCTCATTAATCACACTCCTCTCCACGCCAGCGAAGTCTCCTCAAGTCAGAGCACATCTACACATCGTCCACCAGATGGCGGTGGAAGCCCACTGACATTGTAGACTACGTAGGAAGAGCGTCCAGATGGAAAAGCGGGTTGGGGCTTTCTGGTCTGGTTTTTTGTTTTGGGTTTTTGTTTGTTTGTTTTTTGTGTTCTTGTTTGTTTGTTTGTTTGTTTTAAGACGGAGTCTCGCTCGTCGCCCAGGCTGGAGTGCAGCAGCGCGATCCTGGCTCACTGCAACCTCCGCTTCCCGGGTTCAAGCGATTCTCCTGCCTCAGCCTCCCAAGCAGCTGGGACTACAGGCGCAGGCCACCACTTCCGGCTAATTTTTGTATTTTTAGTAGAGACGGGTTTTCACCATATTGGCCAGGTTGGTTTCAAACTCCTGACCTTGTGGTCCGCCCACCTCGACCTCCCAAAGTGCTGGGATTACAGGCGTCAGCCACTGCGCCCCGCTTCTGGTCTGTTTGTAAAACTAATCATTCGGGAGGCTGAGGCAGGAGAATTGCTTGAACCGGGGAGGCGGAGGTTGCAGTGAGCTGAGATTGCGCCACTGCACTCCAGCCTGGTGACAGAGCGAGACTCCGTCTCAAAACAAAAACAAAAACAAAATTAATCATTAAAACGAACAGGACTGTTGGATTTTAGAGCCTCAGATACGGGGCTTTTTTCAAAGTTCCATTTTTTTTTTTTAATTGTTAGATATGGCAATGACAAAGTAATTTAAGTGATCTAATTAGATTATATTTTTTCTTGTTTTAAATTCTAGGTAATCTGTCCATTGAAGCTACTTGGCTGGGGAAGAAATTGAAAATGTCATTCCTCAGTATGCTTGAAATCTCTCATACTCTTCATGCCCAACTAAGATATATAAGAGAAAAGCCTGTTAGTGGCCATCAGCAGCTGCTGGAGAATGCACCCTTATATCAAGATTCTGGAATCTTTCAGGCAACCCTCCCTTCTTCCTCTTTGACTTCTATTTCTCATTCAACTCACCAGATTATTGGGATAATCACGTGTGTGGAGGAGATTCTCAATCTCTTTTGAGTTTCAGATTTCTCATCTGCAGAATTAAAGTGTGTACTTTTTTGAGGAAATAATACATGAACATACATAGAACAATGCCTGGCACAGGCTAAATGCTCCAAAAATGGGAACCATTATTTTTTCCTCAGACTTTTACCTTATTTTGAAAGTAAGCAGGCTGGGCACGGTGGCCCATGCCTGTAATCTCAGCACTTTGGGAGGCCGAGGCAGGTGGATCACCTGAGGTCGGGAGTTTGAGATCAGCCTGACCAACATGCAGAAACCCCATCTCTACTTGTGGGTGGAAAGCCACCCAGGTGCCGAGGCAAGAGACTGAAGGCACAAGCTGTTCCAGTATAATAAAAGAAAATAATTAGAATACAAAAAGTTATACTAAAAATAAGATATAGATATGATTATATATGAATATTATCAATCATTAGTTGGTAGTTGCTCTTTTAGTATTATAATAATCTCTGTTTTATAATCATAACCTAGAAAACACCAGGCCATACAGAGTCAGGAGCTGAAGGGACATTGTGAGAAGTAACCAAAAGACAAGAGTGTGAGCCCTCTGTCACGCCCGGATAAGGGCCGCTTGAGGGCTCCTTGGTCTAGCGGTAACGTCAGTGCCTGGGAAGGCACCCGTTACTTGGCAGACCTTGGTCTAGCGGTAGGGCCAGTGCCTGGGAAGGCACCCGTTACTTGGCAGACCTTGGTCTAGCGGTAGCGCCAGTGCCTGGGAAGGCACCCGTTACTTAGCAGACCAGGAAAGGGAGTCTCCCTTTCCCCGGGGGAGTTAGAGAACACTGCTCCACCAACTCTTGTGGAAGTCCTGACATTAGCCAGGCCTGCCCGCAGTCATCTGGAGGCTTAAACGTCTCCCTGTGGTGCTGTGCTTCAGTGGTCATGTTCCTTGTCCACTTTCATGTTCCGCCTGTACACCTGGCACCTCCTTTTAAGTTCTTAAAAGATAGCAGTAACAAAATTAGTGAAAGTATTAAAGTCTTTGATCTTCCTGATAAGTGCACAGAAGAAATGCTGACATATACTGTCTTCCCTCTCTGCTTCGGCTGTCACAAAGGGAAAGGCCCCCTGTCACATGGACATGTGACTTGCTTGACCTTATTAATCATTTGAGATGACTCACACTCCTTACCCTGCCCCCTTGCCTTGTATACAATAAATAGCAGTGTGTCCAGGCATTCGGGGCCACTACCAGACTCCGCACATTGGTGATAGTGGTCCCCTGGGCTCAGCTGTGTTTCCTTCTATTTCTTTGTCTCATGTCTTTATTTTTCTACAATCTCTCGCCTCCGCACACAAAGAAAAAACCCACAGGCCCTGTAGGGCTGGACCCTACACTACTAAAAATACAAAATTAGCAGGGCATGGTGCATGCTTGTAATCCCAGCTACTTCGGAGGCTGAGGCAGGAGAATCACTTGAACCCAGGAGGCGGAGGTTGCAGTGAGCTGAGATCGAGCCATTGCACTCCAGCCTGGGCTACAAAAGCAAAGCTCTGTTTCAAAAAAAAGAAAAAAGAAAAAAGAAAAAGAAAGTATAGGGCATTAATTATAGTAACTTGTGTACAGTTTTATTATTTGTGCCAAATGATCATGTAACAAAATTATGACTATGCCTATTGTGTATTATGTGTGTGTGCACATTAACTATCAAAATGCCCATATTTTGTATCAACAACAAACTCATATATTGGCAGCAACTACAGCGCTATTGGCCAATTACAACAACAACATGAAACACAGACACCGAGAGAAGAAATGTTATCTAAACCCAAAGTGTGAGCGTCTCAGAGCACATATTTTCCAAATGTCAATTAACAGGGAAAACTAATAGATACCACAACCAGTGACTTTCCCTCCCTGCCCTGAATTATGGTGAAAGGGTATGAATTATATGACCTGTTTTCAGCTATACAATTTAGAGCTCCACTGGAGTTCTGTGGAAGACCAAGTGAGGAGCTTTCAGTTTTGGAAAGTAGATACTCATATGACATAAATGGTCTAGATTCAGGAAAAAGAACAGCTAGGCCTTGGTGATGGCTTCTGAATGCAGTTTGTACAATTTACAACTCAAGTGTCGTGTGATATCATTTCTGTGGGGATTCTCATTCAAAAATAATGAGACTAATGTTGATAAACGATCGAGATTTTTATTATGAGTTTCCTTAAAGGTGTAACACAGGGGTCTCTCCCAGAAAAATAGAAAGTAAAGCTTCCAACAATACTTCTCTATATCTCTCCTCCCTCCAAAGTTCCCTACTCATGACAGCTGCTAAAATTCTCCTCCTCTTTCAATCTCCCAATCCTTCCATGTTGTTATCTCACAGTTTTCTTTCTACCCTGTTCACTACCTTCTTCCCACATGGTGTAAAAGTGAGAAGCTTCTCTTGTACCCCTGCCCACCAACCATACATAGAAGACAGCTAATGGCCTCCCATTTCTCCCTCTTTTCTTGGCAAGAAGCATGTGGCATCCCCTACAAAGTATATTTCTCTCCTCCTGAATGATTTTTGCATGAGACATTTTCTTACAGAGAAATTCCGGGGACTAACATTCTCTACTTTGTTTTATGTATATATAACAATGTATATTATACATATATATATATAACAAAGATGTATATATAAAGCCAGATATATATATCTGATTCATTGCAGCCTCAACCACCTGGGCTTAAGCAATCTTCCCACCTCAGCTTCCTGAGCAGCTAGGACTACAAGGCTGTGTCACCATGCCGGGCTAATTTCTAATTTTTTTTGTAGAGATAGGGTCTCTCTATGCGCCCAGGCTGATCTCAAACTCCTGTCTCAAACGATCCTCCTGCTTTGGTCTCCCAAAGTCCTGGGATTATAGGCATGAGCCACCACACCTGCCCCTTCTACTCTGTTGTATTTAGAAGGAGAGAATCTTATGGGAGAAATTCCTGTTTTAACTTGTTTTAATCTATTACATAGAAATGGTCTACAGGACTATACTAGATTTCTACTTTTCATTAGTGAAGAAGAAAGTTGTTATAAGGAAAAATCTTTTATTTATTTATTTTTTATTTTTTTTGAGACAGACTCTCACTCTGTCACTATGCTAGAGTGCAGTGGCATGATCTCGGCTCACTGCAACTTCTGCCTCCCAGGTTCAAGCAATTCTCCTGTCTCAGCTTCCCGAGTAGCTGGGACTACAGGCGTGTGCCACCACGCCCAGCTAATTTTTGTATTTTAGTAGAGACGTGGTTTCACCATGTTGGCCAGGATGGTCTCGATCTCTTGACCTCGTGATCCATCCGCCTTGGCCTCCCAAAGTGCTGGCATTACAGGCATGAGCCACCACACCCGGCCGGAAAAACCTTTTTGAATGAGATCATGAATCAACAAAATAAAGAAAATAAACTTCAATCCTTGGATATAATACAGAGAAAAGGAAGGACCCCCCAGGAAGGGTGCTTATACCGGAGTTAAAGTTGGATATGGCTTTAAAAGCTTTAAGGACATTAATACAAGTTTTTATAATTATGGAACATATCAAACTACATGAGATCCAAGTATCAAATAGAATCACAGGTTAGATATAGAATCTGGAGTTGGGGGAAAGCTTAGGGAGCATATAGTGGAATTTTCCTCCCAATGTGGGAATACCTTTTCCAGAAATCCCAGCACAAGTACATCCACCTTGTGTTGAACATATCTCATGTATCAAAATTCAACTCGTGTTTCCTTGTTCTGCCATCTGAAGCAACAGACTTGACCAACCTTCAGTAGATAACTTTATAAATATTTAAAGAAATTTATCATTTTTCATGGTCTTCTCTTCTCTAACCCAAATCCCCCAATTCCTTAATATTTCTTATATCACAAGCATTTTTTAATTGTATTTTTAATGGGCACAAAAATACAGTTAGATAGGAATAAGTTCTAGTGTTTGATAGCACAGCAGAGTGCAAAATAGATGAAAATAATTTATTGTATATTTCAAGAAGCTAGAAGAAAGATTTGGAATGTTCCCAACACAAAGAAATGATAAATGTTTGAGATGATTAATATCCCAATTACTCTGATTTGATCACTACACATTGTATGCATATATCGAAATAGTACACATACCCAGAAATATGTATGCTCAATTTGAAGTATGATCAAATATGATGTATCAATTTAAAAATTAACAAAAATTTATTTTTAATAGACAATAATTAGATATATTTATGGGGTACAATATGATGTTTTGATATCTGTTTACATTTTGGAATGATTAATGAACAAATCCATTATTTCACATACTTGCTTTTTTGTGTGGTGAAAACATTTAAAATGTACTGTTTTAACAATTTTGAAATATAAAATGTTATTATTATAGTCATAATTCTGTGCAATAGATCACTAAAGCTTATTCCTCCTAACTGAAACTTTGTACTTTTTGATCAACATATTCCCATTCCAGCCTGGGCAACTTAGTGAGACCCCATTTCTACAAAAATATTCTTAAAAATTACTCAGGGAAGGTGGCATGTGCCTGTAGTCCCAGCTACTCTGGAGGCTGAGGTGGGAAGATCACTTGACCCCACGAGTTCCAGGCTATTGTCAGCTAGGATAGCACAACCACACTCCAGACTGGGAAGTGTGTATATATCACATTTTCCTTCTTTCTTTTTGTTTTTGTATTTTTTTTTTTTTAAGAGACAGGATCTCACTCTATTGCCCAGGCTGGAGTGCAATGGTGCAATCCTAGCTCACTGCATCCTTGAACTCCTGTGCTCCAGGGATCCTCTCACCTCAGCCTCCCAAAGTGCTGGAATTACAGGTGTGAGCCACCTTTCCCCGGCCCACATTTTCTTTATTTATTTATCTGATTCACCAAGATTGGTTCCACATGTTATTTATCGTGAACAGTGCTACAATGCATATAGGAATGCAGATATCTCTTGGACATACTGATTTTCATTCCTTTGGAGACATACCCATAAGTGAGATTGTTGGATCATACAGCAATTCTACT
This sequence comes from Pongo pygmaeus, assembly GCF_028885625.2. Classification (NCBI taxonomy): domain Eukaryota; kingdom Metazoa; phylum Chordata; class Mammalia; order Primates; family Hominidae; genus Pongo; species Pongo pygmaeus. The sequence goes on from NC_072376.2 coordinate 122,213,076, forward strand.
TTTAGTTTTTTGTAGAAACTCCATAGTTTTCCATGATTCCTACCAACAGTGCATGAGTTCCCTTTTCTCCACACCTTCACCAACACTATATTTTGTCTTTTTAATAAAAGTCATTGTAACAGGTGTGTGGTGATATCTCATTGTGGTTTTAATTTGCATTTCCCTGATGATTAGTGATAATGAGCATCTTTTTATATATCTGTTGGCCATTCTTATGTCTTTTGAGAAATGTCTATTTAGGTTCTTTGCCCATTTTTTGACTGGGCTATATGTTTTCTTGCTATTGAATTAAGTTCCTTTATATATTTTGGATATTATCCCCTTCTCAGATGTATGCTTTGCAAATATTTTTTACTCCCAATCTGTAGGTTGTCTCTTTATTGTTTCCTTTCTTGTGCAAAAGGTTTTTAGTTTGAGGCAATCTCATTTGTTTATTTTTGCTTTTGTTGCCTGTGATTTTCATATTCAAGAAATCTTTGCCCAGACAAATATCATGGAGCTTCTCCCCTATGTTTTCTCCTATTAGTTTTATAGTTTCAGGTTTTTAAGTCTTTAGTCCATTTTGAGTTGATTTTTCTATATGGTGTACCACAAGCTTTGTAAACACCCTGCCATCATAGTGGTGTTCTGACTTACCAATATCCTTTTTTTAAAGTGTGTCCTTTCTAACTGAATTAGTATGTTCAACAATTTTATTTATTTATTTATTTATTTATTTTTGAGACAGAGTCTCACTCTGCTGCCCAGGCTGGAGTGTGTAAGTGGCACAATTATGGCTCACTGCGGGCTCGACCTCCTAAGCCCAAGTGATCCTCCTGCCTCAGCCTTCTGAGTAGCTAGGACCACAGGCACACGCCACTACACCTGGCTAATTTTTTAACTTTTTGTACTGACAAGGTCTCACTCTTTTGCCCAGGCTGGTCTCAAATTCCTGGGCTTAAGTGATCCTCCCACCTTGGCCTCCAAAACTGCTGCGATTACAGGTGTGAGCCACTGTGCCTGCCCCAACAACATTTTTTGTCTGGCTTTTTCTTTTTTAAAGAAACAGCTGTGTTTTACATTTTTCAGGTAATTGAAGTTTATCCTTTCAACTAGTAAAAAAAGTTTTAAAAGCAATCCTTTGTAACACAGAAATACCCCTTCTTATGATCTTTTAACTTAGTTTTATACATAAAAATAAATCTAGGCTGGGCATGGTGGCTCACACCTGTAATCCCAGCACTTTGGGAGGCCAAGGCTGGAGGATCACTTGAGAGACCAACCTGGGCAACACAGCGAGACTTCACCTCTATTAAAAATTTTAAAAAATTAGCCCGGTGTGGTGGTGCACTCCTGTAATCCCAGCTGCTTGGGAGGCTGAGGCAGGAGGATCACTTGAGCCTAGGAGGTCAAGGCTACAGTGAGCTGTGATTGCACCACTGCATTCTAGCCTGGGCAACACAGTGAGACCCTGTCTCAAATGAATGAATATATAAATCTACCTTCTAGAACCATAGTATAGTAACTTTGTCTCCTTCCAGCAGATGGCACTGAAGATTGTGCACAGTAATTTTAGTCTAGGGCAGTGCTTCCCAGCCTCTTCATGTCATAACATAGCTAGAAAATAAGGATATTCTTGTTGGGTAAAAGACAAGGATGCTTGCAGCCAAAGGAGACTAACCTGAGGATCACTTGAGTACCCCTTAGCTGTCCCAAAGTCTGAAGAGGATTAATATCTTAGTACATCTTTTAATGAATTGCACTCATTCAGTGTGCCCTGGTGTAGTGGTGCTCTGATGTAGGTCATCTTTTTATTAATTTGGGGCCTATTATGAGTTTATGTTTTAAAATGTGCTTTATAAATATTAATCCCAACATTGATGTCAGTGAGAAAGAAGTGAGAATTTTGAAGGTGGTAGTAAGAGTGATGTGAAGATTAAAAAAGCAGAGATTGAAAAATGAAAATTCATAGTAATAAACATACAATAAAGTGTTATGACCCAGTTGAAATTGGGAACAATTCTGAAAAGCAAACAGTGACTCATGCCGTATGAAAATGCCATTTGCTATGGACTGAATTCTGTACCTCCAAAATCCATATGTTGAAGCCCTAACCCCCCATGTAACCATATTGAAGAGAGGGCCTTTAAGGAGGTGATTAAGGTTAAATGCAGTCGTAAAGGCAGAGCCTTGTCCAATAGAACTGGTGCCCTTATACCAAGAGACACCAGACAACTTTCTCTCTCCCTATCTCTGCCTGCCATGTATGGACCAGTGAGAAGGTGGCCATCTACAAGCCAGGAGGAGAACCTTCACCAGAACCTTATCATGCTGGCACTCTCATCTCAGACTTCCAGCTTCCAGAATCGTGGGAAAACACATTTCTGTTGTTTAAGCCGCTTTGTTTAAGGTATTTTGTTATGGTGGCCAAAGCAGACTAATTCACCATTTTTATATAACAAACAATAATCAGTAAAAAGAAAAGTAATTGACAAAATGTACACACTGTTGACCATGTGATGAGAGGATCAGTGTCAACTCTGGGCACCCATTAACCCATTAGGAGATGGTTCAAGTATCTTAAAGGCCTAAGAAAGTAAAGTTATGGAAAGCAAGAGCGCTAGGCACATTTTAATCTGTACAACATCAACATGAGTGGTAGCAGGTGTGAATATACTGCAGCTGCTAAGAAGTTCCTTTAGGCTCATTAAGGAGGGGCATTTCCTTCCTTAAGGGACTTCAAATGTAAATCCAACAAAAAATGCCCTTTGGAACCTTGCTACTCAAAGTGTGGTCCATGGATCAGCAGCATCAGCATCAGCATCACCTGGGAGCTTGCTAGAAATGCAGATTCTCAAGTCATTCTAACTCTACCCAATAAGCATCTTCATTTTAACATGATCATCAAGAGACTCATATGCACCTTAGTCTGAGGTGCACCACTATACAACTTATATCAGTAAAACGAAGAGTAAGCTTTGTTCTAAAGTTTCAAAGGACTGCCTCACTTTTCTGTTTTCTGGAAATGCATATGTGGCTTACTCCGAACTTGTGAGTATTGGGACTTACGAACAATGGAAATTTTGGAACCTAACCTGTTCATATGTAAGAGTTTCTAAAGTTCCAAAATGGGTTCTATATTCCTCTGGTCTTCTGAAACAGAGTACAGAACATAATTTAATTTTTCTTTGCAATTGAGGACCAAATCTATGAATATCTGCTTTGGTCCTGATATATGGTGATGTCATAAAGCGCTTTCAAGTTATAAAGCAGGTGTTCGGTATATGACAGTTCCCTTCACTTTATTTCCTTCAGAATACTAGGTTATAAATTTCTCAGATGGCAGAGACTTGTGGACTATGTTTATCATATTTCCAGTGGAATAAATAGGGTTGTTCAATGTAACTAATTGTGTCAGAATACTGTGCATTTTTAATTCATTTTTCTAATTTTCTTGTTTTTCCTGTGCTTATTCTGCCAACTAATAGAGATTGCTCCTCTCAAACTACCTATATTAACAGCATTTCCTTCCCTTGCCTTGTTATTCATAGTTTCTAATCTGCTGTGAGCTAGATAAGTGTGTAACTACAGAAATTACAGCATGTCTGGAACAATAGCCAAATAGTTTATGTGACAATCAGAGAATTTCCTGTAGGTGCATGCACTATTATTGTTCATGAGTTGACTATGCGGTAATTATTTGCCTAATAATCTCATCTTTTATTTTTCTTTTAGTGTCTTAGTTGTGTTTTAGACCACTGAAATGTAAAGAGAGCTAAATGACATCAACATAAGTGATCAAATATTATTAAAGTCAGTGAAATTATTTATTCTCATGATAATGAGTGGTGAAACTCAATTGGAATGCCATAATGAAAAGAAGAAACAAAGATTCACTAAGAGCAAAAAACAAAAAAAACACAGCCAGGATTTTTTTTTAATTCAAGAAATATAAATACAAGTCAGTAGGAATATATAGAAAAGTTTCTGCATACCTTTGAGAACAGACCATATCTTATTCATTTTTGTATCCCCAATACCTAGCCTATTACAAATATAATAAATCTGTAAATGGATCAGATAAAGGAGGAAAAAGAAGAAAACTGTTTCTTCATATTGGGAGACAGACACCTAATAGAGAATGCCACTAAAAGGGAAGGAGTGATCTACAAACGCCAAATATGATTTACGAACTAGAAAATAAAAAGCCTGGTGAGAAATATGGAAAGCCAAGCTACAATAAAGAATTGACATTTCTTGGCCGGGCATGGTGGCTCACGTCTGTAATCCCAGCACTTTGGGAGGCCGAGGCAGGCAGATCACCTGAGGTCAGGAGTTTGAGACCACCTTGGCCAACATGGTGAAACCCCATTATCTACTAAAAATACAACAATTAGCCAGGAGTGATGGTGCATACCTGTAGCCCCAGCTACTCAGGAGGCTGAGGCAGGAGAATCGCTTGAACCCAGGAGGTGGAGGTTACAGAGAGCCAAGATGGCGCCACTTTACTCCAGACTGGGTGACAGTCTCAAAAAAAAAAAAAAAAGAGCTGACATTTCTTGAGCTAGAGATAGGTGTTCAGTTGTCCAAGGCTCCCACTTCTGTTATAAAGAATAGAGTCCTAAGTTGGGGACGACAAATAGTAACACACGTATTATTTTACTTCCACATATGCAGCAGAGATTAATTCAATTACCCGCTCTTTCTCACTGAACACAGACTTGGCCTCAGCATCTGCATCAACAGTACACCTCAAAGAATCTGAGTTGACATAGGAAACATCATAATTGGCATTTGTGACACTGTAATCACAAATCTACAAAATATCACTTTTATTCGTCTGTAAAAGATTGAAGAGATGTTCTGAAAGAAAGGACCATCGTCTTCCAAAGTAAGAGAATGAACCAATTCAGCTTAACTCTGCTATTCAAAAGCAGTGGTCCTCAAACTTTCCCACGCATCAGAATTGCCTGGAGAGGTTGCTGTAGGGCCCTATCTCCACCGCTTCTGAATCAGTAGGTCCAGGGTTTGGGCCCACAAATCTACATTTCAAAAACTCTGAGATCTACCATTGTAAAGTATACTGGAACAAATTCTAAATATGAAAAACTGAAAATCTTTTGACAGCAAGATAGTAAATCATAACTAGCATAGCTTTATGAAGAAAAATGTAAATTAACCCAGTATAGTTTATAGTAAAGCAACGGTCTGGAGCTAAATAAACCTTGGTTTGACCGCTGGTTCTGCTAATTCCAGGTTCATGATTTTTACTAAGATTACTTGAGCTCTATAAACATTAGTTTCTTCACAGATAAAATAGGGATAAGAAAAATATCCCATGGAGTTATTGTTAGGATTAAATAGAAAAAAATACATATCTAAATTTACAAGCACAGTGCCTAGTAGATGGTTCAATCCTATTCATTCAATCCTTCATCCTTTTTTCACTTATAGCAGTAATGGAAATTAAAGCAAAAGAGTGAAATATTTTCATAAAGGTTGTAGTGTTTGTCAGGAGGAAAAATATCTACCTTCTAGAAGGGGTGCCACGGCAACGACAGCACAAGGCCCATGCGTGTGGGGTCCCTGTAACAAAAGAAAGGCATATGAATGTATAATATTTAACAAAAGTTTTACATGGCACCGGAGCCTTCATAAGGAAATGAAGACCTGAAGAAACCTGAGCGTTTTATACCAAGCCTGATGAAGAGTAGACTGTTATGGAAAACTGTGTGATAAGACAAAAAGATGAGCTAATGGCAGTAAACTGGGGGAAACCTCCAAGGCCTATTCATTTAGATTCCTCTTGGCGTCTCTCTGTCTTCACAGATAAGACTGCTTCTTTTCTCCAGGTATAGGGAGGGCATCTCTCACATGAGGGTCTTATGACCTGCTTCACAGGAAGGTCAGAGTCCTCACACCTGCCATTTCTCAAATTCCATCAGCTTAAAACATTCAATATGCCAAGGTGTTATATTTTGGGGTAGTGTGCCCTGAACACCATCATAAACATGCTAGAAAAATTCTACAGCAAGTTAGTGGACAAGGGGAAGGAGCTTAGGTATTAAAGATTGTGGAGAAGATCTATTAAAACACAGGGCCCCAATCCTCCTCTTAAGGAGTCTCCCATATACTTCTGATTAAAATGAGCCTCTTATACCCAGGAGAATACATTCCAGGTGCAGAAAGCCAATTACCTAGTTATTCCCTTACCCACATAATTATAGACCTTAATCCAAATTCAAAGGACTCCTGGGAGATGCTGGAATCTGTGTAATCTCTTTGATGAAGCACAGAGTGTGATCTTTTGCTCATGTGGGTCTAGGTTTCTGTGGAGAAGCTGGAAATGCTGTGGAAAAGGGCTTGCCCCTTTTGTGTATATGGACTCTAATGTAGTTGAAATTCCTAGAAGTCAAATATATAAATCTAACTACTAAAATCCTATTTGTAGTTCATTTAGTGCATTAAAATGCCAGTTATTAATTTACGGCAACAACTAAAGGGAAGCTTTGTATTATTCTAGGACTACAATGCAATTTGTGCTTTGCATAATCATTCAGTAAATGACTTATTGCTCCAGAAATACCATCTTGCTAGATCCCATTCTGAATTCAGTGTTTCTGAGCAATCTCATCTCCAATACAGAATGATGACATACTCAGGATTCCAAGACGGCAAAATGACTCGGGTAATGTAGTCTAGGGCCTGCCAGTGAGTATGCTGAGATAGACCAGAAAGACTTAAAGATTTCACTAACGTAGACAAAGCAAGCTGAGCCACAACTTCTCGGAACACCAACAGGATGCACCAACACTTCACACACACACACACACACACACACACACACAAAAGGAGATAAAGTTTAAAGTTTGTCTTCCAGCATTCCCTTACCCTATTTTCCCTTTCCTCTTCCCTACTTCAGTGAACTTTTCAGTGGGAAGAGTTCTCGATAATGCAATTCTTATTGAGATTCTTGTGTTTATCAGACAAATGTTTCCTCTTTCTTTGCCAAGGAATTATATATTCCCAACAGACATGGAGCTTGAATGCTATATTTCCTTTGGAATCAAGAAAGGGGCGGTGGGGGAATCAAAAATTAAAAACCAAACCCAAGCCATTGTTCCTCTTCGAGGAAGGGTGGGTGGTCAGTCGTTGCCTGAGCTCCGTACATCAACCCGCGGCTCTCAAGTTCCCCTCCCAGTAATGCCGGGCCCAGCCTCGCCGCGGCCGATCGAGCCTCTGCCCTAGGTGGGAGCGGGCCACCCGGTCCCTTCACCCACTGAGGCCCAGTCCTTTCGCCTCAACACGAAGGCAGCCTGGCTGGGCCGGAGCAGCAGTCGCGGGGCCGGCACTGGGGCCACGGAACTCCGGGCCAGCCTCAGGCCGGGGCCAGCTCGGCGCCGGCCTGCAGGGGGCGCTGCGGTGGCACCCGCGCGAGGCCCGCGCGTGCGGGGAGCGACCCCAGGTGTAAGTCCCGGGGCGTGGGGCGTGGGGCGTGTGGGGCAAGGCGGAGCGACCCAGGATCCCCGCGCCCGCGACGGCCGCCCAGCGGCAGCGCTGGGCTCGCGGAGAAGCTTGGGCACCTGAGCCGCGGTCCCGGGTGACACCCTCAGTGACGCCAGGCGCGTTCCTTCCTCTTCCTCTTTCCTCTCCGGCCCCGCCTTCCCTTCCCTCCGCCCACCTCCCCGAAGCGGAGCCGCCGTCGCCACCAGCGCCGTCATGTCGGCCCCCGCCGGGTCCTCTCACCCGGCCGCCAGCGCCCGGATCCCGCCCAAGTTCGGCGGAGCGGCCGCCTCAGGAGCCGCAGCGCCCGCGGGCCCAGGTCCGGGCCCGGCGCCGCACCAGCAGAACGGTGAGGCAGGCGGCTCGGGCGGAGCGCGGGGCCTAGCACCGGCTGGGCGGCCTGCGCGGCCACATCGGGGCGGGGCGGGCCGGGAAGGGCGTTCTGGGCCAGGCCCGGCCCGAGGGAGGGGAGCGGGCGCGGTGCGGAGGCCGCGGGGTCCGGGCTGGGTGCGGGTGCGGGGCAGGGAAGGCGCGGCGCGGGGCGCGCGGGGGTGGGACGCCCCTGGCGTGGGGGCGGGCGCCGGCCTGGGAAAGCTGGGGCCGTGTCTGTTTATGTAATGCGACCCCAGGCCCGAAACCGCCAGGGGCGAGTAGGGGCGACTGAAAAGCTGGGAGCCCACGTAGTAAAACCCAGTTACCCAGCCTGGACGCGGGCGAGTTGCCCCGAGCGACCCCTTGGCTGCGAGAGCTGGCCAGAAGCCGAGGCCGCTGAGTGCGTGGTCTGGGGAAGGCTGGTGCAGCCACCCAGCAGGGTGGATTGTGCCCTTCCTGTCTCAGGAAAATTGCTTCGGTTCCTGAGGCCCAGCGAACACGCTGCCTTGAGGAAACTTAAGTTTGCACTCAAGTTTGTAGACAAAAGGGTGTAAATATGCTATATAAGTGTAACTGTAACCCTGACCCAGTTCGGCCTCAAGATCTGTCATTGCCGCCGCGGCTGCCGCTCAAGCTTTTGGAGTTTGCTTGTAGTGTTTGAAAGGGAGCAGATGTAAACGGATTTAAACGAACATCTTTAGATCTGGGTGTTTTTCCTAGCTCCACTTTCAGAGATGGAAAAACGTGCCAGAGTTGGCCCTGCTTTGAGGCAGGGCCTTCATACAGGCAGCAGCCAAATGCAACACGAAAGCCGCTTTCATATTAAGGTCGTGGGCTTTTAGTAGGCTGCAAAATGATCGTCTCTAGGATATGCATTCCCTAATGCTGAGATTTGGAATGTTCGCGGATAGGGTCCAAGGGTGGGGGAATTCTCCTTACAGACTTGATAGTATGTCAGATGAGAACCTTGGAAAGTAATTGACTGAATTTAGAAAAATACCTCTGTCCTGTATTGGTACGGCAGCCAAACTGCATTAGTACTCTCCAGATGATTGACCTGTTTTATCTAATTTCCTAATGAAAATCTGCTGGACTTTATAATTAGTTTAACCAACATCTAAGTTTTACAACTGATGCTTTTCATACATGAAGTGTATCGTTTGTCCTGAGGATCAGAAGTTGAGTGATACTTTAGCCTTAATATTCTTTGTATCAGCCTTACCTATCAGTATTACATGCTGTACTCTCAGTAGTCATTTTTTACTATAATCGCTTTTGGATATGACCAGTGTTATTGGTGTTGTACGCCTGTTCTGAACAAATGTAAAAATACTATTTGTGAGCAGTGTTAGTTCTTGTAACCTTAATATAAGTTCTTGTTTTTGTTTGTTTTTAAAATAGCTTTATGGAGGAACTAGAACACGATAATTTAGTAAAAGAGGCCAAGTCTTTTAGAACATTGTAGACTCATGTTTACCAGTGATTCAAGGATTGTGTCTTTCCTTGATTTTCTGAATATGCATTATCATCTTAGTGAAGAGTTTTTAAAGTGGCAAATGTTTATTACAGCCTTATAAATTTTGTGAACACTCAAGAATGCCAGGATATGTACTCAGCCAAGTGTAATCAGGATGTTAAAATCTGTAAGAACAAATCAATGTTTTGATGCCAAATATAGATGATGCTTGAGTTCTCCTGTTTATAATCACTACTTTCCTTTAATGTTGCAATAATCATTTCAACATTTATTGCATGCTTACCAGTTGGGGACTCAAGGTTAGGGTAGCAGATGAGACAAGAGTCCCTGCCTCTCTCCTAACTTGCCATGTATTTGGTAATGTTTGAATTGGTTCCGGCTAGCCTTGAGGGACTGGACAGGTTGGGGTGGGAGGGAAAGGTTGACTCTAGGCAGAGGTTACAGTATGAACTAAAGTTTGGAAATATGAAAGTGCAGGGCATGCTTGGAAAGTGGAAGGAGTCAAGAGGTGCAGAGGGTGCTGGGTGGCATGGGAAGCCAAGGCATCGAAGCCGAAAGGAACAGGTTAAAAGGGGTCAGGTTGCAGAAAAGCCTTAAATGTTATGCTAGGAAATTTGAAAGTTATGGTAAGGTGTAAGAACTAGGGTCAGGTAGAGACAACAAGGCTGGTCTGCTGGGCTCAAGTGATCCTCACACCTTATCCTCCAGAAGGATTTTTGTTTTTGTGGAAGGGATTAGTTTAAGTAGAGAAACAAGATTAAATCTCTTTTTGTTTTGTTTGCTAATCTCAAAAAAAAAAAGTTTGTTACGTGGTATCAGCATCTAGTAAGCAGTCATTTGGGTTTCTCATTTATTTTTCAGTCCTACAAAAGTAGTTAGCCTTTTAATATATCTCTATGGAATTCCAGACATGGTGAAAAAGAAATAGGTCAGAAATATGAGCATAAAACAGACAGAATTGTAAAACTGGAATGGTACCTAGAGATCACTTACTTCAGTGTTGTGGTGTGATATGAAATACATTTGGCCTTTGTCCTGAGTTCCTGTAACAGCTCCTAAAACCCTTGTAATTTCCTGAGTGATAAGAGTGTCGCTTGTTACTCATAAGGAGCCTTTTGATCACATTTGAGTTTATGCTAATGAGATGACTTAGGATGGGTCTCCTAGACAGCCTCAGGCTGGAGCTGGCAACCAGAAAGACCAAGTAATTAGAGAGTTGGGACTTTCAGTCCCCACCCATTATCCCCTTTGAAGGGGAGTGCATAGGCTGGAGATAAAGCTTTATAAAAACTCTGGAACAGTAAGATTTGGTGACCTTCAGGGTTGCTGAATATGTGGAGATGCTGGGAGGGTGGCGGCACTTGCCCCCATCCTTTGCCCTGTACCTCTCTTTCATTTAGCTGTTCATCTGTATCCTTTGTAATATCCTTTATAATAAACAATAAATTTAAGTGTTTTCCTGAGTTCCACAAGCCCTTCTACCAAAGTAATTGAACCTAAGGAGGGGGTAGTAGAAACTCCAGTTTCTACTGGTTCCTCAGAAGTACAGATGGCAACCTGCTACTTATGATACTTATGATAGGCATCTGAAGTGGGGAGCAGTCTTGTGGGACTGAACCCTTAATCTGTGGGATCTGAGTCTAACTTCAGGTGGGTAGTGTCAGAATTGAATTGAATTGGAGGACACCCAGTTGGTGTCTGTTGGGGAAAAATAAAAACAAAAATTCACACATCTGGTCACAGAAGTGGTCTGTGCAGAATGAGAGTAGAGTGAAAAGTTTTTTGTTTTTTATTGTTTGTTTTAGAGACAGGGTGTCACTCTGCCACCCAGGCTGGAGTCAGTGGCTCCATCATAGCTAACTGCAGCCTCAACCTCCTGGGCTCAAGTGATCCTCCTGCCTCAGCTTCCCAAGTAGCTAGGACTATAGGCATGCACTACCACTCCTGGCTAATTATTTTTATTTTTATTTTTGTAGAGACTGAGTCTCACCATGTTGCCCAGGCTGTTCTCAAACTCCTGGCCTTAGGCGATCCTCCTGCCTAGACCTACCAAAGTCTTGGGATTATAGGCGTGAGCCCCTGGGCTGGGCCCTGTTTTTTCTTTTACAAGTGGTTAGCAAATGGCAAACTTTTTTTGTTTGTTTGAGACGAGTCTTGCTCTGTTGCCCAGGCTGGAGTGCAGTGGCACGATCTCGGCTCACTGCAACCTCCGCCTCCCGGGTTCAAGCGATTCTCCTGCCTCAGTCTGCTGAGTAGCTGGGACTACAGGCGCACACCACCACTCCTGGGTAATTTTTGTATTTTTAGTAGAGATGGAGTTTCACCATGTTGGCCAGGATGGTCTCCATCTCCTGACCTTGTGATCCACCCACCTCGGCCTCCCAGAGTGCTCGGATTACAGACGTGAGCCACCGTGCCTGGCCCACAAACGTTTTTTAAGATTTGTTTTTCCAAAGGATATTGTATATAGATCCCTGATAGAGAAATCAGAAAAAAGCAAAGTGGTTGCGGTTAAAATAGAAGTAGAAGTTCAGTTGTTTTTAAGCACAGTTTGAAAAACACATAGTTCAGTTCCCTAACTTTACAGATGAAATGAAGATTCAGAAAGGTTAAGTAGGTACATTTTCTGCCAATTCTGTGAAAGCTTTGTGAGGGTGGCAGTTTTTTCTGTCTCTTGTTCATGTTGTATAATGAGAGCCTAGAACAGTATAGGCAAGTTACAGGTATTCATCAGACGTGTATTAAATGAAGTCCATTTTATTTCTGCTAATTCCAACTCCAGATCTTTTCTTAAAACTGTTTGTTTGTTTGTTTGTTTATTTATTTATTTTAGAGACAGAATCTCACTCTGTCACCCAGGCTGGAGTACAGTGTTGCCATCATAGCTCACTGCAGCCTTGAACTCCTGGGCTCAAGCAGTCTTCCCGCCATGGCTTCCTGAGTAGCTGGGACTATGGGTGTGTGCCACCATACCCAGCTAACTTTTAAAAAAAATTTGTAGAGACTGATCTCAAACTCCTGGCTTCAAGTGATCCTCCCATCTAGACTTCCCAAAGTGCTAGGATTACAGGCATGAGCCACCATGCCCAGCCTAAAGATCTCTTTCTGTTAACAGACTCTAAGAAAATTCTTTTTAGAAACTTTGATGTTTGAGAAGAAAGGAATAGAGAGGCAGAAAACCTAGTCTTCATGATCACTTTTACTTGTTTTCTAGGTGTAACTGCTAGCATGTTTCCTTCACTTATTCGAAGATACAGCTTGACTTGATTTCAAGTCTGTGAAATCTTTCTCTTAAGCTTCCTTCCTTGGTGTTGTATTTCTATCCTTCATTTTTCATTGAGCAATATATGGATTTTTAGAATTATTTGTATTTCCATACCAAACATTAATTGAATATTTCTTACCTTTTACTCTGCCTTTTGGGATTCCTTCCAAAGCTGAGTCCTCAAACATACGAAGACTGACTAAAGTAATAGCCTGGTAATGATCTTGTTGGGAGGTGGGGGGGGCGGGCAGTCAGATTTGATAATAAGCTGCTGCTTTTTAATTTTACTTTTAGGAAGCAAATGGTGCTCATTTTCAAATGAAAGTATATTTTAATCCTTCCATATGCCCTTTTCCAGAATGAAACTACAGTTTTATCACTTTAATTGTTAATAATGCAAGAAAGATAAGATAGTAATGGGAATTACTAGAACTCACTATGGAAGATGTAAATAAACATACCATTCATACAGCAGTACTATCGGGTCAGTCACCGGAAACCCTTAAACTTTGAGGGCACATGCAGCATTTAAAATGATATAAATCTCCCTAGTGTATCCTTTTGATCAGAGCCACATCAGTGTCTCAGGTTTCTAGTCTCTATTTATGGCTAACCGGAAGCATCAGCTCCTCTCATGAATATACCCTCTCATGAATATACTAATACAACAGTATTAAGGTTAACTGTGTCTGAATACATGATTTCCTCCTAAGCTGATTTTTTTTTTTTTTTTTTTTTTTTTTTTTGAGACTGAGTTTCAGTCTTGTTGACCAGGCTGGAGTACAATGGCACAATCTCAGCTCACTGCAACCTCCGCCTCCCGGGTTCAAGCGACTCTTCTGCCTCAGCCTCTTGAGTAGCTGGGATTACAGGCATGCGCCACCATGCCTGGCTAATTTTGTATTTTTAGTAGACACAGGGTTTCTCCATGTTGGTCAGGCTGGTCTCGAACTCCCGACCTCAGGTAATCCACCCGCCTTAGCCTCCCAAAGTGCTGGGATTACAGGCGTGAGCCACTGAGCCTGGCTCTAAGCTGATTAATAGATAATCTCAAAGATCTTAAAGTAGGCCGGGCATGGTGGCTTATGCCTTTAATCCCAGCACTTTGGGAGGCTGAGGCGGGCGGATCACTTGGGGTCAGGAGTTTGAGACCAGCCTGGCCAACATGATGAAACCCGTCTCTACTAAAAATACAAAAATTAGCCAGGCGTGGTGGCGGGTGCCTGTAATCCCAGCTACTCGGGAGGCTGAGGCAGGAGAATTGCTTGAACCTGGGAGGCAGAGGTCGTGGTGAGCCGAGATTGTGCCATCGCACTCCAGCCTGGGTGGCAAGAGCGAGACTTCGTTGCAAAAAAAAAAAAAAAAGATCTCAAAGTATTCACTCCATATGTAAACAAGTGTCTTATATCTGGGTTTAATTTTTATTTTTTATTGCTATATATATTGCTTTAGTTGTTTGCAGTGTCTTTTCACTCTTCCCTCTCCCCCCAGGTTTCTGGGATTGTAGCAGTAATTAATTTTGTAAACCATATTCATTGCCACCACTAGTATTTCATGTTACTTTATCTTTCCAATTCATCTGTAATTCCTGAAGTATTTTATGCTAAAGGTATTAAAATAGAATAATTTTCTTTCCTAGAAATGAGGCATCTTCATTGTCAGCATTGTTAGAAAAGATCATGTTGTATATATTCAGCCCTGGAGAGGCCACTATTTTCAGTAGGCTGAGCATACTCAGAATTGTCCAGAAGGTGCGGACTAGTGAAAAGGTTGTAGGCTTTGATATAGCCCAAATTTTTGTGGAGAAACTTACTTAACATGCTTCAGGGTATAGTAATACCTTTCTTACAGAGTTGTTGAGAGAATTACATTTAATAAGGTACTATTTTTAAAGTACTTAGCCCTAGAAGGGGCTTAGCAGTTAGAGTCCCTCCCTTCCATTTTCTTCAGAACACCATTTTATAAATTCTTCAGGTGGCAGAAACCATATGGGTTTTCTTCATCATATGCCCAATAGTAGCAGCTTGTAATAGGCACTCAATTAAGTGAACTTGGTTTCCTATTCATTATTGCTTTTGAAGACTGGCCACTGACAGGAGTCTGTGTGCCAGCTCCCTCTCCCCTTTTTTGTATTTAAGGCTCAGTCACTATTTTAGTCTTCTCTTTATTTTCTTCTGCTTTCCAGTCCTCCATCCCTTATGTCCGCAAATGCATTCTTGGAAGGTTTCTGGTAATAGGCCATCTACTTAAGCTAGTTTGCTTATGGAAAGGTAAGTTTAATGGGTTTTAAGTTTTCTAAAATTGTGTGCCAGAAGTCATTTGTAACAGGAACTGAGGAAAAGCAGGATGAAGTAGCGAGAGGGAGTGGTAAAATCATATCTTGCCTAGCCAGTGGCCAAGTCTTAACTTGTTTTCCTTAGGATTTCTGATTAATGGATATTGTGAAATGAGCTGTAAGCCTGGCTTTGGAACCAGCAATGCCTGGCTTCTTTACTACTTACAACGATTTGAATTCGTGTGAATTAGTGGGTTTTCATGGCCCTGTTTATTTGTATATAAAAGATGATAGTGATACTTCACAGAATTGTTTGAGAAGCATATCAGATTATATGTAGAAAAGCAAGGTATCTGGCATGTAGTAGATTCTGAACCAATATTGATTTTCTTTTCTTTTCTTTCTTTTTTTGAGACAGGGCCTCACTTTGTCACCCAGGCTGGAGTGCAGTGATATGATCACAGCTCACTGCAGTCTTGACCTCCCCGGGTTAAGGTGATTCTCTCACTTCAGCCTCCTGAGTAGCTAGGACTACAGGGGCATGCCACTATGCCCAGCTAATTTTTGTATTTTTTGTAGAGACGGGGTTTCACCATGTTGCCCAGGCTCAAGTGATTCTCCTACCTCGGCCTCCCAGAGTGCTGGGATTACAGGCATGAGCCACCATGTGTGGCCTTGGTTTTCTTTTGGCCCCTCACTCATAGCACTCATTGTCGTGGTATCCAAGAAGGATAATTGATGTTGTAGCAGGAATAATCCTATACTTAATGCAGTGAGATTTAATCCAGTTGTTTACATAGCCTGTGTCTGTAGGCTCTGTCCGCCAGCGGTGACTGGAACAGTTACCTTCATCCTCAGGTATATTTGCAGTTTATGGAATGTAGGAGAGAAAGAATACAAGAAAACATTTCTCTCAGAGCTTGGGAAGCTCTATAACTGTTAGCCTTGCATTATGATAACCTAGGATATCCAGATGTAATCTGAGACTCCTCATTTTTGAAATCACCAAGGTTTCTAATTGCCTATTTCCTTAGGAGTGTGTGGGTGTGCAAGCGTGCACATTTTTTATGCCCATTAAAAATCTGTATTTTGGCATTGTTAGTGATACCTTATTGGCAGGGAGAGTATATTAAAATATTCAGTAATCAGTACTGTGTATACTGACCACTAAATGGATACCATCCTTCATACCAGAGCAGGATCCTATAAGCTTTCAGCTATGCCAGGCATTACTCCTTCAGCTGCGGATTATGAGAAGGTTTGGGCTAGCATGGTGGGGTAAAGCAGGGAAATAGGACCACGGCTATGACTCATTACCAACTGATTCAGAGCTATTTTAATATTTTAACAAAGATAATTGTTAAAATGCATACCTGGGTGCATACTGACTGAATATTGGCCTATTTCTTTGTAATTAAGTGATGAATGAATTCAGTGATTACATTCTTCGATCTGATTCTACCTCAAAGTTAGTATGAATTTATCTTAGTAGGATAGAGGAGCTTGTACTTTGCTGACCTTGATGTTTGTGTTCAGATAATGGAAACTGAAATCTGACTTTGATCTGACTGAAAAAAAAAGTTGGAATTCAATTCAGGAAAATATTAATGAAACAACTATTTTTAATATTAAAATGTGTCTCTTGGGGAGGGGGAATGATCATGCTATTATGGAAATCTTAGGAGTAGTCAAGTTAGAGATGTGGTTTTTGTTTTCTCTCTTTATTTTTTTCTTTTTAAACAATAATTGTAGTATGGTGGAAATCATGACTGTTACAATCTTATTCAGGTAACTTGCTTTATTTTTGTGTTTTCCTGTATGTTTATATTACTCATTTATCAATTTTGCACATTTTTACTAGGGTTGGTAACCTTTTTATGTCAAATGTTTTTTTTTTCCTATAAGATGGCTGTATTGTAATGTTGGAATAATCCAATGTTGATGCTTTATTTTCATTGAAGTTTCCCTAACTTTATATTTATGATAATATCTCTTAAGTGAGCTCTCAGTACCAGTTAGTCCTGTGGTATTTCCCTGCTCCATTCCCAATGTCACATGCTCCCCTTTTCCCTCAAATTCTCAGTATCCTGTCTCTCTGCCTCCCTTTCCAATGGTGACCTTACTTATTTTACTAAGAAATTGAAAGCAATCTGACAATCTGAAGATAAAGTATTAATCTTCTGCCACCAAATCAGTCTTCCTGCATATTATTATTCTTGCGTTATCTGAGACAAATTCAGATTATTTGGGTACAGAATTCTGTTCCCTCTCTTTTAAGAACTTTGTCCCTCCGATTATCTCATTTACCATCAATTTTGGTCTTAAACACCTGAACCTTATTTTATGCAATGCATATGTAATCCTAACAGTTATTTATAACTTTTATTTTAGAGACGAGATCTCACTATGTTGCCTGGGATGGTCTCGAACTCCTGGGCTCAAGTGACCCTCCGGCCTCTGCCTCCCAGAGTGCTGGGATTACAGGCATGAACCACCACGCCTGGCCTATAAATTTAATTTACAATTCCTAGCAAATATATATGTAGCTCCTCTTTACATAACATTTTGTGCTGGATACTCTGGGCATACAAATGTGAATGTTCTCTGCACTCCAGGAGTTCTCTACCCCTCAGTAAAAGAGGAAAGGACTGTCAGCACTGAACATGTGTTTCCTTCATAAGGCCTGTGAGAAGGGTGCCCAGAGTTCTGAAGAGGAAACAATTATTTTTGGTTATTGTAATAGGGAATCTTAAGGGAAGAAGTTAGAACTTCAGCTGTATCTAAAATGATGGACACATTTTGAATTGTCAGGTAAAAATGCGTGAATCAAAGGTAAGGAATTTAAAAAATGTACTCTGAGCAGTGCAGGGGTACAAGGGAGAGAGAGTAATGAAAGAATAGTTTGGGCCTGGCATGGTGGCTCATGC
This sequence comes from Pongo pygmaeus, assembly GCF_028885625.2. NCBI lineage: Eukaryota > Metazoa > Chordata > Mammalia > Primates > Hominidae > Pongo > Pongo pygmaeus. The sequence goes on from NC_072376.2 coordinate 122,230,874, forward strand.
CTGTAATCCCAGCACTTTGGGAGGCTGAGGTGGGTGGATCACCTGAGGTCAGGAGTTCAAGACCAGCCTGGCCAACATGGTAAAAACCCATCTCTACTAAAAATACAAAACTAGCTGGGTGTAGTGGCGAGTGCCTGTAATCCCAGCTACTTGGGAGGCTGTGGCAGGAGAATCGTTGGAACCTGGGAGGTGGAGGTTGCAGTGAACCGTGATCATGCCATTGCACTCCAGCCTGGGCAACAAGAGCTGAACTCCATCTCAAAAAAAAAAAAAAAAAAGAATAGTTTTTACAATTATGTTGGGGCTGCTAATGGAGGTTCCTGGAAATTGTCCTAAGAAGTTTAAACTTCATTTGGATCAAAGATTGTGTGGTAAGGAAAGTTAAAAAGTACTCTGGTGGCGTTAGTAATGAATTAGAGGGAAGTGAAAGTAGGATAAAGGGAAGTCAGTTAGAGAATTTTTCAAACCAAATCCTATTTCATGTGCCCTAAAGAGATCCTGTGAATTTTTTTTTTTTTTTTTTGGTACAGGGACTAGACTTCCATGAAATATTTGTTTTATAAATTTTAATTTTCATGTTAGGTTTTCTTAAAGCGAGAGAATCAGTTTTCCTTTGGTGAGAATCTAGTGTCTGAAAGGAGATTATGCTACTGAGACAGATATGTCTTTGGGGTAGATCTTGTGATAATTTAGTCTTGCTAAGGAGGGCATACATGCTTATAGAAAATCATAGGCTGTATCTTGCTGGCACATGATATATCAGTCAGGCTGACCAGCTGAGCAGCTCCATTGAGAAGATTATAGACCATTTGTTAAAAATATTTTATTTCTTCATTCAGATTGGTACCAGTGAGTAGATCATGTATTAGAATCATGTTTCCCTCTTTTATTTGACATAGTTCACTTGAAGCTAAGAATATAAAATTCTTTCAGAGATTATATAAAAACTGAATTTTTTTGTTTTGTTTGTTTTTGTTTTGACACAGGGTCTCACTGTGTCACCCAAGCTGAAGTGATCACTGCTCACTGCAACCTCGATCTCCCGGGGTCAGGTGATCCTCCCACCTCAGCCTCTTGAGTAGCTGGGACTACAGTTGTGCGCCACTACATCTACCTAATTTTATGTAATTTTTGTAGAGATGGAGTTTTGCTCTGTTGTCCAGGCTGGTCTTGAACTCCTGGACTCAAGCAGTCTGCTGCCTCAGTCTCCCAAAGTGCTGGGATTACAAGCACGTCTGGCCATTTTTTAGTTTTTTCTTTTTTTTTGAGACAGAGTCTTGTTCTGTCGCCCAGGCTGGAGTGCAGTGGTGCAATCTCGGCTCACTGCAAGCTCTGCCTCCCGGCTTCACGCCATTCTCCTGCCTCAGCCTCCTGAGCAGCTGGGACAACAGGCGCCCACCACCACGCCAAGCTAATTTTTTTTTTTTTTTTTTGTATTTTTAGTAGAGACGGTGTTTCACTGTGTTAGCCAGGATGGTCTCGATCTCCTGACCTCGTGATCCGCCCGTCTCGGCCTCCCAAAGTGCTGGGATTACAGGCGTGAGCCACTGCGCCCAGTCTGTTATTTTTATTATTTTATTTTATTTTGAGACAGGGTCTCACTCTGTCACACAGGCTGGAGTGCAGTGGTGCAATCTTGGCTCACTGTGGCCTCGATCTCTTGGGCTGAAGCAAGCCTAGCACCTCAGCCTCCCAAGTTACTGGGACTACAGGCACAAACCACCACACCTACGTAATTTTTTATTTCATGTTTGTAGAGATGAAGTCTTACTATGTTGCCTGGGCTGGTCTCAAACTCCTGGACTCAAGCAGTCCTCCTGCCTCAGCCTCCCAAAGTGCTGGGATCACAGGCGTGAGCCACCGCACCCAGCCTGTTTTTCAGTTTTTCAATGATTATTTGATGCTTATTTGTAAGGCAGTGTATTGGGCAATTTGGTGGGTGCAATAATCAAATTAATTTATTCTAAGATGCTTTTTTTTTTTTTTAACATATTTTTACCTCTGAAATTGGGGTGCATTTTAGAATCAGTGGAATTCTAAACTTGCTTTCCATAAAGTGAAATCATAATATAGTTGTGTGAGAATCTGCCATTGGTACCTGATGTGGTAGGCTGAATAATGGGTCCCCCGGCTATGTCCATGTCCTAATCCCTGAAACCTTCGCAGCAGTGATTAAGTTAAGGATCTTGAGATGGGGTTTTCCTGGAACTTGATAGGCCTGATATAATCACAGCGGTTCTTATTAGAGAGACACAGGACAAGTCAGAGCTAGCAGCAAAGGAAATGTGAAGACAGAAACAGAAGTTAGAGTGATGTGCTTTGGAGATGGAAGGGGCCACAAGCCAAGGAATACCAGTGGCCACTAGAAGCTGGAAAAGGCAAGGAAACGGATTGTCTCTTCAGAGCGTCCAAAGGGAACCAGCCCTGTCCCTTGACCCTTTGTAGCCCAGTGAAACTGATTTTGGACCTCTGACCTCCAGAACTGTAAGAGAATAAATTTGTGTTGTTGTAAACACTGACTTTGTTGTAGTTTGTTATAGTAGCAGTAGGAACCTAATACACCTGTTAAGATAAATAGTGGCAGTATCAAAACACACCTTAGATATAATGAAATACGATAGATTTTAATTTCTTTTTGTTACAAACACTTTTCTTATACCTGAACAGGGTAAAAAGTGTAAAATGCCAAAGCAGAAAAAAGACCTGTTTTTGTATTATGGTATAAATTATTTTACATAGTGAAAGTTTTTAAAGTTTCATGTTCTTTGTGTTTAAGTAGCATATAGTATTCCTTATTGGTACATTGTGATAAGTGCCTGATACAGAAATACTTGATGATTATTTACTAGGCTTCATTTTATAAAAATACAGTAATAGTTTCCATCAGCCAGCCATTACACTAAGCTTTGGGGGATAGGATAGAGCTAAGAGCAAACTAGACTGAATTTTTTCACTTGCAGAATTTACAATTAGACAATTACAGTTCCATGTGAAAAGTTCTGTCATAAGGGTCCAAGATACTGTGGAAACAATATTATATAATGGCATGCATTCACTTGTAGGATTAGACAATGTTTTCCTAGAGAAGAGCTGAGCTGAGATCTGAAGAATAAGTTAAGAATTGGTCAGGTGAAGCAGAAGAGGGTATTTTGGAAGGTTCCATGTAGAGGGAAAAGCCTATCTGAAGATTGAGAGGTGAGGAAGCATGGCTTGAAAAAAATTTAGGATGATAAAGATGTGTGTAGAACAGTGATTCTCAGCCTTTTCATACTCATGGCTACTTTAGTGCTAAAATTTTTGGTGGCATTCTTAAAGGAATTACACTTTGAACACTTGTATTAAAAAAAAGGTTTCAAAAAAGGTATCACATACTCACTTGATCCCCTTCAGAAGCCTCTAAAAGACAGCTTAAAGTAAAACTGTCTTCTGCCCTGATGAACCTCTTTTAGGGCCTCTTGAGGCAAAACTCAAGCATACAGTCTCACTTGATGTTGTACTGTGGCTTCTTTGCTTTTTTGTGGCAGACGGTATTTTTTCCCACCAGCTCAGCATTCTATTTGACTTCACCATATCAGTAAGCATCTTAAGTGTAGCAAAATTAAATTTTATTTACTGATCAAATGTTGGCAGAGGCATGTGGAAGACTACTAGTATACTAGTATATTAAGGCATACCTCTTGAAAATTATTGTATGAAGAGGTGGTGAGTGATAAAGCAGGAGTGGTAAGCAGAGGTCAGATGATGGAGAGTCTTTGCCTTGTTTTCTATTTACTGCTGTAACAAATGACCACAAATTTGTGGCTTCAAACAACATGAATTTATCAGCTATAGGTTAGAAGTCCACCTGAGCTAAAATCAAGGCATCTACAGGGCTGCATTCCCTTCTAGAGAATCTAAGGGAGAATTAATTTCTTGCCTTTGTCAGCTGGCTTCTAGATGCTGCCTACATTCCTTGGTCCATGGCCCACTTTCTCCATGTTCAAAGTCAGCAACATTGCATCTCTCTGAGAATTCTTCTGTAGTCACATCTCCCTCTGACTCTCTTCTACCTCTGCTGTTCTGCTCTTAAGGATGTTTGTGATTATATTGGTCTCACCTGGGTAATCAAGAATCTATTTTAAGGTCAGTTGATTAACATTCTTAATACCATGTGCAACCTTAATTCCCCTTTGCCAGGTAATCTAACATATTCACAAGTTTCAGAGATTAGGATATGGACATATGTTTTATTGGTCATGTTAAATAATTTGAATTTTTTTTTTTTTATGGCAAGATAAACCATTAGAAGGCATCAAACCAGGGAGTAACAATATCAGATCTGCTTTTTAGGAAAATCACTCTGGCTACGTTTGGTGTGTCATACAATTTAATAGGTCATTTCCAGTACCTTTTTCTACTGATGTATTAAAAACTTTATTTTGCAATAATTTTAGACTCACAGAAGTGTTGCAAAGATAGTACAGAGAGTGCAGTACCCTTCAGTCAGCTTCCTCTAACAATAACTTATGCAACTTTTTTTTTTTTGAGTCTCCCAGGTTCAAGCGATTCTCCTGCCTCAGCCTCCCGAGTAGCGGAGACTACAGGCACTTGCCACCACACCTGGCTAATTTTTGCGTTTTTGTATTTTTAGTAGAGACGGGGTTTCGCCATGTTGGTCAGGCTGTTCTCGAACTCCTGACTGCCCACCTCAGCCTCCCAAAGTGCTGGGATTACAGGCGTGAGGCACTGTGCCCAGCCTGTCTTCCGAAACTTTGGTACATTTATCAAAACCAGGAAATTAACATTGGTGAAATAAAATTAACTGCAAATTTTATTGATGTTTCACCAGTTTTTACATGAATGTCTTTTTTTCTGTTTCAGGATTTAATTCAGGATATCATGTTGCATTTAGTTGTCATGTCTCCTTAGCCTGTAGTCTGACAGTTTCTTAGTCTTGTCTTTTTTTTTTTTCAATGACTTCCTCATTTTTGAAGAGTACTGATTGGGTATTTTGTAGATAGTTCCTCACTTTGAGTTTGCTGATGCTTTCTCATATTAGATTGTGTGTATGAATTTTTCGTAAGAATACCACACAGGTGAAGTATGCTTTTTATTGAGTCATTTCAGGGTTTACGTGATACCAGCTTGTTTTATTACTGATCATGTTAACCTTGGGCGCTTGGTTAAGAGGGTTGTCTTAGCTAGGTTGCTATATTGAAACATTGACTGAGGCTTAAACAATAGACATTTCTTTTCTTTCTTTGAGGCAGTGTCTCACTGTCACCTGGGTTGGAGTATAGTGGCTCAATCACGGTTCACTGAAGCCTTGACCTCCCAGGCTCAAGCAATCCTCCCACCTCAGCCTCCCAAATAGCTGGGACTACAGGCGTGTGCCACCATGCCCGGCTAATTTTTCTTTTTTTTTTTTTTTTTTTTGTAGAGACGGGGTTTCACCATGTTGCCCAATCTAGTCTTGAACTCCTGGACCCAAGCAATCTGCCCGCCTTGGCCTCCCAAATTGCTGGGATTACAGGCGTGTGCCACTGCACCCAGACATTTATTTTCACAACAGTTCTGGAGGCTGGAAGTTTGAGAGTGTCAGCATGGTCATATTCTAATGAGGGTCCTCTGTCCAACTTGTCACTGTGTGCTCACATGGCCTTTTCTTGGTATGTGCACATAGAGAGATCTCTCTCTTCTTTTTATAAGGGCACTCCTTCTCTCTTGGTGGTCCTGCCTTCATGACCTAATGTAAACCTGATTACCTCCCAAAGGCCCTACCTCCTAACACCATCACATTGGGCCTCAGCATAGTTTCGGAGGGCCATAAACATTGAGTCCATAATAGAGGGATGTCTACGAGGTTCTTCCTCTGTAAAGTTATTTTTTCCTTTTCATGGTCTGTTTATTAGGAGTGATTCACTTAACTCCAGCCTACTTTGAAAAGAAAGAGAAGCTGGATGCAGTGGCTCACACCTGTAATCTCAGCACTTTGGGAGGCTGAAGCAGGAAGATTACTTGAGGCCAGGAGTTCGAGACCAGCCTGGCTAACATAGACCTTGTTTCTACAAACAAAGTAAAATTATTACCAGGGTGTGGTTGCACTCACCTGTAGTCCCAGCTACTCTGGAGGCTGAGATGGGAGGTTCATTTGAGCCCAGGGCTTCAAGGTTACAGTGAGCTGTGATCATACCTTTGTAGTCCAGACTGGGTGACAGAGCAAGACCCTGTTTCTTAAAAATGTAGGAAAAAAAAGGGAATTAAACTCTACCTGCTGCAGTGAGGTATACCAAATGATTTGTGGGCTTATGTTCAAATCACCACAGTAATTAAGAAATATTCTTTGGGAGATACTTTGAAGTTATTCTACCATTCTCTTTCTTCTCAAAATTTCACTCACAGCCGGGTGCAGTGGCTCAAACCTATAATCCCAATACTTTGGGAGGCAGAGGCGGGTGGATCATGAGTTCAGGAGTTCAAGATCAGCCTGGCCAGGATGGTGAAACCCCATCTCTACTAAAAATAAAAAAATTAGCTGGACGCGGTGTCAGGCACCTGGAATCCGAGCTACTTGGGAGGCTGAGGCAGGAGAATCGCTTGAACCCAGCAGGTGGAGGTTGCAGTGAGCCAAGATCACGCCACTGCACTCCAACTTGGGTGACAGAGTGAGAGTCATCTCAAAAAAAAAAAAAACTTACTCACTAATTTTAGCATTTCACTCATAAATTTTGCTTACTCTCACCTGCATCAATTACTACTGTGCAATTCTTTTTTTTTTTTTTGAAAAGAGCCAGAGTCTTCCTCTTGCTCAGGCTGGAGTACACTGACTATTCACAGTTGTAGTCCCACTACTGATCAGCATGGGAATTTTGATATCCTTAATTTCCTACTCTGCCAGTTCACCCCTCCTTAGGTAACCTGGTGGTCCCCTGCTCCTGGAAGGTCACCATATTGATGTCACACTTAGTGTAGACACCCAATCAGCATAACACATTACAGCCCAGAACTCATGGGCTTTAAGGGATCCTCTCACTTCAGCCTTCCCAGTAGCTGGGACTACAGATATTTGCCACAGCACCAGCTACTGTGGATTTCTAATGGTAATTTTCTCTTTCCCTGTTTCTTATAAGGGAGATTTGCCCATTTAATCCCATTTTAAAATTTATTCAATCATTTGTGTGTGTTATTATAAACTCACAAATATTTATTTTATTATTTGGGGTATAATCCAATGCTGTATTTAGAGAGGGAGACAGAGTCTTGCTCCATTGCCTAGGCTGGAGTGCAGTGGTACAGTCATGGCTTGCCACACCCCTAACCTCCTGGGCTCAAGCGATCCTCTCAAGTAGCTGATGTCATCTGCCTAGCTAATTTTTTTTTTTTAAAGAAATGGAGTCTCGCTATGTTGCCCAGGCTGGTCTCAAACTCCTGCCCTCAAGCAATCCTCCTACCTTGATTCCCAAAGTGCCGATACTATTGATACTTACTTTTGTTGCTCAGATTATTCCAGCTGTGTGGCCATTGAGAGCTCTTTCAGGTTGGCTTCTGTATCCTTTTCCCCCAATCTTTTTGTTGTTTGGCCACTTCCTTACTTTCTGACACTACAAGTTACTCTATCTTGTACTTGCCTTATCCCAGTACCAATATCAGCCCTATGTTCAAGGGACTCTGGTTTCTTTTATTGGAGGATGATATTTAGAAACCAAGAACTAGGTGTTGGATATGCTTATTACTACGGGGGTGTCACTGCTTCAGGCTCTGAAAGTGGACAGAGCTATGAAATGTGAGTATGTATATGTATATGCTAACCCATCTATAATTATTTTTGTGTCTATCTGTATCTGTATTACCTAAACATCATTCAGTTAGGTTATCATACATTTGTAATACAGTTAGACTGATCTGTCACAGTCTGTATTCTAGCCTAGGTTTTCTTGATATCCTGGTTGATTTTTTAAAGAAAATTTACCTATAGTATATTTCCTTTCATTCTTTGTAGAGTACAGCTGTATAGGTTTAAATAAACGTGTGTAATCATGTATCTGTTATGCCACTGCAGTACCATCTGGAACAGTTCCATCACCATGAAAAAAAAGTTCTTGTAGTCAGTGCCTCTCACCAGCCCCTGGCAGCCATTGCTCTGTTCTCTATCCATGTTATTCTGAATATCATGTAAACGAAACCATATAATATGTAGCCTTTTGGGTCTGGCTCCTTTCACTTAGCTACATTCATCCATGCTACTGCACAAATTGATATTCTGTTCCTTGTTATTGCTAAGTAGTATTCTGTTGTATGTGTATACCATGATTATTTGTCCCTTCCTCTGTTATCAGACATCTTGGTTGTTTCCAGTGTTTGGTAGTTATAAAAAAAGCTACCATAAACATTCATATACTGGCTTTTGTGTGAACGCAAGTTTGCAGCTCACTTAGGTAAATAACTACAGTGGGACTGTTGGGTCACATAGTAAATATATACTTAAGTTTATAACAAATTGCCAAATGATTTTTCAGGGTGGCTATACTAGTATGTATTCCCTCCAACAATGAGTGAATGTTTCTCTTGCATCACATATTTGCCAGCATTTGGTATTTTCGGTTTTTGATAGTGTCTTTTTGTAATTTAATTTGTATTTTCCTAACAACTAATGATGAGCATCTTCTCGTGTATATTTTACATTCTTATATCTTTTGTGGTGATTATCTTTTCAGATGCTTTACCAGTTTTTGGTTGGGTTGTCTATTTTTTTAGTAGTTGAGTTTTAAGAGTTCTTAGTGTATTCTGGATACAAGTTTTTTATTGAGTATCTGATTTGCAAACATTTTCTTTCTGTGTTATTCTTTTAATTTTCCTGAACATTTTCATGACTGTGTCTTTTTATTTTTATTTTATTTTATTTTATTTTATTTTTTTAGACATATATCAGGGGAACCCACCTCCAATAATTCAACGTTATTTCACGTAGGTTCTTTTCTGTTTCCCTGAGTGTCAGCCGGTCTGAGAAATAAAGGGAAAGAGTACAAAAGAGGGAAATTTTAAAGCTGGGTATCCGGGGGAGACATCACATGTCGGCAGGTTCTGTGATGCCCCCGAGCCCTAAAACCAGCAAGTTTTTATTAGCAATTTTCAAAGGGGAGGGAGTGTACGAATAGGATGTGGCTCACAGAGATCACATGCTTTAAGGGCAACTAAAGATCACAAGGCAGAAGATCAGGGCGAGATCACAAGGTCAGGGCAAAACTAGAATCACTAATGAACTTCCATGACCCGCTGTGCACGCATTGTCATTTATAAACATCTTAACATGGTTCAAGAGCAGAGAACCAGTCTGACTAGAATTCACCAGGCTGGAATTTCCTAATCCTAGCAAGCCTGGGGGTGCTGCAGGAGGCCAGGGCATGTTTCGTCCCTTATCTGCAACTGCATAAGGCAGACATTCCTAGGGCGGCCATTTTAGGCGCCCCCCCCCCCCCACACCCATGCATTCTTTTCCCAGGGCTGTTAATTATTAATATTCTTTACTGGGGAAAGAATTCAGCGATATTTCTCTTACCCATGTTTGGTAATAAGAGAAATATGGCTCTGTCCTGCCCGGCCCACAGGCAGCCAGACTTTAAGGTTATCTCCCTTGTTCCCTGAAAATCACTGTTATCCTGTTCTTAAGGTGCCCAGATTTCATATTGTTTAAACACATATGCTCTACAAACAATTTGTGCAGTTAACGCAGTCATCACAGGGTCCTGAGGTGACATACATCCTCAGCTTATGAAGATGACAGGATTAAGCGATTAAAGACAGGCATAGGAAATTAAAAGAGTATTGATTGGGGAAGTGATAAACGTCTATGAAATCTTCACAATTTATGTTCTTCTGTCACGGCTTCAGCAGGTCCCTCCGTTTGGGATCCCTGACTTCCCGCAACAGACGAGTTTCACTCTTGTCCCCCAGGCTGGAGTGCAATGGTGTGATGTCAGCTCACTGCAACCTCTGCCTCCTGGGTTCAAGTGATTCTCCTGCCTCAGCCTCCCGAATAGCTGGGATTACAGGCATGTGCCACCACACCCGTTTAATTTTTGTATTTTTAGTAGAGACAGGGTTTCTCCATGTTGCCCAGGCTGGTCTCGAACTCCTGACCTCAGGCACACCTGGCCAACTGTGTCTTATCTGTCTTTAATCCTTAGCTCCTTTCACAGAGCAAACATTTTTTTTCATTTTGGTAAAGTCAGGTTTCTCAATATTTTATGTCGCTGACTATGCTTTGAGTATCATAGGTAATGTGGAGGCTCAGAAAACGAAACCTCAGGCTGGGTGCAGTAGCTCTTGCCTATAATCCCAGCACTTTGGGAGGCTGAGGCAGGAGGATTCCCTGAGCCCAAGAGTTCAAGACCAGCCTGGCCAACATGATGAAACCCTGTCTTTACTAAACATGCAAAAATTAGCCAGGTATGGTGGTGGGTGCCTGTATTCCCAGCTACTAGGGAAAGTAAGGCAGGAGAATCACTTGAACCCTCAGGTGGAGATTGGGGTGAGCTGAGATCGCACCACTGCACTCCAGCCTGGGTGACAGAGCAAGACTCTGTCTCCAAAAAAAAAAAAAGAAAGAAAAATAAAACAAAACTCCAAAATGAAGGCCTCAGAAGTAGCCTCAGAAGCAAAAGTTTTTCTCTGACTTTCTGTTGCCTGCCTGTCTCTCAGTCCCGTTCTCCCCTGAGGCTAGCCTTAGAAACCAGATTCCCTCTTCCCCAAGGCAGGTCATAGAAACTGGAACCTTTTTTCCCCAAAGCAAGCCACAAAACCTAAAAATATTATTCTTTCCCTCTGTCCTATCTGTAAAAACTGGCCTTAAAGAAATTATCTCACCTACATTGTTTGACTGTAGGTCATAAGACCCCCATTCCAGAGAGGGTCCTGCCCCATAAGCAGAAAGAAAGAATGTGTGCTAAGGCCAAGAAGAATCTAAACAGGTAGGCCCTTCCTGGGTTTCCCTATTTAGTCTGTTCACATTAGATTATAGCCTTTTTATCCAATTATACTTCTGCATGGCTGTCTGTACTTTGTTGAACCTAAGGATAAAAATGGACAGTTTCCTCTATCTTTGGGTCTACACGTTAAATAAATTTGTATGTCTTTTCTCCTGTTAATCTGCTTTTTGCAAGTTGATTTTTCAGCACACTTTCAGAGGGCCAAGGGGAGCTGCCCCTTTGGCCTCTATAGTAAGAATTCATTGTCAATCCCAGATTCCCTTCAAAAATCTATATTTTCTCTTAAGTGTTTAATTTACAATGAGATTTAGGATTTTTTTGTTTGTTTGTTTTTGTTTTTGTTTTTTGAGATGGAGTTTCACTTTTGTCGCCCAGGCTGGTGTGTGGTGGTGCGATCTTGGCTTACTTCAACCTCCGCCTCCCAGGTTCAAGCGAGTCTCCTGCCTCAGCCCTCCCGAGTAGCTGGGATTTCAGGCATGCACCACCATGCCCGGCTAATTTTGTAGAGACGGGGTTTCACCATGTTGGCTAGGCTGGTCTCCAAACCCTGACCTCAGGTAATCTGCCCACCTAGGCCTCCCAGAATGCTGGGATTACAGGCATGAGCCACCACACCCAGCCTATGATTCATTTTGACTTAATTTTTGTTTAAGACCAGAGGTATATGTTGAGGTTCTTTTCTTTTTTTCACATGTGGATATCTAGTTATTCCAGCACCATTTGTTGAAAGAACTATCTGTCCTCAATTGCATTGCCTTGGCACCTTTGTCAAAAATCAGTTGACTGTATTTTTGTGGGTCTGTTTCTAGACTCTGTTGCATTCTGTGTATCTGTCCTTTCACCAATACCACACTTTTTAAATTGTTGTAACCTATAAAGTAAGCCTTAAAATTGGATAATGTGAGTCTTCCAACTTTGTTCCTTTTCAGTTTTTGTTTTTAGTAACTTTGCGTTTCTATAGAAACTTTAGAATCAGCTTGTTGATATCTACAAAAAAAAAACCTGCTGGCATTGTTTATTATGATTGCATTGAATCTAAAGATCAAAATTGAGATAAGTTACATCATAATATCAAATCTTCTAATCCATGAACACAGTATGTCATTCCATTTCTTTAAATCCTTGATTCCTTTCATCAGCGTTTTGTAGTTTTCTTTATATAGGTTCTGAACATATTTCATTAGATTTATATCTAAGTACTTCTTTTTTGTGCTATTATAAATGATACTGTTTTTTAAAATCTTAATTCCCCTTGTTTATTACTGATCTTTAGAGACGTAATTGATTCTTGTATATTGACCTTATATTCTATGACCTTGATAAACTCACTTATTAATTCCAGGCATTTTTTGGAAGATTTTTTTGGGACTTTCTACTTAGTCATGTCATTCTGCAAATAAAGACAGTTTTTTTTGTTTTTGTTTTTTTTTTACTCCTTTCCAGTCTATCTACTATTTATTTATTTTTCTTGCCTCACCGAAGGGGCTGTTACATCTTGTACATTATTGAATAGGAATGATGAGAGAGACATCTTGCCTTCCATGTAATTAGTGTTAGAACGAAAGCGGTCTATCTGTTCCTTGCCATTAAGTATGGTTTGCTATAGGTTTTTAGTAGATAGTCCTTATCAGGTTAAGAAAGTTTCTTTCTCTTCCTAGTTTATTGAGAGTTTTTATCATGAATGGATGCCAAGTTTTATCTAATGCATTTTCTGTATCTATTGATGTGATTATATGGCTTTTTCTTAAGTCTATTAATGTGTTGAATCACATTGAATGTATTTCAAATGGTCAGTCAGCCTTGTATTCCTAATATGAACCCCATTTGGTCATGATGTATTTTACTTTTAATATATTGTTGTATTCTATTTGCTGAAGTTTTGTTCAGTGATAGAGCTCACAGCTAAGTTAAACAAATACTTTTCCTGAAGATAACATTTATACTTCAGTGTGCAATAAAAGTGCTTTATGTTTCACAGAGACCATTGTTTTTAATCTAATAAAATTATATGTGAGTGCATGGTTGTGAAGAATATAGTAACTGCTAGTATTGCTTGGTGCCATTGCTTCAGTTTGTGCCCCAGGGTTCACATTGCAGCCATCATTGCTTTTGTATCATTAGTATAATTGTCAACACAGTGAAAAAGGCAAATATCATCTTAGTACTATTATGAAAATAGTTTTTACTCATGGATTTTCCCCAAAGAGTTTCTGGCACTGCTGGGGTGTTACATACTACACTTTGAGAATTTCTGTTCTATATCTTTATTAATGTCTCAGGACTGCTGAAACAAATGGCCACAAAGTAGGTGGCTTAAAAACAACATAAATGTATTTTTCTGCAGTTATGAAGTCCAGAAGTCTGAAATTAAGATGTTGGCAGGTCTACTTCTTAGTCCATTTTGTGCTACTATGACAGAATGCCTGAGACTGTCTAGTTTATAATGAACAAAAATTTAACTTCTCACAATTCTGGAGGCTGGGAAATCCAAGATCAAGGTGCCAGCACCTGGCTAGGACCTTCTTGCTGTGTCATAACATGGCAGAAAACATCACGTGGCAGAAGGGCAAAGGTGAGGGCAGAGAAAAGGGGACCAAACTTGCCCTTTTATACCAATCTCACTTCTGTGATAGTGGCATTAATGCATTCATAAGGGCACAGCCTCTTAATACCATTAAAATGGCAATGAAATTTCAAGATGAGTTTTGGAGGAGCGAACATTTAAACCATAGCAGTCATGCTCCTTCTGTAGGCTCCTAGGGGAGTAATAAGTTCATTGACTCTTCTACTTGTCTGACTGTTGGCATTCCTTGGCTTGTGTCTACATCACTCTGTGCTCCAACTTCACATTGCCTTCTCTCTGTTTATGTGTATGTCTTCTCTTCTGTATGTGTATTTTATAAGGATACATGTGATTGCATTTAGAACCCACTCAAATAATCCAGGAGAGGCTCCTCTTCTCCAGATCTTTAACCTAAGCATGTCTTTTGTCATTTAAGGCAATAATCACACTTTTCCATGTAATTTTCACAGGATTGGGGGAATTAGGATGTGCACATAATCTTTTAGTGGGCCACTCTTTAGCCCACTACACGCTTTACTGATTATTACAAGTGTTAGACTGCTATGTGTTGTCCTACAGGTCTCTCGAATTTTGTTCATTTTTCTTCAGTCTTTTTTTTTTTTTCTCTGTTTCTTAGATCATTTTCTTGACCAATCTTCAAGGTTGGTCAACTTAATCAAGGTTCATTAAGTCTTCTGCCATGCTGTAGAGACCATTTAGCATATTTATTTGTTTTATTTGGAATATTTTTAAAATAGTTTTCATTTCGATATCTCTTGTCTGTTCATTTACTGGTAACATTTTCCCCCAATTTTTGGAATATATTTTCTTTTGTTTTTGGAATAGATTTATAAAGACTTTGAAGTCTCTGCCAAATTTAGCTTCTGGGCCCACTTTCATTCTGGTCTCTACCTCCCTTATTGCTGGGCATCCTGACATCTCCCATTTCTGCACAGTTAAGCTGACAGCTAGAGACTTGACCTAACAATTGCAACTGGTAGGAAGTTATTTTTAGTAAAGTGAATGAACAGAAAAATTTACCTACAGATCTATTTATTTGGTGGTTTATGTTAAAAAAAAAATGAAAAGCTAAATGGCAAATAGAAAATTGATTAAAATATGGTAAATTCATGTAATGGAATACTATTCAGACGTTAAAAATAATGATGGAAAGATATTCAAATCATGCTAAATGAAGGAATCATTTAAAAGATACATTATAATCCCACTTTTGCTTAACTAAATTATACATATATATGCAAAAAGAAAATACTGGGTGGATATACATCAGAATGTTAGCAGGTTATCTCAGGAAGATTACAGATTATTTTTATTTGATCACTTTCTGTATTTTTTTTTACAATGACTATATCACATTTGTGATAAGAAAAGTACTTCTGAAGTTATTTTCAGAAATTTGACTATATACATAACAAATTTCTTTTTTCCTCCACAACTTTTATGTCTATTTTAGAAGTATTAAAATACCAGCAGTCTTTTCATACATGCTGCAGAATCATTTTGAATCCCAAGAAAGATCACAGATGAATAATTACTACAAGAGTTTTGTATTCAGATAAGTTAAACATAATATATGTATATGTGTACATAATGCACTGTGTTGCTCTACTCTTAGAAAAAAATTGTTCTTTCTTGGAATACAATATTTGGAGGCCATAGAGCTTAAATAAATATGGAAAAAAATTGAAGCAGGTACACAAGAATAGGGGGAAAACACTGAGGGCTGAAAATTTAATCTGTCATGAGAGGCAGAAACAACTGGAATCATAGACTTATGCTGTAGACTTTCACCATCCAGTATGGTGGCCACTAGCTGTACATGGCTGTTGAGTACTTGACATATGGTTGATCAGATTGAGAAGTGCTATAAGTATAAAATACATAATGATTTTTGAAGAAATAGTACAAAAAAGCAAAATATCTCAGTAATTTAAAAATACTGAATACATGTTAAAAATGATTTACATTTCTCTTTTTTATTAACCTTAATTACTTTCAGATACTTTTTTATACATTGGGAACATTTAGATCTTGATATAAAGTATGGAATGGTAAGCATCCACATATAATTAGATATATTAGATATTCCCACCCCCATGTTTTCCCAGAGTAAGTGCCTTTCTTTGATAGGCTAGAAAGTAAATAGACTTACTCTGGTGGGCAACTCACTTCTGATAAATTTCAGCAGCTAGAACATTCCTGTTATTTTTAAAAGAATGACATTTGAATAGTTGGGACATAATGATTATTTCTCTTTTCAGATCATGTAGCATGGATATGCCAGATCAGTCACTAAGTGGGTAGATATTTGAACAGATTTCTCTAAATCTGACTTGGCTCTTCATTGATAAATTCTACTAGTGTAGAGTTTTCTGACACTACAGTGAAAGGTAGCAGATCCATCTTTTAATATATTTAAATAGGAGAAAGGAGGACAACATTTTACTTTTGTCGTGTTAATGAAAGATTCCTAACAGACTTTATTTCCTTAAGTAAATAAATTCTTTCAGATGAATTATTACCATCTAAAATAATCTGTAAGAAAAGTAAATTATACACCTAGTAAAACAGTGTTATCAGTATTTTGGTTTTCTGTATACTTCTTGGAATTATAGGAGGAATGTAGATGATATTTTTCCCTTACAGCTTGACTGTGTAAGTTATTTTTATGCTGGCCGTAGAATATATATTACATGACCAGAAATGAAGATTCCATTACATTAATTAGTACAAATTGAAAACAATTAGAAAATGTATACTTTATTCTTATCTCTTTCATAAACAAGTATTTTAATACATTGTTATGGCAAGGACTATAGTGGTACTTCCTTTGTGTACTTGTGTCAGTGGAGCTGAAACGTCTTGTCAATTTTCTGTTAAAAATCAAATTATCCTTTGATTTGAGATATGGCACAGATACCTGTTTCCTTCCACAAGACAGAAAAACTAGATTCCAAGATAATTAAGATTTGCCCCAAACCCAAAGAAAAGTAATTGGAACTAAAACTAGAATTCTGTTTTTGGGACAGTTGGCCATTTGTAGCAAAGGACAGCAGATCATTGGTTAAGAACATGAACTTGAGCCAGATTGCCTGCTTCAAATTCCAGCCCATTTAGTTCCTAAGCATGTAACTGTGTTAAACATCTTAACTTTTGTGGCTCACTTACTGATAAATGGGTATAATAATACTATTTACTTTAGAGGATTAAAGAAGTTAATATATGTAAAGCATTTAAAACAGTGAATGGCATATAATGTAATATATTTAATATATTAATATTAATAAGATTAATATTGGGATTAATGTTTTGTTGGTATTAAATATATGCTATACTTATCAAAGATATATAAAAATGAAAGTATAAAACATTAGAGTAAAACATAGTTTTATAATCTTGAAATGAAGAAACCTCTACTAAGTATGATTTAAAAATCTGTCAAGCATAAAAAAAGAATTTTACTACGTAATCAAGAAACTATAGCAAAAGATACCATGAACAAAGTCAAAACATAACAGTAACGTGGGGGAAATACTTACAGCACATAACATAAGGCTAATTTTCTGCTGTGTGAGAACAGTTAGAAATCATTAAGGAAATCTCAATGCTATAGAAAAAGCAAACAGCAGAGAAAAGCACCCAAATGAGAGTCTCAGCATCATTCAAAGTTAACTACTATAAACTAAAGTGTTTCTCACTTTTCAGATTGGCAAAGATTAACATATAGTCAGTATTGGGACGATGAGGCAATATGAAGCATTATTGATGGGAGGTATAAATTGATAGACCTTTTAAGAGATATTTGCCAATAATGTCAATTTTAAAAACATAAACCTTTTGAACTTCCAGTTTGACTTCTAGAAATTTATCTTATAGCTTCATCACAAAAGTTGACCTCATAAATATAGATTAGTTCAACCCCAAGATATTCATCAATGGAGATTCGGTAAATAATGTTATATCTCTACAATGAAGTACTATATGTAAATTTTTAAAAGAATAATGAGGATTTATATATGCTAATACAGAAGGATATTCAGCATATATTAAGTAAAAGCAAGTTGCAGAACTGTAATATCCTTTTTGTGTGTTTAAAAAATCAAGTAAATTATATACATACTTACATATGCATTACATAGATACATGGATATACAGAGGATGCATAACCATTAACTGTAACTATATCTGGGAAATAGGATATAAGTTACTAGGCAGAGATTTTTAATTCATACTCTTTATTGTTTAAATTTTTTTCTACAGTGGGTATATTGTTACTTTTATAGTTAGGAAAAATAAAAACTGAGAAAAAAGTTTTAGCTGTGTGCAGTGGCTCATGCCTATAATCCCAGCATTTTGGGAGGTTGAGGGAGGAGAGTCAAAAAGTTGAGTCTAGGAGTTTAAGACCAGCCTGGGCACACAGTGAGACCCTGTCTCTACAAGAAAATAAATTTAGAAACATTAGCTGGGCAGTGATGTTTGGGAGACCAGCCTGGGCAACACAGTGAGAGCCCGTCTCTGTAAGAAATAAATAAGTAAAAATTAGCTGGTCACCATGGTGCACGCCTGTGGTCGCAGCTACTCGGGAGGCTGAGGTGAGAAGATTGCTTGATCCCAGGAGAACAAGGCTGTAGTGAACCATGATCATGCCATCGCACTCTCTAGAGCCTGGGGTCAGAGCGAGACCCTGTCTCAAAGTTTAAACTTCTTCCAGGATGGGTATATTAGTTACTGATAGCTGCAAAACAAAATACCCCCCAAGCTTAACAACTTAAAACAACAACTATTTATTTCACAGTTTCTCAGGAAATTAAACTTGGGAGCAGCCTAGCTAGATGGTTCTGGCTCAGGGTCTCTCATGAGATAACCTGTTGGCTGGGCTATAGTTATCTCAAGATTCTACTGAGTTTGGAGGATCTGCCTGAAAGCTCAGTCGTGGTTGTTGGCAGATCTTAGTTTCTCTTTGGCTGTTGGCCAGAGAGTTAAGTTCCTCCTTGCATGGGCTTCTTCATAGGGCTGTTCACGGCTTGGCAGCTTAGCTTCTTTCAGACTGGGGTATCTGAGAGAAAGAGAGCCAGAGCTCAAGACTGGGCTAACATGGAAGTGACATATCATCACCTCTGCCATATGCTATTGTTCATACAGACCAGTCCTGGTACATTGTGAGAGAGGACTACAAGGGTGTGAATAACAGGAGGTGGGGATCATTGGGGGCCATGTTGGAGGCTGGCTACCATAATGGGTCTATAACAGTGTATGCCTTTCGTAATAAGTTGGGATTATGGAAAAGAAAGTTAATTGGGTCAATATTTAAGTGGGGGCTATTTTTAAAAATTGATTATCTCTTTACCAATACCTGTAAATACTTGCTTTTCTTTTTCAGGTCCAGCCCAGAATCAAATGCAGGTTCCATCTGGATACGGATTGCATCATCAAAACTATATTGCTCCCTCAGGACATTACTCTCAAGGACCTGGGAAAATGACCTCATTGCCATTGGATACCCAGTGTAGTGATTACTACTCTGCTCTCTATACAGTACCAACACAAAATGTGACTCCTAACACAGTGAACCAGCAACCAGGAGCACAGCAGATGTACAGCAGGGGTCCTCCTGCACCTCATATTGTGGGATCCACTCTAGGATCTTTCCAAGGTGCTGCATCATCAGCATCCCATTTGCATACGAGTGCCTCCCAACCATACTCCTCTTTTGTGAATCACTACAATAGTCCAGCCATGTACTCTGCCAACTCTTCTGTTGCGTCTCAGGGATTTCCCTCTACTTGTGGTCATTATGCTATGTCAACTGTTTCTAGTGCCGCGTATCCTAGTGTTTCATATCCCTCTCTGCCTGCTGGTGATACATATGGGCAAATGTTTACCTCACAGAATGCTCCGACTGTTAGGCCAGTTAAAGATAATTCATTCTCTGGTCAAAATACAGCTATCAGCCATCCATCGCCACTTCCACCTCCACCATCACAACAGCACCACCAGCAGCAAAGTCTTTCAGGATACAGTACTCTAACGTGGTCAGCTCCAGGCCTTCCATCGACTCAAGACAATCTCATCCGAAACCACACAGGATCCCTGGCTGTAGCGAACAACAACCCAACCATTACTGGTAGGTTGAATGAAAAGTTCACCAAAACGTGTTTGAAAATCAGTGCATTCCCAATTAAGTTATTATTTACGTGAAGGTTAGAGGTGATATTGCCTAATAGAAAAACTGGAAGTTTGCTAATTTATTGTGGTTTTTTGCAGCACCTCTTTGAACCCTTTCTTCTCATCCATTCCCAATTAGCCACCCAGCCATCTGCCTTGTCTAGCTTGGTTCCTTGGATGATCAGTCAACATTTATTGATATATTTTATATATCTGCAATAGTTGTCTTTAATGTGAATTAGATACAGGGCAAAATGGAAGAGTCTGTTTTGAGGATATGTTGGTCACTATTTTCTCTTTTATACTACTTCAACCTTGGGACAGTTGTTTTTTAGCCAGAGCCCCACTTACTTAGAAAAAAGGATGGTTTGCAGCAGTGCACTGGTTTCCCCAAGTTAGCCCCTATTAGTGACTTTTGCAGAAGACATCTTTCCTGCACATAAACAGTGTTTCTCATTTTCAGATTAGTAAGTTAGGCTGAAAGATGAGGAAGGTAAAGGAAGATGCATGAAGAATACCCTGGTATTTAGCCCTTCTGACCTTCCTAAACCAAGGTGTTGTTAAATTTTTTCATTTAAAAATTATGTATGTAAGACGTGGCTTGCCTTTTTTTTTTTGACACAGGGTCTCACTTTATCACCGAGGCTAGGCATGATCTTGGCTCACGGCAGCCTCGACCTCCTGGGCTCAAGCAATCCTCCCATCTCAGCCCCACAAGTAGCTGGGACTACCAGGCATATGCCACCACACCCAGCTAATTTTGTAGAGATGGGGTTTTGCCACGTTGCCCAAGCTGGTCTCGAACACGCGAGCTACCGTGCCTGGCCCAATGTGGCTTTTTAAGTGCATTGTTTCATAGGATATATTCATTTTAATTCAATTTGCGAACTTGAATTTAACAGAATCTGCTTTTGAACCGAATGAAAATGTATGTAAAAAATGGGAATTGGTAAAGCTGTGGTAACTTTTGGAATGATGTCTTTAGATTGTGTATCATTATTTGGATAGCCATGTGTCAAAGATGCTGTGGAAAGATATCCTTCTCTGGACAATTAGATTATTTAAAATTAGAACTTTAATATTAGACCCGAGCTGTACATTTGAGATCATCTACTCTTTCATTGCTATGCCGTTTAGAAATGCTTTCAGCTACAAGCAGCTGAATAGTAGTTTAAACAAAAAGGGGGTATTTTCCTCACATCACAAGTCTAGGTGGATGCAGTGGATCCAGCTGTTCTTGGTATCCTTTTTTCTCTTTCCACTCTGCCACCTGTAGCATGTAGGTTATAGAAACAAGATACTTCTGTACCTATAGACATTAAGTCAGAATTAAAAGCAGCAAGAAGGGAGAGGAAAGGGGACTGGTTAGTGGCATTGACAGACTTCATTTTACACATCATTTGCCATAGCTGTTTAAAAGACCATTCCTAGCTTCAGGGAAGGCTGGAAAATGAATATTGAGTCTTTTTTTTAGCATCCATAGTAGAGGCAAGCAAGAAAAAAGGGAGTTAGCACTGACTTGGGTGAGTCAACTCAAAGTGTCTGTCACAGTTCCGAAATCTGGCTGTCTACCAGAATCACTGGCACAGATTGTGATATTCAACTACAATTTACTGAGCTAGAATAGAATCTCCAGGGTACTCTTGAGAATCTATTTCTAACTGGATCTTCAGTGATGCTGTGAAACAGATCTAAATTTTACTGTAGTCCTTTTGTTTTACAAATGAAGAAAGTTATCCAAGTTGAATTGCCTGTGGTCATTGATGGTAGAAACAGAGCTTGGCCTAGAGGTCAGTTTCTTCTGTCTCCCTCAGAACCAGGGCTTTCTGTCCTCTAGAAATTGTTTTCCTCTCTCTTCTTTCAACATTCCATTTACAGATCCACTTATCCTAAAGTCCTTCCAACTTAAGGATTTTGTGACTTTCATGACAAAGGAAATACAAGTAATTCCTATCTTAGTTCTGAGGTGGGAATAGCACCCTGGATGGAACTAATTTATATTGAGATGTGTCAGGGAAATATGGGGTCACTTGGCTAATGAACAGAACATGTAATTGGGAAAGGCCTATCATTAAGAAAAGATTAAATAAAGGGGGAGAATAATTACAAAACTATTCTCTGTTTGAATAACTGCTCTAATGGGTCCTGTAGGCAGAGAGGCAGGATATATTTTCATTCTTTTAATCTTAGTACTGTACTGTGAATGCCATAATGAATATATTTTAGAATTTAATTTGTGTTCAGAAATGGGTTTTTTTTTTTCCTGCATTTAGATTGGTAAATTACTTTTTAATTGAAGTTCAGAGGTTGACAAATTAAATATTATCTCAGGTTAATATGACAAACATGCTTCATTTCAAAAAAATAGAGGTTATTTTAAAAATCTACTTTAAAATTAAATATTGCCGAAGTTCCCAAACTTTCTCAGTTGATATATTTCAATATTTTTCAAGTGCCCCATGTAACTTAGTAGTAGTTCATAAGATATCTGACACATATCACTGTTTTTCTTGACAATTTAAAATATTCCTTGGAAACCTGCGAATTTGTTACAGTGCCTTGGGGAGCCTAGGTAAAAGTACCTTGTACTAGGTATAGGGTATGGGAATACTGAGTTTAATGTTCTAGAAAGTCTGGCAACATAATTGCTTTCACTACTCAAATTGTATTTTCACATTAAAATGAAAATCTTAGGTATTAAACATAGTTTTGTGTTTTGTTTTGTTTTGTTTTGTTTTTGAGATGGAGTCTCACTTTGTCACCCAGGCTAGAGTGCAGTGGTGCGATCCCCGCTCACTGCAAGCTCCGCCTCCCATGTTCATGCCGTTCTCCTGCCTCAGCCTGCCGAGTAGCTGGGACTAGAGGCACCTGCCACCACGCCCGGCTAATTTTTTTGTATTTTTAGTAGAGACAGGGTTTCACCATGTTGGTCAGGATGGTCTCGATCTCCTGACCTTGTAATCCGCCCGCCTTGGCCTCCCAAAGTGCTGGGATTACAGGTGTGAGCCACCGCACCCGGCCAATAGTTTTGTGTTAAATTCAACCTTTGAATAATTGACAAAAATGATTACCTTCTTTACTACGTGATTATACTATCTTCATTTCAGATATACTAGAAGTCCTCAGTCATTTTATAGAGTTGGAGATGCAAAAGCGTAAACCTGAGTTAAGCAAATATCAAAAATATGATAGATGGATACATACTGTTATTTTTAGGCAGCTAATGAATTCATATTCAAAACATAGACTAAAGGGGACCTTTAAATATTGTCTCATTTGCTTTATTTTAGAAAAGCCTATTAGTACATTATAATTCAGTACTAGAACCTCAATTATTTTATTAAAAAGTCCAAGTATGTATGTTTTGAGTGTTACATTAGTTGTTAAAGTTGGTTGCACTTTTGGCTAGTGTTTAAAAGGTGTCATTTCATTAGGCCATTTAAAAATTTTAAAACTGTCACTGTAGGTGAATCTCTAGGATAGTCAAGTAACCTAGTATAGAATTGTAATAGATAATAAGTACAGAAACTCTTTCTTAGTTTGAGGTGAAGTTGCCTGAGTGTGACTTGGGGATGTAAAGATGCCCATTTTTGACAGCAAGATGAGTACCAAAACTCTGTAGATTCATTTAAAATAATTTTATTAATTTGTCTTTAGTATCCCTTTGTTTTACAAAGCACATACTTTTAAAAATTAGCAAGATAAGTCTTGTTGCCAAGATGTAGAATTTTGCCGGAAAAATTATTTTGATTAAAATTAATTATTTTGAAAATTTCTTGCTTAATAAGAACCACATCTTGATAGCATATTATAAAACAGTAGTGTCTGATTAATGCTGTTTTCTGATGCACAGTTTTATACAAAAGCATTTAAAAAGCTACTTGAGTAAAAATAATAAGCATTTATATAATTCTTCACAGTTGATCTTAGCCAAAAGGCTGAGAAGCGGTATATAATTCTTGAATAAAAGTCCACTACACATATGACACTAAGATATAGTCACTGATAAGTTAATACTGTATCTGTCATCTCTGGTTAGTAATGTGCCTGAGGAAAAGCAAAAGCAAATACCTTGTAGGACATGATTATTTGGACATAGAAATATAAGTAAGAAATAAATTAGACAGCCACATTGGAAAAATAAAATGCTCATACAAAATACAAGTAGTGCAGTACAAGAGACTATTTTTAGTTTTGGAAAGTTGTGTGATTGCAGAGTTATGGGAATAGCGTAATTTTACTCCCTCACATACTCATTCCTTCAGTTTTTCTAAAGATACTCTTGAACCTTTTTTCATCTTTTTTCAACTTTGTGCCCACTACTTGTAAATTTTTCTACATGTTCCTCCCTCTCCAAGCTGAGAAGATGAGATGTTCATCTTTGTGTTCACTTACTTCAGATTCTGGCTTTAGCTGTTATCCCCTCTCCAGAGTATCAGCCTCAATTTCTGCTGGACTGTGGCATTTGGATAGGTGAGAGGAATTAATGAAAGAAAAACATACTCCTTGTCCTATATGTAATCAGAAGCCATTAAAAGTTTATAAGCAAGGTGTTGGCACGATCAATTTGTGTTTCAGAACTTTCTTCTGTGAACAGTGTAGTAGATAACTGGAGGAGGAAGAACCTAGATCAAGAAAACCAGCTGGAAAGGAATTATTACAATTATTTAGGTGAAGGATGATAACTTGGGCTGGATTTATTTATGCAGAAGATAGATGATAGAGATGACTTCAAGGATTTGTTGATATAGTTTATGAAGGAAAAAGAAGAATACAAGATGACTTAAAATTTCTAACTTTGAACAACTTGAATGGGTAGTGGTACTAATCTCTCCTAGTTTCTAAAGAATTTTTTGCACAATTAAGATGGAGCTTAGTTTTACAGGATTATATTAATAAAGGAGTATTCTTTTCAGAGGCCATCTACATACCTAATCCTCATATGTGTTATGCATGAAGAAGTGAATTCTAAGTAACTAACAGGGAACTAAGGAGCTACTAAGAACTAAAGGCCCGGCATGGTGGCTCAGCCTGTAATTCCAGCACTTTGGGAGGCTGAGGCAGAAGGATCACTTGAGCCCAAGAGTAAAAGTAAAAAATTAACTAAGGAACTGCCGTAATTATCAAAAAAAAAAGAAAATATTTATTTTTGAATCATGATTTCCTTCTCTCAGAAATCACACCTCAGAAACTAAACAGTGCAGCAGTGCATTTTGCGTAGTCCAGTTTTATGTGTTGTTTGTTTTGTCAAATTCCCTTTGTGAAAGGAGCAGCTTCTTGGTTGGTGTGCTTCCCTGGTCCTTAATGTTAGTAGACCTTGTCTCCATTCATCCAACAAATACTTGAAAGCTAACTATGTTCCATGACTTGTTCTAATGTTGGGAGATAAAATAGTGAATAAAAACACTTAGTGCTATCCTCATAAAGTTTGCAGTTCACTTAGAGAAGCAAATATTATCCAGATAAACACAAATGAATGTAAAATTCCTATTATTATTTAAGCATCATGAAGCAACCGTATATGGTACTTCGGAGCATTACTTTAGGTGCATTTAGCCTGTTAGTCATGAAGCCTAGAGAAGTCTTCCCTAAGAAAGTAATACTTTAGCTGTAATCTGAAGGATAAAGTCTCCATGTATAAAATTAATTGCAGGTGAAGTAAGTGTGTAAATGCAAAAAAGGCAAAACTTTAAAACTTCTCAGAGAAAATCTCTATCTATAGAACCTTGGGGTAGGGAAGGAATTTTTAAGGACAGTACACATAATGCTAGCCATAAAGGATAAACATGATAAACTCAACTCATTTCTAATTTAAAACTTTTCCTTATTGAAAGACAACATGAAGAAAAGAAAAACACAAGCTGCGAACTGGGAAAAAATGTATATGCTTACAGTATTTACCCAGAATATACAAGTGCTGCATAGAAATTAATAAGGAAAAGACCAACAACCAAAAGAAAAATACTTGAATAGGCATTGCACAGAAGATGAAATGAAAACATAATCTCATTAATAAACAGTGAAAAGCAAATTAAAACTAGAATGGGATATCATCTTATACCTAGTAACAGATGGATAAAAATTAGAAAGTCTAACAATACCAAGGAATGGTGAGGATGTGGAGTAACAGGAAACTCTTAGACACTCTTGATAGGAGGTTGTATTCATTCATATTTTAGGAAAATTTGGCATTAGTAGATTGAAAATAACCACACCCCACAACACAGCTATCTGTCTTCCATATACTCTAGAGAAGTTCTCCTCAAACTATACATCTGTGTCACCTGCGATCTTATTTAAAATGTAGGTTCTAATTCACCAGGTCTTTTATGGCTTGGCCTAAGATTCTACTTTCTAACAAGCTTCTACATGAGGTGTTGCTAGTCTGTGGACTACACTTTGAGTATGAGGGCCATAAAGCACCACTTCTTGTTTTAGATGGATGCCTCTCAAATGATTTTTGTTTGAGATACTGGACAAAGAGACTAGTCTGCTTTCTAGGCCAAAGACCTCATTTCCTACAGAGCTGTCCCCAGGGCTGAGGGATTCGATATCCCTTGCTGCACACCTCCACATATTTGAGCTGTGGCACCTATGTATAGAAGCTCTGCCCTAGGGAAACTTGCACATCTATACCAGGGACAAGTGCGTGAGTATTCATAGTTGCACTGTTTGTGAAAACAAAAAATTGGAAATAACCTAAAAGTCCATTAATGGCAGAATGAATAAATAAATTATATTCTTCCATTGGACTTCTGAACAGCAGTGAAAATGAAGTAGAGCTGCACTCATTAACATGACTGAATCCCAGGAATGTAGCACAGGAAATATGGAAGAATACCTGCAGTATGTTATTGTTATAAAGTTTACAAAACGAGCAAAAATAATGTCTAGGGATACTTATATGTGTGGTAAACTATTTGAAAACAAAAGCAAAAGAATAAACATGATTCAGGAGGGGGCAGGGGAATGCCTTCTGTGAGGAGCATACTGAGAGCTTCAACAATATTGGAAATGTTTTATTTTCAAAATTGGATGCTGAGTTCATGGGTATTTATTTTATTATGCATATATATGTATATATACACATACATAGATGTGTATCAATACATACATGTACATACACATATACCTGATATGATTTCATTTTATGATTTTGAGACAGGGTCTCCCGCTTTAACCCAGGCTGGAGTGCAGTGGCAAGATCTTGGCTCACTGCAACCTCCTCCTCCTGGGCTCAAGCCATCCTCCCACCTCAGCCTCACCAGTAGCTGAGGACCACGGATGCGCACCACCATGCCTGACTAATTTTTGTATTTTTCAGTAGAGATGGGATTTTGCCGTGTTGCCCAGGCTGGTCTCAAACACCTGGGCTCAAGCAATCTGCCCACCTTGGCCTCCTAAACTGCTGGGATTATAGGTATGAGCAACCACACCCGACCCTAATTTTAGACAATTATATCTTTCTCAGTTTTTACTTGGATACTGTTAAATATTCTTAGTCACTGTTTTATGTTGGCAGTTTTGGTGATAATGTCAGTTATCTATTGCTGGTTTAAAATAACATGATTTATTATTTTTCTTGGTTCTGTGGGTTTGCTGGGTAGTTCTTCTGCAGGTTTTTCTTGAATTCACTCATGTGAATTCATTTTGCTGGAGGTTTGCAGGACTAGAAGATTCTAAGATGGCTTCACTCACATGTCTAGCAGATGGTGCAGACTCTTCACTAGGGTTCCTATGTTTTTCTGTACGTGGCTAGACCAGCTTCCCTACATGATGATCCATGCAGCATTTCAGAGTGGAAAGGTGTAAGCTGCAGTGTCCCTCGAGACTTGAGGTCTGGGACTTGTACACTTTTATTTCTGCCACATACTGTTGATTAAAGCCAGTCACAGGGTTTGCTGTGATTCAAAGGGTGGTAAAATAGACTCCATATTGATGAAAGGAACTGTAAAATATTGTGATGATGTTTTTAATCTTCCACAATGATAGTTTGTCTTCCTACTGAAAATGATGAAACAGTCAGCATATTTAGACTACCTTCTTTCACCATTCCTCATATGTGCTTATGTTGTTTTTACATTGTTAGGACATATAACACATTTTGTTTTGTCACCATATTCCTATTTGTTTCAGCCCCAGAACTAAAGTCGTTTACATATATACACACACACTATACATAGACGCACATACATATATGTGCAGGTATATATATGTAGATTTATTCAGTATATCGTAACTGCTCACCAGGAGTCTTTTGCCATAGGTTTTTCAGTTATCTCTTGGTTGGATAATCTTCAATAACTTACCCAGTATTTCTCAACCAGGGATGATTTTGCCTTCTAGGAGACATTTGGTATTTTGAGCTATCACAAAGACCCATGATGAGTCATGTGCACTTTATTCCAGAAGTTCAACCTCGTGTTATGGTTAGGCCCTTACTTAGTTACATGTGAAATAAGGCATCTGGTTAGAAACAGCAGATGAGAAGTAGCAGTTTACAGTGCAAAATGAGATCTGAACTGATACTAGAAGTGTTTATGGAATTCAGAGACCACATTATTGCAGAGTCAAAAACCTCTTACTCATCTCCTTACCTGAGTCACCATTGCATAGTACAATAATCTGTGCAATAAGTAGTATTCATAGAGATCATTAGTAAATAAAAGTTTTTTGAGTTCATTTTGTTTAAGAAGGTAAGGAAGATTGTGAAATATTTTAGGAAAATTGTCATTAAAGTTTATTAAAACATTTGATAAGTAATTTTTCAGTTTTTAAAAAATCATTTGTACCACCTTCTTTTCTAGATATACTACGTAAATGTGATGCTATTGAAGTTTCTACAAGAACTTCAGATAAACTGTATTTTGTTAGTGATATATATTATTATATATTATATAATTATATATTATATACATTATATGTGGTACTATATTATATATTAATGTATTTCAAGTTTCTGTGGATGAAATAGTTTCTTCTCTTCAATTGCAGATTCCTTATCCTGTCCTGTTATGCAAAATGTTCAGCCTCCCAAGTCCAGCCCAGTGGTATCCACTGTTTTATCAGGATCCTCAGGATCCTCATCAACAAGAACACCTCCCACTGCAAATCACTCAGTTGAGCCTGTGACCTCAGTTACACAGCCATCAGAGCTATTACAACAAAAAGGTATTTGAGATATTTATTATCATATACACACACAGACGCACATACGTATTTGAATAGCTGATTTCAAAAAGTTAAACTGTAGGATCCTAATTTATAGAAGATATGAAAAAAAGTTATTTATAATCTCAATCCAAACACAACTGTTGGAATATTAACTTACAGTGTCTCATATATGTTTTACATAATTACATACCATTTTGTATTTTGCTTTTCTGTTTATTACACATAGTTCATATATATTGAGTCTTTATTGCTCTTTTTATGGCTAATTATTCATTGTGTCAATGTATAATGGTTTATTTCATTCCTCTGTCATGGGACATTTATTTCCTATTTTTTAAAGGTTATTATAGTTTCTTTTAGGACAGAGAAGCCAAAACTTTATTATTTAGTGACTCTCCATATCCTATTTGATTATTTCTGTGCTTTTTGTTATTGATAATAGAAAGTAAGCTTTGATATAATTTTGCAAATGAAAGGGGGTGAAAATGAAATTGTAACCCATACTCTTGCGTCATTGAAGAACTATATGATTTATTGTTTGTTTAATATTCTCCATGTGTTAAGTAAGTAAAAGGTAGTAAAATGTGTTGTTTTGACCCTGCTTCCCCACATTGTTTCTTTTGGCAGTTTTTTGTTTTTGTTTTTCCTGTCTGGCTAAAATTCCAAAGTATTGATGTTTCGGGTTAATATATGGCATTTTTGATTTGATCAGAGATGATTGAACTATTTTCAAGAATCTATAGTTTGTATTTCCAGAGCAACCATTATATTATTTTAGGGACTGTACTCACTATGTAATGACAGCTCCTAACCTTGAGTGTGAAGAACCTTCTTATAGGTCTGAAACTGAGAAAAGGAAAAAAGCATGATAAATTCCTAGGGTGATCTCATTGCTTATATCTGTTGAGTGTCTGTGTGATCAACAGAGACCTTTCTGTCAATTGATCAGATGATACATTACACATTTTCTTACTTGGTTTTTTGGAAAAGGAACTGCAGCACCAAAGAGTGTCTGTTGATTCTCAACAAACCAGTGGGTATACTGGAAATTGAATTTAGTTCTTAAAAGTATTTGCCTTCAAAGTGAAGGTCCAGTAGTAGTTTTGTTTATCACGAATCAAAAAAGCTTTTAGGATAGATCAAAGCCCTAACTAAATGAATGGTGTCTTTTCTTGTTTTTCCTCTACATTGATGACTGCCTTCCATTTCTTTAATGTTTTGCTTTTTTTGGCCTATTACATTGCCCCTGCTGATTATTTCTTCATATTTTGTTTTTGTTTTTGTTTTTTTTTGGAGGTGGGAGTCTTGCTCTGTCACCCGGGGTTGAGTGCAGTGGCACGATCTTGGCTTACTGCAGCCTCTACCTCCTGGGTTCCAGCGAGTCTCTTGTCTCAGCCTCCTGGGTAGCTGGGATTACAGGCGCACACCATCACGCCCTGCTAATTTTTGTATTTTGAGTGGAGACGGGGTTTTACCATGTTGGCCAGGCTGGCCTCAAACTTTTGACCTCAGGTGATCCGCCCACCTTGGCCTCCCAAAGTGCTGGGATTACAGGCGTGAGCCACCACGCCCGGCCCCTATCATATTTTCTTTTTGACCATCTTACTGTAAATACCATCCTACCATCTTTTTATAAATATTATTTTGTAAATGGTTTCCCCACTGAACAATTACAATTATATTTCTTCTTTTTTCTATTAAAATATATTTTGAAAGTAGAAGAAGCTGCCATTTATTGAGCACATACAATATATCAGATACTTTATATCTCATTAATTCACATATTAATCTTATGACATAGATATTCTTTGTTTTTTACAGATGAGAAAAGTGAGATTGACAGAGGTTAGGTAACTTGCCCAAGACTACAAGTTAATAAGTAGCAAAGCAAAAGATTTTTTAACTCAGATCTCTCTATCTTGTATTCTTTCTATAAAATAAAGCTGAATTTTTGTTGTCATTGGCTGTTGACAAACTAACTCTTGATTTACCTAAGATAAGTTTCTTGCTTAAGTAGCAGAAAATATCATACTGGGGACACCTGAATTGTAGTTTTTAGTGTTCCTTTTTCATAAGTAGGAGAATGGCCTTTTAGTGACTTCTTTGTCTTTGGAAAGATCTGGGCTACACAGCCTAATTGAGTCAGGGTTACTACATATGTTGGTGCGAATTGTCATTTGCATGAATGGAGCTTCTTCAAATTGTGCAGTGTATCATCTGCATAGGGTTTACTGTGGGCCTGATATGACCTACTAAAGTGATCATACTTAAAAAGAGATTAGCTTTTTTCTTCCAAATTCAAAGACACCGTTGCTTAGTTGTTCTCCCAAGACTAAGCATTTTTTTTCTGTTTTTAGGGGAGACATCAAATTTTTGTTTGAGTAGCCCCTAAAATTTTTTTTATAAACTACCTACTTGAACATTTTTTAGATTGATATCTAAAATTTTTCATCAAAAATTTAAATACTTGTAGTTATGCAATTTTTAACATATATGCTGGCTGACTTCTATAACAGAGATGTTACATTATTCTTTCAAATGTACCCTTTGGAATGATACCTACCATCGTCCTTTTGCAAAAAACACAAATATCCCTTCTTTAACATTTGGGAAGTTTACATTTTTCGTTTTTCTATTTGATGGCATATCCCCTTTCTTTAATGTAATAATAAAATATATTCTTATACTAGAAACTCTTTTATCACTCTATTGTGCTTTTCCATTACCATAATATATAAATTGAAATGTTAAAATTTGTTTTATTATCTATGACTTTAAGTCTCTAAATAGTATATTTTCTTTTGAATGAAGCCATCAGTCACTACAACTTTTTCTCTCTCTCTCCCTCTCTTTTTTTTTTTTTTTTTTTTTTTGAGACAGACTCACTCTGTCACCCAGGCTGGAGTGCAGTGGCATGATCTTGGGTCACTGCAGCCTCTGCCTCCCAGATGCAAGCAATTCTCATGTCTCAGCCTCCTGAGTAGCTGGGATTACATGGATGCGCCAACATGCCCAGCTAATATTTGTATTTTTAGTAGAGACGGGGTTTCACCATGTTGACCAGGCTGGTCTCAAACTCCTGGCCTCAAGTGATCTGCCTGCCTAGGCCTCCCAAAGTGTTGGGATTACAGGCGTAACCATTGTGCCTGGCCAATCACTACAGCTTTTATTGTTGGTATAAAATTGGTCAAAACAACAGAAGCATCACGAATTTTGGTATTTATGTGAAGTATGTTTTTATTGGAAATACATCTTTCATATTTGAAATGAATGGGCTGTCTCGTCTCCCCACTATAGCTTTGTATCTGAGTTGAATATGATTCATTGTTAGAATATGGTAATGTTCAGATAAATTTCATTCTTAGTTTTTATTTTCATACATATAATTGCTGAGAAACATTGTTCACATAAAGTATATTAGAATTATTTGGAAGAGTTTTGCTAAAGCAATATCATTCTGTTTTGCTTTATTTTGCTTTTACTCTTTTTAACCTTCTAAGTTACATGTCAGAAATTATTGTTTGTTAGATTTTATTTTCCAGGTGGTAGTTGTTAACATTATTATTTCATATAACGGTTTGTAATTTGCAAATCCCTTTAACTTTTTCTATCTGTCTTACTTTTTCATCACATGGAACAAGCATATCATATGTTATCTTCCTTTTTGTAAGTGAGGAAATTTAAGTTTAGAAAGGTTGCATGTCTTACCTTAAGACCTACAGAGTCGGTAGGAGAGGTACCCAGGCCCATTGCACACCTTTTGCCTTCAAACTCAGTACTTGTTTTACTCTATCAGAAGTTATTCAAAATATTTTGAATTTCCTTCTACCATGTCCAATATAGCTTACCATACCTTTTATTATTTTTATTTATTTATTTATTTATTTTGAGACAGAGTCTTGTTTTGTTGCCTAGGCTGGAGTGCAGTGGCTCAGCTCACTGCAGCCTTGACCCTTGAGACCACTGGGGCTCAAGCGATATTCCCACCTCAGCCTCCTGAGTAGCTAAGGCCACAGGCACACACCACCACATCTGACTAATTTTTTAAAAAATTATTTGTAGAGATGAGGTCTTACAATGTTGCCCAGGCTGGTCTTGAACTCCCAGGCTCGAGTGATTCTCCCACCTTGGCCTCCCGAAGTGCCTTAGATTACAGGTGTGAGCCACTGTGCCTGGCTACCATACCCTGTAAGTGTGTTTTTAGCAAAAACAAGCTATGATATAGGCCATTTACTTTATGGATGATCTCTCCATGTGACCTAATTGGCAAAAGCAGTCCTCAAAACATATCAAAGCATATACTACTAAGTACTAACAGATTCACTTTTTGGTAAATAATTTTTTGTTAAAAAGATGTAGAAAATGTTAAATATTTTATAAAATATAAAAATTAAGAATTGACTATATTTTATCATGAAAAGGTTGTAAAATATTTTATTGCACATGTCACATTGACTCTGAAATCACAGAATTTTTATCTGAGTTTTAGTGAGTATGTTTTAAAAACATTTGGTAGTCCTAGAAAATACTCCATTTGTTTTTAAAATAATTACAACTGGGCATGGTGGCTCACGCCTGTAATACCAGCACTTTGGGAGGCGAAGGTGGGTGGATCATTTGAGGTCAGGACTTCGAGACCAGCCTGGCCAACATGGTGAAACCCCATCTCTACTAAAAATGTAAAAAAATTAGCTGGGCATGGTGGCACAGGCCTGTAATCCCAGCTACTCGGGAGGCTGAGGCAGGAGAATCACTTGAGCTGGGGAGGCAGAGGTTGCAGTGAGCTGAGATCATGCCACTGCACTCCAGCCTGGGTGACAGAGTGAGACTCTGTCTTAAAAAAATAAATAAATAAAATAAAATAATTAGCAGGACTAAGTGTGCTAGTCAGGTTGGTGGGGGGCTTTTTTTTTTCTAATGATGTGCCCTAAAAAGAACAGCTGAAAATAATTTTAATTGAATATACCCAAAAACATGTTTTTAAAGTTAGTGATACAGCTCACATTTATTTCGTATTTAATATGTGACATGCACCATTCTAAGCATTTGAAATATATAACTCATTTAATCCTGACCACAACCATTTGAAGTGTTACCCTATTTTATAGATAATGTAAGTGAAGAACAGAGGTTAGTAACTTGCTCAAGGACATACCAGTAGTAAGTGATAGAACCTGGAGTTGAACCCAGAGTCCCCATCTTTATCCACAATGTTATGCTCCTTCTCTGTTCAGTATTTCCTACTGTGTACTGTATAAGAGACTTGTATACATTACAGCAGTGTGTCATAGTAAGAATTAGGATAAACTAAGGTCACGTGTTTCCTTTGTAAAATAAAGGCTGTCATTAACACGGGCACTTC
This sequence comes from Pongo pygmaeus, assembly GCF_028885625.2. Taxonomy (NCBI): domain Eukaryota; kingdom Metazoa; phylum Chordata; class Mammalia; order Primates; family Hominidae; genus Pongo; species Pongo pygmaeus. The sequence goes on from NC_072376.2 coordinate 122,265,123, forward strand.
TTTAGTTGGGTAAGTTTGAGGAGAGTACTTACAGGAATCAACATCTGAAAATTGATTTCCTTAAAACCATTCTTTTGTGGGGACCCTTGAAAAGTCTTCTAGTGTGTACACCTAGTTTCCAGTTTAGGAAAGAGAGCAGTTACTCAAAAGTCTGAACTCCCGAATTTAAAAAAGCTAATCTCCACAAGAGATTTGTTCTAAGATTAGTTTGATTTATTCCTGGTATAGCTGCATCTAGGGAACACTGAAGAATATTAAACAGCACCAAGGATATGTTCTCCTGGAAAGGTTTGCCTGAGGGTACTTTAATGGTTGGTTATTTAAACTAAATGTCCTTTTGAAGATATTGGGGCCCTTTGAATAACAGAGTGCTGCATCATGTTAGATTCTATAAAGTGTTTGATGTTTCTTGGTTTAGTAGATTTATACCTTGGAAGCTCTGGTTAAGATAGAATAAATTATGATATAACATTCCTTCTCCATTCGGTGGTGGTAGTGGTAGAGGTAGCTACTCCATGTACATACATTTCTACAGTGGGTTTCAGGCTGAGCTCTGGGAAAGGATGTCATATTTTACCACCTTATATATTTGATCTATGTATCTCATACATAGATTTTGGCTCTTAAAGAGAATCTGAATTAGAGGCACTTCAGGAAGCATTCGCATATCTTAGAATAGATGACTTGGCTATCAACCCCTTGCCGGCTGTAGCTCCCCATTTGTTGTAGTCTGTATGTGCTATACCCAACCTAGAGCAGGGCGCCATGCCTGGCTAATTTTTTTTTACTTTTTACAGAGATGGGGGTCTCACTATGTTGCCCAGGCTGGTCTTGAACTCCTGGCTTCAAGTGATACTCCTGCCTGAGCCTCCCAAAGTCCTGGGATTATAGACATGAGCAGTTGTGCTTGGCTCAAATTTTCGTTTTAATTAGGCTTTTTGTCAGAAGAATGTGCCACTCTGAATTTGTTTTTGGTATTAAGTTTGTTTCTTGTATTACCTGAACCTATTTTACATTTATTTTATTTTATTTTATTTACATTGATTTTTATTTTATTTACATTGATTTGAATTTGGGATACTGCTGTTTTACCTATATTAAAAGATGTTTCAGCAAAGGTAGCAGATTTTTCCATGACTTTTTTTAGTCATTGTTGAACGATCAAAGCTTCGTTCATCTACAGTTTAACCTTTGCTTCTAAACTCAAATTTTATTATTAATAGTTTTTTTCTTACTCTAGAGATGAGTTGTTTATCCATGCTAATCAAGTATGCTAGTCGCCTGAAAAAAAATAAAGAGAGCATTAAAGCACTATCGTGTGATTTTGGTGAGGCAGGGCTTCATTGTACCCCCAGTATTAGGAAATGTTCTTTAAAATCCCCACTATGTTTCTGGCTTTCTTTTATCTTTTTTTTTCAAAGTAGAGCCATGAGATTTTCCATACAAGGATGTTTATTCTTATTTAAGAAGTGTTTTCATTTTCTTTTTTCTTTTTCTGAGATGGAGTCTCGCTCTGTCACCAGGCTGGAGTGCAATGGCATGATCTCTGCTCACTGCAACCTCTGCCTCCTGGCAGAGGTGATTCTCCTGCCTCAGCCTCCCAAGTAGCTGGGACTACAGGCGTGTGCCACCAGGCCCAGCTAATTTTTGTATTTTTAGTAGAGACAGGGTTTCACCATGTTGGCCAGGATGGTCTCGATCTCTTAACCTTGTGATCCTCCCACCTCGGCCTCTCAAAGTGCTGGGATTACAGGTGTGAGCCACCATGCCCGGCCTTCATTTTCAATTAAGATAATTTTTATTTTCCCTCTTAAAAGCTGTATAGATGTTAATTTTTAAAGTCCTGATTCTACCACATCAAATAATAGAAACACCCAATTACATTTTTTAAAGGGAAGTAGTATACAGTTACCAATACCAGTTTATTGTGCTCTTTTCTACAGAATCTGCCTTCTGTTGGTATATTTCACACAGGACCAGTCTTATTCATCTGCTTCAGACTCACATGTAGGCAATAGGATGACACTGACATGACTGGCTGTCTCAGAAAATTCAGTTTTCTGTAATTCTAACACTTGTAGGGTCACAGTTAATAAGTCACCCAGCCTCCCTGTCCCCCACTCCCAGAGTATCTACTGTTAGCAGAGAACTATGCCGAATACAGTTTTTTTCTTTAACTGTCATTCTTCTTCTGTCATGGGAACTGAGTTTACCATCAAGGTAACATTAGCAGAAGGAAGGGGTACCAAGTATGTGTTTTGTATGCTGTACAAAATCAGTTCACTATAAATGATCACTGCCCACCAAAAATGCACAATCCCAAAGGAAATATACCGCAGGGCCATGAGGTCACAGAAGATAAGCATGTATAGAGCTCAGTAAACTTTTCAGACAATATTATTGTAGCTTCCTAAATACTAACTGTATTGGACAATACATGATAGATACCTTTTCACACTTAAGCCAGTCCATATTAAAGCTGCTTTTACTAAACTGCTTTGCAGAGATTTTCTAATGGTTCTAGTTTCGATAATGAATTTGCTAATATTAATATGCATGTTGGGATGTTCTTTGGAATGTCAGAGTTCTTTCTCACTTTTAATGCAATGTCAAATTTTTATTTCTCATCTTTCCTGTTGGTTTGACTCTTATGTTTGTGCTTTCCACTTTACAGGCATGCAGTATGGTGAATATGTTAATAACCAAGCTAGCTCCGCACCAACTCCCTTGTCATCAACTTCCGATGATGAGGAAGAGGAGGAGGAGGATGAGGAAGCAGGTCTGCTTTAGCTTTACACCAGTTCTTGATCTTTTCCTGCTCAAGTTTTCTTTTTGTTTCCACAGTCTTAGCCTTTTAAAAAAGAGTCTTTGAAGATTTAGCATGATGAAATTAAGAGGTTTGCATTATAGTAGATGTGTCACATAAAATGAGGTGTTTGTTTTGTTTTTCCTCCTTTAGGCATCTTTGCCATATTGTAAATAATAGAATCAGAATACCTCTTTCATGATAGTAGAGTGCATTCTTCTTTCAGAAATGCATTTCCTCCCATGTCACATGCAAAATAATGAGTACTGACTGAAGCTTTTGGCTGATGATTGCTCTAGCATCGTTTTAGGAATAATGCTTCATTTTCTGCTTTGCCTGCTACTTTAGTCTAATCAAAATAAGCCATGCGGATTTTATAATAGGGATAGAGAAATAGGACAGTGTTTCAGTGAGATCCTTTTGGCTTTTCTTGTCATGTATTTAGAAGGCCCAGAATTTGTAGTTATTTTCCTGCTTCATGAAGTAGTACATATCTTGCTAGCTGAAGAAGTTGTGCATATGGTTATGTGTTGCAAACTGTTTAATATCTTTTTCTGCCTTTGATAGGTAGAACACTGCTAAATATTAAGCAGTTCAGTTCCTCCATTAATTCTAATACAGGTTGAATATCCCTTATCTGAAATGCTTGGGACCAGAGTGTTTCAAATTTCAGATTTTTTCAGATTTCAGAATATTTGCTGCATTATACATAGTGAGATAGTTTGAGGATGGGACTCAAGTCTAAATACTAAATTCATTTATGTTTCATATACACCTATACACATAAACTAAAGATAATTTTGTACTATATATATATTTTTATTTTGTTTTGTTTTTTATTTTTGAGACAGGATCTCACTGTGTCACCCAGGCTGGAGTTCAGTGACACAATCATGGCTCCTGCCAACCTCTGCCTCCCAGGCTCAAGCCATCCTCCTGTCTCAACTCCCACGTAGCTGGGACTACAGGCCACCCTGCACAGTTAATGTTTGTATTTTTTGTAGAGGTGGGGTTTCGCCATGTTGCCCAAGCTGGTCTTGAACTCCTGCACTCGGGGAATCCGCCCACCTCAGCCTCCCAAAGTGCTGAGATTACAGGCATGAGCTACCTCGCCAGGCTTGTACTATATATATATATATATACATACATACATACACACACACACATATACACACACACACACACACACATATGTATATATATATGTATACATATATATACATATATGTATGTATAGGACATATATGTATATATATGTGTGTGTGTGTGTGTGTGTATATATATATATTTATTTTTTTATTTTATTTTATTTTATTTTTTTGAGATGGAATCTTCTCTGTTGCCCAGGCTGGAGTGCAATGGAGCGATCTCGGCTTACTGCAAGCCGCACCTTCTGGGTTCACACCGTTTTCCTGCCTTAGCCTCCCAAGTAGCTGGGACTACAGGCGCCTGCCACCACGCCTGGCTAATTTTTTGTGTTTTTAGCAGAGATGGGGTTTCACTGTGTTAGCCAGGATGGTCTTGATCTCCTGACCTCATGATCCTCCCGCCTCGGCCTCCCAAAGTGCTGGGATTACAGGCGTGAGCCACAGTGCCCAGCCTTGTGCAATATTTTTAATAATTTTGTACATGATACAGAGTTTTGCCTGTGGCTTGTCATATGAGGTCAGGTGTGGAATTTTCTGCTTGTGGTGTCATGTCAGCCCTCATAAAATTTTGGATTTTGGAGCATTTAAGATTTTGGATTTTCACATTAGGGATGCTCAACCTATAGTTTAAGACTGAACCAATAAGTGATGATCTTTCAAGTTATTATATGTGACCATAATTCTCGTGTTCTAAATGGGAAGATCTGTTCTACAAACAATCATTTTAACAAAATTTTCTATTTCCTATGCATTTAAAAATATTTAAATCATTATATGCAACTCGAGGGGATAAAAATTGGGGGTGGCAGGTGGGAAATAATTTTTCTTACTCTAAATATGTAAGTACCCATCTATGTTTCTGAAATTTTTTTTGTAATTTTAAATTTTAACAAAATTTCAAACTCTCAGAAGTGTAAAAGAAACCCACATGTACACTTTACCCAGATAAACCATTTTTGCCACATTTGCTTTATAATTCTCTGTCAACATATTTTTGCTATACCATTTGCAAGTAAATTGGAGACACCATAAACTTTACCCCTAATACTTTATGTTTCCTAATCATAAGGTCAGTGTCTTAAATAACCAAAATACAGTTATTAAGAAATTGAACATTGATGCAATAATATCTGATAACACTGTTCATTGTCAAATATCAGTTGTCTGAAGTAGATCAGCTATAAAGCTGTTTTCATGGTCCAGGATCCAATTTGGATCATGCATTGAATTTAGTTTTAGACTCCTTTAGTCTCCAACAGTTCATTAGCCTCTTTCCTTGCCTTAACATTTTCAAAGAGTACAGACCAGTTATTATGTAAAATGTTCCCCAATGTGGGTTTATCTCAGGTTTCCTCATGATTAGATTCAGACCATGCATTTTTCGGAGGATTATCACTAAAGCAATGTTGTGTTCTCAGTGCATCCTATTTGAGGCACATGATGTCAATTTGTTCTCATATTGATGAGGTTAACTTTTATTATTTGAATAAGGTGGTATCTGCCAGGTTGCTCCACTATAAAGTTACTATTTTTCCCTGTTAAAATTAATAAGTCATTTGTGGGGAGATTCTTTGAGACTATGTGAATGTTCTGTTCTTCAAAAAAGAAAAAAAAAAAGAGAGATCAGAAAGATTTGGTGGCTGGTGCAGTGGCTCACGCCTGTAATCTCAGCACTTTGGAAGTCCGAGGCAGGCGGATCACCTGGGGTCAGGAGTTTGAGACCAGCCTGGCCAACATGGTGAAACTCTATCTCTACTAAAAATAACAAAAATTAGCCAGGTGTGGTGGTGCAAACCTGTAGTCCCAGCTACTCTGGAGGCTGAGGCAGGAGAATTGCTTGAACCTGGGAGGCAGAGGTTGCAGTGAGCTGAGATCACGCCACTGCCCTCCAGCTTGGGTGGCAGAGTGAGACTCTGTCTCAAAAAAAAAAAAAAAAAAAAAAAAAAAGATTTAGCATTTATGGCTTTTTTCTAGGGTCTTGTTTATTATTTTTCTTGAGTATATTATAGATTTAAAATTCCTGAGTTTATGGCATTTGGATTTTAATAATACCTAACATTTTTAGCACTTACTGAATGCCAGTCGTAGCAATACAGAGCTAGTATGTCTCCCTTGGTTTTTGTGTCAGTTTTTCTAGACTCACATCCCGACTTTGTCACTTTCTAGCTTTGTGATAATGATAGTAACAATTACATATAGTTGTTTTAAGGATTGAAGATATTGTTTGTAAAGAGCTTAGAACAGTGTGTGGCAAATCGTAAACACTCACAAAGATTAGCTGTCATTACCAGCATTGAGATTGTGTTATTGTCTGTTCTTCTCAACAATTCTGCAAGGCAGAAATAATCAACTCTATTTTACAGATGAATTAACTGCAGCCTGAACATGTTAAGTAACATTTGTCTGTGGTCACACAGCTGCTCAGTAGGCAGAGTAGAGATTCAAACTGAGGTCTTTCTGCAGAAAAGTATGAAAAAGAAGGTGTCTTCCTATCTAGTGAGAGAACATAAACCGGCAGAGTAGGTGGGAAGTAAAGGGCACATGACGGTAGTCACTACAGTATTAAGCTTACATGTTATCTTACTCTCCTGTTTTTTTTTCTACTCCACAAAATAAGACTATATTATTGACATTTTTACTATAATTTTAGTGTTCTCTATTCATGGTTTTTTAAAATAATATCTTTGTTGGTTGCAAGTTAAAGAAACATTCTCAGTGGTGGGATGGGAAGAAAGTCTAGCTTTAAATGGAATTTTATCTTTTAAACCTTGCCCAGTTACAATAATTTTTTTCATATGTACAGAGGTAAAAAGAAAGTGGCTGAAATTCGTGTGGGGATTACATGTAAGTGTCTAACAAAGTAGAGATTTGGAGTGCTCTACTTCTTAAGCATTTCAGTGGCATTTATTCCCTTTATTTGTGAGATTTCTGTGTGTTTAGTTTATGTGGGATTGTTCTCCAACTTTGAAAAAAATTTACTGAACATTGATGAAAAATCAACCAGCAGGTTGGAGAATCAGAAGTTATTGGGTTAGCAGTGTTAAGTGTTGAGGAAAGTTTGGCTGAAAGCTGAGGAAAAAAACAATTGGAAAATCTATCAGGAGGTATCTGTCTTGTTTTGTTTTTTCCCCCTCTGGTAGCACTGTTTGGAGATAGAGGGAAGAGAGAACATGAAGAACATTTCCTGAGTCTCTTGTTAATATCTGTTATACCTGTGATATCTGTTAAGTTGTAATAGTAGCTCTGTGGAGTAGGTGTTATTATGACTGTTGTTACCAATGAGGAGCAGCTCAGAGATGTCAGGTGTCCATTTTCCCTCAACTGGTAGGAAGTGGACATGGAGTTTGAGTTATAGCCTTTTTATGTTTTGTGCAGGTTATGAGGAAATCTCAAATTATCTGGCTAATTTCAAGTTTAGCAATACTAGTAAGTATATTGCCTTTGTTGACCCATATTGCTTGTCTTTTAGAGACAGAAAACAGCTTAAGCCTTTTTTTAAAGGCTTAATTGCTTTCTGATACTCTTCCCTAGCTTCAAGGATTCCGAGCTATTCTTCTGATCTGTTCTCCTTGTTACTTCTTTAGATTTCAGCTCCCTCTCTTTTTCTCTTTCCCTTTTTCTTCTTTCAAGCTGTAACATAGAGCCAGTAAAAGAATGAGAGAAAATTATTTCCAAGTACTGTATTTCATACTTGACCCCCATTTGATCTCAGAATACTTATTATCAGTAATTGTAGTGTGAAGTGACTGAGGCAAATCGATGCTATCCAAGGATTAAGCATGGGACAAGTACCAAAGCCATTGATTCAGTGGAAACCAGCTTTTATGCTAAAAGCAGTATTTTGCTTGGTATCAGGATTCCAAAGATCAATATATTAGCATAGCTCTGGCCATCAAATACTTATAATATGATAGGGAAACAGATACCATATGATTATAGTACAACTTGAAAAGTGTAAGCAGGCGCGGTGGCTCACGCCTGTAATCCCAGCACTTTGGGAGGCTGAGATGGGCGGATCACCTGAGGTCAGGAGTTTGAGACCAGCCTGGCTAACATAGCAAAACCCCATATCTACTAAAAATACAAAGATTAGCCAGGCGTGGTGGCTGGGTCTGTAATCCCAGCTGCTTTGGAGGCTGAGGCAGGAGAATCACTTGAACCTGGGAGACGGAGGTTGCAGTGAGCTGAGATCACGCCACTGCACTCCAGCCTGAGTGACAAGAGTGAGACTCTGTCTCAAAAAAAAAAAAAAGAGAAAAGAAAAGTGTATTAATTCAGGGTTGAGAATGTGCTCCTACATAGGAGAGGAAATGATTTTCTGTGGGCATACAGGAAAAGTTTGACAAAGGATTTGAAATTTGAAGGATGAGTAGTAATTTGCCCTGTGAAGAAAGGAAATTATGGCTAACAGACATAATGCATAAACAGAAGAAAAAATGTAGTATTGGGTCAAGAGTCAGAAGTTTGGTGTAACTGCAAAATAAGGTAAAAGGGAGGATGGTAAAGGGACAGGTGAGAGATGCAGGTGGAAAGGACAAGTAGAAGCCAAATTTTGAAGTTTGTTTTATGACAATGTGTAGGCATTTAGACCTTATTCACTAAGATGGTGGGGAAATTAGTGAAGGTTGTTTTTAAGCATATTCAGAATGTTAACACATAAGTTTTCAATAAGGTACTGTTTTATAAAAATACCTTTTTGATTTATTTGCCAGTAATGGCATGACCTCTAATTAATGCATTAATTAGAATGCATTAATCTAAATAGCAAAATATTATGAGTCTGTTTAGCTTACTGATTTATTTGGGTTTATAACAATTATCATTGCTTTGATATTTTGACAGGTTCAAAAATAGAGATTTGCAGTTATTTTTTCTTCTGAAAGTAAATTTAAAGTAAACTAGCAGATTTCAAACTATTCAGTAAACAGAATAAAAAAATTAATACTTTAAAACATAGCATTATTAAAATGAACAATCTTTAAAATATTAACAGTTGATTTGACATGAAAGAAACTAAACATCTTAATTGAGTAGTAGTATGTTCTTTGGAATAAGTTGATATGTAAGTAATCTTTTATCTTTGGACTTTTTTTTTTTCAAGAGTAGTTATTTCTTGATATATACATTTAAAAGTTTTTCTTAGAATGCCCATGATATTTTTAATAGCAGTTTTGAGAAATAATTCACATACCATAAAATTCACCTATTTAAGTTGTGCTGTTCTGCAGTTTTTAGCATATTCACAAAGTAGCAACCATCACTACTATGTAATTCCAGAACATTTTCTTCATCCCAAAATAGAAACTTCATATGTTTTAGCATTCTTCCCATTCTACCCTCCCCACACAGCCACACACAGCTCTAGGCAACCATTAATCCTCTGTCTCTATAGATTTGTCTATTTTGAACATTTTGTATGTAGAGATCATATAATATGTGGTTGTTACTTGCATCTTTCTTTTAACGTAATGTTTTCAAGGTTCATCCACGTTATGGCATATGTCAGTACTTTATTATTTTTTGTTGCCAAAAAATATTCCATATGTGAATGTATCACATTTTATTTATCCATTCATGAGTTGATGGACATTTGGGTTGTTTCTGCTTTTTGGCTGTTATGAATACTCCTGCTGTGAACATTTGTTGACAAGTTTTTGTGTGGGTTTATGTTTTCATTTCTCTTCAGTAGAATTGCTGGGTCAGAACTCTGTATTTAACTTTCGAGAAACTGCCAAACTGTTTTCCAAAGTAACTGCACCATTTTACAATCCAATGAGGATTCTAATTTCTCCATATCTTTGGTAATAAGTTTTGGCAAAGATGTGGAAAAATTGGAATCCTCATTCGATTGGTTATAACCATCCTAGTGGATGCGAAATGGTATCTCGTTGTTTTGATTTTCATTTTCCTAATGGGATTGTGATGTTGAGCATCTTTTCATGTGTTTATTGGTCATTTGTTTATCTTCTTTGGATAAATATCTGTTCAAATCTTTTGCCCATTTTAAATTTGATTATTTGTTGTTTTATTGTTGAGTTGTAAGAGTTTGTTACATATTCTGGATATTAACCACTTATCAGATATATGATTTGCAAATATTTACTCTCATTCTGTGGGTTGTCTTTTTACTTCTTGATGATACAGTAACCTTTAGAGCACAAAAGTTCTTAATTTTGATAAGTCCAAATTATCTTTTTTCTTTTGTTGCTTGTACCTTTGATGTCATACCTAAAAATTCATTTAGTCATGAAGATTTATTCCTGTATTCTAAGAGTTTTATAGTTTTGGCACTTACATTTTATGTCTGTGATCCATTTTGAGTTAGTTGTGGTGTAGGGAAGGGGACCAGCTTTGTTATTCTGCATGTGGATATGTCTAGTTGTTCCAGCATCATTTGCTGAAAAGAATATCATTTCTCCATTGAAATGTCATGGTAAATTGTTTAGTTTTATTAAGGAAAAATATAAAATTAACTGTTTTAAATTGTATAATTCAGTGGCATTTACTACATGTACAGTGTTGTGCAGTCCCCACTTCTATTTATCTCTGTCTAATTTTGTGAAGTACTAGACATTTTCATCATCCCAAAAGAAAATCCTACACTCAGTCACTCTCCATTTTCCCCTCCCCTCAGCCTGGATCTTTCATATAAATAGAATTATATAATATATATATTATATATTATAATATATATGGTATATATATGATATATACATATAATATATACATACGATATATATATGGTCTTTTCTGCTTGATTTATTTCACTTAAGCAAATTTTCAGGTTTCGTTCACATTGTAGTGTGTATCCATACTTCATTTTTATGGCTAAATAATATCTCATTTTATAGATATACCATATTTTGTTTATCCATTCATCTGTTGATGAATATTTGGAGACTTTTGACCTGATATATCAGCATTCTGCTTTAGTTTAAAATTCACAAATAAAAGGAACAAAAAGGAAAGGGCATTACTTTCCATTCTTTATTAAGAGGAAAAATATATGTGCAAAATTGTTCTACTTATCACGAAGAAGGCACTTCGTAAATATTAGTGTCTTCTACCTATTCCTTAATTTGATGGGTGTCTTCATATCCACTGTCTTATTTAGACCTTATAAGAACATAAAAAACCACACATAGGACATTTAAAAAATCATTAGTATTTTGCAGAAGAGTTATATAGCAAGTTACCTTCACTTATTCTTAGGAGAAAAGACCCACAAAGTTATATAGCAAGTAAATGATGGAGTTGATGTAACTGCAGTCTTTGCCTCCAAATCATGTTCTTTGCTGATAAGAAAATGTTCCTACACAAAAAACATTAGCTATTATGTCCTGAGTCAGTATACCTGATTCTCATGTTCATCTAAAATTATTCAATGAAAGATAATTATGCATACCTGTTCCTTTCCTATCACAGTTGAAAATTAACCTAAATGTAGTTTAAACACCAGTTATAATACTGGTATTAAGAGCAAGGGATAACCTCTGTAGCACAGAATTTTGTCTTACTGTGAAACAAAGCAAGATCTCTAACATAATAGAGGGATCATGCAGATTTTTTGTTTTATTCATCATAATATACTCTAGCATATGTACCCAGGATAATTGTAGGTCTCAAAATATTTGTTGAATGAATGGAAGAAGTATATTGCTTGTTCTGTTCATGTGACCTGTGACCAGATTTCATCATAAATTGCCACTGAACTCTCATCTTAATCTTAACAGGTTTTGAATGAGCACACATAATAAAAATTCTTATAGTCTAACATTTATATGAATTAGCATGCCTTTCATTTATATTACCTTATTAAATATGGCAGGTGTTATTTAATCTCTATTCTGCAGATATGTAAACTGAGACACAGAAAACTTAGTAGCATGCCAGATAAGCAACCTAAGCCACAGACTCCTCATTTATGAATGTCTCAAACAGTGTGCTATGATATAAATAAAAGTCATTAAAATTTAATTACCTTAAAATACCCTAATATTGATAAAATATATTTAGTAGTATATTTGGTAGATGTGATCCTTAAGATGTGACTATATTAACATTTCTATCAACCTAAAGTTTTTATTTATGTGTTTGACTACTTTTAATAGTTTAATATCTGTTCTTCTCTAAGATGCTTTACATGTTTAACTGAATTTTATCCCACTCATCAGCTTCATATTCTTTCCACTCTCATCTTCTATTCTTAACAGAAATTCATTGGTTTTTAAAATGTCTCTAGACATCAATCATTTTACTTTTTTACTAGAATCAGGAATTTTCCTAGTTCTGCAAAAACATCTTTTTCAAAGTTGCCAAAGGCTGCTTTAAGATACTTTGTCATTTTAAACCTAGTAGATATTTTGGTTTTCCTTTTAGGTGTTGACAGCTCTTCTACCACAAGCAGTGCTTCTCCAATGCCCAACAATTATGATGCCCTGGAAGGAGGCAGTTACCCAGGTAATTTGTTGTTTTGTGCTTGCTGGATCTTCATTTTGAAAGTTATTGACCATCAGTTGCCTTCAAATGTGAACATGTATTACACATAATAGCAGGCTATATTTTTAACAAGAAAAGAAGGACATTTTTCTGGCACTTCTCAGCCTCAACTTAATAGCGTTGTCACTAACAACTATGAAGGTTGTTTCTGGGGCTATTATTTTTTGTTGTTATCATACTCTATCTTTTTCTAAAAGATTTTCAATAGCTTTTCTCTTCTTTCCCCTTCTTTTTAAAGAATAACTACTCCTTAAATAAATTTTATATTTCTATTGTCATGCTTAGGTCTTTGAATTTGAATTCTTTTCAACCAGCCTCTGAGTATAGTCTTTGACTCTTTGCTCCCTCAATGGCTTCTGGCTGCTTCTAGTAGGTAAATAGATGCTACCTTCAACTTGGGGGTAGGTTTTGGAGACATCACTTTTAACCATATCTGGAAATCACTTTAGCCATTACATTCAAGTACAGGAGTGGACAGTATTGAAAGAAAAAACTATCATTTCGTTTTAATATACTGTGATTTTTCTTGCCCTCCTGTCTCCTATCACTGACAACCTGACAACTGTACCTGACCTCTGTCTCTCTTTTCCTAATGATTCCAAGCTTCAAAACTAACAGAAAAAGCAGTTTTGCCCTTCTTTTTATTTCTTATCTCTTTGTTGATGATCCAGGATGAAGTTTAATTGAAGTTGGAATGTTCTATACTTAAAAAAAAAAAAAACCCATACTATCTTGCTATCACTATTCTATGAATCAGTAGAAAACTTTAATCTTTTCAGCTCAGTATGGAATTCCCTTGTAATATTTTAAAAATACTTGAATAAACGATTCAGTTTTTTGTAGTTAAGGATTTTTCCCCTAGGAATTTTGTGTGTGTGTGTCTGTGTGTGTAAGAAGTTGTAAACCATTCCAAAAACAATCTCTTATCAAGATATTCTAGAAGAGTTGCTTCATTTACTAAAAGATGAACAACCATATAGCATCCCACGAGCTCTAGATTAATGTGAAATGAAATGTCTAGTGTAGTATAGTTGAAAGATTCTGGCCCTGCAGTCAGACTTTGGTTTCTTTGTATTCATTCAGTCAACAAATTCTAATCTTATAATGAACTATGTGTTGAGAGTATTTCAGTAACCTTGGACAAGTTTTCTTCCTATTTATACTACACCAAAATTAAAGAACTACGTGAGCATCTGTAGCAGTAATGTTAAATGAGTTGTAGGCCTACTATATGTCAGGTACTAGAATAGATCTATAGAAACGTAGAAATATTATTCTTTCCTGAAGAAGGGGAGAAGATTTAGACCTTCATGTTTATAACTCCAATTTTCCTCTTTCTTCATCTTCTTTTTTTTTTTTTGAGACGAGATCTCAGTCTATCACCCAGGCTGGAGTACAGTGGCATGATCATGGTTCACTGCAGCCTGGTGCTACTGGGCTCAAGCCATCCTCCCTCCTCAGCCTCCCAAGTAGCTGGGGCTACAGGTGCACACCACCATATCCAGCTTTTTTTTTTTTCTTTTCATAAAGATGGGGTCTCACTTTGTTGTCCAGGCTGGTATCAAACATCTGGCTTCAAACAGTCCTTCCACCTTGGCCTTCCAAAGTGTTGGGATAATAGGCGTGAGCCATTGCACCCAGCCTCATTTTTTTTTTTTTTATTTCTTATGCTGATAATTTATCATGTTAAGAGAACTTTCTGCCTATGTTTCCATCACCATGAGGAGGGACAAGCAAGAGATCTAAGGATTATGACACCGTGTTGAAGGTCTTATCCTTTTAAGAAGTCTGGGAGGTTACCAGAAAGCCAGTAAGCTGATCCTTGCCTAATCAGCACAAGATGATAGCAGAATGTCTAGGAATGTATCTTCAGAATTAGACCCAATGAGGAGATGTGATTCTTAAAGAAAAAAAAAAAAGATTGATTCAGTTAAATGTTTCTAAGAATATATTTTTGCAGAATCCCAAATGCTGGTGAAGGATATCTTACGAACTAAAATGAATGCACATTGTAGAGTTGACTTCAAAATAGGACTAAACAGTCAGTATGCCAAATTGTTAATAATGGTTATGTGTAGAGTAACTTTTAGAGTTTCTTTTTGTTGATACTGTTTTTGTATATGATTTTAAGTTTTCTGCAGTTTTTTTGTTTTCCACTTTCTGTTTTAAATTTAAATCAGGGCATTCATTCATTAAATACATTTTATTTGACATTTATTACATACTAAACATTGTTCTAGGAGCAGGACACTATTCTAGATACTACCTTTTTTTTTTTTTTTTTTTTTTGAGACAGAGTCTCGCCCTGTGGCCCAGGCTGGAGTGCAATGGCACAATCTCGGCTCACTGCAACCTCAGCCTCCTGAGGAGCTGGGACTACAGGTGCCCGCCACCACGCTCAGCTAATTTTTGTATTTTTAGTAGAGATGGGGTTTTACCATGTTGGCCAGGCTGGTCTCAAACTCCTGACCTCATGATCCACCCACCTCAGTCTCCTTAAGTGCTGGGATTACAGGAGTGAGCCACCACTCCCAGCCTCTAGACACTATCTTTCATACTTGACTAACAGTTTTGCTACTGCAAATAATGCATATTTTTAGGGGATTATGGAAACATGCTACTCCTTCCATAGAGTTAGTTTTTATATAGATGGTGGGGTTAGATAAAGCAAATTAGAGAAAAGAGTAGTTGGCACCCTTTTTATTGCTTGCTTTGTTTTGTGGTGCTTAGTCTCTGCTGAGAGAATTTTTTGAAACTACTAACTTTGTGTGTGCGTTTGTGTGTATTATATAAATATATTCTTATCTGTTAGAATTACCAACTCAAGGGGCTCACGCCTGTATGCTCAGCACTTTGGGAGGCCGAGGTAGAAAAATCTCTTGAGCACAGGTGTTCAAGACCAGCCTAGGCAACATGGGACACTCCATCTCTATTTTTAAAAAAAGAAATACCAACTAATGTATCTGTTGGTGAAATGATGTAAAATATGGGGTGGAGTTTCTGTAAAAAGGAATTAAAAAAAAGATGTAGTATGACAACATGTAAAACAAGATTAGCAAAATATTGATAATTATTGAAGCTTACTGATAAGTATATGGGGTTCATCATTCTCCCTACTTTGTGTGTGTCCAAAATTTCTTAGAATAAAAAGCTTTAAAAAGAAAAAAGGAAATGTCAGGGGTTATGGACTGGATCAGCAGTCCAGTCTTTGTGGAGTCTTGATTTTCAGTTGTTAACACCATGTGTTTCCATTTTTTAGATATGCTTTCTTCATCAGCAAGCAGTCCTGCTCCTGATCCCGCCCCTGAACCTGATCCTGCTTCTGCTCCAGCTCCAGCTTCAGCTCCAGCTCCTGTCGTCCCTCAGCCTTCAAAAATGGCTAAGCCTTTTGGCTATGGCTATCCAACACTTCAGCCTGGTTATCAGAATGCTACAGCACCACTTATTTCTGGAGTACAGCCCAGTAACCCGGTATATTCTGGGTTCCAGCAGTATCCTCAAGTATGTATTCAGTCATATACACACATTGTAACAGTTACAAAACTTAATTCTGACAAATTCCTGGTGGGATTTTTACCTGTGATCCAAGTGGATCTTAGGTACAAACACATGTCAGCCTAGATCAAACATACATAGAATTTGATCCCAGCTTTTTTGTGTGTATATATGTAGAAAAAGATTAAATGAAATATAAATATCACATTTTTAAAGAGGTTAAATCTAGTTCAAGATATTAGCTATGATTTTATTTTTCTTCATGGTATCTTTATTTTTCAGAGTCTACAATTGCAAGTATTAATTTTATAATCAGAAAATTTAAGTAAATGTTAAGTTTTTAAAAAAATTTTATATTATCAAGCTGGCATTCTCCTTAGAAAATGACAGGTAAAATGTGATTTGGTCCCTACACTGCATTTAAAGAACTTTATGACACATAACTCACCTTTATAAGAGCCTCCACACACATAAATATGCTCATAGGCTCACATGCTCATTTACTGCTGAAGTGGCTACATTGTCTGGGGTCTAAACCCGTGGTTTGTCATCTTGCAGCCAGGAAAATTTAGGATGTGGACACACACGAGGAGTTTATGGGTGGAAGTTTAATAGGCAGCAGAGAGGAGAAAGAGAAACAGCTTTCTCCATAGAGAGGGGCCTCTGAGCGGAAAACACTGGCTGGAGGTGGATGCACCAAATTTTATAGTCCATCTTGAGGAGGCAATGTCTTATTTACCTAGGGCTCGCAGATCAGTTCGATTAGTTGTTACGTTTACATAAGGCCTTGGGGGAAAGGCTGGTTGCCCTACCCTAATCTTATTATGCAAATGAATTATCTTTGGCCAGCACCATCTTGTCTGCTCTTTACTGTACACGTGACTGGCAGATAACGGATGATGGAGCCGCCATCTTGAACATGTCTAGCCACTAGTTCCTGCCAGCATTCACTCTTGCAGGCTCCCAGCTTGCTTGTCTGTGTCTGCCGCTCGACTTTACAGGCTGCTCTTCGTTAGTGAATGGTTTGGGGCTGCTTTTCATTAAAAAGAAAAGCCTTACTGAGGATTCCCATACCTTCACTATCTGCCTAAGTGATTTCTTTTTAAATCCTATATCACTGCTGCTAGGAACCATTCTGACATGACCTTTTCTGGAGCTACCTCATAAACCTAGCAGTTTAACAACTGATATGATATTTATACAGTTAAATACTTAACAGGACAGTATTTCATTCACATCTATATTTATTGAGAAGAAAATAAAATACAGGGAAACAATTTTTTTTTTTTTTTTTTTTGAGATGGCATCTCACTCTACCGCCTAGGCTGGAGTGCAGTGGCGCTATCTTGGCTCACTGCAACCTCTGCCTCCTGGGTTCAAGCAATTCTCCTGCCTCAGCCTTCCAAGTAGCTGTGATTACAGGTGCCCACCACCATGCCCGGCTAATTTTTGTATTTTTAGTAGAGATGGGGTGTCACCATGTTGGCCAGGCTGGTCTTGAACTCCTGACCTCAAGTGATCCGCCTGCCTCGGCCTCCCAAAGTGTGCTGGGATTACAGGCGTGAGCCACCGTGCCTGGCCAGGAAACAATTTTAATGACAAGAGTATTGCTACTTACAGAAAACTGTTCTCAGTTGACTAACCTTATAGAAATTTTATGGTGAAGTAAGAATGAAAATGAGAAATGGGATAATCAGTGAGGAGCAGTGGCTTACTCATGTAGTTCTAGCTACTCAAGACTAGAGTAGAAGGATTGCTTGAGCTCAGGAGTTTGAATCTAGCCTGGGTGACATACCAAGAGCCCATCTTGAGCAGGGGTGGGGCAAAAGAAAAAGGAAAATTATTTGTTTCTGGAATTTAACCTTAGAATTAAAGTACAGAGGAAAAAGGGAGGAAGAAAACTGAGAGACATTAGAGGAATATGGTTGGTTAGTACAGATTTCTCTGCCTCCCATTTTGCTAGATTTTCTTTATGGCTCTGTTGTTTCATGTGAAACAATTTTTAAGTCTGTCCTGTTTGACTCTTGTACTTTTAGGCAAATTCCTATTTGGGGTTGTAACATATTATTTACTTAGAATTTTTATGACAAGAAAACCAGGTTCAAAGAAAGGATTGATTCTTGGAAGTGTTGAGCAAGGAGAAGAAAAAAATTATTTTGAAATAGTAAATGGTCTTACATAATGACTTAGGACAATAGTCCGCAAACCATGGCCCTCTGGCCAAATCAGGCCCACTGTCTGTTTGTAAATAAAGTTTTATTGCAATACAGCCATGCCCATTCTTTTATGTTATTGTCTATGGCTGCTTTTGCACTACGGTAGTACAGTTGAGTAGTTGGAAAAGAGATCATGTGGCTCTCAAAGCTTTAAAATAATGACCTTCTATCTACAGAAAAAGTCTGCTGACCCGTGACAAAGGAGTGTAGGAAGTATTTTTCATTTCGTATTTTATTTGGGAGGTTATTTTAGAAAAGTCAAAAAATTACCTTTGGGATAAGAGTAAAAATAAATATTCTACCAGAATTAAAAAATACAACATCATTTTATTCTGTAATCACAATCCTTTTTATATTCTGGGTCTAGTACAAATGTTAGAAAAGTTTGGATAAAGGGGACAAAGATATACTAAAAAGTAACCTGGGTTATTAATCGCACTTAAGTGAGCATCATAAAGCCAAAATATTTAGAAGTAGACTGTTAGAAAGCAACCATTCCTACCTTTCTTTTTTTTTTTTTTTACATAATTGGAAGCATACCATATGTACTCATGTCTAGATTCTTTTGCTCAACATTATGCTTATTGTGTGATTGTAATTCATTCATTTTCATTGTTATGTGGTACTCAATCATGTGAATAGACCAGTTTGTTTATTTGTTCTATTGTTGATGGGCATTGGGGTAACTTTCCAGTGTGGGGCCATTATGAATGATGCTATTGTGAACATTTCTGTCCGTGTCTTTTAGTGAGTGTATATATCTAGGAATGGAATTGCTGGGCCATTGGATATTCATTTTTCAACTTTAGCAGTTAAAGCTAGACAGTTTGCCAAAGTGATATTCTGATTTATACCTCATTAGCAGTGTGTGAGAGTTCAGTTGCTTCACATTCTTGTCAACACTTGGAATTTTGACTTTCTAAATTTTAAATAGTCACCTTCGTTTCATTTTTTTGAGGAATAGAAACTCAAATAAGTGAAATCACCTGTCCAGTACCAGGCTTGGTTCTAAGAATGCAAAAGACCTTGCAGTACAGAATTAAGCACTTTTTTTCTCTTTAACTGGTAAGGATTTGTACAGTAAAAAATCATACTCAGACTTGATAGATGGATCTTTCCAAGGAAGATTACAAGCAGCTATTTTTGTCTGATCTGAATTTGAAATCATTTTTTGAACACTACTGTTTTAGGGTCAGTGAACAGTAATGATTTAGGTATACAGCTAGGACCTACATTTAAATTCTTACCTATCTACTAAAAAAGATTATAAATTTTCATTGAAGATTAAAATTGTGAAACTTTTTTAAAAGAAGTCTTTTTTTATTTTGAGACGGAGTCTCGCTCTGTTGCCCAGGCTGGAGTGCATTGGCGCAATCTCGGCTCACGGCTCACTGCCTCCTCCACCTTCTAGGTTCAAGCGATTCTCCTGCCTCAGCCTCCCAAGTAGCTGGGACTACAGGCATGTGCCACCGTGCCCAGCTAATTTTTTGTGTTTTTAGTAGAGACGGGGTTTCACTGTGTTAGCCAGGATGGTCTGGATCTCTTGACCTCGTTATCTGCCCACCTTGGCCTCCCAGAGTGCTGGGATCACAGCTGTGAGCCACCACGACTGGCCCATTTATTTTTGAAGTTCCAGGTAGGGTAATAATATCTTAGCTTAACTTTAAACAGTCTTAACAGTCATAATAAAGTTGAAATGCCTTTAAATGTTGTACCTAATGTAGTGCAATGAAAGAGCTCTGTGTAAAGGCTTTTCTTTGTATTGATTAATTTGAGATGACCTATTAAGTAGTGGGAAACCCTAACAGTTGGTTTTTGAAGGGAAAAAAACGCCTTAAAATTTGTTTTTTTAGGGTTGAAAAACAGGAAAAAGGCTGATGTTTAAAAACAAAAATAAAAATTAGAAAAATATTTTCAGTGAATATATGAAAAACCAGATATAGATACTATATAGCTTTTTTAAATTACAAATTTAGTGAGATCAATTAGAGAAAATGCAGATAAGCAAAAGGAAAAATATTAATAAATATTAACCAGTATTTCTACCAGGTTGTAAACAGCAATGCTTGGAGTCTGTCCTTCCAGGTTTCTTTCACTACACCTTGCTAGGGAAGCCAGGAAAGAAGCTGATTGTCTAGATGACTTGTTTAAACAAACAAAAGAAGTTGAAAAGTACAAATATCACTTTGGAAAATGTTTAAATTTATTTAACAGTATAAGAAGAAACCTTTCTTATTATATCTTTCATCATTTTGGTACTTGTATGTTTTATAATGAGTCTCCCATTTGCGGGGCATAACTCAGTTTCAAAATCAACATCATTTTAAGCTTGGTGTGCTTCTGTGATCCCAGTTAACACAGGAGAATCACTTGAGCTGAGGAGTTTTGAGACCAACTTGGGCAATATAGCAAGAACCTGTGACAAAAGAAAAAAAATCCTTGTGTGTGTATACACACACACACACACACACACATACTTTATCATACATAAACGCACATGCATACAGTCATGTGCTGCATAATGACATTTTAGTCAATGATGGACCACATATATGATGGTGATCCCATAAGATTATAATGGAGCTGAAAAATTCCTGTCACCTATTGACTTTGTAGCTGTGCTAATGTCATAGCACAGTGCATTACTCATGTGTTTGTGGTGATGCTCTGCATCAAACAAACCTGTACTTCCAGTCATATAAAAGTATAACACATACAGTTATGCACAGTACATAATACTTGATAATGAAAATAAATGACTACTGGTTTATGTATTTACTCATACTAAACTTTCTATCTTTATTTTAGAGTGTACTCCTTCTATTTATAAAAAACAAAAGTTAACTGTAAAGCAGCCTCACACAGGTCCTCCAGGAAGTATCCAGAAGAAGGCGTTGTTATCACAGGAGATGACAGCTCCTTACATGTTATTACACCTTAAGACCTTCCAGTGAGACAGGATGTGGAGGTGGAAGACAGTGATACTGATCCTGATCCTGTGTAGGACTAAGCAAATGTATGTGTTTGTGTATTCATTTTCAACAAAAAAGTTTAAAAGAAAAAAAATATAAAACAGAAAAAAGTTATGGAATAAGGCTGTAAAAGGAAGAACATTTTTTGTACAGCTGTACAATGGGTGTTTTACACTGTTTTTGCAAAAGTCAAAAAGTTATTTAGATTGGTGCAAAAGTCATTGCGGTTCTTGCCATTGAAAGTAATGACAGGCCAGGTGCATTGGCTCACACCTGTAATCCCAGCACTTTGGGAGGCTGAGGTGGGTGGATCACCTGAGGTCAGGAGTTTGAGACCAGCCTGGCCAACATGGTGAAACCGTGTCTCTACTAAAAATACAAAAATTACCTGGGCATGGTGGCGGGTGCCTGTAATCCCAGCTACTAGGGAGGCTGAAGCAGGAGAATCGCTTGAACCCAGGAGGCAGAGGTTGCAGTGAGCCAAAATTGCAGCAGTGCACACCAGCCTGGGCAACAAGAGCAAGACTCCGTCCTTAAAAAAAAAAAAAAAAAATGACAAAACCCACAGTTACATTTGCACCAACCTATTAAAATAAATAGTTTATAAGGTAAAGAAGTTACAATAAACTAATGTATTACAGAAGAAAGAAAAACTTTTTTTCCTCCAGAGTCTGCTTCTGTCACCCAGGCTAGAGTGCAGTGGCACAATCTTGGCTCTGACTGCAGCCTCCACCTCCTGGGCTCAAGCAGTTCTCGTGCCTCAGCCTCCCAAGTAGCTGGAGGATTACAGGCGCCTGCCAGTACCACGCCCGGCTAATTTCTGTATTTTTAGTAGAGATGGGGTTTCACCATGTTGTTCAGGGTGGTCTCAAACTCTGGACCTCAAGTGATCCACCCGCCTAGGTCTCCCAAAGTGCTGGGATTACAGATGTGAGCCACCATGCCTGGCCAAAAACTATATTTTTATAGGTTTGATAAAGCCTAAATGTGCGTGTTTATAAAGCCTACAGTACAGTAGCGTCCTGGGCTTTCACCTTCACTCACCGCTCACTCACTGACTCACCCAGAGCAACTTCCAATCCTGTAAGCTCCCTTCATACTAGGTGTCCTATGCAAGTGTACCATTTTGTATCTTTTGTACTATATTGTTCTTGTAGTTTTTCTATGTTTAGATATACAAATATCATTGTGTGCAGTTGCCTACAATATTCAACACAGTAACAGTGCTGTACAGGTTTGTAGCCTAGGAGCAATAGGCTATATCATATAGCCCAGGTGTGTAGTAGGCTATACCATCTAGGTTTGTGAGTACACTCTGTGATGTTTGCACAAGGACAAAATCACCTAACGACACATTTCTCAGAACATGTCCTCATCATTAAGCGACATGACTACACACACACAATTTGTGCATTTGTCTTAACTATTTCCTTAAGTGGAATTACAGAATCAAAACATTTAATTGTTTTTTTTCTTTTTTTGTGAGATGAAGTCTCACTCTGTGTCCCAAGCTGGAATGCAGTGGCACGATCACGGCTCACTGCAACCTCTGCCTTCCAGGTTCAAGCGATTCTCTTGCCACAGCCTCCCGAGTAACTGGGATTATAGGCGTGTGCCACCATGTCCAGCTTAATTTTTGTGTTTTTAATAGAGATGGGGCTTTACCATGTTGGCCAGGCTGGTCTCAAATTCCTCACCTCAGATGATCTACCTGCTTCGGCCTCCCAAAGTGCTGGGATTACAGGCGCAAGCCACTGCATCCGGCCAGCATTTAATTCTTTAAGACTTTAGAATTTCTCTCTACTCAATAGAAGTGTATTCCTACTCTGTGGCAGTACTATTCTAGGCACTGAGAATACGAGAGGAGGCTCAGTGAACAAAACAGTTCCTGCTCTTAAGAAGATTGATGGGAGGTCGGGATTAATAAGACAATAAATAAGTAAACAAATAATTAATTTCAAGTAGTTACAAGTGCTATGAAGTAAGACAAGTTGAAGTAGTTTCTGGGGTGAAAATGTGGAGTAGGTGGTCAGATAAGCAGCCTTCATTGTAGAAGTTAGGTTTGAGTTAACATATGGAAGACAAGAAAAAGCATGGAAGGATCTGTTGTTAAAGCATCTCAGGCTGAATAAACTGATATGCAAAGACTTAAGGCAGGAACAAGTTTGACATGTTTGAGGAATAAACTCCCAGTGTTGTGGGAATTCAGCCATGGGTAGAGTAATAGGGATGAGATCAAAGAGCTAAAGGACCACAGTCAGAAGCTTAGATTTTACCCGAGGTGCATAAGAGAGGTATCAGATATTTTATGTAATGGGATGACATCTAATTTACATATTTAGAAAATCATTTGGCTGCTGTGTGAGGAATGGATTAGAGATAGGAGTATTTGAAAAGACAAAATGGAAGCAGGGAGACAAATTGAAGTTCTGCCCTAATTCAGGAAATTGATGGTTGTTCTTTGTGCTAAGGTAGTACCATGGAGGTTGTAAAAAGTGAATAGATAAGAGATAACTTTTTATATGCCAGTGAATTGGATGTGGTGGGTGAGGGAAAGGAAGGTGTCAAGAGTAACTCCTAGGTTTTTGGCGTAACACCTGGGTAGAGGTTAGCGTATTTACTGAGATAATGAAGACAAAGGTCTAGGAATGGGAATTGAGTTGGCCATGTTAAATTAAAATACCTAATGGAGGTGTCAGACAGTATTTGATCAGTGGTTGTTGGTCAAGTATGGAGAAATAATGTGCCAATTTATACTTCAAGCAAGAATGTATTTAATTGCCCCTTTCTCTATATTGTGAAGTACCCCAATAATTATTTTGTATAAGCAAAAATTTTTTTTATAATTATTGGTCATATGTATTTCTTTACTGAAATCCCTGTTTATATTTTTTCACCATTGTTCTGTATGTCTGCGATAAGTGTAAACCTTTTGTGTTTGTATATTGTAATTTTCTGCTATGTTGACATTGGTTTTTAGTGTGTTTTTATTTTTTACCTTGGAGAAATACTTAAATTTTATGTAGTTATTTTGTAATTTCTTTCTTTCTTTCTTTCTTTCTTTTTTTTGAGATGGAGTCTTGCTCTTTAGCCCAGGCTGAACTGCAGTGGTGCGATCTTGGCTCACTGCAACCTCTGCCTCCCAGGTTCAAGCGATTCTCCTGCCTCAGACTCCCGAGTAGCTGGGACTACAGGCATGTGCCACTATGCCTGGCTAATTTTTTTTTTTTTTTTTTGAGTTAGAGTTTCACTCTTGTTTCCTGGCTGGAGTGCAATGGCTCGATCTTGGCTCACTGCAACCTCTGCCTTCCGGTTTCAAGCGATTCTCCTGCCTCAGCCTCCCGAGTAGCTGGGATTACAGGCGCCTGCCACACCACGCCCAGCTAATTTTTCAATTTTTAGTAGAGACGGGGTTTCACCATGTTGGCCAGGCTGGTCTTGAACTTCTGACCTCGTGATCCACCCACCTCGGCCTTCCAAAGTGCTGGGATTACAGGCATGAGCCACCGTGCCCCGCCTAATTTTTGTATTTTTAGTAGAGATAGGGTTTCAACATGTTGGCCAAACTGGCCTCGAACTCCTGAAGTCAAGTGACACGCCCACCTCGGCCTCCCAAAGTGCTGGGATTGCAGGTGTGAGCCACTGTGCCTGGCCTCATTTTATAATTTCTTGTATTGTTTTTACCTTTGTATCCTTTAAAAGGTCTTTTCAGCGTTAAGATTAGGAAAATATTCTAGCTATTTTTTTTTTTTAGTTCTTTGATGATTTTGGTTTTGCATCATTAATCCATCTAAGGTTTTATTTTGGTACATAATGTAAATAAGAAGTCTCATTTTCTCCCCTTCACCTGCAGAATGGTTTACCCTTAGTTCTATCATTTATTAGATAATGTGTCTTCTCTCTCTGATTAAATATCCCACCTTTATTTTATATCCTAAATTCTTAGAAACTTGGGTCTTTTGGGGGGTTTTCTGTTATATGCTGCTATTAATCCATGTGATCATTTTTCTGATTCTTTACGGCTCTACAGAAAAAAAGACAATCCTTTTTATTATCCAGTTGTTTTTTTTCTTAACATCACCACCTTCAGTTACTGTCAACATTTTGCTATATCTGTTTCATATGGGTCCACACTGCCTCCCATTCCACCACCACTTTTCTTGCTGAGGATTTTAAAATTAGGGAGGTGGACAGCATTTCTTACATAACCACAATACTACTATCATAGCCAACAAAATTAATAATTTCTAAATGTCATTTAAAATTCAGTCTATATTCAGATTTTCCAGACTGTTTCAAAAATGCCTTTGTATACTTTGTTCACATTAAAACCCAAATAATAGTTTACTAATTGTATTTGCTTATGTCTGTTAATTCTTGTTTTAATTTAAAACGAGCCCCACCCCCCTTTTTTTAATGCCTTTGATTTGGTAAAATAACTGAGTCTGTTGTTCTGTAGAATGTCCCTCATTCTGAGTTTAGCTGTTTGCTTCTTTGTGGTATCATTTAACTTATTTCTGTTTCATTTTCTATGGATTGGGAGTTAGATCTAATGGTTGATTATATTTAGGTGTATTACTTCAATTATTTATTTAGTTAGACCATAATATATATTTTGGTGATGTACACTTCAAAATAATATCTGTTTATTTCACTTATACCAGTGCTAGGCTTGATTAGTGCCTCATACAGTGACATCCTGATCCTTTAATTGTGAAGTTCCTCATTAAGCTTTCACCTAGTGGCTTTATCATCTGTTGATATCTATTGGTCTCCCATTACAAGTGACCACTACCTGAATCATTTATTTCAGTATGGATTGTTACATAGTGATTTTTCTGAATTTATCATTATCCATATATTAGCTGAAATTCTATAGCACATTAACATAATGGAGTACTCTGTAGCTGTAAAAAGAAATGCAGAAGGTATAGACATAGAGTTATTGCCAGGACATTTTTTTAGTTGAAAAAGGGGCTATATTTACAACAGTATATATGTTTAGCTTATATAAATAGAAACAATGGAAGGATAAACCATAAGCTAATAAAAATAGTTAACTATAGGCGGAGGTGTCAAGAGTGAAATAAGATATCTCTGAATACCTTATTGTATTAGTACCTTATTGTAATGTTTTTTGACATTAGAATTATATAAATGTTATGTTTACTCAAAAACCAAAAAGATTAAAAATGATCCTTAAATATGAAAAACAAAATAAAATTAAAAAAAAAAAACCTGTTTATCAAGTTGGATACTTTCTAATACCAAGAAAAGTACTGTTCAAGCTGATCTTAAAACCTAGTATTTTATACATCTCAGTGGGATATAACGTAAGGACAAAAAGAACTATGAAAAATTTAATAATCTGACATAATATTGGTGGTGTTATAAATGTATATTATAGGATAAAATAATGCTGTTACCATTAGAAAATCAAGATTTGTAGCAAAAGAGAACAGAGATACTGGTATAAAATCAAAGAACTTAAGTAAAAACCCTGTCATCTTAAATTTGAATTGGAACTGTCAACGTGGACTCATTATTTGCTTCTACTTTTAACGTGTATTTTCCATCTTTACCTATTGCAAGTATCTGGAAGTAATAACAGCACACTAGCAATAAGCACCTTTATCATCCAGATTATGGTTTTTAGATATCATCTCTACTTAAAAGGAGCCAAGATTCCTTTTTAGACAAACAATTCTAGATTTGAAGTAAAAGAGTATAAAATAGTGTTTAAGAAAGCAAGGAAACTGTCAAAGGCTAGTTAGGTTCATATAAAAGGACACTGGGGCCATCTTGAAAGGGCTTTCACTGGCTAAAGATTGGGTAGTTTGGACATCATAAGAATAATGACTGTAATTCATTATATCAATTTGAGATAACAAGCCATTAATTCATGATAATATTAAAAACATAGGAAACAAAAAAATAAGGCAAAACCTATTGAACACCATTGTACATTTCTGTGGTACCAACTCATTATTGTGAAAGTTGATAATTGGGGGAGGGGAACCTTGAGAACAGTGGGGCATTTATCCTGTTTTTCAAGTATAAACTGTATTCAGGGAAACCAAATTGCTTATGTTGAAAAGCATTGTTGCTGAAATTTCATTGCGAGGGTTAACCTTGCTAATAAGATTCAAATTTATTCAGTACTTTTGCTTTGAGTTTTTTTCAAGTGTGCTTTAGATTGACTGCATACTAAGTCATTCTATTACCAAGCCAGATTTAAATTTTCTTACCTTTTTGCTTTTTCTGTATGTTGAGATATGTAGTATATATAAGAAAATTTATTTATGTTTTATTGTTCTTTTGTTTTGAATTGCTCTTTCAGCAGTATCCTGGTGTGAACCAGCTATCCTCCAGTATAGGAGGATTGAGTCTTCAGAGTTCTCCACAACCAGAAAGCCTGAGACCTGTAAACCTCACTCAGGAGAGGAATATTTTACCCATGACTCCTGTTTGGGCTCCTGTACCTAACTTGAATGCAGACCTCAAAAAATTAAACTGTAGCCCAGAGTAGGTATTTATTTATTTTATAATCTTTCTTAAGTGATGAAAACATTGTATGACTTTCAAAAATAGTAAAAGTAGCATGTTATTTCTTCGGTTGGGAGTTTTGTTAATGTTGACTTTTTTAGTTTGTATAGATGTAAAATTTGACTTAGGTCATCTCTTTTTGTTCCCATCTCTGTCTCAATCCAGTCCCTTCCCCCCATCACCTAATGTTAGGGAAATTATTTCTATTTAAATGAAGGGTTTCAGGAACCCAAATCTAACTATATTTTTTCTTTCTTAAATCTTTTTCCTCACTTTTCAATAATAATAACTTCTGATATCTTTTAAATAAGGACAGATATTTAAAATTTCAGGCTTTGCTTGAAAAGAACATAGACCTCACTTATGTAATCTCAAGAACAGGTTTAGATAAATGGTTTATCTCAGAATTTTCTTTTCCCACTCAATATAGAGTATGAAGACCATTGACTTCCAGGCTTATTAATCCAGTCTGAATCTAGACTGGATTTCCTTTAATAGAGAAGTTTAGCTGGCAGACTGCACTGGCAGCCACCAAGCCCTGGAGTACCTTTGTGTGAATGAGCTCTGTTACTCGCTTCACGGTGCCTCATGTCTTTGTTCTTACATGCTTTTAGTTCTTCTGTATCCTATGAAAAGGATATCCCCCTGGTCCTAGTTTTTTTTTTTTTTTTTTTTTTTTAGAAGACATCCTCCTGCTTCTGGAATTTCTCCTCCTCATAAAGTAAACACTGATTCACAGAACAACATTGTCTTTTTTTTTTTTTTTTTTTTAATGGGGTCTCATTCTGTCACCCAGGCTGGAGTGCAGTGGCCTGATCTTGGCTGACTGCAACCTCCGCCTCCCAGGTTCAAGTAATTCTCATGCCTCAGCCACCAAGTAGCTGAGATTACGGGTGTGCACCATGACACCTGTCTAATTTTTGTATTTTTATTAGAGATGGGGTTTCACCATGTTGGGCAGACTGTTCTCGAACTCCTGACTTCAGGTGACCTGCCCGCCTTAGCCTCCCAAAGTGGTGGGATTATAGGTGTGATCCACCACACTTGGCCAACATTGTCTTCTTCCTTGCATTAGGAGAATTAGTATTCTTTAGAGCCAATATTTCCTTTTTCTTTTTTTCTTTCTTTTTTTATTTTTGAGACGGAGTTTCACTGTTGTTGCCCAGGCTGGAGTGCAATAACGCCATCTCGGCTCACCGCAATCTCCGCCTCCCAGGTTCAGGTGATTCTCCTGCTTTAGCCTCCCGAGTACCTGGGATTACAGGCATGTGCCACCACACCCAGTATTTTGTATTTTTAATAGAGTAATTTTGTATTTTTAATAGAGACAGGGTTTCTCCATGTTGGTCAGGCTGGTCTCGAACTCCCAACCTCAGGTGATACGCCCACCTAGTCCTCCCAAAGTGCTGGCATTACAGGCGTGAGCCACCGTGCCCAGCCTATTTCCCTTTTCTTAAAGCAGTAGTTTTCCAGCTTTAAAAAAAAATCTGCAAACCACTCTTTCAACCAAAATATTATATAGAATTCCAATATAGAAAATAAGAAGTGGAGCTGCTTTGAGAATTTCCCCTCTTCTTCCACCGTACCATCCACACACCATCAGTGCCTCAGGTACTGCCAAGATCGTTTCCGTAAAAATATAGGGCGTCATGGATTATAGGTTGAAAACGGCTGCCCATCCTTCCAAATATAAGTTGCTATCAGGTTGATAAGTTTGTAAATTATGACATTGTAGTATAAAAGGTTAGGCACCCCCTACGTAGGTAAATGTAGTGTATGGGCCATGCATAGTAGCTCACGGCTGTAATCCCAGCACTTTGGGAAGCCAAGGCAGGTGGATCGCTTGAGCCCAGGAGTTTGTGACCAGCCTGGACAACATGGTGAAACCCCTTCTCCTCCAAAAAAACAAAAGAATTAGCTGAGCATAGTGCCGTGTGCCTGTGGTCCCAGCTACTCTGTAGGCTGAGGTGGGAGGATCCCTTGAGCCCAGGAGGTGGAAGTTGTGGCGATCCAAGATCACACCACTGTCCTCCAGCCTGGGTGACAGAGCGAGACCCTGTCTCAAAAAAATAAAAAATTATTTTAAAAAAGTATGTTGCATATGTATAAGAGAACCCATAGGTAAGGGGAAGGCATACATTTTTCTACCCAGTTACGTGTGTTTTGCGAAAATGTCTCTTTTATCAAAATAACAAATAATTAGGAGTACAGGCTTTAGAGTTTAGCAGACCTAAGTAGCTATGAAACTGTGCAATTTACTTAACCTCTCAAAGTCTCAATTTTGTCAACTGTAAAACAGGAATAATAATAGTATCAGCATACTAAGATAAATCCTTCAATAAATATTTATCAAATGCCTTGGAAGTTAAATGCAAAGCACTGTTTTCCATGTGCTGGGGATAAAGTTGTGAACAAAACACAGTTCCTGATCTCTGTGGAATCACAGAACTTATATTCTTCTATGAACAGTCAAACTAGTAAATATATAATGTAATGTTCAGGATATTACAATGAAGAAAAATAAATCAGAATAAGGAGTGCAGGTGGAGGGTGACTCTTGTAAATAGAAGAGTCTGGACAGGTTTACCGAAAGACTTTTAACATTTGAGTAGAGATCTGGGTGAAGTGAGAGAGTAAGCCACGTGACTTCTCTGGGAATAAAAGGGTTCCAAGCTGCATGAATAGCAAATATGGAGGTCCTGAAGCAGGAACAAGCTTTTTGTGTTCAAGGAACAACACTAAAGCTGGAATAAATAGATATCTCTACATGATATTAACGACTCTTCATAAAATTTCTTGCCTGGCTTTCAGTGCTTCTGCTTTTTACTTCTTTGGCATCGCCTTTATTCATTCTGTATTTATTGACTTTAAAACTTCATAAGTTATTTGGCCGGGCACAGTGGCTCATGCCTGTAATCCTAGCACTTTGGAAGGCCGAGGCAGGTGGATCACAAGGTCAGGAGATCGAGACCATCCTGGCTAACACGGTGAAACCCCATCTCCAGTAAAAACACAAAAAATTAGCTGGGCGTGGTGGCAGGCGCCTGTAGTCCCAGCTACTCGGGAGGCTGAGGCAGGAGAATGGCGTGAACCCAGGAGGCGGAGCTTGCAGTGAGCTGAGATCGGGCTGCTGCACTCCAGCCTGGGGGACAGAGCAAGACTCCATCTCAGAAAAAAAAAAAAAAGAAGAAGTAGGCCTTTTCACTCATGTTTTCTATGTGCTCTTATTCATCTCCTCCAGGCTAGTCATAATGGAGTAGTTGGTCTTCCCTGAATGTGTACTACTTTTCTACCATGAAAGTATTGACTCTTTAATTTAGATTTTTTGACATATATTGCATACATGCCTAATTAATCAGGACCTTCTTGCTTATAGTTACAGTAACGTGCCCAAATGATTTTCACTTATGTCCTTAAATGTTCTTAATTATCTTATCTACTTGTGTATTTTTCTCTGATAGCTAATATCCTCCATGTTGTTTATGTTTTTTGCAGTTCATTTCGCTGTACTTTGACAAATATTCCTCAGACACAGGCTTTACTGAATAAAGCTAAGCTTCCTTTAGGATTGTTGTTACATCCCTTCAGAGACCTAACGGTAAAGTAACATTTTATAATATTTATGGGTACTGACATGTATGCTTATGTACAAGGTACTTAAATTTTATATTTTCTTAGAATTTTCTATATCTTCTTTTATTTGAAGTTAGAAATAATCATTTCCATAACAACTTGGCAAACATTTTTTGAACACCTGCTTTGTGACAAGCTCTAAACTAAGCACTGGTAGTACAGAGATGATCAAGTCATTGAAGTTGCCTCCAAAAAGTTCTTATCTAACAGGGGACAAAGATGTAAAAATAATTACCGTGCAGGATAATTAATACATGTAATTAATCAAATTCTATGAGATACTTAGGTAGTGAGTACAGTATGAGAAGTGATTCCCTGTGGATACAATAGCAAAAATTTTCTATAAGTGATGAAGTCTGTCCTGGATTTTGAAAGATTAGTAGTTTTGGAAGGTGGAATGGCCATGGAAGGTGGATACACTTTCGGAGTTCTTTATTAAACACAAAGGAAACACCAACAGTGATGTCCACTTAGAGAGGAAAACTGCCTGTTCCTTAACAAATTAACCAAATTTGTTAATTCAACAAATAACCTTTGTAACAGTAGGGATTTTTAAACTTTTAAAGTTTTAAAAGTTTTAAATTTTGAAAACTTCAAAAATAATTTTATTCAGAGCTGTTTTATTTGTACTTCATAAGTTGCATTTCTCTCTCAAACTTTTTTTTACTACTGTTGTTTACTACCCTTCTTACTGGTTCTGAGTTTTCTTTTGCTGTCATTCATCCAAAAAATATTGACTGACTACCTGTCATGTTGGAAGCTGGAGATACAAAGGTTAAATTAAAAGCTTCCTTGTGAAGCTTACTTTACTACCAGGAAGTATAGAAAAGATCAAAATGAATAGAAAATAAAAAATTGTAATATGTTATAAGTACCGTGAATTTATTCATTGAGTAAATATTTTTAATCACCTATAACACTCTTAAAACCTTATCTATAAACCAAGACAGTTAATTTCATATATATATGAAATTGTATATTTTTTATATATATATATATATCTGTGAGAGTTTTTCTCTAAATACAGATATACATGATACCTTCTGGAAGCATATATACTAAATTGTTTACAGTGACATCCTCTGTGATGTAGAGTTCTGTAATTTTTTATTTTCTCATTCTCAGTTAACTGTATTTCCTGATTTTTTTTTACAACAGATATGTGGTTACTTGCATAATAATCATATGTGTGAAAAAATTAAATACAAAGATCAAAATGTTCATGTGCAGATAGGAAAAAACAGAATAATATACTAAAATGATAGGTTAATTCAGAGACATAGAATAATATGTGATCTCTTAATATTTTTTCATATTTTCTGAAGTTTCTACTTGAATATAAAATTCATTTCCCAAACTAAGCATAGAGATGTAATTTTTTTTAAAGGCACGTTGTGTTTGACTGCTTCTGGCCTCAGCTCCTGTCAGAAGTTGCTGTGGCAGTCTAATGAGCAGTGCCTAATAGTCTAGTACCACGTGCAGTCAACAAAGACAAAGGTATTTGTATATGGTATGTTTGTCTCTCACTGTTATTTCTAAAGTTAAGCTGATAAGATCTCACTTACATTATTTTCTTGGCCAATGTTTGTTATGACTTTATTTTAGTGTTATGATTTGTGACAAGAGGGAGAAAACTTGATGGCTACATGTGTTGCTCAGCATGTCCCTGGATTTTATTAATATGCCTCCATATAAAACCACATAAAAACAATTAAGGTTTATGTTCTGTATTTGGAGCAGATCTGTATACGTTCTGTTTTTCCTTGGGGTGCCTTTTTCTGCTACAGCTTCTTTATTTTATTTCCTAGCAATTACCAGTGATAACATCAAATACCATTGTGAGGTGCCGATCCTGTCGAACATATATTAACCCCTTTGTATCCTTCATTGATCAACGTAGATGGAAATGCAATTTGTGCTATAGAGTTAATGATGGTGAGTTTTAGATTCTTAATTGTGTTTTAATCCTATTTTCAATATTTTTTTTTTTGAGATTTTTGTCATCTCCTGGTTTCTCTCTTCATTGCTTTAAAAAGAATTTTCATGCCATTTTTAGTAGAGGGAATATAGGCTAAGGCTAGGACTAGGGATTCTTCATTTTGGCTGACCAAGGGGATAATTGACAATGAGGAGAGTAACAGTGAGGACAAAGTAAGAAAAATAGAAACAGTGACACTCATGCAGGTGAGCTTATGCAGGCTAGTTATGCTTGTCCCTGACAGTAAGATTGTCTTACATTTGTATATTTGGTTCATTCAACTCAGGAAGAACTTTGCCAGTGTATCTGGATGCATGCATGTATATGTGTCTGTCTCTTGTTCCCTTTATTCATTTTTTCGGGTTCCTCTACTAGAGTTGCTTTCAAATTTATGTTTCTCTGTCTGATTTTTTTCCATGTCATTTGATATAATAAATAGGATACAAGTCTAAGAAGGAGGGTTACTTGCATCCTGGTTTTTTCACCTGATTTCAGAACATAAGTTTTTTTATCCTTCTGATCTATTTTTTTTTTTTTTTTTTTAATTTTTTTTTGAGACAGGGTCTCGCTCTGTCACCTAGGCTGGAGTGCAGTTGCACAATATGGCTCACTGCAATCTCTGCTTTCCAGGTTCAAGCTGTAAGTTCTTCTCATGCCTCAGCCTCCCAAGTAGCTGAGACTACAGGCTTGCACCACCACCCCTGGCTAATTTTTGTATTTTTAGTAGAAGTGGGGTCTCGCTATGTTGGCCAGGCTAGTCCCGAACTCCTGGGCTCAAGTGATCCATCCACCTCAGCCTCCCAACCCAAGAGCTGGGATTACAGACATGAGCCACTGCGCCTAGCCCTGATCTTTTTTTGTTTTGTTTTGTTTTGGGAGATGGAGTCTCACTCTGTCATCCAGGTTGGAGCGCAGTGGTACGATCTCAGCTCACTGCAACCTCCACCTCCCAGGTTCAAGGAATTCTTCTGTCTCAGCCTCCCGAGTAGCTTGGACTACAGTTGTCTGCCACCATGTCTGGCTAATTTTTGTATTTTTAGTAGCGATAGGGTTTTACCATATTGGCCAGGCTGGTCTGGAACTCCTGACCTCGTGATCTTCCCCGCCTCGGCCTCCCAAAATGCTGGGATTATAGATGTGAGCCACCGCATCCGGCCCCCTGATTATTTTTTTTTTTTTATTGGAGACAGAGTCTCACTCTGTTGCCTAGGCTGGAGTGCAGTGGTGCAATCTCAGCTCACTACAACCTCTGCCTCCCAGGTTCAAGCAATTCTCTTGCCTCAGCCTCCTGAGTAGCTGGGATTACAGGCGCACACCACTACGCCTGGCTAATTTTTGTTTTTTTAGTAGAGACGGGGTTTCACCATGTTGGTCAGGCTGTTCTCAAACTCCTGACCTCGTGATCCGCCCGCCACGGCCTCCCAAAGTGCTGGGATTACAGGCGTGAGCCACCGCCCTGATCTATTTTTTAAGGAGGGCTTAAGGGATTGATTTTTACCATTAAATGTTCGCAGAACTATTGCTAAACCTCGTGTAAATATTAATAATAGATATTTATTTTTAGGTGTGTATATATGTGTTTAGTTACAAATTGTGTCTCTAAATTTGTACTGGGACCTCTTATCTAGTTCCTGAAGAATTTATGTATAACCCCCTTACCCGATCTTATGGAGAGCCTCATAAACGACCAGAAGTTCAGAATTCAACTGTGGAGTTCATTGCTTCTTCAGATTACATGGTAACTATTCCGTGTTAAGATTTGTTATGGAACACAATTATGTTGGTCATTTGTAATTTTCTGTTAAGTGAACTCTTATCGAGATTTTGAAGTTGTTTATACTCATAATTTTTAAAAACAAATTAATGCTGAAAGTTTATATTTAACAAAGAGAAAATCTTTCTAAAGGTTATTTGATCTCCTAGAAGGCTTTCTATGAATAGGAAATGTTAGTTCTGTCTTATGATGGGCACTAGCATCTATGATTTGTTGCCATTTTGATTTCCTTGCATGGAATGAATATAGATACCCTTTTACCATTTAAAATTTAAGACTCTCAAAACAGAGAAATGCACATTTTTGCCCAAAACTTACGTTTTTTCACCAAGATACCAAGATAAGTGGATATGGACTTCTCTCTAATTTTTTCTTCTGTTCCAATTAGAAAATTCTATCTCTTCTTTAATTATATGAACTGTAAGTTCTCATTCTTCTTTTCACTTCAAAAACGAATTATTGGCCCTAAGTTTTGCTCATCTTCGTTATCGTATCTTCTCTTTTTAACATATTTATAAAAACTGTATTGGCTGGGCGTGGTGGCTCACGTCTGTAATTCCAACACTTGGGTGGATCACCTGAGGTCAAGAATTTAAGACCAGCCTGGCCAACATGGTGAAACCCTGTCTCTACTTAAAATACACAAATTAGCTGGGCATGGTGGTGCACGCCTGTAATCCCAGCTGCTAGGGAGGCTGAGGCCAGAGAATTGCTTGAACGTGGGAAGGGGAGGTTGCAGTGAGCCAAGATTGTGCCACGGCAACACCAGCCTGGGCAACAGGGCAAGACTCCGTCTCAAAAACAAACAAAAAAACAAACCCAAAAAACTATATCTTCTGTAGCTACATCTCTAATCCTTGTTGTCTGCAAAACTGAAACTGCTGCTGGTGAAAAGGAGTAAGCGATGTGCATTAAATTTTTGGCACCTGGCTCATCTTTATTTTGGTAATTTTTGTGTTCTTTTGTGTCTAATTTGGCATATGCCCACCTAACTACCATTTTCATGTTTGTTTCTGTATTAACTGTAATAAACTTTATCTTGATCACTTTTACTCTTAAGCCCTACCTTCTTTATGATTTATTATTTTCCCACTCCATATTGGGTCCTTAGGAATCTTAATCTAATTGAAGTGGTAAAGCAAGAAATAATCTTTTAAGTTTTGCCATATGATTCATATGGCCCTTGGTTAGCACATTTTTATTTTTTATTTATTTATTTATTTATTTATTTTTGAGACGGAGTCACGCTGTGTCATCCAGGCTGGAGTGCAGTGGCGCCATCCCGGCTCACTGCAAGCTCTGCCTCCCGGGTTCACGATATTCTCCTGCCTCAGCCTTCCGAGTAGCTAGGACTACAGGCTCCCGCCACCACGCCCGGCTAATTTTTTGTATTTTTAAGTAGAGACGGGGTTTCACCATGTTAGCCGGGGTGGTCTCGATCTCCTGACCTCGTAATCCACCCGCCTCAGCCTCCCAAAGTGCTGAGATTACAGGCGTGAGCTACCGCTCCTGGCCCCGTTAGCGTATTTTAAAGAAAAGATTTAATATATTCTTTTATTTTAACTTTACTTATTTATGTACTTAATTTTTACTTGAGACAGAGTTTCACTCTGTCACCCAAGCTAGAGACAGGGTTTTACCATGTTGCTCAGGCTGGTCTCAAACTCCTGGGCCCAAGCAATCCACCTACCTTGGCTTCCCAAAAGTGCTGGGATTATAGGCATGAGCCACTGCACCTGGCCTATTTCAACTTTATATAACAGCAGTTTTCACGCGTACTCCAAAGAAAACAGTATAATGAGCCATCCTTTGCCCATCACCAAGCTTCAACAATTATCAGCCATAAGGACTTTTCAAAGAATATATTTAAAGGCCAGGCACGGTGGCTCACACCAGTAATCCTAGCACTTTGGGAGGCTGAGGCTGGCGGATCAATTGACATCAGGAGCTCGTAACCAGCCTGGCCAACATAGTGAACCCCCCCACCCCCGTCTCTACCAAATACAAAAATTAGCTCTGCGTGGAGGCATGTGCCTGTAGTCCCAGCTACTCAGGAAGCCGAGGCGGGAGAATCGCTTGAACCTGGGAGGCAGAGATTGCAGTGAGCCAAGATTGTGCCACTGCACTCCAGCCTGGATGACAGAGTGAGACTCTGTCTCCAAAAAAAAAATAGTATTTACAATACCATCACAAGGACTTTCTTTACACATAGCACTTAAACATTAGGATTCAGTCACCTCCAGGTAAACCAATAGCTGGTACTAATGGCAAATTGTTGGGTTTAAAATTTGTTTTAGGAAAGGGGAAGGGATGTACATCTAGAGAGCTTAGTATTAAATCATAAGCCTAATTTTTTAAAAACGAACTCTTAGCCAACACTCCTTATCAGAAAAACATTTAACCCATCTATTTAACTGTGGCTGTGTATCAACTGCCTTATCATGCTTAGTCCACAACCAACTAAAAAGAAAAAAATTAAAGAAGAACATATCATTTTCATGAGCACATATTACAAAATAGCAATCCTATTTGTGTGTTTTTTGTGTTAATATATTCAGTAAATATCCAGTAGCAATAGTAATATATAAAAAGAATAAATTGTACCTACCAAATAAGTTACTTTATTTTTATTCCTTTCAGCTGCGTCCTCCTCAACCTGCAGTTTACTTGTTTGTTTTAGACGTGTCTCATAATGCAGTGGAAGCTGGATATTTGACAATTTTGTGCCAGTCACTCCTAGAAAATCTAGACAAGTAAGAATATTTTTAATTCATACTATACCTATGTGTATGTTATTTATATAAATTATATAAATATGAAGTGTTTGCAGTTTGTGGGATTGGGTTTGGTTATATTTATCAACTAAAAAGAGTACTACTTATGTACCATAGAATAAGAATCCAGATACTCGAGTTGTGATTTATGACTTGGTATCTGAATTATAAAATCATAAAAATCTAGTATTTAGTCAGGAATTTAGATCTCATCTAACTGTCTGACTCAGCCAATCTGAACACAGGGGCCAGAAATGTTGAGTTAGCCAGTATATCGGGAATCTGGATGAGACTTCAAAAAGACAAAAGATAACATGTTGGTGAGGATGTGGAGAAAAGGGAAACTGCACACTTTGGGGAATGTAAATTAGCACAGCCATTATAGAAAACAGTATAAAGGTCCCTCAGAAAATTTAATACAATTGTCGTATGATGCAGCAATCCCACTACTTGGAATATATACAAAGAAAATAAAATCAGTGTGTGGAAGATATATCTGCACTCCCATGTTTATTGTAGCATTTGTAGTTTATTCGCAAGAGTCAGGATACATAGTCGGACTAAGTATCCATCAACAGATGGATGGATAAAGAAACTGGTATATGTGCAAATGGAATACTATCCAGCCTTTAAAAAGAACATTTTTCTCATTTGTGATACCATGGATAAACCTGGAGGTCATCACGTTAAGCGAAATCAGAACAGATATTGCGTGTTCTCAGTCATTGTGGGAACTAAAAAGGTAAATTTCATAAAAGTAGAGAGTACAGTGGTTGTTACCAGGGGCGGGGTGGGAGGTTTCGAGAGATGCTAGCCCAAGTGTAAAAGATAGGAGGAATAAGTTCAAGAGATCTGTTGTACAACATGATGACTATAGTTAATAGCAATATATTGTATTCTTGGAGAAATGCTAAGAGATTAGAATTGTTGTGTTCCCACTACAAAAATTATAACTTTGTGAGGCAATGCATATATTCATTAGCTAGATTTAGCCATTCCACCGTGTAGATATATATATTTCAAAACAACATGTTTTACATGACAGATACATACAATTTTATCTGTCAGCTTAAATAAAATTTAAAAAGATAAAAGGATTTTTTAAAAAAGAATCTGGATGAGAGAAATCTGGCTGTAATTTATGCCTGAGCAAGGAATTTTTTTCATAAACTTGTTCTAATTGCACTGAAGACAGAATGAGCTGGTTTAAAGGGAAGGAGGGAACTGATTTTGTGCTAAATAGGAAGCCAGAAACTGAGCATTTTGTTTATTTATTTATTTATTTATTTTGAGACAGAGTCTCGCTCTGTTGCCCAGGCTGGAGTGCAGTGGCGCGATCTCGGCTCACTACAACTTCCACCTGCTGGGTTCAAACAATTCTCCTGCCTCAGCCTCCCAAATACCTGGGATTACAGACACCCACCACCACACTAGGCTAAGAAACTGAGCATTTTGGCACATTAGTAATGAGCTGGATTGTGGAAATGGAAATAGCAAGTATAGGATATGTGGCTTATACCTGGCTCTGATTCCCTCCTCTGTGTGTACCAAGATTAGTCATGAAGGAGCCCCTCATCTAGCTTTAAAAATGAACCATCCAAATCTCTGGAAAATACAGTTGTTTGCACATTTCCGTTTCACTCCAACACCCACAAGAGATGTGACTTCAGGTTGTTAATGAGAGTGGTTCACTACTGCAGTGGTTCTCAACATCTGTTGAGGTGTGGGGCTTGTTGTATATGAATACTTTGTCCCAATTACTTTGGTGATTCCAAAAGGTTCTCCTCTATCTTTCATTTGAGCTTGAAGAGTCCTTGCCCTGTTGAATGCTACTTCTACTCACCATAGTCTTCAT
Organism: Pongo pygmaeus; assembly: GCF_028885625.2. Classification (NCBI taxonomy): domain Eukaryota; kingdom Metazoa; phylum Chordata; class Mammalia; order Primates; family Hominidae; genus Pongo; species Pongo pygmaeus. The sequence goes on from NC_072376.2 coordinate 122,304,819, forward strand.
ATCACTGATCTTGGCCTGAAAGGAAACTGATAACATTAAGATGTTCAAGATTTTAAAAATTGAGAGATATTGAGAGATTTGCTTTTAGTGTTTGTTACTAAGAGTTTTCATGTTTTAATCCTTGAAGTATTTACCCCTACTTTAGTCACAAGTGCTTACTTCAAAAATAGCTTTAACAGTGAGTGGCAACGGAAGACTACTCTACAGACTGATTGGTTGGCTTGTTGTTGATGTTTCTGTCTTTTTTTTTTTTTTTTTTTTTTTTGAGACAGAGGCTTGCTCTGTTCCCCAAGCTGGAGTACAGTGGTGTGATCTCTGCTCGCCGCAGCTTTGACCTCCCAGGCTCAAGTGATCCTCCCACTTCAGCCTCCTTAGTAGCTGGGACTACAAGCGCACACCATCACACTCGGCTAATTTTTGTATATTTAGTAGAGACAGGGTTTTGCCATGTTGCCCAGGCTGATCTCGAACTCTTGAGCTCAAACGATCCACCCACCTCGGCCTCCCAAAGTGCTGGGATTACAGCCACTGCACCTGGCTTGTTTTTGTCTTTAAATACCAAGTTTTAATCCCCCAAGAGGGTACACCATTCTTGGAGGTACTAAAATACCAGGTTGATGCATGGAGTGGATGGAGCAAGCTCCTCTTCCGTCACTGTGCTCCAGAAATCCATTTACTCTATTAGCCTTGTATGGAAAAGTATGATATAGGAGCCACACTGAGAGAGATGACTGACAACTTGTAAATTAAATAGACTGCAAAACCAAAAGTGTAAAACTGGGAATGGAAAATGTTTTAAAAATATTTCTATTTGATTACAGCAGAAAACAAGCATTGGGAAAGTAAAAGAAAAAGAAAGTGATAGAATAGCAACAAATGTATAATATGTTTTTGGAAAGGGCTCTGGAAACTTCTTTGAGAAAGAAGAGTTTGATGCTGGAGCAGTTTCAGCTCAACTTTGTGTATTTTTAGCTTGGAGTAGGTCAGTAGTAACAAATGACCCCACTCCTCAGTGATCTTAGAAGTCTCACAGGAGTGAAGATTAGTCTGTGGAAACATCGTAAATATTCACCATACTGGTAAGCTGAACATCCACATAACTTGTAGCTTTTTGTTCTCTGAAATGCTCTTGACCCACCTTGTAGACTATATCTGAATACCCTGATCAGTTATCCATAGCAGTGATAATGCTTCTTGCTTCGATGCATATTCTATTTTGGCATCCTATAGTATCCAAAGATATTTTAAAGGCATTGCTAAAACAATAAATTACATAACTGAAGTTAACATAGTTGGTAGTACTTAGTAATATGCTTCTGTAAGATGTGGCATCTATCTTATTAATAAAGAAAGCTTGACAGGCAGTGAAATGGTAATTTATTCTTTTATACTGTGGCATTGACTTTTGAAAACAGCTCTAACAGGATTTTAAAAGATTAATGATAGATAAAATGTTTCAATGTTCATAAATGTGGTTTTTGTGTAAAATTTTACACATTAAAATCTGATATGCAGTATATTCAATCTTTTCTTGGAAAGTACTCATTTGTCATTCTGCCCTTAAAATGCTTAAGCAAGATATACTATTGTTCTAATATTGGAACTGGAAGTAAGTTTTCACCTTGGTCTTCTTCTCTGATATATATTTGTTTAGATAGGAATAATTTTTCTGTCCCCTGTAGAAAAGCATATGTGTAATTATCCTTGGATTTAAATTACTATTTCATTATTTTCTGAAATGAAATATGTTACTGAGCACTCTGAATTTAAAATTGTCATTTTTATCTTTAGGCTTCCTGGAGATTCACGAACAAGAATAGGATTCATGACCTTTGATAGCACTATTCATTTCTACAATTTACAAGAAGGATTATCACAGCCTCAAATGTTGATTGTGTCTGATATAGATGGTAAGCAGTCAGTAAAATAAAAGCCTTTCTAACTACGGACTTTGAAATGGGGGCTACTTTATTTTAATATACATCTTGCTATATGCTGTGAGGATAATGTCATGCACTTTAGTATTTGTTCAAAATAATTGTTTTTCTGGAAATACTTGATTCTAAGTTATTTCTGCCTATGTATGTATTACACACGTATGTATAATATATACAGAGTGTGTATATTTAATAAAGCAGTTATTTCTGCCTATGTATGTATTACACACATGTATGTATAATATATACAGACTGTGTATATTTAATAAAGCAATATTAGCTGGGCACAGTGCCTCAAGCCTGTAATACCAGCACTTTGGGAGGCCGAGGTGGGTGGATCACCTGAGGTCAGGAGTTCGAGACCAGCCTAACATGGAGAAACCCCGTCTCTGCTAAAAATGCAAAATTAGCTAGGCGTTGTGGCGCATGCCTGTAATCCCAGCTACTCAGGAGGCTGAGGCAGGAGAATCGCTTGAACCCGGGAGGTGGAGGTTGCAGTGAGCCGAGATCACGCCATTGCACTCCAGCCTGGGCAACAAGAGCGAAACTCCATCTCAAAAAAAAAATAAAATAAAGCAAAATTATAGTACACATTACATGTATGACCTGATAAAAACTAAGATTTTCTAATGTATTCTTTTGTTTGATTTGTTGATTAAAATATGTGTTTTCCCTATAGATGTTTTTCTGCCTACACCGGATAGTTTACTTGTGAATCTATATGAAAGTAAAGAGGTAAGATTGATTTATTTTCTTAAAGCATAAAAATATTTATATTGTGACTGGTAACTAAAATGTTTAACATTTGTTTACTTGATATATGAATATTACAAATAATAGACAATGTAAATGGCATATCTATTGACTCCTCAGTTTCCAGTCCCCAGAAATACAGTGACACATGATATACTATGGAATGTTTTAAAAGAAGATTATTCCTTTGCCTTCTCAGTAATTCAATTTTTGATCTTTGTTTTCTCAGCTTATAAAAGACTTACTGAATGCATTACCAAATATGTTCACCAATACAAGAGAAACACACAGTGCCCTTGGTCCTGCACTTCAGGCTGCCTTTAAATTAATGTCTCCAACAGGTGGCCGTGTGTCTGTATTTCAGACACAGTTACCTTCCTTGGGTGCAGGACTTCTGCAATCCAGAGAAGATCCTAATCAGAGATCAAGTACAAAGGTATTTTATATTTAGTTTTTTGTCATATTCAAGATTGTATAATTATTTGTTTATTCTACTTCATTAGTAATAAAATACTGGCAAGAGAGTTGGGGTTTTTTTGTTTGTTTTTTGTTTCTTTTTTGAGATGTGGTCTCACACTGTTGCCCAGGCTGGAGCGCAGTGGTGTGATCTTGTCTCACTGCAACCTCTGCTTCCCGGGTTCAAGCAATTCTCCTGCTTCAGCCTCCTGAGTAGCTGGGATTATAGGCGTGTGCCACCACACCCAGCTAATTTTTGTGTTTTTAGTAGAGACGGGGGTTTCACCATGTTGGTCAGGCTGGTCTCGAACTCGTGGCCTGGTGATTTGGCTGCCTCAGCCTCCCAAAGTGCTGGGATTACAGGCGTGAGCCACTGCGCCCGGCCGCCAGAGAGTTTTTTGTTTTGTTTCTGTTTTTGTTTTTGTTTTTGTTTTTGTTTGAGACGGAGTCTTGTTCTGTCGCCCAGGCTGGAGTGCAGTGGTGCGATCTCGGCTCACTGCAAGCTCTGCCTCCCGGGTTCACGCCATTCTCCTGCCTCAGCCTCCCTAGTAGCTGGGACTACAGGTGCCTGCCACCACGCCTGGCTAATTTTTTTGTGTTTTTAGTAGAGACAGGGTTTCACAGTGTTAACCAGGATGGTCTCAATCTCCTGACCTCGTGATCCACCCACTTCAGCCTCCCAAAGTGCTGGGATTACAGGCGTGAGCCGCCGCGCCCGGCGAGAGTTTTTAACTCAAATTATCTTTTTGGTTTTGTGTCACAGTATGTTCTTTTTATGCTTTGTAAGTCATAGAAATTTAGAAATCATTTAGTCTAACCCTTTCATTTTATAGATGAGGAAGTAGAGTATCTAGTTAAAGGTTAAATAACTATTTAATGGTAAAAGTGCAACTTGATTTTCTGACTCCAGTGTTCTTTTCTATTACGTAAGTGGTAAAACTTACTAAATGTAACTATTGTAATTCAACATGCTCATACTAATAAACTTTTTAATTATGAAGATAACACAGATCATTGTATAATACTTGGAAAGTGGAGAAAAGCATAGATCACCAATATTCTAATGATACTAGCATTTAGTTATACAAACATACAAATAAGCATAATTGGGCATCATACGTGTGTGTGTATATATATATGTGTGTGTGTGTGTGTTTGACCTTTTTCACTGGAGAATATATTGTGAGCATTCTCTGAAGTCACAGAGAAAGTAAATGTGAAAGTAATCAATTAATTGATTGCTTTTCAGCTATTAAATAGTTGTCTTCAGTATTTTTTTCTTTTGTTTTATAAAAGTAGAGACAACATCTTGCGGTGTTGCCCAGGCTGGCCTCAAACTGCCGAGATCAAGCAATACCCCTGCCTCAGCCCCGCAAAGTGCTGGGATTGCAGATGTGAGCCAGACCTGTATTTGCACTATTTTTTTAAAAAAAGGGCTGGGTGTGGTAGCACCTGCCTGTAACCTTAGCTACTCAAGAGGCTGAGACTAGAGGATCATTTGATCTTAGGAGTTCTAAACCAGCTTGGGCAATGTAACGAGACCCTATCTTAAAAAATAACAGTAATGGCCGGGTGCAGTGGCTCACACCTATAATCCCAGCACTTTGGGAGGCAAAGGAGGGTGGATCACTTGAGTCCAGGAGTTTGAGACCAGTCTGGCCAACATTGCAAAACCCCATCTCTCCTAAAAATACAAAAATTAGCTGGGTGCGGTGATGCAAGCCTGTAATCCCAGCTACTCAGATGGCTGAGGCAGGAGAATCACTTGAACCAGGGAGGCAGAGTTTGCAGCGAGCTGTGATCACTGCCACTGTACTCCAGCCTGGGCAACAGAGCGAGACCCGGTCTCAAAAAAAAAAATAATAATAATAACAATGAAAGGCATATATGAAGCTGAACATTACTTGGGTTTTATGTGAAGATTTGATCAGGCATTTTTAAGCCCTTTTTCAAATAATAAATGAACTAAAATATTCATTCTTCTTTTGTACAAATTCTGTCTGGCCTCAACATATATTTGAGAAAATATCATTATAAGTAGTTATGAGTATGAATTAAACAGTTTTAATAGTGTCATAAATCTTTAGCCTCATATCCAGATTTGTCTTAGGATAAATTCCTAAAAGTGAAATTATTGGGTTAAAGGGCATAATCTTTAAGTTATTAAATAAAGAATGTTTTGTTTATTTGGGTTTTTTAATCAACTTCTCTTCTTAAGGACTCTCATCCTGTAACCACCATTAAGTAGCGTTGCTTTTTTTATTCTTCACCAATATGCTAGAGAAAAAAAAGCACCATATTTCACTCTTTATAGAAATTGTCTTTTAAAATTGCATTTGAGAAGGAAGCTAATCTTAAAATAAGTATGTATTTTAAACTCATCAACAAGTGTAGCTGGCGTTTAGTTTCGTTGACCCATTACAATCCATTATAAACTACTGTGGTGTTTTGAACACAGGGAAGCTATTATATATTTACTGAATCCTTTGATAGAGTTTTGTTTTGTTTTCTTATTTAACTTTCAAAAATATTCTCTATCTGTCTGCCTGGGACTCTAAAGTTTCAGTATCTTTTCTGGTTTACATATTCCTTCATATCCTTAATTCCTTATATTAGAGTAAGCTCTAATATAATCATCATGCAGTGTAATTAAGAGGATTGAAACTTTTTTTAGGAAATATTGTATGGTGATTAAGAACTTGGAGATTCTCTCCAGTGTCACCTTCTCAGTTCAAGTCTTCTCATACCAAAAGAAACACCTTCCTTAATCTTTTACTCTCTTAGTAACAATATTTAATAATGGTTAACAGCACTCATTCTGCAGCCAGATTTCTTGGGTTTATATTCCAATATCCACTTCTCAATATCTATGTAATCTTGGTCAAGTTACTTAATCAGTTATTGCCTCTGTTTCTTCGTCTGAAAATGTAGATGATAAAAACCATATGAGATGTGTTATGAAAATTAAATTAATTTGTGTGAAACAGTGCTGGCACATAAATGTTTTTTATAAAGATTATCTATCATTATTATTATCATAGGAAATCTGCACCAAATGCCTAGACATTTAAAAAACTCTTAGTTTGGTAGGGAGGCAGAGGACATCCTTTTTGTTATAAAAGTGACATGAAAACATGAGCATAAAGATTTCTAGCTCTTACTTTATGATCTGTTGACTTAGGTGGTACAACATCTTGGCCCTGCAACTGATTTTTATAAGAAACTTGCATTAGATTGCTCAGGACAGCAAACTGCAGTGGATTTGTTCCTTTTAAGTTCACAGTATTCTGATCTTGCTTCTCTAGGTAAGGAAAGTCATCATGTGTACATTTGTTTAAATGAACATTTTTAATGCATAATTAAATCTAAACTTTTCAGTAAGCATTCTCAATATTTTAGGGAGAAAGTCATGTGCATTAGATAGACAATATCTATGAAAACTACCAGTAAAGTTTAAAGCACTATACAAATATAAAATGTCACTAGTATTTTGTTTATATAGCATGATTCCCTTACCATTCTGCTCAACAGTAAACTTTATTGTATATTTTATAGATATTACTGTTTTCTCAGATTTGTATGTTCTTATTTTGATGGCTTAGGTTTTCTCATGACTTAGATTTCTTCATAATGTAGAATCTGTACTACTGTTGGACAAGTAGAATATTATTATTTCTGTAGCTAATACTTTTTGTATTTCTCTCTAAAGCTTGCATGTCCAAGTATTCTGCAGGGTGCATCTATTATTATCCATCATTCCACTATACTCACAATCCTTCACAAGCAGAAAAGTTACAAAAAGACCTAAAACGGTATCTTACAAGAAAAATTGGGTTTGAAGCTGTTATGAGAATAAGGTGTACTAAAGGTATGAAGTTGTGAAAGTTATATTTTATATTAAATACTTGTATCAAAGTCAGTGAGCATTCCATGTATTGACTACCTCTGACTGTTCATGATGGAAGACTGTTTGATCTGGTTAGCTATACCATGTTTTAAATAGATAATAGTTATTGAATAATCCTTGCCCAATTTTAAAAAATAACTTGAATAAGTAGACAAAAGTAATGTTTGGTTTACTCAGAAGAACCTAAGAGAAAGCCTATATTAGAAATGATTTTAGAAAGAGAATTAGAGGAATAGGGAAGATCTTAAATAAGAATTGTCAAATTAAGGGTCTTTGCCTTCATAATCATTTAATGCACACTTCCTTGGTTTTATGTGAATATTTGTTTTAATCCTTTATTTTACCTTTATTTTAAATCTAGGATGAGTTATGTAATAACCCTCATTTAATTTTGTAAATTAAACAAATGTTTAGTCAGATTATGTCTGACTTCAAGTCACATGTGAGAAAATGTAAATAAGGTTAGGTGTCAATACAAGTGAAATGTATAGTCTCCCTTTTATATAACGTCCACTGGTTTTTTTGAATTAATATTTTAGAAACTCTGCCTATGCTTGAACCTTGACTCCCCAGTTATCCTTTTGATTCAAAATCATAAACATCTTTGACTTTAAAAAGTAACTTTAGCTTGAGGTGAAGATACTATTGTTAACTTCATTTTTTATATGATTTTCTCCTTTTTAGGTCTTTCAATGCACACTTTTCATGGTAACTTCTTTGTCCGTTCTACTGATTTGTTATCCCTTGCCAACATCAATCCTGATGCTGGATTTGCGGTGCAGTTGTCAATTGAAGAAAGTTTAACAGATACTTCCTTAGTATGTTTTCAAACAGCCCTATTATATACATCAAGCAAAGGTAATGTTAACAGAAATGAAATATAGTCTGCAGCAGTAATTCTCCCCTCCTTTCATATGGCCTTTAGTGGAGTGGGGAAAAAGAATGAATACACAGTGGGAAGTAATGGAATTTGTATTAGTTAATCAAATATATGTTGTTATTTTCTTTCTTTTTTTAAGTCTCACTTTTGAATCTTTGAATAGTACACTTTTTTAATTTATGGAAGACTTGTATTCTTAGAATCTTGTTTCAAAACAATTCCTGCTAAATCCAGCTATGCCATTCTTTGTATTATTTCTTGCCCCAAAAAGTAAAAAACTGCTTAGCAATTAAGGCCTTCATTTGTTACTTGACAGTTAAGTTTTCTGGTATTTTACTCTATAGGATATAATTTAGAATGAGTGATATAGCGTATGTTCATACTCTGCAGATTTGGAGAGTGTTTAATTTTCTTCTAAAAATGTTCATTGTAGAACTTGGTTTTTACATCTCAAAATCCTGTTGGTGTTGTAATCTAGCCAAAACAATAACTTGAATAAAAATTCAACTTGTGGCTGGGCGTGGCGGTGGCTCACGCCTGTAATCCCAGCACTTTGGGAGGCCGAGGTGGGTGGATCACCTGAGGTCAGGAGTTCAAGACCAGCCTGGCCAACCTGGTAAAACCCCATCTCTACTAAAAATACAAAAATTAGCTGGGCATGTTGGCAGGCACCTGTAATCCCAGCTACTTGGGAGGCTGAGGCAGGAGAATCACTTGAACCTGGGAGACAGAGGTTGCAGTGAGCTGCGATCGCACCATTGCACTCCAGCCTAAGAGACAGAGCAAGACTCCGTCTCAAAAAAGAAAGAAAGAAAAAAGTATTCGACATGTTTGGTTTGCTTTATTTCCTTTTTGATCTAATGTATTTTCAATGACTTTTTTTTGTTAGGTGAGCGGAGAATTAGAGTACATACACTTTGTTTGCCAGTGGTAAGTTCACTAGCAGATGTATATGCGGGAGTGGATGTACAAGCTGCCATCTGCCTTCTGGCAAACATGGGTGAGTAAAAATTGAAGGAACATGTGAAATGTATTTTTCTATCTTAAAAACTGAAGCTTGGCTGGTGGCAGTGGGTCACGCCTGTAATCTCAGCATTTTGGGAGGCCGAGGCGGGTGGATCACGAGGTCAGGAGTTTGAGACCAGGCTGGCCAACGTGGTGAAACCCCATTTCTACTAAAAATATGAAAAAATAGCCAAGCGTGGTGGCAGGCACCTGTAATCGCAGCTTCTCAGGAGACCGAGACAGGAGAATCGCTTGAACCTGGGAGGCGGAGGTTGCAGTGAGCCGAGACCGCATCACTCCACTCTAGCTTGGGCAACAGAGCGAGACTCTGTCTCAAAAAAAAAAAAAAAAAAAAAAAACAAGAAAAGAAACTGAAGCTAGGGTTTTCTCTTATTTAAAAAGCGTATGTTTTACATTTTTATTTACTGCATTGTGAATCAGACTGTCCTCACATTTCTTCCTTAATCTTACTTTCAGAATCTTTGAGGGAATTCATGATCTCTAAAAATGTGGTAAAAACTGAAATGTCCTTCAAATAATGTATGCACAAACCATGGTACACTCATACAATAGAATATAATTCAGCAATAAAAAGGAATGAACTGTTAATACTTAAACAAACATGGATGCCTCTCAAAGACATTGTGCTGAATGAAAGAAGCTAGACTCAAAAAGCTGCATAGGCCAGGTGTGGGTGGCTCATGCCTGTAATCCCAACACTTTGGGAAGCTGAAGTGGGCAGATCACTTGAGGTGAGGAGTTCAAGACCAGCCTGGTCAACATGGTGAAACCCTGTCTCTACTAAAAATACAAGAAAAAAATTAGCTGGGCGTGGTGCTGCACCCCTGTAATCCCAACTACTTGGGAGGCTGAGGCAGGAAAATCCCTTGAACCCAGGAGGCAGAGGTTGCAGTGAGCCAAGCCGAGGTCGCGCCACTGTACTCCTGCCTGAGTGACAGAGTGAGACTGCATCTCAAAAAAAAAAGCTGCATACAAATTATTCCATATATATGACATTCAGGGAAAGGGAAAATTATCAAATGGTGACTAATTGGGGTTGAGGCCGAGGGAGGGTTTTACTGCAAAGGAGCAAGTATAGGGGGATAATTTTGGAGTGATGGAACTATTGTGTATCCTGATTGTGGTAGAGATTACATGGCTATGCATATGACACATAATCACTATAGAACTGTACTTAAACTAATTATATGTAAGTCTAAAAAATCCTTTTGAGAATTAACATAGCACTTAAATGTTTTTAATGAATTTGCCTTGTAGATAAACTTAGACATGAAACAAGCCTTGCTATTTCCCATGTAGTCCTAGAGAAAGAGAGTCATTAATACTAATTTGGGGAAAATTATAATAGCATTTACTAAAGGATCCAAATTTTTTTAAATAACAGAAGCATTTAATCAGGCCTGGTGTGGTGGCCCATGCCTGTAATCCCAGTACTTGAGAGGCTGAAACAAGTGGATCACTTGACTTCAGGAGTTCAAGACCAGACTGGTCAATGGAGTGATACCCTGTCTCTACTAAAAATACAAAAATTAGCTGGGTGTGGTGGTGCACACATGTGGTCCCAGCTACTCAGGAGGCTGAGGCAGGAGAATCTGTTGAACCCAGGAGGCAGAGGTTGCAATGAGCCAAGATCGCACCACTGCACTCCAGCCTGGGAAACAGGGAGACTCTGTCTCGGGGGTGGGGGGAGAAAAGAAGAAGGATTTTATCAGATTCTCTTAAATATTTAACTAAAATCAAAAGCTTATATATCAGATTTATTTCTTAATTTTAACTTCTGTTTTTGATTCAGGGAGTAGATATGCAGGTTCATTATGATGGAATCAGTTGTACCCCAAACCTCAGGATCCAGATTTTTTAAGTATAATTTTATATATAGATTTTGAATTAATTATGCTATAACAAATTGTTTTTTAATATAATTTTATTTTTAGTGCTTGGGCATATATATTATAGTTTTTTCCTATTTTAATAGAATATATTATTGTAGAAAAATAAGTTTCATGTTACATGTCTCTTAATGGCTGCATGAAAACTTGTGTTTATTTTTCCTTTTCAAAAAATTTGTTGGCTTGGAATGCTTTACAAAAATTGTAGAGGATCACAAGGTATAATTCAGATTGCAGAAATTACATTGGTTGAGCAGAAAAAAATGATACATGTGATTTGGCGTTTGAGTAATGGAAACCTTCCCAAGGCTTTTTCAGAAGTAAATGGAAAAATATGCATTTCTACACTAATATCAATAGGGGCTACATGTTTTGGGGTTTGTTTTTAGACAGGGTCTTGCTCTGTCACCCATGCCAGAGTGCACAATCACAGGTTACTGCAGCTTCGACCTCCCAGGCTCAAGCAATCCTCCTACTTCAGCCTCCCAAATAGCTGGGACTACAGGCACATGCCACCATGCCCAGCTAATTTTTTTATTTTTTGTAGAGACAAGGTCTCACTATGTTGCCTAATCTGGTCTTGAACTCCTGGGCTCAAGTGATCCTCCCACCTTGGCCTCCCAAAGTGCTGGGATTACAGCCATGAGCCACCATGTCCAGCCTGGCTAAGTGTTTTTAGACTTAAGAGATTAAAACAAAAATGTCCAAAAGAATCTAGACTTGTTCTGATTGTCAGATTTATTTCAGAAAAAAATGTATAAGAAGACACTTGAAATGAGGGAGCTGATGAAATGCATTTTTCCATCCTAAAAACTTAGCTGAATTTTGTTTCTTAAATAATGCATATAAATTTTCTCTCTTATAGTGCCCATTGGATTCTAATGGTTAAAATACCTTTCACTTTGGTTGCTTTTTAGCTGTGGATCGGTCCGTTTCATCAAGTCTGTCAGATGCAAGAGATGCCTTAGTGAATGCTGTAGTGGACTCATTGTCTGCATATGGCTCAACCGTCTCAAATTTACAGCACTCTGCATTGATGGCGCCCAGCTCCCTCAAGTTGTTTCCTCTCTATGTTTTGGCCCTTCTCAAACAGGTAGCTTTTTATACATTGCTATATTTAATATTGTTTTTTAAAATTCTCAGATAAGTATATGAAGAAAGGAAATCTAGGTTGTTGTTTTCTAATACTTAACTAGAGGATTATTCACTTTAGCATTGAAAGAGTTTTGAAGAATAGAAAAAGATCAATGGGGCCATGCATGGTGGCTCACGCCTGTAATCCCAGCACTTTGGGAGGCCGAGGTGTGCGGATCAACTGATGTCAGGAGTTTGCAACCAGCCTGGCCAACATAGTGAAACCCCGTCTCTACCAAAAATACAAAAATTAGCTGGTGGCGCGTGCCTGTAATCCCAGCTACTCTGGAGGCTGAGGCAGGAGAATTGCTTGAACCTGGGAGGCGGAGGTTGCAGTGAGCCAAGATCGTGCCGCTGCACCCCAGCCTGGGCAACAGAGCGAGACTCCTTCTTAAAAAAAAAAAAAGAAAAGAAAAGATCAGTGGAAAATGAAGGTATACAAATACATGTTGACTTTAGTGAAACCATATTCTCTCTTCTTTAATGTGTGTGAGCAGTTTGCATAATGGTGCAGTCATAGCTCACTCTTAGTATGTCCTCTGGAAAGAGACTCTTTAAGGACAGGAACTAATATTAAGCATGTTTCCATGTCTCTGGCACCATAAAAGGTGTCAATGCATCATTTTATTTAATCCTTTCAACAACCTAAAGAGGTATTATTTTCCCTGTTTTTCTCATGATGACAATATAGCTCAGAGGAGCTAGGTAACTTGCTCCAGCATCACATACCTATTAAATGTCAGAGCTGAGAATTGAATCTAGGTCTGTCTTGATTTAAAGGCCATGCTTTTTCCATGATTGACAGTGTATATTTGTTTTAATATTTGTCCACCATATTTGTATTTTACTTGAAAACGTTTATCTTTTTCCTTGTAGAAAGCATTTAGAACAGGTACAAGCACACGGCTGGATGATCGTGTATACGCCATGTGTCAGATAAAGTCTCAGCCACTTGTTCATCTAATGAAAATGATTCATCCCAACTTATACAGGATAGACAGATTGACAGATGAGGTATGTATTTTAGTGCATTTGAAATTTTTAAATTTGAATATATTTGAGTGTCTTGTTCTACAGCTAAGATGATAATATACTATCAACTGGTTTTTCTTTTTAACTCTTTTCCCCCTTGTGGTAGTAATACGTTAAATAAGGACACTGGCTGTGGATCTGATTGGATGGCAGGACTCTCAGATACCATCAGTGGTTAAGTAGTTTTAAAAAATAGTTTCATATCGGAAGTAATTTGTCTTGTAGGTTTGGTTATAATATGTATTACAAAGCTAAGTTGTAGAGTGGACATTTCCATTTATATTTTGTAGATACTGACTGCTTCTCTTTATTTTATTTTTTTAAAATTTTATTTTAAAGACAGAATCTTGCTCTGTCGCCCAGGCTGGAGTGCAGTGGTGTGATCTTGGCTCACTGCAGCTTCTGCCTCCCAGGTTCAAGCAATTCTGCTTCAGCCACCCGAGTTGCTGGGATTACAGGCACATGCCACCATGCCTGGCTAATTTTTGTACTTTTAGTAGAGACAGGGTTTCACCATATTGGCCAGGCTGGTCTCAAACTCCTGACTTCAAGTGATCTGCCCGTCTCGGCTTCCCAAAGTGCTGGGTTTACAGGCATGAGCCACCATGCCTGGCCAATATTGACTGCTTTTGCTAAGATCAGTTGCAATTTTGATTATATAGTAAACCAAATCTGGTATCCAATAATAATTTTAATATGCAAATATGTAGTGTCTTTTATCTTCCCTGTGTGAAAACTATATTCTTTGGAATTAGTATTAATTCCAAACATAATGTTATGTTGCCAAATAAATGTAAAAAAAGAGCCAATAGTCACACTTGTAATGTATTCTGACCCCACCCTAAGAGGGAAGGGAATGTGACAGATCATTTATGTATTCATGTTTTTACTTTTTAAATTTGAATACATTTGAGTGTGTCGATTCTACAGCCAAGGTGGTAGCATATAATCAGTATTTTTTATATCATGCAAAACTCCCAAGTGTTATTTTCCAATGCTTCATAAAGGGTTTGTGACCATTAGCCCCCAAACTGTGATGATAGTAATGTAATCTCATTCACATTCTCTCTTTTTCTTTTCAGGGTGCAGTACATGTTAATGACAGGGTTGTACCACAGCCACCTCTTCAAAAATTGTCTGCAGAGAAGCTGACAAGAGAAGGTGCTTTCCTTATGGACTGTGGCTCTGTAAGCACCCTTTACTGGCAAAGCTTAACACTGCTTGAGCTGACCAAAAATAAAGAAACACTTATAGGGTCCAGCTGTTATCACAGAGCAGGCAGTGAAAGGTGAATTAGGATTAGGAGCTGAAATTGGTAACTAGCACTGGAGGTCAATTTACTTTAAACTTTTCTATTTGAACTTCATTTTATATTGATGTTATTGATATTTGTATTGATAATACTGATAGAGTAATACATTTTAATATGGATTATTTACTGTCATGAATTATATATACTTGATGAAGAGAACTAATGAGGTAAATTCCTATCTTTAGGGACTTTACCATCTAGAGTCTAGAATTTAAAAGTATTTCAAGAGTTTATCTAGTTCAACTTACATCCATTGTGAGAAATCTCATTAATGATTAGGAGTTCAAGAGAAATCACTGGGCAGGGGTAGTTGTTGAAGGGAGTTAGAATGGTTAAGATGGCTTCAAAATGATGCCTTATGAGCAGAAAAAGGATTCGGACAGCCACAGAAGAGGGAGAAATGCATGAGTGAAAATACACACAATAATGAAATAGTGGATGGGAAATACAGTGAGTCAGTTATACTGATTAAAGGATTATATTTCTATTGGGAAAATAAGTGCAAAAGGTAAAATATATTTTATGGGAAGCCTTAACATTTAATCAAAGAAGATGTAAACCACTCTGGATTCTTACATATAGATTCACAATGTAACAATTCTAGATTTCCTTTTTACTCTTCTGTTTGTTCCTACCTTATTAGAGGTGATAATTTTGAGAACATTAATTAAAATGAATTAACTATTAGGGAGTTTTAATATTTTGTTGCTTTTTGTTTTTAGGTTTTTTACATTTGGGTTGGGAAAGGCTGTGACAATAACTTCATAGAGGATGTGCTTGGATATCGTAATTTTGCATCAATACCACAGAAAATGGTCAGTAGATTTTATACACCTTTAACTTCTTGTTTGCTCGTGTTTTTTTTTTTTATTGATGTAAAATTCATGTACTGTTCACCATTTTAAAATGTACAGTTCAGTAGTTTTTGGTATTACACAGTGTTTTACAACCATTACCGCTATTTAGTTTCAGAACATTTCTATCACCCTAAAAGAACCCCATATCTCCCAATTCTTCCCTATCCCTGTCCCCAGGCAACTACTAATCTACTTTCTATCTATAGATTTGCCTGTTCTGGATATGTTATATAAATGGTAATATGTGGCCTTTTGTATTTGGGTTCTTTCACTTTCCTTAATGTTTTTAAGATTCATTCATGTTATAGCTTATATTAGTAGTTCTTTTTTTTTTTTTTTTTTTTTTCTCCCCTAGACAGAGTCTTGCTCTGTCGTCCAGATTGTAGTGTAGTGGCTCAGTAATGGCTCACTATAGCCTCGACCTCGCAGACTTAAGTGGTCCTCCCACTTTAGCCTCCTGAGTAGGAATCAGTAGTAACCTTACTCCTTATATTAAAATAACTTTCAAATGGATCAAACATTTAAACGTAAAAAAGGAAACCATGCAGATCACTAGAAGAAATATTTGTGAATTTTTTTTTTATAGTATTAAAATGGGCCGGGCGCAGTGGCTCACGCCTGTAATCCAAGCACTTCAGGAGGCCGAGGCAGGCAGATCACAAAGTCAGGAGATTGAGACCATCCTGGCTAACGGTGAAACCCCGTCTACTAAAAATACAAAAAAATTAGCCTGGCATGGTGGCGGGCGCCTGTAGTCCCAGCTACTCTGGAGGTTGAGGCAGGAGAATGGCGTGAACTCGGGAGGCGGAGCTTGCAGTGAGCCGAGATAGTGCCACTGCACTCCAGCCTGGGCGACAGAGCGAGACTCCAACTAAAAAAAAGAAAAAAAAAGTTGAAATAGGTAAGGCCTATGTGTGTGAATCAGTGATTCAAAAGATCAATAAATCTGAAAGCGCAAATATAAAACATTTCTATTTGGTAAAAATAAATAAAGTCAAAATGCAAACAACAGACTCTTAAGATTATCTGTAACTGGTAAGACTGAAAACGGGCTAACTTCTCTATAAAAATACCTCAGCCTCCTGAGTAGCTGGGACCACAGGAGTATGCCACCACACTTGGCTAATTAAAAAAATTTTTTTTCTAGAGATGGGATGTCCCTGTGTTGCCCAGGCTGGTCTCAAACTACTGAGCTCAAGCAGTCCTCCTGCCTTGGCCTCCCAGAGTGCTGGGATTACAGGTGTGAGCCACGGTGGTTGGCCAGTTTGTTCTTTTTTATGACTGAAAAATAGTCCATTGTATGGACATACCACATTTTGATCATCCATTCATCCATTGATGGATATTTCAGTTGTTTCTGCTTTGGGACTATTGTGAATAGTGCTACTATGAATGTTTGTGTACGAGTTTTTGTGTGAACATGTTTTCAGTTCTCTTGGGCATATTCCTAGGAGTAGAATTACTGGGTCACATGATAACTGTTTAACTGTTTGAGGAACTGCCAAACTGTTTTCCAACAACTTTAACTTTGGGTTTAAATTATTTTGCTGAGCCGGACACTGTGGCTCACACCTGTAATCCCAGCACTTTGGGAAGCCTAGGTGGGTGTATCACAGGTCAAGAGATCAAGACCATCCTGGCCAACATGGTGAAACCCCGTTTCTGTTAAAAAATACAAAAAAAATTAGCCGGGCGTGGTGGCGGGTGCCAGTAGTCCCAGCTACTCGGGAGGCTGAGGTAGGAGAACCACTTGAACCTGGGAGGTGGAGCTTGCAGTGAGCCAAGATTGCGCCACTGCACTCCAGCCTGGGCGACACAGCGAGACTCCGTCTAAAAACAAAAGTGGCTGGGCGCGGTGGCTCATGCCTGTAATCCCAGCACTTTGGGAGGCTGAGGTGGACCGATCAAGAGGTCAGGATATGGAGACCATCCTGGCTAACACGGTGAAACCCCGTCTCTACTAAAAATACAAAAAAACAATTAGCTGGGCGTGGTGGCAGGCGCCTGTAGTCCCAGCTGTTAGGGAGGCTGAGGCAGGAGAATGGCGGGAGAAGAACCGGGAGGTGGAGCTTGCAGTGAGCCGAGATCATGCCACTGCTTTCCAGCCTGGGCGACAGAGCGAGACTCTGTCTCAAAAAAAAAAAAAAAAAAAAAAAAAAGTTACTTTGCTTGTACTAAACACAAATTTTTCAGTAAGATTTTATTGAATGTATGCTAACCAGTACCAAGGAAATATGATTCTGAAAACAGATTTGTATAATTAATTAATTGAAAGGGAAGGCTGGCCTAGCTTATTGTTAGATAATGTAAATATGTCCTTTTTCCTGAAATTAATATAAATTCAGTGTAATCCTTATTACAATCTGTCATTGTTTGATTTTTTTTTTTTAATGACAGATAATCCAAGAGTTCATTGGTAAAACTCAACAAATGAGGATAATAAGAAAATGAAAAGGGAGAATAATGTCAGCAAAGGGGGAAATACATGAAAAATAAATTCTAAGTAAAATAGTAAACCTTATTCTAAAGCTGTAGTTATTTAAGTACCATGATACTGGCACAGTAAACAGATCAGTGGGACAGAATAGAGTTCAGAAACAGATCTAATTAATGAAAAATACAGTGTGGTAAAGATTGCATTTCAAATTACTGTGGGGAAATGGAATATTAGAAAAATAATCTTGGGACCACTGATTAGTCATTAAGGAAAAAACAAGACTGAATATTTACCTTATTCCTTATATCAAAATAACTTTCAAATGGATCAAATATTTAAATGTAAAAAAGGAAACCATGCAGATCACTAGAAGAAATATTTGTGAATTTTTTGTTTTGTTTTGTTTTTTTGGAGATGGAGTCTCGCTCTGTCACCCAGGCTGGAGTACAGTGGCGCAATCTTGGCTCACTGCAAGCTCCGCCTCCCGGGTTCACGCCATTCTCCTGCCTCAGTCTCCTGGGTAGCTGGGACTACAGGCGCCCACCACCACGCCCAGCTAATTGTTTGTATTTTTAGTAGAGACGGGGTTTCACTGTGTTAGCCAGGATGATGTCGATCTCCTGACTTTGTGATCCCCCCACCTCGGCCTCCCAAAGTGCTGGGATTACAGGTGTGAGGCACTGCAACTGGCCAAATTTTTTTTTTTATAATATTAGAATGGGTAATGCCTTTGTAAGTCGGTGATTCAAAAGATCAATAAATCTGAAAGCACAAATATAAAACATGTAAATTTGGTAACAATAAATAAATAAATAAAGCCAAAATACAAACAATAAAATCTTAAGATTATCTGTAACTCATAAGACTGAAAAGGGCTCACTTCTCTATGAAATGTTTTCTTACAAATCTTTAAGAAGACCTTCCTTACTTTCTGCCTCCTCCAAAGAAAACTGGGTAAAGGATTTTAATAGGCAATTCATAAAAGAAGAATAAAGTAGAGGTCATATGAAACAATATTTAACCTCACTCATAATTAGGAAAAAAATAGTAATATAGCATTTCTTTTATTTACCAGATTGTCAAAAATTTTAAAATTTGATAATAGGCAATCATGTAGACAGTATAGGGCAATGGACACTGTTGAGCATTATTGACTGGAATATATAGTACTTATATAACCTTTTTAGAGGGCCATTTGACAAT
Organism: Pongo pygmaeus; assembly: GCF_028885625.2. Taxonomy (NCBI): domain Eukaryota; kingdom Metazoa; phylum Chordata; class Mammalia; order Primates; family Hominidae; genus Pongo; species Pongo pygmaeus. The sequence continues at coordinate 122,323,642 of NC_072376.2, forward strand.
GTCTGTGAAAATCATGTTCTTTATGACATGGTAAATTATTCTGCAAAGAATATATCCCGTAGATATATTCATAGAAGTAGGCATATATATACACGTGCTTATGGTATTAAATAATAGCTGTACATTTATTAAAAAGAATACAGTGTGGGGCACTGTGCCATGCACCTGTGGTCCCAGCTACTTGGGAGGCTAGGAGGCTGAGGCAGGAGGATAGCTTGAGCCCAGGAGTTCAAAGCTGTAGTGTACTATGACTGCACTTGTGTACAGCCATTGTACTCCAGTGTGGGCAACCTAGCAAGACCCCATCTCTTAAAAAGAAAAAAAAAGAATAAGAAGAAGAATACAGGCTGAAGTGAATAGTATGCATGATATGATCCCCATTTGTATTTTCAAAAATGTGTTTGTATACTTAGGAATAATTTAGAAAACATCTGAAAAAATTCACATCAAAATGCAAATGGTTTTTAAAATATTGGCCGGAATTACAAACATAATTATTCCAAACTTGTCTATTTAAATTTTGTTATATACTACATTTTTGAATTATTTAATTTACTGTTAATTTACTATTTAATTTACAGTTGGCTTTGAAAAAGGGAAGTAAATCTTACCTTTTTATGTATATATGTATATAAAAAATAATAGACTTTTAGGTCCTTTTAAAATAGTCTCGCGTATAGTTTTAAAATATATTTACATATCCACACTGTACTTTAAAATTCTTTGCCTTTAAATTAAACATGAAATTCTCCCAGAATGGCTGTTTTTAGAATAGGATATAATCATATATAATTGCCAAGGGAATTTGGAATTTAATGGTATCCCCCTTCATTTGAACATTTCCTCTAGAAGAAACATAAAGGTGCCACACAATACTGGTGACATGCTAATCGTTGTTTATGTTTTATTGACTTACCAAGAAAAATATAGTCAGTTAAAATGTCAGTGACATACTTGTCATTGCACATATTTTATTCACTTATCCAGAAAAATATAAACAGATTTTTCAACAGTTTAAATTTTATTTGTGTAGTTGATGCTGTTGAGGCTAAGAAATAGAGTGCTGGCAGTTGGGGGTGACAGTAGGAATCATGATTTTGTTCTAATACTGCTGAAGTCTATGAGAAGGGAAATAGTTTCCTAATTGTATTTCTTTTACCAGACACATCTTCCAGAGCTAGATACACTTTCATCAGAAAGAGCCAGATCCTTCATAACTTGGCTTAGAGACAGCAGACCATTAAGTCCAATCCTTCACATAGTAAAGTAAGTACTTTTGTAACTTAATTATGAAGTTGTCTTTCCTATGTAGTCTGTGGAATTGCTTGTCTTCAAAACAAACTTTAAATAGTATCAAAATATATTCTGATGGTAAAATGTTGTTACTTGATTTATATCCCCTGTATTCCATTTTCTGACATCTCCATATATTAGTAATTTTTAATTTTCTTTCTTTATTTATTTAATTTGAGATAGAGTCTCACTCTGTCACTCAGGCTGGAGTGCAGGGATGCTACTGTCACAGTTCACTGCAGCCTGGACCTCCCATGCTCAAGTAATCCTCCCAACTCAGACTCCCGAGTAGCTGGGACTGCAGGCACTTCCCTCCACATCTGGCTAATTTTTAATTTTTTTTTTTTTTTTTTTTTTTGCGACAAAGTTTCGCCCTTGTCACCCGGGCTGGAGTGCAATGGTGCAATCTCAGTCCACTGCAACCTCTGCATCCTGGATTCAAGAGATTCACCTGCCTCAGCCTCCCAAGTAGCTGGGATTACAGGCGCCCACCACCACGCCCAGCTAATTTTCGTATTTTTAGTAGAGACAGGGTTTCACCATGTTGGCCAGGCTGGTCTCGAACTCCTCACCTCAGGTGATCCACCCGCCGTGGCCTCTCAAAGTGCTGGGATTACAGGCATGAGCCACCACGCCCAGCCAATTTTTAAATTTTTTTTTTTTTTTTTTAAGCAATGGGGATCTTTCTATCTTGCCCAGGCTGGTCTTGAACTCCTGGGCTCAAGCAGTCCTCCCTCCTTAGCCTCTTAAAGTGCTGAGATTACAGGTGTGAGCTACCAGCCCAGTAATTTTAAAAATATATACTATTTTTAGAAATATGCACTTTTATTTTATTTGTATAAATTTACAGGATACAAGTGTAATTTTATGAGCTAGATTGCAAAGTGGTGAAATTAGGGCTTTTAAATACGTTTAGACAAATGCCCTTTTCTTTCTTCCAGAGATGAGAGTCCTGCCAAAGCAGAATTTTTTCAGCATTTGATTGAAGACCGGACAGAGGCTGCATTTTCTTACTATGAATTTTTGCTTCATGTTCAGCAGCAGATTTGTAAGTGAAGTAGAATAAAATTGAATAAGAAAAAGATCTATAACCTAGGTAAAGCATAATCTGTCAGAGAAGCGTGTGAGAAATTTGAAATGAAGGCATTTGTTAATACAAGATGCAATGCACGGCACTCTGTCTGAGGCTTTGGTAAAAAGTAAAGGGGAAGAAAGAACTTGACAGATCTTTTTCAACTCAAATTAATGGTAATGATGATGCTGTTTCACCAAGTATATTTTGAATTGGTTTCTACACATTTCCAGTAGTATGGCAGTACAGTGCTCTGTTCATCGCAAGCTGGCAAATTTATGTAGCTATGTGGAATGATATGTCATAATGTAAAATTAGATAAATTCTTTTTTCTTATAATTAATATAACATTTCTGGACTTGAACTCTGGCAAGAGATGCCAAAAGGCAGTGGTACCATGTTATTTGTTTATATGAATTACTTTTTAACAAGGAATGTTTCTTATTCATTAAATGAATTCAACATTTTCTCTGTAAAAACAATAGAGTTTCAGTACATGAACTATAGAAAAAATCTATATATAATGTACATAAATGTTACATTTGTAAAGAAAATGTAAAAATGTAACTATGGCATATGAATTGCTTAAACTGTGCTGCATTGTTGGATGACAACTCTTTTTGTCACAGTTAGAGAATGAGGTTGACTAATACATATTATGAATTGAGTCCACAAAGGAACACAAAACTCTTTGTAATTCTGTTAAATCTTTTATGTAGATTTATTTATGATCAGCCTACTAATTAAAACGATTTCGCTTGACAGTATGGTTTGGTGATTTTTGGGGGGTTTTGTTTGATTGGTTTTTTGTGGGGATTGGTGGGTTTTTTTTACATACAGGATGTATTGAATTTACTAATTGGGGAAGTGCAGTGATACTGCATTTCAGTTAGTAATATATATGAATCAGGCCAGGCGCAGTGGCTCACGCCTGTAATCCCAGCACTTTGGGAGGCCAAGGTGGGTAGATGACTTGAGGTCAGGTGTTCATGACCTGCCTGACCAACATGGTGAAACCCCATCTCTGCTAAAAATACCAAAATTAGCCAGGTGTGCTGGGGGGCACCTGTAATCCCAGCTACTCAGGAGGCTGCAGCAGTAGAATCGCTTGAACCTGGAGGCTGAGGTTGCAGTGAGCCAAGATCACGCCACTGCACTCCAGCCTGGGCAACAGAGTGAGACTCCGTCTTAAAAAAAAGAAAAAAGTAATATATATATGAATCAATACATTTTTATTAGTCTGTGGACATTACCAAGTACTTCTTCTGTTTGTATTCCAAAACAAATGGTGCTACTTTCAAAAATATTCTTAACTAGTAAGTATAATCTTAAATTGTCTTTCTCATTTACATTAGATATTTTTGCCTGCACACTTACAGCAAGAAAATTTTAGTAACACGTGTGACTATCCCATTTATTTAATTGACTTTAAGATTGCCATCTTGAATTTTGAAAGTGATTTTCTTCTGATCAAGAAACCTCTCATTCACTAACAACTTATTTACTATAAAAAACTGTTAAGGATCCATTAGATTATGGGACATAATTTTATTCTGTACACTATGAAAGTCCCCATCAACAAACTTTGGAAGGAAAAAGACTCTGCCAGGCGTGGTGGCTCATGCCTATAATCCTAGCACTTTGAGGGGCCAAAGCGAGCGGATGGCTTGAGCCCGGGGGTTCGAGACCAGCCTGGGCAACATGGGGGAAACCCTGTCTCTACAAAAATACAAAAAAATTAGCCAGGAATCGTGTGCACCTGTAGTCCCACCTACTCAGGAGGCTAAGGTGGGAGGACATCCTGAGCTGAGGAGGTCAAGGCTGCAGTGAGCTCTGACCACACCACCGCACTCAGTCTGGGCGATAGAGTGAAGCCCTGTCTCAAAAAAAAAAAGAAAAAAGAAAAAGGCTTGCTGTGTAGTGGGTTATTTTTTACTGTTTTTGTGCTTTCATGGATCTCATTTCTTTGGATAAAAATAAAAGTACTCTCACATTCCCTGCTGGAAATGAGAGGTTAAATGACTCACCCTAAATGACATTACTTACTAATTAGTGACAATGCTAATAGTAAAAATCCAAATGTTCTCCCTACCCACAACCTACTCCCACCCCACCCCCCACCCACAGGACCATACTTGTCCCTATACCATGCTGCCTCTAGCAAGAGAGAATCTGAACATTAAGAGAAACTAAGCCAGGCATGGTGGTGCCTTCCTGTAGTCCCACCTATTTGGGAGGCTGAGGCAGAAGAATCACTTGAACCTGGGAGGCAGAGGTTGCAGTGAGCCGAGATTGCACCACTGCACTCCAGCCTGGGCGAGAGCCAGACTTCAACTCAAAAAAAAAAGAGAGAGAAACTATAGTACTCTAAGGGCAACTAAATACTGCAATTTTACCATAAAAAATATAATTCTTCTTTATAAAAGACAAAAATCTTTTGTCTGGATATTTTGTCACTCATTCAATAAATATTTATAAGCATTTAATGCTTGCCAGATATTGTTCCAGGCACAAAATAAAATCTTCACTTCCACAAAGCTTATACTCTGAAGTGAGAACGTAGAAGACTGGGGAGAGGCAAAAATCATTTTATATAATTTGTAAGTGTGATATATAATTCTATGTAAGTATGATGAATGTTATGAAGAAAAATAAAGCTTGGAAAGTAGATGGAAAATACTGTTTTTGATAGTGACCAGGAAAGGCTCTTTTAAGAAGATGAAAGTTGAGCAGAGAGCTAAAGCCACATAGATACCTGGAACAAGAGCTGTCCAAATAGGAGAACTTTGTGGTAGATGAATGTAGAACTTACCTTCTGAGTGCTCTTTTCTCTGTGAAAGAAGCAACAGAATTATCAGCTGAAAGGGGGTAAGAGGGTTAGAGGTTTTGCAAAATAGTCTAGGAGAGTAAGATGTTGAATTTACTAGTGGTATGTAGTAGGACTGTGAGGACCCATCTTGGGCTGTGAGTCGAACTTAAAATGAAACTAATAAGCATAACTGTACCTCTTTCCTCTAGCTCTTCAGTGCTTGGTAGGAAGTTGGATTTAACCACAGTTGGGTACAAGGAACAGAGGAGAAGCAAGGGAATTTAGGATGTATACAAGGGAGTGACTCATTTAAGCTACAAGAGCACAAAATGGGTGATGGATAGAGATGGGTAGAGATGGGTAGCGGGCTTAGTTGTTTGGAGGTCCCATTGAGGTTAAAAAGCTTTTAAGAGTATAGGTGTCAGAAAGAATGAGTTGGAAAGATAAAATGTAGTGGTTAGGATATGAAAAGCTTGGAATTGAGATTTTGGGGGAAGTTTAGATAATGACAAGACTAGGGGGAATGAGTGGTTGAGATGTTATTAAAGATAACTAGAGGTAGGGAGGTGAGAACTTAGAGCCCAGGATTTCAAATGGATCATCTATTTGATTATTAAAATTATCCCCAAAAAATGACAGGAATAATGCTGGGGACACAGAGACTGTAAATGATTGCAATAAGGAGGAGTGGCAAGGGGATATGCTGAGGACCTGAGGTAGGCAAGGAGGAAGAAGAATCTGGATGCCAACAGAGGAGGAGAGGGATGCCTGCCTGGGGTTTAGGATCAAAGACAGCCATCCTTTGACAGGTTTGGAGGAAGATAATATCCTCAAGACAGCCAGGTTTCAGTTAGCGTGTGTGGAGACTGACGTAAACCAAAATATAGGCACGACGAGAGTAATCCTGATGGGAGGTAGATAATCCATTCTCATTGCCTCCTTGTGGGACAAGTCTCTTTGGCCATTTGCTTTGTGAGGCAGGGAGTGTTGGGTGAGAGGAAGGGGTATGCCTGTCAGGAATTCTGTGAGCTGCTTTTTCAACTAACTATAAAAAGATAGTGGTTCTTAGTGTTATTGGTAGGGATGGGATCAGAATTTCCTGGGCGACCTTTTGGATACCTCAATTCATATTCACTACCTGATTAGGGGCTTGGCCAGAGATACATTAAAATGCATACATTAATGTATTAAAAGTATTCATACATTAATATGTATATATGTGTGTGGCAAATACTGTTTGATAGCTATTTGGGGATTTGACTGTTACGTATTCAACTTGTGAGGTTAGGAAAGGCACATATTAGCAAAGTGTTATATTAAAGAAACCGTTGAGCCCTCCTCTTCTAAGTATCTTCTCACTAAAATACTTCTGAAGACATAGGAAAAGATGAAAACTCACAACAAAGTTGAAAATAACATTGCAGACATTATCTAGATAGAACTAAAAATTACTGAAAGAAGACGATTTATGAAAAAACCACTCAGCTGGGTGTGATGGCTCACGCTTGTAATCCCAACACTTTGGCAGGTCCAGGTGGGAGGATCCCTTGAGGCCAGGAGTTTGAGACCAGCCTGGGCAGCATAGCAAGACCCCCTCTCCATACAAAATAAAAATAAAAAATTAGCCAGTTGTGGTGGTGTGTGCCTGTAGTCCTAGCTGCCTGGGAGGCTGAGGTGAGAGGATTACTTGAGCCCAGGAGTTTGAGGCTGCAGTGGGCTACAACTGCACCACTGTAATCCAGCCTGGATGACAGAGCAAGACTGTCTCAAAAAAAAAAACACATACAAATTTTTAAAGAAAAAAAATAAGAACGCTCAAGCTATGTTTGGCACACGAAACCTGAAAAACAAAAATAGAAGATACTACGTAATTCATTCATCTTTTGCCTCTGAATTCAGAGACAGGATCTGTATCAACCAGCAAATTGGTATCCTCCTCCTGCCTGCATTGTTATAATAACCATAAGAAGTAGTACTTAATATAAAACAAGTGGGCAGGAAGTGTGTATGTGTACTTGGCTTAAGTGGAGAAGGTAGCCATAATCAGGGGACACAGAAGCTATTAATGTATTCATTGCCTTCAGATTAGGCATGGGCAGATCCAAAAATTAATTTTTTTTTTGTTTCCTTTAGTAAACAATGCACAGTTCTGTGGATTTTTACTTTTGGACCAATCAGCATTACTTACAAGTAATTACTTACTAGTAATGTTATTACTTACTAATAAGTGAATTACAAAAGACCACTAAAATTTGTTTCCACAAATGAAAATCAGTGTTTTATTAGAGTTTGCTTAGGACTCTACTTATAAGATGCCTGGTTCCTGTACAAGGTTTATAATTTTGCAAGAATGCACAAAGGTGTATATACAGATATTGTCACACAGCAGGTCAGACAACTGACAGAAACTATCCTATGGTCAGTACTCAAGCATTTTCTTATGAATGTATTATCTTGTTGGGAGGTGTTCATGGTTTTTCTGCTATTTTTGCATTTCAGATATGTATTATTTTAGCTTGATAGCCATTGAGATTGCTATAGATTATTTGATTTGTGTATAATGTATGTATGCATATTTCACTGTATTTTTCTAGTTTTCTATAACTGGGTTTTAAATATTTTTGGTAGAAAAATAATTATACTTTCATTGCTAAAAATAAATATGCATAACCTACCCCTCTATATCGCTTATAACATTTTGATGATGTAGCCAGTGAATATGTGCTAATTTAAATAACTTGTATATAGAATTAAGCCAACTGCCATATTATAACTGGTTTCTTTTTAACTTAATAGGATATTGTTTTATAATATTAAATTATATGTTTAAGCTCATTCTCTTTAAAAATAAACAATAAGCAATTTCTATATATTCCTCTCAAGTCTTTATTACTTAGGAATTTGCTTTAGAGCAGGGATTGTATTTTGGATTTTCTTTATACTTCTTATCCCACTTCACTTATCCCCAGGTACTCTTCCCAAGACAGAATACATGGCAGAAACACATTTAAATTTAATTGAACAACTGGAAAAGCTTATTAGCCTTTCTTATAGTGGAGTCATTTCACAGTGACCCTTGGGAAATCTGTAAAACATTATACCAGTTAGCAGGACTTTTTCCCATTCTTAATGAAAGTTTTTATAGATCTTTTTCCCCTGTAGTCAATTTCTTTCAAATTCTGCTTCTTTGGGGCTTAGGTCTTATGACTTGCATAGTAACAATAGGAAACGCCTATTACATGCACTTCCTATGGAACCAGAAAAATTCTAATAGAGTGGAAGATACTGTGTCTCTAGCCTGTCTCCTATTAGTTATCAAAAGCTGGTAAGTAAGTAATTGCGTGCAGAGTTAGGAATAATAGAGGTAAATGGAGAAATGGATGAATAAGATGTTTAAACAAGAAAGGTCAAAACTTAAAGCCGAGTTATTTAATAACTAGGACCCTGAGTACTGTGTTCACAGGCAAAAAGTGATCTTTCAAAAGGTTTTTACCAAAAATGTAGTGAACCTAAATTGTCTTCATAGCATTTATGGCACTCTTTTGGGTCATAATCTGGGAAGGAGTGAGGACAAAATTGGGGTGGAGAATCAGTAGGAACCAGAAGAATAACTTTGAAAGGAAAAGATGGTAAATGTACATCATTATAGGGGCTGTCCTTCATTCAGATCCAGGCTTTGCAAATGCTGCTCCACTGCTTGGAAAACACTGTCTTTCATTCCCTTCCTGGCTTTCTTAGCACTTCCTCCTCCTCATCCTTCAGAATTCAGCCTAGGGATCATTACCTCCTGGCAGCCTCTCCTGATGGCTCTCTCATCTGGGTTAAATACTCCTGTGTGTATCCATAACACATTCTCATCTCTACTGTAGCCCCCATCAGACTGTGTTACAATTGACATTCTCCCTCAAACATGGGAACCAGGTTCTCTTTGTCATAGCGCCCCTATACCTGACATATAGTAGGCATTTAGTAAATGTTTGTTGAACCAATTTTTCCTAGAGACAGGGTCTTGCTAGGCTAGAGTGCAGTGGTATGATCATAGCTCACTGCAGCCTCAAACTCCTGGGCTCAAGGGATCCTCCTGCTTCAGCCTCCTGAGCAGCTAGGACTATAGGCATGTACTACCATGCCTGGCTAATTATTTTTGGTAGAGACAAGATATTGCTATGTTGCCCAGGCTGGTATTGAACTCCTGGGCTCAGGCGGTCCTCCCACCTCAGCCTCCTAAAGCACTGAGATTACAGGTGCGAACCACTGCGTCCAGCAGAACCAATGTTATTCCAAGTTAGACAGAAAATGCATTGAAGACCTGTGAATAAAAATAAAGACAGTTTCAGTTGGATAAGAGGAGAAACATACTATACTACACTAGATAGAAATTGCAAGAAAATCTGACATAGAATGAGAATGGTGCCAGAAGGTGGATAATAAACCTTATGAAAATTCAGGAGTATACCACCTCGAAGTTGAGTTTCAGTGGTCTGGAGCATCTTGCAAGATCCCCACTAATATAGAAGACAAATTGCTGCTCCCTGTGCCACTTTCCATAATGTGAGGCACAGTGCTTGGTGGCTTTTTTTTTTTTTTGGAAGCTATGTATACAACATTTCAGTGTGTCACTGTACTCCATTACCAAGTAACCTGTAAGGCTGCCAATCTGAGGTGTGGTTAGAGCAAAAGAAGGCTCTACATCAATTCAGACTTCAGTACAAACTGCTTTGCCACATGGGCTTTATTGACCCAGCAGATCCAACTTGGGAGTGTCTGTGGCAAATACAAATGCCATATCAAGCCTCAACTGGAGAGTCAGACTTCTTTAGGGTTTTAGAGCAGAGCCATACCCTCTTCTGCAAAAAAAAAACCAAAACAAACAAAAAAACTTACCTTTGTGAGAGTAGCTCTTAGATTGCTATTGAGCTGTCTACTATAGGGTGTCAAATGTCCTTGGGATCTATGCTGACCAGTGTGAACCAAGCAGCAGGAGTGAACATGCACAATAGCAATCTGTTGTTACGTGGCAGCTTAACATTAGTATATAAGGGATCAGGCTCAGCAGATCCTGAAGTCAGTTGCACAAGCAGGCAGCTCCGACTCATGACACCTGCTCCTGCTGCATGGCTTCCTTTCCCTGCATTCACATTTATGACTTCATGGGGATGTTTTCCTATAATCAGTTAAGGGAGAAACGAAAACTGAATTTAAGACAAAGTGCTGACATCAACTGGTCTGCTATAGTATTAGTCTAATAATAAAGAAATCCTCTTTGTGGGCAAAACTTCAAGCAGTACATTGATCGCCACTTTGTCTAGACTATGTAGATCTCAAAAGATGTAGATCTGTGTAGCTTCGTAGGCAATGGCAAATGACTAGATGACAAAGGTCTTGGCAGCGCAGGAACAGGATTAGAAAATTGGTGACAAGGAGGTTTGGAGAAGAGGGATTTGAATGAACTTCATGAAATGGACACAGCAAATGAGATAATTATGTTCCATATCAATGTACCCCAAAGGGCATCTGCAGCAAAATTTGTCCATCTCAATCAGGTGGAGAAGGTGACCCATCCTGTGAATATCAGCCTCTTTCTGTACCCACCCCAGTATTTGCTCAATGGTTCATGTACAAAGTTACCATACTTGTAAAGATAGAAGTTATGTGTGGGCTAAATATTATGGATGTCCCTTCACCAAGGCTGATCTGGCTACTGCCACTGTTATTTCTAAGCGTTGTCAGCTGAGACCTACTCTGATTCCTCAATATGGCATCATTCCTTGGGGAAAACTAGTAGCCACCTGATATGTTGATTACATTGTACCCCTTTGATCATGGAGCATTTGTCCTCAATGGAATAGACACACAATCTGGATATGGATTTGCCTGCCCTGCTTGCAGTGTTTCTGCTACCACCACCATCTATGGGCTTACAGAATGCCTTCATCATTGCCATATGACCTCCACAACATTGCTTCTGATCAAGGAACTCATAGCAAAAGAAGTGTCACCCTGATATGGTTTGGATTTGTGTCCCTGCCCAAATCTCATGTTGAATTGTAATCCCCAAGGTTGGAGGAGGGGCCTGTTGGGAGGTGATTAGATTGGATCATGGGGGCAGATTTCCCCCTTGCTGTTCTTGTGATAGTGAGTTCTCATGAGATCAGGTTGTTTCAAAGTGTGTAGCATCTACCCCTGATCTCTCTTCCTTCTTCTCTGGTCATGTAAGACGTGCCTGCTTCCCCTTTGCCTTTGGCCATGATTGTACATTTCCTGGGGCCTCCCCAGCCATGCTTCCTGTACAGCCTGTCCTGTGGAATTGTGAGTCAGTTAAGCCTTTTCTGTCTAAATTACCCAGTCTCAAGTAGCTCTTTATAGCAATGCAGGAACAGACTACTACATACCCCAAAAAGCAGCTGACCTGGCAGAAAGGTGGAATGTTCTTCTGATGACTCAGTTATGGTGATGGTTGGAGTATCATCCTACAGGATACAGTATAGGCTTTGAATAAGCAACCAACATTTTTCTCCTGTAGCCAGACACACAGGTCTAAGAATCAAGAATTGAAAGTGAAATCACTCCCTTAATATAGTCCCCAAATTTTAGGGTCTTAGTTTACAAAGGAGAGATGCTTAGTTCTCAAAGGGACACAGCAATGTTCCCACTGTATTGGAAGTTATGAGTATTACCTAGCCATTTTGGGCTCCTTCTGTCAACAACAGGAGAATCATCCCGATTATGAAGAGGAATTGATTTGCTGTGACATAATGGGGCAAGGAGGACTATATCTAAGATCTAGAGGATTTTTCCAGAGTGCCTCTTAATACTTCTATGTTCAGAAAGTTAAACTTTGTAAAAGTTAAAGAAATATAGCAGCCTAATAAAAGAATGGATCACTGATGATTCAAACTCTTCAAAAGTAAGATTTGCATCTCCCACCAGGTAAAGAATGCCAACCAACCAACATTCCGTACTGTGCTGAAGGGAAATTAGAAGACAATCTGAGAGGTATAGTGGGAATAAATTTGATAGTGAAAAAGAATTCAGTTCTAGCACCGGATCTGTCACATTATGTTAGACTGACTGTGATAGAAAGAATATGGGTTTGCAAGCCAAACAGAGCAAAATTTGAATTATAGTTCCTCTGTTAGCTGTGTTACCTGGGGTAAGTCTCTAAACTTCTCTGAGCCTTCATATCCCTACTAGAGAATAATGGTTCCTTGGTAAGAGTTTTGTGAGAATTATATGGAACAAGTATGTAGTTACTTGTGCAGCACCTTGCTTGTAGTAAATACTTGATAAATGGCAGTCAATGTCTTAACAAAATAACACTGCAACAGTAATAATAGTAATAATACTCCCACATTGAGCCTGCCCTTTGCCCTCCTATCACTTTCTACCTTCACTGAAATTATTCCACACTGGACATGGAAAACCAAAATATTATCATGTGGGCTGCTGCTACCTCCAATGTTTACTGTGATCGATGTATTAACTACACTTTTTTGCTTCAGACCATCCAGTACAGATGGGTATACAGAAAGAACCAAGTAGTCTTAGTTCATTACATGTACATACCATCAGACTTCAAAACTCGATGCTCACCAGTAAGTCACAATTGTGGGGTTTTTGTTTTTTGTTTTTTGTTTTTTTGCTATCAGGTTTATTCCAAAAAGACTATCTCAGGCTTTTGACCTATCTCTTTATTACAATAGTGGTTATGACCTCTTAAGCCTCTGAGCCTGTAAACATGCTGTTCCTCCTGCTAAGAACTCATCTTTACTTTTTTTATCTGGTTAGCTGCTCTTCCTCCTTCAGTTATTAGTGTGTACTGATGCCAGCCTGTCCCTTCCCACTAGCTTAGGTGGGGTCTCCCTGCTGTATGTTCACATAGCCCTTGTAGTTTTCCTATTATAACCTTTATGTCACTTTACTTAATTACTTGTTCACTAGGTGAACAAGCTTCCCCACTAGGTTCTGTGTAAGTAAGAACACAGAACTCATCTTAAAAAAAAAAAAATTCTTAAGTCTCAATTTAAAAAATTTTTTTTTATTTCAATAGTTTTGTGGGGTACAGGTGGTTTTGGTTACATGGATAAGGCCTTCAATGGTGATTTCTGTGATTTTGATGCACCCATCACCATTACCCAAGCAGTATATACACTGTACCTAATATGTAGTTTTTTTTTTTTTTTTGAGTTGGAGTCTTGCTCTGTCACCCAGGCTGGAGTGCAGTGGCCAATCTCGGCTCACTGCAACCTCTGCCTCCCAGATTCAAGCGATTCTCATGCCTCAGCCACTCGAGTAACTGGGACTACAGGCACACACCACCATGCCCGGCTAATTTTTGTATTTTTAGTAGAGATGGAGTTTTGCCATGTTGGCCAGGCTAGTCTTGAACTCCTGGCCTCAAGCAATCCACCCGCCCCGGCCTCCCAAAGTGCTGGGACTACAGGCATGAGCCACCATGCCTGGCCCCACTATGTAGTCTTTTATCCCTCACCCCCAACCAACCTTCCCCACACCTGAATCCCCAAAGTACATTATATCATTCTTAAGTCTTTGCATCCTCATAGCTTAGCCCCTGCTTATTAGCGAGAACACACTATATTTGGTTTTCCATTCTGGAGTTATTTCACTTAGAATAATGGCCCCCAGCTCCATCTAAGTTGCTACAAAGGACATTATTTTGTTTTTTTTATGGCTGAGTAGTATTCCATGGTGTGTGTGTGTGTGTGTGTGTGTGTGTGTGTGTGTGTGTGTGTATTTTATATATATATATATACCACATTTTCTTTATTTACTTGGGTGATGGGCATTCAGGTTTGTTCCATATTTCTGCAGTTGCAAATTGTGCTGCTATAAACGTGTGTGCAGGTGTCTTTTTCATATAATGAATTCTTTTCCTTTGAGTAGATACACAGTAATGGGATTGCTGGATTGAATGGTAGATCTACTTTTAATTCTTTAAGGAATCTTCATACTGTTTTCCATAGTGGTTGGACTAGTTTACATTAGCACCAGCAGTATAAAAGTGTTTTCTTTTCACCACATCTACACCAACATCTATTGTTTTTTCACTTCTTAATTATGGCTATTCTTGCAGGAGTAAGTTGGTATCTCATTGTGGTTTTAATTTGCATTTCCCTGATAATTAGTGATGTTGAGCTTTTTTTTATATGTTTGTGGGCTGTTTGTATATCTTCTTTTGAGAATTGTCTATTCACATCCTTTGCCCACTTTTTGATGGGATTATTTGTGTTTTTCTTGCTGATTTGTTTGAGTTCTTTGTAGATTCTGGATATTAGTCCTTTGTCAAATACATAGTTTGTGAATATAGAAACTCATCGTTTTTATTCATCACTCTACCATCAGCCTAGAACAGTGTCTGGCAAATCCTCATGTACTACTAACCACAAGTTTGTGTGTTTCTATTATTTTTAAAAGTGGTTGTAGTTTTTGTTTGTTTGTTTGTTTTTTGAGACAGATTCTTTCTCTGTCACCCAGGCTGGAGTGCAATGGAGTGATCTCGGCTCACTGCAACCTCTGCCTCCCAGGTTCAAGCGATTCTCCTGTCTCAGCCTCCCGAGTAGCTGGGATTACAGGTGCACACCACCAGGCCTGGCTAATTTTTTGTATTTTAGTAGAGATGGGGTTTCACTGTGTTGCCCAGGCTGGTCTCGAACTCCTGAGCTCAGGCAATCCACCCACCTCAGTCTCCCAAAGTGCTAGGATTATAGGTGTGAGCCACTGTGCCCAGCCTAAAGGTGGTTGTAGTTTTAAAGTCCTGTTTTATTATTGATCTATTAAATTTATTCAGCAGATATTTGAGAACCTACTACTTAGATGCTGGTGATAGAGCAGTGAACAAAACAGACAAGGTCCCTTCTGTCATGGAGCTTACATTCCAGTTGGGGGAGACAGATTTTAAAAGTATGTAATATGTCAGGTAATGATTAAATGCTAAAGGGAAAAAAAAGCAGAGTAAGGGCTAACTGGCAGGAAGTAGAAGTTAATGCAACCAACCACACCTCAGCTCACTGCAACCTCCGCCTGCTGGTTTCAAGCGATTCTCCTGCCTCAGCCTCCCGAGTAGCTGGGATTACAGGTGACTGCCACCACGCCCAGCTAATTTTTGTATTTTTTTAGTAGAGACGGGGTTTCACCATGTTGGCCAGGCTGGTCTCGAACTCCTGACCTCAGGTGATTCACCCGCATCGGCCTCCCAAAGTGCTGGGATTACAGGCGTGAGCCACCGCACCCAGCCAACCCCATTTTTAAAAGTTTTTTTTTTCTTTTTTTTAAACAAGAGAAAATAGATACACGTTGGTCAGTGCTAACTGTCCATATTCACATACACACACAGTGTACTTTCTGAGCCCAATATACAGAGAAAGGAGGCAAGAAGCTAGAATTCTATGCACTGCTATGCAGGAGCCTAGCACCCTCCAGCTTCCAGCAAAGCGAAGGGAGCAGGTTTTTCTTTTTTCCCACATAACTCGGTGGTGTTGATTCCACAGAGTTTTTATTCAGACAGGAAGGGATAAAAATGAATTTCGAACAGAAAGGGGTAGAGACTCTTTTCTCAGTGTATTCTGCTCAAGATATTTCCCCCAATTAAGTGTAGAGAAAAGAGACCTCAAGAATAGGGCAACTGAGCACAAGAGGCAAAAACAAAACAAAATAAAACAGACTACAACTTGCTCCCAGAGACTGGAGAAAATTTAAAAAGGGGAAGGTTGGAATCCATCAGTATTAGTCATCTCTTTCATCCTCCTGTGCTTCCTCCCCTTCATCATCATCTTCTTCACCTTCATCTTCATCCCCTTCTTCATCAGTATCTTCTAATCCTTCCTCCTCCTCCTCATTATCATCTTCTCCTTCTTCATCATCCATATCGGGAACCAAATGGTACTGTAATGGGTTTGGCCAAATATCATCTTTGATGTCCTCTCCTAAGTCATCGGCCCCTGCATCAGAATGGTCAGTAAACCAGGTCAAGAAGCTCTCTGGTGCCTCATGCTGCCTCTTCCTGCTGGCTTTATTCTGCATTTGACTTAAACGTTTCATCACATCCTTTCCAGATTTCCATTTGATTTCAGTGGATTTTGAAGATGGATTAACACTCTCATTCAGATGAAATTCTTTGGAGAGAACTTTTTTTCAAAGTAAGGATTTTCATCAAAATAAAAATCTACTCTGTAACCTGATTTAATATCTTCAAATTCTGTCACTTCAACTCTGGTCAAATAATGCAATGCCTCTTCGTTTTCCTTCCCAAGCAGTGCAGACACTTGTAAATGATTGCCAAATGTTGTTACCCCCAAATTTAGGATTTTGGAGATCAATTCTGACCTCTTCTGAAAAAATGGTTGGCGGAGTTTGTTATATTTCTGTTCTACTTTCAAAATCTCCTCACTGTCTTGTTCATTAAGTCTGTCTATTTCATTTTGTATTTCATCAATGTGTTCAATTGCTTCTTGCTGTTCTTTTTCGCCCTTCTTTGGCAAGCCTACAGAGGCCGAAGTCTCCTCTGGTCTCAGAACAGGAGGTGGTCTTGGTGTCTTCTTTTGAGACAGGAGGGAAGACTGGCATTTGGGGGCCATGCTGCTAGGGAAGCTGAAGAACCAGACCACCAGTCTCCTTGCTCTTCAGGAAGCAGGCAGAAAACTCTAATTTCTTATATTTAATTTCATGAACATAGCTTATATGTTAGCAAGTTTAAGGTCATTTTTGAGATTCCCTTTGAGGCCTACCACGTGGGCATTACATTGTGAATCATCCATATGTGTTTGAAATAATGTGTACTCTCATTTGGGTACAGAGTTCTTTAATACTCTATTAGCAATGGAGGTCCAGGACCTGGAGGCAGAATAGGGAAAGGAATATCCTTCTCTATTTACCATTAAAATTCTATCAAAGTGGGAGGCCCAATGGATAACAGGAGTATTCCTGGAAGCCATTCCTGCATGGGCATGGCTAGCAGTATCTTAACAATACATAGAAATGACCATGAACCACACAAAAATATCCCACTAAACCCAAAGTAAATGTATCTCCAGCTCAGCTTGCTCTTTGCTTCCTAGAGAGACGGAAAGTAGATTAGTAGTTGCCTGGGGCTGGAGGTAAGAATGGAGAGTAATGCAAATGAGCCTGAGGAATCTTTCTAGAGTGATGGAAATGTTCTAATTGATTGTGGTGACTGTTGCATAACTCTGTAAATTTGCCAAAAATAACTTTTAATAAACGAAAGTTATGATATGTAGATCATATCTTAATAGAGCTGTTTACAAAGTTTTTTTTTTTTTTGGAAAAGTGAGATCAGAGATTCAAATGTGAAAAGGCTGTGACATATAAGTAATACTTATGAACTAGCTCACATTGAGTAATCGTTTTGTCTCATCAAGAGTCCTATATACTGTGGGAAAGTTTGTTGTGCACCCGAAACATCTATGTGTGCTGAGCGACTTTGTGGACAGTGCCTCCCCGGTAAACCCGCTCTGTCTGCAGTGTCCAGAGCTTCTCCCACAGGAGTTTGCTAATCCCACCTTTGTGGCCAAATTCTGTGCTGCAAAACGGACATCTCCTCCCCCTCTTCTCCATTCCCCTCCTTCCTAATAAAACTCTTTTCTGGAGAAGCTGAAGTCAACATCAGGTTTCAAATATTTAAAGTGGATACAAAACTATTTCAGCAATGCAGACAATTAGGTGCATTGTTGTGGTCAATGCAGTTGTTGGTAAAACATGTCTCCTGATATCCTACACAACAAATTTCCATCCTAATAGATGCAGACTGTTTTTGACAACTATGCACTCACAGTTAGGATTGGTGCAGAGCCATATACTCTTGGACTTTTAATTCTGCAGGGCAAGAAGATTATGACAGATTATAACTCCTGAGTTATCTACACAGATGTATTTCTAGTCTGTTTCTCAGTGGTCTCTCCATGTTCATTTTAAAGTATGAAAGAAAAGTGAGGGCCTGAGATAACTCACCACTGTCCAAAGGCTCCTTTCTTGCTTGTCACGACCCAAACTGATCTCAGAGGGTCTATTATTGAGAAAATTACCAAGAACAAACAGAAGCCTATCACTCCAGAGACTGCTGAAAAGCCGGCCCACAACCTGAAGGCTGTCAAGTATATGGATGGTCCTGTACCCACACAGCAAGACCTAAAGAATGGATTGGACAAAGCAATATTGGCTATCCTGGAGCCTCCAGAACTGAAGAAGAGCTGCAAGCCTATGCTGCTATGAACATCTCTCCAGAGCCCTTTCTGCACAGCTGGTATAGGCATCATACTAAAAGCAATGTTTAAACCAAACAAAAGATTAAAAATTAAAATTTATTTATGCAATAATGACAAATACCCTGCACCAACCCACATGCATCCATGTGAGACAGGGATTAGAGGTATGGCCCACTTCTCCCTCCCAATACTAGTTAATTCTGAATAATTATGTATTGTTAGAAAAGTGATCAGTACTCATTTTTGGTATTTGTTTCAAAAAACAATTTTGTTTTTACTTAAAAGCAAGGCATGCTTGTGATGACTGTGTAACAGATTAATTGGAATTGTTGAAGCTGCTCCCTGAGTCCATTCTGGAGGGTAATCTGGGACATCTTAGTGGGGTTTCATCTTTTCCTTTTTGGAGGAGGAGGGTTTGTAGGGTTTGTTTTTTAGTGTTTTTTCTTTTCTTTTCTGTTTTTTAATTCATTAACCAGTGGTCAGTCCTTAAGAGGAGAAGGACGACTGACTCCATATTCGACTTCCTAGATCTAGTTTAAAAAACATGTTCCCTATCTGGGGTGCTTTTAGGAAAGAATATAGTAAATGCCTTATTTAATAACATACTCCTTTTTGAAAGTTACCTTTTCTCTCCACCCTTGAGTAGGCTCAGTATTTGATGAAACTCATGAAAGTGGGTGAAAATTGTCTTGCCCCTGTTCTTTTCTGGGATGCACTAAATATGTGACTGTGACTTTCAAGGAAATTTGTTTGCCAGTTGCTGATTTTTGGGGAAGTTAATTTCTAACTTCTTGCACTGATGAATAAAGAAAAGTATTGCACCTTTGAAATGCAACAAGTGGATTGAGTTTGTAACTTAAAAAAACTTTTTTCCCTGTCAGTCATTGTCTTATATTGCTTATTATAGATTTGCAATCAATAGTATATGATGTTTCTAGAATGCAGCTGAAGACCTGGTATGTAGAGGGAATGTGAAGAGCGGTACCAGAGGACCAACATCTATAGAATGATTCACAGCCTCTCAAGTTATAAGGATGGAGACCTGCTTCATGAAGAAGCTGGGGTGTGGTGGGGATGGATAGAACACTTAACAACATGAGATCAGTCGGGGAATCCCCTCACTTCTGTGTAGCAGACGAGGAACCCAAGAGCCCCCAGATGAGGCTCTCTGGTTTGTTTTTTTTTTTTTTTTTCCTGAGATGGGGTCTTGCTCTGTTGCCCAGGCTGGAGTGCAGTGGCACAACCTCGGCTCACTGCAACCTCCGCTTCCCCGGGTTCAAGCAATTCTCCTCCCTCAGCCTCCCGAGTAGCCAGGACTACAGGCACGTTCCACCACGCCTGGCTAATTTTTGTATTCTTAGTAGAGATAGGGTTTCACCAATGTTGGCCAGGCTGGTCTTGAACTCCTGACCTTGTGATCCGCCCATCTCGGCCTCCCAAAGTGCTGGGATTACAGACATGAGCCACCACGCCTGGCTGGCTCTCTGGTTTAATAAAAATTGTGGAAAGAATCTTATTGAAAGGTGACAACGTGCTGGCAGCCCTCACTGGCTCTCAGCGCCTCCTCAGTCTTGGAGTCCGCTCTGGCCATGCTTGAGGAGCCCTTCAGCCCGCCGCTGCACTGTGGGAGCCCCTCTCTGGGCTTGCGGAAGCTGGTACCAGCTCTCTCTGCTTGCAGGGAGGTGGAGGGAGAGACGCGGGCGGGAACCGGGGCTGCGTGTGGCCTCACGGGACAGCGGGAGTTCCAGGTGGGCGTGGGCTCGGCGGCCCGCACTCGGAGGCGGGGAGGGCACCGGGCAGTGAGGGGCTTAGCACCCAGGCCAGCAGCTGCGGAGGGGGTGCCAGGTCCCCCAGCACTGCCAGCCCACCCGCGCCACGCTCAAATTCTCACCGGGCCTCAGCCACCTCCCCATGGGGCAGGGCTGGGACCTGCTGCCCGCCATGCGTGAGCTCCCCCGGCGGTGGGCTTCTGCTAGGCCCTAGCCTCCCTGACGGGCACCGCCCCTGGCTCAGCGGTGCCCAGTCCCATTGACTGCCCAAGTGCTGCGGAGTGCAGGCGCGAGGCGCGGGACTGGCAAGCAGCTCAGCCCGCAACCTTTAGGCGGCATCCACTAGGGGAAGCCAACTGGGCTCCTGAGAGGGGTGGGGACTTGGAGAACTTTTATGTCTAGCTAGAGAATTTTAAGTGCACCAATCAGCACTCTGTGTCTATCTAAAGGTTTGTAAAGGCACCAATCAGTGCTCTGTGTCTAGCTCAGGGTTCGTGGATGCACCAATCAGCACTGTATCTAGCTAATCTCCTGGGGACTTGGAGAACCTTTATGTGTAGCTAAAGGATTGTAAACACACCAATCAGCACCCTGTGTCTAGCTCAACGTTTGTAAATGCACCAATCAGTGCTCTATGTCTAGCTAATCTAGTGGGGACTTGGAGAACCTTTATGTCCAGCTAAAGGATTGTAAATATATCAATCAGCACTCTGTATCTAACTCAGGGATTGTAAACACACCAATCAGCACCCTGTCAAAACGGACCAATCAGCGCTCTGTAAAATGGACCAGCAGGATGTGGGTGGGGCCGGATGGGGGAATAAAAGCAGGCTGCCAGAGCCAGCAGTGGCAACCTGTCTGGGTCCCCTGCCACACTCTGGAAGCTTTGTTCTTTTGCTCTTTGCAGTAAATCTTGCTGCTGCTCACTCTTTGGGTCTACACTGCCTTTATGATCTGTAACACTCACCGAGAAGGTCTGCAGCTTCACTCCTGAGGCCAGTGAGACCCGAACCCACTGGGAGGAATGAACAACTCTGGACGCGCCACCTTAAGAGCTGTAACACTCACTGCCAAGGTCTGCACCTTCACTCCTGAAGCAGCGAGACCACTGAACCCACCAGGAGGAAGAAACTCCGAACGTGTCCGAACATCAGAAAGAACAAACTCTGGACACACCACCTTTAAGAACTGTAACACTCACCGCCAGGGTCTGCAGCTTCATTCTTGAAGTCAGACCAAGAACCCACCAATTCCGGACACATTATCAAGATTCTTCATGAATGTTAATAGGGATTTTTATCAGTTTTAGTTGTAGTTTACAATTTCTAAAAATGTTCAGGTAATTTCTTTACACCTTTCAGAACCTAGCTCATGAGTGTTGAATCAATGCTTTTTCATGTCAATTCTTTGTATAGGCATTCTTTTCAGATGTATTAAACAAAAACCCTTCACAACAAAAAAACAAAAATACACTCTTCTTTTACTTGGAGCACTAGCTAATAGGAGGAAAAGATTCAGGTAAGGTAATTTACCTTCCCATATGAACTTAGTTTCATGTGTCACTCTCCATCTAGGGCAATTGTATTTTGAAAGACATGCTAGTTAACACAGGTGAATCAGTCTTTAATGGTGATAAAGTTTTTACTATTGTAGACACTTGTGATTCTTTCTCTTTTCAACAAGGAAAGGAGATTACCGCCAGGAGTGATTTGCCACTTATTGCAGGTTTGCCAACTTCGATTCATTAACTGAAGCCTCTTGCAGATTCAGGAGATAAAAATGCGGAGTGCCCAGTTAAATTTGAATTCAGATAGACACCAAATAATTTAGTATATCCCAGATATTTCATTTTTAAAATAATAAATGTGACCCATGCAATATTTGGGACATACTAAAACACTATTTGTATCTAAAAGTCAAGTTTAACTGGGCATCCTATATTTTATCTAACAACCCTTCTGTAAGCTAGCTGTGCGAAAAATTGGTTTAGGTTGCTCTTAAATGCCTTTGGTTTGCTTTCAAAAATAAGTAGTCTCAAAACAAAGCATTCGATTTCCCAGTAGTTAGAAGAACTCAATTCTGGTTCTGAAGCTTCTTCAATTAAAAACGTGCTTCAAAAGAGAAGCCAATTCTGTGGGAGATACTTTCCCAAAAAAACTCGCGTTTGGGCCACTATACAGTGAACTACAAACCTCCGCAGGGGTAGGCCCGGGCTGCCCGCCTGACACCGCACTCGCCAGTGAGCAGGGGCCCAGCACCGCAGCCCGGGGCAGAGGCCTTGGAGGTTGTCGAGGTGGGAGGGGCCTCGGCCGAGCCGCTTCAATCCTTCTTCTCCAAGCTCGGTGGGGAAGACAAACTTCCTGAGCGGCCCTGTCCCCTCCAGATGCCGGACGCTCCTTTCCTCTCCTCCCCCACTTCTCTCCCCGTTCGGGTTGGATGGAGAAGACGGCGCTCAGAGCACGCAGCACGGGGAACTAACAGCGAGTTTTGAAATCTAGAACTCGCAAGGTGTGCGTCGCCTGCTGCTGTTCATTCCAGAGGGTCTTCTGCTGGAGGAGGAAGGGGCCCTCGACACCTAAGATGCGGAGGGCGGTTCGTTCTCGGGCTCCCGCTCTCTCGCTCTTTTTTTTTTTTTTTGGTCGGAGGAAAGAAAACAGCCCTACGCCCGGATGCGTAGAGAGCCGACAAGTGGAAACAGGGACACACCCTCCCGTGAGCCCGCCCCAGCTGGAGCCGCGGCGCGCTGAGCGAGCAGGCGGGGCGGGAGCGCCCACAGCTCGGAGCCACCAGGCGCTGACTAGGAGCCCGGCTGAGGGAGGATGCGCCGCTGACGCCTGTGGGAGCCGCGCGCCCGGGCGGGAGGATGCTCCAGAGGGGCCTCTGGCCGTGGCGCGCGCGGCTGCTGCCGATCCCTGGCACCTGGCGCCTAGCGCGCCCGTGGCCGCTGCCGCCTCCGCCCCAGGTAAGAGCGGGTGCCAGGCCGTGGGGGTCCGGGGTAGGCTGGTGCAAAGTTTGCGTTGGACAACTTTGGCGGGAGCAAAAGCCGAGCGGCCGAGCAGTCAACTGCGTTTTGCTGGCTGCCGGACTCCGCGCGCCGGGCGGTCCCGACAGGTGGTGGCCGGGCGGCCGACGTGGGTCACGGAGGCCAGAGCTGAGGTCAAGACTCCAGGCCTGGGGAAGGTGAAGCCAGAGCGCCGCGGCTGGGGGCGCCTCACCCGGGCCGAGTTGGGGTGCGGGGACTACCAGACTTCGGCCTGGGAGCAGCAGAATAACCTAGGAGGCAGTTTCTGGGCTGCAGCTCCGGGGCAGGAGCAAGTTTCCAAAGCTGCTGCGCCGCGGGGCCAGTTCCCTCTTGGTGATCAGTGCCCGAGCACCTAAGGAGCCCGGAAACGATGAACCGGGCAGTGACCGTCCCGGGTTTGGACGGTCGCAGGAGAGTGAAATTTCCATTCTGAAATCTGCGAGCACCTCCCTTTCCCAGAGGGAAGAAAAACTCGCGTTTTGTTCAGACACCCGAGAGACGGGTGAATCACGAGTGTGTGCTGGTGAGTAACAGTTGGGCTGACACCGTTGTATTGTGGTCTGTGGAGAACCGTGGCTTGGAGGAGGAGGAGAGAGTGGATGTGCACCAAAAAAGACAAGAAGAGGGGGAAAGCGCTGAGTTTAACGAGGATTGCGGTGGAGCCCGACAGGAGCCCGGGAGTGCAAACTCTGACCCAGATGAGACAGCCAAAGCCTTCAGGGTGTGTGTGGTTGGGGAGGGAGCTGTTTCTGAGTTTTAGTTTGTTCCTCCCCCACGCTGTTAGATTACTTTCAGATTGTTAAAGGCTTAAAAGCCAAAAGTAAGCAGTGTGATTCTCTTGTCACTTTCACTTCCTGTTTATTTTGTTCTTTTTTTTTTTCTTTCCCCCCTTTTCCTCCAGCTATCTCAGGGCTTCAGTTTCAATTGATGCAGGGAATATTTAAGTGCATTTTTTTTTTCCTTTTCATTGAGTTTGTGACCAAAGGATTAAGTGCATTTAGAAAATCAGTTCCAGGAATGTTTGAAAGAGAATGAGGAAGGCCATGTTGTTACTCAATGTAAGAATAGGGGCAAACTCCTTAAAATGTAAAATGGTAGACTTATAAAGTCATTGGAGAGATGGACTTTTTATACTTTTAAAGATTGTACTTTTACTGTAAGTGTTGCATTGTGTAGTCAAAGATATACCAAACATTAAAACAACCCAATACGAGGAACCCCTTTCACATGCCATTTTAAACACAGATTATTGTTTTTTGTTGTTGTTTTTGGAGACGGAGTCTTGCTCTGTTACCCAGGCTGGAGTGCAGTTGCATGATCTCGGCTCACTGCAACTTCCGCCTCCTGGGTTCATGCGATTCTCCTACCTCAGCCTCCCCAGAAGCTAGGATGACCGGCGCGCGCCACCACACCCGGCTAATTTTTGTATTTTTAGTAGAGACGGGGTTTCACCATGTTGGCCAGACTGGCTGGTCTCGAACTCCTGACCTTGTGATCCGCCCGTCTCAGCCCCCCAAAGTGCTGGGATTACAGGCGTGAGCCACCGTGACCAACCCCAGGTGTTTTCTATTAAGTCCATTTAACACGTTGAGTAGCATTTTTATGGATCCCGGGACTGGCTGCCCTTTCTCAAATTATCAACTCCAAACCCTTTTCCCCATATTTCCCATCTGATGCTGTCTAGGGTGGTGCCATTGCATACCTCAGCAGGAATGTGGATACCCTTTTAAAAGAAAATGGTACCATCGGGCTTATTAGGCTTAATAACAGGGAAACAGTAGTTAGGAATCATCGTAAGAAGCCTTATGTTTGAATGTTTCTAATTTGCAAATTTTTGTTTTAAGCCAACTGTCCAGCTATAAAGACAATTTTCAGAACTTGAGAAGTGGAAATGCTGTTCTTTATATGCAGCTTTTACATTTTACCATGAGTAAACCGATAAAAATATTCTGGCTCTTTAGGAGTTTTAGCTAGGACTACTAAAACATTTTCTGCTAATCAAATTACCTGGCTATCGGGACATTTTTCATTCTAAGATTTCACTCTTTTGTGGTTTTCCCACTTGTTATGAAATATCCTGTGGGTAAAGGCAAGTATTAGTTCTATATTTTTTTTTCCCAGAAACATTCAGACCTCTAGAGCCTATGAAGCAGCTAGAAAAACAAGTAGTTTGTGACCTGACAGGTCATAAAATCTTAGCTTGCAAGGACTTGTCGTAAGCAGTATTTCAAATAAGTGTTCCCAGCTATAATTGGTCTTTCTGAAGTCTTTCACACGTCTATGAGTGTGCCTTATAGGAGCATTTAATAACTTTGAAAAATACACAATTCTCATACTTCATATTGTATGTGAGCAATTGTCTGCTAGTGTTTTCTGGGTGAGGGGAAAAAAAACAGTTTGTTGACATGGATATACAGAATTGTTTTTTAAAGAATACATTTAGTATGAAGCGTAGTAGAGCAAGAGCATATTGTATTCATCTTTGGGCAAGGCATGGCCTGGTGGCCATAATCACGTTCCGGTGGCAGCATCTCTGCTTGTCAGCACTCTAGCTGAGTGGTTGTCAGGGCAATCCATGGCTCCTGCTGATGTTTCTGTGCACAAAAGACTCAGCTTTGAGTAATTATGGTGCTTGGTGAGTTACATCTGAACAGAAAGCCCTTGCCTAAATATGCCTTTCTTAATTTGGATTTTCTGCTACTTAGACTGAGAAACTCCCTGAAACGATTTCATGTCCCCAGTACAGCATTTGAGTCCCTACATAAGCTATGTTTAAAAAATTTTTACATCACGCACTCTGCAGAGCAGCTTAAGTATCGAGTGTGCTTTTTTTAACTTCTAGAAACAAAGCATATGGATGTTTAAATTCCACCGCAAGACGTCAACTTAGAAATTGTTTTCATCTTTTTAATTTAATGAACATATCGTTCTTGTTTGACATGTTCCTACTATTCTATCTCTTGTATTTGCAGTTGGTACATTGTATTCTATTCTATAAAACTAGCTTCAGAGCCCTCTCCTGAGGAGAGCAATTGGTTAAGTGTTGGTGATTTTATTTACACTATGGAAAAGACATTGATGCTTTGATCTCAAAGTAATGCTAGACCAGCTTGTCTATTAAATATTAAACATTACCACCTTTGCAGCACTTAAATAGTAGTGTGTTTTTTTTAGATTTTGCTTGTTATTGTGATTAAATGGTATTAATGCTGTTTTACAGCAAATTCTAAGCTAGGAAATCATTGTGTATTGGCAGAAAGATATTTGTTGAATGAGGTACCTATGAAACAAAGGTAGAAAACCTCGAGCTAAAATTCCTGACCTTGTGATCCTCCTGCCTCGGCCTCCCAAAGTGCTGGGATTACAGGCGTGAGCCACCGCGCCCAGCCCACAGCACTTCTTAAAAAAATAAAAGTAAAGGAAAAAGCCAGACCTAATTATCTACTCAATCTAGTAAATATCATAAGATCCTCAGGAAGAACTCATATTTGTGGGGTGACCCTTGCCAGTCTTCAAGATTTTCCTCTCTAAAGTTCACCACAGGAAAGCTTTGCAAACCTGTCAGTTTCTTGATATGAGATTCAATGTTTTATGTCATTTCTTATTTATTTCTGCTTATAGGCTATATGCATTTCTTTCTTTTCTTTTTTTTTTTTTTTTCTTTTTTTTTTGAGACAGAGTCTTGCTCTGTCGCCAAGCTGAAGTGCAGTGGCACAATCTCAGCTCACTGCAACCTCCGCCTCCCGGGTTCAAACGATTCCCCTGCCTCAGCCTCCCAAGTAGCTGGGATTACAGGCATGCGCCACCATGGGGGCCGGCTAATTTTTTGTATTTTAGTAGAGACCGGGTTTGGTTTCACCATGTTGGCCAAGACGGTCTCGATCTCCTGACCTCGTGATCTGCCCACCTTGGCCTCCCAAAGTGCTGGGATTACAAGCGTGAGACACTGCGCCTGGCTGGCTATATGCATTTCAATTCTAGCCTCATATCTTGCCTCTCTTTCACTGTTCCCTATTTCTTGCCCTTAAATCTATTAAAAAAAAATTATCTTCAATAGACCTTGTTTATCATGCAGATTTCATAGATCATTGCTCATCAATATTGTGAATCCTGGACAGAAATCTATTCCCTAAAGAGCTGCCAAAATGCAAACCTGATCTGCAATACTTGTAGTGAACCTGTAATTAAGGTAAAAATTATGTAAAATCAACACATCTGGAAGTTTATGAAACAGGAAGATCTCAGAACAAATGGTTACAGGGCTTGGTAGTTGATGCAAACTATACTTTAACTCAGGTAGGGATAAGGTAGCAAGGAAATAGGAAGATTTAGAGCAGGTGAGGGCAGCAGGAAGAAAGGAGGAATCCATTTCCATAAGTGAGGAGAGTAACTTCAGTACTACCACCTTTCTTTGAGAGAGAACTATAGAATCAAAATTAGATTCTTATAGCAACGCCATGCAACACAATCAATATGTATTGAGCACCTTCGATGGGCAAAGCAGCAAAAAGACAAAGTGGACAAGAAAGAGACTGGTCTGCCACACTTCCACAATTAACTACTTAGAACATATTTGTTCAAGTATTAAAGAGTTGATTTTTATTTAAAACCTTATTTATGCATCACTTTTTTTCCCATTAAAAGGTGCTTATGGAAAAATGGGTGGTGATATGACTAGAGGAAAATGAAGGTAGAGAAGATGAAACTATGAGTACTGTAAATACATAACATGCATGGCATAGGTCTTTCACATTTGTTAGAAGTGGGTTAAAAATCTGATCCTCAGCGTTCTGACAGCCATTGCATAAACAACACCACTGGCTATACGCTTCACTGTCTGTATAATATACCCTGCATCTGCTCTGGAAAAACCCAACTATTCTAATACTAAGACTAGACAGCAATTTCTTCCATGGGTCCTCTTAATGGGTACCTTTAAACTGACTACCATGTTTCATCAACCTCTTTTTTAAAAGGTATGCCAATGTGGAAAATTCAGTGAAAACATTTGGGTGAAGGTTCCTATGCCACAAAGTTAAATACATAGCTCAGAGAACAGAGAGCTGGTATGTGTTTAAAAAACAAGGAATATTAATACTGTTAAAGTAAATGGGATAAAAAAGGATTCTTCTAGAATATGGCTGAGATAATGCTGTTTTGTTCATTATCTAATGGTTGATAACTTGTAGGATAACCTAAGATGTCTATTATATAAAGCTTTTAGGGTTCTGAAGATAATCCTGAATAAGAAATATTTCACAGATAAAAACACTGGTAACAGAACGAAGCATTAGAGAGAGACTTACTCTAATTCATTATGATATGCGAAACCCATCAAATAAATTTTCATTTCTTTTTTTTTTTTTTTTTGAGACAGGGTCATGCTCTTGTTGCCCAGGCTGAAGTGCAATGGTGTAACACAGTTCACTGCAGCCTCAACCTTGTGGGTTCAAGCGATCCTCCCACCTCACCCTCCTAAAGTAGCTGGGACTACAGGCAGGCACACACCACTATGCCTGGCTAATTTTTTGTGTTTTGTTTGTTTGTTTGTTTATTTTTGTAGAGACCAGGTCTCACTATGTTGCCCAGGCTGGTCTCAACCCTGTGGGCTCAAGTGATCCTCCTGCCTTGGCCACCCAAAGTGCTGGGATTTATAGGCGTGAGCCACTGTGCCCAGCCAAATTTCAGTTTCTTTTGAAAGGAAAAACAGTGGCTGGGCACAGTGGCTCACGCCTGTAATCCCAGCACTTTGGAAGGCCGAGGCAGGCGGATCACGAGGTCAGGAGATCGAGACCATCCTGGCCAACACGGTGAAACCCCGTCTCTACTAAAAATACAAAAAAATAATCCGGGCTTGGTAGCGGGCGCCTGTAGTCCCAGCTACTCAGGAGACTGAGGCAGGAGACTGGCATGCACCCAGGAGGCAGATCTTACAGTGAGCCAAGATCGCGCCACTGCACTCTAGCTTGGGCAACAGAGCAAGACTCCGTCTCAAAAAAAAAAAAATAAAGGAAAAACAGTTATTACAACCACTAAGTAACACTACCACTCTGTTGACTGCCTAAGATCATAAAAGAGAATTTTTCAATCATTAAGACTATTCTGACATTGACAATATTTTGTTCAATGGTGTATTTATGTTTCCCTGGTAAAACAAAATGGCAATTTTAGGGATGAAAAGGACTTTTAAGACCAATTAGACGAATCTCCTTGTTTTGAGAAGGGAACAAAACAGGCCCAAATAGACTGAATGACTTCAGCTAAGTTCACAGAGCTAAGTGGTGGTAGGGCCAGGTTGGCAGGCATTCACGTGTCGCATTGCTAGCCTAACACCAACCAAATTAGTTGCTCATTTCTATTCCATGACCCAAACGCATTTAGTTTATATAGCAGATGTTAGTTAGATTAATCAATATTTAAGACCAGCCTGACCAATGTGGTGAAACCCCATCTCTACTAAAAAATACAAAAAATTAGCTGAGTGTGGTGGCAGGCACCTGTAATCCCAGCTACTCGTAAGGCTGAGGCAGGAGAATTGGTTGAAGAGTAGATGTCTTTTTTGAGACGCGAGGCAGAGGTTGTAGTGAGCCGAGATCGCATCATTGCACTCCAGCCTGGGCGACAGAGCGAGACTCCATCTCAAAAAAAAAAAAGGGCTGTGGACACAGGTGGTATTATATTCAACTGCATATATAACTTTTTATAATGAATGCATTGCCCAGATCACATTTCTGGAACCTAAAGATGAATTCGCTTATTTTCAACCTCTTGGGCATAACAGTAAGTAATGAATGCCCTGATCCTGTGCTGAGGAAGGAAGAAGGCATTATTCTATTTGATAAGTCCTTCTTGTTTTTTCTCTGACTCTGCATGGTACTGTATGTGTTCCTGTGGGGCATGTACAGTACATACATGGTACTGTATGTTTTCCTTTGTCAAACATTT
This sequence comes from Pongo pygmaeus, assembly GCF_028885625.2. Classification (NCBI taxonomy): domain Eukaryota; kingdom Metazoa; phylum Chordata; class Mammalia; order Primates; family Hominidae; genus Pongo; species Pongo pygmaeus. Next base: position 122,353,790 of record NC_072376.2, read on the forward strand.
TGTTTGTTTTTGGAGATTGAGACCATCTTGGCCAACATGGTGAAACCAAACCCGGTCTCTACTAAAATACAAAAAAATTAGCCGGACATGGTGGCACATGCCTGTAATCCCGCCATCAAGGCTGGCTAATTTTTTGTTTGTTAGTAGAGACCGGGTTTGGTTTCACCATGTTGGCCAAGACGGTCTTGATCTCCAAAAACAAACAAAATGTTTGTTTCCTAGTGGCTGAATGGGATATTTGAACAGGGGCTTTTTATTTTATTTTATTTTATTTATTTTGAGATGGAGTCTTGCTCTGTCACCCAGGCTGTAGTGCAGTGGCACGATCTCAGCTCACTGCAACCTCCACCTCCCAGGTTCAAGCAATTCTCCTGTCTCAGCCTCCCAAGTAGCTGGGACTATAGCCGCCTGCCACCATGCCTGGCTAATTTTTGTATTTTTAGTAGAGACAGGGTTTCATTATATTGGTCAGGCTGGTCTTGAACTGCTGACCTCAGGTGATCCACCCGCCTCAGCCTCCCAAAGTGCTGAGATTACAGGTGTGGGCCACCGCTCCTGGCCTGAACAGAGGATTTAAAAAGTTATTGATGAATAACTGTTCTTTCTAGAGACTGACTGTAATGTGACCATAAACCTGGGGAAATAAAATTGTTTTAGAGAATGTTTTGCAAAGAGATAGCATTGGCCCTCTAAGCCCTTGCTAGAGGATGTTTGTTAAGACATTTTGTAGTCTAATACTCATTTCTGTAACTCTGCTTCGGGAATGTTTTAGAAGATAGAATTGGTCTAATAAACCGGTTTTCACTTTTCAAGAGAAAATATAGTTCCTTTGGACCTTGTGAATACCCTTTTATGGGTTTGTTATTATTGAAACAAAGGTAAGCAGGTAAGCAAGCCTTAAAACATAAACTGCAGTTGAACCAGAGCCATGCTCTGGCCTCATCCCTCCAGTTCCATCTTCTGCTCTATCTCTTACATATCCCCACTCTAACGTGGCTGAGCTAATTCCTCTTCCTCTTGTGGCTTGTCATGTATTTTCACCCCTCGTTGCTGATGTTTATGGTGTTCCCCAGGAGAGAGGTAAAGTGCCTCTCTCCCTTTACCCCGCTTCTTCACCCTCCTGACTTCTACTCTTTTTTCAAGGCTGAGTTTCAATAGCCACCCCCCACCTCCCCACAGACCCCTCTTCAGTTTTCATGAGGTCTCTTCAGATCTCTGCAGGCAGATTCCATTATAATTTGTTTTTCAGCCCCACAATACTTACAGAGCTTACATCATTTGACCATACATTATAGTTAGTTGTGCTTGTAAGACTTTCTCACCTGGATTCTCAGCAATCTGTGGTCGGAACTGTTTCTTCTCCATCTGTGATCACCTCTGCCCTGGCACAGTAGGTACATAACAAATGAATGAACGGATAGATGACAAAGAGCAAAATAGTATATAAAGTTCCTTAATGGTGTGTTCTGTTCAGGTTTTATCTTCGCAATTTCCTCTTCTCCACTTAATCTAGGGGGAAAACCTGAAGTATTCTTGTCTACTTGTTGAATAATTGGAGATTTTTTAAAAGTTAACAAAAACAACCTTTATACATATTACATTTTCTGTTAAAAGTGAACAGTAGTCTTTTTTTTCTTTTTGAGACGGAGTCTGGCTCTGTCATCCAGGCTGGAGTGCAGTGGCGCGATCTCGGGTCACTGCAAGCTCCGCCTCCCGGATTCACGCCATTCTCCTGCCTCAGCCTCCCGAGTAGCTGGGACTACAGGTGCCCGCCACCACACGTGGCCAGTTTTTTGTATTTTTAGTAGAGACGGGGTTTCACCATGTTAGCCAGGATGGTCTCAATCTCCTGACCCTGTGATCCGCCCGTCTCGGCCTCCCAAAGTGCTGAGATTACAGGCGTTAGCCACCACGCCTGGCCATGAACAGTAGTCTTAAATCATATTTTGATTAATTGTTTTACTTCAGATATACTTTCATATCAGGATTTTTAAAGGGCATAATTAACAAAATTTAACAAAACATAAATTCTGGAAGGACTGCCTGGCATATAAGTGTTTTCTTGGCTATCCTTTTTTTTTTTTTTTTTTTTTTTTTTTTTTTTTTTTTTTTTTTGAGATGGAGTCTCGCGCTGTTGCCCAGGCTGGAGTGCAGTGGTGCGATTTTGGCTTACTGCACCCTCAAACGATTCTCCTGCCTCAGCCTCCCAAGTAGCTGGGATTACAGGTGCCCCCCACCACACTTGGCTAATTTTTGTATTTTATTAGAGATGGGGTTTCCCCATGTTGGCCAGGCTGGTCTCGAATCCCTGACCTCAGTGATTGGCCTGCCTCGGCCTCCGAGAGTGCTGGGATTACAGGCTTGAGCCACTGCTCCTGGCCAGGTCTCTGTGTTACAGCAGCTCTGCCTGTGCCTTATCTTGTTCCAGTGGCTGACCAGCCAACCAAAAGTTTCTAAATAGATTGAGACATTGTGAGATGAATGCTGTTGGAGGCTGTCAGGAAGCAATATACAGCAGTTCCAAGAATGGTAATCCGTGGTTAAACCTGAATAGAAGAGGGCATGTAATGCATGTTATAGTGCATAACATTTTGTCTCATGCTGTCTTGGCCTGCCACTCACCCATACTATTTCTGGCTAAAAATCCAGCTTTGACATCACTACTTCCATAAATAGAGCCTTTCCTGATTACCTAGATGAAAATCATCTTTCTTTCTTCTATCTCCATATAGTGTTTATTCTTTTTACTGCTCATTTGGTACTTCTGTACTCCCTTGTATTAGGGCTTTTTGTGTATTGAGCTTACCAGCATGCCTGCATCCCCCCATGTACCTTCTCTTTCTCTGTACCTTGTAATCTTGAAGATCAGGTGCTATATCTTTTATATCTTTGGGCATGTATATCTTTGTATTTCTTATTCTGCTAGTAAAGGTGCTTGTCCTAGTGTTAAATGAATGAGGTATAAGGAGATAGCTGTCATTGTGTTTATGAGAAATTATGTTGGTCTATATCAGAGATGGGTAAACTTTTCCTATAAAGGTCCAAATAGTAAACATTTTCACTGTTGGTGGCCTTTGGCCTCTGTCCGAACTACTCAACTTTGCCATTGTAGTGCAAAAGCAGCCATAAATAGTACATAAATGGATAAGCATGGTTGTGTTCCAATAAACTTTATTTTCTGAAATGGCCACAGACAAGATTTGGCCCATAGGCTGTAGTTTTGGCCAGCTTCTGATCTATAGACTCAATATCAAGATTTTGGAAGTATTAATACACATGTTATGCTAGAGGACTAATTTAGATGTAGCAATACCGTATATGTATAGTGGGATGAGATAAGTGAGTACGTTAATAAGGACCAATTACGAAGTCATGGTTATTGTACCTGGAGCTGGAATAACAGGAATAGATACAATAGAAAAACAGGAGGAATGTAAAGATGTGTAGAGATTTCAGCAGTTTTCTGTGTTAGCCTTATAACTAACCATGAGGCCACAATGCCTGGCAAGTATGAGAGAAGGAAGAGAATGGGAATGCTAGGACTAAGATGTATAATGAATTCCTGTCTGAAGTCAAGGGAAGAATCAGAGTCAGTAGTGAGTTGCATTTCCTATGAGAGAAATGACATGATGGATGAAAAGGAAAAGGCTTGGGTAAGGAACATTCAAAGCAGTGCATTGGCACAGGTGTTTATTCCAATAGGTTTATTTCTCTTTAGAATCATTAAACCATGGGTATCTTTCATCTAGCCCAACATTAGAACTTAGTATGTGTATGTTTTTCCTTCTTTTTCCTTCCCCAGACTTTTTTTAAGAGACGAATTTTGTATGTCTTTCTGGTTCAGAGTAAGCTGTGCTGCTGAAACAAAGGACCTAATGATTAAACTTTATTTATTTATTTATTTATTTATTTATTTATTTATTTGAGACTGAGTCTCACTCTGTCACCCAGGCTGGGGTGCAGTGGTGCGATCTTGGCTCACTGCGACCTCCGCCTCCCAGGTTCAAGCAAGTCTCTTGTCTCAGCCTTCTGAGTAGCTGGGACTACAGGCACATGCCATCCCGCCCAGCTAATTTTTGTATTTTTAGTAGAAACGGGGTTTCACCATATTGGTTGCCCTGGTCTCCAGCTTCTGATCTCAGGTGATCCACCCGTCTTGGCCTCCCAAAGTGCAGGGATTACAGGCGTGAGCCACTGTGCCCAGCTATTGTTAAAGCCAGGTTTTCCCTCTTAGGAAATGGTTCTGTGATGGGCTCTACAGGTCAAGCAGTAGCTCTGCTCCACACAGTCATTCAGGGACCTAAGCTGACGTGTTCCTTTGTCAACTCTACATGTGACTTCCAAAGTCAAAAGTGCACAGAGGATGTTTCAGTCTTGCAAGATGTTATGGCCTAGGCCTGGAGTGGTACATGTCTTGTGTTCATGTTCCACTGAATGTTTTATTGAATATGTCACATGGTCACATTTAGCTTCAAGAGGGCTGAGATTTGTAGTCCTGGCCAGGAACCACATTCTAGCTAAAACTTGATTACTGTGAGAAGAGGAAGAATGGATTCTAGCAGATGTTTAGCTATATCTGCCACAGTCCCCTTGTCCAGAAACAGGGTAGTTTTGTTTTGGGGGGTCACTGAATGTCCAAGACACTATTGAGCCTCACTTATAAGTGTTCCTCAGCAATAGATAAATACAAGGAAACTTTATTTGTCTCTGAAAAACTTAAAAAGTAATTTGAGCTACAAGAGGAACATTTGACAACTTATTGGGTTCATTATAAGCTGCCCTCCAGGCTGTACCATAATAGAAAAGGATATAGTCTTGTACACTTACACACTAAGGAAGAGAGAGAACTACATTATCGTGGTTAAATTAGAATTTGAGGCCAGAACTGAAGTTTATGCAATGACATCTGATAAGGAAGAAAATAAATATAGCTGAGAAAAGATGCTGACGATATGGTTTTAGGGAGGACTTACTTTAGAGGAATTCTGGTGATTAATAGCTAAATGAACAATAATAAAAGTTATTAAAAGTATGCATATCTGTTACATTAATTTAGTAGCATTTTATAGACAAGCTTGTTATAAATATGTTCTAAAAACAGGAAATCTTAGATATTTAGGATAGTTGAAAGATGTTAACTAACTGTATCTTAGAATAAAATGTGTCTTAGTATGTAATATCATAACTGATACTAATTCACTCTAGTTCAGGGTATATTTAGAAAGACATTAATAACTATATTAGCATGACTTCATATAATGAAGTCATGTTATTTGCTTAATCACATCACTTTTGACTTATATACATGGTTTTTTAATTTGTCAGATTTGCATGTCACTATTGATCAGTTTCAAATGCGTAACTTTAAGATATTAGATATATTGTCAATGGCTTTTCATACTACTATATAATTATTGTTTTATATAATGAAATGGCTAGATTGCCATAGCTACATATATATTTCTTGAACTAGTCACTCTGTGTATTGTCTGTGGAATATTAGTAAGGCTTCAATTAATGAGTTGTCCAAAGTGCTATTTATGTACATATATGTAGTATTGGAAGTATTTAATATTATTATTACTGATATAAACATATTATAAACTGTACCTGTGCCCAGCAATGTCAAAACATAAAATATCATTGTAGGTCCTGTGGAATTGTCTTTTTCTGGAGTCTTATTATTCTCATCCTACACTGCACCAGACTAATCTGCGCTTAGTAAGCACATATTAACCTTTGCTTTAAGAGTATTAGGAACAGGCTGGGCACAGTGGTTCACACCTGTAATCCCAGCACTTTGGGGGGCTGAGGTGGGCAGATCACAAGGTCAGGAGATAGAGCCATCCTGGCTAACACTGTGAAACCCCATCTCTACTAAAAATACAAAAAAATTAGCCACGCGTGGTGGCGGGCACCTGTAGTCCCCATTACTCGGGAGGCTGAGGCAGGAGAACCACGTAAACCCGGGAGGTGGAGCTTGCAATGAGAGGAGATCGCACCACCACACTGCAGCCTGAGCGACAGAGTGAGACTCCATCTCAAAAAAAAAGGAAGAGTAGTAGAAACAAAACCGATTTAGCAATGCTAGGAAAAGGTTGTTTCTCTTAATGGGGGAGAAAAGTATGTATAGGATGAGGGAGTCCTGGCTTGGTAGTTGTGTACAAAGGATCTGGAAGTTTCTGTTGATCTACTCATGAATGATGGATTCTAGAAGCTAGTATGGCTCCTAACTAATTGAAGAGAAATGCAGCATCTAATTACAGCAAGAAACAGTTCCATTTCATTACATTGGGATTGTCACATTGTCAGACTGCATCAAGGGCATTGTGTTTTGTTACTGGGGCAGTACTTTACAAAGAACACTAACAAAGCTGGACAGGGAGGTGCATTCAGAAGATGATTAAGATGTTGAGAGTTCTTGTAGGAGATGATTAAAAGGGCTGAATATTTTTTTTTCTTTTTTTTTTTTTTTTTTGAGACAGAGTTTCGCTCTGTTGCTCAGGCTGGATTGCAGTGGCGCAATCTTGGCTCACTGCAGCCTCCACTTCCCAGGTTCAAGCTGTTCTCCTGCCTCAGCCTCCCAAGAAGCTAGGATTACAGGCGTGCCACCACCATGCCCGGCTAATTTTTGTGTTTTTAGTACAGTAGGAGTTTTACCGTGTTGGCCAGACTGGTGTTGAACTCCTGGCTCTGCCTCCCAAAGTGCCGGCATTATAGGTGTCAGCCACCGTGCCCAACTGGGGCTGCATATTTTTAATCTAGTGAAAAGGAAGCTAAGGAAAAGCAAGATATTTGCATTCAAGTATCTGAGATGGTATCATGTGAAAGAAGGTTGTCATTCTGTGTTGCTTCCGAGCAAGGAAATTACTCCCAAGATAGAGCAGAATAGGTAGGCAGAGTTCAGCTCAGTTCAAGAAAATTTTTGTATCCATTCTGGCTGTTCCCTAATAGATTGCTTCTTGAAGTATAGGACTCCCAGGTTTCTAAAATAACTCAGGCAGAAGCTAAAGAAGCACTGGAAAAACTACCAACACAGCTAGAGCCTGGTGCTGGAGAAGCCATCTATATGTATGCAATAGGAGCCTGTGAAGTGAACACACCCGAACCAGGAAGCAAAATCTTTTCCTCCATCAGTGTCTCTCTAGTGTCCTCTACTGAAAAAACTTCAGTGCCAGTCAGCAAAGGAAAAATATTTAAAGGTCCCAGATCAATTTTCACAGAGCAGTCAAAAAGGGAGAATTTGAGGGCATATACAAGACGTTAATAACCATCATATGAGGAATGAGGCAGCAGCTGTTGTGCAGTACTTGAAGGTGGCAGCTGCACTTATGAGCACTGCCACGCTGGTCAGGCCAAGGAGGGATGGGAGACAGAGCCAGACTGGTCAAGCACTGATAACGAAGTGCTCATTTTAAATACAGTGTTAGCACCTAGAATAGAAATCAGGGAAGCAGCACTTGTTCCAGGGACAGAGACTCCAACTCAAAGATGGACTGGGTAAGACAGAGATCCAAAAAAAGTATGAGACTTACAATTGCATGAGAAGTTAGACTGAGTAGAAAGGAAGATGGGTAGATTATTGAGAAGCCAAAAAGTTAGCTTAAGTAGGGGCATTTGAGACCCACGGCTGCCCCAGGTCAGAATGGAAGCTGAGGTGATCTTAATCTCTATGCTTCCTTTCATCTCTGATGTTCTCTGAGGTCCCTTGGGTACCCAGCTTTGATATCTATCACAATGTCAGAAACCACTGAGGTTTGGAGATTGATAAACTCAGATGCCTTTCTAAAATTAGCCTACTGCTGTTCATCCCTTGTTCTGCCCGCTCCTTACCATCTGCCTTCCCCACCAAGGAAAAGCTTTGGCTTATTTATAGTGTAATAACTATTTAGTGAGAGTAATTTTGTTTTAGCTTTTTATTGATATGATATTATTAATCTTTCTGTAAAAGGTCATTGGGGGTTACATTGTTTGTTGTGAGGTTTTGCCTGAAACCAACTCATGTACTACTCATAACTGTTGTTCATTTGCGCTTCAGCTTGGCTGCTGTACTGACAGGTTATAGTCCATCTTGGCATATGAAATTCACTTTATAACGAATCCAGCCACATTCGTTTAATTAGTTTATTCAATTTAATGGGATTGTGCTGCCATTTAATTAGTGGAGTCTGAATTTGTGCCAGTGACTAAGCATTGTAATCAACAATTGTTATGCCTGCAATTATGTGAAAACTGATACCAAAGTCTAACCTCTCTTGGAGAGAAAATATACCACCTTAATGTATCTTTCACACTAAATTAGGATGAAATATCTTAATATTTATAGTTATCCCATTTATGTAAGGCTATTAGACATTAGAAAAAGGTCATTTCATAAGTATAGCAGTGACCATTAAAATTATTAATATTATAATAGGATAGTAATGTTCTTGGTTTTGAAACTTTAGAACAGCTTTGTAGTCTGTGCTAGTCACACTACTTTCCTGGGAACCTTTTCACTCTTACCTACCTGGTTTAGTCGAATTGGCCATGTTAGTCCAACCTGATCTTCATTCAACTGGCCACCTGACCCAGGAATTTAGAACTAAGTCTAGGATTCTCACCTCTGCTGGCTGCTCTTTTGAATAGTGGAGTCGCACTTGGGGCCATTTGGTGGTGACCATTTTCTACCATGTGGACCAAGAAGCAGTAACAATTCATTTTATAGTGATAAGCAGAATGATGCTGACAGGCAGATAGGAGGAGACGAAATACGGATCAAGAGGACTTCCCAACCTCAATATAACACTCCAGTTCCTGATCCTGAGTCCATTCCTGAGGCTTAATTAAATCCTTCTATGTAGTCTCCATTAGAGACATTCCTAAGTCCTCAGAGTAAATTTCCATTCTTACTTATGGTAAGTCAAGTAGGTATTTGTTTCTTTCATCCAAATAACAAATATACATGAAGTGATCATTCAAACTTATCAGAAAAACAGTAAGAAATGGGTAAAAGACATGAGTGGTTTTCAGAACAGGGAATAAAAATGCAAATAAACATGAAAAGTGGTCAGCCTCACTGATAGTCAAAAAAAAGCAAAAACAATAGTAGAAAAAGATAACATTTGCCTTTTTTTTTTTTTTTGCCTGTCAAATTGCCAAAGAAAAACAAAAAACTCAAAGCGTAAAGCATGGCATGATGTGGGAACTCTTTTGTGTTGCTAGTGAGAGTGTAAAGTGATTGTATAATTCATGGTCCAACAGGAAACAGATGGCCCACTTAGATTAGGATAATTAGAGGGAAGTTTATACACAAAGGATGATTCACAGAGATGTGGGTGCAGGGGAGCCACTAGGGATGGTGTACTAACCTTGGACTAGTATTGATGGGCGGCAAGATGAAGGGGTTATGGACCACAACCCTGTGTCAAGGGCCAAGCCAGATACTCAGAAATTCTTTCTTTTCTTTCTTGTTTTTTTTGAGATGGAGTCTCACTTTGTTGCCCAGGCTGGAGTGCAGTGGCGCAATCTCGCCTCACTGCAGCCTCTGCCTCCCAGGTTCAAGTGATCCTCCCACCTCAGCCTCCCGAGTAGATGGGATTACAAGCATGTGCCACCACGCCCAGCTAATTTTTGTATTTTAGTAGAGCCAGGGTTTCGCCATGTGGGCCAGGCTGGTCTCGAACTTCTTACCTCAAGTGATCTGCCTGCCTCAGCCTCCCAAAGTGCTGGGATTACAGGTGCGAGCCACCACACCCGGGCAGAAATTATTTCTTTATGGTTCCTTTAATCATGAACTTTCTAATATTATTAAAACTGAAATGGAAAAATCCTCTGTCCAGGTTAAAACTTCAGGTGCTTTATTCAATCATTTTTAATGACAGAGCTAATTTTTTCCAAGTCAATCCTGTGCAGTTTTTAATACCAGCAGCTTTTGAAGTCAGCACTCCTTTTGTTTCATTAATAATACATGTAAAACAATAGCTAATGCTTAGCATGTGTATAGCATGTGCCATACACTATCATGAGCTTTGTCTCACTCAGTCCCCCTCACTTCTGGGAGTCCTAGGAAATAGGTACTGATATTACCCTGTATTTACTGATCAACTGATAAAGCGGCTAAGGCTCAGACCCAGCCTGTCACCTGACTTAATTGAAGAAGAGCTTTGAATATTGCTAAAACTTGATCGTTTCATAGCCTAAAATGGGTACTTGAATTCTTTAAGACCTATGAGATTAAATATTAAAAGGGACCACAAAAGTGACCTAGCCACATCAGTTTTATGTGGAAAACTTCAATTAATTAAAAGAGAATTTGATTCTTTGCATAGTCAGATGTCAAGTATGACTTCAAATAATCCAAGAATATTGGGCAAGGAACTTCAAAAGACAGTTTGGCTCAGTATTGTATCTGTAGCAAAATTAGAGTTTAGTACATAGCTATCTCTTTTGTTGCTTAAAACCAATCTCTCTCTCCTCCCCACACACACAAAAAATCCAGTATCTTAAATTTTAGTTATCCTCCTAAGTGCTCATAAACCAATATATAGGAATATAGTTCTTGAAATCTGAATGGCTGGTTGATGTATGAAAATTTGATAACTCATTAAAAATAACTTGTTACAAAGTATTTTCTGTACATACAATCTCATATAATTTCTACATGGCCTTGTCATACATCTTATATAGATGGGAAAATTGAGGCCCAGAAAGGTTAAATAAATGTTTCACACAGTTAGTAGGTAGTCGAGCCAGGACTTAAATCCAGGTCTTCATAATGAATCTCATACTTTTTTTTTTTTTTTTTTTTTTTTTGAGACAGATTTACTCTGTTACCCAGGCTGGAGTCCAGAGATGCTATCATAGCTTACTTAGCTTACTGCAGCCTCAACCTCCTGGGCTCAAGCAGTCCTCCTGCATCAGTCTCCCAGATAGCTGGGACTACAGGTGTGCACAACCATGCCTGGCCAATTTTTTTTTTTTTTTTTTAATTTTTTGTAGAAACAAGGTCTCACTGTGTTCACAGGCTGGTCTCGAACTCCTGGTGCAAGCGCTTCTCCTGTCTTGACCTCCCAAAGAATCTCATGCTTTCAAAAAACGACATTGCCCTGTTTTTCTCCTCTCTCTTTTTTTAAGCACAGAAATAGACATGGGCAAACTGAAGATGAACCCTATGAAGGAAATCCCCTTAATTCCTGGAGAATAAAAATGAACAAGTCAAAAGAAAAATCAGCTTGCTGTTTGAAAGTACCAGGACTTTTATATTCTACTTTCCTTCTGTTTGCATAACCATATCCTGTTCATTGGAGTCCCGCCTCCAATATTCCTTCACACTTGCTTCCGCTGCCTTCATTGTCACTGATACACTATACAGGGCATTGGTTTTTCCCATGATTTGTTACTTCTGTTAGACTAGACATTCTCTGAGGTCAGGGACCATGTGTGATACTTCTGTTTTGTACTTTAAAATGCATGGTTGTGGATTTGAAACTCAAAGTGTATGGGTTGATTTCTTTTTCCTCCATAGCATATTTGAGTTGTTGAGACTCTGATTAAACCTCACTTTTTTTTTTTTTTTGAGACGAAGTCTCGCTCTGTCGCCAGGCCGGAGTGCAGTGGCGTGATCTCAGCTCACTGCAACCTCCTGCTCTTGGGTTCAAGCAATTCTCCTGCCTCAGCCTCCTGAGTAGCTGGGACTACAGGTGCGTGCCACCACGCCCAGCTAATTTTTGTATTTTTAGTAGAGACGGGGTTTCAACATGTTGGCCAAGATGGTCTCAATCTCTTGACCTCTTGATCCACTCGCCTTGGCCTCCCAAAGTGTAAACCTCACATTTAAAGCAAAGCAGGACCACCACATAGCATTAGGCAGGTTTGGCACTTAATCTAGGGTGCTCCATGTAAGACGTGGCATTTGCATTGTGGATAGATGAATTTATTATGCTTTTCTGGCAAATGACCATGAATGTATCGAGGAAGGGAAGCCAACTTTTAAATTAACTCAAAGGCACCTAAGGATCAGTGCAGAAATCCTGACCACTGCCATGTAGAAAAGAGCTGTGTGTTATTGCCAACTTTAAATTTATCCAGACAATGAGTCAAAATAAAAATGATATTTAAAGTGTGACTGAAAATAGCAATTATATTAGAGAAGAAATAATGAACCAAATCCCCAAAAATGAACATAAAACTCTTTATTTTTTTTTTATTATACTTTAAGTTCTAGGGTACATGTGCACAATGTGCAGGTTTGTTACATAGCTTTCATGTGCCATGTTGGTTTGCTCCACCCATTAACTCGTCGTTTACATTAGGTATTTCTAATGCTATCCCTCTCCTTGCCCCCCACCCACGACAAGCCCCAGGGTGTGGTGTTCCCCGCTCTGTGTCTAAGTGTTCTCATTGTTCAATTCCCAACTGTGAGTGAGAACATGCGGTGTTTGGTTTTCTGTCCTTGTGATAGTTTGCTTGGAATGATGGTTTCCAGCTGCATCCATGTCCCTGCAAAGGACGTGAACTCATCCTTTTTTTATGGCTGCATAGTATTCCATGGTGTATATGTGCCACATTTTCTTAATTCAGTCTATCATTGATGGACATTTGGGTTGGTTCCAAGTCTTTGCTATGGTGAATAGTGCTGCAATAAACATACGTGTGCATGTGTCTTTATAGTAGCATGATTTGTAATCCTTTGGGTATATACCCAGTAATGGGATGCTGGGTCAAGTGCTATTTCTAGTTCTAGATCCTTGAGGATTCGCCACACTGTCTTCCACAATGGTTGAACTAGTTTACACTCCCAACAACAGTGTAAAAGTGTTCCTATTTCTCCACATCCTCTCCAGCACCTGTTGTTTCCTAACTTTTTAATGATCGCCATTCTAACTGGTGTGAGATGGTATCTCATTGTGGTTTTGATTTGCATTTCTCTGATGGCCAGTGATGATGAGCATTTTTTCATGTGTCTGTTGGCTGCATAAATGTCTTCTTTTGAGAAATGTCTGTTCATATCCTTGGCCCACTTTTTGATGGGATTGTTTGTTTTTTTCTTGTACATTTGTTTAAGTTCTTTGTATATTCTGGATATTAGCCCTTTGTCAGATGGGTAGATTGTAAAAATTTTCTCCCAGTCTGTAGGTTGCCTGTTCACTCTGATGATAGTTTCTTTTGCTGTGCAGAAGCTCTTTAGTTTAATTAGATCCCATTTGTCAGAACATTCCATGCTCATGGGTAGGAAGAATCAGTATCGTGAAAATGGCCATACTGCCCAAGGTAATTTATAGATTCAATGCCATCCCCATCAAGCTACCAATAACTTTCTTCACAGAATTGGAAAAAACTACTTTAAAGTTCATATGGAACCAAAAAAGAGCCCACATTGCCAAGTCAATCCTAAGCCAAAAGAACAAAGCTGGAGTCATCATGCTACCTGACTTCAAACTATCCTACAAGGCTACAGTAACCAAAACAGCATGGTACTGGTACCCAAACAGAGATATATAGACAAATGGAACAGAACAGAGCCCTCAGAAATAATGCCGCATATCTACAACTATCTGATCTTTGACAAACCTGAGAAAAACAAGCAATGGGGAAAGGATTCCCTATTTAACAAATGGTGCTGGGAAAACTAGCTAGCCATATGTAGAAAGCTGGAACTGGATCCCTTCCTTACACCTTATACAAAAATTAATTCAAGATGGATTAAAGACTTACATGTTAGACCTAAAACCATAAAAACCCTAGAAGAAAACCTAGGCAATACCATTCAGGACATAGGCATGAGCAAGGACTTCATGGCTAAAACACCAAAAGCAATGGCAACAAAAGCCAAAATTGACAAATGGGATCTAATTAAACTAAAGAGCTTCTGCACAGCAAAAGAAACCATCATCAGAGTGAACAGGCAACCTACAGAATGGGAGAAAATTTTTCCAACCTACTCATGTGACAAAGGGCTAATATCCAGAATCTACAATGAACTCAAACAAATTTACAAGAAAAAAACAAACAGCCCCATCAAAAAGTGAGCGAAAGATATGAACAGACACTTCTCAAAAGAAGACATTTATGCAGCCAAAAACTGTTCATCATCACTGGCCATCAGAGAAATGCAAATCAAAACCACAATGAGATACCATCTCACACCAGTTAGAATGGTGATCATTAAAAAGTCAGGAAACACAACAGGTGCTGGAGAGGATGTGGAGAAATAGGAACACTTTTACACTGTTGTTGGGAGTGTAAACTAGTTCAAGCATTGTGGAAGTCAGTGTGGCGATTCCTCAGGGATCTAGAACTAGAAATACCATTTGACCCAGCCATCCCATTACTGGGTGTATACCCAAAGGATTATAAATCATGCTGCTATAAAGACACATGCACACATGTTTATTGTGGCACTATTCACCATAGCAAAGAATTGGAACCAACCCACATGTCCAACAATGATAGACTGGATTAAGAAAATGTGGCACATATACACCATGGAATACTATGCAGCCATAAAAAATGATGAGTTCATGTCCTTTGTAGGGACATGGATGAAGCTGGAAACCATCATTCTCAGCAAACTATCGCAAGGACAAAGAACCAAACACCGCATGTTCTCACTCATAGGTGGGAATTGAACAATGAGAACACATGGACACAGGAAGGGGAACATCACACTCTGGGGACTGTTGTGGGGTGGGGGGAGGGGGGAGGGATAGCATTAGGAGATATACCTAATGTAAATGACGAGTTAATGGGTGTAGCACACCAACATGGCACATGTATACATATGTAACAAACTTGCACGTTGTGCACATGTACCCTAAAACTTAAAGTATAATAATAATAAAATTAAAAAAAAATCACAGTTTAACAAAATAAAACAAAAAAGATCCCATTTGTCAATTTTTGGCTTTTGTTGCCATTGTTTTTGGTGTTTTAGTCATGAAGTCCTTGTCCATGCCTGTGTCATGAATCATATTGCCTAGGTTTTCTTCTAGGGTTTTTATGGTTTTAGGTCTAACATTTAAGTCTTTAATCCATCTTGAATTAATTTTTATATAAGGTGTAAGGAAGGGATCCAGTTTCAGCTTTCTACATATAGCTAGCCAGTTTTCCCAGCACCATTTATTAAAAAGGGGATTCTTTCCCCATTTCTTGTTTTTTTTCAGGTTTGTCAAAGATCAGATGGTTGTAGATGTGTGGTGTTACTTCTGAGGACTTTGTTCTGTTCCATGGGTCTATATATCTGTTTTGGTACCAGTACCATGCTGTTTTGGTTACTGTAGCCTTGTAGTATAGTTTGAAGTTAGGTCGCATGATGCCTCTGGCTTTTTTCTTTTTGCTTAGGATTGTCTTGGCAATGTGGACTCTTTTTTGGTTCCATATGAACTTTCACGTAGTTTTTTCCAATTCTGTGAAGAAAGTCATTGGTAGCTTGATGGGGATGGCATTGAATCTATAAATTACCTTGGGCAGTACGGCCATTTTCACGATATTAATTCTTCCTATCCATGAGCATGGAATGTTCTTCCATTTGTTTGTGTCCTCTTTTGTTGAGCAGTGTTTTGTAGTTCTCCTTGAAGAGGTCCTTCACATCCCATGTAAGTTGGATTCCTAGGTACTTTATTCTCTTTGAAGCAATTGTGAATGGGAGTTCACTCATGATTGGCTCTCTGTGTGTCTGTTGTTGGTGTATAGGAATGCTGGTGATTTTTGCACATTGATTTTGTATCCTGAGAGTTTGCTGAAGTTGCTTATCAGCTTAAGGAGATTTTGGGCTGAGATGATGGGGTTTTCTAAATATACAGTCATGTCATCTGCAGACAGGAACAATTTGACTTCCTCTTTTCCTAATTGAATACACTTTATTTCTTTCTCTTGCCTGATTGCCCTGGCCAGGACTTCCAACACTATGTTGAATAGGAGTGGTGAGAGAGGGCATCCCTGTCTTGTGCCAGTTTTCAAAGGGAATGCTTCCAGTTTTTGCCCATTCAGTATGATATTGGCTATGGGTTTGTCATAAATAGCTCTTATTATTTTGAGATACATTCCATCAATACCTAGTTTACTGAGAGTTTTTAGCATGAAGGGGTGTTGGATTTTGTCCAAGGTCTTTTCTGCATCTATTGAGATAATCGTGGTTTTTGTCATTGGTTCTGTTTTTGTGATAGATTAAGTTTATTAATTTGTGTATGTTGAACCAGCCTTGCATCCCAGGGATAAAGCCAACTTGATCGTGGTGGATAAGCTTTGGTATCAGGATGGTGCTGGCCTCATAAAGTGAGTTAGGAAGGATCCCTTCTTTTTCTAAAGATTGTAATAGTTTCAGAAGGAATGGTACCAGCTCTTCTTTGTACCTCTGGTAGAATTTCAGCTGTGAATTCCTCTGGTCCTGGACTTTTTTTGGTTGGTAGGCTATTAATTATTGCCTCAATTTCAGAACCTCTTATTGGTCTATTCAGAGATTCAACTGATTCCTAGTTTAGTCTTGGGAGGGTGTATGTGTCCAGGAATTTATGCATTTCTTCTAGATTTTCTAGTTTATTTGCATAGAGGTGTTTATAGTATTCTCTGATGGTATTTTGTATTTCTGTGGGATCAGTGGTGATATCCCCTTTATCATTTTTTATTGTGTCTGCTTGATTCTTCTCTCTTTTCTTCTTTATTAGTCTTGCTAGCAGTCTAGCAATTTTGTTGATCTTTTCAAAAAACTAGCCCCTGGATTCATTGATTTTTTTCTGAAGGGTTTTTTGTGTCTCTATCTCCTTCAGTTCTGCTCTGATCTTAGTTATTTCTTGCCTTCTGCTAGCTTTTGAATTTGCTCTTGCATCTGTAGTTATTTTAATTGTGATGTTAGGGTGTCGATTTTAGATCTTTCTTGCTTTCTCTTGTGGGCATTTAGTGCTGTAAATTTCCCTCCACACACTGCTTTAAATGT
Source organism: Pongo pygmaeus (assembly GCF_028885625.2). Taxonomy (NCBI): domain Eukaryota; kingdom Metazoa; phylum Chordata; class Mammalia; order Primates; family Hominidae; genus Pongo; species Pongo pygmaeus. The sequence goes on from NC_072376.2 coordinate 122,370,702, forward strand.
GTCCCAGAGATTCCGGTACCTTGTATCTTTGTTCTCATTGGTTTCAAAGAACATCTTTATTTCTGCCTTCATTTCGTTATTTACCCAGTAGTCATTCAGGAGCAGGTTGTTCAGTTTCCATGTAGTTGCGTGGTTTTGAATGAGTTTCTTAATCCTGAGTTATAATTTGATTGCACTGTGGTCTGAGAGACAGTTTGTTGTGATTTCTGTTCTTTTACATTTGCTGAGGAGTGTTTTACTTCCAACTATGGTCAATTTGGGAGTAAGTGTGATGTGGTTCTGAGAAGAATGTATATTCTGTTGATTTGGGGTGGAGAGTTCTGTAGATGTCTATTAGGTCTGCTTGGTCCAGAGCTGAGTTCAAGTCCTGGATATCTTTGTTAATTTTCTGGCTCGTTGATCTAATATTGGCAGTTGGGTGTTAAAGTCTCCCACTACTATTGTATGGGAGTCTAAGTCTCTTTGTAGGTCTCTAAGAACTTGCTTTATGGATCTGGGTGCTCCTGTATTGGATGCATATATATTTAGGATAGTTAGCTCTTCTTGTTCAATTGATTCCTTTACCATTATGCAATGGCCTTCTTTGTCTCTTTTGATCTTTGTTGGTTTAAAGTCTGTTTTATCAGAGACTAGGATTGCAACCCCTGCTTTTTTCCTGCTTTCCATTTGCTTGGTAGATCTTCCTCCATCCCTTTATTTTGAGCCTGTGTGTGTCTCTGCATGTGAGATGGGTCTCCTGAATACAGCACACTGATGGGTCTTGAATCTTTATCCAATTTGCTAGTCTGTGTCTTTTAATTGGGGCATTTAGCCTTTTTACATTTAAGATTAATATTGTTGTATGTGAATTTGATCCTGTCATTATGATGTTAGCTGGTTATTTTACCCGTTAGTTGATGCAGTTTCTTCCTAGCATTGATGAGCTTTACAATTTGTCATGTTTTTGCAGTGGCTGGTATTGGTTGTTTTTTCCATGTTTAGTGCTTCCTTCAGGAGCTCTTTTAAGGCAAGCCTGGTGGTGACAAAATCTCTCAGCATTTGCTTGTGTGTAAAGGATTTTATTTTTCCTTCACTTATGAAGCTTAGTTTGGCTGGGTATGAAATGCTGGGTTCAAAATTCTTTAAGAATGTTGAATATTGGCTCCCACTGTTTTCTGGCTTGTAGAGTTTCTGCCGAGAGATCAGCTGTTAGTCTGATGGGCTTCCCTTTGTGGGTAACCTGACCTTTCTGGTTGCCCTTAACATTTTTTCCTTCATTTCAACATTGGTGAATCTGACAATTATGTGTCTTGGGGTTGCTCTTCTCGAGGAGTATCTTTGGGATGTTCTCTGTTTTTCCTGAATTTGAATGTTGTCCTGCCTTGCTAGATTGGGGAAGTTCTCCTGGATAATATCCTAAAAGAGTGTTTTCGTTTTCCGACTTGGTTCCATTCTCCCTGTCACTTTCAGGTACACCAGTCAGATGTAGATTTGGTCTTTTCCCATAGTCCCATATTTCTTGGAGGCTTTGTTCATTTCTTTTTACACTTTTTTCTCTAAACTTCTCTTCTTGCTTTATTTCATTAATTTGATCTTCAATCACTGATACCTTTGCTTCCACTTGATCGAATTGGCTATTGAAGCTTGTGTGTGCGTCACATGGTTCTCGTGCCATGGTTTGCAGCTCCATCAGGTCATTTAAGGTCTTCTCTACACTGTTTATTCTAGTTAGCCATTTGTCTAATCTTTTTTCAAGGTTTTTAGCTTCCTTGCGATGGGTTCAAACATCCTCCTTTAGCTTGGAGTAGTTTGTTATTACCGACCTTCTGAAGCCTACTTCTGTCAGCTTGTTGAAGTCATTCTCTGTCCAGCTTTGTTCCATTGCTGGCGAGGAGCGTGATCCTTTGGAGGAGCAGAGGCGCTCTGATTTTTAGAATTTTCAGCTTTTCTGCTCTGGTTTCTCCCCATCTTTGTGGTTTTATTTACCTTTGCCTGGGTATCACCAGCAGAGGCTGCAGAACAGCAAATATTGCTGCCTGATCCTTCCTCTGGAAGCTTGGTCCCAGAAGGGCAGCCGCCTATATGAGGTGTCAGTCGGCCCTTACTGGGAGGTGTCTCCCAGTTAGGCTACACGGGGGTCAGGGACCCACTTGAGGAGGCAGTCTATCCTTTCTCAGAGCTCAAACACCATGCTGGGAGAACTGCTCCCTTCAGAGCTGTCAGACAGGGACGTTTAAGTCTGCAGAGTTTCTGATGCCTTTTATTCAGCTATGCTCTGTCCCCAGAGGTGGAGTCTACAGAGGCAGCAGGCCTTGCTGAGCTGAGGTGGGCTCTGCCCAGTTGGAGCTTCCTGGGCTGCTTTGTTTACCTACTCAAGCCTCAGCAATGGCGGATGCCCCTCCCCCTGCCAGGCTGCTGCCTCATAAGTCGATCTCAGACTGCTGTGCTAGCAGTGAACAAGGCTCCATGGGCACAGGATATAATCTCCTGGTGTGCCATTTGCTAAGACTGTTGGAAAAGCACAGTATTTGGGCGAGAGTGTCCCGTTTTTCTGGGTACCATCTGTCACGGTTTCCATTGACTAGGAAAGGGAAATCCCCTGACACCTTGTGCTTCCCGGGTGAGGCGATGCCCCACCCTGATTCGGCTCGCCGTCCGTGGGCTGCACCCACTGTCCAACCAGTCCCAATGAGATGAGCCAGGTACCTCAGTTGGAAATGCAGAAATCACCCGTCTTCTGCGTCGGTCACGCTGGGAGCTGCAGACTGGAGCTGTTGCTATTCGTCCATCTTGGAATGGAAATCCAAAAAACTTTTTTTAAAAAATTGCTTTTACAGGTTTGAAACAAGTTTATAGGAAATCAGAATATTATCTTAAAAAAAGGTTCTAGATTTTAGTAAGAAACAACCATAAAGTGACTAATTTATAAAACTGTTTTAAGTGTTGCATAAGTATTGAGATCAAAACCTTAACTTTTTCTAAGAAATAGACTCATAAAAAGAAGAGATACAAGCCTATCCTGGAAGCTTTGTAAATGAATTCAAAAGTCTTTTCTCAGATGTTGTAAGTAATAATTGGGCTGTCTTAATGCACTGAAAAAATAACAGTCAAAATGAAAACTTGATAGCTATTTCATAGATTTGAAATAATTAGAAGCAAAATTCTAAGTGGTTAGTAGCTATAATATAATTTAAAATACAGAAACCTTAAAGCATTGCGTTAAGTATCTAATGGACAGTGCTGAAAAGATTCGTTTGTTTCTCTTTTAAGGAGTTATTTTAACTACTTAGTTTTGCAGTAGCCTTTATCTTCACAGCTGTAGAAGCCACGTTACAGTTTTGTGACGGCCTCTTCACATTAGTGTCCTAACTGAAGGGCAAGGTAGGGTTGTGGCTGAACTGGCAAGAATATATCTTTAACAATGTGCCATCTATTTCTCGTTGTTTAAAAATATTCATGCTAAAGAATGACACACTGAAGTGAGGGTGAAATTTTGCAACCAATGGATGTGTTTCTCATTTTGCGGTGGTGATGCAAATCGTCAGGTAACTCATTCTGTGTCCTTGGGCAGCAGCCGAGAAATTGCTGTGTGACTGCAATGAGAATGAGCTCGGTATTTGAGTCACTGAATTCAGTTGCATCTTACTGTGTGCCAGCTATTCTGACATTTCAGTGTTTCCTGTGGAGATTTTGATGTTTGCATTCTGATGCTAAAACCGTCAGCTTTTAGCAAAGTTTGATATTGGAAAAGGCTAATATCATTTGAAAAAAAATTTTGTTTTACTGCCACTCTCACCCCCTAAATTGAAGATTCCATCTGCTATTTTATCTCTTATGAAGGGTTACATTTCTTAGTTCAGTATCAGCAAAAATTTCTCTCCTGAAAAACTGACATCTTTCTTTTAGATAATGAATATAAATAAGTCAGCCTGACCTTTTTCCCTGTCATGTGTATCAAGAAGACAAGGGCCAAGTTTTATGCTTCACTCTGATAGCTTAGTTTACACCATCAAATCTTGGCTTTTGTTTTCAGTTCTGGTAAATCCATATTTTTGTGGGGACTAAATTGGATATAAAGAATGATTGATAAAAAGGCAGTATAATAGAATTTTTCATACAACCTGGTAACCCGTTTTTGAAATTCATTGGTAAAAGAATAGATAGAACAGTCTAGAAAATTCTGAAAAAAAAAAAAATGAGAAGGGACTTGTCCTAACAGAAGTCATTAAGGCAACCATAATTAACACAGGGCAGCATTGAATATATTGTGCTTTTTGAAATTATTTTTGTGTAACTATGTTGGCATCCTTCTGACAGTCCTCCAAGTGAGAGCTACTGGTGCCTTTACAGATTTCTTTGTAAGGTAGAACCTGAAGTATAAGGTCTTTACTCAGTTCTTTTGCCTCAAGGTGCAGACCATGCCCGGCCCAACAGTTCCTCCTCGTGTGAATGAGTAAGATGGATGTTCCCAGAGAACCCTGTTTGCCAGAAGGCGGGGCAGAACTAGTTTGACTGCTTGGTTTAGCTCGTTATCTACACTCTGGCATTTGTCTCCCCTCTAGGAATAACTTTCCAGGGAGTTTACCAAAAATTTGGTTTACTCTAAGCCAGGAAGTGCTTCCCTTCTCTCTGCAAACACGAATCCTGTGCTGGATACTTCAGCCTTCACCCACTTACTTTAGAGCAGTAGAGAAAGCGCTTAGGTTTAGGGATCTTGGGCAGAATCCTATAAATAACATTCATTTTACTTGCCATCCTCCGTGCTGGGATGTGGAAACGGAGACACAGAGACAGATTGTTTTATTGAATTGAGTCTCTTTAGTAGTGTTCACACAAATTCCTGGTTAAGCTTTAATTGCAGCTTACTGAAATCAGCATATTTCTGGTGATGGTTTTTTTTTTTTTCCTCTCTCTCTTCCTTTTAGATCTGACCAGTAGGATCTATGAGAGGAGGGATTACATCCTGTTTACTGTTGTATCCTCAGGGGCTGGCAGGGTGCCTGGCACAGAGTGGGTGCTCCGTACATACTATTCACCTGACTGACTTTTGTCCATCTGCCTGACCATGCAGGAATCCTCACACTTCTTTCTCAGACATGGCCTTTATTTAGAACTGCCTTATATCTTAGATAAGAATGCTAGGAACATCTTGTGTTTCTTTCCTCTAGTTGATACAGATCCAAAAAATTACCATCAACCAATTTGTCTAGTGGTAAGCTCTCTACGTTGTTCCTTTTTTTTAACCAGGGAGGAATATTCTTCAATTAAGACAAATTCATATCAATTATCTGTTTCATTTTTGTTATTTTGTGAGAAAGACATATTCTTAAAAGTTGACTTTTTTAAGGCCATTAGAATTATGCTAGAAATAATAAATCGTTAATTTTTTAATTCTAAGAGTAAGTAATCCTATAATCCTCAATTTCTATGCCAATTTTGTGTAAAACTGGGATATATTTGAAAGTATTTCATGATCAGTATGGTGTTAACAATTGTCATTGCTCTATAATTGGCTTACCCTTTTGCTTTTCTTTGCTTATAGTTTAAATACTTTCTACTCCAGTTTTGAAACACTGATAAGAATAGTGAAAACTAAATCCAATGCCATTTCCATGTGTTATCTAGCTGTTTTATGGGATTTTAAAAATTGAGCTCTTTTTATTAATAATTGGAAAGCCCATGTAAAAGGAGTTAAAAAAAATTGAATTTTTAAAATTTAGTTTTTATTATCAGGTTTATATGTGCATACAGGTCAAATAGTTGTACAAATTGCTATGAAAAACAGCAGACTTCCATGCACTCCTTAAAAGCAATCACTTACTACTGTTAGCTGGTAAGTTTTACTTACCTTCATGGCCCTGAATGATACGCTTCTGTTGCTGTCACTTGGTATTTCAGTTTTAGGCATTTTCTGTTGACCTCTATAGAAGATGACGATTTCGCTCTTTTCACTCCTGCCCCATGCTTGTCTCCCCTTTCTCTCTATAAAGTGTTATCATAATCTTAGCTCAGTATTCAGGGTTTACTTTGTTGTGACTACATAAAGGCTATTCACTGGTGAGACATGTAGAAAACCATGATTACCTTGTCTTTTCTACACAAGGTAATCATGTCTTGTCAGAAGTTAAAAATTGTTGGTATGCATGCACCCACATTTGCAATTAGTTTCTCTTCATACCACTTAGTAATTCAGTCTCAAAATCTCAAATGTTCCTTCAGCTGTGTAAATCTCCTTTCAATACATTGAAACTCGTTGGAAATTCTTTCAGTTTTATCTTGAAGAAATCTTCCCTGAAGCCTTCTGACATGCCTTTCCTGTCTACTGCACAACTGCCACTTTGTTCTCTCCTTTTCACCATCGTCCTCTCTCATGTTAAATGTTAAAATTCTTTTTTTTTTCCTTTGAGACAGTCTCATTCTGTTGCCCAGGCTGGAGTGCAGTGGTGCGATCTCAGCTCACTGCAACCTCCACCTCCCAGGTACAAGTGATTCTCATGACTCAGCCTCCCGAGTAGCTGGGACTACAGGTGTGCGCCACCACACCCGGCTAATTTTTGTATTTTTAGTAGAAACAGGGTTTCACCATATTGGCCAGGCCGGTCTTAAACTCCTGGCCTCAGGTGATCTGCCCTCCTTGGCCTCCCAAAGTGCTGGGATTACAGGCGTGAGCCACCACGCCAGGCCTCTCATGTTAAATTCTGTTGTGTAGACTTTGTTGATTCAGTCACTTAATTTAGTAGAAGACCTCTTTTGGTAGACTTGGGGGAGGGGGAAGTATATATATAAGTGGTATATATTTTTCAAAGACTACAGTGGGTAGTTTGGTTGCATTGACTACATCAATAACTAGAGAGAGAATTTTTGAGTTATTTCTCCATTATATTTTAAGTCTCATTGTTTGTTTGTTTGTATTTTGAAATGGAGTCTGGCTGTGTCACCCAGACTGGAGTGCAGTGGCCCAATCTCAGCTCACTGCAACCCCCACCTCCCAGGTTCAAGCGATTCTCCTGCCTCAGCCTCCCAAGTAGCTGGGATTACAGGCATGCGCCACCACACCTGGCTAATTTTTGTATTTTTTAGTAGAGGTAGGGTTTTGCCATGTTGGCCAGGCTGGTCTTGAACTCCTGACCTCAGGTGATCCACCCGCCTCAGCCACCCTAAGTGCTAGGATTACAGGCGTGAGCCACCACGCCCTGCCTCTGGGGTATTTTCTTAACTTGATCTTTTAAATGTTCTTTTGAGGTTTCTCTTTCTGCTGTTTTAATTCTTTAATTTCCAAGAACTATATTTTATTTGCTGAATTTCCTCCTTTAATAAAAATGCAGCTGGGCATGGTGACTCACGCCTGTAATCCCAGCACTTTGAAAGGAGGCCGAGGTGGGCGGATCACTTGAAGTCAGGAGTTTGAGACCAGCCTGGCCAATATGGCAAAACCCCATCTCTACTAAAAATACAAAAATTAGCTGGGCATGGTGGCGTGTACCTGCAATCCCAGCTACTCGGGAGGCTGAGGCAGGAGAATTGCTTGAACCCGGGAGGTGGAGGTTGCAGTGAGCTGAGATCATGCCACTGCATTCCAGCCTGGGTGACAGAACGAAACTCTGTCTCAAAAAAAAAAAAAGTTATATGTATATATATTTCTGTATGTTTTATAACACCTGTTGATATTTTTATGTAACGCAAACATGCCACAAGTTCATGTTTGAAACCAACAACTCCAGTGCCACACTTAAGGTTATGTTCTCATCTTCCACATTTCTGTAACTGATGATCTAACAGGAGGAACCTGTCAGCCATTATGTCAACGTATTTAATCATTTACTCAAGCCTAGAATACACAGAAAGTAGTAGTTTTAAACTGCTATTCCATACCACTGCAAAAAGTAAATCTACTCTAGTTCCATACTTGTTTATAGTTATTTTTAAAATAAAATTTACTTTCAATGAAATACATGTATCCTATGTGCACACTTTTAGGAGTTTTGACAATACACAGACCTATTAACTCATACTTCTATAAAGATACAAAACATTTCCATCACACCAGCAAGTTCTCTCATGCTTTCTCTTAGCCATGGAGAGAATTTGAAAGCTCTAATATACACACAGTTATTTTGAGAGTAACAGACTGAGAAAAAAACATTTTTAAGGTATGTTCTGTTATAAATTCCTTTTTACGCATTTACTTGGGAGACACCACTCATGATTTAATTTTTTCTTCAGTTATTTATAGATAACAGACAAATGCTTCTTTCAGTGCTGAAAATTCCAATGCTCACTTCAAGGCTAGAGCAAGTTGGCTCTGTGTGTGTACAAATATAAATGCATACATCTTTCTCGTGTGTTAGCAGGGATGGGGGGTGGTGAAAAGGGGCAGTTAGGATAATACCCAAAGGTATATCAGGAATCTTATTTCGTGTCAATCAATATCTTTCTGTGTAATTTAAAAAAGAGTTCTCTCTAAAGATTGGATGAGTCTATAGGGAATCACTTGGATAATAAGAAACAGTATAGTCCAGTCTTTGGTTGTAAAGTAACCTTGGGAAAAGATACCCAATGTCAGTTATTTCCAGTTTTCCCATGGAGTTGGGGAAAGCACCTACTGGAACTTTAAGCCCCACTTGATGCGGCCCTGTTGCCTTTTTCAAGCATATCTAAGACGGAGTGATTCAGAGACTGGATGATTATCTGACATCACGCTGGGCCTTCTGAAAAGTGTGTCCATTCCTTTCTGTATCTGCATGTATGCTGATCCACAGGTAAAGTCCCCAAAATATGAAATGAATATTTTTAGTGAAATTTGTTTAGAACACCAAGTGAATGTTCTTACTCAGAAAGAAGGAAAAGACTTATTCGAAAAATAGCTCTATAATTAAGAAAACCTGATTATCTTAACATTGCCAATGCAATATACCCTTACATCTCCCACTTTGGATCTAGTCATAAAAGCAAGCTAATTATGTCGCATTAGAAGTTTCAGCTATTTTGATTTTTTCTTTATTTCATCATCTTTAGTAACAAAATATAATACATTTTTCCAGATCATTTAGCTCAATTTCTCCGTGGCATCATATCATAGATACGAAGTCAATGGGCAGAATTTAAGTCTGTGTAAATTTTCCTAGTGCTGCCTCTGTGCCTTTCAGATGCTATATAGTCCAGTCAGTCCAAGGGTAATGTTAGCACTCTAGAAGTACTTGTCAGCTTGACTTGTTCCTTGACATGAATTATTGGCAAAGGGTTACTCAGTCTCACTAGAGAAGAAAAGCCTGTGGGAAGAGGTATAGCCTTAGTTCCGGTATAGCTCAATGCTTCCATTTATATTTAATGCAGCCTGCTGCCTACTAGCCTATCACTTCTCTTTCAAATTCAGCAGATCCCTGAGAATTTCTAAAACAGAGTATTTACCATGGGATACAGTCTACGTGGATATTGGGCATTCAGTAAATATCTGTCTAAAAAATTGCTTCATAGATTCTGTGAAGGTTGTCGAAAAGTGTAGTTTTGTCGTGAGGGTTACAGTGGGGTCCAGTTTGCATATGTTGTTCAGGAATGTCATAATAGGCCTAGTGGCCTGTTAGCCTCAGATTTCCAAAGCTTTTCAAGAGAACTGCGAAGGGCGCAATGAAGCCCATTGTCATATTACTAGACACTGGTATTAAAAAGAGGGAGGACCAGCCTGGCCAATATGGTGAAACCCCGTCTCTACTAAAAATACAAAAGTTAGCTGGGTGTGGTGGTGCACGCCTGTAGTCCCAGCTACTCGGGAGGCTGAGGCAGAAGAATCACTTGAACCTGGGAGGCGGAGGTTGCAGTGAGCCGAGATTGCACCACTGCACTCCAGCCTGGGTGACAGAATGAGACTTGTCTCAAACAAAAAAAAAAAAAAAAGGGAAAGGCAGCCCCCTCAATAATCCCTGGAGAGAAAGCCTTAAGAAGACAGAGTAGCTCAGCCTGAAGTGAGGATGGAAGGGAGAGGCCTCCAGAAAAATGGGTCAAATTCTCTTTTAATTATGATCTGGGCCCTCGATTTTTCTTATTTTTGGTGAGGCCTGGTTACAAAGGATTTGTCCGAGAACATCAAACTGAGACTTCTTATTGACTTCGTTTCCTTTTAAAATATATATATGCAGTTGTTCTTTCCATAGTCAATGGTTAATTTTATTTTCTCTAAATTGGTAACAAAAGAAATAATTGTGAAAGTATATCCATAGACCAATATATATTCAGCTATTCTGAATATAGTAAATTAGCTATTCTGTATCAGCCAAATGTTGTCAGAATAAATAGGCTAGACATTAATCATTTATGAAGGATGCTTAAATTTTGACTTTTGGATGAAAAAGTGTTGAATGTCCTTGACATTTAATATATTTTTAAAAACCTTTCACTTCATCTGGGGAAAAAAGGTGAAAGTAGAGAAGGTCTTCTTAACAATGGATATTTAATTAAGCTCTGTCGTCCGAGAACAGAATTGAATATCGTGGGTTACAGTGGAATTTGAAGCCTCACTTAATCAAGTGTTGAGCTTTGCTTAGGTTTGAATATCAAATCAGGTGAAACTTGTTTTGCATAGTTTCCATTTAAAGCCCCATCCCACCCCTCCCAGCTTTGTTTGATCCTCTTCAGCCTCCTTTGGCTGTGTGTCTTATGCGATTGAAAACATCTTGGGAGTTATGAAGACCACCGAAATGACAGAAAACAACTTTGCAACCTTTACTCTTTTTTCTGAATCTAAATTTTTTTCAGCTCCAAAGTATATGGTTTTAGAGTATCTGAGGCCTTTATACTTCAGTAGTGTTGAGGGAAGTCTGTTTAGAAGGTCCTTGGAGGTAGCTCTGCTTTTTGAATGTTTTTTGCTGGATCCTGTGAGTGATCTTGAGGATTCAGAATCTTGGTTTTGTAAGTTCCCTTGGGTAGTCTGGCCCTAGAGAAGGTATACGTGCTGGCCAAACGTATACCTTTTGTTAAAATCATGTTAATATTTATTTATTTATTTTTTAAGACAGAATCTCGCTCTGTCCCCCAGGCTGGAACAGTGGCACAATCTTGGCTCACTGCAACCTCTACCTCCCAGGTTCAAGCAATTCTCCTGCCTCAGCCTCCCAAGTAGCTGGGATTACAGGCGCCCACCACCATACCCAGCTGATTTTCTGTATTTTTAGTAGAGATAGGGTTTCACCATATTGGTCAGGCTGGTCTCAGACTCCTGACCTGAAGCAGTCCACTCACCTCAGCCTCTCAAAGTACTGGGATTACAGGCATGAGCCACAGCGCCCCATGTTGATATTTAGAGTCTGAAGTGTTGTATGTTGTACGCAGGACAGTGCTTTCCTAATATTGAGGTATCTTGGAGATGCAAATCAATCAGAAAACTGTTTGTTGGACCAGGATTTAAGGGATAGATTATCTAGGCTGTGATGAACAACCCATTTCCACTGTTGGAAATACAGGTTTTTAGTGATTAAATGGCAATGGCACTTTATTGTTATTCAAGAGATCTTGCTTCTAGTTTTAGTTCTGCCACTACCTGTATTACCTTAGCAATTCGTTTCTTTTTGGGCCATGTAGCCCTCATCTGAAAAATGATTCCCCAACAGATAGAAGTAGGTGACCTAGAGTCTATGAGCCTAGGATGCAGATTTTCCTTCTCTTACTAGTCCTTAATGCCTGTAACAAATCCCATTTCTCATTCAGATACCATGAGTGTGCTACCTTTCCACTTTCTGCTTTTCTATTTTATTACAGTAAAATGGTAGATCATAGGTTAAAAGCCATTTTAAGGATCAGTCCAACACAGTCACCCATCTGATGTTCTGGGGAGCCCACACTGACCTAAATGGGGTTAGCTCTTTGGGAATGAAACATTGCTTTAGGTAATTTGATATTCCTGGGTTTCTGTCAGCTGGTGGTAGGAATAGGCCTGAGAGGGAACTGAGAAAAACCCTGGTTCCTAAACTTAGCTTTGAGAACAAGATTTAGTTAGGTTGGGCTAGAATTGAGAGGCCTCCAGCTCTCCATGGGGCGACTTGAGTTTTTGACATGTATTTTTATTATATGTTTTTTTTTTTTCCTTTTGAGACAGAGTCTCGTCATGTCGCCAGGCAGGAGTACAGTGGCGTAATCTCAGCTCACTGCAACCTCCGCCTCCTGGATTCAAGCGATTCTCCTGCCTCAGCCTCCCGAATGGCTAGGACTACAAGTGCCCACCACCAAGTCCAGCTAATTTTTGTATTTTTAGAGGAGACGGGGTTTCACCATATTGGTCAGGATGGTCTTGATCTCTTGACCTTGTGATCCACCCATCTTGGCTTCCCAAAGTGTTGGGATTACAGGCGTGAGACACCGCACCCGGCCTGTTGTATCTTTTTTTAAAAAAAAGCATTCTTTCAATTTTTGTGGGTAAATAGTAGGTGTATATATTTATGGGGTACATGAGATATTTTGATACAGGCATGCAATGTGTAATAATCACATCAGAGTAAATGGGGTATCCATCCCCTCAAGCATTGATTGTTTATGTTACAAACAACCCAGTTATACTCTTTTAAATTATTATTTACTATAGTCACCCTGTTGTGCTATCAAATACTAGGTCTTCTTTCTAACTTTTTTGGGGGGGTACCTGTTAACCATTCACACTCCCTCCCTACCCCTGTTACCCCTCCCAGCCTCTGGTAACCATTCTTCTACTTACTCTCTCCATGAGTTCAATTGTTTTAAGTTTTAGCTCCCACGAATATGATAACATGCAAAGTTTGTCTCTCTGTGCCTGGCTTATTTCACTTAACATATTCTCCATTTCTATTCATGTTGCAAATGACGAGATCTCGTTCTTTTTTTAATGGCTGAATGGTGTTCTGCTGTGTATATATACCACACTTTCTTTATTCATCTGTTGATGGACACTTAGGTAGCTTCCAAGTCTTGGCTATTGTGAACAGCACTGCAGTAAACATGGGAGTGCAGATATCTCTTTGATATTCTGATTTCCTTTCTTTTGGGTATAGACCCAGCAGTGGGGTTGCTGGATCATATGCTAGCTTTATTTTTAGTTTTTTGAGGAACCTCCAAACTGTTCTCCTTAGTGGTTGTATTAATTTACATTCCTGCCAACAATGTATAAGGGCTCCCTCTCTCCACATCTTCACCAACATTTGTTATTGCCTTTTGAATATAAGCCATTTTAACTGGGGTGAGATGATATCTCATTGTAGTTTTGATTTGCATTTCTCTGATGATCAATGATGTTGATGGGCATTTGCCATTTGTATGTCTTTTTTTGAGAAATGTCTGTTCAGGTCTTTTGCCCATTTTTTAATTTGATTATTTGATTTTTTTCTCAGAGAATTGTTTGAGTCCTTAATATATTCTGGTTATTAATCCCTTGTCAGATGGGTAGTTTACAGATATTTTCTGCCACTCTGTGGGTTGACTCTTCACTTTGTTGATTATTTTCTTTGCTGTGCAGAAGATTTTTAACTTGATGTGATTCCATTTGTCCATTTTTGCTTTAGTTGCCTGTGGGATATTACTCAGGAAATCTTTGCCTGCTCCAGTGAGAGTTTCCCCAATGTTTTCTTGTAGTAGTTTTGTAGTTTCAGGTCTTAAATTTAAGTCTTTAATCCATTTTTATTTGACTTCTGTAAACAGTGAGAAATAGGGGTTTAGTTTCATTCTTTTGCATATAAATATCCAGTTTCCCCGGCACCATTTATTGAAGAAACTGTCTTTTCCCCAGCATGTGTTCTTGGCACCTTTGTTGAAAGTGAGCTCACTGTGTGTGGATTTGTTTCTGGGTTCTCTATTCTGTTCCATTGGTCTATGTGTCTTTTTATGCCAGTACTATGCTGTTTTGGTTATGATAGCTCTGTAGTATAATTTGAACTCAGGTAATGTGATTTCTCCAGTTTTGTTCTTTTTGCTTAAGATAGTTTTGGCTAGTCTAGGTCTTTTGTGGTTCCATATAAATTTTAGGATTTGTTTTTTCTATTTCTGTGAAGAATGTCATTGGCATTTTGATAGGGATTGCATGGAATCTGTAGATTGCTTTGGTAAGTATGGACATTTTAACAATATTGATTCTTCTAATCCATGAACATGGAATATATTTCCTTTTTTGGTGTCCTTTTCTTGCATCTGTGATTTATAGTTTTCATTGCAGAAATCTTTCACTCCTTTGGTTAATTCCTAGATATTTTATCTGTGGCTATTGTAAATGGGATTACTTTTTTGTTTTTTTCAGATTGTTCACTGTTGGCATAGACAAATGCTACTGATTTTTGTATGTTGATTTTGTATTCTGCAACTTTATGAAATTTATCAGGTTTAATAGTTTTTTGGTGGAGTCTGTAGGCTTTTCCAGATATAAAATCATGTCATCTGCAAACAAGGATAATTTAACTTCTTCCTTTCCAGTTTGGATGCCCTTTATTTCATTCTCTGGTCTGATTGCTCTAGTTAGGACTATCAATACTATGGTAAATAACAGTGGTGAAAATGGGCATCCTTGTCGTGTTTCAGATCCAGGAAAGGCTTTCAGTTTTTCCTCATTCAGTATGATACTAACTGTGGGTCTGTTGTATATGGCTTTTATTACGTTGAGGTAAGTTCCTTCTATATCCAGTTTTTCGAGAGTTTTTATCATGAAAGGATGTTGAATTTTATCAAGTGCTTTTTCAGCGTCCATTGAAATGATACGGTTTTTCTTCATTCTGGTGATGTGATGTATCACATTATCACATTGATTGATTTGCATATGTCAAACCATGGTTCCCTCCTTGGGATAAAAACCCACCTGGTCATGGTGAATGACCTTTTTAATGTGTTCTAGATTTGGTTTGCTAGCATTTCATCGAGAATTTTTGCATCAATATTCATCAGGGATATTGACCTGTAGCTTTCTTTTTTTGATGTGTCTTTGTCTGGTTTTGGTATCAGGGTAATACCAGCCTTCTAGAATAAGTTTGAAAATATTCCCTCATCCTCTATTTTTCACAAGTTTGAGTAGAATTGATATTAAGTTCTTCTTTAAATGTTTGGCATAATTCAGCAGTGATGCCATTGGGTCTTGGGCTTTTTTTTTGTTTGGCTGGGAGACTATTACAGCTTCAATCATGTTACTTGTTATTGGTCTAAGTTTTGAATTTCTTCATGGTTCAGTCTTGGTAGGTTGTATGTGTCCTTACTAATTTCTTCACTGACTTACTGGTCATTCAGGAGCATATTGTTTATTGTACACGTGTTTGTATAGTTTCCAAAATTCCCCTTGCTATTGATTTCTAATTTTATTCCATTGTGGTCAGAGAAAATACTTGATATTATTTCAATTTTTTGAATGTTTTAAGACATGTTTTGTGACCTAGCATATTATCTATCCTTGAGAATGATCCATGTGCTGAAGAGAAGATTGTGTATTCTATAGCCGTTGGATGAAATGTTCTGTAAGTATCTATTAGATCCATTTGGTCTATAGTGCAGATTAAATCTAATGTTTCTTGATTGATTTTCTGTCTGGATGATCTATCCATTGGTGAAAGTATGGCGTTGAAGTCTCCAGCTATTATTGTTTTGGGATCTGTCTCTTGTTTTAGCTCTAATAATATTTGCTTTATATATCGGGATGATCCAGTGTTGAGTGCATATATATTTATAATTGTTATATTCTCTTGCTGAATTGACTCCTATCTCATACTTACATGAGACAGAATATTACCCTATTCTAGGGTAATAACCTTCTTGTCTCTTATAGTTTTTGTCTTGAATTTTGTCCCATATAACTACTCCTTTTTTGGGGGGGTTCCATTAGCATGGAATATCTTTTTTCATCCCTTTATTTTCAGTCTATGTGTCTCTTTGTTTGTGAATTATGTTTCTTGTAGGCAGTAGATCATTGGGCCTGGATTTTTTTTTTGTTTGTTTTTTTGTTTGTTTGTTTTTTGAGACAGAGTCTTGCTCTGTTGCCCAGGCTGGAGTGCAGTGGCGTGATCTCTGCTCGCTGAAAGCTCCACCTCCCAGGTTCATGCCATTCTCTTCCCTCAGCCTACCGAGTAGCTGGGACTACAGGCACCTGCCACCACGCCCAGCTAATATTTTGTATTTTTAGTAGAGACAGGGTTTCACCATGTTAGCCAGAATGGTCTCGATCTCCTGACCTCGTGATCCACCCGCTTTGGCCTCCCAAAAGTGCTGGGATTACAAGCGTGAGCCACTGTGCCCGGCCTGTTTTTTTTTGTTTTGTTTAAATCGATTTAGCCACTCTATGTCTTCTGATTGAAGAGTTTAGTTCATTTACATTCAATGTTATTATTGATAAGTAAGGACCTACTCCTGCCATGTTGTTATTTGTTTTGTGGTGGTTTTGTGGTTTTCTCTTCCTTCTTTTTTTTCCTTCGTGTCTTCCTTTTAGTGGAGGTAGATTTTCTCAGGTGGTATGATTTAATTTCTTTTTGTTTCTTGTGTATCTATTCTTGTGTATGTTTTTTTTGAGTTTACCATGAGGCTTGCAAATACTATCTTATAACCCATTATTTTAAACTGGTGACAACTTAACATTGATTGCATAAACAAGCAAGCTAACAAGTATAAAGAAGACTAATAAAAACTCTACACTTCAATGTCATCCCCCTGCTTTTTAACTTATTGTTTCTGTTTATATCTTATTTTACTGTCTCTTTAAAAGTTATCATAGTTCTTTTTTTTTTTTGAAATGGAATTTCCCTCTTTTCACCCAGGCTGGAGTGCAATGGCGTGATCTCGGCTCACTGCAACCTCCGCCTCCTGGGTTCAAGCAATTCTCTTGCCTCAGCCTCCTGAGTAGCTGGGATTACAGGCACCTGCCACCACTCCCAGCTAATTTTTGTATTTTTAGTAGAGTTGGGGTTTCACCATGTTGGCCAGGTTGGTCTCCAACCCCTGACCTTGAGTGATCCACCTGCCTTGGCTTCCCAAAGTGCTAAGATTACAGGCATGAGCCACCACGCCCGGTCCATAGTTATTATTTTTTATTGGTTCATCTTTTAGTTTTTGTGCCTAAGATAAGAATAGTCTACACCCCACAATTATAGTGTTATAATATTCTTTGTCTTTTTGTGTACTTATTACTGGTGAGTTTTGTACCTTCAGGTGATTTCTTATTGCTCATTAACATCCTTTTCTTTCTTTCTTTTTTTTCTTCTCAAAGTCTCACTTTTGTCCCCCAGGCTGGAGTGCAATGGCACGATCTTGGCTCACTGCAACCTCTGCCTCTCAGGTTCAAGCAATTCTCCTGTCTCAGCCTCCCGAGTAGCTGGGATTACAGGCGCCTGCCACCACGCCCAGCTAATTTTTGTATTTTAAGTAGAGACAGGGTTTCACCATGTTTGCCAAGCTGGTCTCAAACTCCTGACCCCAGGTGATCCGCCTGCCTTGGCCTCCCAAAGTGCTGGGATTACAGGCGTGAGCCACCATGCCTGGCCTCCTTTTCTTTCAAATTTAAGAACTCTAGCATTTCTTGTATAACAGGTCTGGTGTTGATGAAATCCTTCAACTTTTGTTTGTCTGGGAAAGCCTTTATTTCTCCTTCATGTTTGAAGGATATTTTCACTGGATATGCTATTCTAGGGTAAAAGTTTTTTTTCCTTCATCACTTTAAATATGTCATGCCACTCTCTTCTGGCCTGTAAGAGTTCCACTGAAAAGTCTGCTCCTAGACATATTGGAGCTCTATTGTATGTTATTTGTTTCTTTTCTCTTGCCGCTTTTAGGAGCCTTTTCTTTATCCTTGACCTTTGGGAATTTGATTATTAAATGCCTTGAGGTAGTCTTCTTTGGGTTAAATCTGCTTGGTGTTTTGTAACCTTCTTGTATTTGAATATTGTTATCTTTTCCTAGGTTTGGGAAGTTCTCTGTTATTTATCCCTTTGAATTTCTACCTCTGTCTCTTTCTCTACTTCCTCTTCAAGGCCAATAACTCTTAGATAATGACCCTTTGAAGCCCTTTTCTAGATATCGTAGGTGTGCTTCATTTTTTAAAATTTTCTTTTTTCTTGTCTCCTCTGATTGTGTATTTTCAAATAGCCTGTCTTGAAGCTCACTAATTCTCTGCTTGATCAGTTCTGCTAGTAAGAGATTCTGATGCATTCTTCAGTATGTCCATTGTATTCTTCAACTCCAGCATTTCTACTTGATTTTTAAAAATCATTTCAATCTCTTTGTTCAGTTTATCTGATAGAATTCTGAATTCCGTTTCCTTGTTATTTTAGATTTCTTTTGAGTTTCTCCAAAACAGCTATTTTGAGATACCTGTCTGAAAGGTCATGTATCTCTGTTTCTTCAGGATTTGTCTCTGGTGCCTTATTTAGTTCATTTGGTGAGGTCATGTTTTCCTGGATGGTCTTGATATTTGTAGATATTTGTTGATGTCTGGGCGTTGAAAAGTTAGGTTTTGTTTTGTTTTGTTTTGAGACAGGGTCTCATTCTGTTGCCCAGGCTGGAGGGCAGTGGCATAGTCATGGCTCACTGCAGCCATGTCCTCCCTGACTAAATCGATCCTCCCACTCAACCTCTTGAGTAGCTGGGACTACAGGCATGCACCACCACATCCAGCTACTTTTTGTATTATTTTTTTTTTTTTAGAGACAGAGTTTTGCCATGTTGCCCAGGTTGACCTCTAACTCCTGGGCTCAAGCAGTCTGCCTGCCTTGGCTTCCCAAAGTTCTGGGATTAAAGGCATGAGCCACCATATCCGGCCTGAAGAGTTAGGTATTTATTGTAGTCTTTGCAGTATGGGCTTGTTTGTACCTATCTTTGGGAAGTTTTCCAAATATTTAAAGGGACTTGGGTGTTGTGATCTAAGCCATATCTGCAGTAGGGAGCACCCTAAGCCCAGTAACACTGTGGTTCTTCAAGACTTGTAGAGGTACTGCCTTGCTGGTGTTGGATAAACTCCAGAATTCTCTGGATTACCAGACAGAGACTCTGTGTTATCTTCCGTTGCTTTCTCCAGACAAATGGGATCTCTCTCTCTGTCTGTGCTGAGCTGCCTGGAGCTGGGAGTGGGGTGACACAGTTGTTAATGGAAAGGGCTCCCGATCCAGACCCCAAAAGAGAGTTCTTGGATCTTGTGCAAGAAAGAATTCAGGGTGAGTCCACAGTGCAAAGTGAAAGTAAGTTTATTAAGAAAGTAAAGGAATAAACAATGGCTACTCCATAGGCAGAGCAGCCCCTAGGGCTGCTGGTTGCCCATTTTTATGGTTATTTCTTGATGATTTGCTAAACAAGGGGTAGATTATTCATGCCTCCCATTTTTAGACCATATATGGTGACTTCCTGACATTGCTATGGCATTTGTAAACTGTCATGGTGCAGATGGGAGTGTAGCAGTGAGGATGATCAGAGGTCACTCTTGTCACCCTCTTGGTTTTGGTGGGTTTTAGCTGGCTTCTTTACTGCAACCAGTTTTATCAGCAAAGTCTTTATGACCTATATCTTGTGCCGACCTCCTATCTCATTCTGTGACTTAGAATGTCTAACCTCCTGGGAATGTAGCCCAGCAGGTCTCAGCCTTATTTTACCCAGTCCCTATTTAAGATGGAGTTGCTCTGGTTCAGATGCCTCTTGAAACAATCCCCCCTATGGTCACCACCACTGGGACTGTGCTGGCTCAGACCTGAATCCAACACAGCACTGTGTCTTGCCCAATGCCCACTGCAGCCACTCCCTGGCTACTGCCTATGTTCACTCAAGACCCTAGGACTCTACAATCAGCAGGTGGCAAGGCCAGCCAGGCTGTGTCCTTCCTTTCAGTGCAGTGAGTTCCCCGAGGGCGGAGCAGGTCCAGAGATGCCATCCAGGTGCCAGGGACTGGAGATGAAAACCTTAGAAATCTACCTGGTTCTCTGTTCTACTGCAGCTAAGCTGGCACTCAAACTACAAGACAAAGTTCCTCCTAATCTTCCCTCCCCTTTCCACAGGCAGAGGAGCCTCTCCCTGTGGCCACTGCCACCATAGGCCCATGGGGAGTACAGCCAGGCTACTGCCAATGTTCGCTTAAGGCCCAAGGGTCTTCGGTCAGCTCATGATGAATGCTACCAGGCCTGAGACTCTACTCTTCAAGTAAGTGGGCTTGCCTCTGGCCCAGAGCAGGTCCAGAAATACTGTCTAAGCCAGCGCCTGGAATGGCAGACCCCAAGAGCCTGCTCAGTGCTTTACCCCATGTGGCCGAACTGATACCTGATTTTTGGTTCTTATAAAGATGGCTTTTTTGTGTAGATGCTAAATTTGGTGTTCCTGTTGGAGGTTGGGGATGATCAGTGGCAGCTTGGATCTGGCCATTTTCTCTGCCCTTCTCCTGTTATATCTTTTAATTTAATGATTCTATAAGCATCTCTTACCTCTGGGGAAGCTTTTCTCTAAGACGAATATGATGAAATATATTGAGAGATAGTGTTCATTTCCTGGTGAATGTTCCCTTTCTAACCTGCTTGCTTGATCTTAGATCTGCTGTTCCCTACTATTTTGTGAAGACTATGACATTAGTATACTTTTAAAGTTATGTGAGATGTACATAAAAAGATAATAGTCACGCATCATTTAATGGCAGAGATACATTCTGAGAAATGCATACTTAGGCGATTTCATCATCAATGGAACATCAGAGTGTACTTATGCAAACCTAGATGGCATAGCCTGTTGCAAACCTAGGCTATATTGTATAGCCTATTGTTCCTACACTACAAACCTATACAGTATCTTACTATATTGAATACTGTAGGAAGTTGCAACACTATGGTAAGTTTTTCTGTATTGAAACATATATAACGTACAGTAAAAATATAGTAACTGCAGAAAGATGAGTATCTTCTCCCGTACCCAGATCCATAGGCCTGTGATAAGAATCAATGGAAATTTTTTATGTGGGTGGCAGGTTTCACCCCATAGAAAAGTGATAGAGAATAATGTATTTTCTCTGTATGCAGAAAAGAGGTAGCCACCGACTTCCTCTTCCAAAAAGAGAGAGAAAAACTTTTACTCCTTTGAGATAGGATAAGAAGAATCTTGAGTTCTTATAAACCATTTGGAATGTAAATATGACTTTCCAAGGGCCAGATAAACATCTCTGTCATGGAGAGGGTGGCGAAGTTACTACCAGGAGATGTTTCCAAGGTCTAGGCTTCTGTAAGTACCCAGAGAGAGTCTTCCTGGCACTTTGGAACTTAGCCCAGGGGCCTATACTGGGCTGTAACCATTTGACCCACTTGTAGAGGTAAGAGAAGTTTTATCATCCTTTTGGATTAGAGCAGTTAAGTAGACAAATGGCTATAGAGCTAATCCTCAGGATATGTGAAAAGTAAAATGCTTCTAGGGGAAGTGAAAGCAAATTGTCTAGCTTTATGGTGTATATATTTCCATGTCTCGGGAGGCTAGGACTTTTTACAGAAGCTAAGCAAAATCCAGATAAATCTTATTTCCCCACATCTACAAAGAATACTTACACAATTCTGATGTTCCCTATTGTTTAACAACAAAAAAATTGTGACTTGGTGGAGATAATAGGGATATTCAATTCCTTAGGTATCATACAAGTGAGGATTTCTCAAAATTAGGACCAAACCTCACAGTAGTTCAAATAGAAGCCACAATCTAGACATGTATTTCTTTTTCTCTCTTTTTCTTTTCTCTCTGTTAAAAAAAAGGGCTGATGATTTGAAGTCCATTTCTTTTTATTGGTATGGTTCATGCCTGTGAAAATGAAGCAGATGGCAAACTGGGGCATTTTAAATTCCACTGCTAGCTAAAACTATAAGAAGAAAATAAAGCCCTATGATGATGCTGCATTGATCAAGTGATTAAAATGAAAGAACATTTTGTAACAGAATTTCTCTTGATCTCCTTGACTAGACTTGTAGTGTGAAAATTTTAGAATAACTCATTTAAAACAGACTGCTTGTTAATTTTGTCTCCATTAATTGTGTTAGTCTTGTGGTGTATTAGTCTGCATCGTCTGCTGTAACAAAATATTATAGATGGGGTGGCTTATAAAGAGACATTTATTTCTCACATTCCAGGAGGCTGGAAAGTCCAACATCAAGGTGCAGGAAGATTGTTTTCCTATTGAGGGCTCTCTTCCTGGCTTGCAGATGGCCACCTTCTTGTTGCATTCTTCAATAGGAGGAGAGAGAAAGCTCTGGTATTTCTTCCTCCTCCTCCTTTTTTTTTTTTTTTTTTTTTTGAGAGAGTCTCACTCAGCCAGCCACCCAGGCTGGAGTGCAGTGGTGTGATCCTGGGTCACTGCAACCACCACCTCCCAGGTTCAAGCGATTCTCCCAGCTCAGCCTCCCAAGTAGCTGGGATTGCAGGCACCTGCCATCATGCCGGGCTAAATTTTGTGTTTTAGTAGATATGGGATTTCACCATGTTAGCCAGGCTGGTCATGAACTCCTGACCTCAGGTGATCTGACTACCCTGGCCTCCCAAAGTGCTAGGATTATAGGTGTGAGCCACCACACCCAACCTCCTCCTCTTAAGGGCCACTAATCTTATCATGGGGGCTCCATACTCATGAGCTCTTCTAAACCTAATTATCTTTCAAAGGCTCAATCTCCTGATACCAATACATTGGGAGTTAGGGCTGCAACATATAAATGGGGGAGAGGGGGACATACAAATATTTAATCCATAACAGAAGACCTGGGATGACTTCCAGTAAAAGATGGCAGGCTTGACAAATACATAAATTTCCTTCCTGAAATCCTAACAAGAATACAGGAATCAGGCCGGGCGCGGTGGCTCAGGCCTGTAATCCCAGCACTTTGGGAGGCCAAGGCAGGCGGATCACAAGGTCAGGAGATCAAGACCATCCTGGCTAACACGGTGAAACCCTGTCTCTACTAAAAATGCAAAAATTAGCCAGGCATAGTGGCAGGCGCCTGTAGTTCCAGCAACTCAGGAGGCTGAGGCAGGAGAATGGCATGAACCGGGAGGCGGAGCTTGCAGTGAGCCGAGATCGCGCCACTGCACTCCAGCCTGGGCGACAGAGCAAGACTCCATCTCAAAAAAAAAAAAGAATACAGGAATTAAAAAATATATCAGCCCACAAGGATAAAGAGATTGGGAAAGAAGACAATAGCAACAAAATATTGGAGTAGAAAGTAGAGGGGACAAATAGTAACAAGCTTCTATTAATTATCTACTATTGCTATCTAATGCGCCCAAAAAAATGTGCCAAAACTTCGTGGCTCAAAATGGCACACATTTATTAGCTCATTTTCTGTAGTCCGGGAATCCAGGTATGCTGAGGTCTCTCGCAGGCTGAAATCATGTTGTTGGCTGGAACTGTAGTCATTACAAGGCTGTTGGAAAGCTTTCAGGTGCACACACTGGTTGTTGGCTGGATTCAGTTACTTACAGAGGAATGGGCTTTGGACGTCCTTTCTCTCCAGCTGTTGCCCAGTGGTTGCCCTCAATTCACTTCCACTTGGTCCTCTTCAACATGGAAGCTTGTTTCATCAAAGTATGCAAGCTGATAGACAACAGAGCGAGTCTAGCAGACAGAAGTAATTCACTTGTTATGTAATCATGGAAGACGCATCCCATCATTTTTTCCATACCATTTAATAGAAGCACATCACTGGGTCCTGCCCACATTCAAGAGGAAGAGATTACACTTACATAAGGGTCAGAATACCAGGAGGCAGGATCACTGAGTGCCATATTCTTAAAAAAATTATTTATTGAGATAACTGCAGACTCACAGGCAGTTTGTGAGAAATAATACAGAGAAATCTGGTATACACTCTATCCATTTTCCACCAAAGGTAACATTTGGCAAAACTGTAGTATAATATCACAACCCGGATATTGACTGATATTGAAGTTGATATAACCCACCAATCTTATTTATATTGCCCCAGTTTTACTTGTGCTTGTGTGCATGAGTTTACATCAATATACGTTTATCATGTGTAGGTTCATGTATCCACCACCACAATCAGAGATTTCTAATGTTAGAGGACTGTATTTGAAAGTTGCATGCAACAGTCTACCCAATGGTTCACAATGCAAAATAATACTGGGTCATAATGCAGAAATACATTAACCCCTTCCCAATGCCCCAAAATTGTCAGCCCAAAGTCCAGAACATTACAGCATCAGCTCAAAGTCCAGAATTGTGTCATTTGAATCAGCATTGAGTACAGCTCCAAATACAGAGTCTCTTTCCATCTATAAACCCATCTTGTAGGATTGAGGAGTGAATGTTTGTGTCACCATATATTCGTATGTGGAAACCTTAAGCCTCAGTGGAGGCTTTTGGAGATGGGATCCTTGAGAAGTAATTAGGTCATGAGGATAGAGCTCTCATGGTTGGATTAGTGTCTTTATAAGAAGCAACAGGGCAGAGTTGATTCCTTTTTCTGCACTCCACTATGTGAGGACATAGAATAAGATAGCCATCTGCCATCTCAGAAGATGACCCACACCAGAACCCAACATGCAGGCACCCTAATGAACTTCCAAGCCTCCAAAACTGTGAGAAACAAATTTCTGTTGTTTAAGCCACTTAGTCTGTGGTTTTCTGTTACAGCATCCTAGATTGACTGAGACCCCCAGGGACTCAAGGTTGTGCTTGTGGTTTTCATCTTGTTTTTGCATTTCCCCACTTTGCATCCATCATTCTTTCCTGATGTCCTGCCCTGTGGACCTCAGCTCTAGAATTAGACATGAAGAAAACGCCTTATAGAGACTGCCTAACCAGTTTCCACAGTTGTACAAGTCCAAGTCTTTGTAACAAATCTTTATATAGTAACACATGCACATTCATAGTAGTTGCTTCTCTGGATGAATCCAACTGATACACAGCACAGAAAGCTTATCATTAGGTAGCAATGGGAAAAGCTACAAATCAACCAGTTTATACTGTTTAACCTTAGGATTTGACAGAACAAGTGCTTTCAGAAATACGGGGTAAATTGTAGGCTAGAAGCATGATAATTGGTTGAAAATCTGCTCAAGAAACTATTAGATTCCAAACTCTTTTTTCTACTCTGCACAGCTGGCAAGTGCCCTCTTTTCCCCCTGGAAGGAACTTCAGAGTTTTATTTCTTTAGACTTGAGGATATCTGGCACAGTTGAGAGCTTGCATACTCTGTGGAAAACAGAATTGGGTGAAAGTTAACTTAGTGAAGTTGAGCCATCTTTCTTTACCCATATTGCAGATGTCAGCCCCCGGGATTATATCTTCCAAGCAGATGAGAAGAGTCTTGTGGGGAATATGGCCAACCCAAAAGAAGAGACTTGCAGATACTGGCATTGTATAAAATCCTTAACAGTATTATTGTCATAGATGTGAATTTTTTTTTTTTTTTTTTTTGAGACGGAGTCTTGCTCTGTCTCCCAGGCTGGAGTGCAGTGGCGCGATCTCGGCTCACTGCAACCTCCGTCTCCTGGGTTTTACGCCACCCTCCTGCCTCAGCCTCCCAAGTAGCTGGGACTACAGGCATGCACCACCTACGCCCGGCTAATTTTTTTTGTATTTTTAGTAGAGATGGTGTTTCACCATATTAGCCAGGATGGTCTCGAACTCCTGACCTTGTGGTCCGCCCACCTTGGCCTCCCAAAGTGCTGGGATTACAGGCATGAGCCACCGCGCCCGGCATAGATGTGAATTTATTTGATAGGTCTTAGCAAGCTAAAACAAAGATTTAATTTAAAGAAAATGGTTTTAGGATAAGTACACTAATCAAAAAGAGTCTTCCTTTATGTGTGAAAGACTGTCTCTTTTCTTCCAAGTGCACATCTGAGAAGGGTCACTATATGTAGTGCTGAGGGAGAGGGGACTCTTGACTAGCAACACCTGTCAGTCACATCAGTGCTGGCGATCAGTGAGTGACAGGTGTCATCACCTGTGCACCATCATGTTCATTTTGGACAAGAAAAGGAAGTACCTCCAACATGGTGAGTAGTAACTTATGAAACTGGTTACCACAGAAAGGGCATAGGCCAAAAATTTAAGTTCCAAAAGGATATATGTGAAATGATGCGTGATAGATCCATAGTGCCTCGCATTTAGTTCTCATTCAATAAACATTTGCAGAGTGAATAAATGAATATTTTGCTACTTGTTTTTCCCCTTTAGTGCATATTTCTAGATTGCCTTTTAATTATTTCCTTTCCCAGGAGCCAGCTTTGGTTACATTGTAACTACCTCCTGCTGGAGAATTCTGCATTTTATTTTAACTGCTTTATCTTAGTAGTTGGACAAACTTTTGTGCCTTTATTATGTATACTGTCCTGACTAATGTACCTTCCACTTCTATGAATCTTGCAGAGAATTTCTTCACAGTACCCTACCTCTAGTGGAATATGCACAATAGGGCTGTATTGTCCATGTCGTGAGCCATTTATTACCCAACAGAATAACCAGCTGTGAGAAGAAAACATAGTCCTAAATCTTGTCATCCTCGCCTTTCATGCAGCCCAGCTCTATTTTGCTTTTACTTGGACCTGACACTTTAAACATGTTTAACTTAGCCTGTCTTGCTGACTCTTGGATTTTCTTGAGAGAGTTGCATACGTAGGTCTTTCTTTTAAGAAATTTCAGCGAAGAAGAAAAGGAAAACCTCTGATAATTCCAGCATTCAGAAATAACCATATTAATATTTTGGTATCTTACCTTCCATCTTCTCTGTGTACAAGCATGTTTGTATATAATATGTTTTTAAAAACATATACTAAAGTCAAAAGTACAAAATTATAAAATATACTTTCTATGGATTTGCCCTCTTCCAAAAAAGCAAGAACATGTATTAAAATTGCGAATTATATATTTTAGGTGCAGTTAGTGTTCATGGATTTCTAGTATTTGAACATGGGCTTTAATTTTAGTTTTTAAATTTATAACCGAATATATGCATATTCAGTTGGCCAAAGTCTGAATATCTAATTTTATGTTATGTTAGTCGCCATTCTCTGCACCTCTAGTTGATGTCCTTCTTTGTCCTAACCATATAGTTGTGATCTCTCTGCTTTGTAACACTATCAGCATTTTGATTTACCTATCTTCACTGTTTTACATAATAATGATTTATGCAAATTAATAGACCCAATTTGCCTCAACTCTGGCACAGATGCTTGCACAATTGGCCTGTTGACTGTTATAGGATCATTCTAAGTGTTTATCCCTTAGCTCATTGGTTTGACTGGTGGCACTCTTCGCATTTTGGTGGGGCAATTTTTTGGTAAGTTCTGTTTAGTGCATTGCAGAATGTTTAGCGTCTCTGACCTTGTATACTACATGTTTTTAGCACCCATCAGTCAATGTGACAGCCAATAAGGCTCCCCACACATTTCCACATTTAGTGTGTCGGGGGTGGGAGGGAGGACCATGGCTGGGTAACTGATGCATTGAAGTCCAAATTTCATGTAAAGGTGGCTTAGAAGTGAAAATGTATAATTATCAAAGTGCTGGTTTTGAAATGTAAGAAATTTGAAGACCACAATTGCAATAACATTATTTATAGTTTGGGGTCTAAAGTTTTTCAAAGTATCATTGTCATGAATCTTTTCTTATATCATTAATATTTTCTTGAAAGCAATTGTAATGAATGCATAATCATCATGTGTTACAGATTCATAATTAACCCGTCTATTATTATTGGACAATTGAATTGTTTTCAATTTTTTGCTGTTATAAATAATGTTGCAGTTAACATCTTTATAGATAAAATCTAATTAGATATTTATTAAACCCACAATAAGAAATATGCAAAAATTTTATTTTCTCTACTTTTGATCTCTTTTTATACCTACTTTAGGTAAAGATGTTCTCAGAGCTATTTAGGGGAAGATCAGAATAAGAGTAGCTTCTCTTTATTTCTTAGAAAGGCCTGGGAAGTCTTGTTTTCACATGTAACTTCTTGTATTTGTAGGAGATGCCTTTGGTCCTTGCATGCATCCATTTTTGCCCACCTCTGATTTCATTTGTAACTGGTGGATAGTTTCTCACAAATTCAGACTCACCTTCCATTGCTGGTGTTTCATCTCAAACCCAAGCTATACCCAGTCTTTGTGTATTCTGCTCAATGCCTTCTTCAGCAGCACAGGAGCTCGGGAATTTGCTGAGCCTGTATACCCAGTGCAGCATGGGAGGGCTGTGGAGTTAATGCCCCTCCTTCCCTGCTCTATCTCCCTTCTGCTCCCATATCAGGGAGCTGAGGACAACCCTCAAATGGTTGAATAAATGTTTCAGCCTCTTGTCTTTCAGATGGACAATTGTGAGTGATATTCTAAGTGCTACTCATAGGTACTGGCAGAATGAGTCCCCTGTTGTCTCTAGCAGTCACCTCAGTAATGCTCTTACATTAGCTCTTGTTCCTTCCTGTATCATGCCTCCCATTCTCTTTCTCCTGCTTTATAATAAAATGACCTCCCAGAGAAGTTACTACACCCAAATCCTTGTCTTAGGCTCTGCTTTTGGGGAAACCCAAGCTAAGATTCATGTTAGGACGTTTTTGTTTATTATGCTGCTGCTTCTTAAATTCATATGATATACTTTAACCTAACTAAATGGCAAGTGAGAAAACAGCCTGGTGTAACAGATTATAATTAGCAAAGATACAAAATCAGTGGGCCAAAGTTAAGTAGAACCTATAGGTGAAATAAAATATCATATGACCTAACTGAAGGTATTATTTTCTAGTAAATACCATTAGTCTTTAAATAGTTACATAGTCTAAAATGTGCTTAGAAGTAATGGTCTTTTTCTATAGAATCTTTCTTGCTTATGACTTACATTCAATAAATAAAATTGCCAACATAACAATAAGCTTCTTAGAAGATGTACTTATTACCCTCCGTAAATGTACACACCAGAAATCCCAGTTGGTTTCAAGTTCATTATTGAACATTAAACTTCTCTCTCTCTCTCTTTCTCTCTACCTACGTACCTACCTACCTACCTACCTATTTATTGAGACGGAGTCTTGCTCTATCATCCAGGCTGGAGTGCAATGGTGTGATCTTGGCTCACTGCATCCTCTGCCTCCCAGGTTCAAGCGATTCTCCTGCCTCAGCCTCCCCAGCCTCCCGAGTGGCTGGGATTTTAGGTGCCTGCCACCACACCCAGCTAATTTTTTTTTTTGTATTTTTAGTAGAGATATGGTTTTACATGTTGTCTGGGCTGGTGTCGAACTCCTGACCTCAGGTGATCTGTCTGCCTCGGCTTCCCCAAGTGCTGGGAATACAGGTGTGAGCCACCATGCCCGGCCCATTAAACCTCTTTCTGTGATGTGTTGCTCTTCTTGAAAGTAACAAAGGCTGGGCGTGGTGGCTCACGCCTGTAATCCCAGCACTTGGGGAGGCTGAGGCAGGCAGATCAGGAGTTCAAGACCAGCCTGGCCAACATAGTGAAACCCTTGTCTCTACTAAAAATACAAAAATTAGCAGAGCATGGTGGCGCACACCTGTAGTCCCAGCAACTCAGGAGGCTGAGGCAGGAGAATCACTTGAACCTGGGAGGTGGAGGTTGTAGTGAGCTAAGATCGTACCACTGCACTCCAGCCTGGTGACTGAGTGGGACTCTGTCTCGAGAAAGAAAAAAGTAACAAAGCTTTTAGATCATCAGTAAGTTAGTCTGTAATTGTGTTTTGGGGACATGTTGCTTCTGCCTGAGAAATTATAATAGTAATAGTGATACTGTGGCATATATCACTTTACACAAGCCTGCTAATCTTTAATGCTGTGTCAGCCTTGTGAAGTAGGTACTGTTATCCCCATTGTATAGATAAGGACACTGAGGTTTAGAGAAGTTAAGGTACCTACGTCACATAGCTATTGAGTGACAGTGTGGATACCCATCCCTGCCTGCCTAACTGAGCTCTGCCTTTAAACTCTTCATGCCAGTTCCTTGTCTCATCGGATAGTTTCTGAGGCCTCTAGGCATCAGCCAGATATCCCTAAGGACAGTGTTGGAGGAACTGCTGAGTGGATTCATGGTCAACTACCAAGTGTTCTGTTCCTTCTCCTTTTGCTTACAGGCACAACCAGTGTCAGACAGATGCCTCGATTACTTCTAACTCCAATGTAAATTTAAATTCTGATATCCCAAAACAGAGGTTTTCAGAGGAGCGAATCCAGGCACACTAACTTCAGCAACAGGTCAGAAGTGAGGCCTGTCTGTACATCCTGATTTCTTTCTTTCTGGCATACTGTGAGCAGGAAATAGTTCCTTACTGGACAGTACTAATTATAATAAATTATTGTATCAGAATTTTATTCAATTATATCATAGAAGGATTTTAGTTGCCCCTCCCTTGCCTCTAAAATGTATCGTACATGTGCCCTGAAGAGCCATTTATGAAGAAACTTCAAGTAACGTACTAGATATGACAGGAGAAGGTAGTAGAAGATAAGCGTTTGCTGAGAGCCTCCCAAGCTAGGTGTTATAATCTCATGCATGTATAAATTAGCATTCAGTTTTTATCATAACTGCCTCTGTGCATTAATGATCCTATGGCAATAATTTTGTTTTTCTCTTTGTTATTGATGTAAAGAGACTGGCAGTTGATTAAAAGTAAAGAGTATTGATTACACTAATAACATATTGTCTTTGTGATGCTTTATAATTCACAAAGCCTCTTCCCCTAAGCTTTTGAGCAACTACAGGTAGTCAAGAGGCAACTTTATCCCTACTTTTACAGGTTATGGGACTGAAGCTCAGAGAGGCTAAATAACTTGCTCAAAGAACAAGAACTTCAACATTCTTCTTCTTTTTTTTTTTTTTCCCAAGACGGAGTCTCTCTCTGTCACCCAGGCTGGAGTGCAGTGGCCTGCTCTCGGCTCACTGCAACCTCTGCCTCCCAGGTTCAAGCAATTATCCTACTTCAGCCTCCTGAGTAGCTGGGATTATAGGCGCATGCTACCACGCCCAGCTATTTTTGTATTTTTTTAGTACAGACGGTGTTTTACCAGTTCGAGGCTGGTCTCGAACTCCTGACGTCGTGATCCACCCACCTTGCCCTCCCAAAGTGCTGGGATTACAGGTGTGAGCCACTGCACCCAGCCCCCTCATTCTTCTAACTTTTAAGCCACAGTAAATCTTACCAGTTTGATTGAATTTTTTGTTGTTTTTCAATGGCTATTAATAGATTGAATTGGTTGGAAAGGAAGAATGGGATGAGGAGTAATGATTAAGATACTGTTAAGAGTTTAGTTGATTCCATAACCGTTACAAATTAACAATTGAAGGCTACTCTTAGAATTGGGTGGTACAAAGAGCTTATATAATCATCCTCCATCTTTACCCTGCATATTTGAGGAAAAAAAAAAAGGATTACCCTAATTATTTCTAATATATCACACAGAAATGTTACAAGGTAGATGAATGCAGAATGACACTTTGAAATGGCTTGGAAGAAAAAGGACATGAATTTAAGTCAGCAGTACTGAATTATCATACCCTGAGAGAAAGGAACGTAATGTTCTACAGTGGCTGTACACAGAAGAAATAAAGCAAATTTTACCCCTTAGGCTTCTACACTGTAATAAAATAAGGGGCAGAGTATATTAAATAGAGCATTATTATTTTGTTCTTGTTCCTGCTTAATGTCAAGTCACAAAATTATAATGTCACTATAAGTTATTACCAAGGAATAATTAAATCACAATGAAATGACTAGTGTACTTACACCTCTGTTGTTCATCCATAGAAAACATGAAACTTAAAAAATAATGTGAGGATTTTAGGACTTTTTTTTATTATTTTATTTTTTGAGATGGAGTCTCACTTTGTCACCCAGGCTGGAGTGCAGAGGCATGATCTTGGTTCACTGCAACCTCTGCCTCCCAGGTTCAAGCAATTCTTCTGCCTCAGCCTCCCAAGTAACTGGTATTACAGGCACCCACCACCATGCCCAGCTAATTTGTATTTTTAGTAGAGGCGGAGTTTCACCATGTTGGCCAGGCTGGTCGCCAACTCCTGACCTCAAGTGATCTGCCCGCCTTGGCCTCCCAAAGTGCTGGGATTACAGGCATGAGCCACTGTGCCTGGTGAGCATTTTTAATAATTATATGTATATGTTTCTGAATTATAAAAGGACAACGTGCTGCTTGTAAAAAGAACTTGAAGAATCAAGTGTTAGAAAGCAAAAGACAAAAGTCTGTTCTCTACATTGTCTCTCACTTCACACATCCTGTGGTAACCTGTAGTGTATATTTGTTTATTTTAAACAAAAAATTTTTAATAAGGAATAGAAAATCTAATGTTTCTGAAATGTGGGATAAAATATGTAAAATAACCAAATTATTTATTGGCCAAGAGATTTCAATGGATGGAAACTAAAAGTTAAAATCTACTAAGAAAGATCTCTGGAACTTTAGGATTTTGAAAAGCAATTCTGGACTGCAAGGATGTTTCATTTCTTTTAGAAATGTCAGTTTGATTTAAAATTGAGGATCCTCTGAGGCACTTTAAAAACCAATAATGTAGATTGTAATTTTGATAAAATCTGCTCTAGTCACTTCAAGATTATGTTATATATATGCCTCCATGGGTGTGCCCACAGCACCCCAAACTTAATCCATCATACACCTTATCACATGGTCCCTGATTTATGATGGCTTTGACTTTATGATGGTGTGAAGCAATGTGCATTTGGTGGAAACTGTACTTTGAATTTCAATCTGTTCCTGGGTTAGCAATATGCAGTACAATACTCTGTCTCAATGTTGGGCAGCAGCAGCAAGCTACAGCTCCCAGCCAGCCACACATCATGAAGGTCAACAACCAATACTCCGCCGTGTACTGTGTGACTGGCGTTTCTTGGACATTGTGTTTCGCGCTTTTGCATCCTGTCATGTCTACAGTATACTCATCTATGCCTCCTGCTTCTGGTGAGAAGAAGAGGAAGGCAATTACTCTTGAGATGAAACTCAAGATAATTGCCCTGCATGAAGACGGCAAGCGATTAATGGCCATTGCACAAGAGTTGGGACTTTCACGATCCATGATCCTCAACCATCTTTAAGGATGAGAAGTGAATCAGTGAGGCAGTGAAATCGTCAGCATTAGTTAAATCCACTATCACGAAGAAAAGAGCTTGGCTGATAGATAATATTGAAAAATTACTTGTCATGTGGATGTAAGACCAGATATCAAAGGGCATACTACTTACTGATGATGCCAGCTTGGGCAAGAAGTGTTTTTGATTACACTAAAAGAGTGAATGAATGTGTCGATGATCCTATTATACACAAGTGTTTATGGTAAGTCATAGGTGATTCCAGTGCTTCAAAAGGCATCATAATTTTCTTAATGGGAAGGTCAGCAGAGAGTCAGCAAGTGCTGATATTGAATGTGTCAAAGCTTTTAGGAAGAGCTGTATACGATAATCGTGGATAATAAATATTTCCCAGAACAAATATTTTATGTAAATAAAATAGGGTTGCTCTGGAAGCAACCTATCAAGAACTTAAGGCATTCAGAGTGTGTATTGCTGCTTTTGGGTGGGAATGTTGCAGGGTTCAAATTAAAGCTTTTCCTAATTTACAACTCAGGGAACCCGAGAACACTCAAGAATGTGAGCAAGCATTCGCTTCTCATTTATTATCACCATAACAAGAAACCCTGGAGGACCTCAGCATTGTTCGAAGACTGGCTTTTGAACTGTTTTTTATTCCACAGGCAAGAGAATATTGTGAGCAAAAAACCACTTCATTCAAGATTTTTTATTTTTATTTTTAGAGAGACAGTCTTGCTCTGTCACCCAGGCTGGAGTGCAATGGCGTGATCATAGCTCACTGTAACCTTGAATTCCTGGACTCAAATGATCCTCCTGGCACAGCGTCCCAAGTAGCTAGGATCACAGGTGCACACCAGCAGACATGACTGATTTTTAAAAAATTTTTTGTAAAGTCAAGATCTTACTATGTTGCCCAGGCTGGTCTCAAACTCCTGGACTCAAGCAATCCTCCCACCTCAGCCTCCCAGAGCACTAGGATTATAAGCATGAGCCACTCACTGTACCTGGCGCCATTCAAGATTCTTCTGATCTTAGACAGTGCTCCAGGGCACCCACAGCATATAGGTGACATGCATCCTTATGGATAGTTATGAGTTTGCTGCCAAACACAACCACACTCAACTCGTGGACCAAGGCACAATAGCTGCATTCAGAGCACACTATGCCAGGCATTTGCTCTGACTGTTGAAGTGAATGAATCTGGCTGAACGCTCCTGGAGTTCTGGAAAAGTTTTAACATTCTAAATGCTATCCAGAATATCACTGGAGCATGGGAAGAAGTCACACAGCAATGCATGAATGGCATTTGGAAAAAAGTTTTGAAGACATGTGAACACATTCAAAGGCCTTAGCAAGGTTCTGCTGTTGATGAAACAGTAACAAGATACTAGTGCTTGGAGAATAGCTAGAATTGGACATTGATGAAGATATTTATTAACTTCTTGGCATTGAATCTGAAGAGCTTTCCAATGAGAAGATAATCAAACTGGAGGAAGAAAGAAATTGAGAAAAAAGAAGTTATACCTGAGGCACCAAGAAAGTTAACGGCAAAGAAACTGGCAGAGATATTTGCCACTATCAGCAGTGTCATTCAGAAGTTAGAAGAAAGGGATGTCATTATTCACAGGAGCTGACACACAGTACAGGATGCTCTTGCTTGCTATAGAGAAATATATAATGAAAAGGAGAACAAACTGTATAGTCCAAACCTGATGTCGGCCAGGCTGGTGGCTCATGCCTGTAATCCCAGCACTTTGGGAGGCCAAAGTGGGTGGATCATTTGCGGTCAGGAGTTCAAGACCAGCCTGGCCAACATGGTGAACCCCCGCCTCTACTAAAAATACAAAAATTAGCTGGGTGTGGTGGAGCACGCCTGTAGTCCCAGCTACTCAAGAGGCTGAGGCAGGAGAATCACTTGAACCGGGGAGGTGGAGGTTGCAGTGAGCCGAGATTGCACCACTGCACTCCAGCCTGGGTGAAAGAGCAAGACTCTGTCTCAAAAAAAAAAAAAAATTTAAATTTAAAAATTAAAAAAAAATAACTTGATGTCTTCCTGAAGAACACTATGCCTGCTAAACCATTAACAAGTATCGATGCCCCAGTGCCTTCTCCCAACTACTCTCAGGCCTCATCAGAAGAGAAATTGATGACCCTGTTGCAGTAGCATCCCCATCATCCAGCAATTAATTTTAGTTCAATGTTTCAAACATTCTGCAGGCCCAGTATGCATTCACCTGTGTATGTTACTTAATTGTGAGTATCCATGCAGCTATCCTGTTTTTCACTTTCACTACAGTATTCAGTAAATTACATGAGATACATTAAACACTTTACTATAAAATGGGCTTTGTGTTAGAAGATGTTACCCCTGTAGGCTAGTGTAAGCATGCTGAGCACATTTGAGGTGTAGGCTAGGCTAATCTATGAAGTTTATTTTAATAGGTTAGGTGCATTTTCAGCTTATGATATTTTCAACTTACAGTGGGTTCTTGGAATGAACTCATCATAAGCTAAAGAGCATCCATATTATAATTACAGTCACTTTTTGATCTCATGGAGTAGGGACGGTATCTTGTTTACTAGTAGATTTCCAGAGTCTAGTGCACTATATAGCAAATATAATAAGCGGTCAATAAATGGTTTTAGGAGAAAGAGAGGATACAGGGTGAGGTACAGTATCTCATCGTTCTGAGGAATGCAGTTTCCATTGGGTATACAGTAGTCAGAAAATTATTTATTTAGGTTGTCTTAAATTATCTGCAAAGAAAAATTTTTGTTTAGGTTGTTGTCTTTTCCTTAATGATTTTTCCTGAAGGCATTGGTCCTCAGTTTTAAAGGTCAGACATGATTCAGTTTTAGCCTTTTTCTGTCGTCGTTTTAGTTACAAATGGGTGTGCTAGATTAGGGTTTCTGTTGGCCAGTGTCCTGCAGTCTGAGGTAACTCCTCAAGTGAAATTTAGGTTCTAAGACTGTGACAAAACTGGCTTGTTAGCACTGTTTACACTAAGCACTTGATTCTCTCCTACATAATTTCCTTCTGGACTAATTTTACAGTTCTCACCAATCCCAAATTCCTTCCTGAAATGCTTAGAGGAGATATGTGGAAGATTTTTCTGGCAGAGAAAATTTACAAGAAAAAAAGTTCTCATCACAAATTTTCTTTTCCAGTGATTATAAATAAGCTGTTTTAAAGAAGAGTGTAAAAGCCTTTATAGAAGAGATTTAGTAGATTTAATACTCAAAAATTTAATATTCAGAAATCATGGCTCTAGTACATAGGTGCTATCATCTCTATCGCTACATAGATAAGTAGTTATAATTCTGAATACACAGACTCATGAAAAGTCCATTGAGAATCAGGATTTTTTTTTTTTTTAAAATTAAAAAGAAATCCTGGGCCAGGCACAGTGGCTGATGCCTGTAATCCTAGCACTTTGGGAGGCAGGCGGATCACCTGAGGTCAGAAGTTTGAGACAGGCCTGGCCAACATGGCAAAACCCTGTTTCTACTTAAAACACAAAAATTAGCCAGGCATGGTGGCATGCACCTATAATCCCACCTGTTCGGGAGGCTGAGGCAGGAGAATCAGTTGAACCCAGGAGGCGGAGGTTGCAGTGAGCTGAGATCATGCCATTGCACTGTAGCCTGAGTGACAGAGTGAGACTCCGACTCAAAAAAAAAAACCTGGCTAGCATTTGTACTTGCAAGACTGTAGTAAACAACTTGAGGAGCATTAGCTGCATTTTTGTCACATTATAATTAAAACAGGCTGATTTTCTTTCTTTTAGGACGAAACAAATTTTATTTGGAGATATTTGTTCAACATTAAGAGGTAAATAGAGCAAAGAAGGACAAAATATAGGCATTAATATGTTAAAATTGCTAATGTCATATGTTGATTTAGTGGATGAATTATGAACATTTGCTAGGTATATTTAGTTTTCAGTTCTAGTCTTCTATTATTTACCACTATTTCTAAATTTAGTTTTTTGATATTTTCAGAAATTTCCTCAATATACTTTGTTTATGCCCAAATAAATCCTAATTCTTCACTTTTTTTGTGACTGACAGAAGATGACCAGTGTTTGCTGGCATGTATCTGGAAGCATTTTGGAAGGAATGACAAAAGGAGTAGTTTAGTTTTTTGTTGTTGAAGAAGAATTAAATTAATCTCAATAATTACTTGAGGATAACGTAGTATGATACATGATTTCAGGGGATTGAAAGAGTCTAGGTTTTGCCTCCTCAAATGGAATCTGTCAAGCATTTTAGCAAATGAACAGCTTTTTGCTGTGCTCCCATAGCAGTTTTTCATAACTCTATTACAGCAACTGTCACATTATCTTGTAGTTGTTTATACAGTCATTCCTCCATTCAGCAGATATTTTCATGAGTGCTTGCCATGTGTCAGGCGTGGCCCTTGGTGCTGCCGATAAAGTTGAGAACACAGAGGCAAGATCCTTACTCTCTAGACTGAGCATGGTGGCTCACACCTGTAATCCCAGCACTTTGGGAGACCAAGGTAGGCGGATCACCTGAGGTCAGGTATTCGAGACCAGCCTGGCCAACATGGTGAAACCCTGTCTCTAGTAAAAATACAAAAATTAGCCAGGTGTGGTGGCGCGCACCTGTAATCCCAGTTACTTGGGAAACTGAGTCAGGAGAATCAATTGAACCCGGGAGGTGGAGGTTGCAGTGAGCTGAGATCAGGCCACTGCACTCCAGTCTGGGTGACAGAGTAAGACTCTGTCTCAGAAGAAAAAAAAAAAAGGATCCTTGCTCTCTTGAAGTTTTAGTAGGGAGAAGCCAATAAAAAAGGGAACATATAACATATAAATAAGTCATTTGTTGTCAGATTGAAATAAGAATTAGGAAGATGTTAGAACAGGAGGGGTATAGGACAAAGAGTCCTGGGGCAGGAGCAACATTGGGTAGGATGGTCAGGAGAGGCCCTCTTGAGGAGGCAACATTTGAGCGAGTTCTGAATGATAAGGAGTCGGTGGTACAGAGATTTGATAGAAGGGCATCCCAGACAGAAGAAATGGCCAAGTGCAAAGTCCATAAGCAGCAATGAAATTGTATTTAAGAATGTATGTAAGGAATACATTAGAAGGCCAGTGCGCCTGGAGAGGAAAGAGCGAAGGAAAGAGAAATAGAAGATGAAATAAAGGAGGTAGGCAGAGGCCAGACAAGGCAGAGATTTAATTCTAAGTGATAATGGTGGGATATTGAGTTTTTATCAAGGGAGTAACAATCTGATTTATGCTTTTAGAAGATCACATTAGCTGTTTGTTATATGGGGAATGATTGCAGAGGGCAAGAGTAGAAGCCAGGAAACCAGTTAGGAGGCAAAGTAGTCAGGAAGAGATGGTGATGGCTTGGATAAGGGTGGAAACAGTGGAAATAAGAACAAATTTGATTGATTTGGAGTTTATTTTGAAAGCAGACTTGATAGCACCAGCTGAGGGATTGTATGTTTGAAAGAGAAAGCCTGGTTTTTGGCTTGAGCAGCTGGGTGTATGGCGGTACCACTTACTGAGCTAGGGAAAAGTAGGTGAAGGGCTGAGTATAGAGAGAAAATAATTTCTACCCTTCTGCAAAATTGAGATTTTCTTGAGAGAGGGCAAAGTGAGGTTCTAAAAGGTTAAGGACGTGGGCGCAGTCCCTGCAGATAGAGCCAGGACTTCGATACAGGCAGTCTGCCTCTGAAGCCTGCACCTTGCTTGTTTGTCTTTATGGTTAGAATTATAGACTGGAGTCTAGGAGGAAGGGCATTCAAGGCAAAGGAAGCCACGGCCAAAGGTGTAGAAGCCACCAAAGAGTGAAACGTTTGGAGCAGCAGTTTAGGACTTGGTGCTAAAGAATTATTTGTGGGACCTGTTAGATAGGGTCTTAGCAAAATTTAGATTATGTTTTCTTCATCTCCCAAAATTGAGTCAGTCCTCCTTAGAACTTTTCTTTTCTTTTTTCTTATTTTTTATTTTTATTTCCTTGAGATGGAGTCTTGCTCTATCACCCAGGCTGGAGTACAGTGCTGCAATCTTGTCTCACTGCACCCTCTGCCTTCTGGGTTCAAGCGATTCTCCTCCCTCAGCCTTAAGAGCTTAAGTTAGAGCTTTTGTCTAGCCTAGACTGTTTACTAGAAATTTGATTTGAGGAACCTGAAAATATAGGAATGAAAACCAGTGTTTTTTCTATTGTCTTAACAACAATCAACACAGAAGACTTCTGTGACCTCTAGTCACCAAGAATTGCATGGAGATTTCTCACCACCAGCCATCAATCAGTTAATTCTGCAATAGATACCAGCTGGGTATCCTCTAATTCAGTTTGATTCTGACACTGTATATACCTGGAGATAGCTTCCCATGCTAATCTAAAGACACTAGTTGTTTTACCTATGCTGCTGACTGACTATAAATCAGGGTTCCCACTGTCCTCTCCTCGGGTTCTATTAATTTGAGTGGCTCACAGAAAACTCAAGGAAACACATCTACTGGTTTATTATATAGGATATTACAAAGGATACAGATGGAGAGATGCATAGGGCAAAACGTGGGAAGGGTGTGGCACTTCTGTCCACTCTCTGGGGATGCCACCCCCCCAGAGCATCTATGTGTTCAACTACCTGGAAGCTCTCCAAACACAGTCCTTTTGGATTTTTAGGGAAGCTTTATTATGTAGGAATGATTCATTAAACGTTTGGCCATTGGTGATCAACTTAACCTTCAGCTTCTCCCCCACTTCCTGGAGATTGAGCAGTGCAGCTGAAAGTCCCAACCCTCTAATCCTGCCTTGGTCCTTCTAGTGAGTAGCTGCTGTCCTGAAGCTACCTAGGAGCTGGCAGCTATCAGTCTACACATTAGCATATAAAAGACACTTCTCACTTTGAAGATTCCAAGGATTTTAAGAGCTCCTGCCAGGAAATGGGGATGTAGACCAAATATATATTTCATAGTATTACAGGAAACATAACTGCTTTTTTTCTTTTTATCAGATTAAAAAAGAATTCTTGTTGGGTGCGGTGGCTTGTGCCTGTAATCCCAGCTACTTGGGAGGCTGTAGTGGGAGCATCACTTGAGGCAGGAATTCAAGACCAGCATGGTCAACATAGCAATACCTTGTCTCTGAAAAAATAAAATAAAAAACAGCCAGATTTCGTGGTGCAAGCCTGTAGTCCCAGCTACTCAGGAGGCTGAGAGAGGATCACTTGAGCCCAGGAGTTGGAGGCTGCAGTGAGCTATGATCATACCTCTACATTCCAGCCTGGGTGACAAAGTGAGACCCCATCTCTAAAACAATTTTTTTCTTCATTATCTAAATTTTTGTTTTTCTTGGGAGTTTTCTTTTCAGTCAGATAATATAAGTCAGATGATACATAAATGATTTCGGCTGCAAAATTCTGTGTTTTTTTTTTTTTTTTTTTTTTTTTTTGAGATGGATTTTTTGCTCTTATTGCCCAGGCTGGAGTGCAATGGCATGATCTTGGCTCACCGCAACCTCCGCCTCCTGGGCTCAAGCAATTCTCCTGCCTCAGCCTCCCGAATAGCTGGGATTACAGGCATGCACCACCACGCCCAGCTAATTTTGTATTTTTAGTAGAGACAGAGTTTCCCCATGTTGGTCAGGCTGGTTTTGAACTCCCAACATCAGGTGATCCACCCGCCTCAGCCTCCCAAAGTGCTCGGATTACAGGCGTGAGCCACTGCGCCTGGCCCGCAAAATTGTTTTTTTATTCTTGCATTAAATGTACTGCTGTTCCGGG
The DNA here is from genome assembly GCF_028885625.2 of Pongo pygmaeus. NCBI lineage: Eukaryota > Metazoa > Chordata > Mammalia > Primates > Hominidae > Pongo > Pongo pygmaeus. The sequence goes on from NC_072376.2 coordinate 122,411,439, forward strand.
ACTTCCTATTATACAAGCTGACTCATTATTTGAAGAGTCCCTGAGCTTCACCATTTCGCAGACCTGACAACATACAGAATTCTTTTTGATTCTTTATATGATAGTTTATTCTTTTTTTCACCTTTTCTGCCTAGATACTCAATTTCTGGACAGAAGTCAGTGGCAACTCAGATGGGATCAAGCTAGTATAATTTACCATAGAGGATAATCTTTCAGAGGAAGCAAGTTATTATATAAATAATTTCTGCTCAATTAGAAACTGAGTATGCACCCAATCTGTACAGTTCTGTTTGTTGTGATGTTTAACATCACACTACACACAGGCACTTGATTTGTGGCTTCTGATGTCAACACATTTCTAGTTGATGAGCTTTACTCATCTCTCATGCTTTGTGACTCTAGGAATCTGTTTTTCTTTTCAACTATCACACCTCTTTTTTTTTCCATCCCCCAACATCAGATAACTAGATAGGAATGTGAAACTCCTTCACATAGCTCTTTTTTATTCAGACAATAAGTTAAATAATAGAGTGAAATAGAGTGCCTGTGGCATGTGTACTAAATATAGTGGTAAATATTAAATATCATTATATGCTTTGGACACAATACATGTTTGCAGGATTTTCCTTTAAAAAGTGCAGTGCAAAGTGCAGTAAGGAAAAAAAGAGGAAGTATAGTTTCAGTTATTAATTTATTATCCGTCAGCTCCAAATCTATGGTTCTTTGCCCTGCTTTGTGATATTGGAGTTGGACTCTGTCAACATTTCTCCTTTGCCAACTGTGCAGCTTTAGGCTCTGTCAGTGCAGGACCTGGGGAGACAATGCATGGTGGCAACAGTAGATCGGTACTGTCCTTCCAGTTCTGGTTCACCTTCCTTTATTCAGCCCAGGGGTCCTCACAGATCAACTTAAGCAGCACTCTCAGACCTTTCTCTCCCCACCTGCAGGCTGTTTCTCAGGTAGCTCCAGCCCAGTCTTCAGGCTGGTTTCCTCCCACCAAGAAGGCTGGTCTAGAGAATGGCTTGGTCCTGTTTACACCGCTGACAAACAGCAGGCCCCTTTCATAGCCCAGCTCTGGCTCTTTGGCGCGGGTGCTTGTATATTTCTCATGTAGCCAATAACCACACCCTCTTTGAAGAGGTCCGAATCTCAGCCTAGATGTTATTAAAGAACACTAAGATCCAAAGAACAAAATTGAAATAATACATCCCTCCATTATTGAAATTTATTTACAGCAGAGGTCAGTGTACTTTCTCTGTGAAGTGCCAGATACTAAATATTTTAGGTTTTCTGACCACATATGTATCTGTTTCATATTCTTCTTTTTCTTAAACAATGTTTTGAAAAGATTAAAAAAAATCTTAGCTCATGGGCCGTGGTTTGCTGAACCCTGGTTCAGAGTATGCATAAAGTAAAATGTTGTTTTTTTCAACTAGAGAAATCTAATCTAAAATAGTGAGAAGTCTGAATTTTAGACTTATCATTTATTGTTGCATAACAAATCTCTCTAAAATTTAGTGGTTTAAGACAGCAGTAATAATTTATTGCTCTCACAGTTTATGTGGGGCAGGAATTTGGGAGCAGATTATCTAGGCGGTACCAGCCCAATGTCTCGAATGAGGTTGTGGGTGCTGGTTAAAGTGGGGATGATTTTTTAGTTTTAAAATTTTTTATCCCTTTTATGTCTTCGGTCATTGCCATTTTTTTTTTTTTTTCTTTGAGGTGGAGTCTTACTCTGTTGCCCAGGCAGGAGTGCAATGGCGCAATCTTGATCCACTGCAACCTCCACCTCCCGGTTCAAGTGATTCTCTTGCCTCAGCCTCCCAAGTAGCTGGGACTATAGATGCACACCACCATGCCTGGCTTATTTTTGTATTTTTAGTAGAGACAGGGTTTCGCCATGTTGGCCAGGCTGATCTCGAACTCCTGACCTCCAGTGATCTGCCTGCCTCGGCCTCCGAAAGTGCTGGGATTACCGGCATGAGCCACAGCACCTGCCCTGTCATTGCCAATTTTTATATCAGCACTATCTTGATAGGTGTCAGGGTGGAATGGCCAAGTGAATGTCAAGCCCTGAGGCTGATATGCCAAAATAATGATTATGAAACTACAATATAGGTAAGAAGGTGTGAGGTTAGAAAGTAGAGATGTAAGGAGGTGACATATGATAGAAATACATACATTGTATTATGGGAAAGGATCCAAAATTAAATGTATGACTATAAATTTATAACATTAGAAGCGACAGAAGTGAAGAAATACCTACTGAAAAAATAAAATTTAAACCATTCCAGTTTTCAGATGAAGTCTTTTGCGTGTATTTGGATAGAACATAATATTTTATAATGAATTATTATTATTTTTTTTTAGACAAAGTCTCGCTCTGTCGCCCAGGCTGGAGTGCAGTGGCGCGATCTCGGCCCACTGTAAGCTCCACCTCCTGGGTTCATGCCATTGTCCTGCCTCAGCCTCCCGAGTAGCTGGGACTACAGGCACGCACCACCATGCCCAGCTAATTTTTTTGTATTTTTAGTAGCGACGGGGTTTCACAGTATTAGCCAGGATGGTCTCGATCTCCTGACCTCATGATCTGCATGCCTCGGCCTCCCAAAGTGCTGGGATTACAGGCATGAGCCACTGCATTCAGCCTTTAATTAATTTTTAAATGAAACTATAAGTACATCACTAAATATGCCTGAAGTAGAATAAATGTAAAGCATTTTATGTGTTGATTTGCACGACTTGAATAGAGTTGCCAACTGTGCTACCCCATGTGGCTCTCAGCCTTCTATCATCTCAGACACCCAGGCATCAAAGCAAGAAAGACAACTTTGTTAGCACCATCTGGCTAGACCGCCATGTAGATTCTCTTCCTTTGAGACCATGCTTGACAATAATTGGCTTAGATTAGGAAAAAAATTGGTATATGTTCTTATCTAAGAGACACCACCCCCGCCCTTCCACCATCCTGCCCATGTACAGCTTTTCTTCCTAAATTATTTCTTTCTCTGGGTCTCTATTACACTTTTTATTCTTTTTATTATCACGCTGTACTTTCATTGTATTATTCCTGTCCTAACTCTATTATTATAAAGAAATCTCACCAGGGAGAATTTAAATCTCATTTCAGAGGTCCAGTCCAGATTTAGCTGAGAATCTTGAAGAGTAACATTCATATAGAAAATGTATAGTCCATAAGTTTAATGAGTGATCATGCCATGCAGTTAGAATCCAGACAAAAAACAGAATGCTGTCAGCACCTTAGAAGTGTCTCCATGCAGGCCAGGCACGGTGGCTCATGCCTGTAATCCCAGCACTTGGGGAGGCTGAGGTGGGTGGATCATCTGAGGTCGGGAGTTCGAGACCAGCCTGACTAACATGGAGAAACTCCATCTTTACTAAAAATACAAAATTAGCTGGGCGTGGTGGCGCGTGCCTGTAATCCCAGCTACTCAGGAAGGCCTCTGAGGCAGGAGAATCGCTTGAACCTGGGAGGCGGAGGTTGCGGTGAGCTGAGATCGCGCCACTGCACTCCAGCCTGGGCAACAAGAGCGAAACTCTGTCTCAAAAAAAAAAAAAAGAAAAAAGAAAAAAAAGAAGTGTCTCCATGCTCCGTTTTAGTCACTACCTAAGCCCTGCAGTGTTACCACCATTGTGACTTCCAACACTGTAGATTACTGTTGCCTCTTTTTCAAATTTATATGAATGGAATCTCATAACATATACTCTTATGTCTGTCTTTTTTGCTTAACTTTATGTTTGTGAGATTCAACCATGTTGCATTGTTACTGTATTCCATCTGATGAAGATGCCATTATTTGTTCATTGTGTGGTAGAAGTTATTAAATTATTTTAGGCAGATAGAAGGGAAAAGGGGTCCTTAGGACATTTTCATTTTTAAAGCAGCTCTTTTTAAATTATTATTATTATACTGGGATACATGTGCAGAACATGCAGGTTTGTTACATAGGTATACACGTGCCATGGTGGTTTGCTGCACCCATCAACCCGTCATCTACATTAGGTATTTCTCCTAATGTTCTCTCCCCTAGCCTCCCAACCCCCTGATAGGCCCCAGTGTGTGATATTTCCCTCCCTGTGTCCATGTGCTCTCATTGTTCAACTCCTGCTTATGAGTTAGAACATGTGGTGTTTGGTTTTCTGTTCCTGTGTTAGTTTGCTGAGAATGATGGCTTCCAGCTTCATCCATGTCCCTGCAAAGGACATGAACTCATCCTTTTTTATTGCTGCATAGTATTTCATGGTATATATGAGCCACATTTTCTTTATCCAGTCTGTCATTGATGGACATGTGGGTTGGTTCCAAGTCTTTGCTATTGTGAACAATGCTGCAATAAACATACGTGTGCATGTGTCTTTATAGTAGAATGATTTATAATCCTTTGGATATATACCCAGCACTTAGAGCCAGGCCAGCAACCTTTAACATGCAAATGCCAGGCATTAGAAACTGGGTCCACCCAAAAGTGGCAGTTCCTGCAAACTTCTTGCCCTTGCCCCACATGTTCCTGGCAACATGGCCGCCCCCACATATCCATGTGTGTAAAACATCATGGTGCCCTTCATTTGCATATTAAAAGGCTAGGGTGGGAGGGCCAGCTTTTTTGCAGGCTATGTAAATGACATGCCTGGTCAAACCAATCCCCTGTGCCCTATGCAAATCAGACACCGCCTCCTTCAGCCTCTATATATACCTGGCTAGTTTCTGCCCCACGTGGGGTCTTCTCTTTTGGCTTTGGAGCCTCCCTCCCTCTGTCTCTGTACAAGGGAGCATCTTCCTTCCTTCTTGCCTATTAAACTCTCTGCTCTTTAAAACCACTCCACGTGTGTCTGTGTCTTCTCATCTAATTCAAGGTAAAACAAAAGCCCTGGTGTTTCTCCACTCATCTGAGCCATATCATTTGTACTGATGATGAAGATTTGTGTGGTTTTCAGTTTTTGCTTATTATGTAAAATGCAGCTCTAAACTTTATGTTTGCCTTTTAAGAACATATGCAATTAATTATTTTGGTTTACACTTAGGAGTAGAATTTCTGGGTCATTATGTATATGTGTATTTAGAGATACTGCCAGTTTTCCAAAGTGTAGTTGACACTCCCAACAGTAGTGTACAAAAGTTTTATTTTGAACATAGACTTAGTCTCAATCTAATTCCGGGACTGAGAATCTAACTGACCCAGCTTGGAGCAGGTGTCTGGTCAATTACAATGAAGGAATTAAGGGTCGCATAGTACAGACATGGTTTTGGGAGGCCCACCACTGCTGCACTCTAGGTGGAAGTAGAGGCAATTTCTAAAACATCGGAGATTGTATGAACTGGGTGGATACCCTAAAAGGTTTCAGTCACATATATACAAATTAGATGCACAAGGAGAGGCTCTGTACTGGAGATACAGCTTCAAGCCATCAGCAAAATAATGTAGTTGAAGCGACGTGACTAGATGAGATTGCCCAAGGGTACTGCTTAAAGTGAGATAAGAGAGGGTAGCCTCTGTTAGAACTCTGGAAAACACCAACATTTAAAGAATGACAAGAAGAGGAATCTCTAAAGTAAACTGAGAAAATATAATCATAAATCCAAGGGAATGTGATGTCATGAAAATTGAGAAAGAATGTTTGGCCGGGCACAGTGGCTCACACCCGTAATCCCAGCACTTTAGGAGGCTGAGTCAGGAGTTCAAGATAAACCTGGCCAACGTGGCAAAACCCCGTCTTTACTAAAAATACAAAAATTAGCCTGATATGATGGTGCCCACCCGTAATCCCAGCTATTTGGGAGGCTGAGGCAGGAGAATCGCTTGAACCTGGGAGGCGGAGGTTGCAGTGAGCCAAGATCATGCCACTGCACTCCAGCCTGGGAGACAGAGTGAGACTCCATCTCAAAAAAACAACAACAAAAATGTTTCAAGGAAGAGAGAGTGATCAAAAGTGGCAATTGCTTCTGCAAGGTCAGCAATGAAAAGCTTTCATTTGATCTAGAGACCAGTAGTCCAGTGGCCTTCTGAGAGTAATTTTAGTGAAACGATGGGGCAGAAGCCAGATTGCAATGGGTCAGGAATGTGTGAAAGATGAGGAAATAGAGATAATAAATGTCACCAACTTGTTCAAGTCATTTAGCTATGGAAGGAAAAGGAAGCAGGCATAGAGAAAGGGCAGTCAGAAGGCAGGAGAAGCTTAAGCAGACATACCTGCTGATGAGGAAGATGCAGTTGAGAAAGATACTCAGTAAAGTAAGGTCACTCGGAAGGAGATATGATCCCAAGCTGTGGGGAAATGTGTCAGCCTTATGGGGACACAGAAAGACTTCTTCCAGTGTAACCATAAGGGAGCAGGGAAAGATGGCTGGTTTTGTGGCTGAAGTTTGAAAGAGGCTACTCACTCAGTACGTACTAGGTGTTCAATAAAATTAGCTGAATTAATTGAGGACTAAATGACTTTATATAGGTATCTACCCAGAGGAAAAGAAGTCATTATATGAAAAAGATACTTGCACACCCTTGTTTATTGCAGCACAATTTGCAATTGCAAAACTATGGAACCAGCCCAAATGCCCATCAGTCAACAAGTGAGTAAAGAAAATGTAGTGTACACACACACACACACACACACACACACACAATGGAATATTACTCAGCCATAAAAAGGAATGAAGTAATGGCATTTGCAACAACCTGGATGGAATTGTAGACTAATACTCTAAGTGAAGTAACTCAGGAATGGAAAACCAAACATTTTTGTTCTCATTCATAAGTGGGAGCTAAGCTATGAGTACACAAAGGCATAAGAATGATACAATGTACTTTGGGGACTCAGGGGAAATGGGTGGGAGGGGGGTGAGGGAATATACTACACACTGGGCACAGTGCTACTTGGGTAATGAGTGCACCAAAATTTCAGAAATCACCACTAAAGAACTAATTCATGTAACCAAATACGACCTGTTCCTAAAACCCATTGAAATAAAATATAATTAAGTAAATTTTTAAAATGTTTAAAATGACTGTGTATAGGCATACCTCAGAGATATTGCAGGTTTGGTTCCAGACCACTACAATAAAGCAAGTCTTGCAATAAAATGAGTCGCAACTTTTTTTTTTTTTTTTTTTGGTTTCCTAGTGCATATTGAAGTTATGTTTATAGTCCAGGGCCCAGTGGCTCATGCCTGTAATCCCAGCACTTTAGGAGGCCAAGGCAAGAGGATCACTTTAGCCCAGGAGTTTGAGACAAACGTGGGCAACATGGTGAAACCCCATGTCTACAAAAAAATACAAAAATTAGCTGGACATGGTGGCACATGCCTGTAGTCCCAATTACTAGGGAGGCTGAGGTAGGAGGATCACTTGAACCCAGGAGGTCAAGGCAACAGTGAACTGAGATCATGCCAGTGCACTCCAGCCTGGGCAACAGAGAGAAACCTTGTCTCAAAAAGTTACATTTACTGAACTGTAGTCTAATAAGTGTGCAATAGCATTATATCTAAAAAAAAAAAAAAACAAAACCATACATTAAGATACTTTATTGCTAAAAATGCTAGCAATCATCTGATCCTTCATCAAGTCATCTTTTTGCTGCTAGAGGTAGAGGGTGTTGCCTCAATGTCGATGGCTGATGACTGATCAGGATGGTGGTTGCTGAAGGTTGGAGTGGCTGTGGCAATTCCTTAAAATAAGAGAACCATGAAGTTTGCTGCATCAATCAACTGTTCCTTTTATGATCGATTCTCTGTAGCATGTGATATTATTTGATAACATTTTACCCATAGAAGAACTTCTTTCAAAATTGGAGTCAGTCCCTCCAAACTCTGCCACTGCTTTATCAACTAAATTTATTCTAAATCCTTTGTTATCATTTCAGTGAAATTCACAGCATCTTCACCAAGAGTAGATTCCATCTCAAGAAACCACTTTCTTTGCTTAGCCATATGAAGCAACCCCTCATCTGTGAAAGTTTTATTATGAGATTGCAGCAATTCAGTCCCATCTTTAGGTTCTACTTTTATTCTAGTTCTCTTGCTATTTTTACCACGTCTGCAGTTACTTCTTACACTGAAGTCTTGACCCCCTCAAAGTCATCCAAGAGGGTTGGAAATAACTTCTTCAAAACTCCTGTTAATATGAATATTTTGAGCTCCTCCCATGAATCATGAATATATTGAATGGTGTCTAGAATGGTGAACCCTTTCCAGAAAGGTCTCAATGTACTTTGCCAAGATTCATTAGAGGAATCACTATCTATGGCAGTTATAGCTTTACAAAATGCATTTCTTAAAGAAGACTTGAAAGTGTAAATTACTCCTTGATCCATGGACTTCAGAATGGATGTTGTGTTACCAGGCATGAAAACATTAATCTCCTTTTACATTTCCATCAGAGCTCTTGGATGAACAGATACATTGTCAGTGAGCAGTAATATTTTGAAAGGAATCCTTTTTTTTTTTTTTTTTCCCTCCCCTGTGAGCAGTAGGTCTCAACAGTGGGTTTAAAATACTCAGTAAACTGGCCTGGCACAGTGTCTCAGACCTATAATCCCAGCACTTTGGGAGGCCAAGATGGGCAGATCACCAGGTCAGGAGTCTGAGACTAGCCTGGCCAACATGGTAAAATCCCGTCTCTACTAAAATACAAAAATTAGCCAGGCGTGATGGCGGGTGCCTGTAATCCAGCTACTCAGGAGGCTGAGGCAGGAGAATCACTTGAACCTGGGAGGTAGAGGTTGCAGGGAGCCAAGATCATGCCGTTGCACTACAGCCTGGGCAACAAGAGTGAAACTCCATCTCAAAAAAAGAAAAAAATATTCAGTAAACCATGCTGTAAACAGATATGCTGTCATCTAGGCTTTGTGGTTGCATTTATAGAACACAGGTAGAGTAGCTTTAGTGTAATTCTTAAGGGCCTTAGGATTTTCAGAATGGTTAATGAGCATTGGCTTCACCTTAAAGTCACCAGTTGCATTATTAGCCCCTATCAGCCCCAACACAGCGTTATTAGCCTGTCCTTTGAAGCTTTGAAGCCTTGAAGTCAGGTGTCACGTGCGTCTGTGTGAAGAGAGTCCACCAAACAGGCTTTGTGTGAGTAACAAGGCTGTTTATTTCACCTGGGTGCAGGTGGGCTGAGTCCGAAAAGAGAGTCAGAGAAGGGTGGTGAGATTATCGTTAGTTCTTATAGGTTTGGGATAGGTGGTAGAGTTAGGAGCAATTTGTGGGCAGGGGGTGGATCTCACAAAGTACATTCTCAAGGGCAGGGAGAATATTACAAAGTACCTTCTTAAGGGCAGGGGAATATCACAAAGTGCATTATCGCAAGGGTGGGAGGGTGTATTGTCATAAGGTCAATTGATCAGTTTGGGTGGGGCAAGAACAGATCACAATGGTGGAATGTCATCTTTTGTGGTTCTTCAGTTGCTTCAGGCCATCTGGATGTATATGTGCAGGTCGCAGGAGATATGATGGCTTAGCTTGGGCTCAGAGGCCTGACACCGGGCATTGACTTTTCCTCTCTAGCTATGAAAGTCCTAGATGGCATCGTCTTCCAATGCAAGGCAGTATTGGAATCTGAAAATCTGTTGTTTAGTGTAGCCACCTTCATCAGTGATCTTAGCTAGATCTTCTGGATAACTTATTCCAACTTCTACATCAACACTTGTTGCTTCACCTTGCACATTTATAGAGATGGCCTCTGTCATTAAACCTCATACACCGACTTCTACTAGCTTTCAACTTTTTTCCTGCAGTTCTCTCATTTATCTCAGACTTTACAGAATTGAAGAGAGTTAGACCTTGCTCTGGCTTAGGCTTTGGATTAAGGGAATGTTGTGACTGGTTTGATATCCAGACCACTAACACTTATCATGTCTCCATATCAGCAATAAGGCTATTTCACTTTCTAATCATTCGTGTGTTCACTGGAGTAGCACATTTAACTTCCTTCAAGAATTTCTCTTTTGCATTCACTACCTGGTTAACTGGTGCAAGAGGTTTAGCTTTCAGTCTACCTCAGCTTTTGACATGCCTTCCTCACTAAGCTTAATCTAGATTTTGATTTAAAGTAAGAGATATGCCACTCTTCCTTTCATTTTAACACTTAGGGACCATTGTAGTCTTACTAGTTGGCCTAATTTCAATATTGTTGTCCTCAGGGAATAGGGAGGCCCCAGGAGAGGGAGATGGGAAGGGAAAGGTTGGCAGAGCAGTCAGAACACATACAGTGTTTTCTTTTGTTTAGACGGAGTCTCGCTCTGTCGCCCAGGCTGGCACAATCTTGGCTCACTGCAAGCTTCGCCTCCCGGGTTCACGCCATTCTCCTGCCTCAGCCTCCAGAGTAGCTGGGACTACAGGCGCCTGCCATAACACCTGGCTACTTTTTGTATTTTTTTTTTTTTTTTAGTAGAGACGGGTTTTCACCGTGTTAGCCAGGATGGTCTCGATCTCCTGACCTCGTGATCCACCTGCCTCAGCCTCCCAAAGTGCTGGGATTACAGGCATGAGCCACCACACCCGGCCTAACACATACAATGTTAATTAAGTTCCCCATCCTATACGACCATGTTTCCTGGTGCCCCAAAATAATTAACAATAGTGACATCAAAGATCACAGATCACCATGACAGATATAGTAGTAATGATAAAGTTTGAAATATTGTGAGGATTACTAAGATGTGACAGAGACAAAGTGAGCACATGCTTTAAGAAAAAATGGTGCTTATAGACTGGCTTAGAAGCAGGGTTACCACAGCCCTTCAATTTGTACAAAAGGCAGTATTTGTGAAATGTGATCAAGTGAAGCACAATAATATGAGGTATGCCTGTATTTTCAGGCATTATATACTGCCATTTCATTTGTCAGTTCTCTGTGTATTCAAACCTCCTGTGAAGGAATCTTCTGATTTCGTATTCACTGCAACAGAGGGTGTAGCAACTTAGAATTCTGTGCTTTAGAAATTCAGATGTGTTGGAAATCATCATTCTCAGTAAACTATCGCAAGAACAAAAAAACCAAACACCGCATATTCTCACTCATAGGTGGGAATTGAACAATGAGAACACATGGACACAGGAAGGGGAACATCACACTCTGGGGACTGTTGTGGGGTGGGGGGAGGGGGGAGGGATAGCATTGGGAGATATGCCTAATGCTAGATGACGAGTTGGTGGGTGCAGCGCACCAGCATGGCACATGTATACATATGTAACTTACCTGCACATTGCGCACATGTACCATAAAACCTAAAGTATAATAATAATAATAATAATAATAAAAGAAAAAAAAAAGAAATTCAGATGTGTTACTACCTTCATGTAGTTCCCATTTGTTTCCCAGTTTGGAATTACTACCTTTGTCATGCAAAGATCTTCAAGTACTTCTGCATTATATAAAAGTGGTGACTATAAATAGATGTATTCATTTAAATAGTGTGTGTCTGTATACAAAATTCTATGATCTAGATGCATAGCTAAAGAAATTATCTTTGGCTCAGGAAAATAATTGTATTGATTTCACAAAATATTGTGACTGTATTTTTGGAGTTGTTTTTGGATCTTGAAACATATTATTGTGAAGATCTTTAGTGGTGATAAGAATTTATCTTTTCAAGGGGAATTTGATAGTTTTTGACAAGCAAATATTATGAACCAAGTCTGTTGCTTTTTCTTACCCGGGTTTCAGCTTGTGTCTTCAATCTTTTTAAAGTAAATTACATGATCTAATGGTATCTGTGGAATACGACTGAGTGAGCCCTAAAACAGCAAGAATAACGGAGTTCTTGGCCATGGATGTGGAAAGGGCAAATTGTAGCACCATATTATTTTCGAAAGCCTCATACTGAGATTAGTGTCAGATATGGTGCTTTTGTAGCAGGGTAATTAAAGTTGTCCTTAAAAGGCTTATATTTAGAAGTAATTGTTTTTATTTATTTTTCTGTATCAGTGTGTTAGCTGTTGCTTTTGTACTAAGAAATCTCAAACTGCTACCCTCTGATTTATAGTCATTAGGCAAATTATGCTAGTCCCTGCTGTTGTCCATTATGTATCAGTATTTTTTCTTCACCCCAGGTTAAAAAGTTGTTTCCTTTTTGAAATCAGGCTGCTGCATCTTTTTTATTTTCTGCTTGAGCTCAATTTCTTTTTAGGCTATATTTTCTACTTGATACTTGACATTTTCCTAATGCTTCTAGAATAGGAGGCTGGATCACAAAAAGCTGCTATTTCTACTTTAAAGAGATGAAGACTGAAATTTTTTTTTTTAACTGAATGTTCTTTTTGTCATACTCCCTGACATATTGTTTTTTGGTTAAATGATATGTAGTAGAGTTATTGATATACAATACTCTCAGCTAGATTTTTTTTTTTTTTTTTTGAGTCACAGTCTTGCACCGTCACCCGGGCTGGAGTGCAATGGCGTAATTTTTTGTACTTTTAATAGAGACAGGGTTACACTATGTTGGCCAGGCTTGTTCAAACTCCTGACCTTGTGATCCGCCCGCCTCGGCCTCCCAAAGTGCTGGGATTACAGGCGTGAGCCACCGCACCCGGCCACTCTCAGCTAGATTTTAATACGGGAAACAACCTACCATTTTTTTTTAACATCCAAGAGAAAAAATATTATTCAAACTTGACTGAGTAGGTCAGACTTATTTTCTTTTATTTTTGAGACGGAGTTTCCCTGTCGCCCAGGCTGGAGTACAATGGCTCAATCTTGGCTCACGGCAACTTCTGCCTCCCGTATTCAAGCAATTCTCCTGCCTCAGCCTCCCGGGTAGCTGGGATTACAGGTGTGCACTACCACACCCAGCTAATTTTTGTATTTTTAGCAGGGACGGGGTTTCAGTATGTTGGCCAGGCTGGTCTCCAACTCCTGACCTCAAGTGATCCACCCGCCTCAGCCTCCCAAAGTGCTGGGATTACAGGGATAAGCCACCACGCCTGGCCTTATTTTACTTTTTTATTTTTATTTATTTATATTTTTGAGACGGAGTTCCACTCTTGTCTCCCAGGCTGGAGTGCAATGGCGCAATCTTGGCTCACTGCAAGTTCCACCTCCCACGTTCAAACGATTCTCCTGCCTCAGCCTCGTGAGTAGGTGGGATTACAGGCATGCGTCACCATGCCCAGCTAATTTTGTATTTTTAGTAGAGATGGGATTTCACCATGTTGGCCAGGCTGGTGTAGAACTCCTGACCTCAGGTGATCCGCCCACCTCAGCCTCCCAAAGTGCTGGGATTACAGGCATGAGCCACTGCGCCTGATTTTATAAATAACTGATGCTTGTTTTTAAGCCATCCAGTCTGTAGTACATTGTTACGGCAGCCCTAGGAAACAAATACAAACACTAAAGCTGTAAAACATGTTGGAAAATAAACTATTTGCTATAAGACATTTTAAATAAATTTGTGTTAAAACGAGTGAAAAAACGTTAAACAAGATTTGGGGGAGCCTCTCTGAACCTATTCTGGTTTGGAGGCTGCCCGGTTAAAAAAAAATTAGGTACATTATAGTCAGTGGATTCTTAGAAAATGTGAAGGTCTTTGTCATGTTCAGTAGAGGGGCAAAGATAAAAAAAATCGAGGCTTTGTTAGAAAAGTTATAGTTAAATATGTGTGTATGTTAGTATAGTTAGTGTAGTATGTGTATAGTTTCTAAAGTGGTAGAAAATAAATAGAACAGACTTTTTCAAGGAAAGTAATAAAAGGAGCAAAAAACTATATAAAACAAAACTAAAAATATGAAGGAAATATAATAAAAGTCATTTTGAAAAACTTGGAAAATAGAGAAGACAAAAAACAAGCAGCCACAATTCCACTAACTCCTGACTTTTTATGCCAATCTGTCTATAGATAGATATGCTCACATTGTCAGAGTCAACTAAAGGCTGATTGCTAACATTTTCTAAACATTTACCCACCTCATTAAAAACTTTGCATAAACAAAGTAATTTAAATAGCTCTATCACATCTTGTGCTGTGGATCTAACAGAGTTTACTATTTACCTATTGTTAGGCATTTCCATTTTATATAATATTTCCACCTTCATTTTTCCTCATTAGAAAGGAACACATTCTCATTTTAGAAAATGTGTAAATCACAGGCATGCTAAAAGGAGAAAATAAATCACCAATAACGCTATCATCTAAATTATTACAGTTAACATTGATGTATACTTTGCAGTTTATTTTCTGTGCATTGTATGCAGTTTTTCACCATTACACCTAAATTGCTTCCAAACACCTTTACACATAAATCTTTGTTTGCATTTTTATTTCTATAGGGTAAATTTTGGAATGATGAGATCATAAAGTATGAATAGCTTTAGGATCCTGATAATGTATTATCAAACTTCTTTGGGGAATTTTTTTTCATGTTGTTTTTCTCAACATAATCCCAGGTTAGTAGTAGTCTGAACCTAAACAAGCATATCTTTATAAGGTTTGGGCTCAAACAATAACACAAACTTTGGCATTCCTGGAGCAACAAGCCTCCCCCTTATACTCACTCCCGCACATATCTAACAGATGTCTTCACTGGGATAGTCCCCAGGTACCTCAAACTCAGCAGTTTTTGAACTGAGCTCTTTCTTATTCCTCTATAGACCTGATTGTCTCCTTTATTCTTTTTCTTGATAAACTGGCTCCACTACTAATCATTAGAACTAGAAGGCTAAAAGTTATCTTAAATTAATGTTCCTTAAAATCAGCTGGTAGAGGTTGTACCAGTAGTTATAACTGAACTGTCACTAAGGCCTACTGGTTGTCCTTCACACAGATCTCTCAAATCCATCCTATCCTCTCCCCTCCATTGCCACTGCCCTACTTCAGATTCTTATTTCCCCTAGATTATCTTAACAATTTCTTAACTGGCTTCCGCCACCAACCCATTCCAGATCTATATCTATTCCAGTCTTCTAAAATCAAGTAAAGTCTAACTACTTCTAGATTTAAAGACCTCTATTGCAAAGAGAAACATTAAAAAAGAAAAAAAAAAAAAACTTCCCATGAGTTGATTTGTATCCTCTTCTCCAGCCTCAGCTTATCATCCGCAGCACCACCCACCTCCCAACCCTCTATTTCAGACATTCTGAACCCATCACAGTTGCTTGAACGTGGCATGCTGTTGCACGCTTCCTTGCTTTTATACTTTCTCTACTCACTGCATAGAGAGGCCTGATCAGTGTACCCACTGTGCATGCTCTTACCACTCTCATCTTCCCACCATAAAATCTGTAGACTCAATCTCTACCTACCATCTCTTCCTTTCCTCCTGCAGTACAGCGGTCTTCCTCCTCAAAGGCCAGTCCCCCTGCTCAGATGCTCTCCATCTTGTGTCCCTCAGGCTTTCTCAAACAAACAGATGTTTTCCCTTTACTCCCTCAGTTGTCACTCTCTCACTACCTCTCACGCTATGCAAGTACATACATCAGCATGCAAATATACTCTGATGTCTCTCAGCTTAAGAAAGTCCCAAACCCTCCAATAACCACATAGCCTTCCAGCTACTGCCCCATTCATGTGCTCCCCTTAGCCAAACTTTTCAGTTCATCTAGAGTGGCTGTCTTCTCATCATCACTTCCCACTCACTCTTCAGCATACTACCATCTGGTTTCTGTCTCCAGCCCCTCAGCTTTCTAGCTCAGACCTTTCCTGAGGTCCAAAGTAGAATATCCAAATACTTGACTAACATCTACCCTTACATAATCACAGACATGGGAAACTAAATTGATCTAGAGCAAAACTCTTGATTTTCCCATGAAACAGCTTCCTCTGGCCCCCTCTTCCCCATGCAGTAACTGACTCACCATCTCCGTAGTTGCTGAAGTCACACCCAGGAGTTGTTTTTGATTCCACTAAGCTATCAATTCTACCTGCATACTTTTATCTGCTTCTCTCCATTTTTATTGTTAGTGCTCTGGACCGGGTCACCATCATCTATTGTAACCAGTTTCTAAACTGGTTTCCACCCTTGCCCTCCTCTAGGCTGCCCTTTTTAAAGCAGGAAAAGTGATTTTAAAATGTAAATAGAATCACTCCATTCATCTACTTAAAACCTTTCAATAAATCTTTATTATACTTTAACAAAATAAAAGCTTGTGGACAATGAGATGCTGCATAACTTAGACAGTGCTCCTCATACCAGTCTCATCTCACTCCCCTCTCCTCTCGCTTACCTTACTCTGGTCCTACTAGTCCTCCCTCAATTCCTAGAACATGACAAGTTTCTTAGACCTCAGGAACCTAGCACAGGGTGTTCTGTCTGGAATGTTCTTCTCTTCCTCTCTGTATAGCTAAGTGTTTTACATGTGGTATCTTATTTAATCTTCTTACCAACTATGAGGCAAACACTACTGTTTCTCATATTTTTTCATTAAAATGTATTTATGTATCAATTTATCAAAAAAGTAACTCAGCATTGATAGAAGTAACTATAGAACAAGAGCTGGCGAATAACAGAGTGGGGCAAAGCAAGCACCCCTCCCCACTGTTTTTTAATGGACCATTTATTACAGCAGTTTTAATTTCATAGCAAAACCACGCAGAAAGCTCTAAGAGTTTCCATATACTGTCGTTTACCTCCACTCCCTCAGCCTCTGGTGTTATCAATATTTTACACCAAAGTGGTACATTTATTACAACCTATAAACCTTCATTGGTACACCATTATCCCCCAAAGTCCATAGTTTACATTAGGGTTCACTCTTGGTGTTGTATATTCTATGGAGTTGGACAAATATGTAGTGATGTGTCTACGTTATAGTATCATACAAGAGAGTTTCACTGCCCTAAAAATCCTCTGTGCTCTGTTCATCCCTGTGTTTCCCATAACCCCTGGCAGCCACTGATCCTTTCACTGTCTCCACAGTTCTGCCTTCTGCACAGTGTCATGTAGTCGGAATCACACAGTCTGATTCTTTTCACATTGGCTTCTTTCACTTAGTAATATGCATTTATTACTAAGTGAAATAGTAATTTCACTCCATGTCTTTTCATGGCTTGATAGCTCATTTAGTTTTAGTGCTGAATAATATTCCATTATTTAGATGTACCATTGTTTATTTATTCATTCATCTACTAAGAAGAACATATTGGCTGCTTCCAAGTTTTGGCAATTATAAACAAAGCCATTATAAACACCCATGTGCAGTTTATTTACCATATTTTAATTGCTAGAATACTGAAATGCAGGGACCACATGGAGATTAAGTAATCTAAGGTCATACCCATAATAAGCGACCACAGTCTAGTATTAATAGTTAGGAGCCCCCACCCTTTTAAATGTGCCACTGAACCACCACCTTATGGTAAAAGGGATGTAGAACTGCACCGGGCCCACATAATTGTGTGTCCGCACCTGTTGGGACAGTGTAAGGAAGAGGTACTGGGCAGATGGAAATAGTAGCTGTTAAAACCAGCTTCACACTATTGAAAACCGTGTAAAACAAGGCTTCCAGGCATAAGTGATCTGAACTAGAGGAAAAAGTACTAGGTATTTCCATTACAAACAGATCTTAAGAAACTGCATTCACATAATGATGTTGAAAAAGTTTATTAATTATAAATAATGTATTTTTAAGGCAATATACCCAAATATTTCAATATTTTTTCTAACAGATGACAGTAGGACAGGAAAATTGTCTAACATCTTTTCTCTGGGTTGTAGTCTTTCATTATCTGCTTTCAAAACCAATGTCCTGTCGAAAGGAATGGAAGGAAAGAGAGAGACAAGGAGGAAAATGCATTTATACGAGAATATAATTTCAGAGGTCCTGTTGAGAACAGTTCCAAAGGGATGACTGACTTAAATGCCTAGTTCTCAGAAGGGATGTAAATGCAGCCTAGCTGAGAGGGAGCTGGTGACAAATTACAGTAGGTGGAAGTTATTGTTGGCTACTAGCCAAATATTGTATGTATGTATTCTGTTTCTGTTCTGTATTAGCCAAAGGCCATATGTATTCTGTTTCTGTTCTGTTTCAGTCATGTTGTGGATTAACTACTCCTCTTGGACTGTCCAGACCAGAAGAAAAAATTTATTTTCACAGTGATGATTCATGTAGTACCTGAGACTGAAATATTAAGATAACTGCCTAGTCTGTGCTACAAAATGCAGTTTTTGTGAGGGAAATACATATATCTAGAGACAAGTAAGAGTTCATCAAAAGAGAGCTCCTATATAGCAGTTTGATTTTTTTTTTTTTGGTACAGAGAAGCAAAAAAAAAAAAAAAAAATCATTAAAGTTTGATGCTCAGTGTGAGATTCTACAAAAGATCATGATGCACCACAGGATGTAGAACTAATGAACCCAAAGACAAGCTTCAAAGCAAAACAACTATGTAACTGAGGAGTGTACAAAGTAGCCTAACCCCAAAAGCACCATTTTTCTTGCCTCACACAAGAATTTCTTGTTTCTGTGGAGTACAAAAGTACTCTATATTAAGTGACACAGAAAACAACATTTAAAATGATGGAGTTTTTATTCATTTTATGCATATATTTTACCAATTTGCTTGTTTAGAATTTCTCATGCATTCTTATTCCTTGTTCCTGTTACATTTTGTTCACTACAGCTGAGTAGTGCCTTCAATGAAAGCCTATGAGTAGTTAAACCCTCAGTCTGTGTTGTTATAAATCCAACAGCTTCTGCCCTTTTAACTGTTGAGTTTAATCTGTTTACATTTATTGTGATTTCAGACAAATGTGGATATCTATCTACCACCTTATTCTGTGCATTCTGTTCATCCTGATTTTCCTTTGCTCATTTTCTTTCTCCTTTCTTATCTTCTCATAATTTGGCTAAATGTTTTTTTATACTCCTTTATCTCTATTGGTTTGGAAGTACACACTTTTTTTCTCTCTTTTAGTTTTACATCCTGTGGTGTGTAAGTTTTCTTACATCCTGTTTTCTTATGTGTTTGATTTCCTTTTTCCTGCAAAATGCTTTCAGTAAACGTGTTTTAGTCGCTCAGTCTCAGTTTTGTTCAAAATGGTAGGTTATCTGACTATAGAATTCAAGGTTGGTTGTTATTTCCCTTCAGAACTTTGAAGATATTCCTTTGCCTCTGCCGCCTATTAATTCACCTTATGTAAATTTAATTGCTTTCCTTCGTAGGCAACCTCTTTTTTTTTTCAGGCATTATAAGAATTTTTTGTTTCTGGGGTTCTGTAGTTTCATCACATTGTGTCAGGGACAGAGTTAATTTCATTTTTCCTGCTTTGGACTCATTATGATTTTTTAAAATAAAAATAGAAATATGGTTTCACCCTGTTGCCCAGGCTAGTCTTGAACCCCTGGGCTCAAGTAATCTTCCTGCCTCAGCCTCCCAAGTGTTCGGATTACACGCATGAGCCACTGCATCCAGCTAGGACTCATTATACTTCTTAAATCTAAGGATTCATCCTGAGAATCTTTAGATTTGAGAAGTGGGGCCTGATTTGGGGAATCTGAACCCAGGTGTGGTATGGCGGAGCAGCCCAGCTAACTGGATTAAATGAAAAGCAACAGATTTGGTTCATACCATTTGTTTGTTCAAAACTATCAAATCCCCCTATCAAGGGGGGAATGGTAGTCTCCCCAATATGGGTTTGAGGTGAGGTGTAAACTAAAAGGAAGACCTGAGTTTTGGTGAGTAATTCTTGAAATTCAGCTCTGCATGCGTGATGGGTTTGTGTAAGATTTTCAGAATTTTAATAATAACCCTCTAAAAAGGATTGTTGCAGGGTATGGTAGTTTCTCTTTTAAGCTTTACTAACATGTCTGAGGATTGTCAATATTCTTGGGGTTTCTAAATAAAAACTTGTACAGGAGTGTCTTTGCTTTAAAAAATGTTTTATTTTCGATTTCCCAAGTAACCATAGTTTCCTACTGGCATGCAAAAAAGGTTTAATATTTGACCCCTTGTTATTAATCACTTATCTCTGTATATGGTAATTTTGGTGTTTTTCTAAACCTATTGTTTTTGAATTATTAATTTTTTTTACCCTGGCCTACCAATCTCTCAGAATTGTGTGATTTTGAAACAGTCTCAAACATAAAGTTGTAACCACAGTGGGAAGACTATTTTGTTTCTGAACTATTTGAGAATACATTGCGAACTTGATGCCAGTTCCCCTGAAACATAAGAACATTCTCCAACTTAACGACAACCAACCATCAAAATAGGAAAATTAATGTTACTACATTACCACCATCTAATTTTTAGACCTCATTAAAATCTTGCCAATTTTTCCAATAATGTTCTTTATTGGCAGAAGTTCAGAATCACAGTTTAATTTAGTTGTCATGTCTCCTCCACTCTGGATCAGTACAACATTCTTTGACATTCATGATTTGACTCTTTTAAAGATTACAATTATTTTATAGAATGCCTCTGTTTGGGTTTGTCTGGTATTTCCTTGTGATTTGCTTCAGATTATATAGCATCTTTTTCGGGAATATCTCAAAAGTGTCCCGTGTATTCTCATTTCATGATTTCAACTTGCCCCATTACTGATAATATTAATTTTGATCATTTAAGATGGTATCTGTCAGGCTTCTTCCCTTTGAAGTTATTATTTTTCCTTTGGGATTAATGCTTTTGTGTGAAGGCATTTTAAAACTGTGTAAATATCTCATTCCTTATTAAACTTTAAATTTATTCACTTAATTATGTCAGAATACACTCATGGTTTCCTATCTCCTTCAATGGATTATAATTTGTTACTATCATTATTTAATGCTAAAAATTGTTCCAGATTTTACCATAGGGACACTCTTTGACCTGCCTTCTGGGTTCTTTTGTTAAGTCTTCCATCATCCATTGAGCACTTCCTTGCTTTCTAGTACAGCGAGATGCTCTAGGTTCATTTTGTCCTTATCCATACCCAGCCCTAGAATAGCCATTTCTCCAAGGAGCCTTGCTTCCTCTTAGGTAAGCATAGTATTTGGTGCCAAGAGCTAGATGCTAGATGTTTATTATTAGGAGTGTCACTGCTCATAGGCTCTCTCAGAAAGAGAATATACATATACATATATATGTCAGTATAAAAACATAAATATGTAAAATTTAAAATTTCTATACTTATATACACATGTACATTAAACATTCGCATCTTTTAAAAATTTTATATTTTCATTTATTTATATTTCTTTACATTATTACATATTAAAAACCATGAATTCACACCAGTACTTCAATCTAACACTACAGGGTTTATTCTACTCCCTTTCCATAATCGCAGTTCCATTCTTGCACAGGATAAATCTGACTTCCATTATTCTTGATATATTTTTTTTCTTCTGCATGTGACAGTCTTTCGTCTCCACTACCACTCCTTCCCCTGCAGAGATAGCTTTCTTACCCCCGCTGGGCTCCAACATTTTTTTCTGAGCCTATTTCCCATGCAGAGGCCCTCTTCATCCCATCTGGGCTATGACACCCACACTAATTGCCCCTCCACTGTTTAGAAACCCTCCTCGCCACCCTTCTGTAGGCCAAAAGTTAAAGTTCAAGGTGTTGGCTCAGTTGGTTTCTTCTGAAGCCTTCTCCTTGGCTTGTACATGGCTGTTTTGTAAATGGCTGTCTTCTCCCTGTGTCCTCACACCGTCTTTCTTCTGGGTCCAAATCACATCTTCTTGTAAAGACACCAGTTATGTCGGATTAGAGCCTATACTAATGATCTCATTTTAACTTAATAACCTCTTTAAAGTACAGTCACATTCTGAGGTACTAGGGGTTAAGACTTCAATATATGAATTTGCAGGGGGTGGGGCACAGTTCAGCTCATAATAGTGTTCTGTTTTATTCAGCTTCCACTTGAGTTTAGTTCTCTTCTTCCTGAAGAAATTCTTTAGCAAAAATCTGTGGAAATAAGCCATAATCTTGGATATACCTGAAAAACTCATTTCTTTCAGCCTTGCTGTAATCTCTTTTGTGCTGCTGTAACAGAACCATAGACTGGGTAATTAATAATGAACAGAAATGTATTTAGTTCACAGTTCTGGAGGCTGGAAAATCCAAGATTGAGAGGTCGCATCTGGTCAGGTTCTTCTTGCTGCATTATCCTATGGCAGAAGGTGGAAGGGCAAGAGAGGGAGAGAGAAAGATCAATCAAACTCGCAGCCTCAGGCCCTTTTATAATTGGCATCAATCCATTTCTGAAGGTGGAGCCCTCATGACCTAAGCACCTCCCATTAGACCCCACCTCCCAGCACTGTTGCATTGGGCATTAGGTTTCCAACACATGGGCTTTGGGGGACACAATCAAATCATAGCAAACCTGAAGTAATTTTCCTGAGCATAATATTCTAGGTTGGTAATTATTTTCCTTAGCATCTAGAAAACATTCCTGCATTTATTTAACATGTATTTATTGAGCCCCTATTATGTTTCAGGCGCTATTCTAGGTGCTGGGGCTACAGCAGTGAACCAGACCAAGTCCCTGCCTGCTCCTGGGGAGTATGCGCTTTAGTGGGAGGAAATGAAATGGCATTTGTACAAATTGTATGAACATAAGCTTTCATTTCTCTAGGGTAAAGAGCTAGGGGTGGGATTACTGGGTCACATATAAATGTATATTTAACTTTATAAAGAACTGCCAGGCTGGGTGTGGTGGCTCACGCCTGTAATCCCAGCACTTTGGGAGGCTGAGGTGGGTGGATCATGAGGTCAGGAGTTCAAGACCAGCCTGACCAACCTGGTAGAAACCCCGTCTCTACTAAAAATATGCAAAAAATTAGCCAGGCTTGGTGGCGTGCACCCGTAATCCCAGCTAGTCAGGAGGCTGAGGCAGGAGAATCACTTGAACCTGGGAAGTGGAGGTTGCAGTGAGCCAAGTTCACGCCACTGCACTCCAGCCTGGGCGACAGAGCAAGACACCATCTTAAGAAAAAAAAAAAAAAAGAACTGCCAAATGTTTTCCAGAATAGTTTTACCATTTACATTCTTGCCAGCAATGTATGAGAATTAGTTGCTTTTTGTATTCTTAGAGTTTCTATGTCTTTCTGTGTTGCACCTAGGAGAGTTATTGTCCAATTCATTCGTTTTCTATTGACTTTATTCAGACTAGAATTTAGGCTATTAAGCTGGGTTTTTTTTTAGATGGAGTTTCACTCTTGTTGCCCAGGCTGGAGTGCAGTGGTGTAATCTTGGCTTACTGCAAACTCCACCTCCCAGGTTCGAGTGAGTCTTCTGCCTCAGCCACCTGAGTAGCTGGGACTACAGGCCTGCACCCTATATCCAGCTAATTTTGTATTTTTTGTAGAGATGGAGTTTCACCATGTTGGTCAGATTGGTCTTGAACTCCTGACATCAGGTGATCCACCTGCCTTGGCCTTCCAAAGTGCTGGGATTACAGGCATCAGCCATTGCGCCCAGCCTAAGATGGGCTTTTTACATGTACATAGACCTTTTTTGTTTCCAGGAATTCTAATTAATCATAGTCACTCATTTTTGTTTTATTTCTACCAACTTTAGTATCATAATTTCTTGTTCATTTTCTGGAAGCCAGTTATCCCTTTTATCTTTGTGAAGACACTAAATATAATTTATGTTAACATCAGTTTTGGAAGACTCTTATTTTTATTTTCTCTAAAGTAAATTAATCTTCAAAATAAATGTGTTGTTTTTTTTTCTTAGCATTTAATTCCTCATGTATTCAAATTTTGGATTACAGATTCTAAGTAGAAATTTATCCTTCTTTCTGCACTTACCCTTTTCTGTCTAGTAATTTTATATTGCCTCCAACTGGATTCCTGTGGCCTGAGCCAGCTCTTAAATTACCAGCATAAGATCCCTGTCCTGAATGTTATAGTGATACTTAAGATCATAGATCAGCCAGGTGCGGTGGCTCACGCCTGTAATCCTAGCACTTTGGGAGGCCGAGGCAGGCAGATCATTTGAGGTCAGAAGTTCAAAACCAGCCTGGCCAATATGGTGAAACCCCATCTCTACTAAAAATACAAAAATTAGCTGGGTGTGGTGGTGGGCGCCTGTAATCCCAGCTACTCGAGAGGCTGAGGCAGATGAATTGCTTGAGCCTGGGAGATGGAGTTTGCCATGAGCAGAGATCGCACCATTGCACTGTAGCCTGGGCAACAGAGCAAGACTCCCTCTCAGGAAAAAAAAAAAAAATCATAGATCAAGTTCTCAAACTACTGGAAGGCTTAGCTTGATCTTCACATGGGCCGCTTTTAGTCTCCTGCCAATAGAATGTCAAACTCTCAGTTACTTCTTGTTTTGGACTATTAAAAGATAATTTTCAGGAATAGGTAAAATCACAATGCTCATATGGGTTACTATGATCTGTTTTCTACCCACGGAACACTCTGGCAGCACATGTGTGGATATTTTTCTCATACCAACAACCAATTCTCCAACTTTCCAAACACCATCTGGGTGTCCTACAATTTAAATCAATACTGACACTATCTACCTGGAGTTTAACATCAGATCCCACAAGTTAATAGCTTAGTCCCACAAGACTGCCCCACTTAAGATGCAAATTATAAGTCCTGGGCCTCTCATGTTTCTCACAGGAGGCTGTAAATCAGGGGTTCCCATGACCCCCTCCTCAACCTCAGCTATTTACTAAAATTGCTCACAAAACTCAAGGAAACAACTTTACTTATGCTTACTGGTTTATTATAAGGATATTCTAAAGGATACAGCTAAACTGTTGGATTAAGAGATACATAAAGCAAGGTACAGTTTGTGTGAACATAGTTTTCACTGTTGAGAGGTCCCAAGCCCAGAAGCTTCTGTCTCATGAAGTTGGATTATGTCACCCTCCCAACATGTGGTTGCATTCACCAACCTGAAAATTCGCCGAACCTCATTGTTTAGGGACTTTCATGGAGGTTTCATCATGTGGGCATAATGGATTTTATTAACTCAGTCTCCAGCCTCTGTCTCCTTCCTGGAGGCTGGGAAGATGGGACTGAACATTCTAGGCTTTTAATCAAGGTTTGATCTTTCTAGCAACCAGCCCCATCCTGAAGCCATCTAGCATCCCACCAGGAGTTACCTTGTTAAAACCACAGAAACTCCAATCACTCGGGAAATTCCAAGAGATTCAGGAGCTCTGTGGTCAGGAATAAAAAATACTTCATGGTTAAAGAGAAGCCCAAATCATCTTTTGCCCTGATACCAAATTCCATTTAAAGGCAGTAACGCTTGACCAGGCACTAAAATTTGGAATTCAGAATGATTCTACGCAGAAATTTAGCATGTTGCCGCGAAGCCTGGGGCAGCAGGGGGTGTGTATGTGGTGGTGGGGATTGTGGGGAGGTTGACTAAAGCCCAGCTTCTCAAAGTGTGGTTCTCACCCTTGAAACTTCAGTTTACCTCTGGAGCTTATTAAAAATGCAAATCCTCACAAACTGACCTTTTAGATTAAAAATCTCTGCGTATGGGGTCCAGGAATCTGTGTTTTTAAGGCTTCCAGGTGATTATTAGGCATGCAAAAGCTTGAGAAAGCCCTGCTATTTTTCTCAGGCCACTCTGCCTTCTTTCAGCATCTTCTGGTTGTCATGTGGGTGCCTCTATCTTGTGGGTGCTACAGTTACTGCTTCAGTAGTACACCTGAAACTTTATCAGTATATTAAATGATACTTTGTAATCATTTTATATTGCCTCCAACTGGATTCCTGGATTCTTGCAGGCATTATCACCAATGGCATTTAGGAACCTGACTCATATGTCTTTAGCATTATACAGACTCTAGCATAGAATTTGATAGGTAACGTGTAGAAAAAAATCTGGAAGGATACATGCCAAACCACTAGCAGTGGTTACCTCTGGGGAGACTTCCAGGGTTATAGAGAAGTAAAGGGAGGGGCTCTTTTACTCTCTACCTTTTTTTTTTTTTTTTTTTTTTGGAGACAGGGTTTCCCTCTGTGGCCCAGGCTGAAGTGCAGTAGCTACAATCTCGGTTCACTGCAGCAGCCTCCTCCTCCTGGGCTCAAGCAATCCTCCTGCCTCAGCCTCCCAAGTAGCTGGGACTACAGGCGTGTGCCACCATGCCAGACTTTTTCTGTAATTTTTGTAGAGACAGGGTTTCACCATGTTACCCGGGCTAGTCTCGAACTTCTGGGCTCAAGCAATCCATCTGCCTCAGCCTCCCAAAGTGATGGGATTATAGGCATGAGCCATCATGCCTGGCCTACTCCCTACCTTCGTGTATTTGACTTTTATGCATGGAAAATTATCTGTCTCATTATTTTTATAGAAGAATTTTGATAGAGAATTCTGATGTGTCTCATTTTTATGTAGTTTTGCTAAAAGTAGTAGACGGTATTGTAATATCCATTATCTACACTTGGAGAACTTCTACCTATATTTATTTATTGAGAGTTGCATCTATTTTAAGACATCATCTGCCTTTTTCTTCTCATCTTAGTAGTGAGCTACATTTTTAGAAATAATGCTCAGGCCGGGTGTGGTGGGTCACACCTGTAATCCCAGCGCTTTGGGAGGCCGAGGCAGGCTGATCACAAGTTCAGGAGTTTGAGACCAGCCTGGCCAACTTGGTGAAACCCCATCTCTACTAAAAATACAAAAAATTAGCCAGGCATGGTGGCAGGTGCCTATAATCCCCGCTACTTGGGAGGCTGAAGCAGGAGAATCACTTGAACCCAGGAGGTGGAGTTTGCAGTGAGTTGAAACTGCACCACTGCACTCCAGCCTGGGCAACAGAGCAATACTCCATCTCAAAAAAAAAAAAAAAAAAATAGAAAGCTCAAATGAACAGTCTTAATGTAAAAGACGATGTTGTGTTGACATTTATTGCCTATGTTGTGTTTAATACTAAAATATGTATTTGAATGTTTTGTTTTACTTATTGATGAGGTTCTTTTAATTTTGAGCATAATGGACCCTCACTTGGGTCAGTGTCATCTTTATTTTTTGAAACAGTGAACACACTTTTAACCACTGATTTATTATTTTAATAGTGTACCCTCAAATCCTGAAAAATTTAAAAATGCAGTTTATAAAAGAATTATTCTTTGCACAATTACTGGCAAACTTATTGTTAATAAACTACTGTAAGGTGATGCATTAAAAAATCTGGATCAGTATCATACAGCCACCGTGTTGTGACTTTGGTACCAATTTCTCTGGTACAAGTCCTTTTGAGTTCCAAATGCCTGTGAACCAATTCCCCAATGCCTGTTCTTTCTACTCCCACAATATTTTTGTTCACACAGTGCACCATGATATTATTCGGTCTTCATTAAGCACCAGTGCAATTGTGTAAACACAAACACCAATGCAAGCCCCCAAAACATGTTCCGTGGTGAGGTGGTCATTCAGATGTTGTAGACTCAGCACTGCTGTCCAATAGAACTTTCTGTGATGATAGAAATATGCTATTCCTGCGCTTTTGCTTTTCAGTGAGATAGCCATTAGGCATAGGGAGCTTTTGAGCCCTTGAAATGTGGCAAAGGTGACTGAGGTTCTGAATGTTTGTGTACATAATTTTTTTGTGGTTGCTGTTTATAGGAGACAGGGTCTCACTATGTCGGCCAGGCTGGTCTTGAACTCCTGAGCTCAAGCAATCCTCATGCTTCGGCCTCCCATAATGCTAGGATTACAGGCCTGAGCCATCGTGTCCTGCCTGTACATAATTTTAACTAATTTAAATAACCACATTTAACAAGTGTCTACCATATCGGACAGCACAGATCTAGAGCAGTGTTTTTCAAACGCTAATGTGCATGTGAATCATCTGAGGATCTTGTTAAAATGCAGACTGGAATTCAGTAAATCTGGTCTGAATCTGTGATTCTGCATTTTTTTTTTTTTTTTTTTTTTTTTTTTTTAGACAGAGTTTTGCTCTTGTTGCCCAGGCTGGAGTGCAATGATGGGATCTTGGCTCACAGCAACCTCCACCTCCCGGGTTCAAGTGATTCTCCTGCCTCAGCCTTGCGAGTAGCTGGGATTACAGGCATGTGCCACCATACCCGGCTAATTTTGTATTTTTAGTGGAGACAGGGTTTCTCCATGTTGGTCAGGCTGATCTCGAACTCCTGACCTCAGGTGATTTGCCCACCTTGGCCTCCCAAAGTCCTGGAATTACATGCGTGAGCTACCATGCCCGGCCCGATTCTGCATTTTTAATTAGCCCCAAGATGCTTCTGGTCTGGGGACCGCATATTGAGAAGCACGTATCTAGACTAGATATATCCATTTGTTTTAGATTATTACCTGAAAGGAAATACTGAAAGTAAAAATTCTCAAGGAACTCTAGGATTTTCAGGGGGCCTCATACCCCAATTTGGGGATCCCGTCCTGGTGTGCTACTGCTACAGCATACATAGTAGCAGGCAAGCATATAGCCAGGAAGGTTCAGTGAGCTTGCCAAAGGCTCACCCTGGGGATGCCTGACAAGTTGAGTTTTTCATTATGTTTTTCGTATAGTATTAAAAATAATCTTACGGTAAAATAAAGACACTTATTTCATCTTTCCCACTCTTTTTTTAAAAAAAAAACAAATTAATCTTTCCTTCTTGTAGGTTTTATGTGTGAAGCTGTGTGGAAATGTGAAATACTACCAGTCACACCATTATAGTACCGTGGTGCCACCTGATGGTAAGCTTTCTTACCATTTATTTGATACACATGTTAATTGTTTCCCTTTCTTCCAAATAAAGAGCTGCGAGAGTTTTGAGCAGAATAGACTTTTCTTACACTATCCCCATCCCACCCCACCCCGATTGAGTTCACTTCCACCTTTTTGTGCTCCCATAATATAGCTGCTGTCTTTTGTCAAATTCCCACCTTAGCAATCAGAGAAATTAGAGATGATAAGCAATAGTCGGGTGGGCGTGGTGGCCTGTAATCCCAGCACTTTGGGAAGCCACGGCAGGCGGATCCCTTCAGCTCAGGAGTTTGGGACCAACCTGGCCAACAAAGCAAAATCCCATCTCTACAAAAAATACAAAAATTAGCCAGGCGTGATGGCACATGCCTATAGTC
Organism: Pongo pygmaeus; assembly: GCF_028885625.2. Taxonomy (NCBI): domain Eukaryota; kingdom Metazoa; phylum Chordata; class Mammalia; order Primates; family Hominidae; genus Pongo; species Pongo pygmaeus. Next base: position 122,440,392 of record NC_072376.2, read on the forward strand.
CCAGCTACCCAAGAGATTGAGGTGGGAAGATTGCTTGAGCCCAGGAGGTAGAGGCTGCAGTGAGCCATGATCGTGCCACTCTAGTTTGGGCAACAGAGTGAGACCCTGTCTCAAAAAGAAAAAAAAAAAAACAAGAAATAGTTTCTGTCCTCAAGAAAACTAGAACTTAAGTGTTTACCTGGGAAGACTTTTTTTCTTTGTCATGTAATCAGGGTCTAGCTGTGTCACTCAGGCTGGAGTGCAGTGGCATGATCTCGGCTCACTGCAACTTCTGCTTCCCAGGCTGAAGCCGTCATCCCAGCTCAGCCTCTTAAGTAGCTGCAAATACAGGCGCACACCACCATGCCAGACTTAATTTTTGTATATTTTGTAGAGATGGGGTTTCGCCATGTCGCCCAGACAGCTCTCAAACTTCTGCGCTCAGGCAGTCCACCAATCTGAGCCTCCCAAAGTGCAGGGATTACAGGCCTGAGCCACCATGCCGGCCACCTGAGAAGACTTTAAGCCGATAATAAAGTGTGGTACGTGCTACACTAAAATGTTATAGAATGGTAGGGAATATGTAAACTGTAGTATAATGAAGGCATTATTGGAGTAATACAAATTTTTACAGGACTTCAGAGGCTTGTGAATTTCATGTTTGAGCATTCCTTCTAGAATTCTTGTATTTGTGGTTTTTTTTAAAGTAAATTTTACCCATTTTTTTTTCTCTTTTTCCTTAACAGAAATAACAGTTAGTTATAGACATGGCCTTCCCTTGGTAACACTTACCTTGCCATCTAGAAAAGAACGTTGTCAATTTGTAGTCAAACCAATGTTGTCAACAGTTGGTTCATTCCTTCAGGACCTACAAAATGAAGATAAGGGTATCAAAACTGCAGCCATCTTCACAGCAGGTATATATGTATATAATTTTACAACTTTGTCCCAGGGTTTCTGTCTCTCCTGAAATTTTGTTTGGTTCTTTACTTTTCTAGAAGGAAGTACATTGTTTAATTCATTAGATAATAAATGGTTGGTCTTTATTCTTTCATTTTTATGTATCAACACTATTTAAAAAACTGTTTTGGCCTGGCGTGGTGGCTCACGCCTGTAATCCCAGCACTTTTGGGAGGCCGAATCAGGCGGATCACCTGAGGTCAGGAGTTCGAGACCAGCCCGACCAACATGGAGAAAACCCGTCTCTACTAAAAATACAAAATTAGCCACCCGTGGTGGTACATACCTTTAATCCCAGCTACTTGGGAGGCTGAGGCAGGAGAATTGCTTGAACCCAGGAGGCAGAGGTTGCAGTGAGCCAAGATCACGCCATTGCACTCCAGCCTGGGCAACAAGAGCAAAACTCCATCCCAAGAAAAGAAAATAAAAAAAAAAAACTTTTAACTTCATTGAATGAAAAATTAATGGAATAAATTTAATGTAAATTTCAGTTACTTATTTTATAAACTTAGCCTTAAAGGTTTTTCGTGAGAAAATCTTAGTGGCATAGGCATTAGCATGCAATTCTCAGCAAAATTTGAATAATTAGAAAACAAAATGCAGTTTTAATTAAAATAAGCCAGTGAATAATTAAAGTACACAAAAAATTTATTCACCACTGTTATAAAGCAATTACAGTCTAGTATGTTTTTTGGCAGAATTAGTTCTTAGGAAGAATATACATTTTTTAAAAAACCAGAAGTATGTCATCATTTAGACATTTAAAATTTAGAATACAGTTTTTATGTTCTCATAGTCTGAAATGGTCTTAGACCAACTGCTTCTAAATAGAATAAAGAAATATTTACCCTATCCCACTATATAGCAGCTGCAAATACAGATAAATTAATAAATTTGCATTATTTTATTATGATATTAAATACTTAGAATAAAGTTATTTAGGTTCATGATTACTGTTGCCGTTTTGAAAGGGAAGTAAACATACTTTTTCCCTATCTGAGTTCCAAATTAATTAAAAGATAGAGAAGTTGGAAAATGGAGATTAATTGATTCATTCAAGAAATATTTATTGAGCACCTAATGTATGTCAGGCACTGTTCTATATGCTAGAGGTAGTGCAGAGAACAAAAGGGATAAAAACTCCTGCCCTTATGGAGCTTATATTTAGGAGGAGAAAAAAACGAGATAAATTATGTATTATGTTAAATAGTAAGTGTTATGAAGAAAAATAAAGCAGAGTGTGGAAGATGTGTGTGGGCAGGGGTGGGCTTGATAAGATTACATTTGCACAAAGACCTGGGGGAAATGAGGGAGGGAGTCACATAGAGGGAAGAGAGCTCTGGGCCGCACGCGGTGGCTCACGCCTGTAATCCCAGCACTTTGGGAGGCCAAGGTGGGTGAATCACCTGAGGTCAGGGGTTTGAAACCAGACTGGCCAACATAGCAAAACCCCTTCTCTACTAATAATACAAAAATTAGCCAGGTGTAGTGTTGCATACCTGTAATCCCAGCTACTCAGGAGGCTGAAGCAGGAGAATCGCTTGAACATGGGAGGCGGAGGTTGCTGTGGTCCGAGATGGCACCACTGCACTCCAGCCTGGGTGACAGAGTGAGACTGCATTGAGGTGGAAGCCTACTAGACAGTGACCACAAAGAGGAGGGAGCTGGGAGAAAGGAGGAGTTCTGAGAGGTGGGGAAGGGCAGATCAGGAAAGGCTTATTGTAGGTTGTTGTTAGGACTATAGATTAAGATGGAAGGGACGTTTCTTCCTGCTAAAACCTTGATCAGAGAATAAGGTTTTAGCCCTATGGCACAATGGGCTTCCTAATATTTCATCCTTGAACTAGACAGACATTTCCCCCAGGCACAGGAACACTGGAATGTCCATGGGCATTTTCCACAGGGGCAGGGCCCTCTTTCTAAGCTTCTAGGGGCAGGCAGACCCAAACCTGGAAGTCAGAAGGGCCTGCACTGAGCAGTGCTTTCCTGGTGGTGTGTACTCAATTAGTATTGAAGTGAATGAAATAAGAGAGGTTAAAACGATAGATGTTTACCCTGCTTATTTCTAAAAATAAGGTTAGTAGCTTTGAAACAGAAAGCACAAAGAAAGAGAATAGAAGTCTTAGAGAAAAGGGACTCTTTGGACTGAGTGCAAACACCCTATCGGGGTTTAAATTGATACCCAAGAATACATGAAAAATTTAACACTGTATCACTAGTGCTTAAAAATGTTTCATGTCAGTCTTTTGCTATTCATACCTTTGTATCAAGGATAATGTAGTATTTCAACTGAGAAATCATATTCAGTGGGTGTCTTTTTTAGTAAGATTTTAAGGAGCTGGTTTGAAGTCATTTACATGTAAATTTTTAAATGACACTTGGAAAGATAAAGCGATTGGTGTGTTGCTGATTTTTTTTCCTTCTTTTTAAAAGACTCTGTGGGTGGAATTTGCCTGCATTTAATTTGGGCTTGAAAAGAGTGTTCCAAGCTTGTCACAGTTTTGCCCATTGTGTGGGTTGAATTATTTGGCAATTTTTTGGAAAATGATCTCACTGCAACTGATGAACAGCAACCCAAACAGCCAAATTCTAGGAACAGACACAGGTGCAGACTTGATTTGCAGTCTTCTAGAACAAAAGAACTATAGGGAGGCAGACAAGAGGCAGCAGCCAGTTTCTTTGGGATGTTACTAGTGTTAGTCCTGTCATCACACATATTAATGTAGCTAAAATAGCTCTGGTTGAATGTAACCAAATGAATGTCAGGCCGGGATTTGAAAATACGCATCCAGCATTTTCCTGGACTTAATTTCATGTAATTATATGTGAACTATTCTGAAGGGAAAATGATAGAAAAAGAAACCTCTACCCAGCACCAATTTTTTGCTTATTGTTCAGTGAATTTGCTTTCTTAACACCTGGATTACGTTAAAGTTTGGTTCAAAAATATAACAAAACCTAGGCTCTATGAGAAGCTGTGCAAAGCACATTGTGGTTAAAATTTTTCAAGACTTTTTTTTTCCTGAAATACTCCTAGGATATTTGAAATTACTATTAGAATCTCTCCTGCCTCTCTCCCCTTCCACAAAATAAACCATACAGTGCAAATTTATTTCTTAGGCATTACGTTCATTATTGTCCTCACCTCCTTGACAGTTTGCCTCTTCATTTTTTTCAAGCTTGAAAGGGAAATGAGCCCATGTGGTGATAGTTTGTGGTGCTATTTAGCTACTAAATTTTTAACCACCACAAATCAGTTACCTCTAATAATTAAAAATAAGAGAAAGGCAGGGTTTTTAAATAGTTATACCCTTATGCCTACATGTGCCAGTCAGAAGCTTGGCTGTAAGCAGCAGAATGGACTCTGGCTAAGCAGAGGAGTATGTCAACAGGTTGTCATGCTGGAAGTGGCAGAAGACAGGCCCGGAAGAGGGCAGGAACTAAGAGAAGACACGAGCAGAGACCAGGTTAACCCAGGAACCACCTGATGGGCTCTGCTGCCTACACTCCACCCCACCCCCAAAACTGTCACCTGCCACTGCTCTGGCCTTGCTGTGAAGGGTTTCCACCTCCCCTGAACCTTTGCATGACCCTCCACAGATGCAGTTTCACCAAGGGCATTACCTGGATTCCAGCACAGCTGACAGGGTGGAGAGGGAGTGCCTGCTTGTTCCATTTCGTCCAAGGAAATGGGAGGTAGAGCAATAAAGGAGGATTCCCCTCAATGGGAATAGTGTTTGGGTTTGGGGACACCCCCCACAAAAGTAAATTGTCCACTATTATATTGTAAAGACCTGGGTTAGTAATTTTCTCTGTGTTGGAAAATGGTTCTTACTGTTCTAAAACAAAGACATACTCATGCATGATGTTTTTCTTTCAGATGGCAACACGATTTCAGCTTCTACCTTGATGGATATTTTGCTAATGAATGATTTTAAACTTGTCATTAATAAAATAGCATATGATGTACAGTGTCCAAAGAGAGGTAAGAAACACAGCTATCCAACTATTACTTTTTTTTTTTTAGATGAATTCTCATTTGCTCTGTTTCCCAGGCTGGAGTACAGTGGCGTCATCATAGCTCACTGTAATCTCAAACTCCTGGGCTCAAACAATCCTCCCACCTCAGCCTCCAGAGTAGCTGGGACTACCCGCATGCACCATCATGCCTGGCTAATTTTTTAACATTTTTTTAGGGATTGGGTCTCCCTATGTTGTCCAGGCTGGTATCTTCACTTTTACCTTTAGCTGTGAGGTTTCCAGAGGGAGCAAAGTTTATGTTAAGAATCTTAAATTTATCAGATGACCAAGAAGTCTTTGGAAAACCAGTGTTTAAGCTTTTCCAGCAGGGATATAAGTGATCACCTACAGTTGCCTAGCAGGGCTTTTAGTCCCATATACTCTTTTTAGACTTTCAGGATTTTACTTTAGGATCTTGAATGCTTAACCGACATTATTGGGTTAAGAGAGAGGTAGGCCTGAAAATCAAGAATTCAAGTATATATGGTTGTATAGCTCTTAACTCTTGTAAAAAAAAAAAAAAAATTTATTATTTAAAGCAGTTTTAGGTTCAAAGCAAAATCGAGCAGAATATAGAGAGAGTTCCCATATGCTCTCTGCACCCCACACCCTTTACTATCAATATCCCACACCAGACTGGTATATTTGTTAAAATTGGTGAACACACTGACACATCATTGTCACCCAAAGTCCATAGTTTACATTAGGGTTTACTCTTGGTGTTGTATATTCTATAGATTGTGACAAATGTAGAACTACATGTATTCATCATTAATGTACATAATGTAAATAATTATCTTGTTTTTATTAATCTTTCTTAAATGTATATGTAGCTTACATTTATTTTAATATTTAACATTAAAAGTGTCTTGGGTCTTTATTTAGACGTTTGGTGATGTTTTTATGACCAGAAATATGCTGTAAGAACCTAACTCTTGCTTATATCAATTAGCCTATGGTAAAATTGGTTTCCTTATAGTTGTTTCATTTAAAGTTGCAGTTTTCAAGAACCTGTCTATGACGTTAAGAATTATACAGAATAGGGCCAGGCAAACTCTACCAAACTCTACCAAAATTCAAGGATGCTCAAGGCCCTGATAGAAAATGTTTGTTATATTTGCATTTAACCTACATACTCCCTTCATATACTTTAAATCTCTAGATTACTTACAATACCTAAGACAGTGTAAATGCTGTGTAAATGGTTGTTATACTATATTGTTTTTTCATTCATTTTGTTGTTGTTGTGTTGTTAATTTTTATTAGATTTTTTTCCCAAATATTTTCAATCCATGGTTGGTTGAGTTCACAGATGCAGAACCCACAAATAAGAAGGGCCGATTGTGTAGCCTTTTCAGATTCGCTTCTTTCTTTTTTTGGGCGGGGGTGGGGGCGCATGGTAGTAGGGCCAGGGACATGAGAGAGCAAGGAAGAGAAAATAGGATATTTAAGAAAGGGGGTACAACAGGGAAAATATTAAACAGTGAGAGAGAGGCGTGAAAAAAGGGGGAGAATGGGAAGACAAAAAGGAGAAAGGCAAGAGGGGAAAGAAGAAGGGGGAAAGGAAGAGAAAGCAAAGAGAAGAAAAGGGAGTGATAAGGGAGGAGACAAGAGGCAGTAAAGAAGAAAGTGAAGAGGAAGGCCAGATTGGCTTATTTCACTTAGTAATATGCATTTAAGTTTCTTTCATGTGTTTCAGAGCTTGTTAGCTCATTTCCTTTTAGTGCTGAATAATAGTTCATTATCTGTATGTACCACAGTTTATTCATTCACCTACTGAAGGACATCTGGGATACTTCCAAGTTTTGGCAATTATGAATGAAGCTGCTATAAACACACATGCGCAGGCTTTTGTTTGCACGTAGATTTTCAAATCATTTGGTTAAATACCCAGGAGCATGATTGCTGGCACATATGGTGAGAGTGTTTAGTTTTGTGTAAAACTGTCAAGCTGTCTTCCAAAGTGGCTGTACCATTTTGTGTTCCTACCAGCAGTGAATGAGAATTCCTGTTGCCCCATATCCTTGCCAGCAATTGGTGGTATTAGTGATTTGGATGTGATTTTCACCATTGTAGTAGGTGTGTAGTCATTGTTTTAATTTGTAGTTTCTTAATGACGTATGATGTTGAGCATCTCTTCATATGCCTATTTGCCATCTATGTCTTCTTTGTTGAGGTGTCTTTTCAGATCTTTGCCCATTTTGTGATCAGGTTGTTCATTTTCTTTTGAGTTCTTTGTATGTTTGGGATAACGGTCTTGTATCAGATATGTCTTTTGCAAATATTTTCTCCCAGGCTATGGCTTGCTTTCTCATTGTCTTTCACAAGTTGAGGAAATTGCTCTCTGTTCCTGGTTTGCTGAGAGTCTTCATTGTGAATTGGTGTTCAGTTTTGTCAAATCTTTTTCTGCATCTATTGATATTATCATGTGATTTTTCTTCCTTAGTCTGTTGATGTGATGGATTACATGAATTCATATTCAAGTGTTGAGCCTTGCATACCTGGATAAATCCCACTTAGTTGTGGTGTAGCAATCTTTTCAGACATTGTTGTATTTTATTTGCTGTTATTTTGCTGAGGATTTTTGTGTCTATATTCACGAGAGATATTGGTCTGTGGTTTTGTTTTCTTACAGTGTTTTTGTCTGGTTTTAGTATTAAGGTAATGCTGGCCTCATAGAATGAGTTAGGAAGTATTCCCTCTGCTTCTGCCTTCTGAAAGAGATTACAGATAGTTAATATAGTTTCTTCCTTTGATGTTTGGTAGAATTCACCAAGGAAATCCATCTGGACCCGGTGCTTTCTGTTTTGGAAGTTTATTAGTTATTGATTCAATTGCTTAATAGGTATAGGCTTATGCAGATTGTCTATTTCTTTTTGTGTGAGTTTTGATAGATTGTACCTTTTAGAGAATTAATCTATTTTATCTAGGTTATTGAATTTGTGAGCATAGAGCTGTTCATAATATTTCTTTATTTTCCTTTTAATGCCCATGGGACCTGTAATTAAATCCTCTCATTTCATTTCTAACATGAGTAACTTGCTGTCTCTTTTTTTCTTGATTAACCTGGCTAGAAGTTTATCAATTTAATTGATTTTTTCCAAAGAACTAGCTTTTAACATCATTGATTTTTCTCTGTGGGTTTCCTGTTCTCGATTTTATTGGTTTCTACTCTATGTTTATAATATACAGTAGAATATATAATATGTTATGTAGAGTATATTATATACTCTATATAATAAATATTCTATATTATTTCTTTTCTTCTGCTTGCTTTTCATTTCATTTGCTCCTCTTTCTCTAGTTTCTTAAAGTATAAGTTCAGATGTTTAAATTTTAGATGTTTATTCTTTCCTATTATATGTATTCAATGCTATAGATTCCCCTCTGAGCATTGCTTTCACTGCCTTCCATAAATTTTGATAAGTTGTATTTTCATTTTTTAAAAAATATTTTAATTTTTTTTCTTGTGATTTCTTCTTTGACCTATGTGTTAGAAGTACATTATTTAATATCTAAGTATTTTGGGATTTTCCAGCTATCTTTGGGTTATTGATTTTTAGTTTAATTCCACTGAGATCCTAAAGCATACATTGTATTTTTCTTTTTTTACATTTACTCATGTGAGTTTTATAGCCTTCATTGTGATCTGTCTTGATGAGATGTTCCCTGTGAACTTGAGAATGTGTATTTTGCTGTTGTTGGATAGTCTATAGATGTCACATTTATCTCAGTTGATTGATGGTGCTATTGAGTTCAACTGTATACCTCCTGATTTTCTGCTTGGCAGATCTGTCCATTTCTAATAGAGGAATGTTGAAGTCTGTAACTGTAAACATGAATTCATCTATTTCTTCTTGTAGTTCTATTCATTTTTGTTTTGCCTCATGTACTTTGATGCTGTGTTAGGAGCATACACATTAAGGATTGTTCTGTCTTCTTGGAGAATTGGCCTTTTATTATTATGTAATGTCTCTCTTTACTCCTGGTAGCTTTCCTTGCTCTAATGTCTGTTTTGTCTGAACTTAATATAGCTATTTCAGCTTTCTTTTTATTAGTGTTAGCATAGGATATCTTTCTTCATCCCTTTGCTTTTCATCTATATATGTCTTCATATTTAAAGTGGGTTTCTTATAGACAATATATAGTTGGATCTGGGTTTTTGACCCACTCTGACAAGCTCTATCTTTTGATTGGTTCATTTAGGCCATTGACATTCAAATTGATTACTGATATACATAATATCTACTATATTTGCTACTGTTTTCTATTTGTTGCCACTGTTTTTTTTTTTCCTGTTTTTGTCTTCCACATTTGTTCTGCCTTTTTTGGTTTTTAATTGAGCATTCTGTATATTTCATTTTCTCTCCTTTTCCAGCATATTATTTATACTTCTTTTTTTAGTGGCTGCCTAAGAGTTTGCAATGTACATTTACAACTATTGCAAGTCCACTTTCAAATAACATTATATTGCTTCATGGCTAGTGCAAATACCTTATAATAACAAAATAATCCCAATTTCTCCCTCATACTCCTTGTCTCACAGCTGTCATTCATTTCCGTGATTCATAAGCATAGGTATACTAAGCATACATAGTCAAAACCAGTGTTAGCATTATTCTTTTGAACCGACTGTTATCTAGTAGATCAATTAAGAATAATAAAAATAAAGGTTTTTATTTTACTTCCACTATTCCTTCTCTGATTCTCTTTCTTTCTGTAGAGCTAAATTTCCAACCTATATCATCTTGCTTTTCTATGAAGAACTTCTTTTAATATTTCTTGCAAGGCAGGCCTGCTAGCAACAAATTTACTCAATTTTTGTTTGAAAATATCTTTGTTTCTCCTTTACTTTTGAAGAATAATTTCACAGGGTACCAAATTTTAGGCTGCTTTGTTTTTTTCTCTCAATACTAAATATTTTATTCTACTTCTTGCTTGTATGATTTCAGAGAAGTCAGGTTTAATTTCTTTTTTTTCTCTGCTATAGCTAAGGGTTCCCCCCACTCCCTGGCTTCTTTAAGAATTACTTTCTTTATCTTTGCTTTTCTGCAGTTTGAAAATGATATACCTATGTGTAGTTTTCTCTTGGCATTTGTTCTGCTTGTGTTCTCTGAGCTTACTGGATCTGTGGTTTGCTATCTGACATTAGTTTGGGGGGAATTCTCAGTCCTTAATCAAATAATTCTTCTGTTCCTTCCTTTCTTCTTCTAGTATTCTCATTACATACATGTTATTCATTTTGTAGTTGTCCTAAAGTTCTTGGATATTCTGTTCTTTTTTTTTTTTCAGTCTTTTTTCTCTTTGCTTACCAGTTTTGAAAGTTTCTAATGAAAAATCCTTAAGCTCAGAGATTCTTTCTTCACCTATGTTTCATCTACTAACAAGCCCATTAAAGGCATTCTTCCTTTCCATTACAATGCTTTATCTCTAGCATTTTATTTGGATTCTTTCTTAGAATTTCCATCTGTCTTCTTACATTACCCATCTGTTCTTGCATGTTATCTACTTTTTCTAGTAGATTCCTTAGCATACTATTTGTAGTTATTTCAAGTTGCTAGTCTGATAATTCCAACGTTCCTGCCATGCTGGCTCTCGGTCTGATGCTTATTCTGTCTGTTCAAACTGTGTTTTTTGCCTTTTAGTAAGTCTTGTAATTTTATGTTAAAAACTGGATGTGATATACTGGATAAAGGGAACTGCAGTAAATACGCCTTTTATAATAAGTGATAAAGTAAGGTATGGAGGGGAAGTGTTCTGTAGTCCTATGATTAAGGGGACTAGGTCTCAGTCTTTTAGTGAGCCTGTACCCCTGGACTTTGAACTTCACAAGTGCTTCTCAGCCCTTCCCCCACCCCCCACCACCTTAGGTGGGATAGGATGGTTACAGGGTGCTGAAGTTGGGTTTTTCTTTTCCCCTAGGTTAACTAAGCTCTAATGAAATCCCAATTGGTTAGGCTCTGGGAAAATAATTTACCTTGTGGACAGTCCTTGTTAAGAGTAACAGAATTTGGCCAGGCACGGTGGCTCACGCCTTTAATCCCAGCACTTTGAGAGGCTGAGGGAGGGGGTATCACTAGGTCAGGAGTTCGAGATCAGCCTGCCAACATGGTGAAACCCCCGTCTCCACTAAAAATACAAAAATTAGCTGGGCATGGTGGCAGGCGCCTGTAATCCCAGGTACTCGGGAGGCTGAGGCAGGAGAATCGCTTGAACCTAGAAGGCAGAAGCTGTAGTGAGCCAAGATCATGTCATTGCACTCCAGCCTGGGCAACAGAGCGAGGAAACTCTGTCTACTCCGTCTCCAAAAAAAAAAAAAAAAAAAAACAAAAAACAAAAAAAAAACCAGAATTCTCTGGCATATTTCAAAATCACTACTTTTCCTTTCCTGCTGCCGTAAGGAGGAGATTTTTTTCTTCAGTTTTCACTGTGAGTACCTAGTAGAGCTCCTAGAAGTGAAACTCACAAAAGTGTGGGAATGCCCCCACCTATGGGACTCCCTGGAATGCTTACATTTCAAGAGTTGTCCACGCTGAGCCTCCAGCAATTTGTCAGTTACAGTTCAGGTTTTCCTACCCTGGTACTGATTCTTTGCAGATTTCTGCTCATGAGTCTCTGCTTCGCTAAGTTGTCATTGTCTATATTTATCTATCTTTTCAATTTTGGGGACAGCAATTTTCCCTCTAACGTTAGTTTTCTTATGCATCTAAGAAGAGTTGTTGATTTTCATTGTATTCAGCCATTTATTAATTGTTAGGATGGACTGACAACTTTGGAGTTTTTTATGTCAGACAGGAAACTGGAAGTCTTAACTCTTTCTTAAACAGAGCTTTTTTCATCTCAAATTACCATTTTGGCCATTAGCAATATTCTTTTGGACAGTTCTCAGCCATTATTAGTTCAAATATTGCTGCTTTTCCTTTCTCTCTTTTTTGTTCTTCTGGTAGTCCCATTATGCCTAAATTACACTTGTGCAATTGTCCCACAGTTCTTAGATATTTCGTTAGGTTTTTTTTTTTCCATTCTTTTTTCTCTTTGACTTTCAGTTTGAGAAGTTTCTGTTGGCATACCCCCAAGCTAACTGATTCTTTCCTCCCCAGTGTCTAGTCTACTGATGAGCCCATCAAAGGCATTCTTCATTTCTGTTACAGTGGTTTTTATTTCTAGCAATTCCTTTTGGTTCTTTCTAAGTTTGTATCTCTCCATTTACATTACTCATCTGTTCTTGCATATTGTACACTTTTTCCATTAGAGCCTTTAATCATAGTTGCTTTACTGTCCTACTCTGATAATTCCAAAATCTCTGCCATATCAGAGCCTGGTTCTGATGCTTGTTTTGTCTCTTCAAACTGTGGTTGTTGTTGTTTTTTTCTTTGCCTTTTAGCTTGTCTTTAAATTTTTTGCTGAAAGCTAGATATGATGTATCAGGCAATAGAAACTGAGCTGAATAGGTCTTTAGTGTGAGGTTTTATGTGGCTAGGAGTTAGATGTTTAATGTTTGCTGTAGCTGTAGGTATCAGAGGCTTTCCTCTAGTGTCTTTATTTTTGTTTCCCCTGATGTTTTGGGGTTTCCCTATAAATTCTTTCTCAAATAGAATCTGTGCCTTGTATAAAACTGGAGCCCTGTTAATGTAGTGGTAAGATATTGAGGAGAGGAATCATTCTATAATCTTATTATTAAATATATGTATATGTATTTTTAATTGGGCCTGTGTCTCTAGAATGTAATCTTTACAAGAGTTTCTTAGCCTCTTTTATTCTCCTGTGTGAGGCAATAAGGCTAGAGGGGTCTGTAGTTGACTAATTGCCCTTTCTGCAAGTCAGATAAGGCTCTGGTAAAGTAGTTTCCTATTATGGAGGACATGTGCTCAGGGCTATTTCAGAATGGTTATTTTTCCTTTCCTCCTGCCCAAAGCAGGGAGAGTATTTTTCTCTGATCTCTGATCTTCACTGTGAGAACCTGGTAAGTTTCCAGGAAATAAAACTCATGAAAGTGTGGGAATTTTTCCTTCAATGCTAGTTCACACTGAGTGTCCAGCAATTCACCAATTACAGTTTAAGAATTCCGGCTAGTATTGGCTCCTGAGGCTTCTTCTCCCAGTAAGCTATAATTATAGACTGTTAAGGGTAGGAGGAAGAAATTCATAAGTCTATGCCTTAATAAATTGGTGATAAAATAAATAGATCAACAAATAATAGAAGGCTCTTACTTACAGTGAGGTGCTGAGCATCTACTGGTAAATGTGGGAGAGTTTCTGGAGGTGGAAAATCATCACGTTGCAGCCAAATTCTAGATCAGGCAAGAGCCATCAACAGGGAGGGAATTTAGATAAGAAACTGCTGTTAAAAAAAGTCTTCCAGCTTGAAGCAGCTCCAGCTAGCCATTATCTGTTACAGTTTGAACACCAGTGACTCCTGTGTCTTTGTGACTTGCTCCCTCTCCCCCTTTTTTTGTAAGTACTTTCTTACTTTTTGGTATAGAAAGATGATCCAGGTTGATCTTGTACCTATCATGTCCCATCACTTTTATCAGCCATTTCTCTGAGGACCCCTCAAACAAAAATAATTTTTAAAAATTTTAATTGTATATTATGTGAGATTTTCAAATACAAACAAGAAAAAAGAAATTAAAGTGAATCACTCATTTCAACACTTACAAACTTTCTTCCATTCCGAATTCTCTTTTAACATCAGAGCAGTATTTAACTGCAAAGAGAGAAGGGTGACAGAAATAGAAAAATATGGAAGAGGAAATCTCTGTTAAGATATTATACAACTTTCATGTCCAGTGAGTTCCTAACACCCTGGAAGGTCTTTCACTTGCTGTTCTTTGGGTTGCATTTATGAACAAACAAGTGGAAATAGATGTTTACAGGCCATCCCATTACTCTACATGACCTTCCCATCCCTCAAACCACCACATGGAACATAAGCCTTAGGTCTAAGTGGGATAAAGCACAACCTTCGCACTCCTGCCCGCTCATTAGAAAACCCCTCTTGCTGCCTGGAAGGGCTGTGTGTTGGGATTGAACTCCTAGGGCAGAAGCCTCCCTGGAGATGGGAGGTCAGTGAGCCCAGGTTTCCCTGGAACCTCAGCTTATGAAAACTGTATCAGACTTGCCAAGTCTCACAGTGTAAACAGGGACACAGCAGGTATAGTTGGAAGGAAAACAATGGCAGAGGAATCATACTGGATTAACTGAAAATGAAATTTATAAAATTACAAATTTGGAGTTTTCAAAAAAGTTATTTAAACTCCATTTAACTAAAATATTCCTAATACATTGCAAATGTGGATTTGAAAATTTGGGGTATGAAAATTAAGTTCACAAGGAAGACACATAAATGAGAAATAAGCTTCTGAAGAAAAGGAAAAGATCAGAAGCCGGTTGGCGGGTGAGAGGTTTTTTCGCTCTAGGGAGATTGTTCAAGCAATCATTATGTCAACAGGCACAGGTGTTTCCCTTCCTTCATATGAGGAAGATCAGGGATCCAAACTTACTCGAAAAGCTAAAGAGGCACCATTCGTACCCGTTGGAATAGCAGGTTTTACAGCAATTGTTGCATATGGATTATACAAACTGAAGAGCAGGGGAAATACTAAAATGTCCATTCATCTGATCCACATGCATGTGGCAGCCCAAGGCTTTGTTGTAGGAGCAATGACTGTTGGTATGGGTTATTCCATGTATCGGGAATTCTGGGCAAAACCTAAGCCTTAGAAGAAGAGATGCTGCTTTGGTCTCGTTGGAGGAGCTTGCTTTAGTTAGACGTCTCATTATTGAAGTTACCTATTATTGTTGGAAATAAACTAATTTGTATGGGTTTAGATGGTAACATGGCATTTTGAATATTGGCTTCCTTTCTTGCAGGCTTGATTTGCCTGGTGATAGAATTACTAGTGACTAGTTTACTAACTAGGTCATTCAAGGAAGTCAAGTTAACTTAAACATGTCACCTAAATGCACTTGATGGTGTTGAAATGTCCACCTTCTTAAATTTTTAAGATGAACTTAGTTCTAAAGAAGATAACAGGCCAATCCTGAAGGTACTCCCAGTTTGCTGCAGAACCTCACATATTTTGGATGTTGTATAAGAGTCCTGTTTGCCCCAGTTAATTCAACTTTTGTCTGCCTGTTTTGTGGACTGGCTGGCTCTGTTAGAACTCTGTCCAAAAAGTGCATGGAATATAATTTGTAAAGCTTCCCACAATTGACAATATATGTGCATGTGTTTAAACCAAATCCAGAAAGGTTAAACAATTGAGCTGCATAATAGTAGTATTTATTAAAGAATCACAATTGTAAACATGAGAATAACTTAAGGATTCTAGTTTAGTTTTTTGTAATTGCAAATTATATTTTTGCTGCTGATATATTAGAATAATTTTTAAATGTCATCTTGAAATAGAAATATGTATTTTAAGCACTCATGCAAAGGTAAATGAACACTTTTTAAATGTGTGTGTTGCTTATTTTTTACATAAGAATTGTAAACATTGAACTGAACAAATTACCTATAACAGATTTGATTAATGACTTACGAGCAAGCTGGTTTGGCCAGACGGTATACCCAAACTTTTATATAATATACAGAAGGCTATTAAGCTTGTGAAATTCTCTTGTCTAATCTGAATTTACATTCCATGGTGATAACATGGTATATGTATTGTTATTAAAGTAAGTGACCCATGTCAAAAAAAAAAAAAAGAAAAGGTAAAGAATAATTATCTCATTTTTGGCCTTTATTAGGAGATGCCACAGACAAATGTTATGAGTCAGTTTAGGTTGGTGGTGTAACATGAATTCTGTGGTGCCCGTGCTTCTGAAAGAGCAGAGCCAAGGGCACTCATTGTTGAACTCAGATAAACATTTCGTGGCACTTGACAAAGACTCTCACCTTGACTAAACTGCAGTCAGGTTCCTCAGAACCCTCTTCTCAACCAGGCGTTAACCATGGCCTATAAAAACTGTAAACTCTCAGCACAGATTTTGTCAACACTGCCCCCCTCACACCACACACACTAAGAGACTTGAACAAACATTTGCATAGTTTCTAATAGCTCAAGGCCACATCATTTGGATGACAACTCTGGTTCTTTTAGAATGTCTGTCTGAGAAAGCTCAGTACCATCTGGAAAATTTACTGTTTATTCCAGCCAAAACCTGGTGATAGGTCAATAAGCCATACAACCTCATCTTTAGAGCAGTGCTGTACTTTGAGTATGTTCCCCAAAGTTGATGTGTTGGAAACTTGATCCCCAGTGTTGTGGTGTTGGGATGTGAGGCGTTATTGGGAGGTGTTCAGCTCATGGGGGCACTGCCCTAATGAATAGATGAATGCCATTTTCACTGGAGAGGTTATCTTAGCAGTAGGTTCCTTATAAAAGGATGAGTTTGGCCCCTTCTTGTGCTGTTGTGCATACACACTTGCTTTCTCTCTGCCTCCCTTTTGCCATGGGATGATGCAGCAAGAAGGTTCTCACCAGATATGCCAACACCTTGGTCTTGGACTTCCTAGACTCCAGAACTGTGAGGAAATAAAATGTTTTTCTTCATAAGTTGCCCAGTCTGTGATATTCTGCTATTGCAGCAGAAAACAGATTAAGACAGAAAATTGGTACCAGGAGTGGGGTTATAAGAAATATCTGAAAAGGTGGAAGTGGTTTTGGAATTTGGTAATGGGCAAAGGCTGGAAGAGTTTGGAAGAGCAGACTAGAAAAAGCCTATATTGCCATGAACAGAGTGTTAAGGACAATTCTGGTCAGGGCTCGGAAGAGAATACCTGTAGGAAGTCTGAAAGTTTTTAGAGATTTACTTAAGTGGTCATGATCAGAATGTTGGTAGAAATATCGATGGTAGGCTGGGTGTGGTGACTCACACCCTATAATCCCAGCACTTTAGGAGGCTGAGGCGGGTGGATCACTTGAGGTCAGGAGTTTGAGACCAGTGTGGCCAACATGGTGAAACCTTGTCTCTACTAAAAATCCAAAAATATATATGTGGTAAAGGCCAATCTGATAAGCTCTTTGAAATGAGGAATATCTTGAACTGGAAGCTGGAATAAACACCATTATTGTTATAGACTTGCAAAGAACTTCTGCGCCCTCACCAGAATTGCCCTTAATACTCTGTTCATGACAATACAGGCCTCTTCTAGTGTGCTCTTCCAAACTCTTCCAGCCTTTGCCCATTACCAAATTCCAAAGCCACTTCTACCTTTTCAGGTATTTGTTATAGCAGTAACTCTGCTCCTAGTACTAATTTTCTGTCTTAATCTGTTTTCTGCTGCAATGGCAGAATATCACAGACTGGGCAGTTACAAAGAATTGTTCTCATATCCAAGGGCTTTATGGAAGGCATAATTTAAGAGTGACAAACTAAGATACCTGGCAGAAGAAAATTCTAAGCAAAATATTGAAGAATCTGCATGGTTTCTTTAACTGCATACAGTAAAATGAGAGGAGAATTGATTTAAAGACAGAATTCACAATTAAAAATGAGGCAGAATGTAAAATATTTGGAAAATTCACAGCTGCCCCTGAGAATCCAGAACTTTAGAGCTACCAGTGTGCAGCAGCATCCTGGGAGAGCTGCAGGCATGAAACCTCGACCTGTAAGAGCTACTGCCTGGGCTGAGCCCAGCAAAGCCACGGGGGCAGGACTGCCCAAGATTTTGAGGACCTGACCCCTGCTTCAGTGTATCCACAAGGTGGCATATGAATTCAAAGATTGTTCTGAAGTTTTAAGATTTAATGTTGTTTACCCTGTTGGGTTTTGGACTTATTGGGACCAGTTACCTCTTTTTTCCTCTTTCTCCCTTTTGCAGTGGAAATATCTATCCCATACCTATCCAACCATTGTATTTTGGAAGTACAAACTCCAACTGTGAGTTTGATTTCAGACTCACAGCTGGAAGATAATTTGCTTCAGGATGAATCATGCCTTGATTCTTGCCCATATCTGATTTAGATGAGACTTTGGAATTGGACTTTTGAGTAGATGCTTGGGACTATTGGGATGGAGTGAATGTATTTTGTGTGTGAAAAGGACATGAATTTGAGGGGCCAGAGGCAGAATGCTATGGTTTGAATGTGTCCCTCAAAATTCATGTGTTAGAAACTTGATCCCTAATGCAAAGCTGTTGGGAAGTGGGACATTTTAGAGGTGTTTAGGTCATGAGGACCAACATGAGTGGATTAATGTCATTATCATGGGAGTGTGTTTGTTATCTTGGCAGTGGGTTCCTTCAGCCCCTGCTTGCTCTCTCTCACCCATGTGATGCTTTCTGCTACATTATGATGCAGCAAGAAGGCCCTTGTCAGATGCTGGTGCATTGATCTTGGATTTCCTAGCCTCCACTAACAAATTTCTGTTCCTTGTAAGGAAACAAATTTTTGTTCCTTGTAAATTACAGGGTCTGTGGTATTTTGTTATAGAAGCAGAAAGTGGACTCAGACAAGCAGTTACTTTAGAAAGCTTGCAATTATGAACTTTCTCTCCCACTTTGAGGGGTGTATATATATAATATATATATATATTATATATATATATTTTATATATATAAAAAATATATATATATTTTTTTGATACAGAGTCTCTCTCTGTTGCCCAGGCTGGAGTGCAATGGTGCAATCTTGGCTCACTGCAACCTCTGCCTCCCGGGTTCAAGCAATTCTCCTGCCTCAGCCTCCTGAGTAGCTGGGCCTACAGGTGTGCACCACCATGCCCAGCTGATTTTTATATTTTTAGTAGAGATGGGCTTTCACTCTGTTGGCCAGGCTGATCTCAAACTCCTGAACCCAGGTGATCCACCCACCTTGACCTCCCAAAGTGCTGGGATTACAGGCGTGAACCACCTCACCTGGCCTGAGGGTATAAATTTTTTTATCACCCAGACCTGTCTTCTCAAGGACTTGGGAGTCTCTCTTTGAAATGCTAATGTTCAAGGACATAACTCTGGCTCTTACTCCCAACCCGTGGGTGCCTGGCTCTGACTTGCATCCTGTCATAAGATATGAGAAGTTTATTTCTCTTCTGGATAGGTACCAATTAACAAACCCAGATGGCCCAGTAACATTAACCAACTATCCATTTTTTGTAAATTTTCATTTCCCTGACTCTATTCAAGCCCCTGCTGTTCACCCTGCCCATTCTGTCATTCTTTCTTTAAACAGTCATCTCTGCACAAATTGAAGTTGAGTTCAGTTCACACTGGACCCTATTGCAATAGTTATTAATAAAATTTACCCTTGCTGTTTTAGTGCCCAGCTTTGTCTTATCTTCCATCTATGCCTTTTCTCTGTATGTATATCTTTTACTTACCAATACATTTTTCATTAACAAAAGGACTCTGACTCTTCTACAGATCTCAAAGCCTAAAAGGGAACACCTAGCTTTCACCCCTCTGTGGCAGCTATAGCCTAGACTATGGAAGGGGGTAAAGACCACAGCAGTCTTGAATTGGGTAGTGATGGAAGAAAAATAACTTCAGGACTACTGACACAAACTGGAAAACTTACTGGGCTGATACCAACTCTAGACATATGTCTTTCTTGTCTGCAGTTGTTTGCTGCTGCCTGGTGGGAAGGTCCATCTTCCCTTCGTGTCACCTTGTCCTCCCTCAGGTTCTCTTAACAGTGATAATGAACAATCACAGCCTTCAGAAAGGTGTCAATCTGAGGGACTTCTCATAGGCAGAGCCTAATTTTATATGGACTTATAAACCCATAGAGGAGGTGGGATCAGGGAAGTCTATAATCAAGAGAACTTTATATTAAAAACTCTGAAACCGTAACTCCTGTAAGAGTTGAAAAATAATTTTCCCTTTACTCTTAGTTCTTAGCTGGGATGGACCCCTGTGATAAGAGAGATTACTAAGAAAAAAACAAACAGTAGTTTATTAATGTGTATATTTCATAGACACATGGGAGGTATCCAAGGAATGAGTAATTCTCAAAGAGGTGGCTCTGAACCTCAGCTGATAGAGCATCTTCAAAGAACAATACATTTTTAGAGTTGTGACAAGTCAAAGGAAAAGGGACTTGAGTCTCTAGGGGCAGCAAATTGTGGAAAAGCAAATAAGTTGGTTAAAGGTAGTCAAAAGCTACTGAAGTTTGTCATGTAGATTCCTCTGGTGCAGTCTCCAAGCTGAAAAGGGTCTAAAGTTGTCTCTGGTGATCTACCTTTGTTCTTTCTGGTAGAGAGTGTTACCGGGGGTCCTTGCACCCAGAGCTCCCAAGATGGTGGTGGGCCACTTCCAAGATGGTGGCAAGCCTCGTGTTCTCTGACCTGGGGTTCTTGGCCTCACAGATTCTAAGGAACGGAATCTTGGGCCATGCAGTGAGTGTTATAGCTCTATTAGAAGTCGTGGGTCACGGAAGACAACCATGGAACCCAGTGACTAGTGTTCAGCCCAATTAGGACAAACCCAGGCACTTAGCCGTGCAGGAACAAATGGCAAGCCTTTAGCCCGATCTGGAGCGGCAAAGGGGTGCCTCGCTGGATCAGGAGCACAGTGGACACCCTGCTGGATCCGGAAGAATGGAAGTCAGCAGCGAGTCTGCTAGGGCGGCAAAACAGCAGTGGTGGACGGCAAGCGAAAGCTCAGCTCGAGCAGTAACAAACACGGACCAGATGAGTGCAGTTGCAAGATTTAATAGCGTGAAATAGAGTGAAAACAGAGCTCCCATACAAAGGGAGGGGACCCAAAGGGAGTTGCCACTGCCGGCTCGAATGCCTGGGTTTATATCCGGATCCTTGTCCCTCCCGCTGTGCTCTCAGGCAATAGATGATTGGCTATTTCTTTACCTCCTGTTTTTGCCTAATTAGCATTTTAGTGAGCTCTCTGATTGGTTGGGTGTGAACTAAGTTGCAAGCCCCGTGTTTAAAGGTGGATGCGGTCACCTTCCCAGCTAGGCTTAGGGATTCTTAGTTGGCCTAGGAAATCCAGCTAGTCCTGTCTCTCAAGAGGTCTTTGTAAAATTTGTATCCTGCTTTTGGGCAAATAGGGAGAGGCCGGAGAGCCTTTCTTGTATCTGCTTATGCTCAGTTGCCTTCAGTTGAAAATAATCCTTATGCCAAAGTGTCATGGTTTTTGGTGACTTTTTTTTTTACCTTGTATATGAACTGCCTTTCAGATCCACACTTTGTTATTTACTGTGACTCTCTTTGTTGAAAAGTACACTTGAACTGCTTCTCAAATGTATATTACACCTTTGTTTACATGTTTGTACACCAGCTTCCTTACCCTGTGGATCCTAAAATAATATTTGGAAAGAGAATTGGGGACTGAAAGACTTACACACCCTGCAAGAACAATGTGGTGACTGGCTTGTTTCCCTTGTGTCTTTTCTCAGAAAAACCAAGTAATGAGCACACTGCTGAGATGGAACATACGAAATCCTTGGTTCATAGACTATTTACAGTCTTGCATTTAGAAGAGTCTCAGAAAAAGAGAGAGCACCATTTACTGGAGGAAATTGACCACCTGAAGGAACAGCTGCAGCCCCTTGAACAGGTTAGGAAGCATCATGGTTGAGTATATTTGAAAATAATACCTAGTGTTTATTGAGTGCTCCTCATGTGAGCATTTTTCTGAATGCTTTCCATATGCTAATTTTCTCCTTTACTCCTCACAAAAAACCTGTAAGTTCAGTACTTTTATCTTCCTCATTTTTCAGATAAGGAAACTGAGCAACAGAGCTATATCGCTAATACATGGTAGAGCCTGGACTTGAGCTCACGTGGCCTGTGTTC
This sequence comes from Pongo pygmaeus, assembly GCF_028885625.2. Lineage (NCBI taxonomy): Eukaryota > Metazoa > Chordata > Mammalia > Primates > Hominidae > Pongo > Pongo pygmaeus. The sequence continues at coordinate 122,462,108 of NC_072376.2, forward strand.
AGAGCTGCCATCTTAAACTCTATGCCATGCTTCCTCTCCAGAGATCAGTCATAATGTCTCTGTAAATAAGTATAATATGAGCAGGGCACTAGCTGGAGTCCTACCTCCCTTTCCTTTTTAGAGAATAGGCCCAGAGCCCCTGCTGTGCCTAACAGAATTGCAGCTGGAAAGTTGGTAATGGCTAGCATCTAAAGTTAATCAATGGCGTGGAAAAAATAACTTTGATTTGGGGGGATAGTTGGGGAAATTGGTTTGTTTCAAGGGAAAGAATTGCATTCTTTAGACTTATAATCCCATTTGTGATTTTTATTTCAATGGGAAGGTATATGTGTATCTTTGAATACGAATGGAAAGTTTCTGGAGATGTAAGGAAGTTTTAATAGTGATTACCTCTAAGGGTATTTGGAGGATGGCAGAAAGAGGGACTTTTTTTTTTTTTTTTTATTGTTTACCATTTTAGTTTTTTCTTTACTTATATTTACTTGAATTAAAATTTAAAAATCTAAAGTTTTCCTCCCACCCTGTCCTCCACACCTATGAATCATTCTATATTCTCCACACCTATGAATCATTTCAGATTTCCTTTATCTGTGTACAAAGACAAATATAGTCTTATTTTGTTCTCTTTCTCAGAAAAGGAAGCACACTATTATGCACTATTCTAATCTTCTTTCACTGTATTATAGAAATCTCCCTTTATTGGCACAGAGCTTCATTACAGTTGTGTAATATCTTGATGGGCATATGGATTCTTTTTGGACTTCAGCTATTAAGAATGAATCTGTAATGGGTTTTGTGTATGCAGGTATATATTCAGAATGAATTCCTAGAAGTAGAATTGCTGCGTCAAATAGGCCTCTAGTTTTAGTTGGGTTTCAGAGGATGACTTCTGAGTTTTTCATTGTATACTTTACTATTCATTTTTCCAAGGGCAGTTATTACCTTTATAATTTTAAAAACATTTATTAATGAGCTGATTTGAAATGAGTATTTATTCATTCATGTATGTTTTATAAATTGTTTTTCCATATGTCTGACCTCTTCAAAGAAATGCAGATGTGCATTTGTTCAAGAGTTCCTTTTCTTTTTTCTTTTTTTTTTTTTTTTTTGACACGGAGTCTTGCACTGTCGCCCAGGCTGGAGTGCAGTGGAGTGATCTTGGCTCACTGCAAGCTCCGCCTCCTGGGTTCATGCCATTCTCCTGCCTCAGCCTCCCGAGTATCTGGGACTACAGGCGCCTGCCACCACGCCCGGCTAATTTTTTGTATTTTTAGTAGAGACGGGGTTTCACCGTGTTAACCAGGATGGTCTTGATCTCCTGACCTTGTGATCCGCCCACCTCAGCCTCCCAAAGTGCTGAGATTACAGGCGTGAGCCACCGCGCCTGGCAAGAGTTCCTTTTCATTTTGCTTTTTGTCCCTTTAGTTGGTGTATTTGTAAACAGAATTAACAGTTTTTCATTCCCCTTCAGGTGAAAGCTGGAATAGAAGCTCATTCGGAAGCCAAAACCAGCAGACTCCTGTGGGCTGGATTGGCACTGCTGTCCATTCAGGGTGGGGCACTGGCCTGGCTCACGTGGTGGGTGTACTCCTGGGATATCATGGAACCAGTTACATACTTCATCACATTTGCAAATTCTATGGTCTTTTTTGCATACTTTATAGTCACTCGACAGGTGAGTAGTTTGTTAGGAAAATGGTAAGTTAGAACATCTTTGCAAAGAATGTCTTATCTAAGCAATGAGCAAAAAAGCCTTTTTATTTACTGAATTACTGCCATCTGGTTTTTATGAGCTGGTAAATTTTTTATTGTTTTTCACAAGACTGAATGAAGACTCACAACACAGAGAAATTATATATAACTTCTTTGGAGAAGTAATTAGTGTAACACACAAATTCCTCCATTGGGATAAACATGTGTTCTCTGTGCCCTCATTTATAAATAAAACTGAATTTGCATTGCAAAACATTCAGTAACATCAGCTTTGTCTCATGGTTATTTAATATGCCCAAAATCTCCCTTTTCTTATTTCTTCCTTCTTCTTTCCCATTATGTATAATTTCTCTTCCCAGCTTGCCTGTTTTTGAAAGGAGCAGCAGATCTTAAATGAGACTAAATGTTTTATTTGTGTTGGCTTATGCTTACTCATGGCCATTGCAAATATTTCACTCATTCATCTGCCTTCTTTTGCTTTGGTGTTGCTGAGTCAAGTATCTTTCTTACAGAGGCATTATGTTCATTCAAAACATGTTATTTTCTTTTTTTTTTTTAAGGATTATACTTACTCAGCTGTTAAAAGTAGGCAGTTTCTTCAGTTCTTCCACAAGAAATCAAAGCAACAGCATTTTGATGTGCAGCAATATAACAAGTTAAAAGAAGACCTTGCTAAGGTATACTACAAATACATCTTACAGCTGGTTTGTTTGGGAGCCAGAACTTAGTATCAGGGAAGTATAATTGGTGGCTCATCCTCACAAATTAAATCTTGGTCCTGGATTTCTGTGTGTTGTGGGATTGTTCATGGAAATAGTTGACATATTTCATATTAATTTCATATCCCACAGTTTTACTCTTCTGTACATGAAGATAGCTTTAAATATGTGTGTTAAAATTTCTTAAATGACTTGAGATAGTAAAATAAAAGTTTTCACTGGAAATCCATTTCTAAGCAAATAATAAAAAATAGAATTTTAGGAAGGTGAACACTGTGATAAGGAACTTAAGTTTCTTTACCCTAAAGATAGAAGAATCATTATAGTATTCCTCCCTTCATCTTTTTCCCTTCTGAAAGGCACTTACTCAGGTATACACTGCTAGAAAGTGAAGGAACCATGGTACGAACACAAGTTTGATTTCGGAGTCTATATTCTTAAGTACTTTTTTACAATCTGCTTGTTAGCCAGTTATCTCTGACCTCCCAATTTACTCATTAACTTTGTTCAGATGGTGACTTCTCAGCACATCACTGGATTTTTCATTTTTATCAGTAATTTCATAACAAAAAAGTTTAGTAAAAATATCCTCCATTGCTCAATGCATGCTTGTTTAGTAGTTGGTAATCAAACCTTTTGTTATGTGTACTTTCTAAATTACTCATCCCTAAAATTTAAAACAGAATCACTCAAATTTTGTAGTCCAAAAATTGAAGGACATTTTAATTTAATTTTTTTTTTGAGACAGATTCTTGCTGTTGCCCAGACTATAGTGGTGCAATCTCAGTTCACTGCAACCTCCGCCTCCTGGGTTCAAGTGATTCTTGTGTCTCAGTCTCCTGAGTTAGCTGTGATTATAGGCGCCCGCCACCACACCTGGCTACTTTTTGTATTTTTAGTAGAGACAGTTTCACTATGTTGTCGAGGCTGGTCTCAAACTCCTAACCTCAAGTGATCCGCCTGCCTTGGCCTCCCAAAGTGTTAGGATTACAGGTGTGAGCCACCATGTCCAGCCAAGCCTTTTTAAAAAATGTATTTTATTTCATATAGTCATTCTATAGGAAAAATATAATGATTTAAAAAAAAATTTGTGGATTCCCTTATATTTGAATAATCCTATCTGAGAAGGCTAAGGAATGTTCTTTCAGCTAGTTTACAAGACAGTGCATTTGAGATTTAGAAGGTAAGCCTAGTGTGATCCCAGTGATTTGGGAGGCTGAGGTGGGAGGATCTCTTGAGTCCAGAAATTGGAGACCAGCCTAGTCAACATAGTGAGACCTCATCTCTACAAAATTTGTTTTTAAATTAGCTGGACATGGTGGCACATGCTTGTAGCCCTAGCTACTTGGGAAGCTGAAGCAGGAAGATCCCTTGAGCCCAAGAGTTCAACACTGCAGTGAACTATGATCCACACCACTGCACTCCAGCCTGGGCAACAGAGCGAGACCCCATCTCTAAAATAAAAAAATTTAAATATAACACCTTGTTAATTATGTTTAAGGTAATAAAGTGGAGATAAAAAGATAAAGTGGCAGGTTAAGGTTTTTTTTTTTTTTTTTTTTTTAAGAATATGAACTGGAAAACCATTATAAAGGGTATAAACTATATTTTTTTTAAGGCATAAGGATGAATTAGTAAACTTAAACTCATCTTTTAAAAAGATCCACATATAAAATTGAAATATTTGTATCCCATCACTTTGGGAAGCCAAGGTGGGCAAATCACTTGAGTCTAGGAGTTCAAAACCAGCCAGGGCAACATGGCAAAACTCCATCTCTACAAATATTAGGCGGGCATATGGTGGTGGGCACCTGTGGTCCTAGCTACTTGGGAGGCTGAGGCAGGAGAATGACTTGCACCAGGGAGGCAGAGGTTGCAGTGGGCTGAGATGGTACCACTGCACTCCTGCCTGGGTGACAGAATGAAACCCCATCTCAAGAAAAAAAAAAATATTTTAGCCATTTGCCACTAATGGTTTAAACATTTTATTGCTGTAAGGAGATGCTAAGTTTATAGAATTCCTCTCAAGCAGTAATGTTGGTATGTTTCTCTTCTTTCTGATCACATGCTTTTTCTTTTTCCCATGACAGGCTAAAGAATCCCTGAAACAGGTGCGCCATTCTCTCTATTTGCAAATGCAAGTAGAAGAACTCAATGAAAAGAATTAATCTTACAGTTTTAAATGTCGTCAGATTTTCCATTACGTATTGATTTTGCAACTTAGGATGTTTTTGAGTCCCATGGTTCATTTCGATTGTTTAATCTTTTTTTGTTATTAAATTCTTGTAAAACATAAGTATTGTTCTCAACTGAGATTTTTACTTTTTGGATTTTTATAACTTGCTAATGTTAGAAAGGGCTTGTATGCGTCTATCAAAGCAACAGTGGCTGCTGTTAGCTAAAAATCCTTGTCAGCTTGTCCCACGTTTATTCTCTATGTGGAGGTGAAAGGGTCTGTGCTTGGCATTCACTTTCATTCTTAGACTTAATTTGGAATCATCTTTTAAAAAAATCAGAGACCAGGTCTTGCCAAATCAAACTCCTGGGCTCAAGCAACCCTCCTGCCTCAACCTCCCATGGAATCATCTTGTCATTAACTTCTTTTTTTAATACGCAGTAGTTGGGAGTAAGATCTTTTTATCATTTACCAAAAAGGCATAAATGTTCCACCAACCATAAAGTATAGTTGGTACTTTTTGAACTTCAACTGAAACAGTGTGTATAAACGATTGCTTTTGAACCTGCAAATCACAAGTTTCAGGTATCGAAGCCGAAACAGTTAACTTTCTTCAGCCTCTGGCAGATTATTAACAAAACAGTATTATTCAGATTCTATATCATATTAATAAGAATTGAACCTTGAAAGTAACATCTGTTATTCTACTAATGTGATCGTGTGTGAATGGGTCTGATGACTGCTGGACTGTTTGTAGGAACTTAACATGGAAGATGCTGACAGAATCAGACTTTGCAGGTGTTCAGCCTGTAGTGGCTAAGAATTATCATGTTTTCTATTTCATCCTCAGAATGCCATACAACAATTCTGGAATGCTGATTTTTTTTAAAGTAGGAATTAAAGTCATACACAAAATGTGGTAATCCATATGTAGATGAAATATTAAACATTTAAATGACCGAGTAAAAAACATCTATCAGTTACACAAATGAACAAGCATGTGAGTTAAAAATGTAATAAAATATGAATTTCAAATATTTTATTAAGGGATGATTTAATTCCTGGATTTCGAAAACCTTTAAAAACATCAAACAAACTTTTATAAAAAAGTGACAAAATACAAGTTAAATCAGCTAGATTTTTGTGTAACCCTGCAGTTTATTAAAAAATAATACAAATGCTTGTAAATTTTTATTTATCTAATTTCCTGAGGATTTTGTTTCTGCATATCAAACCCTTTCACCATGGCCAACATGAACTTTTTTTTTTTTTTAAAGCAGTTCTCTGCTAGGCATTAAACTTTAAAACATTTGAATCATTGGACCATAATGCTTCAGCCTAACGATATTTATATAAAAAGAAGAGAAAGACATTTTCTTTTTTTTGAGACGGAGTTTCACTCTTGTTGCCCAGGCTGGAGTGCAATGGCGCAATCTCGGCTCACCGCAACCTCCACCTCCTGGGTTCAAGTGATTCTCCTGCCTCAGCCTCCCAAGTAGCTGGGATTGCAGGCATGTGCCACCACACCTAGGTAAATTTTTTTTGTGTGTATTTTTAGTAGAGACGGGGCTTCTCCATGTTGGTCAGGCTGGTCTCGAACTCCCGACCTCAGGTGATCCGCCCACCTTGGATTCCCAAAGTGCTGGGATTACAGGTGTGAGTAACCACGCCTGGCTGAGAAAGACATTTTCAATACAGATTGTAAAATAAGATAGTCTCTATTAATTAGATTTTGGAAAGAAATGCAGCTTTTTAGTTAGCATTGAGGCAAAACAGGGAACCTGCTTCTTTCCAATTGCACTTGGGTCTTTGCAAAAGTCCACTCGGCGCTGAGAAACTTTCCTGTTCACCAGTGTGAGGAGTTCTGTGAACTCTAAGGAGGAGCCATATTTTCCCAACATCTCACACAAATCTTGAATGTACCATGAGCCGTTCACAGTTTCCCGGTGAGAATAATATCCTAAAAAAGTGAGAAGGAAAATGTTGCTGTAGTTTTCTGGCTTTCAATTACTGTGTGTATTCTTTATAGTTACAGAAGTGTAAGTTCTTAAAAATCCTTAGAAGAGTCTTAAGATGTGTCCATGATATATATGGCTTTAAATTTTTTTGACTCTTTTCAAATGGGAAAAGAGACTAATTCTATATAGTTTTATATACACGGGGTTAATTCTATATAATTTCCTCCATTTCCTAAAACATTCCCAAGATAGACAATGATTGAGACATGAGATTACTAAAAACAAGTCAAACAAAATTATTTACTACAAAAGCAAAGAACCATTATCAAAATATTTTTCAGTTGGGCATGGTGTGGCTCATGCCTGTAATCCCAGCACTTTGGGAGGCTGAGGCAGGCAGATCACTTGAGGTCAGGAGTTTGAGACCAGCCTGGCCAACATGGTGAAACCCAATCTCTACTAAAACTACAAAAATTAGCTGGGCGTGGTGGCAGGCACCTGTATTCCCAGCTACTCGGGAGGCTGAGGTAGGAGAATCACTTGAACCCAGGAGGCAGAGGTTGCAGTGAGCCGACATTGGACCACTGCACTCCAGCCTGGGCAACAGAGTGAGACTCTCTCTCAAAAAAAAAAAAAAAAAAAAAAAATATATATATATACACACACACACACACACACACACACACACACACACACACACAGGTATGCAATGGCTCATTCCTGTAATCCCAGCATTTTGGGAGGCCAAGGCTGGAGGATCGTTTGATACCAGCCTGAGCAACATAGCAAGACCCAATCTCTACAGAAAAATTAAAAAGTTAGCTAAGCATGGTGGTGCATGCCTATAGTCCCAGCTACAGGGGGGCTGAGGTGGGAGGATTGCTTGAGCCTGAGAAATTGAGGCTGCAGTGAGTCATGATCATGCCATTGCACTTCAGTCTCAGTGACAGAGTTGAGACCTTGTCTCAAAAAAAAAAAAAAAAAGGCTTTCCATGACAATTACCACAATGGCACTACCACCCTCAGTAACTGATGGTAGGCTGCTAATATTAATATAATTAATTAGACTGTTGCTTTACTCAATATAACTCTCAGGAATGATTTTTCTGTAAGGTACTTTACACTTTCATTTATCACTCTGTGCCATGTGGTCAAAGAAATTCTAAGTCTGTGAGCTTCAGGATGGAATCACTATGTCCCAACCGAAAGATCTGACCCAAACCAACCAAAGGTGAAACTTACAGGACCTTAGCCAAGAGAGGCAATTATATGTTTGTTTTAAACACCACACACCTTCTGCAACAGAGTAACACATGAGGAAGTCAGCTCCAGCAGGCAGAGTGTAAACGGAGGCTGCATCCACCTCAGTTATGTTGGTATCCAACTTGTCTATCTGATTATCTACTACATCCAAAGGAATGACTGGCACATCGTGCTGGTTTCCCCGACATGCCTACAAGACAAGACAAGGAGGAAAAACCCACCTCTTTGCCTACTGTTTCCTTCCCAATGCTTAATGTGTGCAGTGAATGTGTAAGCCAGAACCCCTTCATTACAACAGAAACCACATTCTGAGCAGTTCAGAAGCAATACATTCAGGTTTAGAGGGCACAAAAGCCAACAAAGTTGTTTCCCTACTTAGGTTTTCTTTTAGTTAATGTTTTAAGAAAAAATTGGCATCCCCAAGTATACATCAAATTATGTTGGTAGAAGGGTATACTGTAGAGGAAAAAGCTTGTGGTTTTAAAATTTCTTACAGATTAACCACACCCAGGGCACACGGTATTACCTTCCCTTTTGAAAGCTATAGTATTGACCTAAGTGATTCTATTTAGGCAGGCAGTGTATTTCCAGATTGACTGTTGCTTGCCTGGCTGCTGCTATAAATTGTTAGGAGTTAAAATGACATCCAGCCTGACCTGAGGAGATACCTACTAATGCATCTTCTTCCTTGTGTGCCCATTAAAAAGTGAGGTCTCAAATTTTTACCCACTAATTCTGACTCAGAATTTACATTAAATTTAGGCTCATAATTAACATTAAATTCTGACTCAGAGGCTAACATTAAACTCTTCTCATAAGTGACTTTTACAAGCTGAATTGTGTTCCCCAAAAATTCATATGTTGAAGTCCTAGCCCTAATACCTCAACTATGACTGTATTTGAAGACAGGGCCTTTAGAGGTGATTAAGGAAAATGAGGTCATATGGGTGAACCCAAATCCAACACGACCAGTGTCTTCATAAGAAGAAACTGAGACACAGACATGCACAGAAGAAAGACCATATGAAGGCACAGGGACAAGATGGCCACCTACAAGCCAAGAAGGGAGGCCTCAGAAGAAACCAGTCCCCCCCACACCTTCATCTGAGACTTCCAGCTCCAGGACTGTGACGATAAATTCCCGCTGTTTAAACCACACAGTCTGTGGTACTTTGTTATGGTCACCCTATACACGAATACAGTCAGCTAATAAGATTCTGTTGTAGCATTATAAATGCATCAATCAGTTCTGAAATGGTTAAAGAATTATGAGCATCAAAAGAAAGTCCTGAATGATTTCAAATCATAAAATAAATAGAAAATCCCTACTATCCCGTTTTTATAGGCAGATTTTAATCTTGGTATCAGCAGGCTTATTTTCAGGCCTTTTTTCTACTGTCCTTCCTAAATATAACATAGAACACCTTTAACCTGATGACATCACCTGCCCAGTCAACTGCAATAAGAGTAAGAGCGAGCCTTTACTGAGGGCATGCCTATGCCAGGCACTGTTCTAAGTGGTTTTCATTCATTAAGTCAGTCAGGTGATTTTGCCCACACAACCACCCCATGAGGCAGGTGCTCTTTTTACCAAGAATCTAAGGCATAGAGAGAGAACGTAACTTGGCAAATGATTTCATTTGTGGCTTTCTTCCCATAGTAGCTCATTAGTTATTTCCAAGTCTCTTGTGTTTGACAGGGTTGGCCACTACCCTTTTCACGAAACAACCATGTCATTATTTGTTTCTTGGTTTTCTACTGGTGTCCATCCTCCTCAGTATCTTCCCTCTTCAGCCCATTCCTCATGGGCGCCCCTCGGTTTTGTTCTACACTCCTTTTTCAGGCTGTATTCAACACGAGTAAACTCATCTATCTAGTCCCATGGCTTCCACGACCACCTCCTGATTTATTTCTCCAGCCGAGGCCACCTGTCTTAGGTTCGACACCTGTATCACCAATTCCATGTCCCACAGACATTCCAATGCAGTTGTCCAAACCAGAAACGAGGCAGTCATCCTTCACTTCCTCACCCCAAAACAAGGCTTTATGGTAGGATGCGAAATGCAGTTTCATGTTTCATATGGTTTGCATGTCTGTCCCTCCAAATCTCATGTTAAAATGTGGTTCCCAGTGTGGGAGGTGAGGCCTGTGGAAGGTGACTGGATCACTGGGGAGGATCTCTCATGAATGGTTTAGCATCATCCCCTTGGTGATAAGTGAGCTCTCACTCAGTTCACATGAAATCTGGTAATTTAAGAGAGTCTGGGACCTCTCCCTTGGCACTCTCTTGCTTCCACTCCCAACAAGTCCTATGCTGGCTCTCTGTCACCTTCCACCATAATTGTAAGCTTCCTAAGGCCTCACCAGAAGCAGATGCCAGCACCATGCTTCCTGTACAGCCTGCAGAACTTAGTCCAATCAAATCTCTCTTCCTTATAAATTACCCAGTCTCAGGTATTTCTTTATAGCAATGCAAGAATAGACTAACACAATGTTATTTCATGTCCTCCAATGCCATTCATGGAAATACAGAATTGTGACACTAGCATGTCAGGTTTCTCTTTTGTAGTTCAAAATCTTTGGCCGGGCGCAGTGGCTCACGCCTGTAATCCCAACACTTTGGGAGGCCAAGGCAGGCAGATCACCTGAGGTCAGGAGTTCAAGACCACCCTGGCCAACATGGTGAAACCCCATCTCTATGAAAATACAAAAATTAGCCAGCCATGATGGCAGGTGCCTGTAATCCCAGCTACTCGGGAGGCTGAAGTGGGAGAATAATTGAACCCGGGGGCGGAGGTTGCAGTGAGCCGAGACTGCACCATTGCACTCCAACCTGGGGTACAGAGCGAGACTCCGTCTCAAAAAAAAAATCCTTAATGATATGCCAAGTAATATTCATGCAAAAAAAAATTTCTTTTTTTTAGACAGACAGGGTCTCACTCTGACGCCCAGGCTGGAGTGCAGTGGTGTGCTCTTGGCTCACTACAGCCTCTGCCTCCCAGGTTCAAGCAATTCTCGTGCCTCAGCTTCCTGCATGGCTGGGATTACAGGCACCTGCCACCATGCCCGGCTAATTTTTGTATTTTTAGTAGAGACAGGGTTTCACCATGTTTGCCAGGCTGGTCTTGAACTCCTCAGGTGATCTGCCTGCCTCGGCCTCCCAAAGTGCTGGGATTACAGGTGTGAGCCATCACGCCTGTAAAAAATACTTTTATCCCTAAAACCAATTTGGCAGCGGGGGAAACAATCTTGGTTTAAGGGGCAATGTGAAAGGGATGAGACAGGATAGGACTAGAAGGCTTTATTTTTCCATTCTTTCCATTGGTTTATATGCTCTCCACCTCCCAAAGAAGCAAACCTAGTCTGATGAGGTTGCCTTGTGCGGCACTCTTCAATCAGCAGGTACGCTTTCCAATGGCTCTCCTTGGTATCAGGCTCAGACAGGGAGTAGCACATTGGTTACTTTGTGAGTCACTTCAAATCTCAATCCAAATGCTGTTATTTTGTAATATAGACAATGAGTGTGTCAAAGAATTATTACTAACAGCTCAAAGTGCAACTATGATTGGCCAGAATTCAAAAAGGGCCTGTCCAATTACTGGAGAAAGTTACTTTCAAAACTGGCTTTTAGACCTTTATCACATGTTCAGAATGACAGACTTTATAATTAAGATGATAATGTAATCAGTCTTACCTGAATGATAAATATCTTGGGTTTTCCAACCAGGCTGTGACACTTGTCTCCTTTGAACAAGCCAGTTAATGTCTGAATTTCGATTTTAGCATCATACGCATAAATGTGGTTGCCTTCGCCATGGCTCAGAAAGACACACACAAAGCAATCGGCATCTGCGTGGCTAACAGTTGACACTATAAAGGACCCAAAAGAGAATATAGAAATGAAAATATGATGCTTGTTATCTACACATAAAAATTCAGTTTATTAACACAAGAATAAAGTTACATCCACATGATTGGGGATGAGGAAAATTTGTGGTTTTGTCTTTTTTGTTTTTTTGAGATGGAGTTTCACTCTTGGTGCCCAGACTGGAGTGCAGTGGCGCAATCTTGGCTCACTGCAACCTCCACCTCCCGGGTTCACGCGATTCTCCTGCCTCAGCCTCCCAAGTAGCTGGGATTACAGATTAGAAACCATACCCAGTTAATTTTTGTATTTTTAGTAGAGACGGGGTTTTGCCACATAGCCAGGCTGGTTTCGAACTCCTGACCTCAGGTGATCCACCTCGCCTTGGCCTCCCAAAGTGCTGGGATTACAGGCATGAGCCACCGTGCCCAGCCTACTCTTTAATAAGTGTAAAATATCTGTAATGAAACAATTTAGTCTTTAATCAAACAGAACATACCATACTGTATCTTATTTTTAAAAAAATCCAAATGTATTAAAGTTCAGAGTAATAGAATTTGACCAAATTTCATTAGCCTTTCTAAAACACAGAATGATGTGGAAAACATAAAGGGATTATGACAGGGAATCTCACTTAAGATCCAAGTTATTTTGGCAATAAACTAAAAATCTCCTTGAATCAGCAGAGACCTTAGAGCAGAGTGGAAAGACCCAGAAACTGCTGCTCCACAGCTCCCCATGCATTGCTGCACTTTCACTATAGGAATACAGACAGCACTTAGGGCCAGGCGCAGTGGCTCACGCCTGGAATCCCAGCACCTTGGGAGGCCAAGGCAGGTGGATCACTTGAGACTGGAGTTCAAGACCAGCCTGGCCAACACGGTGAAACCCCATCTCTACTAAAAATACAAAAATTAGCTGGGCATGGGGGCAAGCTACTTGGGAAGTTGAGGCAGGAGAATTGCTTGATCCCAGGAGGTGGAGGCTGCAGTAAGCTGAGATCACACCACTGCACTCCAGCCTGGGGGGGACAGCGAGACGCCATCTCAAAAAAAAAAAAGATTATAGCACTTAGAGCTTCCAAAAGAGTACTCAAGGCCAGGTTCAGTGACATGAGACTGATGTCCTCCAAAGCTTCTGAGCAAAGTAGAAAAGCTGGTAAAAGCAGCCAAAGTTAGAATGATGTGCAGTTTAAAGAAGAGCTCTGAAGAAAGTTTAAAGTAATTATGCAAATATAATGGTTGGCATGCAGTGATGATTATAATATAGGTTGTTGTAATTAGAATACCTACCCCATATTGATGTTGTGAGAATTAAAGGAGGTAATGTATGTAAACCAACACTATTTGGAAAGCAGTGAGAAAATGGGGCATGAAAGGAGTCAATGAGAAAATGAGCCTGTTGACTGCCCAGCACCTGTAGTATTTGCATTTTAGGCTTTTACTGCCAATTGAAGGGGTCATTTCATTCATTTCTGCAATAGACTGTAACTAGTGGTATGCTAAATATAAACTTCAGAGGCATAATTATTTGCAAGGGTCTCTAAATGTGCTCGGTAACGGAAACACAGAAGCATACCCAAAACCTGTAACCTGTGCTAAATTAATACTTTTTTTGTCACACAAGTAATTACTTGTACCTGTCTTTACAAATAGGATAAAGGACTCGGTTTCATTAGAGGAAGATGAACTATATAATAGCAAAACTACCTACCCTCATGAATTTTGAGCAGTAGTTCTTCCGCTTTAAGATCGTTAAAGCATTTCACTTCAAATCCTAGATCTGAAAACCTAGTGATATATTAAATGAAACGTTAGCCTATAAACTTTTCAAAGTTGTCAAATACCCTTACTTTGGAAGAATCTATACACATTTTAATGACACATAAATTTGCTTTCTTTAGGAGAAAAATGAAATATAACAATGGTGGTTTTCCCTTCATTCACCATGGTAGGAAAGGATTTAATCATAATGACAGCCGATTCAATTTAGAGTGTTGTTGTCTACTATGCAAATGTTAGTACAAATGCAAAAGTCTGTCAATATTTAATAGAACTGAGTAAGGAAAATAACACAGGCAAGTTCTTTTTTTTTTTTGAGACAGAGGCTCGCTCTGTCGCCCAGGCTGGAGTGCGGTGGCTCGATCTCGGCTCACTGCAAGCTCCACCTCCTGGGTTCACGCCATTCTCCTGCCTCAGCCTCCCGAGTAGCTGGGACTACAGGCTCCCGCCACCACGCCCGGCTAATTTTTTGTATTTTTTAGGAGAGATGGGGTTTCACCATGTTAGCCAGGATGATCTCGATCTCCTGACCTCATGATCCACCCACCTCAGCCTCCCAAAGTGCTAGGATTACAGGAGTGAGCCACCGTGCCTGGCCAACTCAAGCAAGTTTTTAAGGGAGGCTGCATCAAAGCAAGGCCCATCCTCCAACACTCTTGATCTGTTGTTACCTCATTAGTGTTGACAAGTTATGATAAGTAATTTTTTTTCCCTACGTCTAGAAGTCTGGAATTTTTTTAATTTTTAATTTTTTTTAGCTTTTCTTTTGGAAACATGGAAAAAACATTATTTTTTATTTTAGAGACAAGGTCTCACTCTGTTGCCCAGCCTGGAGTGTAGTGGCATGATCACAGCTCTGTGCAGCCTTGAACTCCTGGGCTCAAGCAATCCTCCCCCTTCAGCCTCCAGAGTAGCTGGGACTACCGCCACCAGGCCCAGCTAATTGATTTTTATTTTTTGTAGAGACCAGGTCTCACTCTGTTGCCCAGACTTGTCTCAAACTCCTTGCCTTAAGTGATCCTCCCACTTTGGCTTCCCAAAGTGCTGGGATTACCAGCATGAACCACCACACCTGGCCAAAAGTAATTTTATCACTTAACTGCCTCATCTTGATAGGTAGATAAAACTACTACCTGCGGGTAAGATTGTCTCTATCTGCGCAGGTGCCCCGCCTTTCTGGCAGTGTTAAGTGCCAAAAGAACCTCTCATGATTGAAGATTAAAGCAATTCCTCTCCTCCTGTGGTCCATTTTGTACTTTTCTGCCGGATCAAACATTTCTCTGTTAATGAAAAGTTGAAAAACAATCACTTCAAGTCATATTAAATAATGAGCCCCTCCAAGTTCTAGGTCAACATGTAGATAGAGATCTGAGCTTCCTCCTTGCCAGGCTGATGTCCCACTGGTGTGCTCCAGGAAAGGCCATGCTAGTAAGGAAAGTCCTGAAATATCTCTCTGCCAATTGGTAAAGAGCAGCCATGTGCCATCCTGACACATCCTTAACCCTCTGCCTTGATGTCTTTCCCCCAGGCCCCAGGATCCCGCAACCAAGAATAACCACGAGGCTCAGAACCAAGCTCTAGCTCTAGGCTCATGCCATGCCAATTAATATGCATTCTGAACATCACTCCAGGTCCCTCGACAACCAGGGGCAGCACAACCTGCCTATCTACAAATGAGCTCCCCAAAGGCTAAAACTTGGCCTACTGAGTTTTACTTCCTAGCTCCCAGGACCCATTCTTGCTTTGATTTCTGTAGGCTGATCATGACCATCAAAGGAAGAGACCTTTATTAGAAAAGAGCACAGCTTTACCTTTTATAGAAGGCATCTGTTTCTGTCATGTTTTCTTCCCCACCTATTAAAAGAAGTTGATTTTTGTTAATTATTTTTGACTTATGGCAGTAAAATATAGTAGGAACTCCCATCCCCCTTCTGACTCCCAAACTCTAAGACCCTTCTGTTTTGGTTAGTTTAAAAGCCAAAGTATATGAAGAAAAGGAAATGAAGGGAAACTGCTTACTAATAAACAAACTATAAATTAACAGCTCTATGCTTTCTCACCCCCAACTCGACCTGCAAAATAACAATCTTATAAACAGAAATGGAGAAAATATTACACAAATGCGTTCACTGCAAAATATGCCTAGAGTAACAGTTCCGTGATTACGAAGTTGAAATATGAAGTTGCTTTGTTATGCAGAAAATGTTTTTGCACGTTTTCTGAAACAAAGAATTAAGTCCTACAGGAAAACTGAAATACAGTTTGTGGTTAATGCTGGATTACCAGTGGTGTAGGCCTGGAAGAGGTAGAAGTTTGGGTGGAGGAAGGGAAGGGCAAGGGCAAAGACGTGGACCTTGGATATCCTGCATGACACATCTGCATTTCCAACCCTGTAAGGGGAGCCCTCTGCTCTCCATTCTCAACTGGACTCCCTACTCCCTGGACAGCCTTCCACTGAATTCCTCTCTACTCTCTAGAGCAGTGCTATGTCATGGAAGTGTCTGTGATGGTGGAATTGTTCCGTATTTGCACTGTCTCATAAGGTAGCCACTGGCCACATGTGTCTACTGAGCATTTAAATGCAGCCAGTGCAACTGAGGAACTCAATTTTAATTTATTTTCAATTTAAATTAATTGGCCAGTGGCTTCTACACTGGACAGTGCAAAAAGTGTGGCATCTTCTATAATAAAGGCCCCATCCACTCATGCATCTGTTTTTACCTGATAGCTCAATAGCTTAGAGGGGAGACAGCAATGAATAAACCGAAATATTATCAGTATAGCAAGATGCACCCTTCAGTTGAGGAAGAATGACCCTAAAGCACGGACTCTTACCCATCATCTCCTAGCCAAAAGGGTTGGTTCCCCTCTCCTTAGAGATCTCCCCATTACTAGCCCCCATCACCTGATTGATCTCACTTCTCCTCAAAAAAAAAAATACAAGGTGGGGAATTCAGTTCAAGTCCCTTTTAGCCTATTCCTCCTGGAACTGCCCCAAGCAATGAGACCCAACTAAGACCCCACTAAGGCATCCTCTGTCCGTACGCCCTAAGTCAGTTTTGCTCAACCTTGGGCATCAGAATTCCTGGTGTGGATGTTAAAATGCAGATTCCTGGATCCTAACTGAGGCAGAATCAGAATCCTGGAGGAAGGAGGTGACAGCTGCATTTTTCACAAAGTGATTTTTACACTAAGGTGTGAGAGCCAAAAGCAACCTCTCCAACTGGTCCTCCCCGCTGCATGGCAGATGAGAAAGCTGTTTAGTCCGACCTTTGCCCTAGGTGAGCACAGTAACCAGGTACTTCCTACTCCACACACTGCTCTATGAAGACAGCACAGGGATTTCACTCTTCCCATTTTCAAAAGCTGTCGGGATCTACTGCCTTTTGATAACCTCACCTGCTTATCTTTTAACCAATTAGAGTATAAAGAAACAATAACTTCAAGAAAATTAAATCCATATGTCACGACCATCCTCCTCACCTGCCAAAATTCTGCACAACTTGGAAAGCACTCAGTGTCTTAGTGTCTTCCTCGGTGGTAGCAGGCCAGCGGCTCACCTCCTGAGGCTTCTGCTCCATACTGACTGCTGACTGCTGGAGCCATAGGCGGCTCACAACCTAACTCACGGAAGCTGTGCCAAATGGCTGTTCAGCAAACTAACTCATATCCCTCAGGATATGGAGACGTATTCTTGCTTAGGTCTTTAAAACTCTTGTTTCTCATATTCCCAAAGAAGTAGCTTCCCAGTTGTTGCTGATACATTAAAATTAATAACTTAAGATGTGAGTTTGCATTGTCTTAAATATGCCCTCTCATTAGTCAAGACCTACAGGTTTAGGAATGGCTAACTAGTATTAAGTAGCTGCTCAAGAAAATCTGTTTAAAATGTTTAAAATGACGTTCTGGCCAGGCATAGTGGCAAGCCTATAGTCCCGGTTACTTGGAAGGCCGAGGCAGGAGGATCTCTTGAGCCCAAGAGTTCTAGGATATAGTGTGCTATGACTGCCCCTGTGAATAGCCACCATACTCCAGCCTGGGTAACAGAGCTAGACCCCATCTCTTAATACATTCAGTTTCAAAGTTAACAGATTTGGCAACCTCAGTGAGGGATTTTTTTTTAAGTTTTTTTGTTGTTGTTGTTGTTTGTTAATGCTACGGATGTAGAAAAAAACCTAGGCTCTGGACACCCCCGTTCTGATGCTGGCCAGCTGTAACCTTCACTCTCACAAAGTGCACCCTGCATCCTGCAGTACCAGTTAATGACCAGGTCCAGTGGCCACTCTAGCAAACACTGAATCAGAACAAAAAGCTATGGAGACAGATGCCAGGACCTAAGTTCCAATACTTTTCTGGAGTTGATAAACTTTACCCACAGATTGCAGAGAAAATAACACATCATGACCACCTCGAGCTGTGTATCCCAAGCAGACAAGCTTTCCAGAAGGGGGCACTTAAGTATCATTATGCCGCATTAATATTTTTTATTACTATTTTTTGGGGATGGAGTCTTGCTCTGTCGCCCAGGCTGGAGTGCAGTGGTGTGATCTCGGCTCACCACAACCTCCGCCTCCGGGTTCAAGCGATTCTCCCGCCTTAGCCTCCTGAGTAGCTGGGATTACAGGCATGCACCACCACGCCCAGCTAATTTTTTTTTGTATTTTCTATAGAGACGGGGTTTTGCTATGTTGTCCTGGCTGGTCTTGAACTTCTGGCCTCAAGTGATCCACCTGCCTCAGCCTCCTGGAAGTGCTGTGATTACAAGCATGAGCCACTGCGCCCGGCCTGCATTAATATTTAAAAACCTGGATAAAGTAAGAAATAGCTTTATTGATATGGAGAAAACAAATTTTAATGAAGGAGCTACCCTCTATAACAGATATAGAAATTCCTTTTCATCTGCAATCTACTTATCAAAAATGTGCCCTTCTTTAAACCTGATTCTTGACCTCTTTTCACTTTTTTTTTTTTTTGAGACAGATCCTCTCTCTGTCGCCCAGGCTGGAGTGCAGTGGTGCAATCTTGGCTCACTGCAACCTCTGCCTCCCGGTTTCAAGCGATTCTCCTGCCTCAGTCTCCCCAGTAGCTGGGACTACAGGCGCCCACCACTGTGTCTGGCCCTCTCTTCACTTTTCTTCCTTTGCAGGATAATGTAACTGCCACCTCCTTGTTCCTTAAATCAGCTTAGGTTTTACAAAACTAATCATTCCTTTTTTCACCTCACTCTAATTTGATAATCCCTCCAGATAATCCTGCCAGCTACCATTTGTTGATGGCCTGACGCCTTAGATACCTTATCTCACAGCTCCACAGCTCAGGAACAGGGACAGAGAAAGTGGGCCAGGCGTGCCAAGGTCGGCAAAGTGCAGTTGGGATTGAAAGCCAGCCCACCTGCAGATTCCAAAGTCTTTGTAGGCCCATCTCCACGCAGTCCCTCCCACTCGAGACCGGCTACCTTTCTAAACTTTGTTCAACTTCCCAAACGACTTCGGTCATTCTACTGTCATCGTCTTCATTCACTGCACTCTCTATGAAAATCTACCCATCGGCTCCATCAACAATGTATTTAGTAACCGTATGTAGAGTAACCATCAGGCCTCGAACATGCACTGGAGAGTGCGGTGGAGGAAGAAGAGGAAGGGAGCAGGTGAGTGAAGGAAAGCCCCGGCTTCCCGTCCATAGAGACTGCAACTGGACCCTGCACTGTGCCTCCAGGACAAGGCTACCTATCTACTTCCTCTACGACCATGTGACTTTTACAGCTTGCCTCTGGAGCACCACTTCCTTTGTGCAGCAAAATATAAAAAGTTCTTAAACAAAAGCACTCTAACCAACTGCAGGCATTTCTTTCTTTTTTTTTTTTTTTTCTTGATTCGAAGTCTCACTCTGTCGCCGAGGTTGGAGTGCAGTGGGGCGATCTCAGCTCACTGCAACCTCCACCTCCCGGGTTCAAACGATTCTCCTGTCTCAGCCTCCCCAGTAGCTTGCGCCCACGCCTGGCTAATTTTTTGTATTTTTAGTAGAGACGGGGTTTCACCGTATTAGTTAGGCTGGTCCAGAACTCCCGACCTCTGGTGATCCGCCCGCCTCGGCCTCCCAAAGTGTTGGGATTACAGGTGTGAGCCAACCGCGGCCGGCCAACTGCAGGCGTTTCGACCTTTCTGTTTGTTTTACTCTGGCCAGGCTTGAAGTTTCTAAACTTTACCAGTAATAAGTGACAGAATGTACGCTCTTAGCAGTTGATTGCTTTGCAGAGAAAAGTTATTGTGCTTTTGGCTCAAACCGACAGACAGCAGCAGGTTTCCTGGATGAAGAAGAGAGATAGAGGGGTGTGCTGGCCGCCAGGAACTGGCCGCCTCCAGGTGAAGCCCGGGCGGACCCTGGGTCTTGGCCCGGGCACCCCGCGGGCCTGTTATGTTTTCATTATGCCTCGGCGGAACAACCCCTCCTTTTCACTTTTCGACGTGAGCAAACAAAAGATCCAACCCCCAAAAGTCAACATTTCAAACGGCCAGGTGTGGGGGAAGGCCAGGCCCGGGTGGGGACAGCCTTTTAAGGTTTAAACAGCCGGGGCGCCCCTAAAGCGCTCATCGCCCCGGAGGACAAAGGCGGCAGGGGCACGCCCCAGCGCCGCGGCCGCTACGCGGGACCGCCAGGAGGCGGCAGCCAGGTCCCGAGTGTTTCTTAGACTGAAGCGCGAAGCCGTCCCCACCGGCCCTGAGCGCTTCAATCCAAGAGTGCAACTTCTCCAGGCCGCCCTGCAAAGCCGAAGGAACCCGCGGCCCCGCTCCGGTCCGCGCGCCCGGTCCCCTAACCCGCGTTTCCCCTCCAGCCGGAGCAAGACGCAGACCCGCTCAGTGCCCAGTCGACGCCCCCTGCCTACCTGCCGGGTGCCCCCTGCGGAGCCCCGAGACCGAGCTCATCGCGGCCAAGCGCGCAGCGAGATGCCCTGGCCTCCGCTTCCGTAAGCCACAGGCTCCCCGGCCCGGCCCCGCCCTCGGCCCTTCCTCGGCGGCCCCGCCCCCGGCCCTTCCTCGGCGGCCCCGCCCCCGGCCCTTCCTCGGCGGCCCCGCCCCCGGCCCTTCCTCGGCGGCCCCGCCCCCGGCCCTTCCTCGGCGGCCCCGCCCCCGGCCCTTCCTCCGCGGCCCCGCCCCCGGCCCTTCCTCCGCGGCCCCGCCCCCTACCCTTCCTCCGCGGTCCCGCCCCCTGCCCTTCCTCCGCGGCCCCGCCCCCTGCCCTTCCTCCGCGGCCCCGCCCCCTGCCCTTCCTCCGCGGCCCCGCCCCCTGCCCTTCCTCCGCGACCCCGCCCCCTGCCCCTGAGCGTGGGGCCAGTTGGTTCTGGTTGCGCGCCGCCCGGGCTCCCCGTGGATCGGGCTGGTCTTTCCCAGAGTTAAAGCACCTCCCAGTCGCTCTGGAGCCCGCGGGGGCCAAGAGCGCGGCGGCAGGGAGAGGTACCCGGTCTTCGCCTCCAGGCCCGCGGGGACTAACCGGGCCCTGGGGACATGCCAGTTGCCACCCCGGGGGACACACAGACCGCCTAGCCCGAGGCAATTTCACATCACTTGTGTGAGCTCGGCCTCATTTAATCCCAGCTGCCCCAAACATTTGCTCTTCCTGACTTTCTAGAGGTACACGCATAGATTGTTTTATACCGCTTAGCAGATACTGCCTGTATTTCAACATTGGCTCGCTTTGTGTCTCTGTGTCACATTTTGGTACTCTCGCAATATTTCAAAATTTTTCATTGTTATTATGTCTGCTATTGTGATCTGTGATCAGTAATCTTTAATATTATTGCAATTGTTTTGGGGCAACATGAACCGCGCTCATAAAGGAAGGGGAAATTAATCCATAAGCCCTGTATGTGTTTGGACTGTTCCACCGACCTTTCCCTTCTCTCTCCCCCTCCTGGGGCCTCCCTATTCCTGGAAACACAATTTTGAAATTAGGCCAACTAATAATCCTGTAAAGGCCTCTAAGTGTCCAAATGAAAGGAAGAGTCTGTCACTTTAAATCAAAAGCAAACATGATTAAGTTAGTGAGGAAGTAATACTGGTAGGCAGAAAGCTAGGCTTCTTGCTCCAGGTAGCCAAGTTGTGAGTGCAAAGGAGAAAAGCAAAGTCATGAATGCAAAGGAAAAAATTTTGAAGGAAATTAAAAATGCTACTCCAGTAAACACACAGACAATAAAGCTAAACAGCCTTATTGCTGATATGGAGAAAGTTGTAGTTGGTCTGGATAGAAGATAAAAACAGCCACAACATTCCCTTAAGCCAAAGCCTAATCCAGAGCAAGGCCCTAACTCTTCAATTCCATGGAGGCTGAGAGAGGTGAGGGAATTGCAAAAGAAAAGCTGGAAGCTAGCAGAGAGAATGGTTCCTGAGGTTTAAGGAAAGAAGCTATCTTCATGACTTAAAGTGCAAGGTGAAGCAGCAGGTGCTAACGTAGAAGCTGCATCAGGTTATCCAGATCTAGCTAAAATCATTGATAAAGGCAGCTACACTAAACAACGATCTTTTGTTTTTGAGACAGAGTCTTGCTCTGTCACCAAGGCTGGAGTACAGTGGTGCGATCTCATGCAACCTCCGCCTCCTGGGTTCAAATGATTTTCCTGCCAAAGCCTCCCAAGCAACTGGGATTACAGGATGTGCCACCATGTCCAGGTTAATTTTGTATTTTTAGTAGAGACAGTTTCACCATGTTGGCCAGGCTGGTCTTGAACTCCTGACCTTGAGCAATCTGCCCACCTCCGCCTCCCAAAGTGCTGGGATTACAGGTGTGAGCCACCGTGCCCAGCCAAAACAACAGATCTTAAATGTATATGAAACGGCCTTCTATTGGAAGAAGATTCCATCTAAGACTTTCATAGCTGGAGAGAAGTCAATGCCTGTCTTCAAAGCTTCAAAGAACAGGCTGATGCTCTTGTTAGGGGCTAATACAACTGATGACTTTAAAGCCAACATTCCTTTACCATTCTGAAAATCCTAGTGCCCTTAAGAATTATGCTAAATATGATCTATAAATGGACCAACAAAGCCTAGTTAGTGACAGCACATCTACTTACAGCATGGCTTACAGAATATTTAAAGTCCACTGTTGAGCTCTAGTGCTCAGAAAAAAAGGTTCCTTTCAAAATATTCCTCCTCATTGACAATACACCTGGTCATCCAAGAGTTCTGACAGAGATGTACAGAGACTGATGCTGTTATCATGCTTGCTAACACAACATCCATTCTGAAGCCCAGGGATCAAGGAGAAATTTTGACTTCCAAGTCTTATTTACAAAATACATTTCATAAGGCTATAGCTGTCATCGTGATTCCTCTGATAGTTCTGAGCAAAGTAAATTGAAAATCTTCTGGAAAGGATTCATCATTCGAGATGCCATTAAGAACATTGGTGATTCATGGGAGGTCAAAATATCCACTTATGGTATGTAACTAGAAACTAGAGGGGGAAAAAAAGAAAAACGAAAAATTAAAAGTACATGTATCAGCCACAGTGGCTCATGCCTGTAAACCCAGCACTTTGGGAGGCCAAGGTGGGAGGACTGCTTGAGGCCGGCAGTTTTGAGACCAGCCTAGGCAACAATGCGAGACCCTGTCTCTACAAATTTTTTTTTTTTAAATTAGCCACAGTGGTGGCACATGCCTGTATTCCCAGCAACTCAGGACACTAAGATGGCAGGATTGTTTGAACCCAAGTTTGAGGCTGCAGTCAGCTGACTGTGCCACTGCACTCCAGTCTGGGTGACAGAGTAAGACACTCTTTAAAAAAAACAAATATATATATATATATATATATATATATATATAATATAAAATACATATATAAATATTTAAAAATTATATATATTTCAATTGGCACACTGGGTGATATTTTACGGGCAGGACAACATACCTATCCATTTTATATATACACATATACATTATATATAGGTATATGTATATATCTCCACATTAACAGGAGTTTGAAAGAAGTTAATTCCAATCCTCATCAATGATGTTGAGGGGTTCAAGACTTCAGTGAGGGAAGTCACTGTAGATGTGGCAGAAGTAGTAAGACAAATAGAATTGGAAGTGGGGCCTGAAAATGTGGCTGCATTGTTGCCACCTCATGATAAAACTTTGATAGATGAGGAGATGCTTTTCATGGATGAGCAAAGGAAGTGGTTTCTTGAGATAGAATCTACTCCTGGTGAATATGCTGTGAATAGTGTTTAAATGACAACAAAGGATTCAGGGTATTAGTTGACAAAGCAGTGGCAGGGTTTGGGGGGATTTACCCCAATTTTGAAAGAAGGTCTGCGGGTAAAATGCTACCAAACAGCATCACATGCTACAGGGAAATATTTAGTGAATGGAACAATCAATGGATGGCCAGGTGCGGTGGCTCACGCCTGTAATCCCAGGACTTTGGGAGGCCAGGAGTTTGAGCCCAGACTGGACAACATGGCGAAACCCTGTCTCTACTAAAAATACAAAAATTAGCCGGGCACGGTGGCAGGCACCTGCAATCCCAACTACTCAGGAGGCTGAGGCACGAGAATCACTTGAACCAGGAGGCAGAAGTTGCAGTAAGCCAATATCATGCCACTGCACTCCAGCCTGAGTGACAAAGCGAGACTCCATCTCAAAAAAAAAAAACAAACAAAAATGAAGCAAACTTCCTTACTGTCTTATTTTAAGACCTTGCCAGTCATCCCAGCCTTCAGCAACTACCACCCTAATCAGTCAGCAGCCCTCAACAAGACCCCACGCCAACATTTATAACTCGCTGAAGGCTCAGATGATCCCTAGCATCTTTTAGCAATATTTTAAAATTAAGGTATATACATTATTTTTTTAGACGTTATTGCACACTTAACAGACTACACTTTAGTATGAAAAACTTTTATATGCACTGGGAAACCAGAAAATCTGTGTGACTCTTTATTGGTGGTCTGGAACCAAACTCGAAATCCCTCTGAGGTATCCCATAGGGGGTGGCATATATGTTCCTGTTTCATGTGTAGTCCTTTCCCCAGTGCGAGTTACTTTGTAGGACTTGCAGTAACTTATTTTAAATGCTCTTTGTATACGAGACTTGGGCCAAAGTAAACTGGAGGTAACTCCTGGATTTTTTTTTGAGACGGTTTAGCTGTTGTTGCCCAGGCTGGAGTGCAATGGCATGATCTCAGCTCACTGCAACCTCTGCCGCCCGGGTTCAAGCGATTCTCCCTTGGCCTCCCAAGTAGCTAGGATTACAGGCGTGCACTACCATGCCTGGCTAATTTTGTATTTTTAGTACAGATGGGGTTTCTCCATGTTGGTCAGGCTGGTATCAAACTCCCGACCTGGTATCTGCCCACCTTGGCCTCCCAGAATGTTGGGATTACGGGCATGAGCCACCGCACCCGGCTTCTCCTGGCTTTTTCAAATCTGGCTTTCATAGGTAGAGCTAATTCAGGGACAGAATCATGCAGAAATTCACAGAACGATGAAGGTCTCTAGATTATGGTGTTTCTTGGGGAGAGCATGTTGTTCTACCCAAAAAATAGCAGCCAGTGTGCCAACAAGGTGCCATGGGGTGCTCAATGTTGGATTTAATTTAGCTCCTCCTTGGGTGGTTGGCTATTGTAAAAAATTTACTTTGACAATGCTTTCAGATTTGATGAAACGGTGGCTTTATCTTTTGTAATTCCTCTGGACCTTGTAATTTTAAAAGTAAGCAACCTTAGAGTGGGAAAAAAATTAAAATGTGTTAAGGCACGACTTCTAATATATTAAAATAAGTATAATGAATACTTAAGAAATAGGTATAAGGAACTCATCTCATACGATTATTTGGGAGAGGAAAAATCTAATTTGGTAACTTCTACATGTGCCTGTGGTTCAAGTCTTGATGTCATTAGAGTACGAAATCAAAGAAGGGTTTTTACTCAAACCATTTACTGTTCATTATATGCATAAAATATTTCAGAAATCACTGTCTTAGTAACTTATCCTGCAACAAAGACATGGAATATCCATATTTCCCTTGTATGGTGGTTGTGATGATTGGGTTAAGTGACTGTGAAGGACTCAGAATACTGCCTGCCATGTGAAGAGCTCAATGAATATTGGTTATTACCATCTTCTTGTACTCGTTGGAAACAGGAGTGGCATTTTTTGGTTTCCTCATTACCTACCCCAGTTGCCTTGCATGTGGCTCAATATTTAGCACTGACTACAATTCAGGGTTTTCACATTTACACTCTGGCTTTTATCCAGTCTGAAAACATTCCCTCGACAAGAGTGGAACTCCAGTTAGCTGACTTTCTACTTATCTGAAAAGAGCAGACGGAAGGAATTTGTCATTTTTTCTCCATAAGTATCTTATTATCTCAACGTTACTACTATAGTCTACGTGGTTAAGTATTTTAAAACAATATTTTTTCTACCTTTTTTTCCCCTTATTCACCACTGATCAGGATTTTGTCTAAAAACATAAATACAGAGCATTTTCTTGGGTACTTATTTCAGAATTACAAATGTATAATTTTAGCCTCTTAAAGCAACAGCTAGCCACAGTAAAATGGCTGAGTGCCTGGGACTGGGAAACAGGCTGCCCAGGTTCTACTCATGGCTTCCCCATTTTATTTGCTGTTAGATATTTGACAGGTAATGCAACTTAACCTCTCATAGCTTCAAACTCTTTGTTGTAAAATGAGGTCCAAATCTATTCCAGAGTTTTTGAGACAGTAAATGGCAAACTCCTATGAAAGTACTGAACCCACAGCAAGCTTTCAGTACATTAGTTATTTTCAGCACTGAAGATTACCTAAACTACTTCCCCAGCTGCGTTGTATGAACCAGCAGTATCATCATCTGAGAACTTGTTAGAAATGCAAATTCTCCTGTCTACCCCAGACCTACTGAATCAGAAACTCTGGGGGTGGGGTCCAGCAGTGTGTTTTAACAAGCCCGCCAGTGAGTCTCACACATGCTCATGTTTGAGAACCACCAACATAGACTGGAATCCTACCAAGCGCTCTCTTCACTCTCAAAGAAAAATATTCCCACAGCAAATCCATTAAAATTCAGATACACTAAGTTAACTGATAGGATGACTTGAATCTTCCTATATCTGAATAGTTTTCCATAAAAGTGACTTATTGAAACTGGTTTGCCCTCATATCTCAATCGTGTCTTCACTACAGCTTCTCTGTGCTCAATGTCTCCTTTATGAAATAAACAGCCATCTCTGTCCCTGGAAGAAATGTGTCAAAAGATTTTAAGGAGACGGCATTATTCGAAGGTAATATATTATTTTAAAATATAAATAAAAGTGGAACTTATTGAAACTGAAGGTCTTGGCTTGTCACCTATCATAGGAATGAAATATAGGGAATAAAGTTCAGAGATAATTCTACAACTTAAAAATTTTGATCACTGATTTTGGTGTTTAATATTTTTTCTTACAGAATTCATAGAAATATTAATTTCTATGATGATTCTGATTGCTATACTTAAAACTTGAAAGCCAACACAGAAATGTTTGTCAAGTTGTCAACAAGATTTTTGAAGGATGTTATGGAAACTGAATAAGTAAGCCTGAGGCAAAAAGTCTAACATCATTGTGACATATATAAAAGATGACACTACTGATCCCCTTACAGTTTTATTAATAACTATTATTTTTCATATACCGGTTGCACTGATTCATTTTTGCTCTTTTATTTTTTAGGCAGAAGGCTGGTTTTTGTAGGATTAAGCAGTGAGGAAAAACAGCAAACTAAAAATGCTACTTCAAATATAGCAACAGTCACTACATAAGGCTTAAATCAATATATTGCAAGTAATTTCTATGAATTTTGAACAATACAATGTAGTGTATGTGGAAAGATCTTGCCTAATAAGTTTCATTCCACTCCTCAAAGTTACTGAAGTCAAGTATTAATAACAGAATTGTTTTTATAGAAAGATTCCATCTTCTTTACTGTTAGATGTTATACCTGTTTTGTACTAGGATAAAATAATGAGCATTGTGCATCACACCTTCTGATAATCTCATACTTCTATAAATACTGAGAGAAATAATCACTCTTTTAAATTTAGAGAGAGTTGGTTTTAGGCTAACAAGTTTTTTCTTCTTTCCAAGACAGAGTCTTATTCTGATGCCTATGCTGGAGTGCAGCAGTGCAATCTCAGCTCACTGCAACCTCTGCTTCCCAGGTTCAACCAATTCTTGTGCCTTCACTTCCCGAGTGGCTGGGATTACAGGCATGTGCCACCATGCCCAACTAATTTTTGTATTTTTAGTAGAGACAGGGTTTTGCCATGTTGGCCAGGCTGGTCTCGAACTTCTGACTTCGAGTGATCTGTCCGCCTTGGCCTCCTACCGTGCTGGGATTACAGGCCTGAACCACCACGCCCAGCCTCTAACAACTAATTTTAATAAATATTACTGGACTAGTCTACAGGTTCACTGAAAGAAAGGCTACCTGTGAGGACGTGTTTAATTAGCTTTTGCCCTTGTATCTCAATTCTGTCTTCATTACAGCTCTGTGCTCAGTTTCTCCATCTATGAAATAAATACGGCCATATCTGTCCCTGGAAGAACTATGTCAAAAGATTTTAAAGAGACAGGCATCATTTGAAGGCAGTATTATTTTAAAGTATCAATATTACATTTCTTGCAAAGAGCTGCTGAAAGTTAGTTCTTGGTTTTTTTTTTTTTGCTCTTTTAATGAGTTTATTCTGTCAATAGGGAAAATACCAACTTTAAAATATAAACATATGCCACAAAATTTTGGGACAAATTTTGAGTTGAAGACGGCAGTACAAACTCATGTTTAGCTTTGTACACACATAAATAATTACAGATGTGTACATATGCATGGATTAATATACATACATATTTCTCAACTCTGCTACAAACAGTGACATCCCAGTAGCAACAAGCACATCTAATGCCCAGATCTTGGTTTCTAAGTATGATTCTCCAACAAGGAACCAGGGCTCTTTGGAGCAGGGGTTGATTCTAGGAATTCTAAGGTTGGGGCAGGGAATATCCAAGATGAACCTGGAGCATCTTGTAGTGCCAGAAAGTAAGGAAGTGCTCAAAAATCAAAAGGATGGGCACATCAAAGGGACATAGTAGCCAACCTGGCAGAACTCCTAATAGCCAAGCTGGACAACTTAAGCAACAAAATAAATAGTGTGTTACCCAAAATACAAAATATACATGAGTCCATACTGATGTAAACAAATTAGGGTGGGAGGGAGAGACAAATTTTCCATATAGAAAAATTCCAAATACTACATATGGATATTCCCACTTCCAGGAGGTTGAATGTAATCTTTCCCACCCACCACCTCCCATGACTGGACTTAATGACTGTTTTCCAAAGAACAGAAGTATGGAAAGGGAAAATAACAGTAATTTTCAGCAGCAAAAAACCAACACACACTACCTTAACCAAGTGTCCAAAGTTAATACACCATCAAACTGATAGCATGTAACTCCTGACATCATGCAGTGAAAAGGACCTTCACCTCTGGTATTCTTCCTAAAAATCTATAACCCCACTCTAATCATGAGGAAAACATCAGACAAACCCAAATTGAGGAATATTCTACAAAACACCTGAACAGTACTCCTCAAAACTGTCAAGGTTATGAAAAAGAAAGACTGTGGAACTATCACAGACCAGAGGCTAATTAGGCATGACGACTAATTCAGTGTGGTATCCTAGATTGGATCCTGGAAAAGAAAAATGACATTAATTAAAAAACTAATACAATCTGAAAAATAAAGTCAAGTTCCGTTAATAGTAATTACCAATGCTGATTACTTAGCTTCTGACAATGCTTCATGGTTAAATAAAAGGTTAACACTGGGGGAACTGGGTGAGTGGTCACAGAAGCTCTCCATGTATCTTTGCAACTTTTCTGTAAATCTAAAATTATCCCAAGTGTTTTTTTTTTTAAATCTGAACATAAAAAACCGTTTCTACTGATTTGTGTGTAATTTGTGATCATGAATTATATTTTATAAAGATATTGAGTTTGTCCTTTTGAGAAAGCCAATGCTGCTAACAAAATCTATGAATTCATTATAAGTGTAAAGTTACCTGGACAAATATTTCAATAATAAATATTGATAAACCATTTTTTTTTTAAGATAGAGTCTTGCTCTGTTGCTCAGGCTGGAGTGCGGTGGCACGATCTCAGCTCACTGCAACCTCCACCTCCTGGGTTCAAGTGAATCTCCTGCCTCAGCCTCCTGAGTAGCTGAGACTATAAGCATGTGCCACCACGCCTGGCAAATTTTTGTATTTTTAGTAGAGACGCTGTTTCGCCATGTTGGCCAGCTGGTCTCAAACTCCTGATCTCAAGTGATCCACCCGCCTCAGTGATCCTCCCAAAATGCTGGGATTATAGGTGTGAGCCACTGTGCCCAGCCGATAAGCATTAATTATTAATAATGGCTTACAAAACTGTACCTTTTATAAAGGTTTGAAATAAAGAATC
Organism: Pongo pygmaeus; assembly: GCF_028885625.2. NCBI lineage: Eukaryota > Metazoa > Chordata > Mammalia > Primates > Hominidae > Pongo > Pongo pygmaeus. The sequence continues at coordinate 122,492,079 of NC_072376.2, forward strand.
AATTGAGGGTTCCAAACATTTAAGTGGAAACCCAGTTTGCTCACTTAGCCACAAGGCATACATGTGCCTTGTCTCACTGGAACAGCTGCCACCAATTCAAGTTGGAAGATACTAGGTTCCTGGCAATGACATATCTCCAAAGTTAGGAACATGGCCCTTTTTCCAGAACATACTTTTCCTTCTGCCCTGTTCTACCTGTAATGACTTACAAAGAACCGCCTCTCCCTATGCTGTCCTTCTCTGACTTTGGAAGTCAGTTCATCTTAATAACTTTGGCCATGGGTTACCCAAAGGATATATATGGCTTGAGGTCCTGGGCTAGGGAAAGGTTAACAACCAGTAGTCAGCAAAGACCAGTCTAGGAACATAACTGAGCATTCCAAGAGATTGAAAAGTTTTCAACATTCATAGACATCTTCAGAAGCTGTTGAAGTTTTCTTGGATTTGCTCTAAACATATGGTAATAATTTTCAACGTAAATAAGAGATCTATAAAAGGCAGTTATTTATATCTTGCATTTTCCATCCTTTTGGCTCTAATTAAAGGCTTTTTGAAAAGCAGTATCAAGCACAAATTTTAGTAAGACCACAGTTAGTAAAAGGTTAGTCTTTAAAAAATCTACGATAAAGAACAAGTGCTGGGAAATAAATAACAAAGCATAACAGCAAATAGTGCCTCGATATATTAGGTTAAATATCTTTTCATTTATCTCATTAAATCCATCTTTTCTCCAACTTGGCAAAGGTTATAGCAAAAGATGACATTTGTCATGTGAGTAGCTCATAAAATGGGAGAGGCTATGCTTCTGAATCGCATTCACATCACCTTTTAGGCATATTACATAATACTTAGCTATCCTGGGGTTGCTCCCTACGAGGTTATCAGCTGATGGTTCCAATTTTACAACTGGAAAAATGGAAACCTTGTCCTTGTAAGTAGTCCTAATAGAAATGTGACTTACTCATATGCTCAACGGGCTACAGAGAAACAACATATTATGTTGTACTTTAATTACATATTATGTGTAATTAAAATAGAAAAAAAAAAGTCCGTTCCTTCTAGGCATAAATGTGTATTTAAAATTTCATAGTAAACAAATACTTGTAAGTGATAATTTCCCCATTTTCCAAATAAGATAATGTTGAACAGACCTTATGATGAATTTCATATTTGATCTCTTTTTTTGGTAAATGTGGTTGTGAAAATTGGGTTATATATTCTTCTTTTCAAAATTCTCCGCTTAACAAGCACTTGTTTTTGATATTGGTCAAGATATTTGGCATACTAAGTAAGGGAGCAATGCTGGGGAAGATACCTGAGAAGACAAGCGTGCCCTCCCCTCACTATCTCCCTTACTTTTTTTGCTTTGAGGTTTTAACATCAAGATATAAATTATTTTAAGGTCTCAAAATAATCCTTTCACAAAAATAAGACAGTTTTATGTTGTAAAAACATTAGTTATTTGTCAAAGGTTATGTTCTTCCGTTTTCATCTGTCACTAGCTGTCAGCATCTCCTTTAAAGATCAGTTTTTTCTTCATAATGACACCTGCATGCGGCTCGTTGGCTGTCCAGATATGGTTTACAACCTAAATGTATAACACTGTCAAACAAGAGCTCCACTGTTGTTTCACATGCTGCAAAATAAGAAAATGGGATTACTGTTGGGCAACTGCATTGCTCTCTTTTCACCTATGTTACACATATATAGCACAGCAACAAGCATATCCCTCGTGAACACTGAAATGTATGCTAGATGAAATCACCAAACTCTCACAACCTGTAGCATATTTACATACACACATATATATCTACAGATTTCCAGTTTTAGTCTCATGCATCTTATTTTTTGTTTGCATTCAACTGTTCAACCCTTTTTTTTTTTTTTTTTTTTTTGAGACAGGGTCTCACTCTGACACCCAGAGTGGAGTGTCATGGTGCAGTCATAGCTTATTGCAGTCTCCACATCCTGGGCTAAAGTGATCCTTCCACCTCAGCCTCCTGAGTAGCTGGCATTACCATGGCCAGCTCATTTTTAATTTAAATTTTTTAAATTTAATTTTTAATTTTAAACAGACACACAACACCACACCCAGCTATTTTTTTTTTTTTTTTTTTTAGTAGAGATGAGGTCTCACTATGTTGCCCAGGCTGGTCTCAAACTCCTGGACTCAAGCAGTCCTCCTGACTTGTTTTCCCAAAGTGCTGGGATTACAGGCATGGGCCACCATGTTTAAACTAGACAAATAAGTCTTTTAAAATAGCACTGATTAATCAGTGTTAACTTTCTTTTTATTTGAAAAACATAATCACTAACAGAGTTGTCTGATAATACTCTTAAATTTGCATTTTAAGAAAAAATGTTTTAGGTGCGGAAGAAACAAAGTTTAAAAATTGAAACCTCAAAACATTTCATTACGGCCAATGGCTTCTGAAGACTGATCATACATCAGTTAAGAGGCTTAAAGTAAACGGAATCCAATCTCTTTGACCAATGTCTTAATTTGACTTGGGGATATGGGAGCATATAAATCAAAAGTATTTTTCCCCAGTCAGGTTTATTTTATTTTATTTATTTATTTATTTATTTATTTATTTATTTATTTAATTTATTTATTTTTTTGAGACAAGGTCTCACCTCACTCTGTCACCCAGGCTGGAGTGCAGTGGCATGATCTTGGTTCACTGCAACCTCTGCCTCCTGGGTTCAAGTGATTCTTCCACCTCAGCTTTCTGAGTAACTGGGACTACAGGCGCCTGGCTAATTTTTGTATTTTTTGTTAGAGATGGGGTTTCACCATGTTGGCCAGGCTGCTCTCAAACTCCTGGGCTCAAGTGATCCATCAGCCAAGGCCTCCCAAAGTGCTGGGATTACAGGCGTGAGCCACCGCACCCGGCCCCAGTCAGGTTTTTAAATTTTTTGAAGACTATGAAAAGGTAATTTATTTACTTTTCTTATTCTAAGAAACCTGAAACATCCAGGTGAGATTATCTTAACATGTTACACTTACAGAGATATAGCACAGAGTGGCTTTTAGTTATCCAAATACTTTTTGTTTCAAAATATTCATGTTAAGGAAGAAACTTGTCATTACAAAATCTTAACATTTTCAAAGTTCTCCAAAAGACTGTGCCATTAAGAAACAACCAACCACAGAAGTGGAGAGGCTATGACTATTAAATAGGAGGTTACAAGACGATTGGTTTCACATTCTTCTTAAATCAGAAAACAGGAAATAAATCCATCTATGCTTCAGGTTTACAGCTAGTTTACCTTAGCCAAAAGCTGCAAACGGATATAGAGGCTGTGAATTCAAGATTACCTGCAGCAGAGATTTCTTCCTTGACATGAATTATTAGGATATTAAAATCAGGGCTATAATATGAGACTATTTGGAGAATACTGTATAATAGACAGAACACAGATTTTAAAGTCAGGCTAAATGCTCACTTGGGGCAAGTTACTGTTTTCTGAACCTTCGTTTCCTTCCTTGAAAAATGGGGATAACACTACCTACCTCTTTAGGTTTTTGCTGGCATCAAATGAAAACATGAATAAAATATCTAGCACAGTATCTTATGATAAGTGCTTAAAATGTTATTTTCCTTTCCTGCCTTGCCTCTTCTGATTTCAGTGTATGATATGTTCTTTGACTTGACAGTAGAGAAATCTTATAACTACCAGTATTTGAATGGTGATTTATTTGTATTTCCACAAATACTTCATTTCATCCTTATGACAACTCTATGAGGTGAGTATCATCATTCTTTTAAAAATGACACCAAAGGGCCCTTTCCCTTTGCTAGTTTGGCTTTCTATCTCTTCACCAAAATATCTAATGGCAGTAAGTACAACTATATGCTAAGTCCCGTGAGTCCTCCTAGTAAATCACTGAACCTGGGGGTCATCTGGGGACCTTCCCAACAGAAACAGATAAGATAAGTCTTCTAGAAATTCCTACTCCAAATCCAGTGTGCTATACTCTTAAATTCACTGGTGGTATGGTCTGAATGTTTGTGTCTCTCCAGAATTCATGTTGAAATCCTAACCTCCAAAGTGATGAAATCAGGTGAGGCCTTTGGAGGTGTCTAAGTTCCAAAGGATGGTAAATGTGATCAGTGCTCTTATAAAAGAGGCCCCAGAGAGCTATCTAGTCCTCTCCACTAAGTGAAGACACAGTTAGAAGACACAGTTAGAAGGCATCTGCTACAAACTAGAAAATGAGTCCTCATCAGACACCAAATCTGCTAGTGCCTTGATCTTGGACTTCCCAGCCTCCAGAACTGTAGGAAATAACTTTCTGTTGTCTATAAGCCACCCAGTCTATGGTAGCAGTCCAGACGGACTAAGACAACTGGAATCAGAGTTTCAAACTTTAGCTACTTTAGGTTCTTACATGATGACTGGAGATATATTTCAGGGCACAAGGTAGATGAATTCTTCTCTCTCTCAGCCTTAGACACCCCTACTCGCCCAAGGTTTCCTAATGCTTTTTGCTTCTGTGACTATAAATCATTTTAGATTACAAAATCATCAGCTCCTCACCTTAGAAAATTGAAGTCTGTGTCACAATAGATAATATATGTGAAAGATTTCTATTGGTAAATCCTATACTAAAACATAGAGCATTTGATAAAACTTTAAAAAATACACTTATCCCCAAGCCACCAGATCATCCTTACCCTGAACATGCTGAGTTAGTCCTAGTGTTTTCTGTACATCTCGGCAGATCTTGGAGAGGCAATACTGGAATTCCTCATCACAGTCATTCTTGCTTTTGCCACAGGTCTCATAGCACCTGTCGTGTTGGTTGCAACACTTTGTCAGGGAAGGGATACCAATGTTAAGCTGCAAAAGGTATTTGGATGGATTACTGTCAAAGAAATGCAAAACTCCTCTGAAGTACCGCATTCAAATAGACTAAATAGGTATAAATGATAATGACTGCTGTATAGATAGTTCCAAAATCCATTTCTGCCTACAAATATTTTCTGTGTTATAAATCTCCCCATTACACTTACCCACACCCACCCATGTTACTCTCTCAGCCACGCCTCACTGCTCCCTATTCTGCAGCGTTAGAACACTCACAGTTACCTGTCAGTAACAAAATTTCCATTTGTCCAACACAAAACATAAGTTTTAAAAAAAGAAAGATGAGGCTAAGTCCATTAAAGATTCTCCAGGGGCTAGGCAAGTATGATTTTTGGATACTCAAAGTGTTTGTGGCCTCTCCTTCCAAATAAAATTTACTTTACGTGAAATATCACAGAAAACTTTCCTACAACTCAAATTTTGTTTTTTGTTTTTTAATCTTTAAATATTTCTCCATTCCCCAAAGATACTATTACTCTGAATCTATAACTTCAATTATTTTAAATAACTTTATACACAAAATCCTTGTGTCTAGGAATCATTCTCATAAACATTTTTTTCCCATAATACCTGGCTTAGATCCAGTCTCTCCTACAACAACCACACAGCTATCCCACTTAGCCTTGTTTTAATGTAGAAAACATGATTTATCTATACTTTTTCCCTCTAAGTAGTAGTACTTCTGTACTCCAAAGTTTTCAACTATGTATGTGATATTAGGAAATATCATTTAAATAGTATGAACATTTATAAGATTTATAAAAAGTAAAACAATTTTACTTCATTTACTTTTGTTTTGCCAAAAAGAATCTAATAAACCTGATCACTCTTACACCCAGCTAAATTATTTGTGAATCTAAGAACACGCTGATAGTCTTATATCACCAAAAGTATTACATGATTTACCAGTTACAAAACTTATCAAATAAAAGACAATATTTACATGAACACCAAACAGTGGAGAGCCACATCCATTCGGTGGGGAGGGTTTATAACCATAACGTGGGAAAGGCTTAGATCCTATAAAATATAAATGGTATCATAATTAATTTTCAAATATGATAAAAGTAAAATACATACTCAAAAAGGTCAATATGCTACATTAGCCTTAGAAATATTTAATATTTACTTGGATGCTAACATAAGTGCATATGTCTTTATTCTGATGAGCATTAAGAATGCTAATTAGACTTTTTATTTCTCCTGTGGTGAGGAATATATACAAATGTGCACATATATACATATACACATATGTAGCAATTCATAAAATGTAATTATTTGTAAGCCTATGCTGTACGAAATATACAAAAGCTTCTCCTGGACTTCTGGAGATTTCAGAGGTCACTTGCCAGATAGGGTTCCTATGTATGAAAGATAAATCCACCCCGTTTTACTGTACATTCTAACACTTTGTTTTTTAGAGCTAAGACAGTATCTTCCCAACCTTCCACAAATGCTTCATTGCATACAAACCTCAGTAACCATTAATCAACCAGTTTACTTGGGCAAAGCCTAAGGCTAAGGAAGACAAGGTCATCTGATGATCATTCAATAACCTTAGTACTACAAGACATTACAGGACCACGCATTCTGCCTGCTGCCCTCCTACCCAGTCAACCATTCCACAAATATACTCCTTTGCCATCTAAGGAAAAGGTTAGGAGGGATACTTGGTGAACTATGGTACTCCAGAAGTACTGTAGTTCTAATGAAGTACTTCTAAAGAACAGAAGACTTGGAAGGCTAATGTTCCCCAGTAGCATCAAGGGTTCAGTAACAAGGAAAAAGATGACATTATCATAGCAATCTTAAATTTTGGAAGGTACTTCAGAAACATCTCACCTCATTTAATACAGGTTTACCTCAGCGATATTGCAGGTTCAGTCCCAGATCATCACAATAAAGCCAATATAACAATGAAGTGAGTCACATAAATTTTTTTGGTTTTCCAGTGCACATAAAGGTTTTGTTTACACTATGCTGTAGTCTATTAAGCGCTCAATAACACTGTCTAAAAAAACCAATGTACAGACCTTAATTTAAAAATACTTTATTGCTTAAAAATGCTGACACAGATACTAAGTGAGCACATGCTGTGGGAAATATGGCACCAACAGACTTGCTCAATGCAGGGTTGCCGCTAACCTTCGATTTGTTAAAAAACAAACAAGCAAAAAAAACCCCACAATTATTTGTGAAGTGCATTAAAGCAAAACACATTAAAATGAAGTATGCTTGTATAGAAATCACTTCAACCTACCAGTCACCTACTGTCTCTTTGAATGTTTCCCACAACCCTCCTACATCAAGAAATAACCTATTCTACTGTGAAATGACATCAATTGTTAAGACATTCTTCTGCCTTCTTTGAAGTTCTACCTATAAACAATCCTTTGCCCCTTGGGGAAACAGAAAAATAAGCCAACTCCCTATTTTACACAATAATCCTTTCAAATATTTGGGGCTACAATTTATCTTGCCTTCTAAAAAGAGATATTCCCAGGTATTTTACCCTAAGACATGGCAGTTTCCAAATACAACCCCACAGTTGGATACATAGGAGTGACACAAAGTATTCCACCAATTTTCATTTAACATTTATTGGTAGATTTTATAAAGACAAGGTTACCCTCCAAAAGTAAATTGAGGGTAAAAAAGCAACTCTTTCGGTAATCAGCCATCAAAATAAGTAACCCCTCAAGGTAATAACTGAAAAATGGTTTCGGCTGGGCATGGTGGCTCACGCCTGTAATCCCAGCACTTTGGGAGGTTGAGGTGGTAAAACTGCCCGAGCCCAGGTTTTTGAGACCAGTCTGGGCAACATGATGAAACTCTTGTCTGCATTAAAAAAAAAAAAAAAAAAAAAAAAAAAATATATATATATATATGAATCTTAAAAAAATAAAAAAAGAAAGAGAAAAAAATAAACGGTTTCAGTGACTTGCTCAGAAGTTCCATGCTCAACTAAGGTCACCATACATAGCCTCAAGAGAGTAGTATAACCTCATGAAGATATAAAGCTATAGCCTGGACCGGGAGCAGTGGCTCACACCTGTAATCCGAGCACTTTGGGAGGCTGAGGCAGGTGGATCACCTGAGGTCGGGAGTTCAACACCAGCCTGACCAACATGGCGAAACCCCATCTCTACTAAATATACAAAATTAGCTGGGCAATGTGGTGGCACATGCCTGTAATCCCAGCTACTCGGGAGGCTGAGGCAGGTGAATCACTTGAACCTAGGAGGCGGAGGTTGTGGTGAGCCGAGATCGCGCCATTGCACTCCAGCCTGGGCAACAAGAGTGAAACTCTGTCTCAAAAAACAGTAACAACAACAAATAAAACAAAACCTATAGCCTGCTCTAAAGGAAAAATGTATACAAAAAGGAATGGTTAACATGAGTCTAGAAAAGGGAAGACCAATGATAGCACTTCGTCTTGTTTCTCCAGCCCTGTCCATAAGGAAGGGTTGTTTCTGGACCCTTGGAAGATGAGGGTAGATGACTCAGGCTATCACAGATGAGTCACCGTGATCCTTCAACTCTCATCTCCTACTTTTAGTCCTTCATTCTTTTTTTTTTTTTTTTTTTGAGATGGAGTCTCGCTTTGCCTCCCAGCAAGCTGGAGTGCAGTGGCGCAATCTTGGCTCATCGCAACCTCTGCCTCCTGGGTTCAAGTGATTCTCTTGCCTCAGCTTCCCCAGTAGGTGGAATTACAGGAGTGTGCCACCAGGCCTGGCTAATTTTTGTATTTTTAGTAGAGAGGGGGCTTCACCAGGTTGGCCAGGCTGGTCTCAAACTCCTGACCTCGTGATCCGCCCGCCTCAGCCTCCCAAAGTGTTGGGATTACAGGCGTGAGCCACCGTGCCCGGCCCAGTCCTTCATTCCTAAGAAAACAGTTAATGACTTGGCTTCCTACTTACAAGGGCCTACACAGGAAGGTCCAGTGGGCATCTCAAACTTAAGCTGTCCCTCCTTTCACCCCAAATTTGCTCCATTCACAGTTCCCTGTTTTCAGTTAACAGTAACTCTGTCCTTCCAGATGCTCAGAGCAAAAATGTCAGCCATTTTTGCATATGTTCTTAACGTTCTTATACCCCACATTCAATCCAACAGTATATCCTGTTGACTCTACCTTCAAAATATTCAGAATCTAATCACTTCTTACCACCTCCACTACTACCAATCCTGCTCCAAGCCACAATGGATTATTGCTATAAACTCCTAACTATTTGCCCTACTTTGGTTCCCCTGCTCCACACCAACCCCCATAATCCAGTCTCAACACTAAGCACAAATGATCGTATTAAAATATGTTAGATCAAGTCTTCTTCTGCTCAGAGACCCTCTAATGGCTTCTCATCTTATTCAGAACAAAAGCCAAAGTCTATAAAGCCTATGAAACCCTGTGTAACCTGGTCTTCCCATGATTTCTCTGACCTCATCCTCTTCCTAGTCTCTCTCTTCCTTTCTTCCTCAACCTATTCCTCTTTGCTGTTCCACAGACACTGCAGGTCTGCTCCTGTCCCGGGGCCTTTGAACCTGCTCTTCCTGTATGTGGATGCTCTTTCTCCTGACACTAGTTTCTCCTTTACTGCTATGGTTTGAACGTTTGCATCACCCCAAAATTCATGTTGAAACCTAATCACCAATGTGATGGTATTAGAAGGTGGGACTATTGGAGGTGATTAGGTCATGTGGACAGATCTCTCATGAATGGAATTTGTGCCCTATAAAAGTGGCCCTAAAGAGCTGCCCTGCCCCATCCATCACCATGTGAGGACACAGCTAGAAGGTACCATCTATGAACAAGGAAGTGGACTCTTACCAGACACTGAATCTGCCAAATGCTCGATCTTGGACTTCACAGCCTCCAGAACTGAGGAATAAATTTCTGTTGTTTATAAGCCACCCAGTTTAAGGCATTTTGTTACAGCAGCCTGAACAGACTAAGACATTCACCTTCTCAGCAAGTCTTCCCTGACCACACTATTTGCAGCACATATAACCTTCTAACATACTATATCACTAATCTACTTATTATGTCTCCCCATCCTAAAATGTAAACTCCTCGAAAGCAGACATTTTTGTGTTTTGAATTCCTAATGCCTAGAACAGTGCCTGGAATAACTTTGTGATGAATTTCTGCAATAAGTATGTGATGAATTAATGAACAGAAGACTTGGAAGGCTAATTTACATGGCGGTTGGAATATTCATTATAAATGGAGATTATCCGTTAAGAAACCCTGCTGTTTGCCCTAGAGTCTCTTTTGTGCTTGGTGAGCATTCATCAGCCTCCAAAGACTGATCACTTCTAGCTTGTCACATCTCTTTAAAATACGGCACCTCAGACTGAACACTGTAGGGTAAGATGGGCTTTTTAACCTTTTGTGCTGAATAAAGTACTTGTATTAAAACAGCCTAACATAGTATGTTTCAGCTGTGCCTCACTGCTAACATAGACAGTAGTTAAAAAAAAAAAAAAATCATCAGTTCTTTCTAAAATGGACTTTTTAATACCTACTGCTAGAGGCTTAGCACTTCTGCAATTTAATTTTGAGCCCAAATATAAGATTGTACATAAGATTCAATCTTGTTAGTTTCAGTCCACCATTCTCGACTGCTGAGCAGTTTTTAAATCTAGAGCTATTCACCCAGTGTTGCCTGTTGCTCCCAGATATTCACAAACTTAAGATGCAGATATTAATCAGGACAGAGGTCCACTACAGATGAGTCCTCTCTCCAAGCAGCCGTGAAGTCATCAAATAGTAACCAGTTTTTCTCATGGGAGTATCATGAGAAACTATACATTTATCTATAGTTTTCTTTGCCCTAACACACTATAAATCTCTTCACAGAAAAGGAGGCTGGATCAGCATTTAATTCTTGGGAAGCCCATTCTAGTTCCTCAAGCTTCATTATGAAACTCTCTTTCGTCAGGGATTTTGACAATCAACTGTTCAAAATGTTTAGAAACATATCTAGAGATACACACTAATAGGTCAAGTTGTTAATCTGAAAAAAGTACAATAAATACACCAGAGAGTGTTCAAAAAGTCTGGAAACAGGAATAATAGTGTATTTACAATATATATTGTTCAGGTTAACAACTGGACTGTTTTAAATTTAGAAGTATATCATCTAAAAAAGTGTCTAGTGGTTAATGAAAAACATATTGAGTGTGTCATTTGAAAATAAAACATAATGTTTATCCTATGTTTCCAACTTTTTAGACAACTTGTACATTCTCCCTCCCTCCCATCTGCCAGTCTAGAGATTTCTGGCACCTCACACCCTTTTCCATGAGAAGCAAAGATTACCACTCTCAGACAACCGATATGGGCCTACCGCTTTAAAGACATGTGTCTCAATTGTCTTTGTTTGTTTGTTTGTTTGTTTCTGAGACTGAGTTTTGCTCTTGTTGCCCAGGCTGGAGTGCAATGGCGTGATCTCAGCTCACTGCAACCTCTGCGTCCTGGGTTCAAGCAATTCTTCTGCCTCAGCCTCCCAAGCAGCTGGGATTACAGGCATGTGCCACCATGCCTGGCTAATCTTGTATTTTTAGTAGAGACGGAGTTTCTCCATGTTGGTTAGGCTGGTCTTGAACTCCTGACAGGTGATCCGCCTGCCTCGGTCTCCCAAAGTGCTGGGATTACAAGCGTGAGCCACCGTGCCTGGCCTACTTTTTTTTTTTTTAATCAGAAAGATACTTCCCTCAATGTACATACAACAGCAGTACTTCTATTTTTCCTTCCCTTTGTATTTTATCTAAATCCATAGACTCTGATTTCAAATCTATAAAAACATTCCTGATGCTGATGATGTGTGTAATGACAGTGATACATATATATGTGTATGCATGCGTGTACATATATAGACATTTTCTCATAAGAGATAATTACCTTTGAATGGGAGAACGATCAGATACAAATGAAGTCAGAAAAACTAAAAACATGCCCACCATAGGAGAATAAAGAGGAACAGAGATAGTACAGAGAAGGTCAATCGGCAAAAATGAGAATGGAGGTACGAGGAAGTAGGAGGCTGCTGTGTCAAACAGGGCTAGTGGTTATAACTGTCTTAAGAAGAAAAGTTGATAAAAATCAAGTAATAAAGAGCCAACATCTACTGTACATGAAAAACTGGATAATAACACCATGAAATAAATGCTGGTAAAAAGTTTGGCTCCCCAGTGTAAATGGCAAAAGGGGCATATGTGTATGGTTCTTTAGTTTCTTTCAAGGCAAACTCCTAATGTCATTTCCTCAGAGAGGCCTTCCCTGCTTACCCCATCTAAAATAGCACCCCCCTGTCTTTCTAGCATTTATTGACCTAATTAACATTAACATTAGTCAGCTTCTATGAAGAAAGGACTTAGTCTTGCTCACCTAGAAGATATTTAGCACACAGTGGGCACCCAATAAATTACCAGATTAAAAAAATGGGAAACATTCTTTGATGAAATTAAAATAATTCTTTATCCACAGCAAAAAACTGAAAACTTGGAAGTAACTAGTTTCCTGAGAAATTCTAAAGTATTTTGAAGTTCTAAATTCACCTTTAAATTAAAATAGTTATTTATGAACAAGGCAAGTTATACAGACAGTTCTTTAATAGAGGTTAAGTTGATTCAGACACCAATGTTACAAATGTATTAATATTTTAAATTTTGTTATAGTTTTATAAATGGCTAAGCATTTTAAAAATCAGCATTTCTACTGGTGCCAGTTTTTACAAATAAAGCAAAAACTCAATAATGGAAGAAATAAAATCAGAGTAACATCAAAACACCATGATGTGTTGGGGCCATTGTCCTCTAAAATTTGTAAGCGGATACAAACCAAATCCACTGTGTACAACTGCATGGAAAGACTATTCATTAATTTCCATTTTTGACTTAAGCAATAGTTCCTTCTCTTGATTGTTTATCATTTGTATGGACTGCTGAAATCTAAAGATTTTCATAGACTGAGACAAAGTTGATTCTTTTCCATGTATTTCTTCTAAATTTGATGCAAATACTTCCAAATAGACCAACTGTTTTCACCTGACAGAATATGAAGCAGATGACAAGCACAAGAAGTAGTCTGCTGGGTCACACAAAGGTCTCACGGCAGAGTTTTGTAAGATTCCAACCTGCACTCCCAAACACTTGAGACTTTAAGTATTCATGATCATTAATCTCCAAAAGGTCCTTATATTACTTTATTTTTCTAGTCTGTTCACTTTCCTATTTTCCTCAAATCTCCAACATCCCCATTCCCCATCTTCTCTGTCAGCTGATGACCTGGATTCCTACTTTACTGAGAAAAGCAGGCAATCAGGAGAACTTGAACATCCACCCACTTAACCAGCATCAGTGCTCATATCCTCTACCTGTGTTCCTATTAACAGGGCTATGCTATATGCTCTTGGCCAAACTCTCTAAGTATGTACTAGAAACCACCCCCTCTCACTTACCCAAGGCTATGACTCCAACAATTCTCTCCCTCGTCAGTATTTCTACTCTCCAGTGAACCATTCTCAAAAGCATACAAATGTGTTATTATTTTTCCTAATGCCTGAAAACTGTTCTTTCCACGGTCTTCCCCATTTCAGTTAATGGTAATTCTATCCTTCCAGTTGTTCAGGCCAAAAACTGTGGTATCATTTTTGACTTAACTCATACCTAACTTCCAAGCCATCAGCAAATCTTTTAGGTCCTTCCTTCAAAATATATCCAAAATCCAACTACTTCTCAATACCTCTGTTGCTACCAACCTGAGCAAAATCACCCGTCTTTTGTCTGGACTCCTGCATGCGTCACCCTGCTTCCATTTTTACTCCCCCCTCCCTTGACCCCTTCTGTTCTCAGCACAACAGCCAGAGGGATCCTAGAAAACATATATCACTGAATTAATTAACGACTTATTCATCGTTCTAAAAACACTTGCAAGCCAGTTTTGTGTTCTGTTTTTCAAAGGAAATCGAAAAGTTTTCTTCCTTAAATCTTCCTTGCTGTCAGGGAGAAAAAAGTTGAAGAAAATAACAGATCATCAAATTTATTTCCCTAAATACTTAACTCTCAATAAGGCCTTTTTCCTACCCAAGAGAGGATGGCCAAAACTAAGGGAGCAAGTCTCCATAATGCCAGTCCCTCAGGTAAAGCAAGGACATGTGCCCTTTATTTGACCAACCTCTCCCTACCATTAACTCACTCTTTTTTTTTTTTTTTTTTTAAGCTCTCTTGATCTCTTTCTTGCAACTAAAAACACCCCTTAATCACCATGTTTCTCCAGATTTGGGATTGTTCTGTTTGGTTCTGATTTGGTCATCTGAATTCCAAAATATAGGAAAGGTTGAATCATTGTTCCAGAGAGACTGCTTGAGTAACAGCAATTTTATTATTATTATTATTTTTGAGACAGAGTCTCGCTCTGTCACCCAGGCTGGAGGCATGGTCTTGGCTCACTGCAACCTCCGCCTCCCAGGTTCAAGCTAGTCTCCTACCTCAGCCTCCCAAGTAGCTGGGACTACAGGTGTGCACCACCATGCCCAGCTAATTTTTGTATTTTTAGTAGAGACGGGGTTTCACCATGTTGGCCAGGCTGGGCTCGAACTCCTGAGCTCAACTGATCCGCCCACCTCAGCCTCCCAAAGTGCTGGGATTACAGGCATGAGCCACCACGCCCTGCCTAATTTTTTTTTTTTTTCATTGAGATCCAATTATCTATCAGTATGGTGACTTGGACTTGAAACCACATGTCCGTTAAACGTAGAGTACTTACTAAGACAAAAAAATTTTTTTCACTGAGGCATATAACATTTCTTAAATTCTCAAATTCCTTTGTGTTTTTTGTGCCAGAGACCTTCCTCTAAACTCCAAATAGTACATTTTGAGAAGCCTGTAGAAGATGAAAAAGATTAAAAAGAAAGATTAAGCCAGGTGTAGTGGGGGCATGGCCTATAGTCCTAGCTATTTGGGAAGCTGAGGCAGGAGAATTGCTTGAGCCCAGGAGTTGGAGGCTGCAGGGAGCAATGATCACACCACTGCACTCTAGCCTGGGCACAGAGGGAGACCTTGCCTCAAAAATATTAACAAAAAATAAAATATAAAGATTAAAACAGTATTTTAACAAGGCTGGTATTCATTCAACTTCAGGGATGTTTTAAATGTAAATAAACTCTAGAACCCTAGACTAATAAATTTATGAAGATGACTCCTTCCAAGTCTTCCCTATCTCTGTAAATGGCAACCGTTTCCTTCCTTTGGCTCAGGGCAAAACCTTCAGAGCCATCCTTGACTGGCCTTTCTCCTCAGGTCCATTGCACTTGCTATTCCCTCTGCCTGGAATGCTGTTTCTCCAAATAACTACATTCCCTCCCCTTACCACGTGCAGATTTCTTCTCAAATATTCTTTCATCAGTGAGGCCTTTGCTGAACAACCCATTTAGAAGAGTAAATTGCCTCCAACATGGCCCCTCGTCTGCCCTGATCAGACTCCACACTTCCCCTAATTTTACTTATTTACTAGTTTACTGCCCATCTCTCCCTCACCAGAACTCAAGCTCCACGAACAGAGATTTTTGTCTGTTTTATTAACTGCTGAATCTCAAATTAGAACAACATCTGAAGCACAGTTGGGACTCAAATATTTGTATAATGAATAGGAATGACTAAGTAAAACTGTAACATTTGCTTTAGGAAAGGCAACTATTTGATCCTTAAATTATGCACTTAATCCTCCGAACAAGTTCTACAAGAATAAAAACAACTTTATGAAGCATACGTTTAGGTGGTAACGTTTAGGCACATATTTAAGAAGCAATGCAACATGTCTCAGCACCTGTTCAGTGCTTTAAAGTGTACAAGATACAGTTCATCCTTTACTTCTATTAACATAAAACTAGAAATTATCTTGAAACTTGCAGGCAGCAGGTGGCATCACAGGTTTACATGATACCAGCTCCTTTTAAGTTCACCTATACAATCAGGTTCCAACAATGAAGTCACTGGATCCCCTATTATTTTCCGCTGCCAGCATAATGAGACTCTAACCTTGGCTAATCTTATTGGAAACATGATCTCCCAAGTGCTCTCTTAACATTTTCAATTTCCAAACAAAAGTCCAATATTTTTCTGACCTATTAAAATATTTAAGCACTCAAAAATGTGCTACAAAAGAACCATCTCTGCCTGAAATACTGAGTTGATTAGTACTCATACTGCCGCCAAACAAGTTCTCAGGTTCAAAGAGAAAGTTCAAAAACTATTAAAAGAGTAAATGAAAATAACTGTATTAACGTTAACCAACAACGAGGAGGAGGTGGGTCACTGATATCTACGGAAAGAAGAGTTATCGGAACACTTTCTCAACACTCGAGTACACCAAAAGTCTGTACAAAGGTCGCAAGTTATTGTCTATGGGTTTGCAGAAAAAAAACCATTTAATATCAATTATAGAGAAAGTTAATACGGCATGGTTTTTAAATTCTCAGTTTGCTTCGCATGTTCATCCAATTTACAGAAGCAAAAATGAGCTAAAATCAGTCTGTTCCACTCTATTCCCATGATTCCTACGTCAGTAAGTTCTTGGGCAACTTGGTGCAATTGAGGGGGGAAAAGGTAATTCAGAAGCAATGCAAATGGGACGGAGTACACTCAGGTGACCTCTCGCATTCTAACAATGGTGGTGAGAACTTGTACCCAGCTTGCTCAATCACTAGAACGGCAAGATTCTAGCAGTGGTTAAGTTTTTCCACAGCCGAAGGACACCGTCAAGGTCTGCCTTGCATCTGTCACTCACACCTCCAGGATCTCCGTCAACCCAATCCCCCGAAAGCACGAGCCCTCGCTGGGCCCGGGTGCCCCCTCACCGTCACTGCATTTATA
This sequence comes from Pongo pygmaeus, assembly GCF_028885625.2. Taxonomy (NCBI): domain Eukaryota; kingdom Metazoa; phylum Chordata; class Mammalia; order Primates; family Hominidae; genus Pongo; species Pongo pygmaeus. The sequence continues at coordinate 122,508,825 of NC_072376.2, forward strand.
CTGGCAGAGACCGTCCTCGCCTCCCAGGAGGTCCAAGGCGGCGTTCAGGTACGTGTCTATCTTATGAACGCCGTTCCGGATGGTCTTCAGGGTGGCCCTCCAGTCGGTGGTCTGGGCCTGCTCCTGGCACCTGACAACAGCGGCCATGAGGAGGAGCAGGAGGGTGAGCGCGGCGCGCGAGAGCAGGGCCATGCGCGCAGCGCCGGGCTCTACGGGTCCCCGAACCGCGGCGGGGGGCGCGTCCCCACAGAGTCCCCGGGACGCGCTAGGCAGCGGCGCGGGCCCCGGGCTTGGCAGCCGCCAGCTCCATATCCACGCCTCCCTCCCGGCTGGCAGGCAGGGCCTCGCTGGCTTTACGTGAACCGCCTCCGGCAGGCAGCGCCGTCGCGGGGACGTGCCCGCTCACCTGGACCAGCGCGCCCGCTCACCTGGGCTAGCGACCGTCCCCTGTGCGCCTGCGCCGGAGCACGGCGCGTCAGCGGCGCACGGGAGGGGCGGGACGCGCAAGGGGTGGGGCGGGGGCGGGGTTGGCGGGGCGGGGAACCGGGGGAGGGGCGCGCGGGGCGGGAAACGGGGGCGGGGCCTCCATGCCCACGTGGTCTCCGCGGCGCCCTCTGAAGGCCCTTGGTCCTGGTTCACGAGAGAACCTTGAAAAGTACCCAGGCCTGAGCCCCTTTTCTAGGGAGCCTGATTACGTTGTCTCAGGTGGCAGTGGGCGTCGGTATTTTTTAAGAAAGCTCTCCGGGCTGTTAACCGTGAAGCGAGAGTGCAGAGCTAACCCCGGTGGCCTAACCTGACCAGTCGGGGCTCAGCACAGTAGCCCCGAGAGACAAGCTTTACTGGGTGTGGACAACATCGGAGAAAATAACCCCTGTGTCCCCTCGCAGAGAGCGCTGCTAGAGGTCCAGCTGAGTTTCCGGCTTGAAGACGTGGTTCCACTGGCAATGTGGGCAGAGTCCGGCTCTCAGCTCGCAGAGCAGGGCTTTTCCTCCTTGCGTCCTCTCCCGGTCCTCTAGATCTGCTGTGGCCGCGGTTGGGGGAGCAGGATCTGGAAGATGCCAACCCATGCCTTGGCGGTGCCTGACTCTAATCAGGACGAGCCAAATGCTAGTTTAGACTTTCCGGAAAAAGAAAATGGTCCAACAGTAAAAATCATAAAATTCTCCCCTGGTAAGGAAGAAACAGTAGTGTAAACTTAAATACAGTAAAAAATAAATAAATCTTAAGGAAGTCATTGTTTTCCTACTCAAGGGATTTTGTAACTTGATAGTTACAGTGACGTTTGTTTCTCTGTACCTACCGCCCTGCCCCCAGCATTGTGCGGGATCCAATAAATAACTATTGCAGTAGTACTTTGTATCAGTTATAAATATCTGGTTATCTTAGTATCACAGCGGTTTCCAAGAATTTTACAGTAAGATCCAGAGCAATGTTGAAAGTATTGGGCAGGCCAAGCGCGGTGGCTCACGCCTGTAATCCCAGCACTTTGGGAGGCCTGGAACTCCTGAGGTCAGGAGTTCGAGACCAGCCTGGCTCACGTGGTGAAACCCCATCTCTACTAAAAATACAAAAAATTAGCTGGGCGTGGTGGCGGGTACCTGTAATCCCAGCTACTCGGGAGGCTGAGGCAGGAGAATCGCTTGAACCCAGGAGGTGGATGTTGCAGTGAGCTGAGATTGCACCACTGCACTCCAGCTTGGGGCACAGAGCGAGACTCTAAAAAAAAAGGAAGTGAGTAAGTATTGGGCGTAGGTGTGTCCTTTCTATAAGAATTACCAATAAGTTCTAGGTTTGGCCTTTTGTGTTTGTTACAAACTTAATGAGCTTATAATAAATGTTCAGTGCACAGTTCATAAAAATTATATCCCTCTTTATTGAGTGTTTACTATGTGCCAGGCACTTCATGAATATGATCGCTCACATTCAGAACACTGCTTTACAAGGATGCAGGCTTTGGGTAAGTTAGAAACATAGAAAGGCATTCCTCCCTACAAACGGGGTAGCCCAACAAATGGTGTAGCTCCTGGCTGGAGACTGCCTGCACTTCACTCAGCCCCTCAACCAGGAGTCTTGAGCAGTGATTAATTCCCACCACAATGGAGAAGGAGGAAGAATGTTCCCTGGAAGGTATTATTATCCTCCTCTTTCACAATAAAAGAGTCGAGGTGAGAAGTCATGTGACAGTATCTACTCCAAACCAAGGCCTCTGTCTTCACAAAATACCATAGATATTTTTCTTTTTTAATTTTTAGACAACACATTTCAATATATTTTAAAAAGGGAACTTAGAATCACTGTTTTTGCTTTCTGGAACATTGGTTTCTCAGCTCCAAAGTATGAAAGTTGGACTAGATTACCTCTGAAATACCACCACCTGAATCCTTAAACCAGGCTTGATTCTTACAACTCTTCTTCCAGAGAAACTCCCTAGTCCAGGGACAAGACTTTCAAAAGAAAGGATAGAATGTAGTAAAATAACCTGATTCCAGCCCGCAGTTATGACCCAAAGCCTCTCCTTTCCCCCACTTTCTCTGTTTATTTACTCCTTTGTGATCTCATCTAATTTCTTACACCTTAACTACATCCTATACTCTGAGGAATCAGACGTAGTTTTCTTTGTCTGATCTCTCCTTAGGGATTAAATTCTCAAATGCCAGTTCCTCTGGCTGATGGAGCCGTTCTCTTTCTCTCAAGCAAATCTTTTCCACTGTCTTCCCCATGAGAATCACCACCATTTTTGTAGAAAACAAGACTCTAAGTTTTATTTTCACATTCTTTTCACATTTAATCATTATATATTTATTGTTCTGCTGCAGTAATTACAAGGTTTACGTTTTCCTCTTAATTGATGCTGTTAGATACCAGGGATCTGCATTGACCACACACTATCTATATAATTTGTAGGGCTCAGTGCAAAATAAAAATACAGAGCCCCTTGCTCAAAAATTAAGAATTTCAAGGTGATGGCCGGGTGCAGTGGCTCATGCCTGTAATCCCAGCACTTTGGGAGGCTGAGACGGGTGGGTCACGAGGTCAGGAGATCGAGACCATCCTGACTAGCACGGTGAAACCCTGTCTCTACTAAAAATACAAAAAGTTAGCTGGGCATGGTGGCGGGAGCCTGTAGTCCCAGCTACTCAGGAGGCTGAGGCAGGTGAATGGCGTGAACCCGGGAGGCAGAGCTTGCAGTGAGCCAAGATCGTGCCACTGCACTCCAGCCGAGGCCACAGAGCGAGACTCTGTCTCAAAAAAAAAAAAAAAATTTTCAAGGTGATAACAGCAGAGCATTAAAATAAGTGCAGAGCCCTTTTGACTGTGGGGCCTTGTGCCACTACACAGGATGCATGCTCTGATTTACCATCTCATATTAATTTTTCTTTTTTTTGAGTCTGGCTCTGTTGCCCAGGCTGGAGTACAGTGGCACAATCTTAGCTCACCGCAACCTCCACCTCCCAGGTTCAAGCTATTTTCCTGCCTCAGCCTCCCAAGTAGCTGGGATTACAGGTGCCCGCCACCACGCCTGGCTAATTTTTTGTATTTTTAGTAGCGATGGGGTTTCACCATGTTGGCCAGGCTGGTCTCGAACTCCTGACCTCAAGTCATTCCCCTGCCTTGGCCTCCCAAAGTGCTGGGATTACAACATGAGCCACTGTGCCCAGCTCATCTCACGTAACTTCTAGATGACCCACTTCCTTCTTTTCTTCCCAAATTTTGGCATAAACTGTTTGAAAAGAGCCTTCTTTACAGGACACTTTCATCTAACCAGCAAAACCTGTTATTTTTATGACAGACATCATTAGTTGCAAATCCACAGCTGTGTTCCAGGTCTTTCCTGCTAGAGAGTGGCTAGCTTGTCTATATATACTTTGTGGTGGGCAGGAACTGAAGATAGGAAGTCAGTTAGGATACAGTAAACTAGGTATGGCATAAGTATGGCGTGGTCCAGGAAAGGAGCAGTGGAGGTGTGAAAAGTGGTCATATTCTAGATGTAACTTGATGGTAGAGCAGAAGGGATTTGCTGATGGACTAAATATGAGAGAAAAAGAGGAATCAAGGATGGCATTGAAATTTTGGCCTAAGCCACAGGATAGAGAGAGTTGTCACTGTCAGAAATGGGGAGAATTGTGGAAGGAGAGGGTTTTGGGGGAAATTTTTAAAAATAAATTTCAGTCATACCATGTCCAAGAAGCTTATTCTGAGTCTGCAGTTCAGCATAAAGGTTAGAAATACATTGGGAAGTTGTCAGAATAGAAATGGCTTTTAAAGTCATGGGGCTTAGCTGGGTGCAGTGACTCATGCCTGTAGTCCCAGCACCTAGGGAGATCAAGGCTGGCAGATCGCCTGAGTCCAGGAGTTCAAGAGCAGCCTGGGTAACATGGCAAAACCTTGTCTCTATAAAAAAATACAAAAATTAGCCAGGCATGGTGGTACATGCCTGTAGTCTCAGCTACTTGGGAAGCTGAGGCAAGAGGATCCTTTGAGTCCAGAATGCAGAGGTTGCAGAGAGCCAAGATTGCACCATTGCACTCCAGCTTGGCAACAGAGCAAGAACCTGTCTTAAATAAATGAATAAATAAATAACATGGGACTAAATGAGATCCTCTAAAAAGTGAGTGTACACAAAGAAGCAGAGCAAGGTCTAAGTCTTAGGAGGTCAAGGAACAAAGAACAAATAAAAGCGCCTAAGAAGGAGCAGCCAAGTGCAGCAGAAGTGGAAAAGTGCTATATTCTGGTGTGTCAAAGAAAGACAGAACCACCCATTCTGCTGATATGAGGAGGGTGAGGCTGGATATTGACTACTAGATTTAGTAACTTGGGGGTTATTGGTGAACTTCACAAGAGTCTCATTGAAGTACTGGGGAGAAAACACAGTTGTAGTCAGAGGAAGAAAAGAATTAGAAATGGCAATTACAGGCCGAACGCAGTGGCTCATGCCTGTAATTCTAGCACTTTGGGCGGCCAAGGCGGGCGGATCACACGGTCAGGAGTTCGAGACCAGCCTGGCCAATATGGTGAAATCCTGTCTCTACTAAAAATACAAAAAAATTACCTGGGCATGGTGGCGGGTGCCTGTAATCCCAGCTACTCGGGAGGCTGAGGCAGGAGAATTGCTTGAACCCAGGAGGTGGAGGTTGCAGTGAGCCGAGATCGTGCCACTGCACTCCAGCCTGGGCAACAGAGCAACAGTCTGTCTAAAAAAAAGGAAAAGAAAAGAAATGCAATTACAGTGACTATCAAAATAAATTATGAAAATATAAAATATACTATATTTGTGCTTATTCTTGTCTGAATGATATATTAATAAATACCTCGGAATGGGAGATTCTGGGTGGCCAAGACTGGCTTTCTTTTCTTTTCTTTTTTCAGAGACAGAGTCTCATTCTGTCACCCAGGAGGGGGTAGCATGATCATAGCTCACTGTACCCTCGAACTCTTGGATTTAAGCAATCCTCCTGCTTCAGCCTCCTGAATAGCTAGGAATACAGGTGTACACAACCGTGACTGGCTAATTTTTGTTATTGTTATATAGAGATGGGGTCTCCCTATGTTGCCCAGGCTGGTCTTGAATGCTTGGGCTCAAGTGATCCTCCTGCTTTGGCCTCTCAAAGTGCTGGAATTACAGTCATGAGCCACCGCACCCAGCCCTACACTATATTTTCTATATAGAACTTCCCAGAACAATAATCAGGATAGGCAGTCAGATCTCAGATCTCTTCTAGAAACACCTAATGGTTTCTTCTATATATATGAGCATCATGGAACAACATGGTAGTATTGATGAGATGAGAATGCAAAATTTGTGGGGTTTAATGTACCACATTAACTTAGAATGCTTGGAAACTACAATATTACACAATGCTTTGTGTTATTTTAAATAACAAAAAATCAATAAAATATTAATGATCAACAGCAATTTCTATTTTTTAGTATTTTCCAATGTCTCACTAATGGCCTCAGCAGTGTTAATTGTGATGAAAATAAAAGCCACGTGGTGAAAACAGTTGCAGCCATAATGGTTAATTTTTGTCCAGGATGAAAATAAAAGCCACATGGTGAAGCAATTCCATCCATAATGATTAATCTATGCCTAGTGCCAATGTCGTGGGAATCAGGTGGATGACAGAGACTTCGGGGTAAAGCAGGAGGATCTTTATTGAGTGTACTCAGACTTACATCTGGAAAACTGGGCCTAGAACAAAGACAGCACTTGACTTTTATACACACTTCAAAAAGGGAGTGGGCTAGCTTGAAGCAGGCTTACAGTTAGAGTGGTGTGAAAGCAAGGATACAGAGGCAGAGCAATTAATCAAATTGTGACAGGTTCATAACTCAGGATTACACGACTGTTGCTATGCAACCCAGATGTCAGTTATCTAGGTTTTCCTTTAGTGCCTAGCACGGCTTATTCCATGACCTTCACTATGGCGTCCAAGTGGCTGTATCTCAGGCCTGGTCAGACAGTTTATGACCTTCACTCCACTGCTTAGATAAAACAGAATGCTTGAAGTTGCTAGTTACAGAGAACAGGAATCTATAAACTCATACTATAAGAGAAAGGAAAATTTGTTTTTCTTCTCCTTATGTTGAGGGAGTGCTGGGAGAGTCTCCAGAGCACATTCCTTTGTGTCCTAGCTTCTTAGATAGTGTTTATCAAGACTCTTTTTCCTGGGTCTGGGCCTTGCCTGCTACTGCCTTTGGGATGAGTCAGCCTAATACAGGAAAGCTTATTTCTTTCTCTTTTTAATTTTATTTTTCTTTATTTTTTTAATTTCCTACCTCACCAAGGCTAGAAGTTTCGTCTCTAAAAGGGAACTTAAGTTAAAGAGAAATAAGTACTAGGTTCCAGCCTTTGGCTAGAAAGTCAATGGCATCAATAGCTTTCAAGCTGGGACAAAGTGAAGGACAAGAGATGGCTGCACCAGATCTATGAGCATGGGCTTGTTCCATAATATGTTGAAGACGATGATCCTCTGCTTGGGTATGGTGGAGGGTCTACCATCAAGAAAATTTGATCAAAAAGATATTTTCAAGTTATCTTTGTAGGCACAATGTAAGGTTACTTGGCACACAGGAGGGATGGAAAGAACCCACTTAGGTGAGACTGCAGGGTTTTAAGCCATCAGGACAGAGTCCATATGTAGTTTTTCTAATTAGGGTTCCTGGCTACTTCCAAACCTCTGGTTGATTTTCAGCTTCGTATTTCCTATCGCATACTGTACACCTTCACTGGGCTTCCTTAGACATCACAACTTCAAAATATCCCTGTCTAAACCTGATTCCATTCCTCTACTTCCTTCCTTTCTGCACTCAGTGGCAACACCAATCACCTCACCATCTAAGAGACTGGGAATTATCCTAGCCTCAAATCCCTCTCCCTAGTACTGTAATCTATTTGTCCCCAAATGCCATCTATTTCACTCAACATATCTAGAGTCAGTGCCATCCTTTTTATCCCTGCTTTAGTTTCTACCTTCATTATTTTTCATTTGATTACTCCAAGAGTGTCTTAACCATCTTCCCTACCCTCTCTCACCCACTTCCAATACATCTTCCTTGCTGTCTCCAGCTTGAACTTCCTAGAATCCTTTAGTGGTCCAAACTTTTTGGTATGAGGCTCTCCCTGGTATGGCCTTTCCCCCTCTCCAGCTCCTTAGCTGCACCCTGGGCTCCAGTCACTATGAACTGCTCTCCATCCTTCTGTGTGGTTAGCTCCTCACGCTGCAGGGCCTTTGCATTTGTATCTGCCTGGAAAGTTCTTCCATAATTCAGACTAAGCTCACCTCTGCAGAAGCCCTCTTTAATATGTCAGGCTAATTTCTAGATATCTCCCTTTAGTTTTCCTTACCATTGTACCTGGCAAGGTGTAGCCGCATAATTTATTTTCCCATTTCTCTTGTAAGACAGAGAGCTCTGAAACCAGGGTTAAATATAAGACGATGGCAGAGCTCCACATCCATTGAGTTTTGTCCCTGGCCACCTTCAGGCCAGCTCACAGAAGCAGCAATGTCCAATGCCCAGGCTCTGCAGTACAAGCTGTACGTGGAGACTGGGACCCATGCTAGTGGCCATGGTAGTCTCTGATGGAGCAGTCCTGCAGTGTGGTCTGTGAGCATTATTTCCAGATGTGTAGACTCCAATTCTCTGGCTCTTTTGGAAATCCTGTGAACTGCATAATATCTTTGAATAAATCTATTTTTTCATTAAATCAGTTAGATTGGCTTCTGTAGTCTGGAATTAGGAGCGCTGAGACATACCTCTAAACTAGGAGAAGCTTGGAGTCAGGTCATCTCACTCCTGCTGTTCCTGGTCTCTGTCACATAGAGTCGTTTTGGAGGGCTGGCTTTCACCCTTCAAGGCTTGACCCTGGTCCACTTTTCTATGAAGCTGCCAGATGCTAGGTCACTGTGCAGACTGGCTTGGTCCTTTTGGGGGTCCCCTTCCTAGATTGGCTGAGGATGCCCTATATGCTGGGTTTCCCACCTTGTAGCACTTGAGTACTTTTTTTTTTTTTTTTTGAGACAAGGTCTTGATCTGTCACCCAGGCTGGAGTGCAGTGCTGTAATCACAGCTCACTGCATCCTCAACCTCCTGGGCTCAAATGATCCTCCCACCTCAGCCTTCCAAGTAGCAGGGGCTACAGATGTGCACCACCACTCCCAGCTTTTTTGTGTGTGGTAGAGATGGGGTCTCGCTATGTTGCCCAGGCTGGTCTCAAACTTTTGACCTCAAATGATCCACCAATTTTGGTCTCCCAAAGTGCTGAGATTACAGGTATGATCCACCACGCCCAGCCACTTTTCTCTTTTTATCTCATACACAGACATATTCTAAGGTGCTGCGTTGCTCCAGGATTGCTGAGTCAGGACAAGGTGGTTTTCAAATATGTCCATAAATTCTTTGATACACCTCCTCCCTGCCGCCATCAAGAGATGGGTTATTTCCTTTCCTTTGAGCCTGGGCAGGTCTTTGTGATGCTAAGGGACTTCCAAAGCTGGGTTAGAGAAGGCCATGCAGGTTCTGCAGTTTCTCTTGGGAGGCTCATCAGCTGCTATGTAGGAAGTCTGGCGCCCCCGGGCCTGCCATGTTAAGAGCCCATGGGGAGAGTGCATAGAGAGACATATCTGAGAAGCCCCAGCTGTCTAAGTCTGCCCAGCCCAGGCACCAAACACATGAGTGAATAAGCCTTCGTGATAACTCTGGTCCAATCTTGTCTGACGGCAACAGCATGAGAGACTGGAAGGGGAACTGCCCAGCAATAAATAACCAAATACTTTCCTGAATTTAATGGATGAAAAATCTGGGCAGCATGGGAGGGAGGAGTGGTGGTTATTGTTTAATAGATATGAAGTTTCAATTTGGGGAGATGAAAATTTTCTGCAGATGGATGGTGATAATGATCGTACAACAATGGGCATGTACTTAATGTCACTCAACTTTACACTTACAAATAGTTAAAATGGTTACTTTTATGTTATGCATATTTTACCACAATTTTTAAAAGAAAATCTGGGCAGTAACTGATTTTGGAATATATGTAAAAATGGGTATTTATATTATTAAACCAATAGGGATCTATCCAAGACTGGCCCTAAATAAAATAATAAAGGTAATATTTATGTGAAACATATATGTCTGTCTTCAGGATAAAGATAGCTGTGCTTTAAAAAAAAAAATAGAGTAGCTAATGTTTATTCACTGAGCAGCCTCTATGAGGCAAGTGCTAGGGATGTAGCCAGAAGAAAGACAAATGAGGTCTCTCTTGTCATGTGTCTTATGTTGTAGTTGGAGGAGACACTGTTGAGAAGAGGTAGACAACCCAATCAAAACAGAATACACTGGGGGAAGAAAAGTACTATGCTGAGATTAAAGTAGGTGGTGTGACAGAGGGAGACTGGGCACCTACAATAGCCTTGGGGTGGGGTGGGGGTGCTATTTTCTGTAGGTTAAGAAGGAGCAACTGTTGAGTTTGCAAACTTTTCTTTTGAAATGTTACTAGATATTCACATGGCAATGGTATATACTAGTGTTCAGTGGCATATACTAATCTGAGGTTCTAGGAAAGGTCAGAGCTGAAGATCCAGATTTATGAGTCACCGGACTGTAGGCAGGATTTAAAACGTAGTCTAGATGAGATTACCAGGGAAAGGCAAAGTGAGAGAAGCAACCAGAAGGAAGAGGCTGAGAACAGCAGTGAGGGAGGAGTGTGATGCCCTGAGGGGCTAATGCTGCTGGGATGAGAACAGAAGTGACTGTGAGGTCTGACACCATGGAGGTAGGTGGTTGTATTGAATTATCTGTGGATAGGTTTAGAGAGAGGGTCAAGGAATGCTTATGAAATGGGGGAGCAAAGGCTAATTTTTCAAGAAATTTTAATACTTGAAGAAGCAGGGGCCTGGTGTGGTGGCTCACGCATGTTATCCCAGCACTTTGGGAGGCCAAGGTGGGAGGATCCCTTGAGCCTAGGAGTTCAAGACCAGTCTGGGCAACAAAGCAAGATGCCTCTCTACAAAAATTTAAAATTAGCTAGGCATGGTAGTGTGCACCTGTAATCCCAGCTACTCGGGAGACTGGGGTAGGATGATTGCTTGAGCCCAGGAGTTCAAGGATGCAGTGAGCTATGATGGCACTTCTGCAGTCCAGCCAGGGCAGCAGAGGGAGACTTTGCCTCAAAAAAAGAAAGAGAGAAAGAGAGAAAGAGAAGAAAGACAAGAGAAAAAGAAAGAAAGAGAGAGAGAGAAAGAGAGAGAAAGGAAAGAAAAAGAAAGAGAAAGAAAGAAAGAAAGAGAAAGAAAGAAAGGAAGAAAGAAAGGAAGGAAGGAAGCAGGGAAATGGGACAAGAGCTGTCAAGTCAGTTATTACCCTGTGACAGGTACTATGCCAAACATTTATATAAGTATGTAGTTTCATTTTCACAGAATTCCAGTTTCCATTTTATAGGTGGAAAAGGAGACACAAAGAAGACAATAAATTGTCCAGGGCATAGTAGGTGATAGAGCTGGGATTTGAACCCAACCTTATGTGAGTCCAACATTATTCAATTAGTTGTAACTTCAGTCAATAAATCACTCCTGCACTGAGATAATTTAATCAAATTTTCTAATAAATAAAACTTGTATGCTTGACCAAAATATTTATTTGAGAATTATACAACAAAATTCCAATATGGCATAAACTTTGTGGAGAACTTTAAAAATATCCAATGAGATTTGCTTCATTTTTCCCCCCTAGAGAATTATTAATTACACAGTTTTATTTCCATTAAATGGAACTCTTGAGAGAAAAAGAATAGAAAGAAGAGGGAGATCACAATTTTATACATTGTACTGAGAAATAAAAGGCCTTCCCACATGGTAGCTAATCCAGTCAAAATAATTGGCCACTTTGGTGTAAACACCTGGGAACTCTGGTTTTCCACAGTTTTCCCCCCAACTCACAACACCCCAGACATAAGTCACATTGTTGGCATCCATACAGACTAAGGGGCCTCCAGAGTCCCCTTTACAGGCATCGATGGAACCATCATATGTACCTAAGAAAGAAATGTGAAAGAGAAAATCACACATTTCCTTCCATTTTTCAAGGCTACCATGCCTCCTCCATGGCGTTTAATGACTTTGGCTTTTTTACAGTTTCCTGACAGCAATAGCATGGGCTCTCCTTAGAGTCCCTGGCTGGGCTTGCAGAGTTGCAGAGATGCAGCTTGGAAAATTCTTTACGAGTCTTTTGTTCATTCCCCCAATTCAGCATGTTCTTCCTGTGTTCTCTATTTTATGCGACTGAGTACTGAGATGAGATTGCAACCTGAAAGTTGCATCAAATGCTGAGTGGGAAAATGATAGGACTACCTAGTGCTTACTGAGTGCTAAATATTTATTAGTCATTCATTGTTTTCATTCTCACCACAACCCTGTGAGGCAAATATCATTATTGCCCCTACTTTATACATGAGACAACTATGACACAGAGTTTAACTTGTCTAAGGTCACACAGCTAACAAACGACAGGGCCTGGACTTGAACCCAGGCAACCACACCTCAGAGCTTGTCCTCTTGACCATGATACTCCCTTTTGGGAGATTTTGTGCTATTCACCTCTTTTGTCCACTGTAATCCTGAACTCCATTTCAAGATGGGAGAACACTTTCTTCTTACTCATGATTTTCTGAGATTTTTAAATCACTGTATCCAGTAAGTTATAGGATGTCAATAACTGCCTTTTCAGTAATACACCATTTAGAAATGGTTTCAATAAAGCACGTAAATGCACTACACTGGCTGGTACTTTGCCTGCCTTTGTATCACCTCCAAAAGTAGGAGCTGCTATTGTTGTATTGGGCAGGAGAATTAGCTTAACTATGTTATCAAAGGAGTCCGTGGCGTAAGAAATGCACGGTGATTTCCATGGAGGGAAAAATTTACTTCCAAATGGAAGTAAATCTCATCTCATTTGAGATGAGATAACTTGAATTTGTATTTAAAAGTAATTTAGTTTTGATCCTGGGTATACCACCTCTTGTCCGTAAGACTTTGGACAAATTACGTAACTGCTCTGCATCTCAGATGCCTTATCTATGATCCTCAATTTTACAAATGAAGAAACCTGCTCAAGGTCACATGACTAGCAATTAGTAAAAGCTGGGATATAAATCTAGGTGTGGTTCCAGAGCCCGTGCTCTTAGTCACCTTGCTGTGCTGCTATAGAATCGCTTAAGTAGGATTTTTCCTCATAGTATTAAAGGAAGAAACCTGAGCTACAGGGAAGGGACTGAAAGAGTTTGAGAGTGCTACAGCCAGAAGGCCAAATGGAGGGAATTAGGGCCCAAAGCATGGGGGCTGATGTGGTGGGAGGAGATGTTTGATAGGGGAAATACATACATCTTGACATCTTGGATAAACTACTTGGCACTTACCTGCGCATTCCATTTCTTTTTCGTAGAAGCGATTTCCGTAAAACTTAGAGCAGTTGCTTATTAGTTTAACTTCACCCCACTGAAGTGAAAAGACTTTTTCGTTATCTAAACAAAGTGAGAAAGCAAACATTTAGAAGTCACAAATGAGAAATCTAAATACACACTCTTATAACTTAAACCATTAGGATTATGAAAGGGTGTATAGTTTTCAATATATATAAACTTTTGAGAACTCTTCCTTAGTGTGTTTAATCATATCATATCTCTATTTCTAAAACTGGATGGATAGTCAAGGGGGACTATTGAACATATGGTCTGAAGTCACACTCATTTAATAAAGAGCTGGTACCCTAATTTGAATGAGATAAATCTTTCCCTTTTGGTTGCAGAACTCAGTCAGGCAATTGGATAGGAATCAGTGATAAGGTCTTTTCACATAAATACCTCCTATCTTCTTACAGTCCCTTATTTCCTTGAGAATGTTTGTTAAAGCGAAAACAATGTTTTAATATAAGAACTTCAAATAAAGGAAATACATATGAAGTTATCAATGTTTGTGTGTTTTTGTGTGTCTGAGAAGAAAAACCCATCTCCTAAGTGATTTGAAGTTATTTAAAAGGGGATTTAGGATTTTCTTCCTCAAGTGATCTGCCCCCCTTAGCCTCCCAAAGTGCTGGGATTACAGGCATGAGCCATCGTGCCCAGCCAGGAAGTAGTTTATTTCTTTTTCCTTTAAGCTCTACTTCAAGTTAGTCTCAAGATACCTGCCTTCCTTAGAACAAGAGCTTTTTTAAAAATAGTAATTTCTTATTTCCCCTAATTTGGGAAAAGCCTTTAAAACTGTGAGCAATTCTTAATGGCCCAGGAGATAGTTTGTGCCTTGGCACTCTTGTAAGCTTCTTGAGGCAGCTCTCTGACAGTAGCTGAGGCAGCGAAAGAGCAGAATTTTAACTACTAGACTTTAAGGTGGTCAGTAAACACCTTGAGAGCTGGACTTCATCTTTCAGCCATGGAACTTATTCATCCCCTTGTTTGTTGACTGGGTCCATATTTTCCATCAGTGAAATCCTAGCACTTTAGCATTGCTATCTTGCAGACATAGTAAATCCTCAATAAATGTGTTAAACCATTATTAATAAATGTGTTAAACCTTTGATCATTGATTAAGGACATATCTAACTATCAGTTTACATGAAGTACATGGAATAAGGGAACATGTTAAATGCTAGATCAGGCTGGGCACAGTGGCTCATCCCAGGACTTTGGGAGGCCAGGGTGGGAGGATCACTTGAGCTCAGGAGTTTGAGACCATCCTGGGCAACATGGCAAAATCCCATCTCTACAAAAAAATACAAAAATTAGCCAGGCATGGTGGTCCCAGCTGCTTTGGTGGCTGAGGTGGGAGGATCGCTTGAGCCCCAGAGCTCAAGGCTGCAGTGAGCTAGGTTTGTGCCACTGCACTTTAGCCTGGACAACAGAACAAGACCCTGTCTCAAAAAAAAATCCAGATAAAGAATGTGATTAGCCAAATTCAAGGTATGGGAATTCTAAAATAAGAATTACCCATTCTCTTTAATGATTAAATTTTAAATAAAAGGAAGGGGTAACTATTCTAGATTAAAAGAGATTTAAGAAAAATAGCCACCAAATGCAATGTGTGGACTTTGGATCTTGATTCAAATAACCTGATTATAAAAATATTTTTAAAAATAAATGAGGAATATTAAACATGGGCTTTATTTTATTGGGTATGAAAATGGTGTTGTGTCCTTATCTGGTGATGATATATACTGGAGTATTCATGGGTGAAATTATATGACATCTGGGATATGGTTTAATATACTCCAGGAAAAATATGTGGGGGAATATGTTGAATAGCTCCTGAATGTGCCTCAGACCATTCTCCACCCTTCAATGCCCTGCATCCTGTCCTAAGAGCCTGACCTGGTTCCCAGCTGGTTTTAGACAAAGAGGACCCTAGCAAGAGGGAGGGAAGGAAAGAGGTAGGCTAGTGAGATTGGGACTGGCTATACCCTTCAGCTCAAGATCCTTGCTTCTCTCAAGGCAGCCTGCTCTACCTGAGACTTTTTCTCCATCTAGTAACTTCTCCTACTCTTCTGCCTTCAGATCCAGGAATTAAGACAGCTCTGGTACCTCTAGTCCTAGGTACCTGCGTAGCCTCTGTGATTCCCCAACCCCCTACCTATATCTTTGTAATGAACCCTGTTATAAAAAATATTCCTAATTGCTCCATTGAGACCCCAATTAATACGGGGAGATACAACAAGAATGACAGAATGCTGATAACTGTGAAAATTGGATGATGGATAAGTAAGGGTTTATTATACTTTAATCTCTATTTTTGTGTATACTTGTAAATGCACATAATAAAAGACTTAAAAAAACAGAACAAATATAAGGACACAATACTCTCTTGATAAATTAATTCCTAATACAATTTGGTATTTTAGAAGTTTTAGGTATTCAGACATACCACAAATCCAGATTAATTTCTACATATATTTTACACCTTCCAATGTGGCAATTATAATGAATGTGTTGGAATATGAGTCTAAACGACCAATGCAATGAAGATACTTAGAGTTTCTGCTAACAAAGAGAGTTTAAGATGTTGAAAGGAAGCTAAATTTTAAGGTTAAATCTTCTCTTTTTTCTGTTATGCTTGTGGTTGTTTTGAGACAGAGTCTCGCTCTGTCACTCAGGCTAGACTGCAGTAGCACAATCATGGCTCACTGCAACCTCAACCTCCTGGGCTCAAGTGATCCTCCCACTTCAGCCCCCCTCAACCTCCAGGAGCTGGGATTACAGGTACATACCATCACATCCAGCTAATTTCTAAATTTTTTGTAGAGACAGTGTCTCAAACTCCTGGGCTCAAGTGATCACCTGCCTTGGCCTCCCAAAGTGCTAGGATTAGAGACATGAGCTACTATGCCCAGACCAAGGTTAAATCTTCAAGATGAAGGGAAAGGTGTTGGCTAGTTTAATTCTAATCTAATCTCTAATTCAGCAGATCTTTCTAATAATTTGTCTCTGAGTGTCCACATCTTTTATTCGTATGAAGTGTTCACCTCAAGTCTTCTTAGAAGTTCAAAAAATGAATTCCTTATGTTCTTTTTTTCTTTGTAGAGAGGGTAGGGCCTGGGTAATAGGGAAAGAGGAAGGAGGGGAGTGAGGAGGGTTGTGGGCATCGGTGATTCAACATATACCAAGGCTATCCCTTTGTAAACCTTTTTATCTTTTACCCACATCTCCCCAACAAATCCAAACAGTCCATGCTGTATGTCTCCCTGTCTCTATATTTTTTTCTTGGTGAATGGCTACCATTCAAAGTTTGCCTCAGGATCATAGAGAGAATATATATGACCTTTGAAAGCCTAGATAAGCACTGGTTCCATAATTTGCAGAGTCCAGTGAAAAATGGAAATGTGGAATGGGGCCATTTCAAAAATTATGAAGAATTTCATGATGGTGACAGCACAGCAATAAATCAAGCCTTGGGGCCTTCTGAGCATGGGGTGCTGGGCAGCTGCACAGGCTGCAAACCCATGAAGCCAGCCATGGCTGGATGTTTACTTTTCTGGATATGTTGTTATGCTTCTCTCTGAGTGCTACGAAATTAGCTCCCATACATTTCTATTCTCTTTGATTTCCAACTCCTGGCTTCTGATTAACAAACTGTAAAACATATACCTTTTTCTCGTCCCCAGCCAGAAACGATGCATGTATCATTAGGTTGGAATAGATAAGGAGACCAGGGGACACAGGCAGGGATGGAACGAGGCAGCTCACAATCTTTTTTGTTTCCGTCTTTTTTCATTTCCATCAAAGCGATGTCATTTTGGTAAGTGCCTGCATTGTAGTTTTCATGGAAAATAATTCTATCCACGTATTCAATTACTATACGTTTACGGTCGGGGTGTATCCAGTCTACTACTGTTGTCCATATTTGGTAATGATGAGTTTTACTGGCTCTATAACAGAAAAAGAAAAAGGAAATAAAATATATTGAGAAAATATATAAATAGGAATTCTGACACTTCACTTTTATATTTTTCCCTTTTAAAAACCTTTTTCATTTCCCCAGAATTTTGTAAATCCTTGCTGTCATGAAGCAATGAGATTAAATTTACTTAGTGCAGAATTAGGTCAATGGTAAATGATAAGGCTAGGAATAATCCATGTAATTGCTCAATATGAGGAACATAAAGAACACACTAACAACTAGAGATGCCCAGAAGTGGAATGAGTTTGCTGCCTCTGGAGTGAGTACGCCGTCACTGCAGGTATTTAAGCAGAGACCAGACAGCATCTTGCCATAAATGTAGTTAAGGAACTAGGGAGTTGGACCACACACACTCATTACTCTGCCAACCCTAGAGGTTCTCAGGGCAAAGGCCACAGCAGTCATTATCCTGACCCTTAAGACTAACTTTATCCTAACATTGCATTGTATTTATTTGTTCACATGCCTTTCCTCACACTAGACTGTGCTGCTTGAAGCCAGAGATGGGGTCTGATTCATCTATGCAGCCCTGGTGCCTACTATTATATCTGGATCATAGTAGCTGTTTTAAAATCCTGTTGAAATGGTGAATGAGCTAAATATTGCCTATTCTTATGCTTCACTACATTTTCGTATCAAATTTCTTTCTTCCTTTCTTTCTTTTTAAAACAGAGACAGGGTCTCACTCTTTTGCCTAAGCTGGAGTACAGTGGTGTGACCATAGCTCACTGCAGCCTTGACTCCTGAGCTCAGGAGACACTCCCACCTCAGCCTCCCTAGTAACTAGAACTACAGGCATGTGCCACCACATTAATTAAAAAAAATTTTTTTTGTAGAGATGGGGTCTTGCTATGTTCCCCAGGCTGGTCTCAAACCTACCAAAGTGCTGGGATTATAGGCGTGAGCCACTGCACCTGGCCTCATATCAATTTTCAACTCATAGTTTCAAGCAAATCAGGCATCTACCATCATCTTCTCATGGAACAGTATAGAGTCACTTCGGCAAAGTATTATAGCTTAGTTTTTTTGGTTTGATTAGAAGTAGGGTGCTAAATTATGACCTCATAGTCTAACATTTCCAAACAATAAATTATTTTACAGAATGGATTTTTCTTAAGCAATACAACTTATTTTTAAACAATTTAATGGAAATCTTTTCAAAAATGTATTATTTATATCAGTGTTCCTCAACCTTTTTGGCACCAGGGACAGGTTTTGTGGAAGACAATTTTTCCATGGAGCTGTGGAAAACTCGGGGGAGGAGGGGATGATTTCCGGATGAAACGGTTTCACTTCAGATCACCAGGCATTAGATTCTCATAAGGAGTGCACAGCCTAGATCCTTCACATGTGCAATTCACAATAGGGTTTGCACTCCTATGAGAATCTAATGCTGCTGCTGATCTGACAGGAGATGGAGCTCAGGCGGTAATGCTCGCCCACCACTCGCCTCAGTTCCTAACAGGCCACAGATCAGTACTTGTCTGCAGCTCAGGGGTTGAGTATCCCTGATCTATATAACTTCTGCTTTCTCAAACAGCATTAACTGAACAGAATTTATCTTTACATAAGGGTGATTCAGGTAATCACCTTAAAAGGTGGTGTCCTAGGAAATAATGAGATGTTCAGGAAGCTTTTGTTTACAGTGTTCCAAGAATACTGTCCTTCAAATTAATTTTGGTTGTTTTTCAGGATCACAGGTTGTAAATATTATTTATTTAGACAATTTATTCAACAAATACTTAGTGTGAACCTGTATGTACCAGGCACTGTGTTAGGCACTGAGATGCAGAAATGAGCAAAATCAGAAACAGTTCCTGCTTTCATGGAGTTCAGGGTCTAGGGAAAGATGCAGCAGTAAATGGATCATCACACTGATGAAGATAATACGTTCTACCATGAAAAGTGAGAGGAATGAACAGTATGTGGGCTTTTAAGAACTTATCAAGAGGGCTTTGACTTAAGGGAGTCAGGGAAGGTTCCCTAAGGAAGTGAAGATCGAGCTGAGATCTGAACAAAGGGTACTACTAAGTAGGGAAAAGGGTAAGGAAGATCATTTCTGGCAGGGGAAACAATATATGAAGTTCCCTTTGCAGGAGGAGGCAAATGCACTTGAGTAGCAGAAAGCAATCCAGAGTAGAGGCGGTGGAACAGGGAGCAGGAAGTGGCTCTGTGGGGCAAGATGAGATTGGCAAAGGTTAGCAGAGGTCAGATTACATGGGGCCTCATGGGCCATGTTAAAATTTTTGTTTCAATTTTTATCCTAAGAGGAATGCAAAGTCATTGCATTTTAGGTGACAGGTAATCGAAACTAGGTATGGCAACATGACTCTTGAGCCACACAGTAAGGAAAATATAGGTAGGCCACAGTGGAGAACAAAATGTAAGTGGTACCTACCCACTCTCCCACCTTGCAAATAAGCCAGGTGAAGTAATTTGGCAGCTATGGGTTTGATCTGCCTTTGCCAGTGAGATCAGCAATTTTGGTCTGTGGAGGACACAGTAGATTCTATGGGATTAGCCTCTGGAATTCCAGTCGTGAATACCAGAGGATACTTTGCAATTAATATAGTGGAGTTTGTCAATACCTTTGTCAGATCTGCTTTATCATCTGCCACAATCTCTATTACTCACTTTCATTGTTTCGGGAAATCTAAAATTTACTGAAGACATCTTTTACCTGAGACAATGTGCAGCCGTCAGAATCCAACAGCCACCAATATAAATTCCTCCACAGGTGATTCCACTGGCATCCTTAATTCCCACCTGCCATGGGAGGTCTCCCTGTAAAAGACATTTGTGTGGTCACTGCCATTCTAACAGCGATACAAACAGCCCTAAGATATTTCCATGGCAAGACTCCCAGGCTCTTATAATTACATCATCCTCCTGCCCCTTTCCCCCCCAAATTTAGGCTGTTTCTGGGCAGTTGCATTGTGACTTTTCATGCGAGTTTACCAGTTGTGCTCGCTTTCCTCCCACAATTCGTTTCCTTCGAATATGCCTTCTGTTTTTAACTCCACAAGATAGTTTAGGTAATAATGATTTTATCCGTCTTCTTTCTTCAAGAAAGGAAGAGATTACATCATTATCATCTTGAACCCATTAGCCTTTTTAACACACTTCTTGATTATCTATGCCACAAAAACAGGAGAGTCACAGCCAGTAAAAGACAGGCTGGAATCATTAGTAAATTATTTTGAATGCTAAACCATATTATTTATCTTATTTAAAAATTCTGGCTTGATATTAAAATTGGCTTGATTCTCTGAAGTTCTGCCTAAAGATAGACTAGTGGCAGAAAAGGGCTGGCCAAGGGGTTAAACATTTACCAGCCTCTAGCTGATAAAGGATGCCACATGTCCAGGCACTGTGACAGTGGCAGCTCAGAAGGCAATCACATTCTGAAATCATCAGGGCAAACTAACAACATGGCAAACTGTGTCTTTTCTTTTCTTTCTTTCTTTTTTTTTTTTTTTTGAGATGGAGTCTCAGTCTTGTGCCGAGGCTGGAGTGCAATGGCACGATCTCAGCTCACTGCAACCTCCGCCTCCCAGGTTCAAGGGATTCTCCTGCCTCAGCCTCCCAAGTAGCTGGGATTACAGGCACCCACCACCACGCCCAGCTAATTTTTGTTTTTTTAGTAGAGATGGGGTTTCACCATGTTGGCCAGGCTGGTCTCGAACTCCTGACCTAATGTGATCTGCCCGCCTCGGCCTCCCAAAGTGCTGAGATTACAGGCGTGAGCCACCACGCCCAGCCATAGTTTTTATTTTCTAGAGGCTGTTTATATGGAACTCTTTTATTAATATCAATGTTAACACAGTGATACTCATATTAAGTACTTTCTATATGTCAGGCCCCATACTGAGTCTTTGTATGTAGTTTATCTCATTTAATCATCCTATTAACCCTGAGAGGTGATGTGCCAGTGACCCCGGGACAAGTGGGTTAGCGGGCTGGGGAGTGTTTTTTAGCCATTTGACATGTGACAATGTTTCCTTCCTCTGTCTGTGAGCATGCAGACGTCTGGCACATTTGTCATGAGAAAATACGGTAGAGCAAAGTTTATGACATGAATTTTCCAAAGAATTTATGATGACTGAAGAAAGTAAAATATATCCCTTTATTTCTTCTCTATATTTTAACATGTCATGAAAATTTTTGTAAACTTGCTTCTTAGCCCCAGATGAGAAAGGAAAATGAATATTGCTGTTAATAATTTTGGGCATACCAAAAGGAGTTAGGCCCCCAAGAAAGAGCGGTTGTTGTATGGAGGCTAAAGCAACTTCATCTTGGATACTAACCTGCCATGTTAGCTTCTGATTAACCCCAATTCTGGGAAGGCCTCTGAGATTTCCAGTTTATCTATTATTCCTTGTATAAGAGCATGTACTTACTGTAAATCCTGGCCTTATGGCAAATTCCTACCCATTAGCTCTGAAGCATGTGTCCCCTCCCCTACAGTATATAATCTCTGGGTCGGGAGAGAACTAGCACAAGGATCCACCATCTTGTCTCACTGTTGTCCAGGACACAGACCTGGCTTCCATTAGTAAGTCCCTATTAAATGTTTCTTTCTAAGGAACTGGATATGTCAGCCTCTTTGTTTGGCCTCTCAGCTTCCTTAGACTTAGGGGGCCGATTTGTGTGAACCTGCCCACTGTGAAACACATGGATAGAAGATGGCTTTTTTTGGTCTCACCCATCCTAAGAACTGGGGTGGGGGAAGAGTGTGATGGTAAGTTTTTGCTTAGACTTTTGAAGGAAGAGGGATCTCATGCTCTGAGGACTGTGAAACCAGCTTAGGTAGTACCTGAAAATGAATGTTATCCTGAGTAAAAATAAAGGGCCATTGTTGAAAATGCCTTTTGACTAACATCTACAGCTTTAAGAGTTAAATCTTTTTTTTTTTTTTGAGATGGAGTCTCACTCTGTTGCCCAGGCTGGAGTGCAGTGGCACAATCTTGGCTCACTGCAACCTCCACCTCCTGGGTTCAAGTGATTCTCCTGCCTCAGCCTCCTGAGCACCTGGGATTACAGGCACCTGCTACCATGCCTGGCTAATTTTTATATTTTTGTAGAGATGGGGTTTCACCATGTTGGCCAGGCTGGTCTCGAAATCCTGACCTCAAGTAATCCACCTGCTTTGGCCTCCAAAAGTGCTGGGATTACAGGCTGAGCCACTGTGCCCGGCCTTAAATCTTTTACTCATTGCCTGATTTTTAAAGATTGTTACTTAATTTTGGTTACTGACAATTAGAAAGAAGTCTACATGAACTTCATTTAAAAATCCCACTGAAACAGGAAGCTATTTTATTCCCAATTTGTATTTGAGGTTAAGTTACTCTCTTAAGTTTTTATAGCTAATAAATAACTGAGTCAGAATTTAACGTTAAGTCTGTCTGACTAGAAATCTCTAATCAATTGCTATCTTCCCAGGAACTTAATACTTTAATTTAATTTGGCTTTTAGCACACAACTGGCAAAGGTACAGTTCTTCAAAGGTCTCCTATTACCATGATTTAAAACATTGTGAAAGAATGGTTAATTCAATTAACATCTATTATTTTTTCTATTTCAAAAAATTATGTCATGAGTCATGCTTGAGAGCTGCTTGTTTTTTCACAAAACTGACCTGACAAAGTTTGTTTCAAATAGAAAAAGCTTATGTAGGATTGGAGTATTGTTTTCATTTCAAAATTAGCCATATGAATTAATCCAGTTTTAAAAGCAATTCTCAAGAATCATTTAAGCTTACTTTTCTTAAAAGTGACAGAGAAAGGAGAATAATAATGTTATATTTTTAATTTAAATTGATACCAAAATTAATTGTTGCTTGAATCAATTATATATACATGCAAATGACACTGAAATTACAGCCTACACCAGTGAGCCACCAATAAAAAAGTATAATGTTAGCTTACCTGCATCCATGTCAGCAGTCAAAATTTCTGTTTCTTCTATGATAAAACAAAAGATTCCAATGTTTAAAGTTGTTAATTATAGTCAAAATTAAATCATTAAAATCATTTAAACATTGATTATAATTTTCTGCCTTAAAACTTATCCTCCCTTTTATAAAGGACTGTACAAAATCCTCAAGGCATGTCATCTTATTTCCTTTCTATAATTAGGTAATTGTAAAGGCTCAAGATGCACTGTATAGAAATTCTTGCTGGCACAAACTAGAGATATCTGTTGGTACTAGTGAATGTTGAGACTCATGGTGTCACAGTTTCCAGTAGTTAGAGCAGGCAAAACGCACAGCCCAGAAGAGGAAGGCTTCTCTTTCGACTCTTTGCATCCCCAGGGTGTTTTTTATATATATAATATATATTTATTATATAAATAAATATTTATAATATATTATATAAATATAAAATATCTATATTTTATTTATATTATATAATATGTAATTTTATATTATATATTATATATTTGATATTTATATCAAATATACATTAAAATATATATATATATATTTTGAGACAGAGTCTCACTCTGTTGCCCAGACTGGAGTGCGGTGGCACGATCTCGGCTCACTGCAACCTCCGCCTCCTGGGTTCAAGCGATTCTCCGGCCTCAGCCTCCCGAGTAGCTGGGATTACAGGTGTGTGTCACCATGCCCGGCTAATTTTTGTATTTTTAGTAGAAACGGGGTTTTACCATATTGGTCAGGCTGGTCTTGAACTCCTAACCTCGTGATCCACCTGCCTTGGCCTCCCAAAGTGCTGGGATTACAGGTGTGAGCTACTGTGCCCGGCCTCCCAAGGTGTTTACATAAGGTAAGGAGCAGTCATCAGCACTAGCCAAGGGAGTCCTGAGCTGACATGAAAAAGGCTCATCTCAGTTTGTACAGGTATGGGTTAGCATTAGGTACCTGGGATGCAGAAGTTAAAAAAAAAAAAAAAAAAGAATCTTTTTTTTTTTTAGATTTTTTTCTTGAAGTTATACCGGATGTTTTCATCTTTGCTCTGCCATCCTAGAACATTTCTGTGGACAGAATCATGATTTCCTTGACCTGGGGATCTGAAGGTGAATTCCCACCAACATGTTGCTCTGTCATGGATGAGGATATGGCTGGGGATCACATAGCTCAGAATGGCAGTGTCACTTTGCTTCAATCCTGTGTCTTGTCACTGAATTTGCCAGGTTCTCTTTGGGACAGGCATATGAGTGTTTGTTATGCCACACACCTAAGTTGTTTTCTGGGGCAGAGAGAGGCTCTGCTCAGATGCATTCACAAAAGCACCCTTGTGAATCAGAGAAGACTCAAATATTTACATTCAATGCCCAACAAAGGAAGATGAGAAAGTCCAGTGTAGCTGAGGTGTACTAGGTATTAGAACAGCACTAACTTGATTTAATATAATCAAAGCTGAGGTGTACTAGGTATTAGAAGAACAGCTAGTACACCTTTGATTATATAAAAATTAAGGATTTCTATTCAACAAATCTCACATGGATAGAGTTAACAGATGAGAGACAGCATGGAAGAAGGTATCTGTAATGTTTAAAACTGACAATGGATTAATTTCTAGACTGTAAAAGGAACCCTTGCAAATCAGTAAGAAAGATTACAATGAAAGAAATATAAAATTAAGCAAAGGATGTGAACCAGTGAAAGAGCAGAGAAAAGGAAGATGAAACTAAAAAGCTAGTATGCACATGAAGAGAAACTCAGAATCATTGGTTAATATAAAAATTGAAGTTAATAAACAATGTCATCACTTGACAGCTGGAGAAACACGCTTGATGTTGGTGGGGTTGAAGAGAACCCTCAAGCATTATTGGTGGAAGTAAGGACTGGTATATAACAGCACTGCCAAAGAACATACAGGCACTAGTAGTAAAATTAAGGATATGCATACTCCAAGATTCAACTTGCTACTATGGTTTGAGTGTGTCCCCCAAAGTTCATGTGTTGGAAACTTAATCCCCAACACAACAGTGTTGGGAAGTGGGGCCTAATAAGAAGGGATTAGGTCATGAGGGCTCTTCCCTCATTAATAGATTAATGTTGTTATCTCTGGAGCGGGTTAGCTGTAGTGAGAGTGGGCTTGTTATATACAAAAGTGAGTTCGGAGTCCTCTTGTTCCCTTGCTCTCTTGCCTTTCCACCTCCTGCCATGGGTGATGGAGCAAGAAAGCCCTTGACAGATGTGGGCCCTGCGACCTTGGACCTCACAACCTCCAAAACTGTAAGAAATAAATGTATTTTCTTCATAAATTACCCAGTCTGTGGTATTCTGTTATAGCAACACAGAAGAAGACACTTGCCCAGCTAGATGCCTCAAAGAAATCCTCCCACACATACTTAAGGAGAGGATATTCATCACAGTATGATTGTGGGCTGAAAATCCGTTACTGAGAAAGTGGAGAGTAAATTGTGCAAGATAAACACAGTGGAGTATTTTATACAGCAGTTAGAAGCAACAAATTAGATGAACACATAGTAACATGGACAGGTCTTTAAAATGTAATGAGTTGTGAAAAGAAAAAAAAAGGAAATAGAGATCTACAACACAATACTATGTGAATAAAAAATGTATGCTTGCAAAATAACAATACACATTGGATAAGAATGCATGCAAACCAAAAACATACATATTAAACCTCTTAAAAATGGTTGCCTATTGGGGAAGAGGAATGGGAGTAAGGTATAGTGATAAAGAGGGATAAATGAGTCAAACAAGACAGGGGCCTTGCTTGACCCTGATGATCATGTATAAGGAGCTGAGGCGTGTATAAGGAGCTAAGGAGTGATCATTAACTCATCACTTTGCCCCTGAGATCTGAAACTAGGGAGGGAGGAGGAAGGAAAGGAAGGAGGGAAGGAGGGAAAAAAGGAATAGAGAAGAAGGAGGAGGAGGAGGAGGACGAGGGAAGAGAAGGAAGAAGAAGGAGAAAAGAAGAAGAAGAAGAAGAGGAAGAAGGAGGAGGAGGAGGAGGAAGAGGAGGAGGAACAGCAGCTTCAGAGGGCAAAATGACAAGTGAGAGAGAATACAATGAAATAATAGGTATTTAGAGCAAAGGGTGGTCTTGAGCTAGCCAGTCCCTCAGGAATCCTAAGAAATCCTGAGGAGGTGGCTCACGCCTGTAATCCCAGCACTTTGGGAGGCCGAGGCAGGTGGATCACGAGGGCAGCAGTTCAAGACCAGCCTGGCCAAGATGGTGAAACCCCATCTCTACTAAAAATACAAAAATTAGCCAGGTGTGGTGGCACATGCCTGTAATCTCAGCTACTCGGGAGGTTGAGGCAGAGAATTGCTTAAACCCGGGAGGTGGAGGTTGCAGTGAGCCGAGATCAGGCCACTGCACTCCAGCCTGGGCTACAAGACCGAATACAAGACCAAGACTCCATCTCAGAAAAAAAAAAAAGAAAGAAATCCTGAGGAGGATCATGAACTTTGACATTATATGAACTGGGGATATGAGTCATTTTACATGACTTATTTACATTTACATGACTCCAGCTCTGTCGCCCAGGCTGGAGTGCAGTGGCGCGGTCTCGGCTCACTGCAAGCTCCGCCTCCTGGGTTCACGCCATTCTCCTGCCTCAGCCTCCCAAGTAGCTGGGACTATAGGCTCCTGCCACCACGCCCGGCTAATTTTTTTTTTTTTTTTTTTTGTATTTTTAGTAGAGACGGGGTTTCACCGTGTTAGCCAGGATGGTCTCAATCTCCTGACCTCGTGATCCGCCCGCCTTGGCATCCCAAAGTGCTGGGATTACAGGCGTGAGCCACCGCGCCCGGCCGTTTACATGAATATTTTTAAAAAGGGTGGTCCCAAAGAGCTAAAGGATTTGGGGACATCTGACTGATACAAGTAAATAAGAAAATGCCTATCATGAAAAGATGTTATCTTTTTTCAGGTGGCAATTTCTTGAGGAGCTACCTTGATTTTGAGAGAAAATGAAGAGGAGAAAGGTATTCGGCAAAGGTGAAATGTGCAGGGAAGAGTCCACTCTGGATGGTGTTTTGGTCAGCAGGCTGTGGATGGGTTGTGTGAGAGTGAAAGTTTATCACACTGAGAAAAGGCCTCTTTGCCTTTCCCAGTTCAGGCTGGGTTATTGCTAAAATGTGGTCATATCATGCTCCATTAACAGTTACATTAAAATATAAGAAGACCAAAGAACCTGAGTTTTCTTTCAATTTTTTAATATCCCCAAATTTTAATAAAAATTTTACCTTGAGCCACAGATGCAAAGCCTGAAGAAAACAAAAACAAAAACAAAAAATTTATCAAAGGATAATTTTTAATTGGGAAAAAATGCACACTATATCAATATACTATACATATATCATGAAAACCATTGCACCTTATTTCTGTTTTCTTCGGTAATATAATTTTTCTATTATAAAAATGATTTACCTTGAATTGTAGGATGTCTAGCTGCTAAAAACAAAACAAAAAACTCACTATAGCAAAGAGATCATTTTGATTTGAATAAAATATGCACAAATTATTAAATTTCAGACTAGTACAACTTAATAGTTAGAAGCATTACTAAAATGCAAAGGCAGAGCTCATCCCTAAGTAAGAGTAAACTGAAGTAACAATGATAGTTGGCTAAATGTGTTTTTGAAACAGATTTTAAAAAGATAAAAGGAGGTCAGGTGCAGTGGCTCATGCCTGTAATCCCAGCAACACGCCTTCCAAAGTGCTGGGATTACAGGCGTGAGCCACTGCACTTGGCTGGGGCAGGGATTTTTGAAATGTTATTCACTAATGGAACCCCAGCACCTAGAGCAGGGACTGGCACACATAGTAGCAGCGAATAAATATTCATCAAGTAAATGAATAAATATAACTTAAAGAGATTTTTCCTCCAGAAAGCACTGATGGAAGCAAAGAGTCAGTCTGTACAGCCTAGAATAGGTGCATAAGGAATATTTTTCACCATTGGAGGTTATCCAGAGCACCAACTCATTGCTTTGAAACTTGGTAAGTAAAAGGAAAGAATGAAGCATTATTCTGCCTCTCTATAGATTTCTAGTTAATAAGTGCAGAAGGCATGATAAAATTAGAAATTGCCATTTTACAGCCCTATTGACAAAATGGATGTAGGCAACAATTTAAAAGGCTGCTAAAACCATTAGGCAAAATATTGTGGGGCACTTTGAAATGGACACATCAAGCTGATCATGTAATCATCTTAGCATCACTAGAGGAGGGACAACCGGACAAGAAGACATTATGTGTAACAGGAAATACATGCAAGACTCATCAAGAATTCTTGCCTAAGGCCGGGCACAGTGGCTCATGCCTGTAATGCCAGCACTTTGGGAGGCCAAGGCAGGCAGATCACTTGAGGCCAAGAGTTCGAGACAAGCCTGGCCAATGTGGCGAAACCCTGTCTTTTCTAAAAACAGAAAAATTAGCCAAGCGTGATGGCACATGCCTATAATCCCAGCTACTCAGGAGGCTGAGGTGGGAGAATCTCTTGAACCCAGGAGGCAGAGGTTGCAGTGAGCCTACATTGTGCCACTGCACTCCAGCCTAGGCAATATAGCAAGACTCTGTCTCAAAAAGAGAAAATAAAAAGAATTTTTGCCTAAAATATTAAACCTCGCTCTTAAAAAAAAGTGTTTATTTGTCATTGACTCGAAGCTCAAAACCTTGGTTATAATCAAGTCTCTCTAAATCCAGAATAGAAGTATACTATAGGCAAACGATTCAGTTTCTCTAAAAAAAAAAAAATAATAATAATAGTATGAAAAAATTGGGGTAGGGAGGTGGGGAAGATAACTCTTGATGAATAAAGAAGACTTTAAAAATGTAATAACCAAACAGAACATTCAGATTCTTTTAGATCCTGATTTGAATATATTCACTCAAAAAAGACATTTTTGAGATAATTGAGAAAATTTGAACATGGCTGTTATTAAATGATGTTAGTGAATTACTATTATAGTGAATTATTATATCTAACATAGATTTTAGATATACTAATGAGAGAACGAATGGTTTTATATATATATAGTGCTTTTATCATTGGAGATGCATATAAATGATGTGATATGATATCTAAAATTTACTTTAAAATACTCCAATAGGCCAGGTGCGGTGGCTTACGCCTGTAACCCCAGCACTTTGGGAGGCCAAGGCAGGCAGATCATCTGAGGTCAGGAGTTTGAGACCAGCCTGGCCAACGTGGTGAAACCCTGTCTCTACTAAAATACAAAAATTAGCCAGGCATGGTGGCAGGTGCCTGTAATCCCAGCTACTTGGGAGGCTGAGGCAGGAGAATCACTTGAACTCGGGAGGTTGAGGTTGCAACGAGCCAAGATTGTGCCACAGCACTCCAGCCTTGGCAACAGAGCAAGACTTCATCACAAAAAAAAGTAATAATAAATAAAATAAAATAATAAAATAAAATGCTCCAACAAACATACAAACAAACAAACAAACTGGAAGAGAGATAAACAAGATTGGTAAACTATCCATAACTTGCAGGTGGAAAATGGGTACTTAAGGGTTGGTTCTAATGGTCTATTTTTTGTATGGGCAGTGAGAACGTCTTTTAATAGAAAGTTCTGAAATAACAAGTAGATATTTAGTGGATGAAAATATGAGGAGATGAACATTCCATAGTTCTGCAAACGCCCACTCAGTGTTCTTACTGCTACACCCATCTATGGTCCCCTTAAGATTATACTTTACCTAAAGAAAAGTTTCAGAATCCCGGATTCAATAATGAAAACAAGTCACCCCAAGTCTTTAAATTACCTTCACAGCCAACTTCATCTTCCCCTGTAATGCAGTCCACCTCACCATTGCATCGATACTGGCTTGGAATGCAAACACCCGATTTACAATGGAAGCTTTTGCCTTGGCATGCTGTGCAAACATAAGCAGGAGAGGTTTTTTCTTTCCTTAAAACTGAATGAGGTACAATCTAAAATTCAATAGTAAAGTTGTTTTTCCTCTTTTAGTGAGAAAAATGAATTTAGAGGATTTAGAGGCTAGATTTATGTCTACCTTTACAACACAGTTCATCACTTTGGTCTCCACAATCATTGATACCATCACAGGCCTTCATCTGAGAAATGTATTTCCCATTCACACACTGAAAGAAGTCATTCGTTGGAGAATCTGTAAAGCAGGAATTATCTTTGTGAAATTTATTTATGGAGTGGTGGCATGACATCCTTATCAGATTTTTGGGATAATGGAGTCATTAAGAGAAAGTTAAACTTCAAAAAAATGTATAAAATGTATTGGTATTATCAACGTAGTACATATGACTCATACAGAAAATAAATGCCAAAGCTGGCTTATGGAGGCTCTTCTATTATCTCTGAAAGTCAGTATTTATTGCGAAAGTCTATATTTGCTGAGATGGGGAGGAATCAAGAGTACGTGCTGACATTGACAAACACTGGTTTCCACCCATTTCTTTCTTGCTGCTATACTCATCCTCACCCCTACTCCCAAGACTTGCTTGATTAGTGCCATTTGTTTACATTTTGGTGGTACTTTTTTTTTAGCACTGAAAAGGAATGGGTATAGGTTTGGTCTTTAAAACTACATGTATGACTAAAATATTCCAGTGTCAGGAAGGAGGAGAAAAGTCTCAATGAATGCCTGAAAACTGAGGAACCAATGTGGTCACTCAAAGGTTTTAAATAAATTCATATATGCTGGCCCTCTTAAAGGAGATGCTGAGCTTTCTTCTTATGTTTGATTGACTTGTGTTTGCTATAGTAACTTTAATCCAGATGTTCAAATGAAGCAAGGGGAGTCAGGCAACTTTGCTTCCCGTATATGAACCTGTAGAGAGGCAATGTTTGAATGGCAAAATGGTACAGTAGGGGAAAGGCACCAATTTAGGCTCTAAAGCCCAAAACTTGACAGAATCTATATTATTGCCTCTGTGACTGGCAACGAGGCATCAATCATTTGTTTACTATAGGCTTGGTGTAAAATAAACAACCTTCAAAGAAGGGAAAATAACAGGCAAATACTCCACCAACCTGCTTTCTGTGTATAACACACCACATCAGCTAAATCCTGGTAACCCATAGTTCTTCTCTTAGTAAAAGTACATTCAGCCAAACTAGTCTCTAATCCTCGGCAATGCACATGTAGACATTCAGTGGAATTTATAGAGAGATTAGACAACTTAAACCTTCTTTGAGTATCAGCACCTCTGCAAATAGAATAAAGGAAACATTATGGTAGAATAACTAGTACTTTGCATTTATAACCCTACTGTAGCAGGCAAGAAACTAGAGTAATGTCCTCTCATTCTCTATATAGGAGTTACAGATTGGGCAAGATACTGAAACTCTGAGCCTCAGCACCTTCATCTATAAAAGGGAATATAAGTACCTCACTGGGTTTTGTAAAGATTAACTACAACTTGGCTGGGGGTGGTGGCTCATGCCTGTAATCCCAGCACTTTGGGAGGCCAAGGAGGGTGGATTACCTGAGGTCAAGAGTTCGAGACCAGCCTGGCCAACATGGTGAAAATCCTCTCTCTACCAAAAATACAAAAATTAGCTGGGTGTGGTGGCCCACACCTGTAGTCTCAGCTACTCGGGAGGCTGAGGCAGGAGAATCACTTGAACCCAGGAGGTGGAGGTTGCAGTGAGCTGAGATCGTGCCACTGCACTCCAGCCTGGGCAACAGAGTGAGACTCTGTCTCAAAAAAAAAAAAAAAAAAAAAGATTTTCCATCTTTTCCTTTTGGGAATCTCTCTGCCTGCCCCATGCTGTAAACTTTAGCTAGTTGGTTCAATTATTGCCTAAGACTTGGAAGGTTAGGTTAGTTTAATTCCTGTAGGTCAATTTTGCTTTTACAGTAAGCTACATCTTCACTTCAGCCTTGACAATATTAAGGTGATATTTTGGCATCTGTGTGCCATTGCTTGGACTTCTCAATTTGTTCAGAATTTGTGAGAAGAGACTGCCTCAGTGATGTATTATCCTAGAGATGACGATTTACAGTGAACTATTCTTCTAGGACGTTCAATTGTTCCTTGCTTCTCTCTAGAAGTAAATGGGGAAAATAGGTTAAAAATAAAAAATTGAGCAAAGATGCATCAGGTAAATGGAAACAAAAATAGAACAGTAATGACAATATAAATATTAGACTAACTAGGATAAAAGGCAAAAAGAAAACAAGGTGAAGCCAGGATTTGTAATTATTTCAGATCATGAGGCTGTGCCATGAGAACAAACAAGAGCCATTTGAGGCAATCTTATAGGTTAATAACCTGAAAAACGTACCAACCTAAAAATATCTAAAAATACTATATAAAATGCCATCTTTTTCCTCAATGAGTTCTTAAGGAAGTAAGGGAAATCTGTACTGGTTAAAATTAGAGATGTCTGTTCATGAGCTTATGCAAAATATAAGAGCAAAATACTGAGAAAACAAATACTGAGAGAATCTACCAGTAGGTTGAACCATAAGTTGTAGGTAACAAACTGATGAAACTCAGAAATAGCCTATGGCTTAATTTAACAATATAAGAGACTCTCACTAATGAACTACTAGCAGATGTGATTTGAGAAGAAGAAAATTGAGTTCAGAAAGAAGGGGTGAGATATAAGAAAGAACAAACCAAGAAGGTGGTAAACATGAAGTAAATCTGAGTAAGCATTGCCTTAACAGTAGTGATAATGGCTTATTATATCTTAACTTCTGGGATATAGAAAAATAAGGTGGAACTAAATATTAGAAACTTGATGGGTTAATTACATTTTTTTCTATTATTACTGAAGAAGGTGAGGACTTCCTAAATCAATGATTTATGGTGTAAGTTCAAAGGTAACTAAAGAAGTAGAAATATAATGCATAATTTTCAAACCAACTAGAGGTGGAAAAGAGGAAAGATTTTTAAAAATCTTTAATTTAGTAGAAATTATAAAAGGAAAAAAGACAAAAGCACACAAAAAGCAGGGTAAATAATAAGCCTAAAAACAAGAGGAAAAATAAATTCAACAATATAAGTAAGTATAATAATGTAAATGGACTAAACTCTTCAGTTAACAGTGATTGTAATATTGAATTAAAAAAAATCTAGATATGTGCTGTTTATAAGGAACATGCTTAAAATCTAAAGATATAGGAAGACTGAAAGTAAAGAAATAGAGGAAGATCTAAACAGAGCAGCTAACAACTTTGCTAATTCTATTAATAATGAGTAACATATCTATTATCTAGAACCCTGCACGTGGAGCATTTGAAAAATACTCAGCCACAAAGCAAGTCTCAACAAATATTTGAAAAAATTGTTATCATACAGAGATATTCTCTAACCACAGAGAATAAGAAAATCAGTAACATAAAAACAAAAGTTAACCAAAAGCAAACTAACGTATTAATTAAAACTAATATTATAATAAAGAAAACTTCTAAATTACATATGGGGCAAAGAAGAAATTATATTGAAAGTTAGAAGACATTTTGAACCACACAATAAATAAAATATCACTTATATATAAGTATATACTATAATTATAGTATACTATATCATTATAGTATACTAATTATATAGTATACTATATAATTATAGTATAATTATAGTATATAAACTATATATAAATTATAGTTTATATACTATACTATATAGTATATATACTTATATACTATAATTATAGTAAACTATGCTATAAAACTATAAACTATAATTTATCCTAACTATATAGTTTATACTATAACTGTATAGTTTATACTCACTGTATAGTTTATAGTATAAACTATATTATATAACTATAAACTATACTCACACACAATATATAAACTATACTAAGTGTGAAAAAGTGTACATAATTGTAGACGAGTAGGAGACAGACAGAAATGAATGTGTTTGTGACTCTCAGAATCACTAAAGGATTCACATCCAGATACTTCAACAGACTTATTATCCATGCTTTGTTGTCAGCAGGGTTCCAAGTGTTGGGTAAACATGAATGCATATCATCCTCATAACAATGCTATGATGCACGTAGTTAATTTTCTTAGGTTACATATGTGGAAATTAATACACAGAAAGCTTAGGTAATCAAAAAGCAAACAGAACAATTAAATCAACCATGAGAAAATCTACTGATACAAGCACTCACTGTTGAAACCCAAGGTCAAGGCAGGCCACGTTGGCTTCCCTCATGCTCCAGCTGCTTTTGCATATGAACATTGTCTTATCTTGGTCCACAAGTTTTACTTCAACTATTCCCTCTGAATCTGTATTTCCATGCTTCAAGGAAACACTAAACTTTCCTAAAATAAAAAAACAAAATAATGTGCAATATGTAGCCATTCACATTTTTCTCTTAATTAAAAGTCTTTAAAAATAATAATGTACTTAATGTCAAGTGAGCTTTGAACATCATGATGATTTTAACAAGTAACAGTAAGCAATCATTTTACGAGTGCTTATTATGTGTCAGTGGCAGTGCTATTCAGCTGTATAGAGGATCATTAAATCCTCACATCAACCCTATGAGGATAAAGCCTGTTTATTCCCATTTTTACACGAGGAACCTAAATCTAGGAGAAGTTAAGTTCCTGGCCCAAGTGGTGAAGCCAGGATTTGGAACTTGCTCAATTGATCTCACTCCAAAGTCCATGCTCTCAAAAGTAAGCCCAACAGTGAAAATGTAAAATGTAGAAAGGGTTTATGTATTCTCATATATTTAAGGCATTTAATGCCTCAAGAGAAGAAAAGTCTGACACTGATGAAATAACCTCCACTATTGCCTTCCGCCTTTCCAACAGGGATTATAGATGAGCTCAAACAGGGAGCTTTCCCCCTCCTTTTTCACAGTATCTCAACATCTTAACTCAGCATCTCAAAAACATACAGGCTGCTGTGAGCTGGTATATGTCATGGTGCCTTTAAAAAGAATGTTTTAAGTGTTCCTAAGGTAATGAAGTGTCTGTAATAACTTGCTATCAGAAGACAATGAACCTAAGCTTTGCTGTCAGACGTAAAATGTAACAAGCACTTTCTGCATGCCAAGCATTGTGTGAAGAGCCCGGCATACATTGTTTTATTTAATTTTCACAGGAATTGTACAACTTAGAAACTTCACATTTTACAGATGAGGGAACTGGGGTCCAGTGAGGTCCAGCTTGTCAACAACCAAGGTGGGGTTTGGAGGGAGTTGAAACTCAATTGGAATGACAGTGAAATCCCTAATCATAACTGCCCACTAGTCTGAATGCTAGGGCCCCAGCCTCCTCAGCACATGAAGCACCTGGAAGGGACTGTAGAAAAGCTCTCTGGGTCTGACGTCTGGGTTTGCTAGGTTGGAGTATGTCCCAGGTCAGCAGTGGCTCAAGTGGCCCTTGGATATTTAGGAACAATGGGGTCAGGGCTAGGGGAGAGGGTTGGCAGGGATGGCTGTTGAAAGAAATTATTGGAGTAGGCCACGCACGGTGGCTCATGCCTGTAATCCCAGCACTTTGGGAGGCCGAGGCGGGCAGATCACAAGGTCAGGAGATCGAGACCATCCTGGCTAACACGGTGAAACTCCATCTCTACTAAAAATACAAAAAATTAGCTGGGTGTGGTGGCAGGCACCTGTAATCCCAGCTACTTGGGAGGCTGAGGCAGGAGAATGGCATGAACCCAGGAGGCAGAGGTTGGAGTGAGCCAAGATTGCACCACTGCACTCCAGCCTGGGCGACAGAGCCAGACTCCATCTCAAAAAAACAAAACAAAACAAACAAAAACAGAAATTACTGGGGCCATAGGAGGACCTGAGGCCTGACTAGCCTACATGTGAGTACCAACCTTACTGAAAGACTTT
This sequence comes from Pongo pygmaeus, assembly GCF_028885625.2. Taxonomy (NCBI): domain Eukaryota; kingdom Metazoa; phylum Chordata; class Mammalia; order Primates; family Hominidae; genus Pongo; species Pongo pygmaeus. The sequence goes on from NC_072376.2 coordinate 122,544,531, forward strand.
TCACTGAGTTCTGAACCAACTTGATGGCCCTGGGAATAATCCCTTTAACCAAGTAGAAGTGAGGGTGGGGACAATTCTAAAGGGCTGGGCAGCAGGGAGTGGCACCGGCACTGAAGGAAGGTCTGGACTTAGAATCCCACGCTCTGCACTCAAAGGCTGGCTGGATTCTGGAAACCCCTGATTTCTTTAGTGATTACTCCAATTATTACTGAAAGTCTAGAAAAAAACTTTGAGTTGTCATCATAACATACACAAGAGAATTATTTTCTGATAGAAAGTATGGCATACAAATACCCTCTTATATCATAGAATGACTTGAAAACTAGGCTCTTGCTACCTTCGGCTGTGCATGTTCCGTTATTTAAAAACTTTGTCCCTGGACGAAGACATTCCAAACTCTTTTGTTGACAGTATGTTGGGAAGCTTCTCCCGTTAGTTGCACACACTGTAGTGCCATTCTTTGGGCACTGATACGGTAGTTTACAAATACAGGTGCCCTCAATGCATATCTGCCATGGCTGGCAGAAGACTTTGTTGCAGGAGAGGTGAGTATGTTTTTTTGCTAAGCACTTTTTCTCCACCAGATCCTCTTGAGATGTATAAGTGACCTGTAAAATGCAAAATAAACATTAACTTAGCAACAAACTAAAGACTCCGGTTTGAAGATGAGTAAGTGAAGGAAAAGAGCAAAACAGACACAGCCCACAGTACAGATGAGGATGGTGTGGTCTGGTGGCTTTAAGAATCAGAAATAATGCCGCATATCTACAACCATCTGATCTTTGACAAACCTGACAAAAACAAGAAATGGGGAAAGAATTCCCTATTTAATAAATGGTGCTGGGAAAACTGGCCAGCCATATGGAGAAAGCTGAAACTGGATCCCTTCCTTACACCTTATACAGAAATTAATTCAAGATGGATTGAAGACTTACATGTTAGACCTAAAACCATAAAAACCCTAGAAGAAAACTTAGGCAATACCATTCAGGACATAGGCATGGGCAAGGACTTCATGTCTAAATCACCAAAAGCAATGGCAACAAAAGCCAAAAATGACAAATGGGATCTAATTAAACTCAAGAGATTCTGCACAGCAAAAGAAACCACCATCAGAGTGAACAGGCAACCTACAGAATGGGAGAAAATTTTTGCAATCTATTCATCTGACAAAGGGCTAATATCCAGAATCTACAATGAACTCAAACAAATTTACAAGAAACAAACAAACAACCCCATCAAAAAGTGGGCAAAGGATATGAACAGACATTTCTCAAAAGAAGACATTTATGCAGCCAACAGACACATGAAAAAATGCTCATCATCACTGGCCATCAGAGAAATGCAAATCAAAACCACAATGAGATACCATCTCACACCAGTTAGAATGGCGATCATTAAAAAGTCAGGAAACAACAGGTGCTGGAGAGGATGTGGAGAAATTGGAACACTTTTACACTGTCGGTGGGACTGTAAACTAGTTCAAGCATTGTGGAAGTCAGTGTGGCAATTCCTCAGGGATCTAGAACTAGAAATACCATTTGACCCAGCCATCCCATTACTGGGTGTATACCCAAAGGATTGTAAATCATGCTGCTATAAAGACACATGCACACGTATGTTCATTGCGGCACTATTCACAATAGCAAAGACTTGGAACCAACCCAAATGTCCAACAATGATAGACTGGATTAAGAAAATGTGGCACATATACACCATGGAATACTATGCAGCCATAAAAATATGAGTTCATGTCCTTTGTAGGGACATGGATGAAGCTGGAAACCATCATTCTCCGCAAACTATTGCAAGGACAAAAAACCAAACACTGCATGTTCTCACTCATAGGTGGGAATTGAACAATGAGAACACATGGACACAGGAAGGGGAACATCACACACTGGGGCCTGTTGTGGGTGGAGGGAGGGGGGAAGGATAGCATTTGGAGATATACCTAATGTTAAATGACGAGTTACTGGGTGCAGCACACCAACATTGCACATGTATACATATGTAACTAACCTGCACGTTGTGCACGTGTACCTAAAACTCAAAGTATTAAAAAAAAAAAAAAAAAGAATGGTATGACTGCCATCTTGACCATGAAGAAATCCTAAGAAAAAAAAAAAGAATCAGGCAAACCTGGCTTCTAGACCCAGTTTTGGCACGTACTGTTACATGACCCAGGGCAAGTGACCCTCCTGAAACGCGAATTTCCTCATCTGTAAAATGAGATAATATCTCCTATTTTGCAAGATTAGAAATACTATGTTTGTAATGGTTGACAGGTAGTAGGCATAAAATTAATGAGAGCTATTATTACCCTGCAGGACTCCAGTAGAAATAATATGAGGGCTGGGAACAGGCCAATTGGGCCAAAAGTCAATCTGCGAAGAAAAGCCAATGCTCTCTCCCTGTCCCCCAGAGCTTCCTCCTGAGGATGCGCCTCCTGTTCTCTAGTCTCCCCTGCTGCCCGCAGTGAGCTCTGCTCCTTCCTCAGTGCCCTGCAGCTGTGAAGCATCAAGCTGGGGCAGACAAAAATCATAGTCTTTAAGTGCCGTTAAGAAGGCAAATAAAGAAGCTAATTAAAACCATGCAAAATCTTGCAAGGATTGTCAAAGTCATTCTCCATAATTTGCTTTTCCATAAACTTTACAAATAGCTTTACACACACACACACACACAAATGACAAATTGGTCATTCTGGAAACTGGCTTTTGACACAGTGATCTAGAATGAAATATGCCAGTTACACACTTTTCATGGTTCCACATATCTCTTTTTGGCACTTATTAGAGTTGGAATTTTTGTAATAATTTCTCTCCTGTATCTTCCAATGACCAGCTTGCAAGTGTCCTGACAGCAGGTTTTATGTATCACCTTTATATTGAAACAATGATGCTCTCATTGGATGAGAAATCCAAACAACTTGATTTTTTTCTACCTTTATTCCTTTAAATCATTTCTGAAATCTCATTCCTCCTTGATATTTGGATAGAAACTTTGGCAAGTGTCATAACTTTCTCAGTCACTCTTAGATTTAAACAAAAACAAAAAATTAAAGGACGTTTAGTCCCAGGAATAGTCACTAAATAGCAATGACAATGTCTAGTGCCGTGGAACCATTGAAGCTCTGACCTTCATGTCAGATGAAAGCCTCTCCTTCCTCTCAGCTCAGACTTGCTTCCAGGGTGTGTGATGGGTCCTTTCTGAGCTCTCCTCCATTCCACAGCTTTCAGGTCATGCTTCCCACCTCTCAGGAGAGGAAGAGAGGGATGGCAGCCGGGTCTCACCTGATTCTTACGGCTGAGAACTAGCCTTGGCGAGGTGGGGGTTAGAGCCAACTCTCTCATGCGGGGTACTATGAAGTTCTCTAGAGATTGCACTACTGAGGACATTTAATGTCAATTCACTCAATGCTGGCAGTGCCTCTCCTCCAGCTGGCTGCTCATGGTCCATGTCTTCTCAGCTCCAGTATCCAACAGTACTAGCCCCTTTCTGCTGAGGTTGCTTATCTTTGGCAGGGAGCCTCTTGAACAGGAGTCCTATTTCCCTCCTGAGGGCCCCCACCTGTCTGTTGCCTGCCCTGCTGCCTATCATTGAAACAGGGCTTGCTCCAACACAGCCACCTCTTTTATCTCTGCCACCAGGCACCTCCAGCCTTGGGTCCTTATTCCTTTCAGGTATGGGTCAAGTACTAGTTCTTTTTTCTCCTCAGACTTCAGGGAACACATGTCAAGCACTCCAAGGGAACCTGTGGGAAGCCCTTTCACAATGAAGAGAAGCGGCAGCACCTTCCATCCTCTTTGCCTGGGGTACAGGTGGGAGATGGAAGGGAAAACGCTACCTCACTCTGTTACATAAAATTACAGGAAGCCATTTTTTTAAACTGTACTCCTGCACCAAGCCCCAAAGACCAAACCAAAATGGAGTCACTTATGCTAAGTGGCATGTAATTAAACTGAAACTTTAAGGAAATGGGAAACCACACATTGGTGAGTTGAGACTGGAATGGGAGGTGAGGAAGTGGAAGCAGAAGCTTGACTGGTTTTGATTAGGCACAGTGGCTCACGCCTGTAATCCCAGCACTTTGGGAGGCTGAGGCGGGCGGATCAGTTGAGGTCAGGAGTTTGAGACCAACCTGGCCAACATGGCAAAACCCCGTCTCTACTAAAAATACAAAAATTAGCCAGGCATGATGGCACCTGTAATCTCAGTTCCTCAGGAGGCTGAGGTAGGAGAATCACCTGAACCCGGGAGGTGGAGTTTGCAGTGAGTGGAGACCGCACCATTGCACTCCAGCCTGGGTGACAAAGCGAGACTCCATCTCTAAAAAAAAAAGAAAAAAAAAACTGCGTTACTGGTTTTGCCATTTAGGCATGAAAATATGAACACAGACAAAAAAAAAAAAAAAAAGAAAGAAAGAAAGAAAGTCTCTGTCTCCTCTCCAAGCTCTGTTAAATTGAGAATACAGGACTTTCTTTTAAAGGGCATAAACCATAAGGTCAAAGAGAATGGGGAGAGGACTGCAGGATATAAGATATCAAAATGTTGGAAGCTGGAAAACAGATGGGCTAGTGCTAATGGATTTAGCAGACCAAGGAGAACCGAAAGCTAAGCCCCACAGAACCCCAGAAAAGCTTAGGAACTGGGGGACCTAGTACCTCTGAAGAAGGAGTGGCTAACAAACAGGGAACTGGTTGAAAGAGATGGTTGTATGAACATGTTACTGAGGAATCTGTTGTAAACAGCAGAAGAAACAGCAAAGATTTGAAAGTGCTTGCCCCGGAGAGAGAGTTAGGGGTGGGAGAGGGGTGATAGGAGTGTTTTTCATTTTAAGTAAGATCTGATGTCCTTATGCTTTCAGTAGAGAAGTAGAAGATTAGGGCCAGGCGCAGTGGCTCATTCCTGTAATCCCAGCACTTTGGGAGGCTGAGGCCAGTGGATCATGAGGTCAGGAGTTCGAGACCAGCCAGGCCAGCATGGTGAAACCCCAACTCTACTCAAAATACAAAAAATAAATAAATAAATAAATAAATAAATAAATAAAATTAGCCAGGCAGGCTGTGCACGGTGGCTCATGCCTATAATCCCAGCACTTTGGGATGCTGAGGCAGGCAGATTGCCTGAGGTCAGCAGTTCCAGACCATTCTGGCCAACATGATGAAACCCCAGGAGGTGAGGAGTGCCTCTGCCCAGCCGCCACCCCGTCTGGGAGGAAGTGAGGAGCACCTCTGCCCGGCTGCCCCCTCTGGGAAGTGAGGAGCGCCTCTGCCTGGCCGCCACCCCGTCTGGGGGGAAGTGAGGAGCGCCTCTGCCTGGCTGCCCCATCTGGGAAGGGAGGAGCGCCTCTGCCCAGCCGCCACACCGTCTGGGAAGTGAGGAGCGCCTCTGCCTGGCCACCCCGTCTAGGAGGTGAGGAGCGCCTCTGCCCGGCCGCCCAGTCTGGGAAGTGAGGAGCGCCTCTGCCCGGCCGCCCAGTCTGGGAAGTGAGGAGCGCCTCTGCCCGGCCGCCCAGTCTGGGAAGTGAGGAGCGCCTCTGCCTGGCCGCCACCCCGTCTGGGAGGAAGTGAGGAGCACCTCTGCCCAGCTGCCCCATCTGGGAAGTGAGGAGCGCCTCTGCCCGGCTGCCACCCCGTATGGGAAGTGAGGAGCGCCTCTGTCTGGCCGCCCCGTCTGGGAGGTGAGGAGTGCCTCTGCCCGGCCGTCACCCCGTCTGGGGGGAAGTGAGGAGCACCTCTGCCCGGCCGCCCCGTCTGGGAGATGAGGAGCACCTCTGCCCGGCCGCCCCGTCTGGGAGGTGAGGAGTGCCTCTGCCCAGCCACCACCCCGTCTGGGAGGAAGTGAGGAGCACCTCTGCCCGGCCGCCCCCTCTGGGAAGTGAGGAGCGCCTCTGCCTGGCCGCCACCCCGTCTGGGAGGAAGTGAGGAGCGCCTCTGCCTGGCTGCCCCATCTGGGAAGGGAGGAGCGCCTCTGCCCAGCCGCCACACCGTCTGGGAAGTGAGGAGCGCCTCTGCCTGGCCACCCCGTCTAGGAGGTGAGGAGCGCCTCTACCCGGCCGCCCAGTCTGGGAAGTGAGGAGCGCCTCTGCCCGGCCGCCCAGTCTGGGAAGTGAGGAGCGCCTCTGCCCGGCCGCCCAGTCTGGGAAGTGAGGAGCGCCTCTGCCCGGCCGCCCAGTCTGGGAAGTGAGGAGCGCCTCTGCCCGGCCGCCCTGTCTGGGAGGTGAGGAGCGCCTCTGCCCGGCCGCCACCCCGTCTGGGAGGAAGTGAGGAGCGCCTCTGCCCGGCCGCCCGGTCTGGGAAGTGAGGAGCGCCTCTGCCCGGCCGCCCCCTCTGGGAAGTGAGGAGCGCCTCTGCCCGGCCGCCCCATCTGGGAGGTGAGGAGCGCCTCTGCCCGGCTGCCACCCGGTCTGGGAGGAAGTGAGGAGCGCCTCTGCCCGGGCGGCCCGGTCTGGGAAGCGAGGAGCGCCTCTGCCCGGGCGGCCCCGTCTGGGAAGCGAGGAGCGCCTCTGCCCGGGCGGCCCCGTCTGGGAAGCGAGGAGCGCCTCTGCCCGGCCGCCCCGTCTGGGAGGAGAGGAGCGCCTCTGCCCGGGCGGCCCCGTCTGGGAAGTGAGGAGCGCCTCTGCCCGGGCGGCCCCGTCTGGGAAGCGAGGAGCGCCTCTGCCCGGCCGCCCTGTCTGGGAGGTGTACCCAACAGCTCCGAAGAGACAGCGACCATCGGGAGCCGGCCATGAGGACGATGGCGGTTTTGTTGAAAGGAAGTGGGGGGGAAGTGTGGGGAAAGGAAGGAGAGATCAGATTGTTGCTGTGTCTGTGTAGAAAGGGGTGGGCATAGGAGATTCCATTTTGTTCTGACTAGGAGAAATTCTTCTGCCTTGGGATGCTGTTGATCTATGGCCTTTCCCCCAGCCCCATGCTCTCTGAAACATATGCTGTGTCAACTCAGGGTTAAATGGATTAAGGGCGGTGCAAGATGTGCTTTGTTAAACAGATGCTTGAAGGCAGCATGCTCTTTAAGAGTCATCACCACTCCCTAATCTCCAGTACCCAGGGGCACAAACACTGCAGAAGGCCGCAGGGTCCTCTGCCTAGGAAAACCAGAGACCTTTGTTCATGTGTTTATCTCCTGACCTTCTCTCCGCTATTATCCTATGACCCTCCCATATCCCCCTCTCCGAGAAACACCCAAGAATCATCAATAAATACTTCATAAATTAAAAAAAAAAAAAAAAAAAAAGAGGAAAAAAAAAAAAAAAAAAAAAAGAAACCCCATCTCTACTAAAAATACAAAAAAAAAAAAAAAAAATTAGCCGGGCGTAGTGGTGTGTGCCTGTAATCCCAGCTACTCGGGAGGCTGAGGCAGGGGAATTGCTTGAACCAAGGAGGCGGAGGTTGCAGTGAGCCGAGATCGCACCAGTGCACTCCAGCCTGGGCAACACAGCAAGACTCCATCACCAAAAAAAAAAAAAAAAAAAAAGTAGAAGATTAAGTGCTAGGCTCTGAAGCAGGAGAACATTTGATGGGATAGTAGCATAAAGGGCCACAGAGTAAAGAAAGAGTTTTGTTTTCATTAGGATAAAAGAGATTTCATCATGGTTATAGGCTAAGGGGAGGAATCTAACAAAACGGGAGAGATTGCATTTTCAAGAGGGAGAGAGAGGGGGAAATTGTTGAAACAAGGTTGAGGAGGGGATAGGAGAAGCAATCAGAACACAGTGAAGTTCACCTTAGAAATTAAGCAGTTTGCTATACTTATAATTTCCTATTGTAAATTGGAAGCAACTTTATGATAACATTACCATTTTAAATTTCAGATGGATGGTAAAGGATAACACGAACACAGTGGCTGTTAACAAGGGCAACATTAATCAACGGAGAGACAGAAAATCACTGTTGAAAAATAGCTGGGCATAGTAAGAATGTGGTTTATTTATACACTGTCTAAAATGTGATGACAGTAGCTTTAATTTAAAAGAATTGGTAAGTCACATGTATCTCAATGTCTAGAAAAGTGGTTGCCAAAATATGAGCTGATGATCTTTGAGGACATTATTAAAGAGGTTTGTAAATGCATGTGTACACCAGGCTTTGCCTGAAGACAAAATATAAATGATGTGAGTATGCCTCATATGTCTATGTACACCTGTGTTTTGAATATATGTAAATGATATTATGGTTAATAAGAAAAATTATTTAAATCAACACTGAAACTATAGTTACTGTAATTTCTGTGTCTCCCACAATAACAGATTAAAATAACAACTACTATTATGTGTGTTTTTGGTGGTATAAGATGGAGTGGTGAATTTGATCATTTTTTTTTTTCTTGAGACAGAGTCTCACTGTGTTACCTAAGCTGGAGTGCAGTGGTATGATCATAGCTCACTGTAATCCTAAACTCATAGGCTCAAGTGATCATCCTGCCTCAGTCTCCTGAGCAGCTAGGACAGACACATGCTACCATGCCCAGTTAATTTTTATTTTTAAAATATTTTTGTAGAGATGGGGCCTCACTATGTTGCCCAGGCTGGTCTTAAACTCTTGGCCTTAAACAATCCTCCCATCTCGGCCTCCCAACATGCTGGTATTACAGATGTGTGCCACCCTGCCTAACCTGAGAGTCTTTTAATGTTTAGTTTTGTGGTAAACATTAATACTGCTTACTAAAATCATATTTTCCTCTACTTCTGGGAAAATAGAAAGATTGCATTTTCCCATTGAGGTTGGGCATGGTGATTTCCTTTGGCCAGTGAAATGTAAGCTGAAATAATTTGTTGGGTTCAGAGAGAAGCATTTAATTGCCAGTGCTCAACAACCCAACTTTCTCCTCCTGTGTCATGTGATCATGGGAACACAAATTGTAGAGATACCGTAGCATCAAAGTAGCCTAGAATGCAGGGCCAACACATGCAACATGGGTTCCCTACAGAGTCACCCAGACCCACAGTAGGCTTTGCATGAACAAAACATAAACTTTTGCCAGGCGCGGTGGCTTACGCCTATAATCCCAGCACTTTGGGAGGCTGAGGCAGGTGGATCACAAAGTCAGGAGATAGAGACCATCCTGGCCAACACGGTCTCTACTAAAAATACAAAAATTAGCCGGGCATGGTGGCATGTGCATGTAATCCCAGCTACTCAGGAGGCTGAGGCAGGAGAATCGCTTGAACCCGGGAGGCAGAGGTTGCAGTGAGCTGAGATCACGCCACTGCACTCCAGCCTGGCGACACAGTAAGACTCCGTCTCAAAAACAAACAAACAAACAAACAAACAAACAAACAAACAAAAACTGTTGTGTTTTAGCCACTGAGAGTTGGGGATTGGTTCTTACTGGTGCACAACCTAGCCTATATGGATGATACACTCTTTATAATTCAAACCCTTGAGAACTACTGGTGTAGGGAGTATGGGACTTAAATCATTCTGTGGGTGGGAGGCATGTTAAATAAGTTTTTTCCCATTTTTACTGGGTTGGCTGTTAAGATCTGAAAAAGGAAACTATCAAACACATGGATCAGGTATTCCTGACTGTGGCCCCAGACTAGTTGCATCAAAACCACCTGAGGTGCATCATCCTACAAATGCAGATTCTTGGACCCAAACAATAGACCTTCTTAATCAGAATCTCTGGGACAGATCTTGGATTCCACACTGTAAACAAGCTCCATAAATATTCTTATGTGTCCCCAAAACTGAAAACCACTATTGTAGCCCAGTAATTTCCAAAGTGGCTTATTCACATCTTGGGATATATGAAAGAATCAGTGGAATGTGGAAAAAATATCAGAAATTTTATTGATTTACATGTTTTATTTAGAAAGTAGTAAGGAAAAAATCTTTACTAATATTTAAACATGGATTATCACTTGGGCCTATATTCATAGCATATTCATTCAATATTTATTGAGAGCCTACTATGGCCAGTCACTGTTCTAAGTCCTGGAGATACAAGAGTGAGCAGGACAAAGTCATAGAGTTTACATTCTAGTAGGCAAGACAGACAAAAATGAATAAACAGTAAATATATAAGATGACATAAGGTGATAAATGCTATGTAGAGTAAGAAAGATACAGAATATGGAGAGTGAGGGGAGAATTGCTGTTTTTATAGGGTTGTCAGAGAAGATTTTGGAGAAAACCTTCCCTTGGACTAGGGACCTGAAGGTGAGGGAGCAAGCTATGCAGCTCTCTAGGGGTGACGTATCATGGTCAGAGGAGATAGCAAAGGCAAGAGCTCTGAGGAAGAGTGTATGTGGTACATTCTTGGTCAAGGGGGCCAGTGTGGGTGGATGGGAATAAGTAACAGAGGGAATAGGAGGAGATCAGGTCAGAGAATTGGAGGAGTGGGTGACAGATCTTGTAGGAACCTGTTGGCTACTGTAAAGACTGGCTTATACTCTGAATGAATCATAAAGCCCTTGGAGGGTGTAAACCCTCCAGTGTGTAGAGGTTGAGCAGATGCTGCAGAACTAGTAAAGGAGACTGAGAATATGTGGTCAGTGGAGCAAAAGGCAAATAAATTGCAGATGGCACAAAAGCAATAAAAAAGGAGTGACAGTTTCATTTAGTTCGGCTCTGATCTTGGTTATTTCCTTTCTTCTGCTGGGTTTGCATATGGTTTGTTCTTATTTCTCTAGTTCCTTGAGGTGTGATCTTAGAATGTCAATTTGTGCTCTTTCAGTCTTTTTGATGTAGGCGTTTAGGGTTATGAACTTTCCTCTTAGCACTGCCTTTCCTGTATCCCAGAGGTTTTGGTAGGTTGTGTCATTATTGTCATTCAGTTCAAACAATTTTTAAATTTCCAACTTGAGGAGGTTCCAATATGGCCGAATAGGAACAGCTCCAGTCTGCAGCTCCCAGTGTGAGCGATGCAGAAGACGGGTGATTTCTGCATTTCCAACTGAGGTACCAAGTTCATCTCACTGGGCTTGTCAGACAGTGGGTATAGCCCATGGAGCAGGGCGGGGCATCACCTCACCCAGGAAGTGCAAGGGGTCAAGGAATTCCCTTTTCTAGCAAAAGGAAGCCATGACAGATGGTACCTGGAAAATCGGGACACTCCCACCCTAATGCTGCACTTTTCCAATGGCCTAAACCAACGGCACACCAGGAGATTATATCCCGTGCCTGGCTTGGAGGGTCCCACGCCCACGGAGCCTCGCTCATTGCTAGCACAGCAGTCTGAGATCAAACTGCAAGGCGGCAGCAAGCCTGGAGGAGAGGCGTCTGCCATTGCTGAGGCTTGAGTAGGTAAACAAAGCGTCCTGGAAGCTCTAACTGGGTGGAGCCCACCACAGCTCAAGGAGGCCTGCCTGCCTCTGTAGACTCCACCTCTGGGGGCAGGGCATAGCTGAATAAAAGGCAGCAGAAACTTCTGCAGACTTAAATGTCCCTGTCTGACAGCTTTGAAGAGAGTAGTGGTTCTCCCAGTACGGAGTTTGAGATCTGAGAATGGACAGACTGCCTCCTCAAGTGGGTTCATGACCCCCAAGTAGCCTAACTGGGAGACACCTCCCAGTAGGAGCCAACTGACACCTCATACAGCTGAGTGCCTCTCTGAGACGAAGCTTCCAGAGGAAGGATCAGGCAGCAACATTTGCTGTTCTGCAATATTTGCTGGTCTGCAGCCTCCACTGGTGATACCCAGGCAAACAGGGTCTGGAGCGGACCTCCAGCAAACTCCAACAGACCTGCAGCAGAGGGTCCTGACTGCTAGAAGGAAAACTAACAAACAAGGACATCCACACCAAAACCCCATCTGTACGTCACCATCATCAAAGACCAAAGGTAGATAAAACCAAAGATGGGGAGAAACCAGAGCAGAAAAGCTGAAAATTCTAAAAATCAGAGCGCCTCTTCTCCTTGCCAGCAACGGAACAAAGCTGGATGGAGAATGATTTTGACAAGTTGAGAGAAGAAGGCTTCAGACAATCGGTAATAACAAACTTCTCCGAGCTAAAGGAGGATGTTCGAACCCATCGCAAAGAAGCTAAAAACCTTGAAAAAAGATTAGACGAATGGCTAACTAGAATAAACAGTGTAGAGAAGTCCTTAAATGACCTGATGGAACTGAAAACCATGGCACAAGAACTATGTGACGCATGCACAAGCTTCAGTAGCCAATTTGATCAAGTGGAAGAAAGAGTATCAATGATTGAAGATCAAATGAATGAAATGAAGTGAGAAGAGATGTTTAGAGAAAAAAAGAGTAAAAAGAAACAAACAAAGCCTCCAAGAAATATGGGACTATGTGAAAAGAACAAATCTACATCTGATTGGTGTACCTGAAAGTGATGAGGAGAAAGGAACCAAGCCAAAAAACACTCTTCAGGATATTATCCAGGAGAACTTCCCCAACCTAGCAAGGCAGGACAACATTCAAATTCAGGAAATACAGAAAACACCACAAAGATACTCCTCAAGAAGAGCAACTCCAAGACACATAATTGTCAGATTCACCGAAGTTGAAATGAAGGAAAAAATATTAAGGGCAGCCAGAGAGAAAGGTCAGGTTACCCACAAAGGGAAGCCCATCAGACTAACAGCGGATCTCTCAGCAGAAACTCTACAAGCCAGAAGAGAGTGGGAGCCAATATTCAACATTCTTACAGAAAAGAATTTTCAACCCGGAATTTCATATCGAGCCAAACTAAGCTTCATAAGTGAAGGAGAAATAAAATCCTTTACAGACAAACAAATGCTGAGAGATTTTGTCACCATCAGGCCTGCCTTACAAGAGCTCCTGAAGGAAGCACTAAACATGGAAAGGAACAACCAGTACCAGCCACTGCAAAAACACGCCAAATTGTAAAGACCATCAATGCTAGGAAGAAACTGCATCAACTATTGAGCAAAATAACCAGCTAACATCATAATCACAAGATCAAATTCACACATAACAATACTAACCTTAAATGTAAATGGGCTAAATGCTCCAATTAAAAGACAGAGACTGGCAAATTGGATAAAGAGTCAAGACCCATCAGTCTGCTGTATTCAGGAAACCCATCTCATGTGCAGAGACACACATAGGCTCAAAATAAAGGGATGGAGGAAGATCTACCAAGCAAATGGAAAACAAACAAACAAAAAAGGCAGGGGTTGCAATCCTAGTCTCTGATAAAACAGACTTTAAACCAACAAAGATCAAAAGAGACAAAGAAAGCCATAACATATTGCTAAAGGGATCAATTCAACAAGAAGAGCTAACTATCCTGAATATATATGCACCCAAGACAGGAACACCCAGATTCATAAAGCAAGTCCTTAGAGACCTACAAAGAGACTTAGATTCCCACACAATAATAATGGAAGACTTTAACACCCCACTGTCAACATTAGACAGATCAATGAGACAGAAAGTTAACAAGGATATCCAGGAATTGAACTCAGCTCTGCACCAAGCAGACCTAATAGACATCTACAGAACTCTCCATACCAAATCAACAGAATATACATTCTTCTCAGCACCACATCACACCTATTCCAAAATTGACCACATAGTTGGAAGTAAAGCACTCCTCAGCAAATGTAAAAGAACAGAAATTATAACAAACTGTCTCTCAGACCACAGTGCAATCAAACTAGGACTCAGGATTAAGAAACTCACTCAAAACTGCTCAACTACATGGAAACTGAACAACCTGCTCCTGAATGACTACTGGGTACATAACGAAATGAAGGCAGAAATAAAGATGTTCTTTGAAACCAATGAGAACAAAGACACAACATACCAGAATCTCTGGGACACATTTAAGGCAGTGTGTAGAGCGAAATTTATAGCACTAAATGCCCACAAGAGAAAGCAGGAAAGATCTAAAATTGACACCCTAACATCACAATTAAAATAACTAGAGAAGCAAGAGCAAACACATTCAAAAGCTAGCAGAAGGCAAGAAATAACTAAGATCAGAGCAGAACTGAAGGAAATAGAGACAGAAAAAACCCTTCAAAAAATCAATGAATCCAGGAGCTGGTTTTTTGAAAAGATCAACAAAATTGCTAGACTGCTAGCAAGACTAATAAAGAAGAAAAGAGAGAAGAATCAAATAGACACAATAAAAAATGATAAAGGGGATATCACCACCGATCCCACAGAAATACAAACTACCATCAGAGAATACTATAAACACCTCTATGCAAATAAACTAGAAAATCTAGAAGAAATGGATAAATTCCTGGACACATACACCCTCCCAAGACTAAACCACAAAGAGGCTGAATCCCTGAATAGACCAATAAGAGGTTCTGAAATTAAGGCAATAATTAATAGCCTACCAACCAAAAAGAGTCCAGGACCAGATGGATTCACAGCCAAATTCTACCAGAGGTACAAAGAAGAGCTGGTACCATTCCTTCTGAAACTATTCCAATCAATAGAAAAAGAGGGAATCCTCCCTAATTCATTTTATGAGGCCAACATCATCCTGATACCAAAGCCTGGCAGAGACACAACAAAAAAAGAGAATCTTAGACCAATATCCCTGATGAATATCGATGCAAAAATACTCAATAAAATCCTGGCAAGCCGAATTCAGCAGCACATCAAAAAGCTTATCCATTACAATCAAGTTGGCTTCATCCCTGGGATGCAAGGCTGATTCAACATATGCAAATCAATAAATGTAATCCATCATATAAACAGAACCAAAGACAAAAACCACATGATTATCTCAATAGATGCAGAAAAGGCCTTCGACAAAATTCAACAGCACTTCATGCTAAAAACTCTCAATAAACTAGGTATTGATGGGATGTATCTCAAAATAATAAGAGCTATTTATGACAAACCCATAGCCAATATCATATACTGAATGAGCAAAAACTGGAAGCATTCCCTTTGAAAACTGGCACAAGACAGGGATGCCCTCTCTCACCGCTCCTATTCAACATAGTGTTGGAAGTTCTGGCCAGGGCAATCAGGCAAGAGAAAGAAATAAAGGGTATTCAATTAGGAAAAGAGGAAGCCAAATTGTCCCTGTTTGCAGATGACATGGTTGTATATTTAGAAAACTCCATCGTCTCAGCCCCAAATCTCCTTAAGCTGATAAGCAACTTCAGCAAAGTCTCAGGATACAAAATCAATATGCAAAAATCACCAGCATTCCTATACACCAAGAACAGACACACAGAGAGCCAAATCATGAGTGAACTCCCATTCACAATTGCTTCAAAGAGAATAAAATACTTAGGAATCCAACTTACAAGGGATGTGAAGGACCTCTTCAAGGATAACTACAAACCACTGCTCAATGAAATAAAAGAGGACACAAACAAATGGAAGAACATTCCATGCTCATGGAGAGGAAGAATCAATATTGTGAAAATGGCCATACTGCCCAAGGTAATTTATAGATTCAATGCCATCCCCATCAAGCTACCAATGACTTTCTTCACAGAATTGGAAAAAACTACTTTAAAGTTCATATGGAACCAAAAAAGAGCCCACATTGCCAAGACAATCCTAAGCCAAAAGAAGAAAGCTGGAGGCATCATGTGACCTGACTTCAAACTATACTACAAGTCTACAGTAACCAAAACAGCACAGTACTGGTACCAAAACAGAGATATAGACCAATGCAACAGAACAGAGGCCTCAGAAATAATACCATACATTGACAACCGTCTGATCTTTGACAAACCTGACAACAAGAAATGGGGAAAGGATTCCCTATTTAATAAATGGTGCTGGGAAAACTGGCTAGCCATAAGTAGAAGGCTGAAACGGAATGCCTTCCTTATAAGGTGTATATTTACACCTTATAAAAAAATTAATTCAAGATGGATTAAACACTTAAATGTTAGACCTAAAACCATAAAAACCCTAGAAGAAAACGTAGGCAACACCATTCAGGCCACAGGCATGGGCAAGGACTTCATGACTAAAACACCAAAAAGCAATGGCAACAAAAGCCAAAATTGACAAATGGGATCTAATTAAATTAAAGAGCTTCTGCACAGCAAAAGAAACTACCATCAGAGTGAACAGGCAACCTACAGAATGGGAGAAAATTTTGTGCAATCTACCCATCTGACAAAGGGCTAATATCTGGACTCTACAAAGAACCCAAACAAATTTACAAGAAAAAATAAAAAAAACCCCATCAAAAAGTGGGTGAAGGATACGAAGAGACACTTCTCAAAAGAAGACATTTATGCAGCCAACAGACACATGAAAAAATGCTCATCATCACTGGACATCAGAGAAATGCAAATCAAAACCACAGTGAGATACCATCGCACACCAGTTAGAATGGCGATCATTACAAAGTCAGGAAGCAACAGGTGCTGGAGAGGATATGGAGAAATAGGAACGCTTTTACATTGTTGGTGGGACTGTAAACTAGTTCAACCATTGTGGACGACAGTGTGGCGATTCCTCAGGGATCTAGAACTAGAAATACCATTTGACCCAGCCATCCCATTACTGGGCATACACCCAAAGGATTATAAATCATGCTGCTATAAAGACACATGCACACGTATGTTTATTGCAGCACTATTCACAATAGCAAAGACTTGGAATCAACCCAAATGTCCATCAATGATAGACTGGACTAAGAAAATGTGGCACATATACACCATGGAATACTATGCAGCCATAAAAAAGTATGAGTTCATGTCCTTTGTAGGGACATGGATGAAGCTAGAAACCATCATTCTGAGCAAACTATTGCAAGGACAGAAAACCAAACACTGCATGTTCTCACTCATAGGTGGGAATTGAACAATGAAAACACTTGGACACAGGGTGGGGAACATCACACGCTGGGGCCTGTCATGGGGTAGGGGGAGGGGGGAGGGATAGCATTAGGAGATATACCTAATGTAAATGGCGAGTTAATGGGTGCAGCACACCAACATGGCACATGTATACATATGTAACAAAACTGCACGTTGTGCACATGCACCCTAGAACTTAAAGTATAAAAAAAAATTTCCAACTTGATTTTCTTTTTGACCCAATGAAATTGAAAAAAAAATTAAAGATAAATGAAACAAGAAGCTGGTTCTTTGAAAATATAAATAAAATTGATAGACCATTAGCAAGATTAACCAAGAAAAGAAGAGAAAAAAATTCAAATAAGCTCGATAAGAAACGAAACAGGAGATACTACAACTGACACCACTGAAATACAAAAGATCATTCAAGGCTACTATGAACATCTTTACGCACATAAACTAGACTAGAAGAGATGGATAAATTCCTGGAAAAATACAACCCTTCTAGCTTAAATCAGCAAGAATTAGATACCCTGAACAGACCAATAACAATCAGCCATATTGAAATGGTAATTAAAAAATTACCAATGAACAAAAGGTCCAGGACCAGACAGATTCACAGCAGAATTCTACCAGACATTCAAAGAAGAATTTGTACCTATCCTTTTGACACTATTCCACAAGATAGAGAAAGAAGGAACCCTCCCCAATTCATTCTATGAAGCCAGCATCACCCTTATACCAAACCCAGGAAAGGACATAACCAAAAAGAAAACTACAGACTGATATCTTTGAAGAACATAGAAGCTAAAATCCTTAACAAAATACTAGCTAACCAAATCGAACAACATATCAAAAAGATAATCTACCATGATCAAGTAGGCTTCATATCAGGGATGCAGGGGTGGTTTAACATACACAAGTCAATAAATGTGATACACAACATAAACAGAATGAAAAACAAAAATCACATGATCATCTCAGTAGATGCAGAAAAAGCATTCGACAAAATCTAACATCCCTTTATGATTAAAACTCTCAGCAAAATCGGCATACAAGGGGCATACCTTAATGTAATAAAAGCTATCTATGACAGACCCACAGCCAACATAATACTGAATGGGGAAAACTTGAAAGCATTCCCTCTGAGAACTGGAACAAGACAAGGATGCCCACTCTCACCATTCCTCTTCAACGCAGTATTGGAAGTCCTAGCCAGAGTAAACAGACAAGAGAAATAATTTTATTTCTTTCTCTTTATGGGCATCCAAATTGGTAAAGAGGAAGTCAAATGGTCACTTTTTGCTGACATGATTGTTTACCCTGAAAACCCTAAAGACTCCTCCAGAAAGCTCTAGAACTGATACAAGAATTTAGTAAAGTTTCTGGATACAAGATTAATGTACACAAATCAATAGCTCTTCTATACACCAACAGTGACCAAGCAGAGAATCAAATCAAGAACTCAACCCCTTTTACAATAGCTGCAAAAAAAAAAAAAAAAATACTTAGGAATATATCTAACCAAGGAGTTGAAAAACTTCTACAAGGAAAACTACAAAACAGTGCTGAAAGAAATCATAGACAACAAAAACAAACGGAAACACATCCCATGCTCACAGATGGATAGAATCAATATTGTGAAAATGACCATACCGCCAAAAGAAATCTACAAATTCAATGCAATCCAAATACCAAAATACCACCATCATTCTTCACAGAATTAGAAAAAAAAATTCTAAAATTCATATGGAACCAAAAAAAGAGCCCACATAGCCAAAGAAAGACTAAGCAAAAAGAGCAAATCTGGAGGCATCACACTACCTGATTTCAAACTATACTATAAGGCCATAGTCACCAAAACAGTGTCGTACTGATATAAAAATAGGCACATAAACCAATGAAACAGAATAAGAACCCAGAAATAAACCCAAATACTTACAGCCAACTGATCTTCGACAAAGCAAACAAAAACATAAAGTGGGGAAAGGACACCCTTTTCAACAAATGGTACTGGGATAATTGGCTAGCCACATGTAGGAGAATGAAAGTGGATTCTCATCTCTCACCTTATACAAAAATCAACTCAAGATGGATTAAGGACTTAAACCTAAGACCTGAAAGTATAAAAATTCTAGAAGATAACATCGGAAAAACCCTTCTAGACATAGGCTTAGGCAAGCATTTCATGACCAAGAACCCAAAAGCAAATGCAATAAAAACAAAGATAAATAGCTGGGACTTAATTAAACTAAAGAACCTTTGCACAGCAAAAGGAACAGTCAGCAGAGTAAACAGACAACCCATAGGGTGTGAGAAAATCTTCAATCTTTACATCTGAAAAAAGACTAATATCCATAATCTACAATGAACTCATACAAATCAGTAAGAAAAAACAATCCCATCAAAAAATGGGCTAAGCACATGGATAGACAATTTTCAAAAGAAGATATACAAATGGCCAACAAACATATGAAAAAATGCTCAACATCACTAATGACCAGGGAAATGCAAATCAAAATCACAATGTGATACCACCTTACTCCTGCAAGAATGGCCACAATAAAAAAATAAAAAAACAGTAGATGTTGGTGTGGATGTGGTGATCAGGGAACACTTCTACACTGCTGGTGGGAATGTAAAGTAGTACAGCCACTATGGAAAACAGTGTGGAGATTCCTTAAAGAACTAAAAGTAGAACTACCATCGGATTCAGCAATTCCACTACTGGATATCTACTCAGAGGAAAATAAGTTATTATTCTGAAAAGATACTTGCACATGCATGTTTATGGCAGCACAATTTACAATTGCAAAATCGTAGAGCCAACCCAAATGCCTACCAATCAATGAGTGGATAAAGAAACTGTGATATATATATGATGGAATACTACTCAGCCATAAAAAGGAATGAATTAACAGCATTTGCAGTGACCTGGATGAGATTGGAGACTGTTGTTCTAAGTGAAGTAATTCAGGAATGGAAAACCAAATATTGTATGTTCTCACTGATATGTGGAAGCTAAGTTATGAGGACACAAAGACATAAGAATAATAAAATGAACTTTGGAGACTTGGAAGGAAGAGTGGGAGGGAGGCAAGGGATGAAAGACTACAAATATGGTGCAGTGTATACTGCTCAGGTGATGGGTGCACCAAAATCTCACAAATCACCACTAAAGAACTTGCTCATGTAACCAAAATACCACATATACCCTAATAACTAATGGAAAAATAAAAAAATAAAAAATAAAAAGAAGTGATGAACAACTGTGTTAAATACTTCCCCATTGTGACTTTGACAAACGTAATTTTAGTGGAATGGGGAAAACCAAGCCTAATTACATTCAAGAAAGAATAGAAAGAGGGAAATAAGCATAACAAAATTTTAAGAGTTTAGATGTGAAGGGGCACAGTTTAGAGAAATGGGGCGATAGTTGGAGGAGGGTATAGGGTTAAAGGAGAGTTTTTCTTTTAAGATAGAGAATCATATACATGAGCCTGATTAAGGAATTTTATGTGATCTGGTTTCAGCTAAATTAATCCTCATAAACTGACAAGAGATTTAGAGATTCTTGTTGATAGATGAATCCTGGATTAAAAACAATGCCAAAATACAACACCAATGAAAAACAAAAAATGTCAGAGTCTACACTTCTAGCATCAGTAGAAGCTGTTCATTAGCCACATTATGAGAAGAAAAAATGATGAAAAGCTAATCAGATATGACAAGAAGTCAGCTCTTTCTCTCCATCAGCAGTACTAAAAAGACTACTTGAAATACAGACTTACATCTAATACATTAATGATGAACCTCCCCCTATGTATTTACTGTGCATGTTGCTCTTTCTCAAGTATCTTTTGTCAGGCCTCTGAGCCCAAGCTAAGCCATCATATCCCCTGTGACCTGCACATATACATCCAGATGGCCTGAAGCAACTGAAGAACCACAAAAGATGACATTCTACCATTGTGATCTGTTCCTGCCCAACTCTAACTGATCAATTGACCTTATGACAATACACCCTCCCCACCCTTGCGATAATGTACTTTGTGATATTCACCCCCGCAAGAAGCTACTGTAATATTCTCCCCGCCCTTGAAAATGTACTTTGTGAGATCCACCCCCTGCCCACAAATTGCTCCTAACTCCACCGCCTATCCCAAACCTATAAGAACTAATGATAATCTCACCATCCTTTGCTGACTCTTTTTGGACTCAGCCCGCCTGCACCCAGGTGATTAAAAAGCTTTACTGCTCACACAAAGCCTGTTTGGTGGTCTCTTCACACAGACACACGTGACATCTTTCCCAGCCAATATGTTATTAAAATCAAGTGAAAATTTTTAAAAATAATGAAGTGTGATTAATGGCATGATTCCATGAAAGAGTAGTAGTCAAAATTGTTGTTAAAATATTATCTTTGTGTTGAAAATTTTGTTTTAAGGTGCATTTCTTTGTACAGCAGTGCACTTATTATCTATATATAAATACATTCATATATATTAGGAACACATATTCAGAAATTTATTTATTTATATTTTTGCTCCCCACCCACGCTTTTTTGCTCTCCACCTGCCCCCCTCAAAATCTTTTTAACAATTATTAATCAGCCTGGTCATCTACAAAACATGATTCCATCTCCTCTAGCTGCTGCTGCTTCTCTGTGTATATGGGTGATATGGTTAGGCTTTGTGTCCCCACCCAAATCTCATCTTGAATTATAATCCCCATAATCCCCATAATTCTGTGTCAAGGGAGAGACCAAGTGGAGGTAATTAAATCATGGGGGCGGTTTCACCTATGCTGTTCTTGTAATAGCCAGTGAATTCTTTTGAGACCTGATGGTTTCATAAGGGGCTCTTCCTCCTTCACTTAATACTTCTTCCTGCCGCTTTGTGAGAAGGTGCCTTGCTTCCTCTTCATCTTCCATCATGATTGTAAGTTTCCTGAGGCCTCCCCAGCCATGCTGAACTGTGAGTCAATTAAACCTCTTTCCCTTATAAATTACCTAGTCTTGGGCAGTTCTTTATAGCAATATGAAAATGGACTAATACAATGGGCTTTTAAAAAATTCTTTAAAAAAAAAAAGTCTACCTCTGCGAGTGAGTGCAGTGACACAATCTCAGCTCACTGCAACTTCCGTCTCCTGGGTTCAAGCAATTCTTCTGCCTCAACCTCCTGTGTAGCTGGGATTACAAGTGCCTGCCACCATGCCTGGCTAATTTTTGTGTTTTTAGTAGAGATGCTGTTTCACCATAATGGCCAGGCTGGTCTCGAACTCCTGACCTCCATTAATCCACTCGCTTCAGCCTCCCAAAATGCTGGGATTACAGGCATGAGTCACCACATCCGGCCTAAAAATTATTTCTTTGGTATTTGCAGTGACATAGCAATTATTTTTATGTAAACTTTATCTTTTTTTTCTCTAGGCAGGAGACCAGTGAAACCATTTTAGATGGTCATTCATTAGAAAACAAACAATAAATAAAACAACCTCCTTTTTCTAGACCTTATTAACCCAGTATATAGCTATATGCCTTATCCTCAAGTTTCTTCATTGCCCTGTTTTGTCTGTCTTTTCCATATTTAACCTATAAACAAAGAAAAAAAGATGATCAATTATGATTAAAGCAAGGAAAAGTTCACCCCTTTCCCTTTCTTCTGGGTACTATTGGAATGTTCCCCTTCTATTGCTAATTAGCTGTGTGATCTTGGATAAGTGACTTTATCATTCTGATCCTGTTCCTCTTCTATAAAATGTGGAAAATAAAAATAATGTTCACACAGAGATATTGTGAGGATCAGATGAAAAATACACGGGAAACACAAATAAACATTGAAGATCTGTATAAATGTGAATATGATAATGATTTTGGTAGACTGCCTACAGCCCCCCCTTGTTCTATCCTCATTTCATGGTAGTTCTTTACTGTATGCTTTACTGGGCACAGGGTGTATTTCCCTGTTCTTTGAAAGATGCTTGGAAAGTACTTGTGCAACTGGGTTTGTCCTTGTGTTTCTCTGAATAGCTAGGAGAAGAGCATGACCAGGCTAGCACAGACATAAAAAGAAGAACTAGCCCTGCTGAGCCCATTATAGGCCAGCTGACTGCCCACTGACCTACAGATTTGTATACCTAATAAAGTTGTATACCACTGAGATTATGTAGTGCTTTTATTATTATGGCATTAACCAACTGGTACAATGATGATTTCCCTGGAAAACACCGAGAAAAAAATTGGAAAACTTTCAAAAACTGTCAACTATATAACTGTTGTCTTTCTTCCAGAAGTGAATAAGCAACTTGGATCCCAAGAGTTAACAACCACATCAGAAACCTTTCCATTGAAAGAGTTTTAGCCCCCCTGTGGCCTTAGTTATCCCCATCATGGTCTTCACTAGCAATTTTTCTTACCCTTTGTTCTGTCCTTGGAGCTGCCTATTTTGCATTGTACCCGGGAGCAGCCCTGCTTTTGACATAAAGTGATGCCACAGATACCCCACAAACTCCTTAATCAGCAACCATTCTATTCAGATTAAAAAATAGTTAGGGAGAGAATGTTTCTCTGGTAATATCTAACAATGAATTGTTCCAATTCACATAAGAAATTTGATAAGGTCTTTTGTTATTTTTTTATTTTAAAAATAAGTATTCATCTTTTTCCCAGAATCAGAATGTTGTTGGGAACTGTGGGAAGATGACTGTATGCTGTGGTCAGGTAGGATGGATTCTTGTGTGCTAATTTTAATCTCTCTAAAAAACTGGAAATATTGTTTTGAGGTCAACTCCATTCTTTTTGTCTCAGAGATTAAAAAGAAAATCATTTGTCTAGTTTTCTGGTCTTGTTTATTTCATAATGAATGTAAGATGGCTAAAATTTTGTCTATTTTTAAAATTTTTAATAGATTTTTTTGAATAGGAAACATAGAGAATTGTTCAAACAGGTTCACAAATGTGCCTGTAAAAGTTATGTTTCCTTCCTTTCCTTATCCTCTCAATCCACTCAGGCCCCACTTCAGAGGCAACCACTTAACAGCTCTTTGTGAGTCTTTCCAGAGATCATGAATGTATACATGAGCCCATGTTACTCTGCAATCTGTGCCCCAACATCAGTGCATTTGTAACTACTGGCCCTGTAATCAGCCCCCAAAGGGCAGTTAGATAGTTTCTAATGTTTTACTATTATAAATAATGCTATGATGAATCTCCTTATATAATACATATCATTTCTCACATATGCTAAGTATATCTGCCAGATACTTCCCTGGAAGTGAAATTGCTGAATCAAAGGAATGAGTACTTTTAATATCCTGAAAGATATTGGCTAATTTTGCTCTACAGAGGTTGTTTTAAATTGCATTCCCATCATCAATATATGAGAATATCTAGTTTCCATACTCTTGACTACAGAGTATATGTTACCAGAGCACACTTTTACTTGCATTTTTTTCCTATGAGTGAAGTTGAGCATCTTCAGTATGCTCAAATTTTAAGAGATTTTTACTTCTTTCTTTACACCCTAACCATATCTTTCAGTGATATAGATTTTTTATTGCTTTTTGTAGTAACTCTTTATATATTAAAGAAATCAGCACTTTATCTGGAATATGAATTGCAAAACTAATGGCAAGTTTAGTGTATTTGTCCCACAGCACAGACACTTTTAAAACACCCCCATATAAGAAAATTATTTTTAGTAAAATCATGAAATGAAAGGAATAATGAATTATGAAGAAAATGCAAAGTGAACATTTTAAAATGGAAGTTCAGATATATAATCAAATCTGTAAAAAATTTAAAAAGTAAATTTAAAATACATATTACAGTACAAACAGCATCCAACAAGGCAAAATTAATAATATTTGACATTTAATACAAAATAGTAGGCATCAGAGAAGTCATAAAATATGACCCATGATGAGAAGAAAAAACAGGTTACCCAGAATTCTAAAACAGATGTTAGCATTACCAGGCAAGGAGATTTAAAAAGTTATTTTAACAGTATTCCACATGTTCAAAAATAGAGACACAGATGATATGAAAAAGATCCAAATTGAACTTCTAGGGATAAAAACTACAATACACTTGATGAAACCAAAACCAAACCAGATATGCAGAAGAAAAGACTGGGAAACTTAAAGGCATATCAATGGAAACTACAATAAAATTTTAAAAAATAAAAAAATTAAAGAATAGAGTATAAATGAACTGTAGGGCAACTTCAAGTAGCCTAGTACATCTGTAATTGGAGCCTCCAAAAAAGAGAACAAAATGAGGGAACAAAAAACATATTTGAAGAAATAATGGCTGAAACTTATCCAAATTTGAGAACAAATGGGGAATGAACCCCAAGCAGGAGAATCATGAAGGAAACTGCACCAAACCACATCACACTCAAATTACTTGGAAACCAATAACTAAGAGAAAATCTTCAAAAGAGCCAAGGAAAAAAGACACACTATGTACAGAGAAACGAAGATAAGTATGACATTTCTCATCAATAATGCAAATGCGAAGACAATGCAGCAACATTTTTAAAGTACTGAAAGAGAAAATTGGCAATCTATAATTCTATACCCAGCAAAAATATCATTCAAAAATTTAGGCAAAAGAACAACCTTTTTAGACACACAAAAGCTGAAGGAATTAGTCAGCTGCATACATGCAGTACAAGAAAAGGCAGAAGGAAAATTATCACAGAGGGAAATCTGATCTATACAAATAAATTAAGGATACTGGAAATCTTTGGGAGTTTTTGATTTGGTGGGAAGATAGTCTTCATCTCTGTTTTGCAATTTTTCTTGTGGTGTCTTTGACTTTGCTATTATGGTAATTTATTGGCCTTGCAGAATGCATAGGAAGTGTTCCCTCCTCTTTACCTTTTGAAAGTGTTTGAGAAAAATTAGTGTTAATTCTCTTTATATGTTTGGTAGAATTCACTAGTGAAGCCATCCGGTTACAGATATTTCTTTTTTGGGAAATTTTTAAATTACTGATTTAATACCTTTACTTGCTATAGGTCTGTTCAGATTTTCTAATTCTTCTTGAATTAGTTTTGGTGATTTGTGCGTTTTTAGGAATTTATTAATTTATCTAGGTTATCTAATTTGCTGGCATATAATTGCTCATAGCATTCTCTTATCATTCTTTTTATTTCTGTAAGATCAGTGGTAATACCTCCAATTTCACTTCTGATTTTAGTTATTTGTATCTTCTCTCTTTTTTCTTTCTCAGTTTAGCTAAGGTCTGACAATTTTGTGGCTATTTCCAAAGAACCAACTTGTGATTTCATTGATTCTATTGTCTTACTATATATTTTTTGTTTCTACTCTAATCTTTATTTCTTCTTCTAGCTTTGGGTTTAGTTTGCTCTTCCTTTTTCTAAAGAAGATGTGCTTCTTAAGTTGTAAAGTTAGGTTATCAATTTGAGATCTTTACTCTTTTTTAAAACTTTTAAGTTCAGGGTTTGTTTTATAGGTAAACTTGTGCAGGTTTGTTACATAGGTAAACTTGTGTCATGGGGGTTTGTTGTACAGATTATTGTATCACCCAGGTATTAAGCCTAGTACCCATTAGTTATTTTTCCTGATGCTCTTCCTCCTCCCAGCCTCCATCTTCTAATAGGCCCAGTGTGTCTGATAGGCCCCTCTATGTGTCCATGTGTTCTCATAATTTAGCTTCCACTTATAAATGAGAACATGTGGTATTTGGTTTTCTGTTCCTGCATTTGTTTACTGAGGAAATGGCCTCTGGCTCCATCCATGTTCCTGCAAAAGACATGATCTTGTTGATCTTGTTCTCTTTCAGGGCTGAGTAGCATTCCATGATGTATATGTACCACATTTTCTTTATCCAGTCTACCATTGATGGGCATTTAAGGTGACTCCATGTCTTTGCTATTGTGAATGGTGCCGCAATGAACATATGTGTGCATGTGTCTTTATGATAGAACAATTTATATTCCTTTAGGTATATACCCAGTAATGGGATTGCTGGGTTGAATGGAATTTCTCTTTTTAGGTCTTTGTGGAATTGCCACACTGTGTTCCACAATGGTTGAGCTAATTTACACTACCACTAAATGTGTATAAGCATTCCTTTTTCTCCACAACCTCGACAGCATGTTATTTTTTTGGACTTTTTAATAGTGCCATTCTGACTGGTGTGAGATGGTATTTCATTGTGGTTTTAATTTGCATTTATCCAATGATCACTGATGTTGGGCTTTTTTTCATATGATTGTTGCTGCATATAAGTCTTCTTTTGAAAAGTATCTGTTCATGTCCTTTGTCTACTTTTTAATGGGTTGCTTTTTTCTTGTAAATTTAAGTTCCTTATAGATACTAGATATTAGACCTTTGTCAGATGCATAATTTGCGAACATTTTCTCCCATCTGTAGGGTGTCTGTTCACTCTGTTGATAATTTATTTTGCTGTGCAGAAGCTCTTTAGTTTAATTAGATCCCATTTGTCAATTTTTGCTTTGTTGTGATTGCTTTTGGTGTCTTCGCCATGAAATCTTTGCTCATTCCTATGTCCAGAATAGTATTGCCTAGGTTGTCTTCCAGGGTTTTAATAGTTTTGGGTTTTACATTTAATTCTTTAATCTATCTTGAGTTAATTTTTGTATATGGTCTAAGGAAGGGGTTCAGTTTCAATTTTCTGCATATGGATAGCCAGTTATCCCAGCATCATTTATTGAATAGGGAGTCCTTTCCCCATTGCTTCTTTTTGTCAGATTTGTAGAAGATCAGATACTTGTAAGAGTGCAGCCTTATTTCTGGGTCCTCTATTCTTTTTTAATGTAGGCATTTACTGCTATACATTTATATTTGATAACTGCTTTCGCTGCATATCATATGTTTTGGTATGTTGTGTTTTGTTTTCATTTATCTCTAAGTATTCACAATTTCCCTTGTGATTTCTTCTTTGACCACTGGTTGCTTAAGAATGTGTTGTTTAATTTCCACATATTTGTAAATTTTCTAATTTTCTTTCTGTTATTGGTTTCCAGCCTTATTCCACTGTGGTTAGAGAAGCTACTCTGTATAATTTCAATATTTGTAAAATTTATTAAGACTCATTTTGTGACAAGTCCTATACGGTCTATCTTAGAAATTGTTCCATGTGCACTTGAGAAAAATGTGTATTCTGCTATTATTGAGTGCAGAGTTCTACATATGTCTAGTTATTAGGTCTACTGGGCTTATAGTGCTGTTCAAGTTCTCTATTCCTTATTGACCTTCTATTCATTACAGAAAGTGGAGTATTGAAGCTTCCAACTATTATTATATTATTGTCTATTTCTGGTCAGGCACAGTGACTCACGCCTATAATCTCAGCACTTTGGGAGGCCAAGGGCAGATCACCTGAGGTCAGGAGTTCAAGACCAGCCTGGACAACATGGTGAAACCCTGTCTCTACGAAAAATACAAAAATTAGGCATGGTGGTGCACTCCTGTAATCCCAACTACTTGGGAGGCTGAGGCATGAGAATCAGTTGAACCAGTTGCAGTGAGCCGAGATCATGCCACTGCATTCCAGCCTGGATGACTCCATCTCAAAAACAAAAACAAAAACAAAAAAACCCCCCCAAAACAAGAATTGTCTATTTCTCTCTTTTATTCTGTCACTTTTCATTCATATCTTTTGGGGCTCTATTGTTTAGTGTATAATATTCATAATTGTTATATATTCCTGAAGAATTGACCCTTTCATTAATATATCATGTAATTTATCTCTTGTAACGGTTTTTGACTTAAGGTCTATTTTGTCTGGTATTAGTATAGCCACTTTAGCTCTTTTTTGGTTGTTATTTGCACATAATATCTTTTCCATCCTTTATTTCTTTGGACCTAAAGGGAGCCTCCTTAGACAGCATATAGTTGGATAATAATTAAAAAAAACTGATTCTGCCAATCTCTGCCTTTTGATATTAGAATTTAATCCACTTCCATTTAAAGTAATTGCTGATAAGAAAGGACTTACTCTTCTATTTGCTATTTGTTTATTGTATGTCTTATACATTTTTTGTTTCTCATTTCTCCATTACTGCCCTTTTTGTGTTTAGTTGATTTTTTCATAGTCAACTATTTTGGTTCCCTCTTTATTTCCTTCTGTGTATATATTTTTAGATATTTTCTTTTTGGGTACTATGGAGATTACAATTAATAGTGATTAAATTTATAGTAATCTAGTTTGAATTGATAACTTGGCTTTGAGAGCATACAAAACTCTGTTCCTATACTGCTCCATCTGTTCCTTTATGTTGTTATTGTCATGTTACATCTTTATATATTGTGCACTGTTAACATAGAATTATAATCATTTTATATAGTTGTCTTTTAACTCATGTGGGAAAGGAAAAGAAGGGATACAAAACCAAAATAATATAATACTGGCTTTTATATTTACCTATGTAGCTACCTTTACTGGAGTTCTTTATTTCTTCATATTACTTCAAGTAACTGCCAAATGTCCTTTCACTGCAGTATGCAGGGTTCTCTGACTTGTACTGTATTTCTTTATTTTAATTTAATTTTATTTTAGAGATGATCTCACTCTGTTGCCCAGGTTTGAATGAAGTGGTGTAGTCAGAGCTCACTGCAGTTTTGAACTCCTGAGCTCAAGTGATTCTCCCACCTCAGCCTCCCGAGTAGCTGAGACTACAGATACATGCCACTACACCTCACTAATTTTATTTTTTAGAGAGATGGGCTCCTGCTGTGTTTTCCAGGATAGTCTTGAACTCCTGGGCTTAAGCAGTCCTCCTGCCTCATTCCCCTAAAGTGCTGGGATTATAGGCAATGAGCCACCACATCCAGCCACTTGTAGTGCATTTCCTGTAGGACAGGTCTATTAGTAGCTAACTCCTTCAGCCTCTATTTATCTGTGAATTTCTTCATTTCTCCTTCATTTGTGAAGGATAGTTTTGCCAGATACAGAATTCTTGGTTGACAGTTTTTTTACTTTCAACAAATAAAATTTTCATCTGGCCTCCATGGTTTCTGATGAGAAAGCTGCTGCTAATCTTACAGAATCTCATGACTATGTTGTTTTCAAGACTTTCTTCATCCTTGGTTTTGACAATTTGATTATAATGTGCCTTGGTTTGGACCTTTTTGTGTTTATCCTTCTTGGATTGCATTGAGCTTTTTGAATGTGGACAGCCATGCATTTGATCAAATGTAGAAATTTTTCAGCCATTATTTCTTCACACATTCTCTATTACTTTCTTATTTTCTCCTTCTGGGATTCCATTGTATATATTTTGGTACGCTTTACGGTGTCACACGAGTCTCATAGGCTCTGTTCATTCTTTGTCATCCTTTTTTCTTTCTGCTTCTCATACTGGATAATTAATTAAATGGACTGATCTTCAAGTTTGTTGACTATTTCTTCTGCCTGCTCAAATCTTCTACTGAAACCTATTAGAAAATTTTTCATGTTTGTTATTGTGCTTTTCAACTCCAGAAGTTTTGTCTAGTTCCTTTTTAAAATTTCTATTTGTTGGCCAGTCACGGTGGCTCATAACTGTAATCCCAGCACTTTGGGAGGGTAAGGTGGGTGGATCACTTGAGGTTCAGGAGTTCAAAACCAGCCTGGCCAACATGGTGAAACCCCATCTTTACTAAAAATACAAAAATTAGCTGGGCGTGGTGGTGGGCACCTGTAATTCCAGCTATTCAGGGGGCTGAGGCATGAGAATTGCTTGAACCTGGGAGGCAGAGGTTGCAGTGAGCCAAGATTGTGCCACTGTACTCCAGCTTGGGTGACAGAGCAAGACTCTGTCTCCAAAAAAATTTTATTTATTTATTAATATTCTATATTTGTTTATACATTATTATCAGGGTTTCCTGTAGCTCTGAGCACATTTAAGACAGTTGAAGAGTGTGACATTGGCAAGATGGTGGAACAAAATGTCTCAGCACTTGTCTTCCCACAGAAACACCAATGTAACAACCATCTACAAATAAAAATACCTTTATGAGAGCTCCAGGATCAAGGTAAGAGGTTACAGCATGCAAGTGGAACAAAGATATGAGAAAATATTGAAAGGATAAGAAAACAAATTTCACTTTATAGAGTTACCCTTTACCCTACACAGCATACACGATGCTGAAAGAGATTCCTTTGAATCATGAGCTCTCTTGTGGGGGAAAAAGAGAGCAACCCTGCCCCTGGACACTGGCATCAAGACTGTCCACCCATGCAGTGACGGTGGCACCAGGCCTGTCCGTGGACCACAGCACCGGGCCCACTGGTAGACCCAGGCACCAGGCCCACCCACAATGGTGTCAAGCAACAAGCCATTCACACGGGCCTTGACAGCTGGCCCACCCAGAATCTCTGGCTGACTGATTTGTGAAAGGCTTTTTCTGCCAAAGTCAGTCTGTGAAGACTGAAAGAGGTGGCTGCTTCTTCAAACATCCAGACATTAATACAGGCTACAAGGATTATGAAGGAAAAAGACACTATCCAAGGAGCAAATAAAGCTCCAATAAGTGACTCTAAAGAATTGGAGGCCTACAAATTGCTTGACAAAGAATTCAAAGTAACATCTTAAAGAAGCTCAAAGAGCTATAAAAGAACACAGATAAACAACTACACAAAATTAGGGGAAAATAATTCATGAGCAAAATGAGATATTCAACAAACATAAACCATAAAAAAGAACCAAAGAGAAATTTTGGAGGTGAAAAGAATACAATAAAGGAACTGAAAAATTCAGTAGAGAGCTCAAACACCATACTTAGTCAAACAGAAGAAAGAATTAGTGAACTCAAAGACAGGTTATTTGAAATTATATGGTCAGAGGAACAAAATGAAAAAAAGAATTAAAAAGTATAAAGAAAGACTACAGGACTTGTGGGATACCATCAAGCAAACCAATGTATGCATTATGTTATTTACAGAAGGAGAAGAGAAAGGGAAAAGGAAAGAAAGCTTACTTAAATTAACAATGCCTGAAAATATCTCAAATCTAGGGAAGGAAATGGACATCTGGATTCATGAGGACCAAAAGGATCACAGAGATATCGAACCTAAAAAGGTCTAGACTGAGACACGTTATAATCAAATTGTCAAATGTCAAAGACAAAAAGACAATTTTGAAAGAACAAGAAAAGCAACTTGTCATATACAAAAAAACCCCTATAAAACTATCAGTAGATTTATTCTTCAATTTTCTTCTTCTTCAGAAACATTGCAAGCCAGGAAAGAGTGGGATAATATATTCAAAGTGTCAAAACGAAGAAACAAAAAACCCCCAAACCACTGCCAACCAAGAATATTGCACCCAGAAAAACTATCCTCTAAAAATGAAAGAGAGATAAAGACTTTCCCCAATTAATCAAAACAGGAAATACATCACCTGCCTTACAAGAAATGATAAAAGGTTTTATTCAAGTTGAAATGAAAAGATGATAAACAGCAACATTAAAGCTGCAGGATACAAAATCAACATACAAAAATCAGTGGTGTTTCTATACATCAATAATGAACTGTCCTAGAAAGAATTTAAGAAAACCATCTCAGGCCAAGTGCAGCGGCTCATGCCTATATCCCAGTGCTTTGAGAGGCCACGGTGGGAGGATCCTTTGAGTCCAGGAGTTTGAGACTAGTCTGGGCAACATAGCAAGGTCCCATCACTACAAAAAATAAAATTAGTTGGCATGGTAGTGCACACCTTTGGTCACAGTTACTTGAGAGGCTGGGGTAGGAGGGTAGCTTGAGCAAAGGAGGTGAAGTCTGCAGTGGGCTATAATTTGCCATTGCATTCCCACCTGGGCAACAGTGCAAAACCCTGTTTTTAACAAAACAAAACAATCTCATTTACGATAGCAGTTAAAAGAATAAAGCACTTAGAAATAAATTTAACCAACAAGGTGAAAAACTCGTACCCTGAAGACTGTAAAACACTGATGAAAGAAATTAAAGTAGGCACAAAGAAATGGCAAGACAACTCACATTCCTTCACTGAAAGAATTAATATTGTTAAATGTTTATACTATTACAAATAATCTACAGATTCGATACAATCCCTACCAAAATTGCAAAGGCATTTTTTTACAGAAATAGATAATATAATTCTAAAATTTATATGGAATTTCAAAAGACACAAAATAGCCAAAACAATTTTTTGAGCAAGAAGAACAAAGCCAGAGGCATCATGCTTCCTGATTTCAAAAAATATCACAAAACTGCAGTAATCAAAACAATATGGTACTCTCATAAAAACAGACATATAGATTCATGGAGCAAAGTAGAAAGTTCAGAGATAAACCCATGCATAGATAGTCAACTGCTATTCAACAAGGGAGCCAAGAATGTACAATGGGTGAAGAATAGTCTTTTCAATAAGTGGTAATGGGAAAACTGGAAATCCACATGCAAAAAATGAAATTGCACCCTTATATTACCCCATACATAGAAATCAACTCAAAATGGATTAAAGACTTACACATACACCTGAAATAATAAAACTTTTAGAATAAAGCATAAGGGATAAGCTTCTTGACATTAGTCTTGGCAATAATATCTTGACTATGATGACAAAAGCACAGGCAACAAAAGCAAAAACAGACAAGCGGGACTACATCAAGCTAAAAACCTTCTGTATGGCAAAATGAAAAGACAACATATACAATGGAAGAAATATTTGCGAACTATACATCTGGTAAGAAGTTAATATCTATCTAAAATACATAGGGAATTCCTACAACTCAAAAGCCAAGAACCAAATAGTCTACTTTAAAAAGTGGACAAAGGAGCTGAATAGACATTTCTTCAAATAAGATAAGTAAATGGTCAATAGGTATTTGAAAAGGTGTTTAATATCACTGACCATTAGGGAAATGAAAATCAAAATCACACACCAGTTAGGATGGTTATTGTCAAAATAACCAAAGGTAATAAATGTAGCTGAGGATATGGAGAAAGGGAAATTCTTCTACAGTTGTGGAAAAATTGATAAAGAAAATGTGGTATATACATGCAATGAAATATTATTTGGCCTTAAAAAAGAAGGAAATCCTGCCATTTGTGACAATATGGATAAACCTAGAGGACATTAATCTAAGTGAAACAAGGCAGGGACAGGAGGATAAATACCACATAATACCACTTATATTAGGAATCTAAGATAGTCAAACTCATGGAACCAGAGAGTGGGATGGTGGTTGCCAAGGACTGGGTGAGGGGGAAACAGGGAAGTATTAGCCAAAGGTCAAGATGTATAATTCTTAGAGATCTATGCTACAGAATAGTGCCTATTGTTCATAATACTGTGTTGTACACTTAAAAATTTGCTAAGAGCATAATTTCTTTGTCAAGAGTTGTTATATGCACACACAAAATAATAAATAAAGAGGGTGAGAGGAAACTTTTGGAAGTGGTGAATACGTTTATGGCATATGTTGTGATATTTTCACAGACATATACTAATCTCCAAACTCAAACTCACCAAGTTATGTACACTAAATATGTATAGTTTATATGTCAATCATAACTCAATAGAGTGTTTTTTTTTAAAAAAAGACCATTAAGTCTTTGTTTAGTGAGTCCAAAGTTTGTGGTTCTTCTGGAACAGATTATGTTCATTTCTTCTGTAAATGGTCCATACTTTCTCATATCTTTGCATGCATCATAATTTTTGGTTGAAAATTTTTGGTTGACACTTTGACTCTTATAGTAACTCTTGAAATCAGACTCTTCCTTCTGCTTGGGGTTTGTTTTGGTTGGCTGGGGTTTGTTTTGGTTGCTTGGTGTTTGTTTGATGACTTTTCTAAACTACTTTTGGCAAGTCTATTCTTTATCACATGTGGTCTTTGAAGTCTGTTCCTTTGACTTATATTCAGCTAGTATTTAGACAGAGATTTCCTTCAATGCAAGAGGAGAGAGAGAGAAGAAAAAGAAACCCAGAAAAACAAATCAAAATCTCAAAATCTCTCCCAGTCTTTGCAGATTGGTTCTGTCCTGGGCACTCACTCATCCAGGCCATTTGCAACTCTACCTTAGCCTTCACTTCATACTTGCACTGAACTTAGACAACCACCAGAGGTGCAGGCTCAGAGTCTTCTGAGGTCTTTCTGAGCATGTATCCTGCCCTGAGCATGTATGGGGCTTCCTAAACTCCCTAATACACACAGGCACTTTTGAATGCCCTAATTTTCCATAGCATCTTAGTTTTTCCCCATGCTTTGGTGCTCTGTTGTGTGCCTCCACTGTAATCCTTTGCCCCAGACAGCTGAGATTGCTCATTAATCTTACAATGTCTGTGCTTTGTAATACTAATGCTTTTCTGCTCTGAGTTCTGAGTTAGGTGAAACCAAGACAAGTGCCTGGGGTCTGTCCTGCAGGAAGGCCTTAGGATAGAAAAGACAAACACATTATTTTTGAATAAGGTCTTCTCTGTTCTTTCCAGTGCTAGGGAACAGAGTCCCTCCCTGAGTGAGAAACGTACATCGTCAGTGGTTGCTGCTCCTAACCAGAGTTAGGAGAATTTCTTCCATATTAGATAGACAGATTTATATACTTTCCCATGGAAGATTAAGGAACTGAAATCTAAGATACATGAATAAATTATAAGTGGAAAGGCCACTTAGTGGTTGGTTTACAACAGTATTATAAGTGATAGGGTGATAGAAGTGTGGTAAGTGATTAGGATAATATTCTGCATAGTAAGAGAAACAGTTTGTATTTTAGAAGAAAATTGCTTTAACATTTGCAAACTAAGGTAATGAGAATACAGTGAATTTCAAAATGCCTTTTTAATGACAATGTGTGAACTTGTTTTAATAAACCAAAATTTGTTGTTATTGTGTTAAGGCTATTTTATGTACACAGATATCCTTCAAGACCACTGCCAAATCAGGGAGGGTATGGGGCAAGGACACAAAGGACAGACACACAAAATGCCACAAAGCTTTCCTACCATTTTTAGTTGCCTGTTCCTTCATTCAACATTTTCTTAGGTGCTATAAATCTTTGACTGTTTTGCAGAGTTCTAAATAAAGTTGGTTCTGACAGCTTCCCTTCGGTTTTTGTGGAAGTGGATTTTTGGTTTTTGGTTTTGGTGGATCTGCCTACTCTGCCATTTCCGCTGACATCACTTGCACTGCATACCCTCCTGTGTGCCACCCTTGTTTCCAGGATGTTGTCATTCTGCTTAACATTACTCCAGTTCTTTCTCTCTAAAATGCCACCCATATATGCCTGAGTTTGTAATAAAATTTTAGGGTAAAATAAAATTTAGGGTATCAGTTGGTGATTATGTCACAGCACAATTATAGTAGGTAATCATGTCGACTGAAACATTTGGCTTCTCTGTTGTTTTTTTTTTTTTTTTTTGAGACAGGATCTTGCTGTGTCACCCAGGCTGGAATACAGTGGCATGATCAGAGCTCCCCGCAGCCTCAAACTCCTGGGCTCAAGCAATCCTCTTGCCTCAGCCTCCCAAAGTACTGGGATTACATGCATGAACCCCCACACCTGGCCAGCTTCCTTGTTGTTGAACATCCTTTGGTTATTCCTCCCATCAGAAGGCCCCAGCAAACACTCCCACTGTGCTATGGGTTTCTTTTTCATCTTTTCTGAATCCCCTAGTTTCCTTGTCTGAGTAGGTTCAGTAAAACCGAAAACAGAAAATAGAATCACCAGTAATCTTATTAGCCAATGATAGCAACTATTAACTGTTTGATACATATACTGTAAGATCTTTTAGTCATATATAAAAGTAGGTATAAGTATGCATTTATATATATGCATATAAACACACATATGTGTGTGGGTGTTTTTCTTCAATAAAAATAAAATTGTAGTAAGGGCTTTTTATTTAGATAAATATGTCATTTCAATGGCTATGTAATAGTTCAATTTTGGATATATGATAATTTAACCAGTGTCTTATTAATAAGCATTTAGTTATTTCCATTTATTCTCTATTATAAACATTGCAATGATGATGGCAACTATTTTAGAAGTTACAAGAATCTTAAAGTGTGTTTTCTTAAGTAGTTTTCTTTAAATATTTTCTTCTACAAGCTGGCACTAAGACATGATAGTTTTGGATTGCCACCAAAGTTGGCAATCATCAATAAGTATCCAAAATGTTTTAAACAATTTTCACCTTAATAGATGACACCCTAACTTCAATAAAACATGTCATTTCAGTTTCGAGTTCCTTTGTAGCCCACAAAGCCTTAATTCTGATCAAATGGATTCATTTATTTGGAGGGGTCTAGTGCATTGCTGCCTTCCTATGGTAGCACTTGCTGCTTTTCCTGGCTAAAGAAGCTGGAAATCACTCCTCTTTCTCACCACTGATCACATGTAATACAGAATTAAAGGTTCAGCTCAAATCCTACTTGATCTATAATCTCTTAGTGACCTCTCAGCATGAAGTGATTTGTCCTCTCATTAAAGTCCTTTACCACATATTTGTATCACTTTTGACAATTAAATATATACTGTCTTGTAACTTGCACTTTTGTGTTTTCAGATGTTTCAAACTTGCTTGTTATTTCCCCTTTCTATAACTATAGAGTGTACTAAGAGGCTGTTGAAGGAAGAGATCAGTCTCACTGTCTTCCTAGCACTGTACCTCACACACAGGAGGAGCCTGGTAAATATTTTTGATTTACTACAATTACAGTAAATCGCAGCCTTGTATTAGTAAAACTCTTGTTCAGTTCAATGCCTTTGCATATATAAGCACATAAAAAGAACTATTTTAAAAAATGACTTTTATCAAGATGTTAACATAAAACATTTGTTGCTGACTATAGAGTAGCATTGTTGTAACTGAACTATGTAATATTTAAATAAAAATTATATATTTAAGATTATTTTCTATATTTTTACAACCTTTTAATTATCAATTAAAATTGTTTGCATAAAGGTTGAATTACTTACCTTGCAAAAACTTAAGTGGAAGCACAGAAATAACAGGAAAACATGAAGAAGCTTCATGTTGGAGGTGTTCGGGGTCTTTGTCTCTGCTGAGAACTCTTTTCCACCCCAGGTATTCTTTTGAAATTTAATTTTTAACCTCTGAAAAAATATTTCAAAAGAACAAACCTCCTAAAGAGCTTTGTACTTTTGAACTCTGAAAGAATCTGGCTGAAATCCAGAGAGATTTACCGTAACTGAAACCAAAAAATGGCCTTCCCATTAAAGAGCTGAGGGAGGTGACCAATAGGAACTTGTTTCCACCAGAAGAGACTGATTTCCTCCCACCCTGTTAATTGCAATGACTCAATTCTGTATTCCAGGGAAGACAGAAATAATACTGGAAGCAATTTTTTTTTGTACAATAAAAATATAAATTTTTAAACTTAAGGTTGAAGACTAGGAGACAGTAAGAATAAAAGTAGACCACAGCGAAGGCTGCAAAATACATTTAAAACTCTAGAAACCAGCTTCTTTACCATGCATTTGTTGTGCTGTGATCAAATTGTATTTTTGGAGTACAAGAAATTTTAAAAACAAGTATTCTTGTGCCAGTACCAACTATCATGCAGGATTTATCTATTTATGAAATAAATCTGTGATAGCAGAAATGCTGACACAGTTGGGTTCATCAGAAGCAGACTTGAGACAGTGAGCGTGGGGTACAAGTATTTGTTAGGGATCGATACCCATACAAGGAAGGAAGGGGAAGCAGGGGTAAGCAGAGGTAGAAGTTGAACTGGAGTGAGTGTGACCTGTCACAGTGCCCCTGATTTCAGTATAAATGGCTGGGCCATTATATTCTGCCTTGCTCGGTCCCCTACTATATATTGCCCAGGAAGGGCATACACTTAGGTGAGACAGTTTTCTGTAGCTAAGGCAGACACAGAAGGATCTGACAGTTATGTGCTATCAAGAGGAGGTATCTTCTGACTACATTCTTTACAGCCAGGTAGCAAGACCTTCCTTGACAAGGGTTCTGGGAAACTCATCTCTGTGTCTTTCAGAGTACATACTTGAATCTCTTAGATCTATGTTCCATATACACTCCAGGAGTGGCTCCTTAAACATTTCAGTGGGTCCCTATTCTTGAGAGAAAACTTAGAAGAGGAAGTTAATGGGAAAAACTACAGCTCCTACCCTTGCAGTTGATCGTGGGGCTGTAGTTGAAACTCACCCTTGGCCCCCTTCCTATCCATTTTAGATTCCCTTTACCTTGACCTCCCACCTCTGCTGGTCTCGGTGACTTACTGGATGACATGTCCCACACTCTCTTTCAGGAGTGGTCTGAGACCCTGGTTACCTTTTGTTTCTCAGGCAAAAGTTGCCATTTGTATCCCTACTGTCACAAGAGGCAGGCTGGACATGGTGGCTCACTCCTGTAATCCCAGCACTTTGGGAGGTCAAGGCAGGAGGATTGCTTGAGGCCAGGAGTTTGAGATGAGACTGGGCAACACAGGGAGAGCTTGAGGCTGCAGTTAGCCATGATTGCACCACTGCACTCTAGCCTGAGTGACAAAGAGAGATCCTCTCTTAAAAAAGAAACCAAAAAAAGCAAAAAATAAGAGGTACCCCAGTAGGTTATGTGGGTTCTACACATCTTCCTCCCTGCCCACATTATAGTAATAGCAGCCCTACTTCCTCGGAATGATCAGGGTCAATTACCCTTGTGGATTCTGACTCTTTCTTGCTAGTTCCTGGACACAAAAAGCCCAGTGTACACCAGGCAACAGCTCTGGTTTATAAGTCCATGGGACTCTTGCTTGCCCCTGGTGAAAGTATAGTCCTTTGGAGACCAAGATAACGAACCCTGCAGAGTCTACAACTGGGGAGACAAGATGCACAAAGCCCCCAGTTGGTAAATGGGGGTGATGGTAAGTGTAGTCATTCTTGCCTTTATTCCTTGGTTCCCAGACCCAGGTATTCTTCCTATTGGGAATACAATGCTATATGAAAGTCTTTGATTGAATGTATATACTGCTTCCTGGAGGATAGCACCCCATTCTCACAAAGTTTTGCATTTAACTGGCACCTCAGCTCTGCCCTCAGCAGCCCATTATAACATTCTGTAAGTCCACCAGCTTCTGAGTGGTGTGGTATGTGATATGACCAGGGGATTGCATGATCACAGGCCCACTCCTGGGCCTGCTTTGCTGTAAAGTGGGCACCCTTGTCTGGCAGGATGTGATCTTTGCTAGATAATTAGGCACTCTATAATTCTCTGGATTATGGTGCTAATGGAGGCCCTGCAGGCAAGAAAGGCACACTCATACCTCAAATATATGTCTATTCCTGTAAGAATAGACCACTGACCCTCCAAAGAGTGAAAGAATCAGATGTAATTAACTTGCCACTAAGTGACTAGTTGGTCTCCTTGATGAATTGTGCCATCTTGTGGGGACAGTATTAGTGTCAGCTGCTGTCAGGTTGGGCATTTGTTAATGATGGGAGCTAGATAAGCCTCAGGGTCCATGCTATTGGCCTCATGGGTGGCCTCTATCTCTGTTACCATGGTCACTTCATTCTTGTGCCCATCGTGCCAGCACTGGGGTGGCTGATGACTGAGACTCAGTCATTTTGGCTCAATCGTTTTGTTGAGCCAAATTGGTTGAGCCATTTTGTTGGTTATTTAGTGCCTTTTCTTTGGTAGATGCTTTCTGGTAGGCATTAACATGTGACACAAAGATTTTTTTTTCTTTTTCTTTTTTCTCATTTTTTTTTTTTTTTCTGAGACAGTGTCTCGCTCCATCACCCAGGTTAGAGTGCAGTGGCGTGATCTCAGCTCACTGCAATCTCCGACTCCCGGGTTCATGCCATTCTCCTGCCTCAACCTCCTGAGTAGCTGGGACTACAGGCGCCCGCCACGACGCCCGGCTGATGTTTTGTATTTTTAGTAGATTTGAGGTTTCACTGTGTTAGCCAGGATGGTCTTGATTTCCTGACCTTGTGATCTGCCTGCCTCGGCCTCCCAAAGTGCTGGGATTACAGGTGTGAGCCACCGTGCCCGGCCATGATACAAAGATTTTTATACTTCATGCCCAGTCCTGTATGTAAACGTATCCATTCTAGATTCTCTTCACTCTGACCTCCCACCTCTGCTGATCTCAGTGACGTACCTGATGACATGACCCACAGTCTCTTTCAGGAGTGGTCTGAGCCCTTGGTTACCATTCACTTCTCAGGCTAAAGTTGCTGTTTGTATCCCAGAACTTTTTGCTCTTTATCTTTGAATATTTTTCATTTCAGGAATAAAAGATGATCAGGAAATCACTATTGCCTGTGATTCTATGTAAGTCTAGCCTCAGGCCACCTCTCTTTCCACAAGAAGTGGATGACCAGGTGTACCACCTGCAGCTCTGCCCTTTGGGAGGACTTTCTCTCACCACTGTCTTTCAAAACCACTCCAAAGTGTGGCTGTAAAGCCGCCTCTGTCTATTTTCAACTTGTACCTATATACCAAGCCAACCCATCTGTAAACAAAATGTGACCTTTTCTCTCCTCCTTCAGCTGGTCATACCAGACCCTCCAGGGAGCTATAGGTGTGAACTGAGGAAGGGCCATGAGTGCAACTGTTTGGATGCTGGGGACAGGGGCAGTCTGGGCTACCTGCTACCTGTTTATGCATGTTGCTCATACCTCTGGTCCTGTTTGTGTTTGGCTCTGGATGTCACACTTCTATCTTACCATACATTTTTCCTAGGCCTGCTTGTCCTTACACTTTGCGGTTCCATTTGGATCCAGATTATAATGGGCAGTTCTGGCCGTACAGTGATGTAGTGTCCTATGATTCATTATTCTACATTTACCAGGAACCAGTAATATACAAATTGGTTTTTAAAAGACACACAATTCTCTGCTGCCGATGGCATGGCCTTGCTCCAGAACCCTGAGGTCCAATATTGTGGTTCTCCCACAGGATCTTCCTCAAACACCACACAGCATTTTTTCCCCCATTACTGAGACTTCTGATGCCAAAGAGTCTGCTGGACCACTGCAGAAGCCTTTTCTGCTTTGGCAGCTGGAGCAGTATTCCCTACTGCAGAATATTTGCTCCCAGAGTCCAAAAAGCCTCATCAGATTTTGTGCTTCCTTCTTTGTTAAAGAAAGTACAAGATACAATAATTTGTCTTTTACATTAAAGAGGATGTGCTAGCACGTTCCTGAACACTGGTTTCCTAAAAATTTTACTGATATGCCAGGCTTTATTTCCTACCCTCTGGAGCACATCTGTCTTACCAAAGTATTTAGCATGCTACTTCCTCATCTCCTCTGATCAAGATAATGCTATCAATGGAAAAACAATGGTGTCTTATGGGAAATCCAGATGATCCAGATCTCTGCATATTATATTATGTCAGAAGGTGGCAGATAAGGCCTGGGAAAACTTTAAGTGTATATGTTGCCCATTCCATGTGAATGAGAACTGTTTCTGATCCTTTCTGATTAAAATGCCCCCTCTCTCTTGCTCCTACTCCAGCCACGTAATGCATGTGCTTTCCGTTTGCTTTCTGCCATGATTGTAAGTTTCCTGAGGCCTCCCCAGAACCGGAGCAGATGCCAGCATCATGCTTTCTCTACAGCCTGTGGAAACATGAACCAATTAAACCTCTTTTCTTTATAAATTATACAGTCTCAGGTATTTCTTTATAGCAGTGCAAGAATGGACCAATACAGTAGTTAACAAAAAGAAAATGTAAAGTGCTCATGAGGACTGAAATTTTATTCAGTTTAAGTCTCTTTCCTCCTATGATCTCAATGAAAATAAATATAAAAATAAAAGTAATTCCATTGCACCATTGAAAAATGATGAAGGATTCATTAATAGGACATAAACAGTGAGGAATTACTAGAATACATATAATAGACAGGAAAAGATTAACTGCAAAACTTAAAGGAGTTTAAGAAGTGTCAAATTCATATAGGTGACAACAAGATATCCAAAATAAGAAAGACCATAGAACAAACAGAAACAGTAGAATCTGAGAGAAGTGATGGACTAAGTAATTAATAAGTAAAGGGAAGAACATTTGAGCCAGTGCCCCACTCGGGGGCAACTTGAACATTTACTCCAGGCTAAAGCCTACAGTAAGGCTCTCTATAGCACATGTTCTAACCCAGAACCCCTTGAGTGGACACTGAGGCAGAAGCAGAGAAGCATTCTAGATGACACCAGCCTCCATGAAGTTGAGGGAGTCTCTGTACTTCAGAGGCAAGCCATAGGCAAACCCCTGAGGCCTCGTATCCCACCCTTCTCCTGCAGTCATTGAAGGCAGAGCTCTATAATCAGAATCTACAAAAGCAGAAGTACAGCACAATAAAAAGAAAAAGACCAACCTCACTTATGAATATAGATGCAAAAACTCTAAACAAAATATTAGCAAACTGATACAAACAAAATCTTGAGTAGTATTCAGTAATCTTACCGTTAATAATAATACTTACTTGACAACATATATATATATATATATGGAGGCTAAGGCAAACAAGTAATTATGCTAATGTCATAAGAATTTCAGGGTAAGACAAACACAAGTTTAAATTCAAAGAAATGGAA
Organism: Pongo pygmaeus; assembly: GCF_028885625.2. NCBI lineage: Eukaryota > Metazoa > Chordata > Mammalia > Primates > Hominidae > Pongo > Pongo pygmaeus. The sequence goes on from NC_072376.2 coordinate 122,587,759, forward strand.
ACCCTGTAGTCTTAACTTTGAATTGGAAATATCACTATGACCCACAGTTTTTTTTCTTTCTAAAAATAATTACCTTCTAGTTGTCCATTGTGTCCACTGATAGGGCCTAGAAGTCCTAACAATCCAGAAGCAATGAGCACTCATTAGTGGCAGATTGTCTTCTCTACTTACCGTTTTCCATTTAAAAAACCAAGGCTTTTTGGAGAAAGGGCGATTCCATATCTGGGGCATAAAATGTAAAAGAAATATTTCATACCAGAAAGCAAGGAAGCCATTGGAGGCTAGTTGGTGGTATTAAAATACTTGAAGGGGCTCTCAAAGATGAAATATTTTAAGCATTATAAGGAACAATGATAGCAAAAAACTGAAATAAAAAAGGAAATTTCTTTATTTTAGTTAATAATTGCAAAAGAAATGACAGAATTATCATATTACTATTTTGTACTACCTTATGAGCCAATGGATCTAGTGATGATCACCAACAGCTGCAAAACCATTAGGTGAAAAGCTGGCAGGGAACTCTAAGAGATGGATGAGGCTGATAACACTGATCCTACTGACTGATCTCATCTCCAAAGAGAGACAACCAGACATTATGTGCCTCTTCATGGGACGGTAGGAAGTATTCTTGCAGGACGAAAAAAAAAAAAAAAGAACCTGAACACAATCAAGTCTCTAGATCTCACTATCAATTAACTATCAGTTTATGGGAAATACAGAGGATAGAAAAACAATTTATACCACCACAAGGATAAGAAATATTATGTGTCTCTTCATGGGACGGTAGGAAGTATTCTTGAAGGAGGAAAAAAAGAAAAGAAAAGAAAAGAAAAGAACCTGAACACAATCAAGTCTCTAGATCTATCAATTAACTACCAGTTTATGGGAAATACAGAGGATAGAAAAACAATTTATACCACCACAAGGATGTAATCAGTGAGAAAGCAGGAAATTCTACATGACAAAAAGACTCAGTATTTTCAACAAATAAATGCCATGGTGGGGAGGGTGGGGGCGGGAAAAAAAACAGGGAGAGGAAACTGACACAGAATAAAAGAAAATTAAGAGACATATCAATAAAATACAATGTATGGCCCTTGTTTGGATCTTCATTTGATTGATCCAATTATTAAAATACATTTTGAAATAACTTGGAAAAATTCCACATGGATATTCGCTAATACTAAGAAAATATTATTTTTGTTAGGTGTGGTAATGGTATTGTGCTTATGTTTTTTAAAAAAGTCCTCTGCTGGAGATTTATGAACAGAATGTTTACTATAAAACACTCTAGCAATAATAATTTTAATAATAACAGTGAGGAAATAGGAAGAATAACATTTGCAAAAGGCTGAAGGTGTTGTGTAGAGAGGTTCATTATATTGTTCTTTCAACTCTTGTTTATGCTTGAAATTTTAATAATAAAAACCAAATAAAAGAGAAAGTCATGAGTTCACATTAATATTTACAATTAATGGCACCTTGGCTTAGTACTTCTTTTTTTTTTTGAGATGGAGTCTCACTCTGTCACCAGGCCAGAGTGCAGTAGCATCATTTTGGTTCACTGTAACCTCCACCTCCCAGGTGCAAGTGATTCTCCTGCCTCAGCCTCCCGAGTAGCTGGGACTACAGATGTGTGCCACCATGGCCAGCTAATTTTTGTATTTTTAGTAGAGACGAGGTTTCACCATGTTGGCCAGGATGGTCTTGATCTCTTGATCCACCTGCCTTGGCCTCCCAAAGTGCTGGGATTATAGGTGTGAGCCACGGTGCCCAGCCTTTTTTTTTTTTTTTTTTTTAGGTGGAGTCTCACTGTGTTGCTGGAGTGCAGTGGCGCGATCTTGGCTCACTGCATCCTCAGCCTCCCGGGTTCAAGTGATTCTCCTGCCTTGGCCTCCCGAGTAGCTGGGATTACAGGCCCACGCCACCAAGCCCAGCTAATTTTGGTATTTTTAGTAGAGAAAGGGTTTCACCATGTTGGCCAGGCTAGTCTCCAACTCCTTACCTAAGGTGATTTGCCCCCTTCAGCCTCCCAAAGTGCTGGGATTACAGGCGTGAGCCACCACGCCTAGCTTCGGCTAAGTACTTTTAAAATTTTGTTCTAATATAAAAATTTTCAGCCTTATTCCTAGCTACCAGCCCTCTTCTCTGTCATTAGCAATACAGTCTCCCAACTTACAATGGTTACACTGAATAATTCTTCTACTTTACAATGGTGTGAAAGCAATAAGCATTCAGCGAAACCTGTATTTCAAATTTTAGACTTTGATCTTCTCCCTGGCTAGTGATATGCGTGCAATATTCTCTTATGATGCTGGGCAGCAGCAGCAAATGAGACTCTCCAGTGTGCTGTGCTGCCAGATGGTTTTGCCCAACTGTAGGCTAATGTAAGTGTTCTAAGCACCTTCAAGGTAGACTAGGCCACGCTACGATGTGCAGTATGTTACATATATGAAATGTATTTTCCAGTCAGATATTTTCAACTCATGATGGGTTTATTGGGATATAACCCCATCATAAGTTGAGGAACATCTGTATCTCCTTACTGGGCATTTTAATTAGATGTGCTAACCTTCCAGTAAAACAACTGGATAGACACCTTCTTAGATCTTGAATACCACAACTAGACTGTGCTTATATACTTTCTCTACCCCCATCTCTTTTATATTTTCTTTGTCTCTTTGACCATCATTCTATGATCATTTGTTGATAAGTAGGTTCTCAAGGCATGAACAGAAATTCAAAGCACAGAGGAATTCAGTTCCGTTTAACAAATATTTATTGGGCATCAGCATCAATTTTATTCCAGGCACTGTACTAAGTGCTGAGGATACCAAAACAAAGAAGATGTAGTTCTCATTCTTCAGGCGCTTATACTCTAGTGTGAGTTTCTGCAGATGTCATCAGGGGTCTAGGAGCAGTTACTAGGGATTCCAGAAGAGATTGGATTTTTTTTTTTTTTTTTTGCATTCTTTTGAACTTCTTTCTCCATGTAATGCCAACACTTGTAGTAATGACTAGTGATCAAACAACTCTGTTAGGAATTTCGCTAGAGGTCATTCACAAACATGACAGTGCTCCACACAACTATGTGTATTTCATTGAGTCCATTCTCAGCTTTTGATGCAAACAGGGGGTGCTGTTGATGACCGGTGGGTGCTGAATTAAGAAGGAGGGACAACAGGTTGAGGGAGAGGGAGAGACAATAGGTTGATGACATCAGCCTCTCCTTCCTGATTTACATTTCCTAATCTCCCCTGGCCTCCCCTTATTCACAGTCAACTGACAGCTAATGAGCTCTCCTAATGTAATAGACAATCAAAGACCATATTTTAAGGAAGCAATTTTAATGCCCCATAACTCAAATGCCTCCCTGTTGCTTTGCTAATGTTGTAAACATTGTAAAACACGGTGTCATGCTCGTCCGTGTCCATGTGAAGAGAGTCCACCAACAGGCTTTGTGTGAGCAACAAGGCTGTTTATTTCACGTGGGAGCAAATGGGCTGAGTCTGAAAAGAGAGTCGGCAAACGGAGGTGGGGTGGGGCAGTTTTATAGGACTGGGATAAGCAGTGGAAAGTTACAGTTAAAGGTGGCTATCTATTGTCAGCAGAGGAAGGGGTCACAAGGTGCATGGTGGGGAGATCATAAGACCCATGGTCCAGAAGAAGAATGTCACGAGGTCGATCAATCAATCAGTTGGGGCAGGGCAGGAACAGGTCATAATGGAATGTCTTAAGGTTGGTCAATCAGTTAAGACAGGAGCAGGCTGTTTCACTTCCTTTGTAGTTTTCAGTTGACTCCGGCCATCTGGATGTATACATGCAGGCTTGGGCTCAGAGGCCTGACACATGGAGCTTGAAGGTTAAAAGTGAATTGCATTTGAAGATATCATTTTTTAAAAAAATTTCCTTGTTTAGTTTGCTTGTTTTATACTTTATTAGCATCTGTGTTTTACAAACATGACTTATAGTCCAATGCGGTGATTTTTGAAGATGAACTGGGAGATGGAAGAGAATTCTAAGTCTTAATAACTCTGATAAAGTTAGTAATGAAGAATCACAACTTATAAATGAAGCAATGGCTCCAGCAAAATTGAAAAGACACTTAACTGCAAACCATAGCAAAGGAGCAGATAATTTTATATGGCCTTTGGAAACCCAGAGTAAAGAATGTATTTATTTTTTTTAAGTCACCTTCAGTAAAAAGGCCCAGAAAGCAAGTTATTTAGCAGAAGAACTTTTTGACCAGAAAAGGAAAAAGCCCCACAATTGATAGGACCTCACAATTTCAGCATGTATAATTACAGAGAGTCAGATGCCAGCATATGATGTAATGAGAAACTAAAATGGTTTCACTTTCAAAGTTTGATAAATTGATGTGATTGATGACATGTCACATAACACTGCATAGCATCAAAAGAACCTAACAACTTCTTATCCAGGTTGATGAATCATCAGATTTCAACAACAAATGTCATAGAGTAGCATTTGCAAGATTTATAAATTACGGCAAAATTCAAGAAAATTTTTCTTCTATTAAACACTGCTGCAAAGAAGCAAAGGTAAAGATATATTTACTCTCTTCATATTGGAAAAAGAACGTACCTCTTGGAAGAACTGTGTCAGTATCTACTTATGGTACCCTATCAACGATTGGTTCCCTCAGAGATTTCAATTCTCATTAAAATCCTGACATATTCACAACCCACTGCTTTCTCCCCAGAGAGTGCTTATGTCAGAAAGTTTTGGAGCAGAAATGAAAAAAGTTCTAGATGATGCTATGAAGATGACTTATCAAACATAGGACAATTCACTTCTAAAATTTTTTTTTTAAACTATGAAAACCTGCACAAGGCCCATATAAATCTCCTTCCACATGCATAAATCTTATGGCTTAGCAGATCATTTTGGGGGAATCCAGCTGGCATGTCATGTCAGTACTCAAGCACCCTGTAAAGAGGTCTGTATGGCAAGGAACTGGGGCTGGCAGTAGGCAGCATCAGCTTGCTAGGCATGTCAGTGAGCTCCCTCAGAAAAGGATCCTCTAGCCCTAGTCAAGTCTTCAGTGGACTGCAGCCCCAGGTGATACCTTGACTGCAACCTTATGAGAGACTCTGGGTCAAAAATCATCCAGCTAAGCTGCTCCTTAATTTCTGACCCACAGAAATTATGCAAAATAATGTTTATTGACACTATGGATTGGAGTGAAAGTAATACAGATTCTGCTCCTTAATAGGATGCTTGACCTAGAAAGTGAATCACAGAAATACATTCAAGAAAACAGTAGCCCAGATTTTACCAAATTCTTTGAAGATAAAGAATGGCTGCAGAAACCAGCATTTTTTTTTTTTTTTTTTTGCATTGCTATAAAGAAATGCCGGAGGCTAGGTAATTTATAAAGAAAGAGGTTTAACTGGCTTATGGTTCTGGAGGCTTTACAGGAAGCATGGTGCTGGCATCAGTTTCTGGTGAGGTCTCTAGAAGCTTACAATCACGGCGGAAGGTGATGGGGAGCCAGCATGTCACATGGCAAGAGTGGGAGCAAGAGAGAAATGGAAGTCACAGACTCTTAAAACAACCACATCTCCAGTGAACTGAGTGAAAACTCACTTATCACCAAGGGGATGGTGCTAAGCCATTCATGAGAATTCTGCCCCCATGATCCAATCACCTCCCACCAGGTCCCATCTATGACACTGGGAATCAAATTTCAGCATGAGATTTGGAGGGAACAAACATTCAAACCATATCACCTACTTAACAGACATTTTCATCACATGAACTAGTTGAACAAGGATCTTCAGGCCCTGGAGAAAATCGTTTTACTTCGAGTGACAAGATTTTTGGGTTTAAATAAATATTGAATCTTTGGAAAAGTTATATTGCAAAAAGGGATCTTGATATGTTTCCACTGCTGCTTGGACTTTAGAGTAAGGAAGTCTCAAGTCTTATTGAAAACCACCATGGGGAATTGCAGAACAAAACTGAAAAATATTTTCCTTCCCCTTGAACACAACAGTATAACTAAGTGAGGAACCCTTTCCTTGAATCTTCTCAGCCTGAGCACCTGACTGAGAAAAGAGGAAGAACTTTGTGAATGTATGACTGTAGAAATAAGATGAAATGTACTTATTTGTGTTTCTTCTTCTTCTTTTTTTTTTGAGATGGAGTCTTGCTCTGTTGCCCAGGCTGGAATGCAGTGGCGCGATCTTGGCTCACTGCAACCTCCGCCTCCCGGGTTCAAGAGATTCTCCTGCCTCAGCCTCCCAAATACCTAGGATTACAGGCGCCCATCACCAAGCCCGGCTAAGTTTTGTATTTTTAGTAGAGACAGGGTTTCACCATGTTGGCCAGGCTGGTCTTGAACTCCTGACCGCAGGTGATCTGCCTGCCTCGGCCTCCCAAAATGCTGGGATTACAGGCGTGAGCCACGACACCTGGCCTGATGTGTGCTTCTACAGGTTTTGGATTTCTGAGAAAGAAGAGCAGCTTGACATTTTTAGGAAAGTAATAAACATTTTTACATACTTTTAAACTTCTTGTTCAAGCAAGCCTTTTCTTATTAAGTTTTAAGAGTAAAGACAGAAATCATCTCATTTCAGTTGAAAATGAAATCTGTGTGTGACAATCTCAAGTTCAATTCAGAATTGAGCAAATACACAGCAAAAGACAAGCAAAGGTTTCACACTAAATAGGTAATTTTTATTTTTTGTTTCAAAAATAATACACTCATATAGGCCCATAAAAAGACCAACATTCGTTAAAATCAAATTGCAGCATTTACTAAACTAAAAGAAAAAGAATAAGTAAAGTTTCCTCTCTCACTTATTTTGTTTTTTGTTTGTTTTGAGACCAAGCCTTGCTCTGTCATCCAGGCTGGAGTGCAGTGGCGTGATCTCGGCACACTGCAATCTCCGCCTCCCGGGTTCAAGCGATTCTCCTGCCTCAGCCTCCCGAGTAGCTGCGATTACAGGCGTGCGCCACCATGCCCAGCTAATTTTTGGATTTTTAGTAGAGAAGGGATTTCACCGTATTGGGGCAGGCTGGTCTTGAACTCCTGACCTCAAGTGATCCATCCGCCTTGGCCTCCCAAAGTGCTGGGATTACAGGCGTGAGCCACCAAGCCCCGCCTACAAAGGTATTTTAAAATCCCATTTACAATAACCCTCTCAATTAGATAGCTACCAAGTTCCACCCTCTTCTAAACACGAGATCAAATATCAAGGTAAGGTCTCAGAGGGTTTGGGTGTAAAAGACTCCAACCAAATTTAATAAATGGGAAGTCATTACCTTTATTTGTGAGAGAAGCTTTGGAGAATGTGGGGGAAGCTGATGTCAAATATAAAGGGCTTAAGGAGAGAAGAGGGAGAGGAGCTTCCAGCACAGTCCAGTTCACAGCCCGTCGGTGCTCAAAACATACTTGAATACCTGATACAAAAGATAAAAATGATGGTTTGGTTTTCTATAAGACAGCAGTTTCTTTAAAATTACACACACACATGAATTGCTTTTCTTCCTTTAATTAGTAGAGACCATAGGACAAAAGAAGAGGCATAGTTGAGCGCGCAATGGTGCGAAAATCAAAAGGTTGGGAAGAAACAAGAAACTCAGATAAACGCTTCCGTCGGCTGTGACAGGTTCTGAGGCGCCCAGAAGCCTCAGAGACCTGTCCGCACAGTTGCTGAACTTAGCAACAAACTAGTGAGCGCTGTTGCGGACCATTTCGCAGCCTGAGAAGCAAATGTGCAAATGCGCCCAGCCAGTCAGCAGGGACTTCAAGAACCAACCTCATTCCTTGCAAGGTGTTTTAGTTCTGGCCGTCAGGGCGGCAACCAAACAGAAACCTGCCCCGCCTCTGGGAGAGAAGGCGGATCCCTAACGCCAGCTATCTCCAAGAGCAACGTTGCCGCAGCACTTCCGGGACGTCGTGCTGCGAAAGACGCCGCTGTTATACGTCACTTCCACGGCTCAGCGTTAGGCAAGTTGACCACACTGTTGTAAGTTAGCGGTTAAGGTTAGCTATTATTGCCACTTTTCCAGCGCTAAAGGCTGTTTTGGAACCAGTGTTGTTTGTTCCGCGGGTGATTGGCTTTTTTTCTGCAAACCAGTTATTCAAGTTTCTGGTCTTTAAAAAAACTCTGTGGCGGTACGGTAGCCGAGGAGGTTCCAGCGCGGCGGAAGTACCCCGCGGGTGGGTGTGTGCGCAAGGCCAGGGCCAGAGGGGCACGTGGCGCCGGTGAGTGGCCATAGAAGCCGGAGGATTTGAAAATGCTGGATGTGGAACCCAGCTGCCGGAGGGAGGGAGGGAGGGAGGAAGGAAGGAAGGAAGGGGATGCGGTGCGAAGACCTTGCTGTCTGTAGGGGGAGGAGATACTAATCATGGGGCGGCAAGGGTGGTGTGTGGTCGGTCGGCGCTCACGAGACCATGGAGAAGTAAACTCTTCACCCATCAGGTTGGTGGTCACTGGCTGTCTGACCGTGGGTGAGATGACAGGGCTGCTTTTGTCCCCTTTATGGTGGTCTCACCGCGGCTCCGAGGGGTTGGAGTGTACTCAGAGGCTACAGTGATCAGAAGACACGGGTCGTTCTTTTTCATCAGGGAGGAGAGAGAATGTCTTTTCGAGGCGGAGGTCGTGGAGGCTTTAATCGAGGTGGTGGAGGTGGCGGCTTCAACCGAGGCGGCAGCAGCAACCACTTCCGAGGTGGAGGCGGCGGTGGAGGCGGCGGCAATTTCAGAGGCGGCGGCAGGGGAGGATTTGGACGAGGGGGTGGCCGCGGAGGCTTTAACAAAGGCCAAGACCAAGGACCTCCAGAACGTGTAGTCTGTATGCAGTCTTCAATATTTAGCCTATTTGAAGGAGTAGGGGTGGGTTGGGGGTTTGTGTTGTTAGTCAGCAAGTTTGGGATACACAAGCCTGTGTGGAGAATGTAGCATGTAAGGGTGGAGTGGGCAGATCAAGAAAGCTGAGGGATACTTAGAATGCATCATGGAGGTGGAACTTGAGGGTTGACAGGAAGATATTAAAGAGGTAATCGTGAGTACTTATCCCTAATTCCCCGATTTTACAGATGAGAAAACTATGATTTAGAGTTAAGTTTTTTTTCTAGGGTCATAAGGTTAGTGATAAGTGATCAATTAGTGATATAGCTGAAATACAGGCTGGATGCGGTGGCTCACGCCTGTAATCCCAACACTTTTGGAAGCTGAGACGGGAGAATCTTTTGAAGCCGAGAGTTAGAGACGAGCCTGGACAATAAAGCAAGAGACCCTGTCTGTACAGAAAAGAAAGAAATACAAAGCCAAGTATTCTGACTCCAAAGCCCATGCTTTCTGTTACTACTCAAAAGTAGATAAGTGAGAAAACAATTTGCTTGAGAGGGAAACTGCCAGAGAGGAAGTCGAGAAAAAGACCTATTTAGGGTAGTTTTAGAGTAATTAACAATGAGATGGGAATGGAAGTCACAGAAAGTGAAACTTACTACATTAAAGAGGAGAGAGGGTGAATAGTGTCTAATTAAGAGTGGCTTAGATGAGTATGCAGGATGGTTTGAAAGGAGCAGTTTCTAGAATAAAAGGTCCCAGCCCACAAGCTGTTTTATCAGTCCATACATGAGACCTTGAGAGCCTGAATCAGGATGGTGACAGTGAGGAAAAAAAGGAAGGGTTAGATAGGAGAGAGATTTCAAAGGAAACAAAATCGGTAGAACTTAGCTAATGCTGATAATAAAGGGTTCCAGGTTTTGAGCTTGGGTGATAGGAATGAAGAGTTGGTTTTGCGGGAATGTGGTAAGTATTTTAGTTTGGGGTGATGGTCTAGTTAGAAATAAAGGTAGTTATTTTGAGATTCCAGATGTCCTTGAAAACAATGAATCATTGTTAAAGAGGTGGTAGTGGGAATGGAAAAGTTCTAAGGCAAGAGAAAAAAAAAAAAAGAATGAAGGCTGATTCTGTTAGGCATTGAAGAAAAGGAAGAACCAAGAGAATGAAGCAGAGTTTTGAATCAGATAATAAGTTATAATAAGATAACTGTTACAGGTTGAATGGTCTCAATGTGCCAGGCACTGTTCTAAGCACTTGACATTTGTTATTGCATTGAGTCCTTACATTACTGTATATTAGGTATAGCTATACATTATATGTTATTAGTGCATACTGAAAATGAGACACTGAATTAGAGAGAGGGTGGGTAACTTCTCCTAGGTCACATAGCTAGTGTGTTGTGGAGTTGGTATACCAGCCCAGGAAGTCCTAAGACTGTGGTCTTCTGCCTCAGAGGAGAGCAGTTATGGTGAAGTCCCAGGTAGCCAAGAAGAAAGCTTCCAGAAGCAGTTGGTCAGTATCGTTTAAAATAGTTCTATGTTTTAACATTTTCTTGTCCTGTTTCAGTATTAGGAGAGTTCCTGCATCCCTGTGAAGATGACATAGTTTGTAAATGTACCACAGATGAAAATAAGGTGCCTTATTTCAATGCTCCTGTTTACTTAGAAAACAAAGAACAAATTGGAAAAGTGGATGAAATATTTGGACAACTTAGAGATTTTGTATCCTTTTTCATTGGAAGGCCTAATAATATTCAAAGGTTGCTATTTGTATTTTTCTGAGGAGGCAGTTAAGTATAAATTAAAGTTGTTGCTTCGTTAAATTAGACAGGATTGCTACAGATTGGACCATGAAGGAGAATCAAGGGGAGAATGTATTCATCCATAGATACTAAAATGACAGACCCTAGAACGGTGACTTTTTTTTGGAAAATTCTATTGATGATGGCCATTTGGATAAGTACTACAGGGTTAAGTTGGCTGATTTGGATGTAGTGGTGCCACTGGAAATGTAGAATTAGAAGTTGTTTGGTGCCCCCACTACTCTGGAAACTCCTTCCTTCCTTTCTTTCTCTCTTTCTCTCTTCCTCTCTCTTTCTTTCTCTCTTTCTCTCTCTCTCTTGCTCTTTCCCTGCCTTCTTCCCTCCCTCCCTTCCTCCCTTCCTTCTTTTCTTTTTTCCTTCTTTTTTTTTGACAGAGACTCACTCTGTTGCCCAGGGTGGAGAGCAGTGGCACGATCTCATCTCACTACAACCTCTGCCTCCTGGGTTCGAGCAATTCTCGTGCCTCAGCCTTTCAAGTAGCTGAGATTACAGGTGAGCGCCCGGCTGATTTTGTATTTTTAGTGGAGGTGGAGTTTCACCGTGTTGGCCAGGCTGGTCTCAAACTCCTGGCCTCAAGTGATCCATCCGCCTTGGCCCCCCGAAGTGCTGGGTTTGCAGGTGTGAGCCACCACGCCCAGCCCCTGGAAATTCATTTCTTATCTTTCCTATATATGTCCATACATTCTAACCTTGTTTTTGAAATTATACATGAATTCAGAACGTTCGATATCGTCTTTCATCTTAATTGCTCATTTGTTCCTTAATAAAAATAATAGTATTTTTCAGTTAAATTGTCAGAAAACATGAAGGCTTCATCCTTTAAAAAACTACAGAAGGTGAGTCAAACTTATGATACTTGGGATCCTTGGTTTTATAAGAGAATGACCTATCTTAGGAAAGTCCTCCTTGGAGCACTTGAGACTTTCCCAACATATCACTAGTAAAGCTCTTAAACTGAAATGTTCTGTGCTGTAAATATTGAACACACTAATCTTTAAAAGTGATTTATTTGATACAGCCTTTAGAAAGTAAAAATTACAACTTTTGCTCATATTATCAAAATCTGTAAACTGCTAGAGTAAGAGTTTTTTGTTTATGTAAAACTCTCTTATTGAAAAGCTTTCATGACCAAACATTCTAGGTAGAATCTTAATTTATAAAACTTACATTATTTGAGAGGCAGTAGGTATTAAGTGATTTCACAAGAACTTCAATAACATGATATATGCTGCGAAGGAAAAATACAGGTTGCCATGAGAAGCTTTGTAGTGCCATCAACTTTTTAGTCTGTAGTGTTTCCTGAAAAAGTGAGCTTGAAGCTGAGGCCTGATTGTTGACTAACAGTGATTTCCACACCTGGTTGCATGTCAGAGTTATCTTGGGGAGCTTTTAAGAAGATGTACCTCTAGTTTCCACTTCTGGAAATTTGACCTAGGAGCTCTTAAGTAGGGTCCAGGATTCAATTTTAAAAAGGAAAAGCACTTGGATAATTTTGATATAGTTAGGCAAACACTTGAGAGCTGCTGAGCTAGTCAAAGAGGAAGAGGAAAGTGCATTCCAAGTAGAGAAAACAGTATGTGCAGTCTCTGAGAGCAGGCAACTGAAAGGATACAAAAAGGCAGACATATGGGTTAGGAGTGAAACATTTAGGAGAGGTGGGGAAAGTTGTGAATTAAGACCAGAGAGGTAGGAGGGGGCTTGATTAACTTAAGCCTTCAGGTGACAGGAAAGAGTTTAGACCTTAGATTCAGTTGTGTTTTATTTTTGAATAATGGGATAACACAGTTAAATGAATGCTTCAAAAGAATACTGGGAAGATAAAAAGGCACCTTGGGAAGAGGTCAATATTGTGTGAGAGGGGCCAGATAGGAGGCTATAATAGTAGTTCTAAAAGAGGTGGTATTTTGGACTCGGTAATGACAGTGGAAATGGAAAAAATGGATTTATGAAAGTTACAGGAAGTAGAATCAATAGGATTTGGTAATTGACTAGCTACTGAAATCGAAGAAGTAAAAAATATCACCATCTTTCAGATGTCTGACATCAACATCTTTGTGGGTGATGGTACCGATTAATGAAATGGGCAACAATGCAGAGGAGGAAGATTGGGGGAAGATAATGAGTTCGGTTTTGGACATAATGAGATTGAGGTACTTGTGAGACAGTCATGGTCAGTTTAAAGGAAGAATCTAGACTGGAAATAGAATTGGGAATTTGTTAAGTATACAGACAGTACATGAAACAGTGTAGGAAGAAAGAATGAAAGGAAAAGAGCACCTGTGAAGAGTTTTGGGGCACCTCCTAAAACTAAAGGTCTGTTAGTGGAAACTCAGAAGTTATTGCCAGTTAAAAAAAAAGGCAAACCACAGGCCTGTCATAAAAGTAGTATCACAAAAATTGAAAGAGTGTTTCCAGGAGGGACTGCTCAGCTATGGCAAAACGCTGCAAAGTGTTCATTGGAAGACAGCCACATAGACATCAGGGAGTCATGGAGCCAGTGCATTGGTGGGCCCAGGAGCCAGAATGGATTAGGAACTGAGAGGGAGACAATAGCTTGTTGTTAGCATATGGCTACTAGTTGTAGAAACCTTGGCAAGTACTCAGGGGATTGACTGCTTCTGGCATGCCTGGAGCTGTTGAGCCCAGAAAGAAACAATGCTGAAAAGGGATTCTCATCTTGTGACCTGAAAAAAAAATGCTGGTAATAGCCACTTAAATTCATCAGAATCCCTTAAATCACTTAAATTTCTCAGAATTATTTATTTGGGGGCTTATTATTTAGTTTTTTGGGTTTTTGCTTTTTAATTACAGATACTAACTTGAGTACATTCTACCTCTCCCGGTTTCCATACCCTCTGCTATGTTGAGATTCAGCCCTCCTTACCCAGCCTGCGTTATTGTGAAGTTTGTAGACCAGTGCTCTCCATTTGAACTTTTTGTAGTGATGGGAATCCCTGCCCAGTAAAGTAGCTCTTAGCCACATGTAGCTATTGAGCACCTGAAGTGTGGCTCATGTGACTCAGGAACTGAATTTTTAAACATTAGTTCATTTAAATATAAGCCATCTGTGGCTGGTGGCTGCCATATTGAACAATGTAGATCTAGACAATGTTTTTGAGATGATGGGCTGTGAAGGGAAGATGAGTAATAAGGTGATATCTAGAGAGGGATTCAGAGATCTTCTTATAAGTCATATATTACAGTTTTGAAATCCTCGTGTGTTTTATGTAGAAGAACTATGATACAATATGCTCTTTACATCTCATTATTTGAGAAATGTCCTCTTTAACCCCAATTATAGGATGGGTATAGTTTCTGTATATCCTTCATTACTTTGTGTGTTCAGAAGATACGCTTTTGATCCTTTATTAAAGACTTGAAACAACTAGTATGTGAATGCTTTATTGTGAATTTTAATGCTATGTTTTTTAATAGTTTTATTTTTCTTACGGCAGTTCTGTTGAGTGGAAATGTTAAATAATCTATTTCTAAAGAGAAATGATATTGAGTTGGTCTTGAATTTTTAATATGCATGTAATGCTTATTGTGTGCCAAAGTACAAGTGCCTTATATACATCACTTTTTTGATCATCACACAACTATGTGAGATAGAAACTCTATTCTCTACATTTTACAGATAAGGAAACTAAGGTAAACTAACACAGGAATAGAAAACCAAACACCACATGTTCTCACTCATAAGTGAGAGTTGAACAGTGAGAACACGTGAACACAGGGAGGGGAACATCACACACCTGGGCCTGTCGGGGGATGGAGGAAGGGGAGGGAGAACAATAGGGCAAATACCAAATGCATGCAGGGCTTAAAACCTAGATGATGGGTTGATAGGTGCAGCAAACCACCATGGCACATGTATACCTATGTAACAGACCTGCACGTTCTGCATATGTATCCCAGAACTTAAAAAAAAAAAAAGAAAAAAAAAAGAAACCTAAGTTAGTAAGAAATTAAGTCTCTACCCAGGGATACATAGTAGAAAGTGGTAGGATTGGGGTTTGAACTCAGGCAGTTTTGACTCTATCATGTAGCTTCTTAATGATTATACTATACTGTCCCCCAAGTTGTACACTAATTGCTTCTATTATGTTTCCAGTTTTATATAGACCCATATAAGCTGCTGCCACTGCAGAGGTTTTTACCTCGACCTCCAGGTGAGAAAGGACCTCCAAGAGGTGGTGGCAGGGGAGGCCGAGGAGGAGGAAGAGGAGGAGGTGGCAGAGGTGGTGGCAGAGGTGGTAAGTTACTTGGGAAAATTTCTAATGAAATTAGCTGTGACTTTCACAGCTAATTCATATAATACAATTTAGCTTTGTACGTAGCAAACCTCCCTTATGGTTCTTTTTACTAAAGCTGCTTTCCAGTATTGGCAGATTGTCCATAATAATAATGCTTCATTTCAACAACTTACTTAAAAAGAAGAAAATCTACTAAAGTATACTTTTGAGGGACTTCATTTCTTTGGGTTATTCATGTTTTCTTGGGCATTTTAATAAACCATAAGATTATCTTAATTTTAATTCCTTAGTTAATATTATTGAGTGTAGACTGCATGCTGAAAGCTGGTCATACATTCTTTTAATTTCCATGTATATATTTTTAATACTCAGTGAAACCTTTTGAGATAGATGATATCCTTATTTTATGAATGAGGAAATGGAGACTTACAGAAATTAATTTGCCCCAGTCAAACAATTGGCAGACCCAAGAATTAAAATGCATATCTTCTGATGTCATGTCAAGAACTATTACTAATAAATTCATTCCTGTGATCTCACTGTTGTGATGTATGCCTTTCCCCCAAGGTTTTGGGGTATTTTGATGTATGCCTTTCCCCCAAGGTTTGGGCACATTCATCATTATGGACAGCTAGGTGATGAGCAGGGCTCTGGGGAGTGGGGCTGCCATGCCCTGTGAGTAGGAGGAGGGCGAGTGATGGGGTAATGGGCAGAGCCAAAGTGGAAAGGGAGAGGAGCTGAAAGTTGGGCTTGGACAGCTTTTGTTACTGGATCAGAAAAAGAGAAGGAACGCCTCACTTTTGGCGTTTCTCAATTTAATCACCATTTCACTCTATAAAGGTATTTTTTTGTGTCCATATAGGTAGGAAAATTTTCAGGGGTAACTTCTTGAGAATTTGATGAACAGAGATTCCCCTATTCTCATGTGATGTTGAGTATCATTTAACATTTCAAAAAATTCACAGCTGTCTTATTTTTTTAAAATCTTACTTTGTAGCTCAATTAACCTTAACTATCATATTTATTATCTTACCCCCAGAACAAAAGCACCCATATCTGCCACCCTTTGTTGTTAGGATAAAAAGCCACAGTTCCATCAAACTGTCCTTAGTTGAATCAAAAAAGTATTTATCATAAGCAAGAGCTAAGGCAATAGTCATACATTTAACAAGACTGAATCATACTTTAAAGTAACAAGTTTTTCTAATTTATTGAAATGGAATAATCTGGGGTTTTAGCCTGTTGCCCAGTTGGTAAACTACTACAGTTTCTCCATTTTTATCTTCTAAAATTTTTTCCGTGATAAAATATGTGAATCTATATTTATTCATTATAATTATAGTTATCGCATTGATCTTTTTAGGCTTATCAATATAAGAGGTTATACATTTAAGAACTTAATGATTATTATTTATATTCTATTGTTATTTAAATATTTTGCATTATTATTTAATAAATGTTTTTTAGGTGGTTTTAGAGGTGGAAGAGGAGGTGGAGGTGGGGGCTTCAGAGGAGGAAGAGGTGGTGGTTTCAGAGGTGAGTATTTTAAAAAGTCTTTAAATTGCTTAATTTTTAAAATTGATATTATCTGGCATTTTCTGTTTTTACTTAAGTTTAATTTTCTCTGCCAGCAAGTATATAGAACTCCATGGTGTTCTTTGCTTAGCCTAATTTGTGGTTTCATTTTATATCACTTTTTTTTGCCTTTTCTTTTCAATTTTTTCACCTTATTCTAATTTGTTTTGCTTTATTATTAATTTGAAAAATAAAGGTGTAATATGAATGACAGTTAAATTTGGTGAAGTATGTTTGCTAAACATTTTTGGAACTAATGCTGATTTTAAACTTGAGATTTAGGTTATAATACTATTAAAAATCCATTTTCTGTGCCCTTAATACTTTAATTTTCTCTTAATCAGGGAGAGGACATTAAGTGAAACAGCTGACAGACATCACCAGTTGACTTCTGCATTAACCTGCATGATCTGTTTCTACTATGGATTGGAAACTTGTTTCTTGAACAAGTCTTGAAGATCTTGGTCATTTTATGACAATGGATCTAAAATGTCAGCATCATGCAAAGTGCAACGGAATAGTGAATTTTGCTCTAAAAGAGCATGAACAAGTCTTTCTAATGTTTTGTACAGTGCCTGGCACTCTGTGGGTGCTCAATAAATGGATAGTTTTCATTTGAAGCATATTTGAATTTTTAAAATAAAGTGTTTTATTCCCTTAAGTTATTTAGAGTGTGTTTATTAAATGAAACCCATTTTTTAAAGTAGAAAGGAATAACTAAAGCTTAAACCCAGTGAATTACAGATCGAAAAAAGGAATTGTTTATTTATATTACTGATCTTTTAAAAAATAGACTACTGCAGCAGTACTTTAAGATAATTTACAAGTTGACACCGCCTTTCAAAACCCTGGCCTTTTATGTATGAGAAGATAGCTTTGTATTTGCCTTTTGTATTTTAATGCATAAATCAGTTAAGCTGTTTCTCTAATTGCAATTAATAATTGATTTAAAAATTTTCCATATTAGTAATGTATTAAAGATGGAGTAGCTCTGTTGAAGTGAAAACTATAGCAAGAAATTTCTAAAAATAAGTTAATTTTTCTCATCTAACATAAATGGAATATTAAAAGTTTTACTGAATGTTATTTTATTTTTACTTTTTAAAGGGACTCTAAAACTTTAAGGTGTTATTTACTACACGTAAATATTCGTGTAGTATACTACACGAATTCGATTGCATACTACATGTTCAGATTGCTGGGTAAGGATGTTAAAAATGAAATTGGTTTTGGTCGCCGTTGCTAGTGGATGTAAAGAAATGACTGTGGTAGCAAGTTAGAATGCCATGATATGGAGCCATTTACCCTGCCATTCATTTTTCGCTTCTCAAAAGGAATGATGTTTCTATATCATTTGTTAAATTTTCTAACATGCTCATGGAGGAATGCTCTTGAATGCTCATTTGAGGAGCATACAGTGTTGTCTTTGTCAGTATTTGGGGTTTTATCTTTTTCTGATTGATGGAATTGCAGCAGGATGAATAAATACATAGGCCATTAATATATATGATGAGCAAATGTGTTGAAAATTACAGTTTTTACAGGAATAGGCAGTTATGCTTTTACAGCTTAGGACAGGAGATTATTTGATTTAGAATTGTGGTGATGAAATTTTCATGCAGTGTTAGGGCCAGGGCTTTTGCTCGTGGTTTGAAAAAGATGTTAGTAAGCACCAAAGGGTGATGGCATTGTCCCAAGGACAAATAATAATAGTGCAACATTTCTACAGTTTGTTTTTTTAACATTAAAAATCAATCTAAAATGGCAATAATGGAAATAACGTATAGATCAGTAGACAAACCACTTGGAAATTTTACCTTTTAGCTTATGTATATCTTTTGGTCATTGTCCATCTTTAAGCTTTTATTTCCACATCTTTTCCTTTTTTTCCTTATAGTTTCTGGGTTTATATATTTATTTATTATTATTATTATTATTTTTTGAGATGGAGTTTTGTTCTTGTTGCCCCGGCTGGAGTGCAATGGTGCAATGTCGGCTCACTGCAACCTCCACCTCCCGGGTTCAAGGGATTCTCCTGCCTCAGCCTCCCGAGTCGCTGGGATTACAGGCATGCGCCACCATGCCCGGCTAATTTTGTATTTTTAGTAGAGACGGGGTTTCTCCATGTTTGTCAGGCTGGTCTCGAACTCCTGACCTCAGGTGATCCGCCTGCTTTGGCCTCCCAAAGTGCTGGGATTACAGGTGTGAACCACTGCGCCTGGCCTAGTGTCTGGGTTTTTTTGAGGCATTTCATTTTGAATCAAATTCACATGTATTTCTAAACCTTATCCCAATATAGCTTTTCTGTATCACCCATGAAGGAAGCATGAAAAAGAACTTCGAATGCACCTACCTCACTCATATCAAAACTTTCATCTGCAGCAGAAAGCTGACTATCTGAAATTATATATTTTTCAGTTCTTAGAAATAATTATTTCTGGAAAATTTTTCATGGATGCTACAACTAGGTATAACTTATTACAGAAAAGGAAGGTAGCATGACCCAAAGCTAATTCAAAAATTTTAAGTTTTGTTTTGCATATTGAATGAAAGAAAAGACAAAGAGTTTTTAAAGGGACTGATTTCCTCTTGGGTATTATGTTTTTTGCTCTATGGTCATTTGAAAACACGGTACTGACGAGATTCGCTTTTCTAGTATAGGTATAACAATATTACATTTATAAAAATGTGAGTACTGGTAGCGATAAGATTTGGGACAGATAAATCAACCTGTTCATCTTGAGTTTATACACAGGCAAGAGAACTGAAGCAAAAGGATTATCTTAGGTTTCTGCTGTGCCATTCTAGGATTTTTATAAAATTAAACTAAGTGGGTAAATATAGCCCTCTAGTGGTTCTGTTTTATGCTTACACTGTTAACTTTGGTGCATCTAAGCATTTCTCTAATGTTTACTGATTTTAGGAAACTGAGGAGAATCAGATTTTAATAATGTTAACGGCATAAAGAATATGGGAGAAAAGGTAATAGGGATACCTTATTATTCTAACAAAACATGTTCAGGTTGGTTTTCAGGTTGTAATGTAATAATCCAGAATATTTTTATTCTGTACTTCACAATATCAGTGATTGAATTCAGATACTTTGGCAAAGTATACAATGATTACTATCATCAGATAATATTAATTACTCGTGCATATCAAACTGTAGGGGAAATTAACGGATGGTGGAGTTGATCATGTTGTATCCATGCTATGAAATTCATAGCTACTAATAAATTAGACTTTATTAGATTCTGGGTTTATTGACTTGGATATTGTAATACAGCCTTATGGGAAAACAAGTTGCATTATATATATACATTTGTACTTATTTTTTTCCCTCATTTTTATTTATAAGAAAAAAGTGGAGGAAACCTCAAACACTTGTATGAATATTTGTGTAAGCAGAGAAAAGCCTAAGAAAGGATATGCACCAAACAATACTGGTACCTTTAGGAGAGTGAGATTTGGAAGTAGGAAGGAGACTACTTCTTTATCACTAATATTTAAATTGTTAAGAAAAAAAAACAGAAGGAGCCGAAATGGAAAGACTTAAATGGTCAACAGAAAACAGGGACCTTAATCCGAATAGTTTTAGAGGACTAAGGCTGGCTCCTATACTGATTTCCCAAGTTTGTTTATTGTTAAATAGGTTGTGTGTGCTTGATAATCTCCTTAGATAGAAGACTGATGCCCAAATAGGTTAAAATGTGTGGTGCTTGGTATTTCTTTTTGTTTTGCTAATAAGCTTTTCCCTTATTCTGGGAATTTCCTCTTTAGCCCAATTAAATTTGTTAAGGAGGGCCTCTATGAAAAGGCCCTTCTTTGAGGTCTCTAAGTGGAAATGATTGGTCCTAGAAAATCTTTCCTCAGTAGCTCATAAAGCAGTTGATAATTATCGAAGGCTTATTATGAAGGGTGTCTCGGTATCTTCCCTCCAAAATGCTAAGAAATAATTTAGGCAACAGTTCAGACTCTAAAAATGAAGATGGCTCGGTCTTTTCACAGACTGAACACAATATTGTTGCAACTTACTTGATTATGGCAGGTATGAATATTTAAGTAACAGTTATCTTTCTTTAGAATGGGTGAAGAAAGGCAGAAGTTTTCAGCATAAGGCATGCATTGTTTCAAGTTCCATATTATTGGCCAACCTTGACAAGTCATTTATCCTGACTTGGCTTGCTTATTGGTAAATGAGGATGATGATATTCTATTTCTGGGCTGTAAAGATCAAATAAGAGAAGGGGTGAAAGAATAAGTGAAAGCATTGTTAGTGATAGCCATTGTCACAGGTTATTTTGAATTTTGATAAATAATGTAAGAGCAGTGAAGTGGGGCTGAGAAAAGTTTTCTATGTGATAAATAGTTCTTTTATAAAAATCTATGTATTTGGTTATTGCATTGTTAAAGTTTTTATTGGAGAAGAATATGCACCATGGCAAAAATATATTTTTATATCATTTACTATTATACATAACCCTCATATTTTTGTTCTTGGTGGTAGAATTTAGCTAAGAACTTAAAGGTTCTGGAAAGAAAAAATCCTAAGAAGACAGAGCAGAGTATATTGTCATTGAGGACAGAGTCTGAAAATTCAGCTTGTTCCAGAATGTTTATTGGAAAACTCTTGAATTTTGGATTTCATCTTTTAGTATATTTGCAACTGTGAGCAAGTGTCTTCCCTTTTTGTTCTTCTATTTTCTCATCTGTAAAACAAGGATAAGAATAAGTTACCTGTCATGATTGTTATAAGGAGTAAAATTAAGTGACACATAAATGCCATATAGTAGGTGTTGGACAAATATTTGTTTCTTTTTCCCTTTCCTCCCCACACACTCATTGATGTAAAGGATTGTTTGCAGAAAAAAAGGGATGGGGGAATGACAGCAACTTTTTATCTTTTTAATGTATCATTGAATTGTGTAACTTTTATATTGAGCACTCACTTAATTTTCAACCTTATTCTCTAACGAGTTGTAGAAGTAACTCTGTTATATTGAGTTCATTATTTTTTGGATTGACTTTTATAAAAATTTTCAAACATTCAAAAGTAGAGTGAAAAATATAACACATCATCCTATACCCAGTTTATAATTGTTTAGTTTCTTCCTTATAATTCAGCGTATTACTTCTAGTACTAGAAATTGAGTTCCTCAGTTAAGTTTTGTGATTTTAGTGACATCTTGTTCATTTGAATACCTCTGCATGATAAGTACTAGACAAGTTCTAGTTTTTTTGTAATTGCAAAAAAGACTGAGAAAATTTCCTAACAATTACATAGAAATACTTTGTATACAAGTGTTTGGTTTAGTTAGTTATTTGTAGATGACCAAAAAAAAAAAAAAAAAAATCCAAAAAACAACCAAAACTATCCTTTTTTGACCTGGTTACAAAATTAGCATGCAGAAAATATTCTATTTAGTTCTTATCTCTGTAACAGTAATAATAATAGTAATCTTACTACTACTGCTACTAATGTTATCATTTGAATACTTGCTATATACCAAGCACTGTTCTAAAACCTTACACATACAGAATAATTCATCCTTACACTAATTTAGTAAGTTACTCTTCAGTTTTATTTCTCTAGTGTATACAGATGAAGAGCTTAAGAAACTTGTCCAGCACACACATCTACTAAGTAGCTACACCAGGATTTGAACCCAGGCGTTTTGGTTCTAGAGCCCTCACATATAAATCCAAGAGTCAGCTTTATCAAGGTATACAATGAGTGTGTGTTGTTTGCTTGTGTTTCTGGTGGATCCACTGAAGGAAGCATATCTGACCTCTTTATGCTTTTGTTCTGCCCCTGTATCAAGCATCTATTTTTCTTTAGATCCCCTAACTTTCCTCCTTTAACAAAACTCACTTAAAGTTGCAAATCAAAACCAAAACTATGAGGAAAGGGTGTAGTGAAAGCATTTATTTCATTTGTTACTTTTACCAAGAGCCTATTTAGATTTTTTATTTTTTATTTAATTTTTAATTTGATCTTTCATTTATATTTTGGCTCCTATAAACTGTTACAACTTCCAGTGCAACAGACATTTTGTTAATTTAGTGTCCTTGAGCACTCTCCCTTTCCCCAGTTAAGGCTGGGAGGTAAGAGGACATGGTGAATTTGAGGATCTGAAATAAATCATTATGGATGAACTGTAAAATGAAGGGTGAGAGGTTGAAAAAGATAGCTGAGTACCAGACAGTGATGAGCCGTGTAAGTTTTAAAGGTGACAGGGAGTCACTGAAGGGTTTGAAATGGGAGTGACATGATCTGATTTGCGTTTTAGAAATGTGCTATAGTCGTAGCTAAGAGACCACATACGAGGCCATTGCAGTGATTCTGAGGAGGGAGTAATCGCAGTGGGGACAGAAAAAAGTAGATACATTCAAAAGCTAGAAGGTGGAATTGATGATTGGATGATGGGATTGTGGGAGAAGGAGAAAAGTATCAAAGATGATGCCTAGGTTTCTTTTTTGAGCCACTGAATAGATGGTGATGCTCTTCATCAGCTGGGAACACACCTGGGGAAGAGCAGGTTTGAGGCAGGAGAAAAAGTCTCTCAGTTCAGTTTGAGAGGTATCCAGTAAAAAGCCGGACACATGGGTTTGGGTGTCCGGAGGCTGAAAAGTATCAGGGTATAGCCTTGGATATGAAGAAATCACTCAGAGTATGTGTTAAATGTGAAAAGAAAGGGATCTAGGACAGAAGGTTGGACAATGCACATATTTAATAAGACAGATGGAGAAAGAAAGGCCAGAAAGTAGATCAAGAAGGGTCTGTCAAAGAGATTGGACGGAAGTCACGGAAGACAAGAAGCAAAATTTCAAGAGTGAAGGAGAAGTCAACATCAAGTGCTACTTAGTGTTTAGACTGACTGTGAAATCGGACTTAACTAAAATCTAACAACTAGGTGATCTATATATACTCATTAGAAGACCTACAGCTGTGGAAACAAGGCAGCGTGCTTGGCACAGCTGCAGAGAGAATAGAGAAAAGGGCTAAACTGTTTAGTTCATAACCCGCATTATTTCTAAGACTCCCAGAATTATAGTTCCTTTTTTCTGGTTGTGTACTTGGTAGGCAGCAATTTACTGCACTGTTTTTATCTAACTTTAAAAAGTCATTGAATTTGTAGCTAGCCCAGAAAGGGTCTTCATTAAATTCCTCAGAGTATATCTTGTATACATGCTACAATCCTAGATGCTAAAAATAGGGCCACAGAATCATCAAATTTGCTGTCATTGTGTGCTAATTATCTTGAAGGAATGATAGAAATTAAGCAATATGGGTTTTAGTTGTAGCCCACTTATTAAATAAATCTGCTGTATGTCAGGTATTCAAAAACCACAGAAATCATGAGGAGCCTGAAATCTACATGAAAAGACAAGGAAAATTAACAGTTAAATTATATAGTGTTACATAAGAGTAAGTTAATCATGAGCAAGTAGTTCAGAAATTTAGGGAGGAGAGGATAGTGTGGGTAGGATAAGACTTAGGGGCTTGAACTGAAGTTTGAAGGATGGATGGCATTTGGATAGGCAAAGGGAAGGAGCAGGGTGCTCCAAGTGGGACAAATATGAGTCAAGCATGGTGTATCTGGGGAAAAACTAGAATGGAGAGTTCACTTGACAAGTGTAGAAATTTGCTTCTAGAGAGTGACAACAGATTGAGGCAAAGAGCCTGGAATATCAGGTTGGGACATTTGGATTTTTATCCCACAGCCAGTGGGAAATACTACAAGTTTTCGGGAGGAGAACCATGGTTAAGTCTATTTTATAGCAAGCTGATTCTGCCAGAAGCAAGGAGGGGAAAAGAACAGGAATCTGGAAGGTTAGTGTAACAGGCTAAGGCAGAAGTTCTGACTGAAGTGCCAAGATATGTTAAAAGTTTTTACTGAGCTGATGTTGTATGTTGGTGCTTGGAAACTGTCCCTCTCTGACAATAGTTGGGGATTGATCACCAAGTAATTCTTTTCTTGATGGGGAACTCAACTCTATTCCTGCTTGTTGCACAATGCTCCTTTAAGTCTCTAACAATCCAGTAATGATTCTAGCTTCTTGGCTGAAATCTATTCACACCCCACCCCCTCACACCCCTTTAGGATCTAGTATGCCCGTATCTGGCTTATGCCCTTTACAGCGTGTAGGGGATGTTGAACATGCCCATCCAGTACACTCAACAGTATTTCTCAGTGTAAAATAAAACAGTGGCATTCTGGTTAATAAGTTTAGTTATCTGTCTACCTCAGTGCAACCAATCTGGGGCACTGACAACACTGAGGTTCTGGACCTGCAAGCAAAGAGTCAGAAACTTGATTAAGGTGGTATCAGCTATGAGGCTTCTCTATGGACCAAAAAGCTGGCTCAACTTCCTCTCTGGGTAGTCAAGTCTTGTAGTATGCATTCTTCTATTGGGGTAGTGTGTGTGTGTGTGTGTGTGTGTGTGTGTGTGTGTGTGTGTTGGAATGAAGAATTTGGACATGTTGAGTTTCAAGAAATACTGGAATAGTCATATGAGCTTACATATGGTAGATGCTTAGTAAACGACAATGAGTTCGATGAAAAAAGAAGATATGGAACTGGAGCTTGTGTCATGGCTGAAAATAGTGACAAAAGTGCTGTGAGGATAGAATGATAATTGAAGCTTGAGAAAGGCAACTATCGAAAAAGAAGAGCCCCAGGCCCCAGGAAGTAAGAGGAGGAAGTTAAGCTGCCAAAAAGAGGGTATGGTCAGTCACATATTTGTCCTAAAAATCAGCAGGAATGGTATGAAAGCCAATGAAGGAGTTTCAAGGACAGAACACTCAATAGTGATGACGTTAAAACCGACCTTCAGTGCTGCCTGGTGCAATTAGCAGATTCTTTGTGTTTTAATTTTCTCATTTCTATTTCATAGAAGGGATGTGAAGATGTTACAGTTTTAAGAACAGCAGGAGCTCTTCAAATAAATGAACTAAAATAGATCTGTTATGTTTTTAAAGGGGCTTAATATTTAATTTTGAGTCTACTTTGTAACATTCAAATTAAACAAAATGCATCATATTTTTGTGTGTGTTCTCAGGTATTATAAGTATTATCAGCAACATAATAGTTCTGGGCATCTTCATTAAGTACAAGGAACTTCGGACACCCACAAATGCAATTATTATTAACCTGGCTGTTACTGATATAGGGGTCAGTAGCATTGGCTATCCCATGTCTGCTGCCTCAGATCTGTATGGAAGTTGGAAATTTGGATACGCAGGCTGTCAGGTATTGGAGATCATTGGAATGAAAGCAAAATAAATAGATCAAATAAATGTAAATTTAAATGTCTAAAAAGAATCCCAAGAGTTTAAATTGAATATTGTAGAATAATAGATACAATGCTTTTATGGAAAACAACAGAAGTGACTAGGAATATATTCTTTAATAAGAGAAATTAAATCACCAACCATTGTTATATTTTCAAAATTCTCCTGACTCAACGGAAGAAACAAACAAAACAACTAGCATTCACCTAAAGGAGAAGAGTGCTGATTTGCATATGCAAATAAATATTTGCATATTGCAAATAAAAAAGAAATACCCTGCTTTCATCTGAAACAATAAAGTAGTGATTTAATCATAATATTATGGAAGATAGTTAAGCTACCATGTTGTTGAACTTTTTCCTATAGAAAGTCCTCCATGAGAATTGTTACTAAATGTATTTGTTATTTTTTAGTAAAAAGGAAATGAGTTAATATTAATTTGCCTTAAGATAGTAAGCAAATACTACTTTTGGCCTAATTCTTTTAGCAGTTTACTATCATAAGCTAAAAACTATAGAGAATGAAATGAAAGTAGTAGTGAATACTGAATAACCACGTAAGTACCAACCAGTTTTGTTAAATCGTAATGTTTCGCAATCTGTGCTTCAGATTGTTTTTCTTTCTAAAGATATAAAACTATACAGATAATGATGAAGGCCACTGCATACCATCTTCAATCTTATTCCTCTCATGAATGTTTTTCTAATATATGTGCACATAAACCAGATACTGTCTGAATACTTTAGGTTTTGTGTAAATGATATCATTGTTTGCATTATGCGATTTCCTTTCATTGTTAGATATTATGTTTTTGAGGTTTATCCATGTTGATGGATATGACTGTAAGTCATTCATTTTAACTGCTATATAATATTCCATTTTGTGAACATAGAAAGCCCAATGTACATTTTCATTTTACTCTTATTGGACCTTTGTTCCCATTCTTTTTCTTTTTTTTTTGAGATGGAGTCTCGCTCTGTTGCCCAGGCTGGAGTGCAGGGGCGTGATCTCCGCTCACTGCAAGCTCTGCCTTCCGGGTTCACACCATTCTCCTGCCTCAGCCTCCCGAGTAGCTGGGACTACAGGTGCCCTCCACCAAGCCTGGCTAATTTTTTTTTTTTGTATTTTTTTTTTTTTTTTTTAGTAAAGACAGAGTTTCATCGTGTTAGCCGGGATGGTCTCGATCTCCTGACCTCATGATCCGCCCACCTCGGCCTTCCAAAGTGCTGGGATTACAGGCATGAGCCACCGTGCCCGGCCCCCCCATTTTTTTTTTTCTATCACAGACAAGGCTTCAATAAATGTTCTTATATATGTCTCCTTCTGCAATATGTGAGTTTCTTTACCACATTGCTTAGGAGTGGAATGGTTAAGTTGTAGAGAATGTTCATCTTCAACTTTATCAGAAGTAGCTAAATTGCTGTCCCAAATAGTTATTCAAATTATGAGAACATCTATTACTCCACATTCTCCTTAACATTTGGGATTGTCAGACTTTTAAATTTTCATTTTCATGAGTGTGAAATGCCATCTTATAATCAGTATTTCTTTGAATATTTATTGTGGTTGTATGTCTTATGTTATAAACATTCAAATGCTAATGGGCTTGTGTGAATACCCCGTTCATCATCTGGCCATTTTTCTATTGAGTTTGTCTTTTCCTCCTGTTGAATTGCCCATCTTCTGAATACTAGTCTTTTGCTGGTTTGTGGTTGTTCTGCACTCTGTTCATAGAGTGTTGTAAAGAAATTTCACTGTAAGTCTT
The DNA here is from genome assembly GCF_028885625.2 of Pongo pygmaeus. Taxonomy (NCBI): domain Eukaryota; kingdom Metazoa; phylum Chordata; class Mammalia; order Primates; family Hominidae; genus Pongo; species Pongo pygmaeus. The sequence goes on from NC_072376.2 coordinate 122,615,294, forward strand.
AAAATTTTCAAAAAAGTTCATTTTAGTTAATGAAATTACAAACTACTTTCCATAAATTCTTTTGTTAAACCAGTTATAATTTGACAATGAAGATGTATTTTAAAGTAGCGAAGTAAAAAACCTTTAGTATATTTGAGATATATTCTAACAATGGACAAAAATCTAAATGTTTCTTGGGAGGGTGTTTAGAATGGTAGAGTCTTTTCAATTTTGGTTTTCAGGTTTATGCTGGATTGAATATTTTTTTTGGAATGGCAAGCATTGGATTACTCACGGTCGTGGCTGTGGACCGATACATGACCATCTGCCTTCCTGACATAGGTACAACACTTTTCTCAGCTTTCTTAATGAATCCATTTCTTGACTAATGGCCACTCAATATATATACGCTAAAATATAAACCTAATGGTTTGTAGTTAGGGTCAGTTTTATTTCTCTGGCAATAATTGTTCAAATGTTTCAATGGCTTCCTATTATACTTAGAATAAAATCCAGATTTCATAAGGCCATTCACACTTTGAGGTGCAGTCCAAGCCCAAAGTGAGGTCTTCGTATCTGCTGTTTTGCTAGGTCTGGAAAGCTACTCTTCGTGCTTATCCTCTGGCTGCTTCTTTTCTCATTTAGGTTTCAGCTTAAATGTCTTTTTTTTTTTCCAGAATGTGAACTTATGTAGATAGGCTTAGTAAAAGGGAGAATATTTTTGTTACTTTTATTTGGTGTTGCACTCATGTTTTGGCTCCTAAGGCCAACCGAAGTGCTCTGTAAAGAATCTACTTGATAACACTTACAAATCAAGCAAGTTTAAAAAAGTGAGTCCCATTAATGGCAAATGCTGCTAATATTTCCTATGCTTGATAATAGGGAGAAGAATGACCACCAACACTTACATCGGCTTGATTCTGGGAGCCTGGATCAATGGCCTGTTTTGGGCTTTGATGCCTATCATAGGGTGGGCTAGTTATGCCCCAGATCCTACTGGTGCTACGTGTACCATAAACTGGAGGAAAAATGATAGGTAAGAGACAAGTTTACACTTTATAATCAAATGCTTCTAATGTAGACATTTTCTCACCCTTTTAAATTTAAGCTCAGATCATGTGTTCCTCATACAGAAGGTGGCAAAGCGCTTCCCTGGTAGTGGTGATGTGATTCTCAGTTCAAAGACGGAATTGAGAAAAGTGACTTATGCTTGTTTGCAAGTAAAGGTCATCCAGCTCCCTTTGTCTCCTTTACCCCATTCCTTCCTCCCTCCCCTGTGTTCTCTCTTAAGGCAGCAATGCAGGGTACCAATCACCCTTCCAATATTTGCACATCTCAAAGGTAGGATCATGAGCAGGAAAAGGGTTAGTGAAGTTAGACAGAGTATGCAGTTCTGGCAAAAGCCCAGGCTGCCTCCCTGCTGTCTTTTCAAGATGGTCTGGTGTTCAAGCGCATTCGGAGAACTGCCTAGCAGAAGTACAGTCACTGCAAAGATTTGCCTGCTAGTTAGTGAGGCTTCTTTATATTTTCCAGGAACAAGATAATAATTTAGTTCATTAAAGGAAATGAAGGATGACATAAAAATGAACAGAAAATTTCTAGATCTCAAACCCGATCTAAATTTTTTTCTGTAGATTCAAAAAGTAAAGGCTGGGCACAGTGGTTTATGCCTGTAATCCCAGCACTTTGTGAGGCTGGGGCAGGAAGATCACTTCAACCCAGGAGTTTGAGACCAGCCTGGGCAACATATTGAGACCCTGACTCGACCGAAAAAAAAAAAAAAAAAGCGGAGGGTGGTGCGGCGGGTGGGAAATTAGCTGGCTGTGGTGGTGTATGCCTGTGGTCTCAGCTACTCGGTTGGCTAAAGTGGAGATTGGCTTGGGCTGGGGAGTTCAAGGCTACAGTGAGACGTGATTGCACCACTGCACTCCAGCCTGGGTAACAGAGCAAGATTATGTCTTGAAAAGAATTAAAAGTAAATAATTTAGGCTTTATAGCCCAGATGTTCTCTATCACAGCTCTTCAACTCTGTCATCGTCCTGTAAAAGCAGCCATAGCCAGTATGTAAATGAGGGTACATGGCTGTGTTCCAATAAAACTTTATTTACAAAGATGAGTGATAGGCTGAAATAAGCCTACAGTCCATAATTTGCCAATTCCGGGCCTAAATGAACTAAAAGTCAAATATACTTCTAAAACTATTTAACAATATAATGACTACCAGTATTGTTTTTAATAATTAACTCCTCTTTCTCCTTCCCCAGTTTAGGACATTAAATGAGCAATCATGATTGCCTTTTCTTATTTTCAGATCTTTTGTGTCTTACACCATGACAGTTATTGCGATAAATTTTATTGTGCCCTTGACAGTGATGTTTTACTGCTATTACCATGTCACGCTATCCATTAAACATCACACTACCAGTGACTGCACTGAGTCCCTCAACAGAGACTGGTCAGATCAGATAGATGTAACAAAGGTAAGAGATCAAAATCCTTGAAAAATTGTTGTCATGGAGCTTTTACCCACTCATAGTTGAAAGAGTCCCTGGGACCACCGCAGTCTTCTCTCCCTCATCTCCAATTCTCACCCCCCAGCTCTTTCTTCTGTGTTCGCCTCCTTATTTCTTTTTTTACTTTTATTTTTGTTTTTGCTTTTGTTTTTTGAAATGGAGTTTCACTCTTATCGTCCAGGCTGGAGTGCAATGGCACAATCTTGGCTCACTGCAACCTCCGCCTCCCAGGTTCAAGTGATTCTCCTGCCTCAGCCTCTCCAGTAGCTGGGATTACAGGCACCCGCTGCCACACTTGGCTAATTTTTTTTTTTGTATTTTTAGTAGAGATGGGGTTTCACCATGTTGGGCCAGGCTGGTCTTGAACTCCTGACCTCAGGTGATGCGCCTGCCTTGGCCTTCCAAAGTGCTGAGATTACAGGTGTAAGCCAATGCGCCTGGCCACTTGCCTTCTTATTTCTGAATGATATGCTGTTTGCTCTTTTGGATATTTTTGTTGGCCATCATCTCTTGATTTCCTACTATGGATGATGAGGATTTATTCTCTTACACCACCCACCTGCCCAACTCCTTCTCCACACCTTTCTCTCTCCTTACCTGTCAGTATAATGTTAACAATATTTGGTTGGATAAAGAGGCTCTTTCTCTGCTCTCAGTATGTTTAAACACACCACAGATGTGATGAACCTTATCCTCTTCTTGAAGCCATCTTCCTGGTTCCCTGGGGCCTCTTGCTCTGCTTTGAACTGATTGCTCCTGAGGACCGCTGCTCAGAAAGCCAACATCCTCAGGTCTCCCTTCATCACCAGCTCAGGATGCTTTCGCCTCCTTCCAGGGTCAAATCCCCTGTTTTCTGGAATGCTTGTCTTCCTTTTTTTTTTTCTTAGTTTATTTCCTCTGATTTGGTGGAGCACGTTCTTCAATTAATTCCTGAGGTTATGGGAGAGGTAAATTTTTTAAGACTTTGCATGACTGAAAATGTCTTAATTTTACTATCACATTTGATTGTTTGCCTGGTCTAGAATTCTAGGTGCAAAAGTAATAAAGAGTTTTGAAGGCATTGCTCTACAGTCTCCTAGCTTCCAGCATTGCTGCTACAAAGGCTGATGGCATTCTGGTGGTTGATGCTCTGTGGTGATCTGTGGGTTCTCTCTGGAAGGTTATAGGAACTTCTCTATGTCTCTAGTTTTCTGAAAATGTATGCTGATGCACCTTGGTATGAGTATTTATCCAATGCTGGGTACTTGGTGAGTACTTTCAGTGTGGAGACTCCAGTCTTCCTCTTCTAGGAGATTTCTAGTATCATTTCTCTGATGATTCCGGTCCCTCTGTTTTTTCTTTTCTTCTCTTTCCCTGGAATTCCTTTTATTTAGATATTTAATCTGCTAGATTTATCTTCTAATTTTCTTAAATTTTCTCTCCTCTATTGTCTATTTTTGTTTGTTTCTTTTGTGGTTGTTGTTTGTTTCTTTTTGTTTCTACTTTCTGGGAGATTTGCTTAACCATATCTAGGTCTAGGATAAGGGTGAGGATAGTGAAGGCCAACCCTTGGGTGCAAAATTCAAGCAAGCACCAAAAAACTCATTAATAATAAAAAAGTACTTTAATCTAGTACTTAAAAAACAATATTAATGTAAAAATTATGTTGAACAAAATAGAAATTTTAAATAAAAACAGGATCCAACCCTGCACTTATATAATTCACCTGATTCACCTCCCCCTGATCCCAGCCTGATAATATCATACAACCTTTCTGTAACATTTTTAACATTCTACTCTCACTTTTACAGATAAGATAAAAACCATTTTTTTTTTAAATTTCCAACTTTTAAGTTCAGGGGTACATGTGCAGGACGTGTAGGTTTGTTACATAGGTAAACGTGTGCCATGGTGGTTTGCTGCAGAGACTATCCAGGTATTAAGCCCAGTATCCATTAGCTGTTCTTCCTGATCCTCTCCCTCCTCCACCCTCTACCCTTCGACAAGCCCCAGTGTGTGTTGCTTCCGCCGTGTGTCCATGTGTTCTCATCATTTAGCTCCCACTTATAAGTGAGAACGTATGGTATTTGGTTTTCTGTTCCTGCATTAGTTTGCTAAAGATAATGGCCTCCAGCTCCATCGATGTCCCCGCAAAGGACATGATCTCATTCCTTTATGGCTGCATGGTATTCCATGGTGTATATGTACCACATTTTCTTTATCCAGTCTATCATTGATGAGAATTTAGGTTAATTTCATGTCATGTCCATGATTGCTATTGTGAATAGTGCTGCAATAAACATACATGTGCATGTGTCTTTATAATAGAATGATTTATATTCCTTTGGGTATATACTCAGTAAAAGAATTGGTGGGACAAATGGTATTTCTGTCTCTAGGTCTTTAAGGAATTGCCACACACAATCTTCCACAATGGTTGAAGTAAGTTATACTCCCATCAAGAGTGTAAAAGTGTTTTTTTCCCACAACCTCACCAGCATCTGTTATTTTTTGACTTTCCATTAGCAGCCATTCTGACTGGTATGAGATGGTATCTCATTGTGGTTTTGATTTGCATTTCTCTCATGATCAGTGATGAGCTTTTTTTTTTTTCATGTTTCTTGGCCACATGTATGTCTTCTTTTGAGAAATGCCTGTTCATGTCCCTTGCCCACTTTTTAATGGCGTTGCTTGTTTTTTTCTTATAAATTTGTTTAAGTTCCTTGTAGATGCTGGATATTAGACCTTTGTCAGATGCACAGATTGCAAAAATTTTCTGCCATTCTGTAGGTTGTCTGTTTACTCTGTTTATAGTTTCTTTTGCTGTGTAGAAGCTCTTTAGTTTAATTAGATCCTATTTGTCGACTTTTGCTTCTGTTGCAATTGCTTTTGGCATCTTCATCATGAAATCTTTGCCTGTGCCTATGTCCTGAATGGTATTGCCTGGGTTCTCTTCTAGAGTTAAAAACCATTTTTATTGATAAAACAGCTATTTTATACTCCATTCTCTCCTTGTTTTATGGATGTATATCTCCTGTTATTTCTGTGATATTATGTATATATTTATATTTCCTTCTGTTTACCACATATTTTTGTTTCCCCTGAGTTCTTGTACTGTTTTTTTTTTCTTCTTTGTCTGTCAATGTAAAAGTTTTCTTAATGTCTGGTGGTCAATGGTTGTCCCTTCATACTTAAGAGTGATGCATTAAAAATGTTGATTGTAAGCATGGAGATGCTCATTAGCAAGATGTTTCTTTTGGGGGAATTTCTAATTGTCTCTGTAGTTATTATTACTATTATGACCGCCATCATCATTATTATTATTTGCTCTCACTGTGATTATCTGCTAATCAAAAATTTTTTTTTTCTAACTTCCAAACTCAATCTGGAAACAAATACAATCCTATCTTGAGTTCAGTGAATTCTAGCACAGGCCATTTCTGCTGGATATATATTACACATGATGCAGATAATTTTGTAAAGGAGCCCTCTTGTATCTTGTTTAAATGGAAAAATTATATTTTTCATGTTGCTCCCTCCCGATTGCCTGCTAAAATGATGGAATGGAGGTTTCGGGGAATTTCTAACTGTCTAGGTAACTGTATCTTTAGGTATTTTATTCTGGGCAGATCAGTTCCTTTCATGTTCCTGGATGGCAGGTACAAGTCTATCTCCAAGTTTTTTCACACTCAATGCAGGGAGGGGGCAGCACACAGATACCCCTCTTTTCAATACAGTACTGAAGTGCTTAGTTGAACCTGGTGTCCTTGTGTTCTGAGTTTCTCAAATTAGCCTTCTTTTTTTTTTTTATACTGAGCCTCTGGAAGTCTTCCAGGGAGAGGAAGGGGAAGTTACTGAGTAGACCGAGTGGACAGGGAAAAAGATTTGGAAGTCTACTTTCTTTGTAGATTTCAACCAGTTCTATTTTGAGCTCCATGTGCACCCCCACATCTAGAGTTTTCTGGTACCCTTTGTTACCAGAATTTCTGTAGCTCTGTAGTATGGATTGGTCTGTATCTGGTTTTCCCTCATAGTTGGCTCCTTTTAACATTTATTTATTTACTTATTTATAAAATTATTCTCATGTTTCTTACATAATTTGCCACTTGTCCAACGGTCATTGTTTCCATTAGAAAATATGTATTATCTAATCTCTGATTCTCTGTCCTTACGGGTTTATGTCTTCTTTAACCTCTGTTCCATAATTTTAGCAGGCAATCTAGGGAAGCAATATAAAAATATAATTTTTCCATTTAAACAAGATGCAAGAGATCTCCTTTACAAAATTGTCTGCATTGTGTGTAACATATATCCAGCAGAAATGGCCTGTGTTAGAATTCACTGATCTCAAGATAGGATTCTATTTGTTTCCAGATTGAGTTAAGAAAGTTAGAAAGTTACTTTTGTTAATTTAGCAGATAATCCCAGTAAGAGCAAATAATAATGATGGTGATAATAATAATAATAGCCATGCCAGGAGTTCATAGCATAATGATGTGAAGTGGGGTGGGGTGGGTTTTTATCTGTCTTTCATCAAAGTCAGCTTTTGTACTCTCCCCTAGCATACAGAAAGAAAGAGGGCATTCCTTATGTGTGTGTACCACTCTTAAAAGCAATGTTATATATTCTTGATATACCCATTTCACAAGGTCTTATTATGATAGAGGACTTCAGGCACTTGAAAAAAGAACATTGAAGGCAAAAAAAACCTCAACAATTTCCTTTATGTCATCAAAAACATAAACACATTCAAATTCCAACCTAGATAGATTTTTACCCAACTTTAGTTATATTAATATTTAAATATTTTAGGTATTGGGCTTGGTGAATATTTATTTCTTTTCAGATGTCTGTGATCATGATCTGCATGTTTCTGGTGGCATGGTCCCCTTATTCCATCGTGTGCTTATGGGCTTCTTTTGGTGACCCAAAGAAGATTCCTCCCCCCATGGCCATCATAGCTCCACTGTTTGCAAAATCTTCTACTTTCTATAACCCCTGCATTTATGTGGTTGCTAATAAAAAGTAAGTAATGTCTAAAATGCTTGCAATACAAAATAAAACTGATATAAAAAGAATGTTAAGACTTCTTGGGAGAGAAGTGACAGAAACCCACTTCAATCTAGCATAAAGGTCATTTGCTTCATGTGACTGGAGCAGCATCTAGGACCTTAAATGCCTAGAGCTCCAGATTTGTTACAGACTCTTCCCACACAGTGGCAGAGATGATTGTGGGCAACCCCAGACCCAAGTTCTACCAGCTAAGCATCCCCAAATGCCAACTGCATCTCAGATGGCTCTCTGGCAGAAAAGCACCTGGGATGTCAGTGGTCAGCTTAGTTCAAATGGTTACCCCCACCCCAAATACATGGAATAGTGGTTTCCAAAGAAAAGAAGGATTCTATAACTGGAAAATGGACAAGGCAACATTGGGCTCACTTGGTGGGTAGCATAGATGTATATTTACGAGAAATAAGACATATCATTCAAATGCAAGGGAAAAGTTTAGTCCCAACATAAAAGGCATCTGGATACTAGAGAATTCTTACCTCCTCTCTTTTTTGGGTTTCTTAGCAAAATGTTCCTTTTCTGCCTCCTCAGTGAAGTTTAGACGGAGTCTCTCTCTGTCACCCAGGCTGGAGTGCAGTGGCGTGATCTCAGCTCACTGCAACCTCTGCCTCCAGGTTCAAGCAATTCCCTGCCTCGGCCTCCCAAGTAGCTGCGATTACAGGTGCCCGCCATCACGCCCGGCTAATTTTTGTATTTTTAGTAGAGACGGGGTTTCACCATCTTGGCCAGGCTCGTCTTGAACTCCTGACCTCGTGATCCGCCCGCCTCGGCCTCCCAAAGCACTGGGATTACAGGCGTGAGCCACTGCGTCCAGCCGAGGTCAGGTAATTTTATCCTGGAATGGCAATGTTTGGAAAAGCAGCTTTAGCTACAGGTATGTGAAGAAACATAAAATTTTACAAACCAAACAGACCACATAAGAAGAATGAAGAACACATTTTAAATTCAGAATCTTCTGGTAGTTCTTTTGGAACATTCTTGCTAGGAAGAACAGATGGATGAAATACACATTGTTAGTTCAAATAAACAACTCATGGCACTTGACATTAGTAGCGTCCTTTTAAATACATATAATTATTTACTTTTATTAGATGTCTTCAATCTATAGAATCAACAGTGCAAAATTGGCCTTTAACTGTACCATATACCTTATATATTTATAAAGTTTCTCAACAGGAAATCTATAGAATCAATAGTGCAAAATGGGCTTTAACTATACCATATACTTTATATATTTATAAAGGTTCTCAACAGGACATGTTAAAGTTGGAGGCAGAAATTTATTCAGAGATGTAAATTGGCAGTAGTGGCATCTTAGCTGTATTTGAAAATGCTTCTCATCTGACAAAGGGCTAATATCCAGAATCTACAATGAACTCAAACAAATTTACAAGAAAAAAACAACCCCATCAAAAAGTGGGTGAAGGACATGAACAGACGCTTCTCAAAAGAAGACATTTATGCAGCCAAAAAACACATGAAAAAATGCTCACCATCACTGGCCATCAGAGAAATGCAAATCAAAACCACAATGAGATACCATCTCACACCAGTTAGAATGGCAATTATTAAAAAGTCAGGGAACAACAGGTGCTGGAGAGGATGTGGAGAAATAGGAAAACTTTTACACTGTTGGTGGGACTGTAAACTAGTTCAACCATTGTGGAAGTCAGTGTGGCGATTCCTCAGGGATCTAGAACTAGAAATACCATTTGACCCAGCCATCCCATTACTGGGTATATACCCAATGGACTATAAATCATGGTGCTATAAAGACACATGCACACGTATGTTTATTGCAGCACTGTTCACAATAGCAAAGACTTGGAACCAACCCAAATGTCCAACAATGATAGACTGGATTAAGAAAATGTGGCACATATACACCATGGAATACTATGCAGCCATAAAAAATGATGAGTTCATGTCCTTTGTAGGGACATGGATGAAATTGGAAATCATCATTCTCAGTAAACTATCACAAGGACAAAAAACCAAACACCACATATTCTCACTCATAGGTGGGAATTGAACAATGAGAACACATGGACACAGGAAGGGGAACATCACACTCTGGGGACTGTTGTGGGATGGGGGAGGGGGGAAGGATAGCATTAGGAGATATACCTAATGTTAAATGACGAGTTAATGGGTGCAGCACACCAGCATGGCACATGTATACATATGTAACTAACCTGCACATTGTGCACATGTACCCTAAAACTTAAAGTATAATAATAAAAAAAAGAAGTAAAAAAAAAAAAAAAAAAGAAGTTCCAAATTATTATGGGTTAATGCCAGATTTTCCTTTTTTTATCGTAGGTTTCGAAGGGCAATGCTTGCCATGTTCAAATGTCAGACTCACCAAACAATGCCTGTGACGAGTATTTTACCCATGGATGTATCTCAAAACCCATTGGCTTCTGGAAGAATCTGAAATAAGAGAAAAGGACACACTATCAAAACACTTTATTTTTTTGACAATGCTTTTCTTTTAAATATGAGCCCATTTAGATCAAGTGCAGACATAGATCATTGTCCTATGAGACTGTAAGCTCCTCAAGCGCAGCTCATGCTTCTGTTTGTGCACTCTGGCTGCTGTAGTGTATGCTTCTCTGTGTCCTGATATGTCAACTTATTGCTCATCTCCTTTGATGAATTAGGCATCAGAGGTTAAGGTCCCCTTTCTTTCTCCCTATTATGGCATGCATTACACTGTACTGATGACCTTTAAATTGCCTGGCTCCTCCATTAGAATAGAAGCAGTCACTAATTTAATGTTAGAATAAATGAATAAAAACAATAATAATGAATAATTCTAGATAATTACTGAAATGAGTTGTTGGATGTTTCCAGTTAGAATAGAAAGCATTTTTTGCATTTCAACATTTTAACATTTAAATCAATTAACTTATATTATTAAACAAAAATAAATGAACATTAAACATGATTGTTTCTAAATAAAATATTAAGCCAATGCATATATATTATATAGCATTATAACCCCTGTGCATATTTTGATGTTTTCTGCAATTTTGATTACCATTTTTCTGCATATATATTCCATATATTTGCCAACAGAGTTACCTTCAATCAGAGTGGAGATTTTTATATGTTTGTTCTTTGATGTATCCTTAGCACATATACCCAATTCTGTCTGGCATGCAGTAGGCACTCAATAAATATTTTTTCAATGTCAAATGAATCTGTAGACTCACATGTTTGTCATTCTAAATGACTGTTAAGCATAGTACAATATACCATTGTTTAAATAGTAGACATTTAAATTGCTTTCCAGTTTTTAGTTTCATGGATATACCACTGAAAATATTTCAGTGCAAATACATTTTTTCTTTGGGAGAAGTTATTCTATTTGAGTGTTTCTTTTCAGACTAGAAATACTGGATACAAATACAAAAACACTATTATTTTTGCTAGCTTGCTTTCTGGAAAGATTGAATTAGTTTTCACTGATACTGGTAGTGTCTAAGTGAGCTTTTTCACTGCATATTCCTGCTAATAGTGCTGTATATATTTAAATTATGAGTTATATACTCTAACTTAAAGTCATTTTGTTTCACATTTCTTTAATTGCTAGTGAGGCTGTGTATCTTTGCATATTGTATTTTTTAATCTCTATTTTTTCTTCCTATAAATTGTCTCTTTAGCACCTTTGGCTACATATTAAGTAAAATACAGGTATTAGTTTTATGTGTACAGTCCTCTACTTATATGGAAAGGTAAACTGTTACAGTAATCTACCTTATCTCCTAACTCTCTAACTTTCCCACTGCAATCAATTCATACAATACAACCTCAATCAATACAATTTCATAGCTAATCTTTTAAAAATAAAGTTCCAATGCCCAAATTCTTTGGCTAAAAACCTTCACTCACCCACCAAGTAAGTATAAAACCCTCAGCTGGATTTTCAAGGCCCTCTTTAACATACTTCAAAAGGGACTTTTCAGCTTTTTGTCTCTCTTCATGGCCAAATTAAAATGTCTAGTGTTCCAAGAGAGCTCTGAATGCTTTGTGTCACTAGCTCTTTGCTCATCCTGTCTATCATAGCCGAGCCTTTTTACAGGGAAAGCATAGTGAAATCTGCACCCAAAGTCCCAGAGCCATTAAAAGGCCAGGACAACTTCTGTAATAATGTCTAGAAAAATGGACTCAGAGTTCCAATTTGCAAGGCCGTGAACTCATTTCCAGCGATAAGCAAGAAGCAACTTTGCCTCAAATATAAAGGACTTCAACAGTGTACAGTAATTATATTTCAATGCTATATTATTTATTTTTTAATTTGCTTATATTATAAAACTAGGAAGACCTGGCTTTGGTTACATAGTTCCCTCTGACCTCTTAGTTTGCTAATTTCTGACGTTTTTATCTTTAAACAGCATTTCTATGCTCAATTTGTCACGTCTTGCTTCCATGTAAGTCATAACATCCATGAAATTAATGATTCAAAAACCCTTGGTCACTTGGCGATCAGAGCTTTACCCATCCTATTTCTATTTCCTCTTGTGCTCAAAAACTCGAGGCCACCACCTCTCACTGCATCTCCAGCACTGGGAAACTTTAGGGTTGTTTTTAAATCCCTTCTTCATCCTTACATCTAATCAATCATTTCTCTCTCCTGGATGTTTCCTGAAGCTGCATTATCCTATTACCAGCACAGCAGTCAAGGCTGTAGCCTAATGGCTGCTCACCTGGACTATAACCACAGACATCCACCTGAAGCCTCCTCCTTTCTTCTTGCTTGCTCTGTCTAAACCTTTTCTCCACACAGCCGCCAGAGAATTCTTCCTAAAAGGACAAGCTGATATGCCACTCCCAAGCCTAACTTTTATTGCTCCCATTGCCAACAGGCTGAGAGTAAGCTCTCCATAGGGAATCTAAGGGTTTCCTTGATAACTTCATCCCCACTTATCTCTCCAGCTTTACGTTTTTTAACTTCCTGCCTCGAAATCTTATGCCTGAGCAACAAGAAGTGCTTGAAATTCTGAGGACAATACACTGTTTCTCACTTCCCTCCCTTTGTTTCCACTATTGCCTTTGCTTGCAATGCAACTTTCTGGATTTTCCCATAATACATTGTCATGCACCCTGTAAAAGGCAGCCAGGCACCACCCACCCTAGGAAGTCTTGCTTGACTAACACAGGCTGGGTTTGATGCTCTTTTCTCATGCTTCTTTAGTAGTCTGTTCCTCCCTTTATCGTGTGAGTTCCTTATGCGTAATAACTGTCTTATTCATCTTTGTACCCCTCAGTGCTCAGCAGAGAATAAGTACTCAGTAAATATCTGATGAACAAATGAGTTGTGCAGAATCTGAAAACCTGAGGTATTTTATTTTAATTGAGCACAGTTTTTCAGACTCTATGGTTTTTATGTACATTCTATTAGTTTTAAATAACATTTTCTGTAATATGCTTATTTTTATAGAATTAATTTACTTTTAAAAAAGTTTTTAGTTAAAGAGGATGGTTAGAAGCAGCCACTAAGAAGGTTAAATGACATATATTTATTACTTAAATCCTTGATTGTCCCTGTGGATTCTCCACTTTATGAGTGTGGAGATAGTTTTAAATTTAATTACATTTAATTTTTATTTTCTGACAGAGCCTAATATAGCTGAAAGAATTAGAGTTGATCTTCAAATATGGCTTTGTTGCCGATAACTTGGGAAACTATTGAACAGAGATAGTTGCCTGCATTAAAAATAAACGTGCTGGGATAAACCTTCCACACACTGAGATGACCTGGAAGAGTCTCAGAACACGTTCTCATTGGAGAACTTAGTCCTGCCACATCAGTAGTGGGTTGAAGCATTTTCCCTATAAAATCTATGTAACTGACTTGTTTTACTTTACTTTTAGAGATAGCCAGTATGTGGCAACATCGATAACTCTTTTCTAAATCATTTTTATGTCATGTACTTCTATTTTTAAAACTAAATTTTGTAAAACTGAATTAGTTTTACATGCTGGCATGCTGGCAAAAACCAAATGCAAAACATTTTATAATGTTGTAACATGTAAATAATCTACAGAATTTTCTTGCATCTGCCAAGACTGAATTATTTTTAACATTAAGTATATTTTTAAGGTGTAGTGGCAAGTACATCCAGAGGAAAGGGATTTAATAGGCATTTTCTTGCAAATCTAGATACGGGTAACTATTGAAATTGCTTGTCATGTGTTTGATTTTCATTTTCCTTAGAATGTGTTACTTTGCTGAAACTGTATTCAAAGGCTGGATCAATTGATCTCCTGCAAGATACACTTGAAGGTTAAGTAACTACAGATCTCAGCTAATCCCATGTAATCTGCTGTTACTAAATGGCTGTTTGTATTCCAGGCATACCAGTTTCTGAATGCTTAGGATTCGGTTTTTACCTTTTGTTTAAATAACCTCTAAAAGGAGCAATGCATCTATTTGCATGTCTGTGCATTGTCCTTAGCTTTTTGGAAGGAGTGGGCTGTTCGTGTCCTTCACAGTGCACCTGTGATTATCATGGCAGAAATGACGGCTCAGGATCAAGGTATGCTCCTCTGCTTGTTACTAAGTGTTGTCATTATTTTGACAAAAAGGACCCAAACAAGAAAGCCTACTTTTGAAAGCAAATGTTTGGGGATCAGAAATCGCAGAAAAGAATGTTTAGTGTCCATAAGCTTTAACTTAATTGTGTTAATACTGGTCACCTACTCCTTCACTGTTTTCATTTTGAGCAGTTTAACTCTCAAAGACCTCTCAAGTTACTGGAAATTTCTAAACACATTCTGTGTTCCAAAATTTTTATTATGCTCATGTTCGCAAATTGTTACTTGAGATCAAACCATTTAAAGGTGCGTGGCCAGCTTAGCCCTTGATTATAGAAAGGCTAAGAGGGCAGGCTGAACAGGAGCTGCGTGACATGCTTAGATACTTTGCTTTCATGGCTCTCCACTTCCTTTGAGAATTATTCATGCCAATTGAATGGCAGAAAGAAAGATCTCAAGAGTGAAGTTAGAGAGGTTAATAGTTAGAATTTTTCATTTTAAGCTGATGGAATTTACAAAATAAAGAAGATTGAAAAAGATACTGTCTGTTGCAGTCACTGTAGGATCTCACAGAAGTTATCCAATCTCTAGGTTGCTTTAGCATCTACTTGTGTAGTGAGAAGAGTTATTTACTTATAATGTGCATGAGGCCTTTTAGATATGTTAAATGCAAAACAGAACTCTTGCTAGCTAAACACAGTAGAATTTGAATTTTTTTTGAGAGGGTATTTAATAACAAAATCAGGTTATTTGTGACTTGGTTGAAGTAAATAGTGTCTCAGATAAAATAATTTGTTAAAAGAGTTGCCCAATTTATGTCTTATAACTTTAAACAAATAAATAATAATAACTAAGACATATTTGTGAAAAGCTTATCTTGTTATTGTATAAACTTTAGTTAACCAATTCTTGGTATTTTTTGAGATATTCACTGGGTGGTTAAAGACAATGAAGAGAATGTAGCAAGTTAAAGGCTTACTTGTCCAGGGACGTGTAGCAGTGAAGGATCAGGCCAGGGTACTTTTGAGAACTATCACAGAAATGTTTCCTTCTTTGTGGTGACCCCATTATTGATGGATTTTATAAAAATTATAGCATATTAGGCCTGGAAAGAAATAATCTAGTTCAACCCCTTGTCAGTTTATAAGTGAAGAAACTAAACTGTGTGGAGACCAAATGACTTGTCCTAGATCATATAATTGTGTTGAGGTAGTAACTAAGTTCATAAAGATGCTAGATCTTTTAGCGTACAAACTAGGCTTTCTTCTATGATAGCATGCTGAGATACTTATTTTATTTATTTATTTTTTTGAGACAGAGTCTCGCTTTGTCAGCCAGGCTGGAGTACAGTGGCACAATCTCGGCTCATTGCAACCTCCATCTCCCGGGCTCAAGCAATTCTCCTGCCTCAGCCTCCCAAGGAGCTGGGATTACAGGCGTGTGCCACCATGCCCGGCTAGTTTTTGTATTTTTAGTAGAGACAGGGTTTCACCATGTTGGCCAGGCTGGTCTCGAACTCCTGACCTCAGGCAATCCACCCACCTCGGCCTCCCAAAGTGCTGGGATTACAGGCGTGAGCCACTGCACCCGGCCAATACTTTCTTAATGAGTAGAAACTGCTACCATTCTGGTATAAAGTAGTACTGAAATCTGTGATACAAAATAGAGATGAAAAGTAAGAGATATCCCTACAGGATTTCAAAGATTCCATGAGGTCTTCTCCTGAAGTTATAGAAAGGACATAACACCACCACTACATTGCAGCTTTATGCTGCTTACGTGTGTATACATTATGAGCTGGTTTTTCAAATCCACTGATTTAATGTCATGTGTTTCACTAAAGGGTTATTTTATTGTAATTATTTACTAAATTTATAGTGTGCTATAATTTAGATGATACTTTGCAAAACTTCTTATTGTTTATTTTTCTTAATTCAGATGAGTATCTCATACGAGATAAGTCTTTTTCCAGGCTAAAATGAATCTAAATTCTCAGATTCCTAATACTTTAAATTTACACATGGGACAGTGTTGTTTTTCTTTCTTTTTTTTTTTTTTCCTATTTTGAGATGGAGTCTCGCTCTGTCACCCAGGCTGGAGTGCAGTGGCGTGATCTTGGCTGACTGCAACCTCTGCCTCCCAGGTTCAAGCGATTCTCCCACCTTCGCCTCCTGAGTAGCTGGGATTACAGGCACCTACCACCACACCTGGCTAATTTTTGTATTTTTAGTGGAGTTGGGGTTTCACCGTGTTGACCAGGCTGGTCTCAAACTTCTGACCTCAGGTGATCTGCCCACCTTGACCTCCCAAAGTGCTGGAATTACAGCCATGAGCCACATTGCCCAGCCAGGACAGTGTTGTTTTTCTATGCCTGTTTTATATGTGCCAACAAACAAGATCAAAATGTGACTTGCTCAAGGTCAACTCCTAGTTTCTGGTTTATTCCTTAGGCAGAAAGCAATGTGCAAGTCACGTTATTTAAACAGAGCTCAACTTTAAACATGTACTGTGAACACTTTTTTTTTTTCACCTAAATAAATTATTCTCTGAACAAGGATTGATTTATTATTTTAACAGGGGGTTCTTTTAAAATGGGCCGTTTCCTAAAGAGGTGCACTTTAGGTTGGACAGAAGTGGTTTTGAAAGGTGGCTGTGAAACCCACTAGCTGGGTGACCTTGGGAAGTTACTGAATGTTGGTGGGCCTCAGTTACTTTCCATGTAAAACCGAGGTTGTTGACAGTAGCAGCAAATACCTACTGAGTATGTATTCTATGCCAGGAAGTTGTAGAGTTTTATATCCATTGTAATTAATCATCCATAACAGTGCCATATGGGAAAATGAGGTTGAGACACTGGTGAGGTGGTTTTCCATGGCCACAGAGGAGGTGGCAGACCTTAGACCTTGGTTAGATTTGAACCAAGGCCCTCCTTGGCCTCCCAAAGTGCTGGGATTACAGGTGTGAGCCACTGCCTGGCTGAAAATTGATACATTTTTCAAATGAGAAGTATTTTTTTTCAAATGGGTATTGGAAAGTGAGTTTCCTCACATTGCTCATGTTGTGACACTAGGTTGGTGCTATGTAATGACATGGATATGAACGAGCTGCCTACGAACCTCCCCGTGGACACTGTGAAGCTTCGCATAGAGAAGACTGTCATCCGCAGAATCTCTGCAGAGGCCTTCTATTACCTGGTGGAGCTCCAGTATCTCTGGGTGACTTACAATTCCGTGGCCAGCATTGACCCCAGCAGCTTTTACAACCTGAAGCAACTGCATGAGTTGCGCTTGGATGGGAATTCTCTGGTTGCTTTCCCTTGGGCATCTCTGCTGGACATGCCCCTTCTGAGGACCCTGGACTTGCACAATAACAAAATAACCAGTGTGCCAAATGAGGCTCTCAGGTGTCTGAAGAACCTTGCCTACTTGGATTTATCAAGCAACAGACTCACCACATTGCCACCAGATTTCCTGGAGAGCTGGTCTCATTTAGTTACAACACCTTCTGGAGTCCTGGACCTTTCCCCAAGCAGGATTATTCTTGGTAAGCTCGCAAGCCTCTGGGCTTTTCATCTATAGATACTTTGCTATGCATAGCTTTTGTTGTCCCGTCTTTTAAAATTTATTGGATTTGGCTTTTTACTCTGTAATTGCACTTTTACTGGAATAGTACCTTATTAGTTAACCTAGGTCAAGTTACCTCTTTCTCCTGTGTAAGGTGTAAGGGCTGTGTGTGTGTGCATGCATGTGTGTACATACATATGTGGAAAAGTGGAGGAGAACTTGCGTCATAAATGGAGAGAGGACCATTTCTTTTAAAGAGCCTCCAGCTGAGAGACAGAAGCCACCAACCTGCATAGACTCTTGTGAGCACAGCATTGCTCCATACTCTGGTACAAAGTTCTGCTCAGTTTGCTTTTCAACTCTTCATTAGGTTCTTCAGGAGCAGGAGACGGGCACTGGCATCTTTATGCGATAGCAGTGGCTTCATTAGTTAGGAAGAATAGCTTCTAAATTTCCTTAATCTAAAAAGAAATGGTGGAAACACCAGTTATTTTACTGGTCCCAAATTGTTCTCCTAACTGATTTGGTCTCTTAGTTTAGCTGTGACTAGTTTTGGAATTTTGAACTTGGTCTTGTTTAGGTTCTATGTGTATTTCTCTGGTTCTTTTTATTATTATTATTATTATTATTATACTTTATGTGCAGAACGTGTAGGTTTGTTACATAGGTATAAACATGCCATGGTGGCTTGCTGCACCCATCAACTTGTCATCTACATTAGGTATTTCTCCTAATGCTATCCCTCCCTTAGACCCCTACCCCGCAATAGGCCCCGGTGTGTGATGTTCCCCTCCCTGTGTCCATGTGTTCTCATTGTTCAACTCCCACTTATGGGTGAGAACATGCAGTGTTTGGTTTTCTGTTTCTGTGTTAGTTTGCTGAGAATGATGGTTTCTACTTTCATCCATGTCCCTGCAAAGGACATGAACTCATCCTTTTTTATGGCTGCATAGTATTCCATGGTGTATACACGGCACATTTTCTTTATCCAGTCTATCACTGATGGGCATTTGGTTCGAAGTCTTTGCTATTGTGAATAGTGCTGCAATAAACATACATGTGCATGTGTCTTTATACTAGAATGATTTATAATCCTTTGGGTATATACCCACTAATGGGATTGCTGGGTCAAATGGTATTTCTGGTTCTAGGTCCTTGAGGAATCGCCACACTGTCTTCCACAATGATTGAACTAATTTATACTCCCACCAACAGTGTAAAAGCGTTCCTGTTTCTCCACATCCTCTCCAGCATCTGTTGTTTCCTGACTTTTTGATGATCGCCATTCTAACTGGTGTGAGATGATATCTCATTGTGGTTTTGATTTGCATTTGTCTAGTAACCAGTGATGATGAGCTTTTTTTTCATATGTTTGTTGGTTGCATAAATGTCTTCTTTTGAGAAGTGTCTGTTCATATCTTCTGCCCACTTTTTGATGGAGTTGTTTTTTTTTTTCTGTAAATTTGTTTGAGTTCCTTGTAGATTCTGGATATTAGCCCTTTGTCAGATGGATAGATTGCAAACATTTTCTCCCATTCTGTAGATTGTCTGTTCATCACTTTGATGATAGTTTCTTTTGCTGTGCAGAAGCTCTTTAGTTTAATTAGATCCCATTTGTCAATTTTGGCTTTTGTTTCAATTGCTTTTTGGTGTTTTAGTCATGAAGTCTTTACCCATGCCTATGTCCTGAATGGTATTGCACAGGTTTTCTTCTAGGTTTTTTATGATTTTAGGTCTTACATTTAAGTCTTTAATCCATCTTGAGTTAATTTTTGTATAAGATGTAAAGAAAAGGTCCAGTTTCAGTTTTCTGCATATGGCTAGCCAGTTTTCCCAACCCCATTTATTAAATAGAGAATCCTTTCCCCATTGCTTGTTTTTGTCAGGTTTGTCAAAGATCAGACGGTTGTAAATGTGTGGTGTTATTTCTGAGACCTCTGTTCTGTTCCATTGGTCTATATATCTGTTTTGGTACCAGTACTGTGCTGTTTTGGTTACTGTAGCCTTGTAGTATATTTTGAAGTCAAGTAGCTTGATGCCTCCAGCTTTGTTCTTTTTGCTTAGGACTGTCTTGGCTATATGGGCTCTTTTTTGGTCCCATATGAAATTTAAAGTAGTAGTTTTTCCTAATTCTTTGAAGAAAGTCAATGGTAACTTGATGGGGTTAGCATTGAATCTATAAATTACCTTTGGCAGTATGGCCATTTTCACAATATTGATTCTTCCTATCCATGAGCATGGAATGTTTTTCCATTTGTTTGTATCTTCTTTTATTTCCTTGAGCAGTGGTTTGTAGTTCTCCTTGAAGAGATCCTTCACATCCCTTGTTAATTGTATTCCTAGGTATTTTATTCTCTTTTCACCAATTGTGAATGGGAATGCACTCATGATTTGGCTCTGTTTGTCTATTATTGGTGTATAGAAATGCTTGTGATTTTTGCACATTGATTTTGTATCCTGAGACTTTGCTGAAGTTGCTTTTCAGCTTTGGCTAAGATGATGGGGTTTTCTAAATATACAATCATGTCATCTGCAAACAGAGACAATTTGACTTCCTCTCCTCCTATTTGAATACCCTTTATTTCTCATGCCTGATTGCCCTGGCCAGAGCTTCCAATACTGTGTTGAATAGGAGTGGTGAGAGAGGGCATCCTTGTCTTGTGCTGGTTTTCAGAGAGAATGCTTCCAGCTTTTGCCCATTCAGTATGATATTGGCTGTTGGTTTGTCGTAAATAGCTCTTATCATTTTGAGATACATTCCATCAATACCTAGTTTATTGAGAGTTTTTAGCATGAAAGGATGTTGAATTTTATTGAAGGCCTTTTCTGCAACTATTGAGATAATCATGTGGTTTTTGTCACTGGTTCTGTTTATGTGATGGATTACATTTACTGATTTGCATATGTTGAACCAGCGTTGCATCCCAGGGATGAAGCTGACTTGATCGTGGTGGATAAGCTTTTTGATGTGCTGCTGGATTCAGTTTGCCAGTATTTTATTGAGGATTTTCATGTCAATGTTCATCAGGGATATTGGCCTGAAATTTTCTTTTTTTGTTGTGTCTCTGCCAGGTTTTGGTAGCAGGATGATGCTGGCCTCATAAAATGAGTTCCTCTTTTTCTTTTTTTCTTTCTTTGTACCTCTGGTACCTCTGGTAGAATTCAGCTGTGAATCCATCTGGTCCTAGGCTGTTTTTGGTTGGTAGGCTATTTAATTACTGCCTCAATTTCAGAACTTGTTATTTGTCTATTCAGGGATTCAACTTCTTCCTGGTTTAGTATTGGGAGGGTGTATGTGTCCAGGAATTTATCCATTTCTTCTAGATTTTCTAGTTTATTTGCATAGAGGTGTTTATAGTATTCTCTGATGGTAGTTTGTATTTCTTTGGGGTCAGTGGTTATATCCCTGTATCATTTTTTATTGAGTCTATTTGAGTCTTCTCTCTTTTCTTCTTTATTAGTCTTGCTAGCAGTCTATTTTGTTAATCTTTAAAAAAAAAAAAAGATCCTGGATTCACTGATTTTTTTGAAGGGTTTTTCATGTCTCTGTCTCCTTCAGTTCTGCTCTGATCTTGGTTATTTCTTGTCTTCTGCTAGCTTTTGAATTTGTTTGCTTTCGCTTCACTACTTCTTTTAATTGTGATTTTATGATGTCAATTTTAGATCTTTCTCACTTTCTCCTGTGGGCATTTTGTGCTATAAATTTCCCTCTAAACACTGCTTTAGCTGTGTCCCAGAGATTCTGGTACATCGAGTCTTTGTTCTCATTGGTTTCAAAGAACTTTTTTATTTCTGCCTTAATTTCGTTATTTACCCAGTGGTCATTAAGCAGCAGGTTGTTCAGTTTCCATGTAGTTGTGCAGTTTTGAGTGAGTTTTGTAATCCTTAGATCTTTTCTGTTTTTGAGACAGAGTCTCGCACTGTCACCCGGGCTGGAGTGTAATGGCACTATCTTGGCTCACCGCAACTTTCACCTCCTGGGTTCAAGCAGTTCTCCTGCCTCAGGCTCCTGAGTAGCTGGGATTACAGGTGCCCACCACCACACCTGGCACATTTTTTGTATTTTTAGTACAGATGGGGTTTCACTATGTTGGCTAGGCTGGTCTTGAACTCCTGATCTTGTGATCCTCCTGCCTCGGCCTCCCAAAGTGCTGGGATTACAGGTGTGACCTACCGTGCCGGGCTAATCCTGAGTTCTAATTTGATTGCACTGTGGTCTGAGAGATTGTTTGTTATGATTTCCATTCTTTTGCATTTGCTGAGGAGTGTTTTTACTTCCAATTATGTTGTCAATTTTAGAATTGTGATGTGGTGCTGAGAAGGATGTGTATTCCGTTGATTTGGGGTGGAGAGTTCTGTAGATGTCTATTAGGTCTGCTTGGTTCAGAGCAGAGTTCAAGTCCTGAATATCCTTGTTAATTTTCTGTCTTGTTGATCTGTCTAATATTGACAGTGGGGTGTTAAAGTCTCCCACTATTATTGTGTGGGAGTCTAAGTCTCTTTGTAGGTCTCTAAGAACTTGCTTTATGAATCTGGATGCTCCTGTATTGGGTGTATATA